>NC_066618.1:1659438-2944647 GCF_025201925.1 Gopherus flavomarginatus | reverse complement strand
GGATGCTTTCCTGATGTAAGGGGCCGCATGAGAGGAGACATAACATCAGAACCTGGTGAAGCTGACAGAGTGTTAAGAAGAGGGAACTGGGCAGAGTACAGGCATGAGAGGGAGCGTTGGGGGCACTGTGAGAGGCATGGGTGAGCTGCGTCATGCTCTGAAGGTGGTGACGAAGGAGGTTTGTATGACACTGTGCTGGGGAGGGGAGGCGCTGAATCCTCTCCCCAGTGGGGGCAGGAAGTGCTGAGGGTGTGACGCTTGTGATTTCAGGTCCCTGTGAAGTTCGATGAGGTCTCAGGCTGTTTCTCCGGGCAGGAGTGGGGGGCTTTAGAGCAACGGCGGGAGGAGCTTCACAAGAACACAATGAGGAACAACTATGAGACGTTGATCTCGCTGGGTAAAGATGAGTTGAAAATTCCTTTAGTATCAGTCAGATCTTGGAAGTGCCAGATGCTCCTCAGTATAGTGCTCAGGCTGTAGGCACCTGCTAGCCTGGCCTCTGGAAGGCTCTGGTCTTATGCACAAGGAGGTAGGGAGCCCCTCTTCCTGATCTCTCTCCCCACGCATGATAGGGGGTGCCTAAAGCGTATCCTGCAGGCCCCATTTTGCTCCACACTACTTGGCAGTGATCGGCTCACAGTGCCTGAGCCCAGACAAAGCCAGTCCCACATCAGCCCTGTCCTTAAGAAAAGAGCAGCCACCCTATCATTTACTGCCCCGGGTGCTACCCATGGCCTATGGAAGGGGCTGGTTTAAACTAGTTAAAAATTCTGGGGATTTGTAGATGTGAACTCAGTGAATTATTAACCAAACCCTAATCCCCTTAATGTCCTTTCCCATGAACAGACAATGCTGCTTCCATGCCTGATGCTCAGTCCCCAGTAGAACCCGGGGTAGAGTCTCGAGTCCAGGAACAGCAGGAATCTCAAAAAAGAGAATCTCCGCCGCCTCCCAGCACAGGTGAGCAGGAATGGACCAGAGCAACTTGGAAGCAGCAAGAAGTCGTCAAGGGCAGGAAATTAATATGAGCTTCCTGTGCTCTTGTAATTGTTATATCTCTTCTGATGAGTTTGATCAACATGTTCCTTCTCTGTGGGAGTTTTCGCCATTCACAGCTAGTGCTGATGCCAGTCAGATGTTGCCATCTGCCCTGAAATCCTCCCTGCAGGGTTCAGCGGATGTGAGAGAAACCTAATGTCATTCTCCTTCCCGTGAACAGGATCTCCCACTTCTACTCCCAGTGACAGTTCATGGATTAAACAAGAGGAAACACCATGTGCTGAGAGTCAGGGGGGCTTGGTGGAGAGAGAAATCCCTACGGAGCCCATCAAGGGTGAGTTATGTACACAGGAAATGCTTTGCCGGCAGAGGAGAGGGATGTGACTGGGCAGTGGAGGTAGATAATTGGCGGGAGGACCAGAACATGGGGGTGGGAAAGTGATAAATGTGTAAGGACAAGGTAGCTATGGTGAAGCAGTATGGGGGGGCAGGAGTGGGAAAGGCTTTATGATTATTTATTTATATGGCTCCAGCAGTGTGCTAGGCACCCTGCAGTCAGGAACCCTCTCCACTCTCAAACCTTCCTGGGCTTTCCTGGTGAATGAGGAACATCCTGGGAAGAGGTTGCTGTTAAATCCTCTCTGGATTCCCTTTGTATTCCAGCAGATGAGTGGTGTCTTGAGGACAGTGCTGCCATCCCGGAACTTCCCGGGGGGGTGCAGGGAAGCTTGGAGGAGGATTTCCAGAGATCTGCTGAGAGATGGAGCCACGGAAGTCAGTGCAGCTCACTGACACAGCAGGGAAACCCTGCAGGAAGCAGCCTGGGCCAGCCCACTCCATGTGGAGGAGACTTCAGCGGCCTTGCACCAGCCACTGAGCAGGAGGAAAGTCCCCCAGGAGAGGGGCCGTATATATGCAATGAATGTGGGGAAAGCTTTGTCTGTAAGCAGTTGTTTGCAGTGCACCAGGGAGTCCACACAGCAGGGGGAGGCTGCATTTCTCCAGCATGTGGAGAAGGCCTCAGTCAGAAATCCAGTCTCCTACATCCCCAGAGAAGCCAGGTCCTGGCAGGTGCAAAACCCTACAAATGCTCTGAGGGCGAGATAAACTTTAGCCTCAAATCCAGCCTTCTCAAGCACCAGGTCGGTCACACGGGCCCGTACACCTGCACTAAGTGCAGGAAGAGCTTCAGGCTGAAGATAAGCCTCCTCGTCCACCAGCGACTCCATGCAGGGAAGGGCGAGGGCTCGCTGCTCTGTACGGACTGCGGGAAGAACTTCACCCACCCCTCGCAGCTGGTCCGGCACCAGCGGATCCACACGGGGGAGCGGCCCTACCAGTGCACCGACTGCGAGAAGAGCTTCACGGAGAAGTCCAAACTCACCAACCACTACCGCACGCACACCGGCGAGCGGCCCTACGCCTGCGCCCAGTGCGGGAAGCGCTTCATCCGCAAGCACCACCTGCTGAAACACCAGCGCGTGCACACGGGTGAGCGGCCCTACCAGTGCCCCGAGTGCGAGAAGAGCTTCACCCAGAAGTACTACCTGGTCGATCACCGGCGGCTGCACACGGGCGAGCGCCCCTTCCAGTGCCCCACCTGCCAGAAGAGCTTCACGGAGAAGTCCAAGCTCACCAGCCACTTCCGCATCCACACGGGGGAGCGGCCCTACCACTGTGGGGAGTGCGGGAAGCGCTTCACGGAGAAATCCCAGCTCACCAACCATTTCCGCATCCACACCGGGGAGCGGCCCTACGCCTGCGCCCAGTGCGACAAGTGCTTCATCCGCAAGCACCACCTGCTGAAGCACCAGCGTGTGCACACGGGCGAGAGACTCCACCGCTGCCCCCAGTGTGAGAAGAGCTTCCGCTACAAACAGTCACTGAACTGCCATCTGAAAATCCACCTGGGGAACCACTGCCCCATGGGCAGTGCCCTGTCCCCTGAGCAACAAACCCCAGCTAGACCTCTTTGTGTGTGAGAGAGACGGGGCAGGAGTCCCTGGGCTGGGAGCGCTTTGCAGGTCCTGACGTCATGTGACATACAGGGAGGCTGGGATTTCCAGTTGGACCTCCAGGAGTGTGCAGTGTTGTCATAGCTGTGTTGGTCCCAGGATACGAGAGAGACAAGGTGGGTGAAGGAATCTCCTTTATTTGGACCAACTTCTCTTGGTGAAAGAGACAAGCTTTCGAGCCCCACAGAGCTCTTCTTCAGGTCAAGCTGGAAAGCTTGTCTCTTTCACCAAGCGAAGTTGGTCTGATAAGA
Source organism: Gopherus flavomarginatus (assembly GCF_025201925.1). Lineage (NCBI taxonomy): Eukaryota > Metazoa > Chordata > Testudines > Testudinidae > Gopherus > Gopherus flavomarginatus. The sequence goes on along the minus strand of NC_066618.1, from coordinate 2,941,382 downwards.
TATTACCTCACCCACTGTGTCTCCCTACCGGAGTTAGACATCCAACTCCGGGACATCACATTCCCTCAGGCTGCTTGGAAAATCGCAGCCTAAAACAACCCACTAAATTCCTTAAATATCCAGCCTACAGCCAGTGCTGGATAACTGTTCTATAACTGCTGGCAGTTTCATGCCACCATTCTGTAAGGGGTATTTAATAAAGCTACCTAGTTCTCACATGGCACTTTTCATCAGTAGAGCCCAGAGTGCTTTCCAAATTTAAAATTATCTTAACGGGGTCTAAATTTTGGGAGCCCAGCTGGAGAAGCCTTAAAGGAGTCTGGTTTTTCAGAAGGTAACTGTTTGGCACTTGCTTAAAATCAGACCTCTTGCAGGCCCAACCGAAAACTGAGGGGGCCCCCCAATCACAAGACACTGCTGAAGAACATAGGCCATGATGTGCAACCGACTCCTGTTTAAAGTCTCTTTGGTAATAAATATGAACTTTTTCCTGGGGGGGGCTCTCAGGTTGGGAGGTGTTGCCAGCTATTCATTGGCTTGTGGATATGTGGAAGGGGTACAGGTTCCACTTTCACGGTTGTTCCATCTCATTTTGCTGCCCCACTGAGCCAGGAGAGGGAAGCACTAGACTAAAAAGCCCAGTGGTGTGAAACGCCATGATCAGCATGCGTACCTATGGGCCAGCGGCTGGAACGGAATGGGACTTCCTCTCCGCCCTGTTGGAAGGGAACGTTTATGCTGGGTGGAATGAAGGAGGCAGATGCACAGTCTAAGCCTGATACTGAGTGGGCTCCGGTCCTGTTGACTGCAGTGGGAGTTGATGGCACAGCTCAGCACTTTGTAGGATTAGACCCACAGTGTGGAGAGCGTAAAAGCAAGAGGGCCCGAGGGCCTGCAGTGAGCAGCTTGATGGAGTAAAGAAAGCATGGAAGGGGCAGCACTGGAAGGGATGGGAGGAAGGTGGCAGTGAGTAGGAGAATGAAGCAAAGGGGACAGGGAGGAGGGATGGTGGCAGTGCGGGGAGAAGAGAGAGGTGAGCCTCCCAGGAGAAGGGCAGAGCTAGAGAGCTGAGTCCCGCAGCTCCTCGCTCCGCCTCTGGTGAGGTAGAGCTTGATAGCAGGCAGGCTCAGGCTGCTTCGGTTTGGGGCCACAGTCCATTCAGATTCATAAATGGAGGGGGTGTCACTCTGCTTTGGTCAAGCAGCTCATGGTTTCTGAGTACCCTTTCCAGTACACCTCCTAAAGAGCTGCTGGGTTGTGACAGTAAAACCTGACGGTGTCTCCTGAATGAGCCAAGCCATGCGGACAAGGAGGGAATTCAAACATTTCTGTAAATATCAGTTGAATGAACATGGTGCCTCTATTGAAATCTCTTTCCCTTGGTTTCAAGTCTGGTGCACGTCTGTGTTTTGTACCATGCCCCTTTCTGCCAAGCTTTCCATTCAGCCACCTGTGTAACTTGCTTACTGAGCGTCCCTAACCCAGCCCACCTCTGTTTTTTCCACTGGTCTATTTCCACTCCTCCCACTTGCTGCCTCCACTCTAACCTACTCCTGTCACAAGCTGAGTTTCACTAGCACTTTCCCAATGCTTGTCAGGTGAAAGACCCATTTTCAGGGTCAGGCCTATTAATTAACACCCCCAGCATTGTGAGGTCAGTGAATATGCCCATTGCACAGATGGGGAAACAGAGGCAGTAAGTGCAGAAGGCACTAGTACAGGGCTGTTATTAGTGCTCCTGTTAGAGGTGTATGAAACACTTAAGTGAATCTTGTGCATTAACCTGAAGTTTAGGACTTAGTGTGAATGGAGCCACCAGTGTGCGCTCCTGAAAAGCTTGTGGTTATGCATGGCCACGTTGGCCTGCACACCCTGATCTCCCTCTGTTCCAGTCTGGGGGCCCATCTCCTCGGCTTGCCTAGGAATGGCAGGGGGGGTGCTAGGTGGCCGGTCCCAGTCCCCTCGGTTGGTTTTGGGGAGGTGCCTGGTGTTGAGCTGCTGTTGCCGATCCCTGAAAGCTCTTCCAGGGGGGAGGGTAGGACACAGCCTCCCCCCGCCAGGCCTGTGGCTGAGGGACTAGCAAATGCCCCCTGCCACTAGGGGTCAGCACCGAGATGTGGGCACGAGAGAATCTCACTGGCTGGCGCCAGGGGAGGGTGACAGCAGGGACACATCCCCCATTGCCCAGCACCAGCTTGCCCGGGGTCCTGGGACATGGGTGCCCACCGGGGCATGTTTGCTGGAGGGGGGGAGGAGGAGAAGCCACTTCCCCTCCCCGCCCCGCCCCTGCCAGGTGTAACGGGGGGGGGTCTAGCCAGCCCCTGCAGGGCACGGTGAGGGGCGTCCCCCGCGCCCTGCCCCACAGCTAAGGCACTGCCGGACCGCGCAGAGACCTGCCCCGGCTGCCGCCCCCTGCAGTTCCGCCGCCGAGCCGCCGAGGGCGCTGCCGCGCGGCGTTCAGGGCGGCGACGTCCTTCCGGGACCGTGGGGCTCCTGGGGTGGGCGGGGCAGGGAAGGGAGCGCTGGGCCGCCGGTGCAAGGAACCCCCGGAACCCCCTTCTGCGCCGCTCCGGGGGGCCCCTCCCTGCCGCGCGGTGCCCTGATACCCCGCAGCTCCAGGGACCCCCCCGGCTGCTCCCCCACTGCCCCCCCACCCCAGGGACCCCCGCCCGGGGCCCTGATACCCCGCAGCTCCAGGGACCCCCCCCGGCTGCTCCCCCACTGCCCCCCCAACCCAGGGACCCCCGCCCGCTCCCCCAGTACCCCCCCACCCCAGGGACCCCCGCCCGGGGCCCTGATACCCCGCAGCTCCAGGGACACCCCCGGCTGCTCCCCCACTGCCCCCCCCACCCCAGGGACCCCCGCCCGGGGCCCTGATACCCCGCAGCTCCAGGGACACCCCCCGGCTGCTCCTCCACTGCCCCCCCACCCCAGGGACCCCCGCCCGGGGCCCTGATACCCCGCAGCTCCAGGGACACCCCCGGCTGCTCCCCCAGTACCCCCCCACCCCAGGGACCCCCGCCCGGGGCCCTGATACCCCGCAGCTCCAGGGACACCCCCGGCTGCTCCCCCACTGCCCCCCCCACCCCAGGGACTCCCGCCCGGGGCCCTGATACCCCGCAGCTCCAGGGACACCCCCCGGCTGCTCCTCCACTGCCCCCCCACCCCAGGGACCCCCGCCCGCTCCCCCAGTACCCCACCACCCCAGGGACCCCCCCCGGCTGCTCCTCCACTGCCCCCCCACCCCAGGGACCCCCGCCCGGGGCCCTGATACCCCGCAGCTCCAGGGACACCCCCGGCTGCTCCCCCACTGCCCCCCCCACCCCAGGGACTCCCGCCGCTCCCCCAGTACCCCCCCACCCCAGGGACCCCCCGCCCGGGGCCCTGATACCCCGCAGCTCCAGGGACCCCCCCGGCTGCTCCCCCAGTACCCCCCCACCCCAGGGACCCCCGCCCGCTACCCTGATACCCCGCAGCTCCAGGGACCCCCCCCGGCTCCTCCTCCAGTACCCCCCGCCCCAGGGACCCCCGCCCGGGGCCCTGATACCCCGCAGCTCCAGGGACCCCCCCGGCTGCTCCCCCACTGCCCCCCCACCCCAGGGACCCCCGCCCGGGGCCCTGATACCCCGCAGCTCCAGGGACCCCCCCGGCTGCTCCCCCACTGCCCCCCCACCCCAGGGACCCCCGCCCGGGGCCCTGATACCCCGCAGCTCCAGGGACCCCCCCGGCTGCTCCCCCACTGCCGCCTCACCCCAGGGACCCCCGCCCGGGGCCCTGATACCCCGCAGCTCCAGGGACCCCCCCGGCTGCTCCCCCACTGCCCCCCCACCCCAGGGACCCCCGCCCGGGGCCCTGATACCCCGCAGCTCCAGGGACCCCCCCGGCTGCTCCCCCACTGCCCCCTCACCCCAGGGACCCCCGCCCGGGGCCCTGATACCCCACAGCTCCAGGGACCTCCCCGGCTGCTCCCCCACTGCCCCCCCACCCCAGGGACCCCCGCCCGGGGCCCTGATACCCCGCAGCTCCAGGGACCCCACCGGCTCCTCCTCCAGTAACCCCCCACCCCAGAGACCCCCGCCCGGGGCCCTGATACCCCGCAGCTCCAGGGGACCCCCCCCGGCTGCTCCCACAATACCCCCCACCCCAGGGACCCCCGCCCGCTCCCCCAGTACCCCCCACCCCAGGGACCCCCGCCGGCTACCCTGATATCCCGCAGCTCCAGGGACCCCCCTGGCTGCTCCTCCAGTACCCCCCACCTGAGGGACCCCCGCCCGGTGCCCTGATACCCCGCAGCTTCAGGGACCCCACCGGCTGCTCCCCCAGTGCCCCCCCACCCCGGGCACCCCCGCCCGGTGGCCTGATACCCCGCAGCTCCAGGAGACCCCCCGGCTGCTCCCCCAGTACCCCCCCACCCCAGGAACCCCCGCCCGCTGCCCTAATACCCCGCAGCTCCAGGGACCCCCGCCCGGTGCCTTGATACCCGCAGCTCCAGGGACCCCCCCCCGGCTGCTCTCCCAGTGCCCCCCCACCCCAGGGACCCCCGCCCAGTGCCCTGATACCCCGCAGCTCCAGGGACCCCCCCGGCTGCTCCCCCAGTACCCTCCTACCCCAGGCACCCCCGCCCGGTTCCCTGATACCCCGCAGCTCCAGGGACCCCCCCCCGGCTGCTCCCCCAGTGCTCCCCCAGTGCCCCCCCACCCCAGGGGCCCCCACCTGATGCCCTGATACCCCGCTGCTCCAGGGACGCCCCCCGGCTGCTCCCCCAGTACCCCCCACCCCAGGGACCCCCGCCCGGTGCCCTGATACCCCGCTGCTCCCCCAGTACACCCCACCCCAGGGACCCCCGCCCGGTGCCCTGATACCCCGCAGCTCCAGGGTCCCCTCCAGGCTGCTCCCCCAGTACCCCCCCACCCCAGGGACCCCCGGCTGGTGCCCTGATAGCTTGCTGCTCCAGGGACCCCCCAGGCTGCTCCCCCAGTACTCCCCACCTGGTACCCTGAAACCTCGCAGCTCCAGGGACCCCCACCCGGTTCCTTGATATCCCGCTGCTCCAGGGACCCCTCCAGGCTGCTCCCCCAGTACCCTCCCACCCCAGGGACCCCCGCCTGGTGCCCTGATACCCTGCAGTTCCAGGGACCTCTGCCCGGTGCCTTGATACCCCGCTGCTCCAGGGACCCCCCCCCAGGCTGCTCCCCCAGTACCCCCCACCTGGTGCCCTGATACCTCGCAGCTCCATGGACCCCCGCCTGGTGCCTTGATACCCCGCAGCTCCAGGGACCCCTGTCGGTGCCTTGATACCCCTCAGCTCCAGGGACCCCCACCCGGTGCCTTGATACTCCGCTGCTCCAGGGACCCCTCCAGGCTGCTCCCCCAGCACCCCTCCACCCCAGGGACCCCCGCCTGGTGCCTTGATACCCCACTGCTCCAGGCACCCCCTCCAGGCTGCTCCCCAAGTACCCCCCACCCGGTGCCCTGATACCGCTCTGCTCCAGGGAACCCCCCCAGGCTGCTTCCCTGGTACCCCCTGCCCCAGGGACCCCCACCTGATGCCCTGATACCCCCTTGCCCGCTGCTCTAGGGAACCCCCAGGCTGCTCCCCCATCGACCCCCGTACCTCTTCCTCCCAGCTCCCTCACTGCCCTCTGGTACCCACTGGCCCCTCAGGGGTACTTTCCCTGTGTCCCTGCCAGGCAGTTCCCCTGGCATCCCTCCGAGCTAGCTCCCCCTGGCAGCTGCCCGAGAAACACCCCCTGGGGTACCCCTCATTCCTTCCAGGTAGCTGCCCTTTCACCCGACCGGCTCCCGATAACCCTGACTTAAATAATGCAGCTCCCCACATCTACCCACTTCCAGCTGCCCTAGACACCCCCAAATTTCAACTCCCAAAGGTACCCCCTGGCATCCTGCCAGCCACCAGCTGCCCCAGTTGATCCCGTCTCACTATTAAGATCCTCTGGAGCCCCAACCCTACCCGCGCTGCCAAACTCCCACCCACCCGCTGCTTCATATGCTTCCGCCCTCAGCAATAGTGCGAAAGGCTGCCTGGGCCCCCTCACCACAGCCCTGGCTTTCTCTCCTCTGAGAAATGTCACACACCACGCTAGGCAAATTTCCCCGCGACGTGTGTCCAAAAGCCAGTTCCCTGCCGCTGGCGTGAAAGGAGACTCCCCGTTAGCAGTACCGAGTCAATGACACACAGCGGGCGGACAGGTACCAGCCCGTGGGTTAGAGTCTAGCGCTGCAGTCGCACGATGCTAAGGCTGCAGGATTAGGAGCTGGGCAATGCAAAGGCAATGGGCGGGGGCCCCCTGCGTGCTGCAGCCGGGCTGTGCGCTGGGCCAGCACCCACAGGTGACGCGACTCCCGCTTTCCGTTTGAGCTTGACACCCTCCCTCCCCGCTGGGGGGCGCTGTGCAAACCCCTACGCGCCGTGCGCCCTCCCCCCTGCAGGGGGCGCTGCTGGCGCGGGGCTCCCCGGCCGGCGAGCCGGGCTCCCAGCATGCACTGCGCCCCAGCATGGCCGCTGTGCCCAGCCCCTATTGAGGAGGCGCTGGGACTCTGCCAGCCCAGAGCCGTCGCTCCGCTCGGCCCCGCTCCCAGGCAGGCTCCGGCTCGACGATCCCTCCCCAGGGCCATGGCTGAGTGGGCGCCCGAGCAGGTAGCGGGCCGGGGGGGCAGGGCCCGCCGGGGGGGGGCAGCATCCTCCCCGCTGGGCCGGGGAGCCGGGAGCCGGGAGCCGGCCCAGCGGGGCGCCCTGGGGTCCCCTGGCCAGGCCCAGGGGCTGGGGGCGGGTGTTTCTCGGCTCTTCACGCTGGGGGCAGCGCCCTGGCTCCGGGGGCGGGGAATGGAGCTTTGCTGCTTCATTAGCTACAAGAGCCGCCCCCCCCCGTGTGTTTCTATGGCAGCAAATGCTCTGAATAGGGCTGCTCCCGCCGCCTCTGGAGCCCAGAGAGACTTGCCCTAGCAGAGAAACCTCTAGGGCAGAAGGCTCCAAAGGGCTCCGCCAGTGCAAAGAGCCATCTGGCTGAAAAGCTCTTACCTGCCCTGGTTACGTGGGATGCCAAATGTTCTTACCAGTCACAGATTAGAGAAGAGGAAATTGCGTGGTTGGGTTTTTCCCCCCGTTATTTGCTTTGTGCATTTGACAGCCCTTTGTGGCTACTCAGTTTCTGTTTCCTCGGTGCGGGCGGTCTGTTTCCCCCATTGTTGGGAGTGAGGAGGCTTTCACACAGCACCAGGGGAGAGAGGAAAATATCAAAAATACAACTGTAAAAACAAACATCGGTGGGGTTTCAGGAACAGAGAGAAGAACTGAAATTACTTTTAATGCATGTTTGATTGGCTTTCAAGTTTGACATTCTCATTGCTGCATCTTTAATGTGACCCGATAGTAATAAAGACCTGGACCCGGGAAACTCTCAGCAGGCCATGGCATGTTGCTTGTTGTTTTGTTTCTCTCTGTGACTGACTCTGCTACTTGGGAATGTGACCCCCTTTCCAATGTCTGTCATTGCAAACAGGCTCTTGAATGGGACATGGAGTCCCAGGACCTGTCACTTGAACAGCCTCTTGCTGTCCCCGAACCAACTTCTATGGAAGAAGCAGATCTTCAGACGGCAGAGATTTCCCTTACGGTTGTGGCGGAAATCCAAGCTGTGGACAGGAAGGTTGAGGTTCAGGCAGCACAACTGATGAATCTGGAGGGAAGAATGAGGATGGCAGAAACGAAACTAGTCGGTTGTGAGAAGACAGCGGTGGAGTTTGGGAACCAGCTGGAGAGTAAGTGGACTGCACTGGGAACTCTGATCCAGGAGTACGGGCAACTGCAGAGGAGGCTGGAGAACATGGAGAACCTGCTGAAGAACAGGAACTTCTGGATCCTGAGACTCCCCCCTGGTGCCAATGGAGAAGTCCCCAAGGTAAGAAGGTCCCAGCTAGTGCTGAGGGGATGTAAAGCCAGACCCTGTACCAGACACTGAAGGGGCGTTTTGTACGCTCAGAATGTTCTGCACAAGTATATTTGTTTTAAAGGAGTCGTACTGTGGGTTTTCCCATCCCCATTCTTTCTGCTCACCTGCTCTGCAGCTTCCCTCTGTCCCATCATTTCGAAGATATATGGATTCTGCTTCTAACATTGCTTCCTTTGGAAATTTGACCTCTTAGCTCGGGGGGAGGCTTTCAGTAATCATGTGACAAACCATTTGAGAAAGGGAAGAGGCTAACGAACCATTAACCAGCCACGGAGAGAAAACCAGCAGTGTTTCTTTTCCTCTTCTGTGCCCATCGGACTTATGTATTTGGTTGTATGGAGAATTCTAATGTAAATGTAACAGTGTGGGCGGCAATGGCATAGCTGTATTTAATGGGGGATTTAAATGCAGGGTGTGACATCCCCAGAGAAGCCAACTCAGCTAATTGGAACAGGACTTTGCAACTAAAGTATCTTTTTTTGGATACTGATTGTGCAAAGTGCCCAAGGCAGCTCAGCCTGCATAGTGTCTGGTGTATGCATGGCGTTTGACAACACATAGGTAAGACACACTGCTGCTTTGAGTTAGTTACAATCTGGGGTGCTGATCCTGCTGTCTGATCCATGTGGGCTGACCCTTTGCTCCTGCACAGTCTCATGCAGTTTGGGGGGCTCTGCACGCGTCCCATGTCTGCTCATGTCCCTCCCTTTGCAGGATCAGGGGTCAATTGCAATAGACCCAACAAAAGGATGAAGCAGGCAGCAGGCTGTCCTAAGGGTCTGCGATGGAAATCATACAGAAGGCTTCGGCTGTAGGAAGAGGCAAGGACTCATGAGGTGAAATCCTGGCCCCAGTGAAGTCAATGGGAGTTTTGTCACAGACTTCAGTGAGGAATGGATTTCAGCTGTGTACAGCTGACGGGAGCCAGGCCCAATCTTGGGGAGCAGCAGGTGGGAATGAGGCAGAACAATAAAATCCAGAAGAGGATATGGTGACCGAGGGAGCACTGGGAGGGAGAAGACAGGGCAGAATGGGGTGTTGGAGGAAACAAGGGGTGGCATGTAGACAGGGAGCAGAAGTTGCTGAGTGTATCATCCTTGTCATTGCAGGTCCCGGTGACTTTCAACAACAACTCGTTTAATTTCTCTGAGCAGGAGTGGAAGAGCTTGGACGAATGGCAGAAGGAGCTTTACAGGCACATCATGAAGGGCAACTACGAGGCGGTGATCTCCCTGGGTAAAGACTGGCTGGGTTTTTGTTCCTCTCTTCGAAGCTATGTGGTCTCTGACGTGCCAGATTTCCCCAGGGTCTGAGCTGTATGAGCTCCATTGCGCCCTGCTGGATCAGGGGTCTGGATGGCAGGGGGGTCTGATAATGGGATATCGAGACTTTGACACAATAGCGGGTGTTCAGTTAATTATCCAGGCTGCACTGTCAGTCCCTATTGATAGTCAGTGGATGGGTGTGTCCATCACAAAAGAACCCCCACAATTAGCACACCTTGCTCAGGGCTTGTCTACACTACAAAATTAGGTCCTCAGCCACCACAATAATGAAATCAGCTTTTGGTGTCCACACTCCCCTCCTTCTGCCGGTGTTGCTTGTCCTCACCAAGAATGCTTGCACCGACTGAAGTGGTGCATTGTGGGGCACTGACAGCCGTGCAGGGCCCAGAGCTAGAGCTCCCCACCACAGGCCTGACAGCCCTAGCCATGAGCCAGGCGCTGGGCTCGGCTTCACAGCAGGGAGCCTACCAGCAGCTGCTGCTGTGTTACATTTCCTCTCTGGCTCAGGCTGTCAGCCCAGGCAGGGCTCCCAGCTAGAGCCCCCCCAGCTTGGGGGCTGACAGCTGGAGCCCAGACAAAACATGACGAATGTCAGTTTCACTGCTGGTAGGCTCCCTGCTGTGAAATGGAGCCCAGTGCTGGGCACACAGCTCAGGCTGTCAGCCCCAGGGTTGGGGTGGGGCTCCCGCTTGGAGCCCCCTGCCAGGGCTGACAGCCAGGAACCCCACTGCCGTCTCCCAGGGAGGGATTGAGTGGGGTGCGAGGGGAGTCCAAGCCCAGCCATCTCCCAGCCAAGGATTTGGAGGGGGAGGAGAGCCCGAGCCTGGGCTGCAGCCGAGTTCAGGCTTTCCTCCCCTGTCCCCCACCCAGTCCCTCCCCGGGGCCATCAGTCCCCGTGGCCAGGCTCTGGGCTGTCAGGCAACAGGCGATGTAAGTAACACAGACTGCATCGCCCTAACTACGGCGGGGCTCCGTATTTTGTCTGCTTCCCAGGGCAGCGTTGGATTTGGAGGAGCTGGTTCCCTCAGCCCTGCTTCCCATTTGGAGGCATTGAAGCGGCTGCTGTCACTCCAGGCTTCGGGGATGGAGCTAGGCTGGGAACAGCCAGATCTGTCTCCTGCTTCACTCCCTTCCCAAGTGTCTTGTTGAGTGCTCAGCCGGTGCCGTGTGCGGAGTGCAGCTTGCTCACAGCCCACCTTGGGCCCAGCTTCCGTGGGCAGGAGAAGTAGCAGGGAGGATTGGAAAGCGCTGGCCCTTGGGCAAAGGGTGCCCCATCTACATGAAGGGGATGGAGCTAGAAGGGCAGTGAACCAGCATGGAGATCCTGCCATAGTCCCCAGAGCCCGCACCAGCAGCCACGTCTCTGATTGCAGCTCTGCTGCCACCTCCTGCTCTACTTCCTCGCGGGTTGTGGATGGAGGGAACTGGCACAGCACAGATGCTGCCAACACCAGGGAGTGCAGGAAAGACCTCTGAGCCCAGCTTTGCCCCTGTTGTCATCTCTCTAAAGCCCCCCCATCCTCCCCTGCCTGGATCCTTACTTATATCCCTGGCTGACACTTCTAAAGTAAACCCAGGCCTGACTTGCCCATGTGGATCCCAGGCCACAGAGTGCAGTAGAACTTCTGGGAGGCCCATCCTTGAGCCCCAGGCAGTGCCTTCCTTGAGAGACTCAGAAGAGATAAAGAACCCCAGCCTCTGCAGACAGGGAGGTCCCGGGCGGTATTTTCAGAGCAATCTGAGCCCAGTTGCACACCTTCTGCTGAAGCGGCCCTATGGGGATGTGTTCCCAAAGGGGAAAATGAATAAATAAAATTAGCGCTATTTTCCACACTCACCTTCCTGGCGTGCGGCAGGGCAGAGCAATGCAGAAAAGACCAGGCCATGGAAATACACTGATTCCTCTAGGTCCATGTGCGCACACGCTCCCCTACAAAGGGAGAGGGAGGCCAGCAGCCTAAAGCAGAGGAAAGAATCAAATAGCAAAAAACAAAACAGGATCGACTCTTCCTGGCAGGAGCGAATGGAGTATTGTGGAGTTTCGCTGACGGGGTCTGCAGCTGCCCCAGACAAGCTATAGCTGTGTATAGCCTCATGCACCTTGTGAAGGTGTAATGGAGGACAGGGATTTCCTGCCTCTTCTGAAAGACTGAGAAAGCATTGAGCTGTCATCCCCAATGGCTGCTGTGGGGCAACATGCCCTGACGTCCTGCCCAGTGCCTGTCCAGTGCTTTGCCACCTCCCCGCTGCTCCCCAGCAGATGGTTATGGAGTGAGGAGAGGGACAGCAGCCCGGCTGTGAAGAATCAGGAGGCCTCTTGGCCCATCATTTGTTAGTTTCTACCTGACTCCAGTCTCCATTTTCTAAGGCCAGAAGTTTCCTTATTGTGCACAAGTCAGTTTCACCTAGTATCACTACAAGGACAAGTGTGATTATTTCCCCTGGTGGGCAGCCATTCAGCGTTTCTCACCGGGGGAAGTTTTTACCTGGAAGAATGGACTTCCCACTCTCCAGGCCCTTCTCAGGCAGCCAAGGCCAGCCCGGGGTCATTTCAGCCCCTGCTTTGGGCATGAAAACGGTCAGGTGACATCAGCCAACCAAAATAAACAAATATGAACTGTCATCTGATGCTCAAAGTGCCCCCCATGCTTCCACAAGCAATGCTAACGTGGGTGAACAGTATTGCAAGTGTGGTCCCTTTCAGTCTATACCAGGGGTAGGCAACCTGTGGCACGCTTGCTGCCTTCAGCATGCGAGCTGATTTTCAGTAGCACTCACCCTGCCTGGGTCCTGGCCACCGGTCCGGGGGGCTCTGCATTTTAACTGAATTGTAAATGAAGCTTCTTAAACATTTTAAAAACCTTATTTACTTTACATATAACAATAGTTTAGTTATGTATTATAGACTTATAGAAAGAGACCTTCTAAAAACGTTAAAATGTATTACTGGCATGCGAAACCTAAACTTAGACTGAATAACTGAAGACTCAGCACACCGCTTCTGAAAGGTTGCCGACCCCTGGTCTATACATTACATGGCCTAAGGACTCCCCCCGGGAGAATGGGTGGGGAATAATGACATTCCCATCATTCACATAGGTTTCCTGGGATGCAGAAACAGAGGAATCTTGAGTTATTTACCTCTGTATTTGGCACTGGTGCAACGCTGCTGGAATCCTGTGTCGGTTCTGGTGCCCACTGTTCAAGAGGGATGGTGATAAATTGGAGAGGGGTCAGAGAAGAGTCACGGGAACGATTAAAGGATTAGAGAACCTGCCTGAGAGTGGTAGACTCAAGGAGTGCAGTCTATTTAGCTTAAGAAAGAAAAAGATAAGGGGTGACTTGGTTACAGTCTACAAGTATCTACATGGGGGGGAATATTTAATAATGGACAAATTATTAAATATGGTTAATAATGAACCACTGGAACAGTTTACCAAGGGTTATGGTGGATTCTCTATCACAGGCAATTTTAAAATTGGGATTGGCTATTTTCTAAAAGCTCTGCTCTCGGGATTATTTAGGGAAAGTTCTCTGGCCTGTGTTCTAAAGGGGCATCAGACTGGATGATCAGTAGGGTCCTTTCTGGCCTTGAAAGGAAACTCCTAGATTGAGCCATTCTTTGAGTAATAAGGTCCAAAGATCCACCCCCCTTGGAGACAAATGCATCCTCCAGAATAGAGACAGAAATTGACTTCCAGGGATTCGGGTTTGTTGTTAGGTGGAATTTACCGTGCTCTGCAGTAGGAGAAATTGTTGTGCCTTTTCCTCGAGGTCTAGTTACCACAGTCTAGAACGTAGGAAAATAGAATGGAATTAGCCTGGCTGTGGAAGTTACCTCGACTGGAGAGAACTGCATGTGCAGGGCTGACCAGGCGGCTTCTGCCCCCAAGCTGCAAGCAGACTCTAGTACCTGTTGCAATGAATCTGGGAACCTTGTTTCTTGAAGAAAGGAAATGTTCAGATAAGCACAGGTAAAGCTTCCTACTCTCCTCCCCATGCTGCAGGGTGCGTCTCCTGGCGCTCGCTGCAGGGTGTGTGCCTCAGGAGCACTCCTGGGAATGCTCCTGGTGCCTGAGCCAAGCAGAGCGAGCCACGGGCAATTGAGTGTGATTGCTCAGACTGTGGGTGTGAGAGCATCTTCTTTAGCCCCTGTTCCGATCACCCCTCGCAGCGAAAGGGGGTAGCTGGCAGTGATTTTAAGGGTGTGTATGTATTCTGACCTGCACTCTGTGCGTATGAATAAAACTTGCTGCCCCCAATATCCATTTCCATATACAGACGCTGCCATTTCCAAACCCGACCTTCTGTCCCGGATTGAACGAGGGGAGGAGCCCAGTGTGGGAGATCAGAGTGACTCTGAGGAAAGACAAATCCCTGCAGATCCCGGCCTGGGTGAGTAATAGATTAAAACTCCTCATAAACAGTGTGAGAGAGATGTTGAAACCTGGGGCAGTCTGCCTGAGTCTTTCCTGCGTAGCTCTGCTGATGAGTTTGTCAATGTTTTCCTTCTTGTCAGGCCTTTTTGCCTTTTCTAGCTAGCCCTGGTTCTAATCTGATGTTGATCTCTCTCCTGAAATCTTCTCTAAAGCACCTAGTGGATGTTAGTAAAACAACACAGAATTCTCTCCCCCATGAACAGGATCTCCCGTTTCTACTCCCAGTGAGAGCTTGTGGACAAAATACGAGGAGCCACCTGTTGCAAATCAGGGAGTCTCTGAAGAGGGAGGGATCCCTACGGACCTTGGCACATGTGAGTTTTAGACACAGAGCGTCACAGAGCTCTGCGTAGTCAGAGGTGGAACAGAGATGGCGCTATGTCGATCTAGGCTCTGAGTCTGCACCTGGACAAAGAAGGGAAGTGCGGAGGCTGAGAGTGGTTGATTGCAGTGAGGGAGGGGACAGTAACAGAGAGGCCGTGGGCTCTGGGGCTTTGGATGGATCATAGTCTCCCTGGGAAAGAGATGGGTGAGAGGGAGGGAAGGAAGGAGGAGGAGTTTCCCGTGGATGGAGTCAGCAGGCAGTGCAGTAGGCAGATACAGGTCAGAGTGTTAGGGGAGAAAGCATCTGCTGAGGGATCTGGAGAGAGCTAGGAAACCTGCGAATGAGGGGGCAGGCCTGATACTAGGACTGCAAGAGTTGCTTGGTGTAAAGGCTGTCTGATCCCTGAAGCTTGGGGAGTGGAGATTTAGAGGAGTAGAGTTGCATTGCAGGGGAAAGGATAAGCGGTGAGGCTCCTAGCCTTGAAAGGAAAGCTATGGAGAGCCGTAACGGAGTTGGGGAGAGAGGACTTCAGCCTGTGGTCATAGGTAGTCGGTGTAGCCAGGACTACAAGCAGGAACAATGACCGTCTTCTCTGATGGGTCGGGGGTGGAGAATCCAGCCTAGAGAGACGAGGGCACATAAAATAGTATTTAAAAGTATCTAGAGGCCAGCTGAGCACTTCCTGTGTCACACTTGGGTTCTGCTGATGGGATCCCATGGAAGTGAAGGAGGGTGGAAGTCATACCTTTGCTGGGGCTTCCTGCAAAGCCTGTTTAAAGGGACGTTGGACACGTAATGGGACGCACAGACACCATGTTACCAGTACATTAAGGTTGCAAGTGAAGCACTCATGGGTTAGGAAATGCTGGGGTTAAGGTGGCTTATGCAATGCTCAGTCGCTCGGTGGGGATGGTGCATGCGCAGTCCAGCACACACAAGCTAGGAGGGTCTGGCATGTGTGGCACAGACAGATTCCTTGAATAACTAATCAGTGAAGCTGTGAGAGTCTAATGAGCATGTGGGGTTATAACTTGGCCAGATTTGGGAGGATTTTCACAGGAAATCAAAAAGCACATCCTTGGCTCAAAGGACCCACCTCTTGCTGCCAAATTTCCAGTCCCTGCCCCAAAGCACGGGAGTGCCAGAGCATCTCAGAAAGAAAGGTTGCTACGGTTTTAACACTGAAAAACAAAGTATTTTCCCCTAGCTTTGTTCTCATAAATGGCTGAACTGTTTTGGCTGAAAATTTACCCACACACAAAATTCAGCCTGAGGCAGATACACAGCACGGAACATTTCAGCTTGAAGCATTAACATTTGGCAAAGTTCTAAACAACTGAAAACAGGGTGTTATACTGGAAAGTGCTGGGCAACTTTAATAAGAAGTGATGCTGCCAGCCCAGCCCCACCTGTGACTAGTTTTAAAATCATAAGAACATAAGAACAGCCATACTGGGTCAGACCAAAGGTCCATTCAGGCCAGTATCTTGTCTCCCAACAGTGGCCAATGCCAGGTGCCCCCTAATCATTTTAGTTGCCCTTTTCTGCCAATATATCTTTTTTGAGGTGAGTCGACCACATCTGTACGCAGTATTCAAGATGTGGGCGTACCATGGATTTATATAAGGGCAATAAAATATTCTCCACCTTATTCTCTATCCCCTTTTTAATGATCCTGTTTGCTTTTTTGACTGCCGCTGCACACTATGTGGATGTCTTCAGAAAACTATCCACAATGATTAGTTGTAGCGAAATTAGCCCATCAAAGGTGAAATTCTGCAGAAATCGGGGATGTTTGCAGATCTCACCAAAATTGCTGAGTCAGCAATAGTCCTGGCTCTGTGTTTCTTTCCAGTGTCTGATAACTGCCAAACATTGAAGCGGAGCAGGACCCCCATTGTGCTAGGTGCTGTACTAACATAGAACAAAGATGGGGCCCTGCCTCAAAAATATTTTGTATCTTTTCCAAAGTAAATGCCATATTCTCCGAGATCTGTTGTGCCTCATCTCCTAAGAAACCCTCCATCTCAATCTAGCTGGGCCTCGTCGCCATAGATTCAGGCTTCAGTTGTGAATCAGAAATGTTTTGGTCTATTTGCATGCCAGTGTGGTCTGTAGGCCCCATTGTGCTAGGCACGTACACACACCTAACAGGACAGTCCGCCCCAAGAGTTTACAGAATGAGGCTTTTGTTATGC
Organism: Gopherus flavomarginatus; assembly: GCF_025201925.1. Lineage (NCBI taxonomy): Eukaryota > Metazoa > Chordata > Testudines > Testudinidae > Gopherus > Gopherus flavomarginatus. The sequence continues at coordinate 2,925,164 of NC_066618.1, read as the reverse complement.
CACTGGATGATGTGAATGTCTCTGTTCTCTCTGTTCTGGCAGATGAGCAGCAGTGTGGTGAGGAAGGTCCCGCAAACCTAGATCTTCCTAGCCTGTTACCAGGTGACTGGGAAGAGCTTTTCTCCAGTCCTGAGGAGGAACTGACGAAGGAGAGCCAGTCCAGCTCAGCAGTGTTGCAGAGAAACCCTCCCGGCAGTGGACTGAGGCGATCTGCTCGCCGTGGAAGAGATTTAATGAAAACCGTCTCTGAGGAAGCACATGCAGCAGAGGGGCCGTACATATGCTGCGAGTGTGGGGAAAGCTTCATAGACAAACAGCTTTTAGCCACACATCAGAGAATCCATGCGTCAGGGGGAGCCTGCACTTCTTCTCTGGAGCATGGAGAAAACATTAGACAGAAACCCAAAGTCACAACTCCTCCAAGAACCCAGGCGCCCGTCCGTTCAAAACCCCCTAAGCGTCCTGAGCCAGAGAAAAGCTCCAATCTCAAGTACGGCTTTGTAAAACACCAGGCAAACCATATGGTGGAGAGACCCTATACGTGCACTCAGTGCAGGGAGAGCTTTAGTCTGGAGGTGAGTCTTATCTTACATCAGAAACTTCACACGGGGAAGGGTGATGGGCCCCTGACGTGTACGTATTGTGGCAAGGACTTCCGGGATCTCTCCAAAGCGATCCGACATCAGCGGATCCACACTGGAGAGCGCCCGTATCAGTGCACGGAGTGCGGGAAAAGTTTCATCCGCAGGGATCATCTCCTGAAGCACTGGCGAGTCCACACGGGGGAGACGCCGTACCAGTGCCCCGTCTGTGGGAAGAACTTCCGCTACAAGGAGTCGCTGAACTGCCACCAGAAAATTCACACGCGGAACCCCCAGCCCCTGGAGAGTTCACAGCAGCTGGAGACGGGAACCCAGACCACCCTCCTCGGTGTGAAAAAAGAAAATAAACAGTAGCTCCCCCTGGGTGGGGACTAAGGGGCTGTTGCATTTAAAATAGAAGCATGTGAGGTGCAGCACAACGGCGAATGAACGGAAGCCACGGCCTGTCCTTGTGGCCATGTTACAAAGCTTTGCTTCCCTGATGTTTAAATGGAGTTCCTCTTAATAACTATTGAGGTGAAATCCACCCCATGCCGGGGGCCAGCATGAGGCCTATGCACCACTTAAACCCTGTGGGGGTTGCATGGGACTTAATAGGCCTTGTGGACTTCATCCCTAGAGAATAAATGAGCTATTCCCCAGGCTGCCAGCTGGGGTCAGCATTTAGCAGGTGTGTCCCCACCTATCCTGTTTCTGGTGCATATTTATAGGAGTGATATGAATTTTCAAGGTCATTGTCCCCCCCCCCCTTCCCCTCTGCTTTTGTTGCAATGCTGGAAGCATGGAGGGGGCACCATTCCCAGCCACCAGGCCAGTCAATCTAGCAGAAGAGAAGAACTTGGCTGGGGAGGTGATGCGGGGTGGGGAAAGGGACACACACAAAAAAAGAAAAAAGCAGGAAGAAGTGGTTGCAGAAAGGGTCCTGGAATGGGACGCTAGAGGGGACTGGAGAAGAGGCGACCGGGTGGGAGGCAGATGGACGTGGATGAAGGCTGTTGGGTGGGAGACTAACTCCAGAGGAGGATGTGACTGCAGAGATACTCTTCTCATTCCACCCCGAGGGGGTGAAATTACCTACCAAGCAGGCTCTAGACTCTATTTTGGACTTGGCCCAATGGAAAGGTGCCAGTGATTCATTCATATGAACTTCCACTGAAGGTGATTTTACTGGTCACAAGGGTAAGTGACCCAAGTCAGAGCAACTTATGCTAACCCTGGAAGGGGTTGTTTTAGTTAATGATATATCAGAACTAGGATATTATTCTAAGATACAATAAAACATGTGGCACTATATTTCACAGTTGATCTAAGCTATTTAAATGTATGAAATAACTGACCCAAGTTTTTCAGACTTTTGTAAATATTGGTTGAATTATATAAGAAATAAGTGTTGTTAAGGAGTGACTGTAACTAGATGTCTCTTCCTCTGTGTAATGTCAGCTGCTGGTTTGTGGTTGTGTTTTTGTAATACCTTTTTTGCAAAACCTGTCAATACAGTGTTTCCATTCTGAAGCCCTTGTCCCGCGAATCAGTGGCTGGAGCTCTGTCCTACCTCCCTGCCAGTCTCCTCCTCTCCCTGCTGTATAGTTTGTTCTCCCTTTCCCTGCTCCCATGCCTGACCCACGCTTGGCTGTACCTATTAGAGTTGCAAGTTTTCGTGGCACTTTCCTAGCAACCAAATTAGTTTGTCAATTGCATGATCTGAACTAGCTCTGGCTTGTAGTCACTGAGAACAATATTGTCAAGGCCAAGCATTGAAAAATCATGTCACCCCCCCCCCACCTCCAAATCATGAGATTGGTTTCAGCATCCTGAGATGTTAAAAGTAATAAATGATGGAGATGTGTGTGTGTTTTCAAAGCTCTTCCTGACACTTAGAACCTTCCTTTTAGTCGAAGTGAAAGTGGTGATTGGCCAGGGCTCAGAAATGGGGCTGTTAAGAAAAACACCAGGGCATGTGAGATGACAGCAACACGAAGTGTCCACTGCTGCTAGTCAGTGTCCCCTGAAGGTGAAGCAGAGACAATCTCGTGTCATCTAGAGCTGCAGGCCAGTAAGAAGGGGACCCCGGGGACCCCCCCACTGCCCGTGGTTCCCATGGCAATGGTGCTGTGGGGGTTCTGGGCTCCCCCTGCATGCAGCACTGCAGACATAGCCTGCTGTAGGGTATTAAGGGGAGGCTCTGGGGCCAGTGCTGTGTCGGGGGGGGGGGGGGAAGCTCAGGGGTATTGGTACCTCTGAGACGTTTGAGTGGGAGCTTGAGCGGTCGCTGGGTGTCACACTGCAGCAGGGGACTGGCATCTAAGCGAGCCTGCTGGCCTGGGGGAGTGAACTCCGGGAGGGGCCCGTCTGCTGGGGGCCCCGCACCTGCTGGCCACCCCCGCCCCTTGGGCGATACTCAGCCCCCCGCGCCCGGCCTTGCACGGTAGGGAGCTGACAGCGGGAGCGGCCTTGCAGCCGGCCCGGGGAGCTGCAGGACCCTGCCCCGGCCCGACCTCCGGGCGGCTGAACCGGGTTCGCTCATCAGACCAGCGCGTGGGGCCGGGACAGATCCGGACCCGCAGAGCCTCCGACAAGGCCCCGGAGAGCGGGATGCCCGGCGCCGCGATCCCCCCGCCGCCAGGGGCCGCTGCCGCCCCGCTCCGCCCGCCGCTCCCGGCCCCGCAGCCAGGCCGCGGCTCCCTACCTCCCTCCCGGCTGCGCTCGCTCTGCTCCGCCCGGCAGCGGGGCCCGGACTCTGCCCAGCCCGGAGCGGGAGCGGAGCTCGGGTTCGGCGGCAGCGGCGCTCCCCGGGCCGGGACAAAGGGCCATGGCCGAGCGGGCCGCTGCCCAGGTAGGGGCCGGGCCGGGCCGGGCCGGGGCTTTGCTGCTCCCCGCCGCGGAGGGGGTGCGGTCTCGGCCGGGCGGTGCGGGCAGGGGCCCCGCTGCCGGTTCCTGCCCCGGGGCCGCACGCGCTGGGGCTTGGCCCTGCTGGGGGCGGGGAGCAGCGGGCGGCCAATGGCACCGGGCCGGGGGCAGGTTAAACTGGGGCCTCTGCTCCGCCTGCCGGCCCCGGAGCTTCGCTCTTTGTCATTGCCGGGAGCCTGCGGCGCCGCCCGGGGGAAGGGGAGCGCCGGTCCTGGGCTGCCAGCGGCACGGGAACAGGCCCCGCTTCCTTCCCCGGCCCCGGGCCAGAGCGGGGATTTCCCACCTTCCCTCCGGCCCGAGCACGTGTGTGGGGGGCGCACTGGGTGCGGCCCAACGAACGGCGGGTATCGCCGGGTCCAGGCGCGCCGCCCCCCCGGTGCTTTTCTAGCGGCAGCCCGGCCTGAGCCGCCTTTGCGCCTCCGAGCACCTTCCTGGATCGTGTTGGACCCGCTGAGGAATTCATGGAGCCCTGCAATGCGGGGCCTGCTGGGCCCTGAGCCCGGGAAATGCTCCAGTTCCTGCTTTGCTGGGTCTCTAGGGTGATTCCAAATACTCAGCTGGTCTTTCAAGTGGGTGCGGAGGGGGGACTCATAGACTCTCATAGACTCTAGGACTGGAAGGGACTTCGAGAGGTCATCGAGTCCAGTCCCCTGCCCTCATGGCAGGACCAAATACTGTCTAGACCATCCCTGATAGACATTTATGTAACCTACTCTTAAATATCTCCAGAGATGGAGATTCCACAACTTCCCTAGGCAATCTATTCCAGTGTTTAACTACCCTGACAGGAACTTTTTCCTAATGTCCAACCTAAACCTCTCTTGCTGCAGTTTAAGCCCATTGCTTCTTGTTCTATCATTGGAGGCTAAGGTGAACAAGTTTTCTCCCTCATCCTGATGACACCCTTTTAGATACCTGAAAATTGCTATCATGTCCCCTCTCAGTCTTCTCTTTTCCAAACTAAACAAACCCAATTCCTTCAGCCTTCCTTCATAGGTCATGTTCTCAAGACCTTTAATCATTCTTGTTGCTCTTCTCTGGACCCTCTCCAATTTCTCCACATCTTTCTTGAAATGCGGTGCCCAGAACTGGACACAATACTCCAGTTGAGGCCTAACCAGCACCAGGACCCTAGACACATCTTAATAAGGTGTGTGTCCTGCGCCCCCCGCCCTCCTCCCACGGCTGCCATGCACCCAGCCCATCTCCTGCTGCTTTGCACAGCTTCCCTGTGGCAACAACAGCAATTCCTTGCACACAGAAATGATCTTCGGAAAGTGTTTGGCTGTTTGTAATTGTTCTTCTGGTGGCAGCGGTCCCTGCGAGTGGCTCCTGGTTCCTTTCCAGCAACTACTACCACAGGCAGCTGGGCTTGCCTCCGCCTGGTTCCCTGCGCTTCCTACAGGTCAGCAGCTCTTTCTTCCAATGAAGCGCCTATGAAGGGCGAAGGTGGAGCTCACGCTATGTGTCCGTGGTCCATGGGCCATAGGTTGAGAACCGGCTGACTTAGCATCTTTGTACCAGTTTTTTTCTTTCCACCCTGGGCAACATTGATCTGAAAATCATAGACACAAACATGGAGTCCTAGGGCCTGTTTGCTGCAGAATCAGGGTTGAAAGCAGAAATGTGCCTGGTAGTTGATCTTTCAACCTTAGCTTCTGGAATCTCGTTACTTTGATTTCTCCACCTGACCTTTGCATAACCTCATACTAATGCTCTAGGAGGTTTTGTCTGTGCATTCAGTAAGAATAAAAATTGAGTCTCACAAAGCATCGAGCAGCACGGGAGCGTTGTTTCTCTTTGGAGCTGATGTTGGCAAAGGGGAATGTGCCCTGTCATGGTATAACCCCCACTCTGAACCTTAGCATCCAAAAGATGGGGTACCAGCATGAATCCCCCTAAGCGTAATTACCAGCTTAGATCTTGTAGTGCTGCCACCAACCAGGACTTGCAGTGCCTGGTACACTCTGGTCCCTCCAAAACCTTCCCAGAGGACCCCAAGACCCAGACCCCCTGGATCTTACACAAGGAAAGTAAACCCTTTCCCCCCATCGGTGCCAGGCTTTCCCTCCCTGGGTTACCCTGGAAGATCACTGTGATTCAAACTCCTTGAATCTTAAAACAGAGAGGAGTGCACCTTCCCCCCTCCTCTTTTCCCCTCCCCAAGAGGTAATACAGATTCAAGCTCCGTCAATCTAAAACAGAGGAATTCCACCTTCCCCCCGCCCTTCTCTCTCCCTTTCTCCCACCAATTCCCTGGTGAGTACAGACTCAATTCCCTTGAGACTCAACAAAGGGAAAAAATCAATCAGGTCTTAAAAAAGAAAAGCTTTTAATAAAAGAAAGAAAAAAGTAAAAGTTGTCTCTGTAATCAAGATGGTAAATGTTACAGGGTCTTTCTCTCTAGTGTCTATAAGCTGAAACCTTCCCCCCAGCACAAATACAAATTAAAATCCTTCCAGCAAAATACACATTTGCAAATAAAGAAAACAATCAAAAAGACTAAACCGCCTTCTACTTGTACTTACTACTTGAACAGAAAATTAGAGAGCCTGTAGGTACGTCTGGTCACTCTCAGAACCCAGAGAGAACAACAGACAAACAAACAACACAAAACAGAGACTTCCCTCCACTGAGATTTGAAAGTATCTTGTCTTCTGACTGGTCCTCTGGTCAGGTGTTCCAGGTTCACTGCTTGTAACCTTTTGCAGGTATAAGAGACATTAACCCTTAACTATCTGTTTGTGACAGCCCCCAACTCCATTGTCCATGTCTTTCCGTACACACAGGCTCCAGAGTGGGACATGGGGTCCTGGCACTTGCCTCTTTCACAGCCCCACGCTGTCCCCCACCGGACTTCTGCGAGAGAAACCCCGCTGCATGCTGCGGAGATCTCCCTGACTCTAGTGGCTGCCATGCAAGCAGTGGAGAGAAAAGTTGATGCTCACGCCATCCGGCTGCTGAATCTGGAAGGGAGAACAGGGACGGCTGAAAAGAAATTGATAGGTTGTGAGAAAACCGTGGTGGAGTTTGGGAACCAGCTGGAGAGTAAATGGGCCGTGCTGGAATCTCTGATCCAGGAGTACGGGCAACTGCTGAGGAGGCTGGAGAACGTGGAGAACCTGCTGAAGAACAGGAACTTCTGGATCCTGAGGCTTCCCCCAGGGACTAAGGGGGAGGTCCCCAAGGTAACTATCCCAGCTACTTAGATCATACTGATTAAAGATGGAGGGAATTATGAAGTCATTGAGTCAATTTCTCCTCCACACATGCAAGGGCCGGATGTAACACCCCACCCAGCCCCATGCAGGATGTACAGGTATTAAGCTGATCAATTGTTTTTTGACGGAGGGCTTCTCTACATCAGAAAGTTGCAGCGCTGGTGTGGGAGTTACAGCGCTGCAACTTAAGAGGTGTACACATCTGCAGGGCACCACCAGCGCTGCAACTCCCTGTTTGCAGCGCTGGCCATACTCCCGTTTTGTCTCGGGTGTAGAGGATCCAGCGCTGGTGATCCAGCGCTGGTAATCAAGTATAGACACTTACCAGCGCTTTTCTTGACCTCCGTGGAATAAGCAGGTATCCCAGCATACCTGAGGAAGCCTCTGGTAATCAAGCTGGTCTCCTTCCCCGGCTTGCTCTCGCGTTCCCCGAACCCCAAGCAAGCAGGTCTCCTTCCCTGAGGTTTGCTGGGTGGTTCCGGGAACGCGAGAGCAAACCGGGAAAGGAGACCAGCTTCGCCGCGGTTTGCTCTCGCGTTCCCCGAACAAGCAGGTCTCCTTCCCTGCGGTTTGCACGGTGGTTCGCGGAACGCGAGAGCAAACCGCGGCGAAGCTGGTCTCCTTTCCCGGTTTGCTCTCGCGTTCCCCGAAACCCCTTGAAGCCGCCCAACAGCGCTGCAGTGTGGCCACATCTAACACCACTTGCAGCGCTGGTTGCTGTAAGTGTGGCCACTCTGCAGCGCTGGCCCTATACAGCTGTACTAATACAGCTGTAACAACCAGCGCTGCAAAATTTTAGATGTAGACATGGCCTAAGAAGCAGCATCTGCTTCTTGTTACCTTGTGATTCCGTCCATCACCCACCTGTCCTCCTCCCACTGTGTTCTGCACACACCAGTCACAGCTCCTCCCTAGGGGGGCAGTGAGCTATCTGGAGCAGGGAATCCCTTCTGTGGGATGTTTGTGTTGTGCCTCTATAGATTCCCCTCCCGACTGGGACCACGAGGGGCCATCACGATACAAAGAACTAGGATAGAATCAACGGCTCGAAACAACGTGAAAGTGGCTTCAGGTCGTCTTTCACCCCTGGGTCCCCCGGCCAATTTGTGAGGGTTTTAAAATTGCTCTTTCATGTTAAGCCGTGGGAGACCCATGCAAACAACAGGGAAACCAGCTGGCTTTGCAAAGGAGACAACGGAAATGCGACTCACACAAAGGTGCTGTCGTGCACATAGCAAAGAGGCTGAAAAAAAGAGAGGAATATTCCCCCCCTCCCCGCACATCTCTTTTAGTTCTGGGCTCTGTAAGAGTTACATATCAACAAGGATGGTGGGGGGGTTAAGTTGAGGGCACCTCTTTAAAAATAACGAGTGATCTTGAACCGGATCAGAGCATGCACTGGACTGGGAATCCGGAGAGTGAGGGTCTGTTCTTAGCTCTGCCACCAACCTGGTCTGTGACCTTGAGCAAATCTCTTCCCTTCTTGGAGCCTTTTTCCCCTCCCACCCTATGTCTGCCTTGTGAGCTCTGCGGGGAGGGGGCCTCACATCCCATGTGTGTGTACAACACACAGCACAATGGGGCCCTGAGCGCAGCTGGGCCTTCCAGTAATAGAAGCAATGGAAGGTGATCTATAAAGCTGACATAAACCAGCCTATGCGGGCACTGCAAAGCCCCAGTCAGAGCTGATTAACCCCATTCTGCTCCTTCTACCCACCGGCCAATGAACGGAGAGGGATAAAGCGTGAAAGGGCTATACTGCTGCGTGTTCTTCACTGGAGCACGCCCGTCACTTACCATGCCACAAGGATCCTACTGCCGGGGCTGCTTCCTCGGGTGACTTCACCTCTTCATGTAGGGCCAAGTGGGAGGAGGAGCTTTGACAGATCCGGCAGGGGACAGGGAATTCTGGACAGGAAACAGGCCCAGATTGTCACGCCCTCACTCACATCGAGTAGCACCTGAGTGCACGCCCTATTCACCAGCATCTAGCCCTGGGTGACAGAAGGGGATGAAATGTGATGATGTTTATTTCCTCCTGCCTGTGCGAGTTGATCTGAGCAGTTTGCCCAGTAACGTGCTTAGAAGAAGAATAAAAGTGTTTCTGCGGCATGTGTTAAATATTCTCCCCTGGTCTCCTGTAGCGTCACGTGCCAGCGCCTGCTGCCACCATTACGATTTGACAGCTGCTGCTGAGTGTGCAATGCTTGTGGTTGCAGGTCCCAGTGACGTTTGATGACGTCTCCGTCTGTTTCTCCGAGCCGGAGTGGGAGAACTTAGACGGAGGGCAGAAGGAGCTGTACAAGAACACGATGAAGGGGAATTACGAGACCCTGATCTCACTGGGTAAGGAGCCTCTCGTAAAACCTGTGACCTTTGAAGTACCGACCTTGCTCTGGGGGAGGGATACGTTCAGGTCTCTGCCTTCCGGTAGCTGTTGAGGGACTGTAAGACTCAAATGAATTTAACGTCCTCTGTCCAGCAGGTTTCCCCTGCTGCAGGGCTGGCAGGTCGGGCAACTGTTACTAGCTATTGAATTAAATGCTGGTGTCAGTCGAGGAGGGTTCCCACCCCTCAGGCCGCAGCCATCACAACTGACATGCTGCTTGGCCACTTCATCAGATGTGCTTGGGGGAGAATGGGCCCCATCCAGAGCACACATGCACATGTGGGGCAGGGGCCTGACCTAGCTGCTGATCCAGAGTGTCCTGCGCATGCCCAGGGTGCTCTCCTCTCTCTGTTCCTTCCCTGCAGCTGGGCTCGGGAGCGTGCCATTCCCTCCCTGCGTGGAGGTGAGTCCTGGTGGCTGTCCCATCAGCTGGCCCTTTCTCCTTCGTACCCAGCTGGGCCCATATGGAGCAAGCAGGGCTCCACTCCCTGCGGTTCCTCACTGACCCATCGGGGTGGGGAGAGTAGCTTTGCTGGTGGTGTGTTTGCCTCCATCCTTCTTCCCCATCCCATCGCCTACGGCGACCAGAGGGGACTCGTTTGAAATCCGGTCCCGCTCTGTGTGCTGGGTCGCCAGTGAATGTCGATATCTCTCTCCACGAACAGACTACACCGTCTCCAAACCCGACATCCTGTCCCAGATAGAGCAGGGGCAAGAGCCGTGTGTCAGGGATCGGAAGGACTCCGAGAGGAGAGAGATCCCTCCGGATCCCGGCTCGGGTGAGTTCTAGACAGCCTCACAAAATGCTTTCTGGCCAGAGGTAGGAGAGAGAGAAGGTGCTGCTGGTCTGAGCTCACACACACACGCTGTCTGCTAGGCACTGAGGCCGGCGCACGCTCACAATGGAGGGAGATCTCCCGTCCCGAGGGGCGCTGGTACAAACTGCCCACTCACGCGCTCGCCACCTGCCCTCCAGAAGAGTGATGTGGTGGTTGAGATGCTGCTGGCGCCAAAAGGCAGCCTGCACTGTTGGCACTGAACCGGGGCAGTGGGAGACTTGCCTGGAGCTCTGTGCAGACAAGGCCTGAGATAGACTCATAGACTTTAAGGTCAGAAGGGACCATTATGATCATCTAGTCGGACCTCCTGCACAACGCAGGCCACAGAATCTCACCCAACCGCTCCTGTAACAAACCCTTAACCTATATCTGAGTTACTGAAGTCCTCAAATCATGGTTTGAAGACCTCAAGGTGCAGAGAATCCTCCAGCAAGTGACCTGTGCCCCATGCTGCAGAGGAAGGAGAAAAACCTCCCGGGCCTCTGCCAATCTGCCCTGGAGGAAAATTCCTTCCCGACCCCAAATATGGCGATCAGTTAAACCCTGAGCATGTGGGCAAGACTCACCAGCCAACACCCAGGAAATAATTCTCTGTAGTAACTCAGATCCCATCCCATCTAATATCCCATCACAGACCACTGGGCATACTTACCTGCTGATAATCAAAGATCAGTTGCCAAATTAATTGCCAAAATTAGGCTATCCCATCATACCATCTCCTCCATAAACTTATCAAGCTTAGTCTTAAAGCCAGATATGTCTTTTGTCCCCACTACTCCCCTTGGAAGGCTGTTCCAGAACTTCACTCCTCTGATGGTTAGAAACGTTCCTCTAATCTCAAGTCTAAACTTCCTAATGTCCAGTTTATATCCATGTGTTCTTGTGTCCACATTGGTACTAAGCTTAAATAATTCCTCTCCCTCCCTAATATTTATCCCTCTGATGTATATATCAATCATAACCCCTGTCAGCCTTCTTTTGGTTAGGCTAAACAAGCCAAGCTCTTTGAGTCTCCTTTCATAAGGCAGGTTTTCCATTCCTCGGATCATCCTAGTAGTCCTTCTCTGTACCTGTTCCAGTTTGAATTCATCCTTCTTAAACATGGGAGACCAGAACTGCACACAGTATTCCAGATGAGGTCTCACCAGTGCCTTGTATAACGGGACTAACACCTCCTTATCTTTGCTGGAAATACCTCGCCTGATGCATCCTAAAACTGCATTAGCTTTTTTAATGGCCATATCACATTGGCAGCTCATAGTCATCCTGTGATCAACCAATACTCCGAGGTCTTTCTCCTCTGTTACTTCCAACTGATGTGTCCCCAATTTATAACTAAAATTCTTATTATTAGTCCCTAAATGCATGACCTTGCACTTTTCACTACTAAATTTCATCCTATTACTATTACTCCAGTTTACAAGGTCATCCAAATCTTCCTGTATGATATCCTGGTTCTCCTCTGTGTTAGCAATACCCCCCAGCTTTGTGTCATCCGCAGACTTTATTAGCACATTCCCGCTTTCTGTGCCAAGGTCAGTAGTAAAAAGGTTAAATAAGATTGGCCCCAAAACTGATCCCTGAGGAACTCCACTAGTAACCTCCTTCCAGCCTGACAGTTCACCCTTCAGTACGACCCATTGGAGTCTCCCCTTTAACCAGTTCCTTATCCACCTTTCAATTTTCATATTGATCCCCATCTTTTCCAATTTAACTAATAATTCCCCACGTGGAACCGTGTCAAATGCCTTACTGAAATCGAAGTAAATTAGATCCACTGTGTTTCCTTTGTCTAGAAAATCTGTTACCTTCTCAAAGAAGGAGATCAGGTTGGTTTGGCACGATCTACCTTTTGTAAAACCATGTTGTATTTTGTCCCAATTACCACTGACCTCAATGTCCTTAACTACTTTCTCCTTCAAATTTTTTTCCAAGACCTTACATACTACAGATGTCAAACTAACAGGCCTATAGTTACTCGGATCACTTTTTTTCCCTTTCTTAAACGATCGGTAAAACACTATAACTGCCCCCTCTTTACCAGGGGTATTGTGAGGGGCTTGTTTCAGCTCCCTGGCCCTGGTCAGTCCCAGCCCGGCCATGGGCTTGCATTGGGAATCCAGGATGCCGTAGCTTCAGGAGATTGTCTGCATCCCCCACCTATGCAGTGAATCAAGCCTGGATTTTCTTTGTATTGCAGCAGATAGCGGGGTGGTGGTCAAAGTGGAGGAGGAGAGCCCTGAGGAGGAGCCGGAGAACTTGGAGCTACAAAGGACGTTGCCGGAAATGGAGGTTTTCCAGTGTCCGGAGCAGGGAACAACTCATGAGAAGAGTCTGTGCAGCCCTGAGAGGGAGCCTGCGGACCTGCCCGGAAATGGCCTGGAGGAGCCATCTCAGTGCGGGACAGACCCCCAGGAGCTCAAGCCGTTGCTTGTTCACCTGCAGAGTCCCACGGCAGCCAGGCTGTTCGTATGTGCCGAGTGTGGGAAGAGCTTCCGCAGCCGGCAGCATCTCACCCTGCATCAGAGGGACCACGCGGGAGCAGGGGCCTGCCTGCCGCAGCCCAGGGAAAGCTTCGCCCTGAAACCCGGCCCCAGACCCCACCCCGGGGCCCAGGTGGGAGGCAAACCCTACAAGTGCTCCGAGTGCGAGCGCAGCTTCTGCCACAGGTCCAGCCTGCGGAAGCACCACCTGGCGCACACCGGGGAGCGGCCCTACACCTGCGCCGAGTGCCGGAAGAGCTTCAAGCAGAGGGTGAGCCTGGTGCTGCACCAGCGGATCCACTCGGACAGGAGCGAAGGCTCCTTCATCTGCACACAGTGCGGCAGGTACTTCAGCCACCACTCCAACCTGACGCGGCACCTGCGCATCCACACGGGGGAGCGGCCCTACAAGTGCACCGAGTGCGAGAAGAGCTTCACGCGCAACCAGTACCTGGTGGAGCACCAGCGCATGCACGCGGGCGAGCGCCCCTATCACTGCGCCGAGTGTGGCAAGAGCTTCCGCTACAAGCGCTCGCTGTACTACCACCAGAACGTCCACCCTGGGAAGGGCTTCCCTGGACCGGGGCCAGACCACGTGGGGTAACAGCAGGGCCAGGATCCATGCTCCTGGGGTGCTCACAGGGGGCTGCCTCCCTCCAAAAGCAACACCCGGGAGCTCCAGCGGGCTGGCACGGCAGCACGCACTGCAGCGACTTTATTGCGGGGAGATTTTTACAGGAACTAAGCTATATTTTGAGTGCAGCCTTTGTTAAGAGAAGTTGGCATGTCAGATTGGTTTTAAAACAGAGGAGGCAGAGGGTCTCTATACTGGACTCAGGGCTGGCAGAGCCTAGCTGGGAGGGAAAGGTGAGGAGATGGGGGGTTGCTCGAAGGGGACATGGGGCCCTCCTAGCCCCACCTCAACTGAGTTGTTCATGTGGGGCTGGGCACTGCTTTCTCTGCAGTGTCCCAGCCCCTGTGTCCTGCTGTGCCTGAGTGGCAAAGTGCCCGGCAGCACGGGAAGGGGGCGTCCACGGCTCAGGCCCTGGGTCTCCTGCAGCCACGGCCTGGGTTGCAGAACGCCCGCACCAGGCAGCTGGATTTTAGAGGGTGTTCCCTGGGGATCCCCCAGCTCATGTATATTCAGATATTCGGCTCCCTCAGTTTGCTGCCCCGGTGGAGCCTGGGAATGTGTGCAGGATCCGTGTATTCTCATCGCAGGGGCCATGGATGACTCAGCCATGATCCTCCAGGAACCTTGCTCAGGATTCCTTCCTTCCTTGGGCTCTCCAGTTTGATCCTGTGGTGATCCTCCTCGCAGTTAATTTCCCCACCTGCCTGGTGTTTGGCTGGGGTGCCCTGTGACGCTTCCCTGGGGCACCTTGTTACCACCTGCCTTTAGCATGGGGAAGCTTGGTCTGTGCCTGCCAGGGCTCAGCTTCCCAACTCCCTCGGGCAACACAGGCCCTCCCCACTAGGCCTGGCAGGACCCACTTCCTCTCTGCTGGTTACCGATAGGCCCCCTGGAACCTGCAGCGTCTCCCTGGAGTGTCCAGCCCCTGGCCTGCCAGACACTCGCAGGATTCACAGATTTCCTGCCCCTCAGTTCGCCGCTCCGCTCCCACCCAGCGCTTAGATTGGTACTTGATGAAATCGAGGATAAGGTTATTTAACGAAGCCCAGAACGTCAAGCAATAGCAGATGGGTCCAGCTAAAATAAAATCACAAGGAGTGTTGTAGGGCCTGGCCTTTCCATTCCCGAGAGCCCCCACGGCTGGGAGCCATTGCTCACCCCCCACTAGCTGCTTGCCTCCGAGGGGAGGGGTTCCGTGTGTTTCTTTGCCCCCTAGCTTCTATCACTCCCATCCTTTGTCTTTATTCATAAACAGGACATCAGCTGCTGTTTGTGTCAGCAGGTGCAGTCTGCATGAGAGGACGTTCATGGTCTCCTCTTCTGCCTGTGGCTCAGTGTGCATCTGGGCCCGTGAAGTGAGCTGCCCCGTCACACGCGGCTCTGGAGGGAGAGCAGGGTCTGCTACCTCCTGCCTGAAAGAGCATTTCCAAGGTGTGTCGCATCCTGGTGACCTGCCTTGTTCCCTCCCTGGGAAATCCAGAGCCAGCTTTCCTTAACTGTTCTCCATACATATGTCATGCAGTGATTCTGATGACCGGTAGGTTACTGGCTCTGAGTAGAGACCTTGGGTGCACTCTGAGGTGTACATCCGACCTAGGGGATCCCTGCAAACCCTGGGCCACCAAGGAGTCTGTGGGTCACAAGCCCCTGTATGTTGTAATCTCCCTCCACCCCCTGTAAGGCCATTTCAGCGAGATGGGGCAGAGCACGTCGCCTGCTGCAGCTTCGGGGCACGGATCCCACCCCATGTGCTTCAGCATCACTGAGCCGGGCATGGCTCCCACACTGCCTGAAGCACATGAGAGCAGAGTGCCCCTCGGGCACATGGCCTGAGAAGGGCCAAGGTGGGTGGGATGAAGCAGAGAGAGTATAGTCAACACCATTTAGAACTTAGGAAAATAGAATGGAATTATCCTGGCTGTGGAAGTTACCTCAGCTGGAGGGAACTTCATGGCGCAGGGCGTTCCCCTGCCATCAGTGACTGGAAACAAGGGCAGAAAGCCAGAAGGGAGGAACTTGGTGGGTTGGAAGATCCATGGGATGAAGTTCTCGCCACAGCCTGGGAGGAAGGGCAGGGCTATTACCCCGCTCTACAGCTGGGGAAACTGAGGCACAGGCTAAGTGACTCACTCAAGGTCACTCAGGAAGTCAGTGGCTTAGCAGGGAACTGAACTGAGGTCACTGAAATCCAAGGCTGGTGCCCTAGCCACTGGGCCATTCTGCTTCTCGGTGCCATTTGGAGATGGGGAGCGGAGTGGGACAGGCTGGTAGC
Organism: Gopherus flavomarginatus; assembly: GCF_025201925.1. NCBI lineage: Eukaryota > Metazoa > Chordata > Testudines > Testudinidae > Gopherus > Gopherus flavomarginatus. Next base: position 2,909,817 of record NC_066618.1, on the reverse strand, counting down.
AGTAAGAGTCTGATCTGGGATCGATTTATTTTTGGCCACACGGGATGGTAAAAACAATCCACCCAGCCTCATGACTGAATCTGACGTGACTTGCCCCCGGCCCGCTGCAGTAGTCCGACTCACAGTCTCCATAGATGGCCGGCCACCAAGGGCCGGTTGGTCCACGAAGAATTTCTGTGCTGGGGCAGCCCGTTGGCGCATGTCTGCCTGAAATATAAGCAAAGATGGCTTTAAAGTGACCCCGCTAACCAGGCTCTCCAGAGCGTGCAAGGAGATGGAGGAAAGCTGTGAACTGGCTGTGACTGGGTCCTGTCAGGTGCTAGTCTGTATCTTTTACCTTTCTGCAGTTTTCTCCCCTCTGATCCTCTTGAGAGCTCCCACCCCATGCCCCTTCCCCACTGCTGATCTGCTACCCCCTTCCTTTCTGTAGTTTCCCCCACACTTACTCCACCCCCATGACCAGTGTGAGTTGTGGAGGTGACTAGCTGTGTTTGTGTTGGCTGTTTAGACGGTAAGTTCTTCAGGGGCAGGAGACAAGTGTTCTGTGTCCTGGCACTTAATAAATGATGATTATTCCCCTTACGGTGTAACTACTTTGTCCGTTCTGACAGTGTAACGAGAACACACCTAAGCCCTAGCTAGGCTGAGCAGATCTCCGGAGTTGGTGAGCAGATCTCCGGAGTTGGAGACAGCTCTGAAGTCTGGGCTGCTTCCAGGGGAAGTGAGGAGCAAGGCAGTGGGGTGGGAGATAGGCGGGAGGGATGGAGAACTGCAGGAGAGGGGAGAAAGGAGGGGGCAAACTTTGGAGAACAGGGGGATCTAGACTTTGGAAACCCATAAGCCCATGCAGGGTCGGGGTTGGGGGATGGAGAAGGTGAGAAAAGAAGAACATGCAGGGGGAGGAGAAAAGGGGTGGCATGTGGCGGGAGAGGGGAGAACAGACCATGCGGGTCGGGGGAACCTTGGAATAATGTACTCCGAAGCTTGGGAGGGGGGGGAACTGAGAGCCCAGAATTTTGGCCACCCACAGCAATAAGACATCCTGCTGTGGGGTATATTTAGATGGACCCTTATGCCTGTGTGGATCCCCCTGCAAGAGCAAGGCCTTGATTTTAATTCAATAAAAAAAACATGACAGAGAAGCTGCCTCCGTCTCTGGCAGAAGAGCTGGTGAAACCCACCAGCATCAGCCGGAGTAAGGATGGCACATGGTCAGTTTTCAGACCAAACCACCTTGTGCCCTTGTGGGTGTGGCCAGTTTTCTTGTTGGTCTGTGCTGACCTTAGCAGGCCCCTTGCGAGGCATCATCATCACAGGGGTCTTCACTGGCAGGTAGTTCTCCCTGAGGCAAACAGCATCAGCCATCATCTCAGGTCGATGTCATAGGACCTCGTCCTTTTCCCCAGGGGGGAATATCTGGGAGAACTGTTCAAATAAAATTGTCTCTGCCAACTGGGCCTCCTGTATTCATCCCAGGTCTGAGGGTGATCAGACATGGCCGTCTTCCTGGAGGATCCCACTTCTGGAAACAGAGACAGAATGTCTCTTCCCCAATGTCCAGAACGTTAACGGCTGCTTTGACTTGCACATCATCTTGGGCAGTAACATGGCGTAAAGCGTGATCAGCCATTTGACTCATCCCAGTTAGGTGCGGGGCCAGCAAACTGACCATAGGTTCGACGGACCACCAGGCTGCTCTGACACCCTGCTCAGTTTTCAGGCAAGGCCATCAGGCCCTATCTCTGTAAGCCTAATGGGAATGGGGGTCACTTCCAGATCAAGGCTCATTTCCTGTAGAGGGCGGCCATAGTATGGTGACCACCTGTGGTACTAGCTGCCACTGTTGGATTGTTAGGTCGTGGATTAACTGCTGCTGCTTTTCCATTCAGACCTTTTTCTGATAAAAAATTGCCTGGCTTTCAGCCTGAAAATGTACACAAAAGGCTTTCTTTTTTCCTGAACTTGTTCCATTTGTTTTGTCAAAACTGCAAATTTCATGTTTTGCTTTTCTCCTTTTTTGCCCCAGAACACCAGAAATCAAATAAGTTCTCAGGCTGGGACTCCTCCCCGCCCCCCTGCATTTTTTTATTCTTTCTTTTGCCACATACTCACATCCCCAACTCTGGCAAGAGACAAAAGGAGACTACATGTCTCTGCCGTGCTGTAGCTTTTCCAGAGTTGGAAAGTTTTGAAAAGTCATGGATGAGCAAAATGAAAAGTGAAAAGTGGAGAAAACCCAAAGCCTCACCAGCATTCATTTTATTACACACAGTCGCAAGAAGGAAAAAAGGGGGAGAAAACAGCAAATCTCCTTTTTTTAAAATAGTATGTGAAGATTTTTAGAAAACATAAACATTGTTCCATTTTGAATCCTGACAAACGGAAACAACTTTGAAATTTTTGCAAAATTGTTTTTCTACTTTTTGACCAGCTCTTATAAGAATGAAAATCATTGACGGAATCAGTCCCATCCAGTTTGCTGGTGCTGGATATGAACCTGCAGGTAGATGAAGCCAGCTGCTTATTACGAAGAACTTCTAACTCCAGACCGTCTTGCTGTCCCCAAAGCGCAGGACCTTACGTGACATACTCTCAGCCTTTAAATCCTGGTTAAATACATATTGGTGTGTACTAGCTACTTCATCATCAGTGAGATCTGTGTGCGTGAATGTCTTTTCTTTTTCTGTTAACAGCAAGGGTTAAATCCAATTGTGACATTACACCCCATGAGGCTTTATGAAAATATGCTTATGAGTGTATATATGACATAACTGGAATATATTTTATGCTACATATGCCATGTAACAAATCTCTGCAAAGATTATCATCTATTGAATCTATTAATCCTATTTGTAGGCACGTATCATTTTTGTATTCAAAGTTATGAATATTGGCTGTGTACTGGTTTGATTTTAAGTAGCCTCAGTAAGGCATTTGGACAGCTTCTTAAGAAAGGAATTTGCAAGTTAAGTGCCCAATCAAGAAACACTTAACGGACAATGGGACCTTGGAAGACTTCAATCCACATAAGACTCTACCTGGGGACTTTCAAGGTAGCATGTGAGCAATGCCTGCCACCTGTAAAGTTCTGAGTCATGCATGGACATCATGGACATGTGTCTTGCCCATGTGACTCCAAAACTCCAACTTGCAGCTGGATTCTGCCTGGGACGGCTCCAAGTTTTTTGCTGCACCAAGCAAAAAAATTTTCCCTTGCCCCCCCTAGCCTCACCCCAACTCTGCCCCTTCCCCACCCCATTCCAACCCCTTCCCCAAATCCCCGGCCCCGCCTCCTCCCCCAGGCGTGCCACATTTCCCCTCCTATCCCTCGCTCCCAGGCTTGCCCCCCCCCAGGGTTACTTCCTGTGGCCCTCCCCGTGCCCCCCCCATAGCTCACCTCCTCTCTGCCTGCCCCCTGAGCCTGCTGCCACCGTTTCGCTTCTCCCCTCTCCCTCCCAGGCTTGCCACAAAACAGCTGATTTGCACAGCAAGCCTGGGAGGGAGAGGGGAGAAGCGGAGCAGCAGTGTGCTCAGGGGATCAGGTGGCAGTGGAGTGGAGGTGAGCTGTGGGGAGCGGTTCCTCTGCCCCCTCCAGGGTTACTTCCTGCAGCCATCTCCACGCCCCCCACCACCGCAGCTCACCTCCACTCAGGGCCAGCTCCTGGCTTTTTGCGCCCCAAGTGAAAAGAAAAAAACGAGCCGGAGTGGCACCCCTTGGAAAGTGCCACCCCAAGGACATGCTTGGAGCACTGGTGTCTAGAGTCGGCCTTGGATTCAGCACAGGAGAGAGGAGGGGGTCTCCACCCACAAGAGAAAGATTATTTAAGCCCCTGGGAGCCCCCTCCATTTTGTCTTCAGCTGGGTCAAGACAGAGCCTCTCCACCCCGAAGGATACCTGAAAGAAACTGGAACAAAGGACAGTAACTACAGAGTGGGGTGAGTGATTGCTGGACCCAGGCTAGAAGGAGGCTAGTCTGTAAAAGAAGCTTACTGGACCATCTCTGAGGATGAGATTTCATCTATAATCGCTTTCTTACTGTATTAGGTTTAGACTTGCATGTTTTATTTTATTTTGCTTGGTAATTCACTTTGCTCTGTCTTTTATCACCTGGAACCACTTAAATCCTACTTTTTGTATTTAATAAAATCACTTTTTATTTATTAATTAACCCACAGTATGTATTAATTCTTGCGGTGGGGAGCAAACAGCTGTGCATATCTCTCTATCAGTGTTATAGAGGGTGAACAATGTATGAGTTTGCCCTGTATAAGCTTTATACAAAATAAAATGGATTTATTTGGGGTTTGGACCCTATTGGGAGCTGGGCATCTGCATGTTAGAGACAGGAACACTTCTGTTAGCTGCTTTCAGTTAAGCCTGCAGCTTTTGGGGGACATTGTTCAGACCTGGGTCTGGGTTTGCAGCAGACTAGCATGTCTGGCTCCAACTGGGCAGGGCACTGAAGTCCCAAGCTGCCAGGGAAAACGGGCTCAGAGGTAGTCTCAGCACATCAGTTGGCAGTCTTCAAGGGGATTTCTGTGATCCAACCCATCACGCCAATGTCCAGTCCTTTAAATGTAAATTTTTCCTTGGAGTTAAACCTCAATTTCACACAACTGCAACTTGGTCGTTTCCTGATCTTCAAGTGTTTCACGTTGAATCCTTTACATTTTTAATGCCATTTTTTATATTTAATTTCCTAGATTTAAAATAAAAACAACAATTACTCCCCACCCTTATACTGCACAAGCTCTGTATATCTTCACTCAGGGTCTCTGCACCAGACCCACACAGGCAAAGGTGGAAGGCTGTGAGGGGGGAAGGCTAGGGCTGGGTGAGGGATGGGAGCCAGGTTTATGCAAATCCTATGTTGCATTCTAGGGATGTGGAGAAACTGAAAAATACCAAGCCCGCAAAATAAACTACTGTAGCTAAAACTAATAATAAATCGGTGGCCTCAATTTTTATCAGTAATGGGGGATTTGGGGTGCCCTGATTTCCATGTGCCCAATGTGAGCCATCGGAAAGGGTCTTGATTTTCAGAGGCAGGTTACTCAGCCCTTAAAAAACCATGGGCCTCATCCACATATTTAAATTTGGACACCCAAACATGTCACCTCATTGTGACATACTATAGCTTAGGGGGAGGGTACTGTAACCCCCATTCTTCATCTGTCTATAATTGTGACCTTGCATATAAAGCAGACCATGTGAGGTATCGGGGAAAGGTTATGATCTGCTGAAAGTCATTTCTCTGTCCGTATCTGTATAACATGAATGCACATGAAGTTCTGAGAATTGTGTTGTGTTGCTGTCACTAAAACATGGTAAATCAGGAAATCAGCCAGATATTAAGCTCCCCAGAGGCAACAACAAGGAAAGAAACTAATGCCCAGGTGGGGTGTCAAACAACCCATCAACAGCCATTGTCCAGCAAGGGAGCTACAATGCAATGAGTCACCTGCAGGAGGCTGCACCAGGGGAATTGCTCAGACTTGCCTGGAGACTCAGCAGTGTCCCCCAGACATGCCTGGACTTGTGTGTTCACCAAGCACTTGGGACTGAGGGTATAAAACAGAACACAGCAGGCCCAGGCATCACTTTTCTCCTGCCCTATGATGCTGCAAGCAACAACGACACTGAGAAGATTTAAGACTCTAACAGAGAAGACTGGCCCAGGTTTCAAGGGTGAAATCTGGGTACTGTGAACTGCAATATCCAGTGGGGTGAGAAGAACTGCTTAATCCTGATGTTGCCCAGTCTAACCGGGTGGAGAGTTTAGATTGCATGCTTATATTTTATTTTATTTTGGTAACTAACTCTGACTTTTTGCCTGTCACTTATAGTCACTTCAAATCTATCTTTTGTAGTCAATACATTTGTTTAACTGCTTATCTTTACCGGTTAGCTTGCCTGAAGTGTAGTAAATCTGCTCAGGTTTGCAATGTTTGGTGTATATTCACTTTCCATTGATGAAGTGGTGAATCAATTAATAAATCTGCATGGTTCGTCTTGAGCCGTGCAAGAAGGTATAGTCCTGAGGTACAAGGTTGGGAGCTGGGAGGATTTGGCTCTGGTGTCTTTCGCTGTGTGATTCAGGAGTGGCTCTGCGAGCATTCGTGCAATCTAGCTGGATGTGGGGCTCCACATGTGGTTGTGCTGAGTGATAACAGCACGTGGACAGGTTTGCTGCTGATCACTAGCAAGGCATTGTGAGAGACAGCCCAGGCTGGAGAGCGTTCAGGGGGGCACAGCGGTCCCACAATCCCAGGCTGCACCCTGGGGATCCTGTCACACTCATATCACTAGCTGCTTTTGAAACATTCAGCCTGTGCCAATCTCATAAGAGCATAAGAACAGCCACACTGGGCCAGAGCAATGCTCCATCTAACCCAGTATCCTGTCTTCTGACAATTGCCAGTGCCAGGTGCCCCAGAGGGAATGAACAAAACAGGGCAACTATCACGTGATCCATCCCCTGTTGCCCATTCTCAGCTTCTGGCAGTTGGACGTTTAGGGACACCTAGAGCATGGGATTGTGTCCCTGACCATCCTGGCTAATAGCCATTGATGGACCTGTCCTCCAGGAACTGATCTAATTCTTTTTTGAACCCAGTTCTATTTTTGGCCTTCACAATGATTTTCACAGGTTGACTGTGCATTGGGTAAAGAAGAACTTCCCAACGTTTGCTTTAAACCTGATGTCTGTTAGTTTAATTGGGCGACCCTTGTATGACACTGTATGGAATCTGGGGGACACTTTAGGATATTATAAATACCAATATTGTAAAATTGCAATGAGTTGTGCAGATATGCCATGTAAGGTATCTGTGAAAATGTTATACTGTAATTTGCCAAGTATGATAATCTTTTTTATATTTACTTGTATCACCTTTGTATTGTAAGTTATAGATATGCATGGTACATCTGTATTTCCAAACTTGTGCTCTGCATCTGGGTAACACCCCCAGACAGACTGGCATCAGCACGCCCAACCTGTTGGATGACCCATCAAGGGACATCAGGTGTACAGTGGACCCACTGAAAGGGTCAGCGGCTACATCTCATGACTCAGCAAGGCAAGCAGGGGCATGCCTATGAACAGAACTCTAAGGTTTCCTTGCCATGTGCTGGGCAGCTTGTGTTAGAAACAAAGGAACCACAGGCTGCATGGCAAAAGACTATAAAAAGACAGCTGCATCCTCTCCATTTTGTCTTCATTCCTGCCTTTTGCCTCTGGAGGAACTTTACTACAAACTTGAAGCTCTGAACAACGGACTGAATGACCCATCCCAGCTGTGGATGTGTTCCAGGGGGACTTTCAAGTCAGCAAACTCACCAATACTGCTAGGAACCTGATCTATGGACTTTGAAGTCTTTGTATGTATGTGACTGTTTTACCATTTAACAACTCTCTTCTTGTTCTTTCTTTTTTCTTTATAATAAACCTTTAGTTTCAGACACTAAAGGACTGGCTGGCAGCATGGGATTGTGGGTAAGATCCAACCTAATACCGACCTGGCAATGTGGCTGGTTCAGTAGAACGTTTTGTATATGTGAGCAGAGTTTTAAAATAACTTTTGACTGTACTGGCCCTAGGTGCAGATTGGGAGACAGAAAACTGGACTGCAATAAGGGGGATGTGTAATTCCCTTTTTTGTGCTTCATTATAAACAGTGTGGGAATCAGAAGCACAGTTTGTGACTGGTTGGAGAGTTTAACTTCAGTATTAACCAGCAGTTTGGGGAGTATCTGCTCTCCCTTTTGCAGCCTGCCCTGACCTTGGCATTTCCAGTGAGGGCTGCCCTAGGTACGCCAGGTCACATTGGCGTAGTCGGCAGGATCCACAGACTCAGATCATTTGGGTTTTGGATCAGAACCCTCACATTATTCCAAGTTTAAAATTTTGATACTGAGAGTGTTAAAGGTTAACATTAGGCACAAGGAGTGATCCACAATCAAAACTGCAAGCCCTGAGAAATAGCCAGCATCTTCAGCATGAGAAGGAAATGGCAGATCTTTGATGGCAAGAAAAGCAGAAGATAGCTGATCTGGAAAAAGAAGCAGATGGAATGCTGGCTGCTATGGAGAAAGCTGCCAAGGAATGCAGAAAACTGGAATTGGCTGCTGAGGAAAGAGTTGCCAGACTTAAACTCCAAATCAAAGTAATAAAAGAACAGCAAAAACTGTATCTTCCTGGGAGTCCAGATCCTCTCAACAGCGAAGTCTGGGAGATAAACTGTCCAGTTTATAACAATGTTGGTATGTTGTTTAATTATGACATGACAAATATGCTTAATCAGGTTAATGTCATACCCAGTCCCAGAAAAAGTATGAATGTCAATCCTCTCTATTATCTGTAACTAACAAGGAGATTTGTGAAGGAGGGGTGTCTGACAGTAAGCAGTTTTCTGTGTTTAACCAAGTTCAAGCCTTAACTATGGGCAGGGTTTTGGTGAGTGATGGAGTGTTGGCAAGTGAAGTTTGTAAAAATGAGCCTGAACTAAATAGAAATGTTTTGCCTAAAGTAGCGCAGTATGATCAGCCACTGTTTGTGGAAAACAGCAGTTTAGCTGTTGAGGGAGAAACTGTTTCCAGTTGTTTGCCTGTTGCAAATAGCAGTGTGCCTGCTAGAGAAGGAGACTGTACTTCCAGGTGCCTTTCAGCCTACGATGGATGAGGATATTTCAGTTGTCCCAGACGTGGTTCTGGACCCCAAGAAGGAATTGTTCCTAAGCTTGTGTGTGGGTATATTGCCAGTGAGGAAAGCTGCAGCGGGAAAGAGAGTGCCTCTAACTCTTTAACCATGGAGTTTAGCAGCTTGCCTGAAAGGAGATTATGTGAAAATCCTCTTGATGTTCCAGAGGTGATTCTGGATGTAAGTGAAAGTCAGAAGAAGTTTGTTGCAGCTCCACAAAGCAAAGCTTCTGTAGAACAGAAAAAAGATGGGTTGTTGTTCAGAAAGTTTCCTGAAGAGAAAACTCTTCATGGTAATTTTTGCAAGCAGTTTTCTGCAAATGATGGATGTGATTTGATTGAGTTAACTCAGGGTGCATCACTGTATGGAGAAAGCAACAGTTCATTTGGGAGACTTGTTTCAGTTCCTAACTGCCGGTCTCTCAGAGGTGTATGGATCCACACTGACCTTGCTTTAGAAAGATCCAGTCTGGATGGCCTACAGAAGGTGAACAGTCTTGTGGGGAGACAGTGTTGTTGGAACATCAGTGTCTCCAGGCTGACCCTTTACGTAAGCAGTCTGTGACTCAGGTTCTGAGGAAATATTGGGTTACTCTTTTTTCAGAACAGAACAGCCTTATGACTCTCCTCTCTAGACACTTTGGATATGTTTGGTAGCTCTTTAAAATGGAGTCCAGTCTCTAAGCTGCTGCTGCTAGTGGTGGTATATCCAAAAGCATGCACACAGGAGAGTGTCTGTGTAGAGCAGGGGTGGGAACCTATGGCCAGCGGACCAGATCTGGACCCTTGCTTAAATGCATCCAGCCCATGCCCTGGCCCCACTCCCCATCAGGAGAGGTGGGCAGAGCAGGGAAAGCCCCCGTGCCTGGATCCTGCTCCCTGTCAGGCAAAAGAAGTGGGGAGGGGGCCCCACAAAACTGTACTCCCCCTCTGTGGGAGGAGACTGCTCCCCTGTCATTGCCCACACACCCAAAAGCTGGGACCCACCCAGTTTTCCTAGCCGTGCTTTTTATTTGCGTGTGGCCCCCGACTGATTTTTAATGTGTGTCAATAGAGAAAAAAGGTTCCCCACCTCTGGCATAGAGGCTCATAGCACAGCGGGGCTGTAGTTGGTGAACAGTCCCATAAGCAGGAAGGTTCAGATTTCAACCTTCTAGGAGAAAGGAGTAGGGAGGGGAAAGAAGGACCCAGTCCTGCAGATGGGAACAGTGTCCAGACTTGGAAGTATTAGCAGATGACAATTTGAAAGCTAGGGTCTGGATTGATACAAATTACCTGGCTGACAAGGGAGGGGGAATATTTGCCCATAGCTGTTAGCACAGAGGACACACCTGGCCAACCAAGGGATATGAAGAAACAAGAGGCATGGTATAACAAAGATACTTATAAATTAGGCTACGTTTTGGTCACAGGTATTTTTAATAAAAGTCATGGGCAGGTCACAGGCAGTAAACAAAAATTCATGGCCTGTGACCTGGCCATGACTTTTACTATATACCCCTGACTAAAACTTGTATAGGGGTGGCCCTGGGGGTGCCATGGGCACGTGGGGGGTGTGGTCCAGGGGGCACAAACCAGGGGGCACCATGGGTGCAGGGGGGCACAGCCCTGGGGAGGGTGCAGGTGCTCAGGGGACGTTGACTGGGGGATGCCGTGGGTGCTCAGGGGGGTTGCAGCTCGGGGGGGGTTGCAGCCTGGGGAGGGCACCACAGGTGCTCGGGGAGCCAGGTTGAAGGGGCTGTCGCAGGTGCCTGGGGGGGGTTGCGGCCCGTGGGGGGTGCTGTGGGTGCTCAGGGGGCTTGCAGTCTGGGTGGGGGGTGCCGCAGGTGGTCAGGGTGGGGGTTGGCAGGGCTGGGGCAGACTCTCTATCCAGCTCTTGGGAAGTGTCAGCCTCCAGCTCCTAGCTCCATGTGCTGCCTCTGCTCCGCCCCACCCAAGCTTCAGTTCTACAGCTCCCATTGGCTGGGAACCACGGCCAATGGGAGCTGCAGGGGTGGTGCCTGTGGGCAGAGGCAGCAGGTGGAGCTAGGAGCTGAGGGAGGGAAGTTTCTGTCACCCTGCTGGGGAGCCCCCCCCAGGTAAGCACCACCTAGCACCCCAACCTCCAGCCCTGAGCCCCCCCCCCCACGCCCAAACTCCTGTGGCTGGGGGGGCCCAAGACTGCCCCACAGTGGCCAGTGTGACATGCCCAGGGGCTTCCTGAACTGCGCAGGTGGCTCCCGGGCTATCTGCACAGGCTGCTGCAGAAGTTACGGAGTTCATAGAAAGTCACAGAATCTGGGACTTCCGTGACCTCTCTGACAAACACGGAGCCTTAGTTATAAATAGTGGGTTGTGGGTTTGGGTTTTTTTGGGAGAAGGTTTCTTCTGCTTTTTGTTTTGCTTTCTCACTCAGTCTCTGCTGTGCACATGCACATAATTCTAGGGGGAACTGAAAAAGCCTTTAAAAAACCTTCCTTTGGCCCCTGAGCTGTCAGAATTGTGTTTATAAACACTGATTAACAGGTGATTACAATACAAAAGGTCTGTTAGGATATTTTCTAAAGTTAAATGATCTGTTCCAAGCTTGAGAACTGCAAAAAGTGAGTAGCATAAATGATAAAAAGTAATTGAAGATTTTTCTACAATTGTTTCAATTGTTGGATTCAAGAGGTGGTAACAAGTTACTAATGTCTTTGAGAAGGTAACTGATTTTTTTAAACAAAGGAAATGCAGTAGATCCAATACCTTGCTGTCATTTGATACAGTTTCACTTGAGAAATTATTAGTTAAATTGGAGAAGATGGGGATTAATATGAGAACTGAAAGGGGGAAAGGAACTGGTTAAAGGGGAGACTACAAAGGCTCATACTGAAAGGTGAACTGTCAGGCAAGAGGGAGGTTACTAGTGGCCTTCCTCAGGGTCAGTCTTGGGACCAATCTTATAAAACATTTTTATTACTGAGCGTGGCACAAAAAGTGGGAGTGTGCTAATAAAAATTGTGGATGACACAAAATTGAGAGGTAGTGCCAATATGGAGGACCAGAATATCACACAAGAAGATCTGGATGGCCTTGTAAACTGGAGTAATAGAAATGGGATGATATTTAATAGTGCAAAGTGCAAGGTCCTGTGTTTAGGGACTAACAACAAGAATATTTGCTATAAAGTGGGAACTTATCAGTTAGAAGTGACCCAGAGGAGGAGAAAGACCTGGGTGTATTTGTTGATCACAGGAGGATGACGACTATGAGCTGTCAATGTGATGTGGCCATGGAAAAGGCTAACATGGTCCTGGGGTGCAGCATCATGTGAGGTATTTCCAGTAGAGACAGGAAAGTGTTAGTAAAAACAAGGAGGAGTCCTTGTGGCACCTTAGAGACTAACAGATTTACTTGGGCATAAGCTTTTGTGGGCAAAAATTTAATAAAATAAATGCCCAAATAAACGTGTTTGTCTCTAAGGTGCCACAAGGGCTCCTGGTTATTTTTGCTGATACAGACTAACACAGCTACCTCCAGGGCCGTCCTTACCCATACGCAAAGTATGCTGCTGCATGCTGCTCCGGCCCCTGCTCCGCCTCTTTCGCATGGCCCCAGCCCCTGCTCCGCCCCACCCCACCCCCACCCCACCCCTTCCCCAAAGCCCCCGCTCCTGCTCTGCCCCGGCCCTGCCCTCACTCCACCCCTTCTCTGAGGACGGCATGAGGGGTTGGGCCTGCCCTGTACTCACCAGGCAGCAGGAAGTGGAGCGACCTGGCCCCAACCTGCTGCACTCCACCAGCTTGTGCTGGGGGGTGTTTTCCCCTGGCCCCATGCCTGCTTATGTGCGCCCCCCCATGAAGACCTGGGGCCACACTCCCTCATGGGGGGGGGGGCTGCGTAGGGCACCAAAATGGCTAGGGATGGCTCTGACTACCCCTCTGGAAATGTTCATGCCATTATACAAGGCACTGGTACTCATCTGGAGTACTGGGTGCAGTTCTGGTCTCTCATGCACAGGTGCTGACTCCATGCGTGGGTGCTCTGTAGCTCAAGCACCCAGGGGAAAAAAAGTAGTGGCTGCTCAACATCCAGGAGCCAGAGCTTGAGTGTGGACTGTGATGAGTTCTCTGCTGCTAACAACTTCTGCCCTTGGGGCAGGGAGTTTATTTATAAACAGAGGCAGGGTGATTGAGATAACGAAAGGCTTCTTATCACAGTAAATTAAGAATCCTTAGATGATCCTGAAAGCATTGCCAGGCACTCCAGTTAAAAGATAGGAAGCAAAGGGTAGGAATAAATGGTCCATTTTCAGCATGGAGAGAAGTAAATAGTGGTGTCCCCTGAGGGGCTTATACTGGTCTGGGACCAGGGCTGTTCAACACAGTCATAAATGATCTGGGAAAAGGGGTAAACAGTGAGGTGGTAAAGTTTGCAGATGATACAAAATTACTGGAGCGTTCAGTTCAAAACAGGTTGCAAAGAGTTACATGACTTGGCAACAAAATGGCAGATGAAATTCAGTGTCAAATGCAAAATAATGCACATGGCAAAATATAATCCCAACGATCCATACAAACTGATGGTGCCTAAATTAGCTGTTACTCATCAAGAAAGAGATCTTGGAGTCATTTACAGTACTCTGCAAATTCATAAGAATACTTCTCACCACGCCTGTATCATCTTGAACTCATTCTCCAGCTTCTGAAGATTTAAAAATTATCTCCAGTCATCAATTGAACAGACTCGACTGAATAACGTAAGTGTCTTTAACATGCATCAAAGCAATACCAGGGAACTATAGGAAAATAAGATTGTTGAAATGGTGCCCCTAGGGGACAGCACAGAATTTGCCTCCCACCACCCCCCACATATGCAGACCCAGTGGTTTGACTGGAGCCACCCCCCAAATGTAGAAGTAAAAAACTGTGCCTGTGGTTGGTGATGGGGCTGTGGGGGAGGGAGGCTGTTGGAAAGGGGCAGCACCCCCCAAATGGCTTGTTCTGGGCTTGCTGTGAAAGGGCCTGCAGCTCGCTATCTTGTCAGACTTGGCAGCCCCTACTTCTTACCTCTGGAGTAACTTTGCTACAAACTTGAAGCTCTAAACAAAGGACTGAATGGCCCATCCCAGCTGTGGATGTTCCAGGGGGACTTTCAAGCCAGCAAACTCACCAATACTGCTAAGAACCTAAGAACATAAGAACGGCTGTAGCGGGTCAGACCAAAGGTCCATCTAGCCCAGTATCTGTCTACCGACAGTGTCCAATGCCAGGTGCCCCAGAGGGAGTGAACCTTCTCTGAACCTTTTCTAATGCCAGTATATCTTTTTTTAGATGAGAAGACCACATCTGTAAGCAGTATTCGAGATATGGGCGTACCATTGATTTATATAAGGGCAATAATATATTCTTAGTCTTATTCTCTATCCCTTTTTAATGATTCCTGACATCCTGTTTGCTTTTTTGACCGCCTCTGCGCACTGCGTGGACATCTTCAGAGAACTATCCACGATGACTCCAAGATCTTTTTCCTGACTCATAGCTAAATTAGCCCCCATCATATTGTATGTATAGTTGGGGTTATTTTTTCCAGTGTGCATTACTGTACATTTATACACATTAAATTTCATTTGCCATTTTGTTGCCCAATCACTTAGTTTTGTGAGATCTTTTTGAAGTTCTTCACAATCTGCTTTGGCCTTAAGTATCTTGCGCAGTTTAGTATCTATGGACTGATCTATGGACTTTGAAGTCTTTGATGTATGTGACTGTTTTACCATTTAACAACTCTCTTCTTGTTCTTCTTTTTTTTCTTTATAATAAACCTTTAGTTTCAGACACTAAAGGATTGGCTGGCAGCATGGGATTGTGGGTAAGATCCAACCTAATACTGACCTGGCAATGTGGTCGGCCCTTTGGGGGTCAGAAGAACATGTTGTATAGCGAGCAGAATTTTAAATAACTCTCCCCTTACTGGCCCTAGGTGCAGATTGGGAGCCAGACTGGAATGCAATAAGGGCGGCTGTGTGATTCCTTTTTTATGCTTTGTGATAACCAGTGTGGGGGATCAGAAGCACAATTTGTGACTGGTTGGGTGGTTTAACTTCACCGTTAACTACCAGTTTTGGGCAGGGCCGGTGCAAGGATGTTTCGCGCCCTAGGCAAAACTTCCACATTGCACCCTCCTCCCCCCGCGCCCTTGCCCTGAGGCACCCCCCCGCAGAAGCTCCCCACCCTCCACCCTGAGGCACCCCCCCACCCCAGCTCCCCCCTGCTCCGCACATGAACACGAGCACCCTGAGCACGCCGTGGCTGCTTCACTTCTCCCGCCTCCCAGGCTTGCAGCACCTAAGCTGATTGGCACGGCAAGCCTGGGAGGCGGGAGAAGTGATGGCGTACTTGGGGAGGAGGGGCAGGGGTTAGCTGGGCAGGGAGTTCCCCTGCGTGCTGCCCCCCCCACTTGCTGCAGACGGCCCTCCCCACACTCCCCTGCCCCAGCTCCTTCTGCCTAAATGCTGGTGGCGATTTGGGCGGCCGAAGATCTGGCCGCCGCGGTCACTGCTGAAGAAAATGGCACCTCCCCAAATGCCAGTGCCCTAGGCGACCACCTAGGTTGTCTAAATGGTTGCACCGGCCCTAGTTTTGGAGTATCTTCTCTCCCCTTTGCAGCCTGCCCTGACCTTGACATGTCCAGTGAGGGCTGCCCTCGGCACACCAGGTCACACCCTAGTTCTTGTGTCATGTGAAGGGGTAAGTAACCCTTCCCTATTCTCTGTCTCCACACCAGTCATGATATTATAGACCTCTGTCCCATCCCCTCTTTTCCGAGATGAACAGTCCCAGTCTTTTGAATCTCTCCTTGGATGGAAGTTGTTCCATAACGCTAATGTTTTTTGTTGCCCTTCTCTGTACTTTTCCCAATTCTAATACATCTTTTTGAGATGGGGTGACCAGAACTACAGTCAGTATTCAAACTGTGGGCACACCATGGATTTATATAGTGGTATTATGATATTTCCTGTCTTATTATCTATCCCTTTCCTAGTGGTTCCCAACATTCTGTTGGCTGCACGCTGAGCAGATGTCCCAATAAAGCCTTCTTTCATCTGACCTAGCTCTGTTTTACAGATGGATCCACTGGCATTTACAAGGGTTTGAAAGGCTGTGACACCAATGTCTTGTTCCAGTGCAGCAGGCAGCAGCTGAGGCAAGTCATGCCAATCTTCTGCATCTTGCTTCCCTTCTGTGAAATGTGACCGGCAGAATTTGGTGCTTCTCTTGCCTCTACAGATCCCAATGCACTTTAGAAAGGAGGGTTGGGGACGGGACGAATGAATAGACACATTTTGGGGGCGACTTGCACAGAAAACATGACTTGCCCAAGTTCACATGCACATCCAGTACATAAAAGCTTTCCAAGTACTTCTTCCCGGCTACAGCACCGCTAGCACCGACCCAGCCGGGTCCATGGACAATGTGCAGTCAAATCCCCCTGTGACCCAGGCCAAGTGTTATCCAACGGGCATGACTGGGGGGTGGCCCATGCAGACCTCGATAACTGGGGGAAGGAAGCAGCAGCGGACAGACCCCTGGCCCCCACTGCTGCGGGTGTCACTCTCAGACCGACCCCGCGGAGCCGGGTCCCGCGGGCCGAGTCCAGGCTCACCCCTAGCGCCCGTCGGGGCTGCGGGCCAGGCCGGCGGGGCGAGTGGGTCAGCGCCCGGGGGCGGCCCTGCCCCTGCCCGGCCCGGCGCCGCGATCCCCCCGCCGGCAGGGGCCGCTGCCGCCCCGCTCCGCCCGCCGCTCCCGGCCCCGCAGCCAGGCCGCGGCTCCCTCCCTCCCTCCCGGCTGCGCTCGCTCTGCTCCGCCCGGCAGCGGGGCCGGGACTCTGCCCAGCCCGGAGCGGGAGCGGAGCTCGGCCGGGCCGGGCCCGCTGGAGAAGCCCCGCCCGCCCGGGGGGGCCATGGCCGAGCGGGCCGCTGCCCAGGTAAGGGCCCGGCGGGCGGGGGAGCCTCGGGCCCCGGGAGCTTCTCCCCGCCCGGCCTGGGCCCCGGGAGCCGGGCCGCGGGGAGCGCGGGGCTGCCCGGCCGGGTCGGGCCGGATGAGGGGCCGCGCAGGGGCTTGCAGCGCTGGGCGGAGCGGGGTTTGCAGGAGGGGGGCCCGGCTGCTTGGCGCGGCAAACACCCCGCGCTTTGTGCCTTAGAAATACCGAACAGCGGGCTGGTCACCGGGTCTCGCTCGCCTCTGGCCCCAGCGCCCCCTGAACCTGCCCGGAGTCTTCCCTGCCTGCTCTGTTGTTGGTGGTTTTTGCGGGGGGGAGGTTTAAAACCAGGGCACCCAAGTGCAGAAGCCAAAATGTAAGCACCGGGTGTGCAAATCTTCGCCGCCTGCATCACAGGCAAACAGGACAGCGCTGCTTTCTTCAGGTTACTTTGCCATAAGCAGCAGCTGCCTTTTTCTCCAGGGCTCTTCTTCTGTGATGGCCTGTAGGAAGGGTGATGTGCAGGAGGGCAGACCTCCATTGAGATGCGGCTACGTTATGCAAACCTCTGCGAACCCCCTGAAGCACATTCGTGTGTTTTCCATCCTGCTGCTGCTCCCTTTGACCGCCCCCTCTTGAGCGGGAAATGCCATCTTAGCAGTTTTACCACAGTGTCCACAAAAAAAAGATGTAATAACATTCAAATGAACAGCTGTGAAAACACTCCAGGGATTAGGTAGATGTACAATTATTTCACTGGTTTAAAAATAGAAAATAACAGACAAAGCAGCTGGCTCAACACTGAGATCTCAGATGCTCACACTGTGGTCTGAGAAATCTACCCTGTCCATTGTCTGTCAGTAAGGAACTCACTTAAGATACATGGCTATAGGGCAGTTTTATATTGAAGTCAAAGTGCCCTCACTGTGGGGCTGCAGTTTCTTAACTGATTTAGTTAAATTGGTACAATGATCTTATGTAGACAAGGGCTGGAGGAGACTCTCCTAGGTTTGATCAAGACCTCAACTCTCTCAATTTCTGTCCTTGCACCCAGGCTCGGGAATGGGACATGGAGTCCGTGCACTTGGCTCCTCTGCAACCCCACATTGTACCCAAGCGAACTGCTGCGGGAGAAACCCAGCTGCAAACGGCAGAGATCTCCCTGTGGACTGTAGTGGCTGCAATTCAAGCCGTGGAGAGGAAGGTGGATTCCCATGCCACACAGTTATTGAGTCTGGAGGGCAGAACAGGGACAGCTGAGAAGAAAATATCTGACACAGAGAAAGGAATGATGGAGTTTAGTAACCAACTGGCCATGCTGGGATCTCTCATCCAGGAATATGGACTGATGCAGAGGAGGCTGGAAAACATGGAGAACCTGCTGAAGAACAGAAACTTCTGGATCCTGAGGCTTCCCCCAGGCACTAAGGGAGAAGTCCCCAAGGTAAGTATATCCCAGCTGGTGCTGAGGGGGAGCTATAACGTCTTGCAGCTGGATCAGATATTGAAAGGGGAATTGAAGAGAAACAATCCTCTCTTGTATCATATGTACTCTTTTATTTTAATATAATTTGTAGTGTGTGGTTTTCCTCCTCCACTCTCTCTGGCTGCTTCCATCCTTGCTTACCCAGTCATTTGGATTCTGTGCCATCACTGCTTTTCTGGGCAGTTTGATTTCTGTGGCCTTGGCTATACTGGTGCTTTACAGCGCTGCAACTTTCTCGCTCAGGGATGTGAAAAAACCCTCCCCTGAGCGCTGCAAGATACAGCGCTGTAAAGCGCCAGTGTAAACAGTGCCCCAGTGCTGGGAGCGTGGCTCCCAGCGCTGCAAGCTAATCCCCATGAGGAGGTGGAGTATGTGTAGCGCTGGGAGAGCTCTCTCCCAGCGCTGGCGCTGTGACCACACTCACACTTCAAAGCGCTGCTGCAGCAGTGCTCCCGTGGCAGCACTTTGAAGTTTCGAGCGTAGCCACGCCCTGTGGAGCTAACAGGAGTAAGAAGGGCTTTTACACATTTATCTAAGGAGAAAGAAATTGATAAATGATCAGGAGTCTAAAATGGCAGAAATGCTGAATTGCTCTTTTAAATTTATCTTTAATGAGAAAAATAAAACAAGGTGTTTGAGCAGTGAAGAGGCAAGGAAGGCTTGATGGTGTAGCTGCTGGTGTATATAAAACAAATTTCAGGTAAGGAGGCTATATTATATATCTGAGTAGGTCAGGGCAACGTGAATCCAAGAGGGCAACGTGAATCCAAGAGGCACGAGGAACAGAAGTGATAAGCACTGAAGGTTAACAAAGGACATATTTTGCCACATAGAGTTGCTTTTTTTTTTAGATTGAATCGCAGGATTCTCATCTGATTTATCACACCAACTCAGGGTGTATAACCTCACTGAAGTCACATGAGTAAAGACTTCCTGCGTGATTGAGGGTTTGGAGGACAGGGCTATGCACTGTCTGAACACAAATAAAGCATTTAATTTAGTGTCTTGTATTCGTACTACAAGCTTAATCTAGATTGGCTGGATATTGGCATTGTTACTTGGATAGAAAACTGAGGGAAGGCCCATAAACAAAGGGCAAACCCTAAGTTAAGTGGATATTGTCATGTTAACATCGTGTTTTGTTTTTAATTCTTTACCTATATTACAAACGGTTAACTCGTGTGATTTCAGGTGCCAGTGACGTTTGATGATGTTTCTGTCTACTTCTCTGAGCAGGAGTGGGGGAAGTTGGACGATTGGCAGAAAGACCTTTACAAAAACCTGATGAAAGGCAACTATGAATCATTGATCTCACTGGGTAAGGATCACTTTTCTTTCACTCATCTGTTAGAATGTCAGTGATCTCTGAAGTAAACCCTAGAGATGGTCCTTCTAGGACTTGCGGTGCTGTTGGTAGTGCAATATCCAGTCTGTGCATAAAGGCATTCAGTCCACAGCTGCAACAGGCACCTTTCACCAGCAATGATAATTCCAGCGCAGCAGCCCTTATAGCCTTCAGTTTGTGCTTCACTCGTTCCTTCCATTCAGCAGAGAAGGAGAGATCTGCAGCGATTGCTCTGTCTGCAGCTTTCCAGCTCTGAACAGCAGTTCCCTCTCATTGTATGTGTTCAGCCTACACACCCTGTTGCTGATACAGTTTGAATATTCCAGGCCTGCTCTGTGCATTATGAATGTGCCCTGACATTACTGCTATTGGCTGGGCTGGACTAGGCGGAGGGCTGTGACTCGTGGGGCTGGTGCTCCTGCTGAGGGTGGTGAGTGAAGACTTGGGTGCTCGCCGTCATTACTTTGCTGTGCTAGGTGTTCTCTCTCTCCCTTCGCATTTGAATTGTAGTCCCAGCCATTAAAAGGTCTCCCAGTTTCTGGTATCACCAACCTCAAGAGCTAAAAGCTCAGGAGAAGGAAGGATGCAATAGTCAGGAAACCAATACATAGCACATCTTATAGCTTTATTCTGTTGTGCCTTTGGATGTCTGAATTTGGGAGTGTGGGGCAGGGGGAGCAACCCACCAGCACCTCCCTCCTAGCAGCCAGCTCTCTGGGCTTGTGGGAGGGCACTGCAGCTTGAAACAGGCATGCAGAAAACTGGGGATCTGGTCTTCTCGGTGTGCAGGAATGGAGGGCTCCTCCCTGCACCTGAGCTGGGAGGGCAGATTGGTTTAAAATCACCCTTGCTTGTCTATAAATAATACTCAGTGCCTATAACTAACACTCCCACCCCTTCCTGTCCTCTGACGTGAACAGACTACGCCATCTCCAAACCTGACCTTCTGTCCAGGATTGAACGGGGGGAGGAGCCATGTGGGGGGGCTCAGGAGGACTCTGAGGAGAGCGCGATCCCGATGGAGTCTAGCACAGGTGAGTTATGTGGAGTGTCATGAGGTGCTTTGCTGGCAGATGTTCGAGAGGAAGGATGGCTCAGTGCTCAGGGCACTAGCCTGGGACATGGGAGACCCTGGTTCAAATCCTTCTCTGCCCCAGACTTTCTTTGCAACCTCGTTGTCTATATGCCCTATCTGCAAAATGCACTTCCCTACCTCACAGAGTGGGTTCTAAGGATAAATACTTGGGGTGAGGGCTCTCAGATTACAGTAGCGGAGGCTTTGTAAGCAGGATAGGTAGGTAAGACAGTGCCGCGCAGAGCTGGATGCACAGATAGAGAAGGAGAGGCACAGCAAGCACAGGAGCTCCCTCCAGCTGTGGAGTGGGAGGTGGTTCTTTACTCATCGGGTACGCCGGATGGCTCAGAGAGAGCGACGAGTGAAGCCACAGAGCTGGCTGGTTTGGAAGCAGTTTGCTTTAACTTCAGCCAGCCAGGATGGAGAGAGCCATGGAGGGGTTCGGAGATGGAGAAGAAGCCAGGAAAGCTTATGTGCCTTCTCTGGCGCAGAGTAGGCTGAACTCCCTGGAGCTGAGGGCCAGGAATTAGGAAATGCAACGCAGAAGGGTTTGTACTAGGTTATGGTAGGACCCCATATTTCAGCAGAGATGGAGGGAGGTAAGGACTGAGCCTCCACCTGCTGCTTTTCATACTCCCTGTGCCCACTGGCCAAGATTTTCCAAAGGGACTAATGACTCTGAGTGCCATAACGTTCGGGTGCAAGTGCAAAGAGCCGTGAAATCCAGCCTGGTTCCCCACCATACACACCAAATTTCTCTATTGACCTAAAAATCAGGAACCAACACGAGCTGCATCTTCACTGCCTTAGTTTGTGCAACCCTCTCGCTTGCTCTCATCTCTCCCTGCATCGTGCTGTACCTAGCCCAGACTGTAGGCACCTTTTGGCATGGGTTGCGTCTCTATTCTTTCTGTATAGCACCTGGGTGCTCTGTGTAAACGTTAGATAATAGAAATGTGAATGGGTGGATGTTTAGCTAATCACAATGTAATTTCTCTCCCCTTGCAAACAGAATTGCTGAGCCTTACTCATGACACTGTATCATGGGTAAAACAAGAAGACCTGTACATCAGGGATCAGTGGGACTCAGAAGAGAGAGAGATCTCTACAGAGCCCAGCACAGGTGAGCGAGTGATTAGAATGACTCAAACAGTGAGTGCAACAGGAATTTGTCAGTCAAGAGAGACCGTTGTCAGCTCTTAGTGTTCTAAGACCGTTGTCAGATAATCCTCTCTCTCAAACTGCATTTCTCAGACCGCTTTCGCAGGGCTCAGACGCAGCTTCCCACCAGGCTGGATTTCCATTCAGCCATCTCTTTTTGGGCTCTTTGGAAGGTGGGTTGGAATGGAATTGATTCTTCTCCTTTTTATGGCAAAGGAACGTTCTCCTCTAAGTCTCTTAGCCTCCTTGGCTAGCACTTAGATACTGTGTTTGTGCCGTAAGTCCCTGCTCGCTGTCTCCCTGTGTAGGGTTATTAGAGTGGGGCAGTAAGTTGCTGGCAGTTTTCTCAGGCAGATGGTGCCTGGAAGCAGAAAGATGACAGGGTGCTAAGAGGCAGGTGGTGGATGGATAACGGGCAGAAGACTATAACTCTTGGTTTTTCCTCTGAGTCCAGCAGACGACAAGGTTGTAGTCAAAGCTGAGGAGGGAATCCCAGTGAGCCTGGAGCTGTACAGCATGTTGCCTGGACGACCAGAAGAGACTGTTTTCCAGTACCCTGAGCAGGAACTGATCTGTGACGATCAGGGCAACGTCAGCATCCAGGGAGAATACCCTGATGGGAACAGTCTGGGGGACTCGGCTGCAGGCGAGAGAGACTTCAGTAACTTCACCACAATCATTGTCCAAGAGGAGAGCCTCCCAGGAGAGGCACCGTACGTCTGTTCTGAATGTGGGAAAAGCTTCCTCTACGAGCAGCAGTGCGTACTGCACCAGAGGATCCATGGCGAAGCCCACACACCTCCTGAGCACAGGGAGAACTTCAAGCAAAACCACAGTCTCAAATCCTGCCCACAGATCCAGCGAGGGGAGAGACTTTATAACTGCCCTGAGTGTGAGCGGAGCTTCTCTCACAAGTCGAGCCTCAGCAAACATCAGCTCTCCCACACAGGGGACCGGCCATACACCTGTGCTGAGTGCAAGAAGAGCTTCCAGCTGAAGATTAACCTCATGATACACCAGAGGAGTCATGCGGGGAAGAGCAGGGGCTTGTATATCTGCAACGAATGTGGGAGGGGCTTTAACCACCATTCGAACTTCATTAGGCACCAGATGATCCACACTGGGGAGAGACCCTATGGCTGCACCGAGTGTGGGAAAACCTTCATGCGGAAGGAGCATCTCCTCACCCACCGGCGCCTGCATACGGGAGAGCGGCCCTACCAGTGCACCGAGTGCCGGAAGAGCTTCACCCGCAAGCAGCACCTGGTGGGACACCAACGCATCCACACTGGGGAGAAACTCTGGGGGACGCTGGCAGCACAGAGACGCTTGCACGAGCTGCCGGGCAAAGCGCACAGGGGAGAGCCTGTGTCTCTGCACTTGCTGCAAAAGGAGTTCCCCCCGTAGATGCTGAGTTAAATGCTACCAGGGAACTCTGGCTGGGGACAATGATCATGATGGCATCTGAGCAAGGGAGCGAGACCAAGTCTCTGGGTGTTGAACAGGGAACTGAATGTCAGTGGGATGATCTGTGGAGAGGTCTTGGCTGCTGCTTTGTTAACAGTTGAGTCCATTCCCACTGTGGCAAAAGACAGCTAGGCAGCCTCAGTGCTCCATGGGAAGCGTGTCGCTCTTTTCCTGTGTTTCTCTCTTGCTAATTCATTACACTAAAGGTAGTTGCATCTTTCTTAAACCAAGGAGAGCTACTTTTCAGTGTCCATAGGTGTTTGACCTGTCAGTCAGGATTCCCAGCTTATGATACGGAGGTAAGGTGCCCTTTGGAAAGGGGAAACCATCTCTGTCAGTTAATGGAACACATTCACTTTCTTTTACAATTTTTAATCATTGTCACTGGCTCATGTTCAGTGTTCTTGATGGCAGCGGACATCTTTCCTTGGGGCTGTCTCAGGCACCATTCAAATGATGGATTCCATGCTTGAGACGTAACAGGGCTGCTATTAACCTGTGAAGCATCGTGAAATCTGGATAAATGTCCAGGAGTCCACTGAAGTAACAGACTGCTTGGGGGACATTTTCAGCAGTCCCATTGACTTTCCAGGAGGGGTTCGAACGGGGACTCTTCCACATGGGCCCATCCCCCAAGGGAAGTAGCTGGATAATATTTATATTCCTCTGTTCCAGTAGTTCTAAACCTGTGGCCTGCATGCGGCCCAGTTAGCACACAGGTAAAGGCTTCCGGACTGCATGATGGGGGCCAGGCTGCCCAATGTGGTGGGGGGTCAAGGCTGCTGCCCAGACCCACACAGCAGGGGGTCTGGGATCCAGCGCTACCGCCTGGCCCCAAAAGGTCTGGGGTCCAGGGTTGGGGCAGTTGTCTGGCCCCGCGGGGTTGGGGTCTGACCTGTCACCCAACTGCCCTGTCATCGGGCCTCATGCGGCTGGGTCCAGTGTCGAGTCTCCTGCCCGACCGCACACAGTGGGGACCAGAGTTCCTGCTGCTTGGCCCCCCGCCCGGGGCTCTGCTCCTGACCCCACTCTGTCGAGGGGTCTCTGAGTGGGAGGTGCTGGGGTTAGGGGGTTGGTGGAGGTGGGCGCGCGCTTTGGTTCTCAACCTGTGGCCCAGGTAACGTATTGTGGGCTGCATATACGGCCCACAATGATAAATAGGTTGAGAACCACTGCTATGTTTGTATCCATGTGAGTAGAGCTGTTGCCCTGAGAGTCATTCACGTGCATTCTCTCGAATCCTCTTTTCAAAATGCACAATAATAAAGTGAACAGCAAAACAAAGATACCATCAGAAACAGACTATCTGCCAAATGCAGCTCAGCCTGGCATGCAGCATCAGTACCTTTCATTGCACTTATCCGTCCGCTCTGAAATACCATGAGACGGGGAAGTGATTTAAAAAGAATTCTTACTTGACGTTTGTGATAATTACAAAAAAAAGCTTATTGAAAAAATTGTCAGATTAAGATCCTCGGAAGTAACCTCCATATCTGCCTGATTGTGAATTCCATTCCAACCCTAATGGAACAGTTTCTGGCCCCACTGATTTCCGGGGGACTGAGCTTAGGATAAGTGCTCACCAGTGAGAGAAAGGAGTTCAAAATCTAGTCCAGAGGGTTTGGGCCCAGCCTACACAAGCTGGGAGGGAATGGTGGTGCTGAGAACAGCTTGTTGTACATGTAGAGATCTTTGAGACTCACCTACGCCATGTTGTTCACACAGATGTAGAACCAGAAGCTGGTTTCCCTGAGCAGCATCCTGGCCCAAGGGTCCTTTACTGTTAAATTATAACATTGATACTGTGGTAGTACCTCAGGCTGCAACCAGGTCAGGGCCCCATTGTGCAGTTAACTGTATAGACGTAATGCAGGACAGTCCCTGCCCCAAAGAGCCTACAGTTTGCAAGACAAGATGCAACAGGTAGATGGGGCAGCAGATTTACTGCAGGGATGTGCCCCTGGGCCACGTGTTCAAAGTTTCTGCTGCAGCCCTCAGGATTACCAGCCTAACCCGGGTTAAGGGAGGTGAGGAAGAAGGGAGCCAGGCTTGTTGCCGGGCAGATGAGAGGAGATGGGGAAAGGCTGCAGGGTGCTCACCTGTCCCAGGAAGTCGGAGCCTTGTGATTGGGTGAACCCTGGGGGATGGAGGGCTGGCTAAGCCTATTGGAGTGGGGAGGAGGGGAGCGCAAGCCCCCCCCCCGCATGAGGGGAAGGGTGCGGCAGCCACCTCCCCCCCAGGGGAGCGCTTACCCCCTCCCCTGCCTGAGAGGAGCACATGCCACCCCCCTTCTGCCTGAGGGGAGCACGGGCCATCCCCCCTCCCCCACCTGAGGGGAGCACGGGCCACCCCCCCTTCTGCCTGAGGGGAGCGCTTGCCACCCCTCCCCATTATGTCTCTCCTGCCTGAGGGGAGCATGGGCCACTCCCCCTCCCCCACCCGAGGCGAGCATGGGCCACCCCCCTCCCCTGCCTGAGGGGAGCGCTTGCCACCCCTCCCCATTATGTCTCTCCTGCCTGAGGGGAGTGGGCCGACCCCGACTATCCCCCTGCCCAAGGGGAGTTCTTGTGGGGAGCACGAGCCATCCCCAGCCTCCCCCCGCCTGAGATGGGCATGGGCGGTTCCCCGCCCCCTCGACTGCCTCCTCCCCTGCTGGAAAAGGCAGGTGACCCCCCCAGCCTGCCTTCCCCCACTGCCATGCTGGAGCGGGATGCAGGCAGCCCCCGTCTCCCGCAATTGCCTCTGCCCCCCGCCGGAAGGGAGCGTGAGCGATTCCCCCCCAACTGCTTTCCCCTCCCGTCTGCGGAAGGGGTGGGGTGGGGATGCCCCTCCCGCTGTGTGCCCGGGGGGGGGGGCGCACAGGCAATGCCCTGCCCGCCTGCCCCTCTGCCCGGAGAAGCACGGGTGGCCCCCCCAGTACCGCTCCCCTGCCTGAGGGGGAGTAGAGGGACCCCCCCCTTGTCTCTTTTGCCCTGACAGGGGTTTGTTGAGCTACTCGGGGAGAGACCCCCCTGCGCCCGCGAGTCAGACCCATTGCTGCCGCAGAGAGCGGAGCCCCCGGGCGCATCGGCCCCTCTTCGCCGCCTCAGGCCTGCGCTGCCTCAGCCAGGTACCTGGGTGCCCCCCGCGGTGACAGAGCTGGGGAGTGCGGAGTAACCTGGGCCGGTGAACGCAGGGAACTCCCCGCTGCGCTGGGGGCGGTGGTAGCTGGGGGTCGGATGGTGTCACTGCTGCAAACCCCCCTCCGCCGGGCAGTGCGGTACCCAGGGGCCGTGACCTTGAGGAGTCGGAAGAGGGGATGGAGGAGGAGGTACCAGACCGGTCCTGGAGTGAGCACGGGGGATACCTGAGCGTGAGCCCGCCCGGGTTCCCGACTCCCCGAGGCAGCCCCCAGCCCTGGGACCCCGGAGAGCCGGGAAGGCCCCGGTTGATGGGACAGCGGCCGGTGACAGCCCCTTAGCCGAAGCAGCGTCGGGGATCCCCTGACTCCGGGAGCCGGCGCTCGCAGTGACCCCAGCCCGGCTGCAGCGCTGACGCAGGAGCCATCGCGGCTCTGCCGCCACCTGCCCGCGGAGAGGCGAGTCCCAGCCCGGCCGGTGCCCTGCGCCCCACCCGCCGCCAGGGGCCGCTGCCGGCCCCGCTCCCCGGCCGGCTCCTCCCCGCCCGCCGCTCCCGGCCCCGCAGCCAGGCCGCGGCTCCCTCCCTCCCTCCCGGCTGCGCTCGCTCTGCTCCGCCCGGCAGCGGGGCCGGCCCGTGGCGAGGCGGCGCCGGGACTCTGCCCAGCCCGGAGCGGGAGCGGAGCTCGGGGTCGGCCGGGCCGGGCCTGGCCCCCTGGGGATCCAGCCGCGCGGCTCGTTCCCGGAGCGGGGCGAGTCTCGTCGTGACTTCCCCGGGTCCCCGCGGAGCAGCCTCGCCCGGTGCCTGCCTGGGGCCAGCCGGCGGCGGAGCTCCTCGGGCCCGGGACGCTGCTGCGGGGACACGCTCATGTCCGCCCCCGGGCCGCGGTGAGGGGCGAGCTCCAGATCCGAGCTCCGGCTGCGCCTGGGCCGGGAACAAAGGGCCATGGCCGAGCGGGCCGCTGCCCAGGTGAGGGCCCGGCGGGGGTTCCCCGAGCGGGGCAGGAAACCGCCTGGCGGAGGAGCTGGAGTGGGCCCTGGCGAGCTTCTCCCTGGCCTGGCCCCGGGGAGCGCGGCGCTGCCCGCTCGCCCCCGGGGCAGGGCACGGTCCCGGCTGGAAGCTGAATGGGGAGGAGGGGCTTGAGCCCTTGGGGCGGGTGACCCGGCTGGTGTTTCTCAGACACCGGGGGCAGCTCCGCTTGTGCGGGGCCATTTGCTGCTGGTCTGGGGAGCAGGGCCCGGGGCTTTGCTGCTCCCCCAGCTGCAGGGACCGGCCTCCCAGCCAGGCCCGCCCTGGCACCAGCCAACGCTCCAGCCTGGCCAGGAGAGCAGGATCGGGCCCCTACTGCGGAGCTCGAGGGGAGCAGTTCATACCCGTTGGTTGTCGAACCATAACTCAGGGTATTGTGTTGCGCGCACACACAGTAGCATCGCAGCCGCCTTCCAGAGGTGGCAGAAATGAGCTTTATGGGACCTTGTGACTATTGGAGAGTCCCTCTCTCTAACTAAGGGGAAAATGTTTATGTTAATAATGATGGTTAATAATACATTTTCTTTTATTTCCCAACACTTCAGGTGTTGAATTTTGTCTCTCTTTTCTCTCATAGTCTGGACTGCAGGGGTGAAACCCTAAAGTGTCTGTTGACTTGACGCATAACTCCACAATCCCATTTCCGTGACTTTATTTCACATCCCAACAGACCTTAAGGGCTCTGTGTTGTTAGTAATGGTGGCTTTGTTTCTCTGATTTAATTACTTGGTTTTTATTATTCTTTGTATGGCTACTTTAATCCTCCCCGAGTTCAAAAGCTTTTCATAAAAAGTATTCATATCTACTGGGCTCCCTAAACAGAGAGACCTCTAGGTGGAATGTGCCTTCTTTACCACTGTGTGGAACACATGTACACAAAGTCCAGGACAGGATATCAAAAATGCCTATTACGCTAATTCTGTGGGTGAAATCTACGGAGGAGGAAAGTCCAGTATTCTCTTGTTAATACCATGACTCTTGTGGAAAGTATTGAGGAATGTTAAATCACCACAAAGAGTCAGGTTCTCACTTTTTCTCTCTCATCTGAAGGTATGTCTGTGTTGCACACCACTGGTCACGGCTTGTAGGGGTCTCTGTAGCTGCACGCTGCAGTCGTAGGTAGGCTGCAACCACCCTGTAGTATGTAGCTACACCCAGCAGTCAAAGGCTTTAGCAAGGGGAGGCAGCGGGGAAAGCTTCTGCAGTGAGCAGTTGCTGGAACGTTTCCTGTTGCCTCTTCCCTGCCAGAGCCTTTTCCTGCGGCTGGAGTCTTTTTCACTGTGGCGGGGAAAGACTTCGGCAGTTCCCTGCTGCCAGAGCCTTTCCTCGCTGCAGAGATCTTCCCCGCTGCCAGAGCTTTCCTTGCGGTGGGGAAATGCTCCACCAGCAGGGAGACAGTGGGTCACTACACTGCTAAATCTAGCAGTATATACAAGGGAGGCACAGCTTGGGCTTGGGCTTGTAGAGAGCTGTGTAGGGTACAGACCGGAAGATTCTGACTTGTCTTTACTCTCCTAAGCAGTGTCTGCACTGCTGTTTTTACCTGTGCTGGGGGGCATGTACTACTGCCATACGGAGAGTGCAGTGTAGACATACCTTGAAAGATGGCACCTCAGTAGCACAGCGCCTCTTGAATTTCTGATAAATCTTTGCTTAGACATCAGTGCAGAACCAACTTGCCAAAACCATTTCCAGCAGCAGCCAGTATCTGCCTTCCAGGTTTTCCTCCTGAGAACTGACAAGGTGTCTCTCCCTTATTTTGTGTATTCCAGTGAGAATGTAACCTAAGGATGGTATAGGAGTGAGCTGCTTAATGGCTTCAAATCCATACTGTGACTCTCAACAATCTAAATACTATTTAAGAGTCTGGTACATGTAGCGGAAAGGGACTACACACATATAAGAGCGTGATGTTAATTTCCCCTTTTCTAAATCAATTACAAGGTTGAAAAATAACTCTCCCTTTAACTGAAGTATGTGGGTCCCTTAGATATGAGCAGTAACTCGACATGTGCACTGACTGTTTTTGAAACCCATGGGAATGTCCCCATAAGACTTAAGATCCAATACCAGGTATTGCTAAGAGCAGGAGACTGTTGCTCTGTTTCTCTCTATTGCTAACCATGTGACCACAACTCCACGTCTAATGTCTGTCTTTGCAAACAGGGTGCAGAACTGGATGCAGTGACACAGTGCCCATCTCCTTTACCACCTCCCATTGTCCCTGAACGAACCTCTGAAAGAGAAACTCAGACTGCAGAGATTTCCCTGACTGTTGTGGCAGCAATTCAAGCCGTAGAGAGAAAAGTGGATTCTCATGCCACACGGTTGTTGGATCTGGAGGGGAGAACTGGGATGGCTGAGAAGAAATTAATAGACTGTGAGAAAACAGCAGTGGAGCTTGGCAACCAGTTGGAGAGTAAATGTGCTGCACTGGGAACTCTGATCCAGGAGTACGGGCTGCTGCAGAAGAGGTTGGAGAACATGGAAAACCTGCTGAAGAACAGGAACTTCTGGATCCTGAGACTTCCCCCAGGCACTAATGGAGAAGTCCCTAAGGTAACAAAATCTCAGCGAGTGCTGGCAGGGAAGACTAAATGTTAAACCAGGCTCTAGAGCTTTGCATGCAAGCTCAAGCCTGCAGTTTGGGTGCAGAATTAGAGGCACGTTTTACAAGTGCCTACTGCAGACTAGAGAACAGTAGCACATATACTATGGCTGGAGTCAGGGATTGGGAGGAGCTGGGAACAAGTGAGCCCGGGTGAGAGTTAATTAAACTAGGAGCTCAAAGAAATTCAGAAATAAAACTGCCCCTTATTAGCTTCATACCTCTTTTCCCTCTCGGGAGCTGTTGGTGGGAAGTGGATCAGAGGGGACTGTCTCTGTTATGAACAAAAATATTAACATAAGAACGGCCATACTGAGTTAGACCAATGGTCCATCTAGCCTAGTGTCCTGTCTTCTGGCAATGGCCAATGCCAGGAGCTTCAGAGGGAATGAACAGAATAGGGAATTATCAAGTGATCCATCCCCTGTTGCTCAGTCCCAGCTTCTGGCAAACAGAGATTAGGGACACTCAGAGCATGGTGTTGCATCCCTACCCATCCTGGCATTGATGGACCTGTCCTCCATGAACTTATCTAATTCTTTTTTGAACCTTGTTCTGGTATTGACCTTCAGAACATCTCCTGGCAAAGAGTTCCGCAGGTTGACTGTGCGTTGTGTGAAGAAGAACTTACTTTCATATGTTTTAAATCTGCTGCTTATTAATTTCATTGAGTGACCCCTAGTTCTTGGAAGGAGTAAATACTATTTCCTTATTCACTTTTTCCATACCAGTCAAGATTTTGTAGACCTCTATTATATCCCCTCTTAGTCGTCTCTTTTCCAAGGTGAAAAGTCTTTTTAATCTCCCTTTGTATGGAAGCTGTCCTATACCCCAATAATTTTTGTTACCCTTTTCTGTGCCTTTTCCAATTCCAATATATATATTTTTTGAGATATTATTTGATGCAGTGACCAGAACTGCATGCAGTATTCAAGATGCATGTACACCTTGGCTTATATAGAGGCATTATGATATTTTCTGTCTTATCTATTAGAGTGGTAGCTGTGTTAGTCTGTATCCACAAAAAAACGAGGAGTCCAGTGGCACCTTAAAGACTAACAGATTTATTTGGGCATAAGCTTTTGTGGGTAAAAAACCCTCTTCTTCAGATGCACAAAAGCTTATGCCCAAATAAATGTGTTAGTCTTTAAATTTCCGCTGGACTCCTCGTTGTTTTTGTCTTATCTGTCCCTTTCCTAATGATTCCCAACATTTTGTTCGCTTTTTTAACGGCTGCTGCATATTGAGTGGATGTTTTCAGAGAACTATCCACTGACTCTAGGATATATTTTTTGAGTGGTCACAGCTAATCTAAACTCCTATCATTTTGTATGTATAGTTGGGATTATCTTTTCCAATGTGCATTATTTTGCATTTATCAACACTGAATTTCATCTGCCATTTTGTTGCCCAGTCACTCAGTTTTGTGAGATCCCTTATAACTGTTTGCGGTCTGCTTTGGACTTAACTATCTTGAGTAATTTTATATCATCTGCCAATTTTGTTACCTCACTGTTCACCCCTTTTCCCAGATCATTTATGAATATGTAGATCGACACTGGTCTCAGTACAGACCCCTGGGGGACACCACTATTGACCACTCTCCATTCTGAAAACCGGCCATTTATTCCTACCTTTTGTTTCCTGTCTTTTAACCAGTTACTGATCCATGAGAGGACCTTCCCTCTTATCCCTTGACTGCTTGCTTTGCTTAAGTCTTTGTTGAGGGACCTTGTCAAAGGCTTTCTGATAGTCTGAATGTACCGTATCCAGTGGATCACTCTTGTCCACATGTTTGTTTGACTCCCTCAAAGAATTCTAATAGATTGGTGAGCCATGATTTCCCTTTCAAAAGCTGTGTTGACTCTTCCCCAACAAAACGTGTTCATCCATGTTGGATAATTCTGTTCTGTCCTATAGTTTCAATCAATTTGCCTGGTGCTGAAGTTAGGTTTGTCAGCCTGTAATTGCCAGGATCACCTCTGGAGCCTTTTTTGAGAATTGGTGTCACATTAACTATTGTCCAGTCATCTGTTTCAGGAGCTGATTTAAGTGATAGGTTACATACCACAGTTAGTAGTTCTGCAATTTCGTATTTGAGTTCCTTCAGAACTCTTGGGTGAGTACCGTCGGGTCCTGATGACTTATTACTGTTTAATTTATCAATATGTTCCCTAAGCTTCCTCAGATTTGTCATCTAAAAAGAATGGCTCAGGTGTGAGAATCTCTCTCATTCTGTGCAGTGAGATCCTATACAAAGAATTCATTTAGTTGCTCTGCAATGGCCTTATCTTCTTTGACTGTTCCGTTAGCACCTTGATTGTCCAGTGGTCCCACTGATTGTTTAGCCAGCTTCCTGCTTCTGATGTACTACATTTTTTTTTCTTCTGTAGGGATTTTTTTGAAGTAGGAATTTCTCAGATCCAGTTCATTAGGATTTGGGGGTAACGGTTCATGGCTGGCAGTCTTCTACCAAAAGCCAGACTTCTTAGTGTATGCATAACGTGCCTCAGGTGGCACCTGACCAGGATTCATCATTGTATTTGGTCTGCTGGTGGATCATTAGCTTCCGCGGCCAAGGCCAGGTACTGACGGGGAGTGTGACGCGAATGCTGATCCATGCCCTCAGTAGCCAGACTGATTCCCTGATATTACAAGCTGCTATTAGTGAGGCAACCAAGCAGCAGAAAAGAATAGGTAAGGGGTGTCTGAGGATAGGGAAGGGTGGCAGGAAGCAACAGGTAGGTGTTCTCTGGTGCCAGGCAAAAGGGCATAGCTGGGACTCGGGAGGAAGGAAACAGGCTTGATGTACTTAAAATTGAGACTGGGTGAATAATGCAACCAAAGAAAAAATAAAAGTTCCTTTAATGTTCATTTATATTTGCGTTGACAGCTTTTGCGCTTCACAAATATTTTAGTGAGCATGTTTACTTGTGGAAATGTCATGAAAATGGTGTTTTTGTTTTTGTTGTTTTTTTTAAAACAGTGCTGCATATTCACAGACACTATCAAATTTATAAGTGTGAATCCTTGACTGGAAACTTCATTCTGAGTCACAGTTGTCCAATCGGAACTGAAACAAAGGGCTGTGTGTCCAATCCAAACTGCTCCTTGCAAATACTCATAAGAGTCCTTGCAAATTAGCTGCGGTTTGGAATTATCTTCAGAAATAATTAGCTGGCAAATAGCCTTGAAAACTGCAATCTGTTTGATGATTTGCATCAGGTGGAATTCACCGTATGAATGAAAAATTATCAAATATTTACCCAGCTCTGCAGAAAAGAGCTGTCTCTGTGTGTATCTAAAAACTGCAAACATTTCTGAATCAGATTTGTATTATAACTAGTGACAGTCCAAGCTGTGAACCTCAGGTCTGGAACAGAATTTCTCCAGAGTTCTGCAGCAATTGAACATGGGGTTTGAGGTTATGTCCTTCACAGAAATGGGGATCAACCATGATGCTTGACTGTGATCTCATTTAATAATTTGACACACATTATAACTTGAATAATTTCAGTGGCCTAGGTCCCAGTTTGTATTGATGTGAGTGAGATCAGAACCAGATCTGTGGGGTTTGGATAAATTCTGATCTGGATTTGAAGCCAGCTGTGTTCAGAGCCAGGATTTCAACTGAGATCCATTATGTTGTGAAAATAGGAACCTGAGAATTGTTTCCAGATACACATGTGAATAGATTTCTGTGTTGTGGATTGTTTACCTCACTGAATTAGCTTTGACATCTGAGTGGGATGGAGAGAGGTTTTATTCCTCCTTTGCTGAAGTTAAGAAATCAGATCCCAAGATATAAGTGTTGCAGAAGGTGCTAAGTGTGTAATATTTGTGATTCCAGGTGCCCGTGACATTTGATGACGTCTCAGTCTATTTCAATGAGAAGGAGTGGGAGAAACTAGACGAATGGCAGAAGGAACTGTACAAGAATGTGATGAAGGGCAATTATGAATCTTTGATCTCCTTGGGTAAAGATCAGTTTTCACCTGTTTGTTATAAATGAACTTCAGAGATTTTACAGGCTGGCTTCAGCGCAGGGTATTTTTTCATTCCTTTTGGTGGGTCAGCACGT
Organism: Gopherus flavomarginatus; assembly: GCF_025201925.1. NCBI lineage: Eukaryota > Metazoa > Chordata > Testudines > Testudinidae > Gopherus > Gopherus flavomarginatus. The sequence continues at coordinate 2,875,809 of NC_066618.1, read as the reverse complement.
AGTGTCCTCAGTGCCTTTATGACAGAAGGTCAGCTCCCTTTTAAAAGTGGACTTAAAAATGCACGAGGTTTGTACCCCTCCTTCACTTGCTTTCTAGCTTTGGGTAGTTACTGGACATGAGTGTGTTCATCCCTTAGAAATAAGGCTCTGATTTTTTTCAAGATGGTCGTGGAAGTCATGGAATCTGCCCCAGGTGGCTGGAGCTCTGAGTGGCCCTGCCCCCCCGGAGCTCTGAGTGGGTCCCTGCAGCTGCCCAGCCGTTGCGGGACAGTGTGGGGACCCTGCAGCTCAGCTTCCCTGTTTGTTATGGATATTTTTAGTAAAAGTCACGGGCAGGTCACGGGCTTCCGTGAATTTTTCTTTATTGCCCTTGACCTGTCTATGACTTTTACTAAAAATATCCATAACAACATCTTAGTGTTACTTATAAACACTGTTAGGTGATCCTCACATCAGGGCTGAGACATGCTGGCAGAGCAGTATGGGAAAAGCCTGCATTGACTGCTTATGCTGCACCTATTTGCTGGATAAGCACAGGACACAGGTCTCCAAAAGTTTTAATCCAGTGCTTTTAAGGAGTGCTGAGCTCTCTTTAAAATGATGCTGTGGATATAAAAGCTGCTGTAGACATGCCGTGTAGACACACAATGAAAGGCTGACTTTCAGCATTGACCTAGTGCTGCTCCCGTTTAAGTCAATGGGAGTTTTACCACTGACTTCAGTGGGAATGGAGTTTGGCCAATGCTGAACTCCTCTGAAATGTCCCCCACAAAATTTCCTTTGCTAAAGGGTGGTGGTTGGTCATCACTTCTGGAATCTGGGGGTGGGGGAGAAGTGACTTTTATGGAAAATGGCAAGGAATGCTTCCTGTACGCAGATACTTTTCAAATCATTATGATAAAGAGCAAGTACCCTAAAGGGGCACTGTCTAGCTGATTTCAGACTCCGAGTTAAATATAATATTTCAGGTCTTATGTTGGTTCCTGTGTCCTCCTGCTGATTTTTGTGACTTCATTGCATTTTTTAAACAAGCTGAAAATAAACTCTCCTTTTGCTGTTTGAAGCCCACCTGTGCCTGAGTGTGCATGCGCGTAGAGACGCACACACACAAGGAAAGTTGACCCAAGTTGGGTTTGTAATTTCCAGCTCAAGCCGACATGCTTGTGCTAGCTCTGATCAAACTGATGTGCTAAAAATAGCAGTGTAGGGGCAATGGCACAAGCAGAAGGAGGAACTGCCCGTCCCGAATACAAACCCATCTGAAACTCTAGGTAGTTACTCAGGTGCTTAACCTCTCCTGGTGCTTACGCTATCGTGGCTACGCTTCTATTTTTAGTCCATGTCTCCTTGAGCTGGAAATTATCCTCCAGCTCCAATGTAGACATACCAGTCCCAACCACCACACACACACATGCAGGAGAAACAGTAGAATTGCCTGTGCAGGCAGTGCTGTCAACCGCACACTGAACAAATTGGAAGAAGCAGAGGAATAACTTTTGCCTACTCTGACAGTTACATTTGTCTTAGGTGTTAGTTGTAGCAAGAGTGGGTTGCCAGCTCTGTTGAAGTCAATGGGAGTTTTACTGTTGACTTCAGCGGGACCAGGATTTCATCCAGGAAGCTGAAAAATTCTCAGCGCGGTTCTTTTTGTTTTAAAGTTGAGGGTGCCCCTTTAATCCTTTCTTTGTACATGAGGGGTCTCAAATTCCATTAGGCCTGGAAATTCCTGATTTTCATCTAGGGAGCCCAGTCAAATGTTCATGAGATTCATTTCCCTTTTGCAGAGTCTGCATTAAAACATTTTTGTGTCCGTTCACTGTACCTATCATATCCAGGTGAGGGGAAACGTTGTTAAAGCTTATGGCACAATAATCTCTTTCTCACTGAATAGACTCTGCAATTTCCAAACCTGGTGTTTTGTCACATACCGAACAAGGAGTAGAGTCACGGGTCAGAGGGCAGCAGGACTCAGATGAGGAGAGAGAGATCCTTACTGACCCCAGTGCAGGTGAGTAGCAGATTAACACAATACAGGGTAAATGTATTAATTGTAGCATCTGAGAAGAAGAAGAATGATACGGTGCGTTGCACATCAGGGGGCACTGATTCTGGGCAGAATGCAGAGCTCTATCAGAGATGGAGCAGAGAGAGAACAAGGGCAGAGTATTCCTTGCTGGGTTGCTACAGTGAGGAAAGAACAGAGACCGTAAGGGGAGAGGGAAAGCACAGTTGGGGTTAGGGACAATCTTAGACCCAAGGAGCAAGGTTTGGACAGGTAATTACTCAGCATCCAGATATAGGTCAGCCTACAAAATAGTGACTCTCCAGGCTGCAGAGAGTCATGGGAACAGGGCACTGTAAGTGGTGGAGTGACTCAGCAGGGAAGACAATACAGCTGCAGTCAGCCAAGAGGCTGGATATGGAGCTGCACAGAAAGGTGATGGAGGGTTGGGGTGAGATGGTCTTGGAGAAAGAGATTATACTGGCTATCAGATTCTGGACCCCCCTGAAGTTTGCAGTGTTGGGATTTAGGAAGATCATTAACTCCGGGAATGTTTGAGGTGACTGAGGCTCTACTAAAGACTTCGGCAGTAGTGGTTTAAGGTCAGGGCAAATCACCTGCTGCAGGAAAATGCAAAAATGGCAAATCAGCCCTAAAATTGTGGTGTCCTCAATTCTTTCCGTGATGAGAATTCTCTGTGAATCAGAAAAGGATTATTGCTAATGGTTTCTTATATCTCAACTCAGTGGAATGAATCATATCTGGGTTCTCTCTTTATTTAAGCAGGTATAAGGGTCGTGATCAAAACAGAGGAGATTCATCCTGAGGACTGCCCTGAAAACCTGGAGCTGGACAGAATGTTGGAACGATCAGAAGGAAGTTTCCAGAATCCAGACCAGGAAGTAGCCCATGGTAGTCCGTATGGCTCAGTAACGCCTCCGAGAAACCCCTCAGGGAACTGTCTGGATGAGTCCACCGAATATAAAACAGATTTCAGCGAAATCAGAAGAGTCATTGTTCAGCAGGGTAACTGCACAGGTGAGTGCTGTATGTGCTGAATGTGAGAAAAGCTTTAGGCCAAGGAGAAGCCTTGTGTTACATCAGAGGAGCTGAGCAAAAGGAGGACTGTGTGAATGTACAGAGTGAGGAGAAGCTCCAGGGTACAGCAGTGATGTACAGTGCAGCAGAGAATCCATATGGGAGGGAAGCCCAGAGTCTGCCTGGGTTGGGGGGAAACTTTTAAGCAAAAGAACAGTCTTAAATCCCCCCAGAAACCCATGCAGGAGGAAAACCTGTGGAAGTAGTGACCACGAGAGCAGCGGAAGTCACACATCAAGGCACGGGACTCCAGAGTAAGACACACCAGACACATCTAGTACATGTCAGAAACGTCTCTCTGAAGACCAGTCCTACTGCACAGCAGAGACTTCATTCATTAGGCTGTAACAGGTCACTAGCATGTTCCTGGTGGGGTGAAGGCTTCGACCACTTTTTGTGTCATGTGATACATCTTGCCAATGCATCGAGTGTGAGAGGAACTCTGTTACAGTGCAACATCTTGTAAAATGCCAGTGAGCCCACACTACAGACGGTCATTACATGGAATGGAGGAAAGCATTAGCCAGCCATATCTGCCTCTCCATCACCAGCTAGTCTGCTCAGAAACTGGATCAAAACACTGGAGAAATGAAGTGCTTCAGAGATAAACAAGCTCGGATATCCCCAAACAGTGCTTTCCCTGAGGATTTACCACACCCTAGTCAGCTGTCGAAAGCAACCCCCTCTGGGTAGAAGAAAACTGCTGTGTAAATACTACAAGCTAAAATAGGATTAAGGTAGAAGCGGAAGTGTGTTAGAATGACTGTTACTAGGAATTAGAATTAAGTCTTGTAACCTGTTAAAGGGCTTATTCGTACAAGGCAAGGAATTGGGTATAAAGTTATTGGTTGAACCTGCTAGGGAATGCAGACACCCAGACTATCTACCGGGCCTGTATGTACACCTTGGACATTCTGTGCCATGCAGCATGACTGGGAACTAATCAAATACCACGCCCAGTGGAAAGCAGAATCTACCTCATTCTTAACCCAGAGGGGCCTGATCACCATGCCAAGATTTCCAAGGAGACCCAGAGTGATGGTTAACTGGGTCCTGTGATTAGTGCAAATGTTTTTCATTCTGCTAAGTCTGTCTTGCTAATGTGGCCGAAAAGGAAGAGCCAGCCTCGTCCTAGTTCCGTGTGGTCTCATAGACTCAAGGACTGGAAGGGACCTCGAGAGGTCATCGAGTCCAGTCCCCTGCCCTCATGGCAGGACCAAATACTGTCTAGACCATCCCTGATAGACATTTATCTAACCTACTCTTAAATATCTCCAGAGATGGAGATTCCACAACTTCCCTAGGCAATTTACTCCAGTGTTTAACTACCCTGACAGTTAGGAACTTTTTCCTAATGTCCAACCTAAATCTCCCTTGCTGCAGTTTAAGCCCATTGTTTCTTGTTCTATCATTGGAGGCTAAGGTGAACAAGTTTTTTCCCTCCACCTGATGACACCCTTTTAGATACCTGAAAACTGCTATCATGTCCCCTCTCAGTCTTCTCTTTTCCAAACTAAACAAACCCAATTCCTTCAGCCTTCCTTCATAGGTCATGTTCTCAAGACCTTTAATCATTCTTGTTGCTCTTCTCTGGACCCTCTCGAATTTCTCCACATCTTTCTTGAAATGCGGTGCCCAGAACTGGACACAATACTCCAGTTGAGGCCTAACCAGCGCAGAGTAAAGCGGAAGAATGACTTCTCGTGTCTTGTTTACAACACACCTGTTAATGCATCCCAGAATCATGTTTGCTTTTTTTGCAACAGTATCACACTGTTGACTCATATTAAGCTTGTGGTCCACTATGACCCCTAGATCTCTTTCTGCCGTTCTCCTTCCTAGACAGTCTTTTCCCATTCTGTATGTGTGAAACTGATTGTTCCTTCCTAAGTGGAGCACTTTGCATTTATCTTTATTGAACTTCATCCTGTTTACCTCAGACCATTTCTCCAACTTGTCCAGATCATTTTGAATTTTGACCCTGTCCTCCAAAGCAGTTGCAATCCCTCCCAGTTTGGTATCGTCCGCAAACTTAATAAGCGTACTTTCTATGCCAACATCTAAATCGTTGATGAAGATATTGAAATCATAGTGATTTCAGCCCGTTTTACCTAACACATCCTTTTCCTACAATTGGGGAATGCAGAGGGAGAATCCTAAAACAAACCTAAAATGGATCAAATTGTTTTAGCCAAATTAACATTAGTGGAGTACTCTATCCCATCCAGGACTTTACCATCCAAAGTGAAACGTGGATGAAAGTCCCCCACCTTGTAACTAAGTATTATGTGCTGCTTTATGGTATTTTGTGTTGCCAGGATCTCTTTGGCTTTTGTGAAGATCAGCAAACACACATATTTCCCCCCCAACAGCCTTTCTTTCATTTAAGAAACCTTTTCTTGTTTCTCTCAGTAGCTGGCAGCCAACTATTTATCTAGGTTATATGTGCATTTCTCGGTGTTCTCACCTATCCCCTACCCACACACAGTGAATTGGAACAATTTTTGACAAGACTTTTAGTTAGCTTATTTCATAGATATGTTTAGCTCCATCCTAGGTGATCCTTGATGCATGTGATGATAATTTGCTGCTGCTGTGGTGGTGGTGTCGTGCTGTCCTGTAGGAACTGAGCTGTGTCTCACTTACAAACCCTGACTCTCTAAAGTGTAAAAGCTAATAGCTTTGTGTATATACAAATGGCAAGACCGAGTCAGACTCCTGCTGCAGGACTTGAGGCTGGCAAACAAGCGCTGTTCTCAGGTTGAGGGCTGCACACTGTCATTGAGGATGCTTCTGATCTTGCTGAGAATGATCTATATTCAACCAATATTTTATTAACAAAGAGACACCACAGAATTGTGTCCCTGAAGTGTATGCCAAGCCACATTTGTTTCAGGGAGAAGTGGGTGAGGGGGCTGCTGAATAGATTAATTTATTTTCCCATTTAAACACATGTGCCTCCTCATACCTAAGTAGGGAGACAACGTTGCTGAGGAGTCATGCTTAAATGAAGCTGCACGTTGCTGGAGAGGTTTCCTGAAAAAATATCCTGAGTATACAGACAATTTAGCTCAGCGTTCATTTGGTGTTGATCTAAAGCCCACTGATGTGGGATTTTATAGGGTGATCTGCATGGGTCCATCCCCAGTTAATGTTTTTTAAATTCTTGCGATTTAGTGAAATCGAATCCATTTCAAATGCAAAAAAAAGGGTGCTTCAGAAGAATATTTACAATGAAAACCTCAGACTAAGTCCTCTCTGGTAGGGTCTGGTGTATCCAGAGCCAAAGAGGGAAGTGACTGTACCTGAGACAGGCAAACTGCCCCACACTGTCTCAATTTGAAAGCAGAATTTTTACAAAGGGCTCCTGGGAGCCCCTGCCAGCACATCACTGACATGTGGAAGAGTGAGGACAGATTAACGCAAGACTTCTAGCCTTGAGAACAGAGTTACCAGGAGTGATGATGGAGCTAAAGTCCTTGCACAGTTTCCTGCCAAGCTGCATTAACCTGGTAGCAGAATGTCAGTGGTGCCCTAATAGCTCTGTGCAACAGGGACAGCTAAAAGCCTGATACCCTCAAAACAACCTCTTAGAAAATGGCAGCAAATTGCTGAGCAGCTCTAAAACGATGGAATCTGTAATGTCCTAGAATTGCCAAACATTGAGACAGGCAAGCAACATCTTTTGACTGCCTCTCTAAGTAGCAAATCCAGAGGGTTTCTACAGGAACTCTGGCAGGAATTCCTTGCCAGAGGATGTTGTGAAGGCCAAGATTAAAACAGGGTTCAAAAAAGAACTGGGTAAGTTGATGGAGGATAGGTCCATCAATGGCTATTAGCCCAGATAGTCAGGGATGCAGCCCCAGGCTCTGAGTCTTCCTAGCCTCTGTCTGTCAGAAGCTGAGAATGGGCGACAGGGGATGGATCACTTGATGATTCCCTGTTCTGTTCACTCCCTCTGGGGCACCTGGCATTGGCCACTGTCAGTAGACAGGCTACTGGCCTAGATAGACCTCTGGTCTGACCCAGTCTGGCCGTTCTTATGTCACTTGCTCTTAAAAACTCTTCAGGCAATTTCCGTTGTGTATCAAGAATGTCTTAATCATTAGAGGCTTCCTTTATCCTAAGCAGATGAAATTAATGATGTCTTGGTTCTCTTTTAAATTCTCTCAGATGACGGGATTGTGATCAAAACTGAGGAGGAGGATGATCCTGACACCTTGGAGCCATATGCCATGTTCTCAGGCAGAGCAGAGCAGCAGATTTTCCAGAATCATGAGCAGGGGACAACTTGTGAGGCTCAGTGCAGTTCCAAAATGCAGCAGAGAATTCCAGTCGGAAACAGGCCAGGGCAATCTACTCCCTGTGGAAGAGACGCCAGTGAAACGAAGACAGTCATCGTCCACCAGAGAAACCGCACCAGGGAAAGACCTTATATCTGCCCTGAGTGTGGGAAAAGCTTCATGCTGAAGATCAACTTTATAATCCACCAGAGGAACCATCTCAAAGAGGGGCCCTACGAATGTAATGAGTGCGACTTAAGCTTCAGGATCAAGCAGCAGTTTATCCTGCACCAGCGCAGCCACACACGACGGGGAGTCGGCCCGGCCCGGCGTGTGGAGAACTTCAGAGACAAGCACAGCCTCAAGCCAGAGCAGAGAACGCCACCGGCAGGGAAACCCTATAAGTGCACAGAGTGTGAGAGCAGCTTCAGCCACAAGTCAAGCCTCAGCAAACACCAGATCACACATGTGGGGGAGCGGCCATACACGTGCAGTGAGTGCAGGAAGAGCTTCCGGCTGCAGATCAGCCTGATAATGCACCAGAGGATCCACACTGGGAAGAGCGAGATGTCCTTCATATGCCCTCAGTGTGGAAAAAACTTTAGTCGCCCCTCCCATCTCCTCAGGCACCAGAGGACTCACACGGGGGAGCGGCCCTATAAATGCACCCAGTGCGAGAAAACCTTCAGTGAGAAGTCTAAGCTTACCAACCACTACCGCATCCACACGCGGGAGCGGCCGCATGCCTGCACTGAGTGCGGCAAAGGCTTTATCCGCAAGCACCACCTGCTAGAGCACCAGCGCATCCACACTGGGGAGCGACCCTACCACTGCACTGAGTGCGGCAAGAACTTCACTCAGAAGCACCACCTGCTGGAGCACCAGCGGGCTCACACCGGCGAGAGGCCCTACCCCTGCACTGAGTGCACGAAGTGCTTCCGGTATAAACAGTCCCTTAAGTACCACTTGAGGACGCACACGGGGGAGTAGGAGCCAATGGGAGCTGCATCTCACCGGGGCATTTGAGTCAGGAGTCTTTGTGGAAGGAAGCAGTGGTGCAACAGTGTGTAGGGACTGATATTTTGTTGTAAAACAAAGCAAGTAATATGCAGCAAAATTTAAAAGACCAGAAAAAGCTAATTTAGGGTAAATATTCATCATAATGTACAGGATATTTTGCTGAAGTAGGACTAACTGCTTTTTAAATCTATTCCTTTTGATAATAAATGTGAAGTAACTTTTATTTGATAAGCAAATTTAAGATTTCAGTTTTTTTAAATATATAATATCACACTGTACATCGTTCCTTTTAATCTGGAAAATCCCGGAGTGGTTTACATGCCTTCTACAGGGATTGTGTCACCTGCTGCTGAGATGCAGCTGCCCCAGGGTGGAACATGGCATCTCTTTAACAGTGCACAGCAATGGTATGTGCGCCAATCCCGGTTGAGGTTATTTGTATATCCACACAGAAACTACAAAAAGAATTTTGTATGGATTATTTAGATGTAAAATGATAAAGGATGGCTTGCCCTAACACAGTCATTAATTATACAATACAGTGGAATCCCAGTCACATTAAAATAGTCATGCCATCTGGAAGCCAGCCAGCCACCTCTTTACCCTTCTGGGAAGGGAGACAGTGTAAAGTGTAATTTTGTCTAGCTGACTGATGTAAACATCCTGCTCTTGTGATGAAAAGGATCTACTCAGTTATCCAGTCTGTCTCCCTGCCAACACATGATGTTCCCAAGTGTGTTGGTCATTCTAATTTCAAATGACCCAAGTGGTGAAGTTTCCACAGCATCCCTTGGCCAGCTGTTCTCAGCTGCCCCATCTCAGCCTTAGAAAGTTTGCGGATATATGCTAACTCTCTAATGGGCTTTATGGTCAGGGCTGTGGTGTTCTATTTCATCTGAAAGAGCACTGCCCTGGGGCACTGGCTCAGTGCATGTTCATTCAGTAAGGTCTGGGAGGGGAGGGCAGGGCTGGGAGAACCTTGGTGAGTATGTGGTCCTTGGAGGAGTCCTCCTAGCCCTACTTTCATCACAGTGTTCAGACTGATGTGAAGCCAGGTGCTGGTTTCCCTGTGCAGTGTCCCTGTCTAGTGTGTCCTGCTGTGAATGGGAAAAAGCAGCAGCAGCACAGGGGTGGGGTGGCTGTGTCTCAGATGCTCATCTGTGTGTGTTTTGGGGTAGAAGAGGTGGCTCTGAATCTCCTGCAGCCCAGGGACAGGGTGGAAATAGAAATAAAGCCTTTGGTTGGGTTTAGGAAACACCCCTTGCTAGATCCGGTTGTGCCCAGGTCAGTAGGTGTTTCCCAGGGATCCACTGAATGGTGAATATTCAGGTATTGAATTTCATTTTATTGTCACACTGGAGTCAGTGCAGAGTGAGGGACCAATAGATCTTCATCCTGGGCTATAAACAATCCAGTTTTGTGCTACTGGATTACTCGTTCCTCCCCGTGCCTTTCTGAAATTCTTACAGCTCCGTGATTATTCCAGTTCTGTCGTTTCATGGTTCTTGCAGTTCACATGATTAGTGGCATCAAGTTTAATTTTATTGGCTTTGTCACAGATTAAATCTAGAGAAATTTGAGCGAAAAAGTTGTATTAGTACAGTCCGCTCCTGGGTGTCAATGCAGAATGCTTGCCTGTTGGATGAAATTCTGCCCTGTGCAGATGGCCAGCAATTGGGTGAGTTAAATAGGATTTTAATGCTGCCAGCGCCTTATTCTGGCCTGACTATAGATAAATTGCACCAGTTTGGACAATATCTCCAATAAACCATGGCGTTTGTTTATTTTTTTAAGCTGTTAACATGTTTTTCAGACTAAATTGTGTGCTGTCTAAAAATAAGCATCTCCTTAGAGGTATCAGTGTACTGTTTATATAAAGTGTAATGTATTAGCTAGCTGTGCACTGGCTCTATCTTAAGCACTTATGTGGCCCCAATTATCATAGTGTCTAAGTACTTTACAACCTGTAATGTGTTTATCCCCTCACACGCTGTAAGGAATTGAACTCAGGTCCTAGACATGCGAAGCAACAGCCTAATCACTGGACTACCCTTGCTTAGAGGGCCCTTACAACCTGATTTTGCAATAGAGCATTTCATTGGAAATTGCAGTCGTGCCTCCCTCCCCTAAATTATAATACCACATATTTCCTCTGACCGTTTTAATTGCATGGCTGTAATGCTTGGAATTCTCTTCTTCTGGATAAAATACAAGCATTCTGGCTCAAGAGAATTTAAAAAGTAACAAGATATGCTACAAAGATAGTGGGAACCAGTATAAACCCAGTCAGTGATACGGTGGTCAAGGACTGTCTCAGCATTTGAACTATGGCCTCACTGCTGGTGTCCATATTATTTGGAGACTGGCCTGTTCTGTGAGCTCTTCCCCTGTGCAGGTGGTGCTGCTCACGCCCAGAGCTGGGGAAGAATTTTCTTTGGGTTTTGCTTTAAATGGCTACAGGCTGGTTTCCAGGCTGCACTCTGTCTCTTCAGCATAGCTGCTGTGCCCATTGCCTAGTGAGGAGAAACTGGGACTGCCCAGCCTAGCATGGGAGAGGGAGAGTTGGGGAAACACTAATGTCCACCCCTGTGCAGAGATGAGGGGGTGAGATCTGGAGTCCTCCTGCCCCACTGAGTTCCTTCTGCATCTGGGCTTGGGAAGGTGGATCATGGCTGAACGTGGGCTCCTGCTCAGGTGAGCCATTTAATCTAGGATCTGAAAATATAAAGCTGTATTGCCTCATCTGAGAGACTCAGGGCTATTGGCTCAAAGGCTGTAGCAAACTCAGACTTGTGTGTTGTCCAGCTAGTAGAAAGGGACAGCGCTGGCCTGTGAGCATCGGCTGCACGTGCAACACAACTCCACTCTCAGGTGGGGAAAGACAATTGTGTTGTACATTCCAGACTGCATATGTATTATTTTTATTGTCACGCTTGGAAGGAGATTTCCTTTTCCCAGACTAGTAATCCTTTGAATCAGGCCAGCCAACCCAAACCTTAGGGGCTGTCATTGTTTCACTCTCTGTATTTAAGTTTAATTTAAACCCATAGCATCAAGTTCTGCTCTCATTTTCGTACAGGCACTGAATGCAGCCGTTAGAAGAATTTGGCTCTATTTTCTCAGTATGTCTTTAAATTAAAGTTCCTTTCTAAATGTTAAAGATTTAAGAATGTTTCTCTTATTGTCTTGACACATGGGCTGTGGGTCCCTCTGAGATGAGTATTTGTCAGTGGAATTGGATTATTCTCAAGTTATAGGTGCTTCGGTGAAAGAGTTTGTAGGCTTGTGCAGAAGCTGCTCTGCAAACCAATGTAAACTGAACATACTGAACCAAATAACAGAAGTCACCAGTTCAGACAAGACACCAAGCATCTTAAATAGGTTTTTTTCTTAAATGAGCCTCTGATCTTGCAGTCAGATCAGTGTGGGTGCAGGGGCACTGGTTTGTGTGCCTAGCATGTGTCTGTCTAGTGCTGTGGTCAATGGAGTCCCATCTCAGTTGGGGCCTCTTGGTGCTGCTGTGATACATCATATGATCTGCCCATGCGGATCTGACTGCAGGATGGGGGCCAGAGTCTGTCTTACAAACACAAGGTCCAAAAGGATCAGAGACTTATCTGGGACTGCTCTAGAGACAGAAAATATCTGAAAGCTGATGTAAAGAATTTGGGGGGCAGGATATGAAACAGCCCTGCTTTGGTGAGTGATGTGCATGTCAAGTTTCAGCCCAATGCAATTTAGGCTGTCAAGAGATTTAACTCCCTCCTCAATCAGCTTCATAATGAACACCTCAATAAATGGTAAAGTATCTCAACTGGAATGTGACCCTGTAAGAACAAAGATCCAAGCTCAAGAAGCACTGAGGGGCTAGTGGCAAGTGAGAGCTCTTGAGCTGTCTCTTGTAGCTGACTGCCAGGGGAGAATATGACCTTGCATTCCTCTAATTTTCTGTCCTCGGAAACGGGTTCTGGGATGGGTTATGGAGTCATGGCATCCAATGCATTTATAACCCCCTGCAGCCTGTGAATGAACTTCATTGCAAAGTGCAGAGATTTCCCTGTGGACAATAGTGGCTGCAATTCAAGCTGGGGAGAGGAAGGTGGATTCTTATGCCACACGATTACTGAGTCAGGAGGGGAGAATGGGAACGGCTGAAAAGAAATTAATAGACTGTGAGAGGACAGTGATGGAAATTGCTAACCAGCTGGGAAGTAAGCAGGCCGTGCTGGAAACTCTGATTCAGGAGTACACTCTATTGCAGAGAAAATGGAGAAACTGCTGGAGAACAAGAACTTCTGGATTCTGAGACTCCCTTGGGCACTAATGGTGAAGTTCTCAAGGTGACAATATCTCAGCTGGTGCTGGGGGGTAGGAGCAAAGGCTGACTCTGAGTCAGACATTAAAGAGGTGTCATGGGTGGAAAGAAGTTTTTGTGATTAACACACACAACAGAGTCATGAGATCTGGGTCCTATTTCTGCTTCTGCCAGAGACTTCCGGTGTGACCTTGGGCAAGTCATTTATGCTACCGTAGTGCCTAGAAACCCCAGTCTAGGATCAGGCCCCATTGTGCTAGCTGCTGTACAGAGAAGTAACAAAGAAAACAGTCCCTGCCTCAGAGGGGTTGCAGTCTAGGTGATGGACAGGATGCAACAGGTGGGCAGAGCAGACAGCTGCGGGGAATGAATGGACAATAAAGCAGAGTTTAGCCAAATCTAGGAAAAAAGTGAGGATCACATTTTTAAAAGCAGTCTCTTATTATGGATCCCTCCGTTCCCGGTTGCCCATCTTCAGACACGTAGGGCTGACCTGGCTGTTTCCTCCTCTGAGATTCTGGCTTCCGATCTATAATGTTAGATACCCAGGAACTGAGGGCACACTGAAGCTACCACTGATAACTTGGAATTTTGCCTCTCTGGGTCTAAGATCTCTGTTTTAGAAGTGAGGGAAAATAGTACTTGCCTATCTCTCTGGAGTGTTGTGAGGAAGATACCTGTGAGGCACTCCTGTGATCCCCAGCACTGGATCATCTGGGCATTTCAAATATGTTTGTGTTTCAAGATACATGGCTATTCAGTTAATACATTTTATTCAGCAGTTTAATTGAACTGCTGTATTCAAGTTTAATTAAATGTTGACTCTCTCAGTAATGAATTGAAGATGCAAAGGAACGTGAATTGCAAAAGAAACATGTTGGCTGTAATCTGCACAACGATGGTACTAGGGGAATGTGAGGAATGTTTATATGAGGATTTTTATATTCTTGTCCTCCTCTTCCTATTTAATAATAATGTAAATGCGTAAGAAAGTGTGGCGTGTGAACACTCATGATTTCAGGTTCTGGTGACGTTTGATGACATCTTGCTCTATTCCTCCTGGGAGAAGTGGGATCATTTAGGAGCTTTACAAGAATATGATGGAGAACTATGAATCTTTGATCCCTTTGGGTGAAGAGAACTTTCCACTCCCTTATTAGAAGCTTGGAGATTGGTGACGTTTCTGGGTTGTCCCCAGTTCTAGCTTTTTTTCTCTAGTCGCTGTGGGTTCTGGAGGGTCAAGGCTTAGAGACCAGTGTTGTTCTGAATGCGCTGTTGGGAGCAGGACCTACCTCCTATCAGACATTTTACTTTTCTGCAGATTCCTTAGTAGCTTCTTTGCTTTGGATCATTCTTCACCTCCAGTTTCACAAGCAGATTGCTCAATAATCATTTATAATTCCTTCCAGCCAGGATTTAAATTAATTGTATATTGTTCCATAAACAGATTCTACTATTTCTGACCCCTGCCTTGTAGCTACAGTGGACAAGACGGAGGAGGCATGCATCGAGGATCTGAGGAGCGAGAGATCCCTATACTGGTGAGTTACACAAAATATTGCAGTGAGATGTTGGGGAAGAAAGGGAATTTTTGTATGCAGAGGGCATTGAGAGAAAGGTAAAGGGCTGGAAAGGAAAAAAGTAGCAAAGGTTTCAAAAGCAGCAAAGCTCTCTAGTTACTGACAGGAGAGGATGGGAAGAGATCGCAAAAGAGATTTTGGAAAAGGTGATAGCGTTCAGAGAAGATCTTAATCCAAAGGGAATAGAAAACAGGAAGTGGGTCAGGGTCTTGGAGACGCAAAGTGTTCCATGTAGTGTCTGTACCATCACATTCAGTACAACCCTGGGGAGGGGGCGCACAATGAGTAGAGAACAGTGTGGGTGGCTGTACAAGTGCAGAGGTGGTGGAATGAGTTTGCTGAGAGTTCTGCAATGAGGAGAACAATCTTGAATTAATGTCCGAGATTGTAGTAGGAAGCCATTGAACATGACAAAGGATTAGACGGATACAGTATCTAATATCAGCTGTGTCACAACCTCGCTTTCATGCTAATGGGAACAATATTGTGCCCGAAAATCGTGTTTGCACTGTTCTGCCTGCAATCGTGGCGCAGATATGAGTAGTTAGACATGGCGTTATTTGATCTGCTGGTTGCTAGACCTCTGACTACTTTGATTTAGAGAGAAATCTATAAAACTCTGGCCCATGGACATGTTTCACTATCACAGCTAATAGAACAGGCTAGCTCCAGAATTCAGGACCTCCCACAGATCAGAGTGGAAGGATTTTGGAAGATCATGAAACAGGGAAGTGCAATATTATAAACCAGGTGTGACCAGGAGATAGGTAAGGACTTTATCAGACTCTGTTGTAAGGTTTGGGAAGGAATTTGGTAACATTGCATTGGCTCCTCTGTGATAGCAGGATCTATGATGCTTCCCGTTTACACTTTTTAATTTCAAAACCTTTTGTTCATGTTAATCCACACAACACTCCCTGAACTGTTTCGTTTTACAGGTTGGGAAACTCAGGCAGGCTGGTTAACTACTTTAGCCATGGTAACCGAAGGAGGAGGTGTCTGAGCAGCAATTAGAATTCAGAGTCATCCTTGGTGTAGGTCACAGAGCTCATTTAAAAAGGAAAGGTTAGTGTCATGATCCAGTCGGTGTGGGATGCAAACCCAGACCAGTGAGAGGTTGCGTCACCGCCTGCCCTTTAACCTTGGGCGCCTCACAATGCTTTGCTGCTGTAGCTCGCAGCCAGCATGCAGGTCACACCCTGAGTGTCTGTGTGGTAGACAGTCCTGGGTAAGCAGCTGTGACCCCAGCAGTGTAATACAGCCCCATTTGGATTTCCGTCAGACTGGGTTACTACTTGCACCCTGAGACACTCTCGGTTCCGAATTTTCCCAAACCATGAACTCTGCAATGTCCTAGACTGTTCGGAGAAATAATACGGTTCATTTGTTCCTCTAAAGACACCAAAACACACCACAGCTTATTAGCTTAACTGCAGTGAATATACCCTTCCCTTCAAACACAGCACTGAATTGGTTTATAGTAAAATAAAACAAAATGATTAATAACAGGACATAGGTTAAGTGATGCTAAGTAAAAGGAAAAAAAATTAGAAAGGGTTATAAGCAAAAGTGAAAACACATCTAAATGTCTTAAACTTAATTTAGCAAGATACAAGCTTTGTTCAAAACACTCAAAGAATCCTGTGGCACCTTATAGACTAACAGATGTATTGGAGCAGAGCTTTCGTGGGTGAATACCCACTTCATCAGATGCATGTGTACATCTGTTAGTCTATAAGGTGCCACAGGACTCTTTGCTGCTTTTACAGATCCAGACTCACACGTCTACCCCTCTGATGCTTGACTCTCTCACCAGTCATTCTTCTTCCCAGCCAGGGCTGACTTTCTCTCAGGACTTTTCACAAAATCACAAGGGGCTGGTTTCCTTTGTCTTCCAAGGTGAAAGATCTTTACCTAAGCAGGTTTCTCATGTAAATTCAGTTTCAGAGACTTCAGCTCCCCCTTGCTGAAGGACCTGTCTTTCTAAGCTTGCAAGAGTTCTGACCTCTTGTGTCCATCTAGTGAAGGATGCCTGAAATGGCTTATGCTTATATCGCCCAGAGTTCAATGATCTTGCTTCAGAAGATAAGAAGCCCTTCTGGATACTCAGCTTGATCTGTCTACCAGGCAGTGAACTCCTGCTGTCCTTCCCTTCTAGGGTGACCAGATGTCCCGATTTTATAGGGACAGTCCCAAGTTTTGGGTTGTCTTCTTATACAGGCTGCTATTACCCCCACCCCTATCCTGATTTTTCACATTTGCTGTCTTGTCACCCTGTTCCCTTCCCGTGAGCTTCCCATTCCCCATATGTAAATAGGGCTTCCGTTTTGATGCTACCATGCTTAATTTACACAAGAGACAGGTAAATAGCTGCCCTCCCCCTGCTGTCTGCACAGGAACTATTCCTGCCTTTGTTGGACCACACACTTTAAAACATGAAATATATGAATATTCATAAGTCCTCCTATAGTTTTAATACATTTTACAATATAAACCACAGTGTATTACAGGCATTCATGAAAGACCTTCCATGACACTCGACTATTGCATTCAGTCAGCTGATTCAATTGCACATTATCTGAGGTTTAGATGCTCCCCCCATCTTTATAGCTCAGATAAAGTTTCTCTTCCTGGCTGAGGTGTAGCTAGGCTGTCTCTTCCCCCAATTTGTTAGCTTTGTTTATCAAATATGTAAATGCATCTCATTTATTTAATTTATCCTTACTGGAAGCATTAAAAATAAATGAATTAAACATAATATCTATGTCTTTTCCTAATTTTAAGAGGAAAACATGCTTCTTATGCAGTCAGTACATTTATAAATAAAGTCTGGTAAACAAATGTGCAAAGCCTAAACGATAGAAGAATAAAGGAGAAGTGTTAACATTCATTTTTAGAGACTTTTTTTTATGGCATTAGTACTTTGTTAAATTAAGCTTTCGCACAATTATATAATGACTTTATGACAGAGAAAGGAGAAGTGTTAATACATAGCGACAGAGAGTCCTGTGGCACCTTATAGACTAACAGAAGTATTGGAGCATAAGCTTTCGTGGGTGAATACCCACTTCGTCAGATGCATGTCAACCACATCTATACATGTAAAACCACAGGCAATTTTCTCTGTTTTAGAGAAAAACGGGTTTAGGTTTAAGTCTAGGTTTACTTGGTCCTGCCTCAGTGAAGGGGCTGGATTGGTGACCTCTCAAGGTCCTTGCCAGCCCTACATTTCTATGATTCTATCATTTTAATGCAGTTATTTAATGCACTTCAAAATAAAAGAAATAAATAATTTACAAAAACCTTAGTAATTACAGAATACAGATTTAATGAATATATATTAACACTATATTTTACAAAAACAATCTTTATACACAGTTAGTGCATTTCTAAATAAAACTTTAATGTCAGAGCAATACAGAAATGTTAATACATCATATATAGAATTATGCATTTTTAGAGAGTATTTTTTGTGCATTTTAAAATAAGATAATTAAATAATTGTACCTAGTCTTAAAGATGGTAATAAAGAAGTGGTAGTACATACATATATATGTATAATACATAGACAAATATAATACATATGTACACCAAATGTATACAGACAAATATTTTTATGCATTAAGTACATTTCTAAATACTCATTACATAATTGTACAAAGCTTTAATGATAGAGGAATAAAGGAGTGTTATATAAAATTGTGCATTTATAGCGGAAAATGTCTTTTATGCCGTTAGTACAATTCTACAGTAAACAGCTGTACAAAGTCTTAATGACAGAAGAATAAAGGAGAAGTGTTAAGATGGATTCTTAGAGAAAAATATTTTTTTCTGGAATTAGTATTTTTCTAAATAAAATCTATTAAATAATTGTAGAAAAGGTTACTAGAAAAGAATAAACCAAAAGTGTTACTTCATACATACATATAATGCATTTTGAGAGGAAAATAATTTTATATGCAGTTAGTACATTTCCAAAGAAAGTCATTAACAATCGTGTAAAGGCTTAATGACAGAGAAAAGGAGACCTTAATACATATACATGCATTTTTCTAATTTTTAGAAAAAATATCTTTATATGCATTTAGTGCATTTCTAAACAAAGCCTTAAGGTCAGAGGAATAAAGAAGTATTACTACTGACATATAATCATGCATTTTTAAAGGAAAAAATTTCATATGCTGTTAGTACAGTTTCAAATAAAGTTCATTAAACAACTGTACACGGCTTGCAAAGTATTAGTGACAGAGAAAATATAACCACGGTGTGTGTATAGATAGATTTTCTTTTTGTCATTATTTATTTATATAGATATATACACATATAATATAAGGAGAGAATTAATTATATTGTACAGGATACAGTTGTTCTCCAGCCTCCCTTCAGAGATAGACTCATAGACTCCAGGACTGGAAGGGACCTCGAGAGGTCATCGAGTCCAGTCCCCTGCCCTCATGGCAGGACCAAATACTGTCTAGACCATCCCTAATAGACATTTATCTAACCTACTCTTAAATATCTCCAGAGATGGAGATTCCACAACCTCCCTAGGCAATTTACTCCAGTGTTTAACCACCCTGACAGTTAGAAACTTTTTCCTAATGTCCAACCTAAATCTCCCTTGCTGCAGTTTAAGCCCATTGCTTCTTGTTCTATCATTGGAGGCTAAGGTGAACAAGTTTTCTCCCTCCTCCTGATAACACCCTTTTAGATGACCAGGAAAGTTCTTTTTAAAATAACACAAAAAAGGAAAAAGGCAGAGGGAAGAGAACCCCCCACCCCCTCTGACTGGCATGAGACAAATGGCAGAAACCCCTGTTCTGGGACCATAGGACAAAAACACATCTCATTGGCTGAGCATATCAGAAGATATTCTTTAACTATGGGACCTTTTGCACAATATCACCTTATCGAATTGCATCACATCTTCCTGAGCCAGTCTCTAGGTTTGTTCTAATCTCGTGGCCTTCTATGGGATTATTCTCCGTATCATATTAAAGTGTAATTAATCCCAAGCAAAATAAGTATGCATATACATGTAGCCAACTTTGTACAACAGCTATGTAAACTTAGCAATATATATATATTTTTAATTGTGGACCAGGAATAAAATTTCCTCTTTTTACACATTTCCTTTGGCAAATGTCTTTAAAAACTGCTAGAGAGACCACAATGGAATTACATGGCTAAACTTTATTCCAATTTCCCTTATTCCATTTACTCAAAGTAATGTATTTTTCATAACCTTTGATATTTATTAGAAATTAGCACCTATTGTCTTAGACTGTATTAGAGGATTCTTAGTTTTTAGTAAAGTTTTTGAAATGCCCATAAAATTCTTATTCTTTTTTAGCAAAACATACCCCCAGATACACAACCACTGATGCCCCTCCCCGCCCTACTTCCACAAACAATTAAGCATACATTTAAGCCAACCTGTATACTATTTTATAGATAAATGACTGTAAGCATATATTCAAACTAGTTTTATAGTGTTTTATTACAGGTAAGACCCACTCATACATCTTCACACTTATTTTTCTACATTATTTATACAAAATACACACACTGTCCCCTCCCTGTAACTCACAAACACATATATGTACACACAACACCAACAGCTACCTCTCCCTCTTCCTTCCCAGAGCAATTAAACATACATTCAAACCAAACTGCATATTATTTTACAAAGTGAAGCATATATTTAAACTAGTTTTATAGTGTTTTATTACAGGTAAGACCCACTCATACATCTTCACACTTATTTTTCTTCATTATTTATACAAAATACACACACAGCCTAACTTAAAAGAAATCTGGTGGTGTAAAATTGTTTAATACACTCCAAGTAGGCAAAATGCAGACCTAGTTTAAACTATTTTATGTCAAAGTTTATTACACTTTTTATCAGAGATAATAATACTGTCCTCTCCCTGTAACTCACAAACACACACGTACACACAACACCAACAGCTACCCCTCCCTCTTCCTTCCCAGAGCAATTAAACATACATTCAAACCAAACTGCATATTATTTTACAAAGTGAAGCATAAATTCAAATTAGTTTTATTTTATAGATGTGTCTCTCTCTCTCTCTCTCTCTCTCTCACATGTGCGCGCGCGCGCACACACATTTATTTTTCAGTATTATTTGATGGAAAACCCACACATAACCTAACGTCAAGGAACTCTAATGCTGTAAAATTGGGTAATACACCCTTGTATAAGATAAAATGCAAGTCCAATTTAAACTACTTATGTATAAAGTAACACTGTAAATGTTTAATGTAAAAAGAGTTTGTAACACTTTTGACGTCTTTTTTCCCACAAACTGTTCCCTTTTTGTTATGGTAACCCAGGAACTCTTTCAGAATTTAAGGTATGGAATGCACATTTAATTAAAATTATTAACATAGATTTAATAAATAAAATAAAACCAGCAATGGAATATTATAGAAACCTATATTTGGTATTTCAGAGGTAGTAGATAAAAATAAAATGTTCTTAACATTCAATCTATCTTAAATACTTTAGCAGTAACTATTTAACACTATTCACTTATTAGACATTTAGCAAAATACAAAAAAGAAATTAAAAATCATTGAACACTTAGACTTTTAAAGATACACACAAACAGAGCTGAAGGATGAGAGTTGGTCTGGATTCTTAGGAGTGTTGTAGGAACATTTTGGTAAATGTTTAAAAACTTTATTTTGTTAAACAGTTTTATACCTGTTCTTTGTAGCTGCCCTGCTTTAGCCTGGGGGAACCACGTGTCATACAAAAATTCTCCCCAGCCTCATGACATATTATATTATCCCTTTTGTTTTTCCAGTTTTTCTAATCACTTTTCACAGGGGGACAGAAATAGTAAATAAATAACATTTACAAAAGCATCAGGAGTTGTGAGTATACATCCTGGGGCAAAACTGCAAGACTGGTCATTTCTGCTGAATAACGCCCCTTTTACCATAATAACCCATTCCTTCTCTTTGCAGCCTGAGTGATTATTTATAGAATTACCTGAAAAGCAAAAAGAACCTTTGTTCATTAGTACCTCAAGACACACACCGGACCCTAAACGAAGAGCAGAGTGACTAAACATGAAACCTAAAGGAATGATGGGTGAACAAAGCTATTGGCTGCACTGTGCAGTAGCACTGGTGCAAAACTTCAAGCCCAAACATATTTTTTTCACTGATACAAAGCCCTGTAATATAATCAAAACACATCAATATCTTTACTTCTGGAGCAATACTTTACAGAGCTAGCTGCAAAACAATTACTTTTTCCCTATTTTCTTTGTCATCACATTGAAGTGGCCCCAAAGAATTAATTTCCCTGCCCTTTTATAAAACTCTTCACTGTGCAGCACCTTTAAAACTGTAAGCTGTAGCACAGCCTCCTCCTCCTACCCACCGCTCACAAATAAGACAGTTTGGTTTTGTCTTAACCAAAGAGGAGGATGCTCATTCTGTTTAAAAGATATACTATCCCACCTTTAAAAAATAGTTAGCTTGTTTTGAAAGTTTTGCCTACCCGTCCATTGCCCAGCATACAAAAAAACCCAACCAAATAAAAACTTCTCTACAGGCAGTTTACAAAGATGGGGATATAGGCCTCTTAGTAGGCTCATCACTTGTAGACTGCACCCTCCTGAGTTACGCCAAATTTCAAAGCAATCTGACTAAGCATGTTAATTTTAGAACACTTAGAAAGGTGGACCTTTAAACAAATGTCTTTCCCAAACCTATAACACAAGGGATCTTGTGGCTGAGAAGCAGCTGTCCAACCCTCCAACTAACAAGAGGGAAGCTTCTGATACAGTCTCCCACAGTATTCTTGCCAGCAAGTTAAAGTGGTATGGGCTGGATGAATGGACTATAAGGTGGCTAGAAAGCTGGCTAGATAGTCTAGCTCAATAGGTAGTGATCAATGACTCCATGTCTAGTTGCAGCTGGTGTCAAGTGGAGTGCCCCAAGGGTCGGTCCTGGGGCCAGTTTTGTTCAATGTCTTCATTAATGATCTGGAGGATGGTGTGGATTGCACCATCAGCAAGTTTGCTGATGACACTAAACTCAGAGGAGTGGTAAATATGCTGGAGGGTAGGGATAGTATACAGAGCGACCTAGACAAATTAGAAGATTGGGCGAAAAGAAATCTGATGAGTGTAGTAAGAGGAGGCCCTAAGATATAAACCTTGGTATCAGAGGCCCGGTATGAGGCCTAAGGCCTGAACTAAAGTAATGGTCAAGACTTTGCTAACATAAAGCAAAGTGAAGCTGTGAGCCAGAGGCAGACCCTGCTCACAGAAGCTGGCAAGGAAAGGGCTGATGCTGCAAGAAGATACGTACCTAAAAGGTACTGAACACTAGAGATCAGAACATTCACGTACTGGCACATTCCACACAGATAACAAGGAACAGGCTGACCCATCCCAATGACAGGGCCAAAAGGATAACATGATGGAGAGTTGTTTTGTTCGAACCAACATGTACAAGGTGAGAGGCGGCACCTTGCTACGTAGAGGGGTTGCACCTCATACGTCAGGAGTGATGTGTAACTTGTTTGTGGCTGTGTATAAGAATGCATCCCTGGGGCAATGTCTTTGTCCAGCCAAGGGGGCAGTGGAAAGTCCTGCCACTGACTGAGCCGAGTCCATTGCCAAAGGGCACTTTCTCGTAGCATGTCCTGAGCTAGAGTAAAAATCTACAGGGAACTACTATTGTGTCCAATACGGCAATAAACCTGGCCGATGTGCCTTCGTACCTTACTAGACTCTGTGGTCATTAGGGGGTTCTCTTCAGGTCTGTTGTGTCAGCTATCTGCAGAGTTGGGGCAGCACACAGAGGGAACACGCGCACACAACCGAGTGATACCAACATTGAACAGAGCAGAGCACCACACCGGTAAGCATATGACAACAGTGAGGTTCAACAAGGACAAGTGCAGAGTCCTGCACTTAGAACGGAAGAATCCCATGCACTGCTACAGACTAGGGACCGAGTGGCTAGGCAGCAGTTCTGCCTAAAAGGACCTATGGCTTACAGTGGACGAGAAGCTGGATATGAATCAACAGTGTGCCCTTGTTGCCAAGAAGGCTAATGGCATTTTGGGCTCTATAAGTAGGAGCATTGCCAGCAGACCGAGGGACGTGATCATTCCCCTCTATTCGACATTGGTGAGGCCTCATCTGAAGTACTGTGTCCAGTTTTGGGCCCCACACTACAAGAAGGATGTGGAAAAATTGGAGAGAGTCCAGCGGAGGGTAACAAAAATGATTAGGAGGCTGGAGCACACGATGCATAAGGAGAGGTTGAAGGAACTGGAATTATTTAGTCTGCAGAAGAGAAGAACGAGGGGGGATTTGATAGCTGCTTTCAACTACCTGAAAGGGGGTTCCAAAGAGGATGGAGCTCGGCTGTTCTCAGTGGTGGCAGATGACAGAACAAGGAGCAATGGTCTCAAGTTGCCGTGGGGGAGGTCTAGGTTGGATATTAGAAAAAACTTTTTCACTAGGAGGGTGGTGAAATACTGGAATGGGTTACCTAGGGAGGTAGTGGAATCTCCTTCCTTAGAGGTTTTTAAGGTCAGGCTTGACAAAGCCCTGACTGGGATGATTTAGTTGAGGTTGGACTAGATACCTCCTGAGGTCCCTTCCAACCTTAATATTCTAGGATTCAATTCTATGCTTCCATGAAGGCAGTGTCTCAGTGGGATTCCAGGGACCTGGGTTCTACTCCTGCCTCAGCTACTGGCTTGGAGAGTTACTGTAGCCAAGTCACTTAATTATTTGTGCCTCAGTTTCTCTTCCCCTTTTGCAAATTACTCTGTACAGTACAGCTTTGTTATTTAAACAGCATAAAAGTGTACTAGACACTTCACAGAAGGAATGTAGAGAAGGCTCCTGCCCTGAAGAGTTTACAGTATAATTTTAGATGTGATGCAGTGACTCAGAATAACAAACAATGTGGTGGAGGGATGCCCTTCCACCAAGTGTGGCAACTGATGGCAGCAGAGCTATGATACTGGGTTGCTATTTATATGCTTTGAAAAAAGAGACTTCATCAAACTCAGAGAACTGGTAGGTAAGTTACACTGCTCTACAGCCAAAATGCTTCTGAAATAAATGTAGTCCAACTTTACTAATTCTGGGTCACCGAGAACAAAAATGATGCTTAAAATTGTTGATTGGCTCTAGTTTTCAAGATATGCTATTGGGTCAGTATATACGACTCTTGACTTGGGAATGGCGGAGGATAAGTGAGTTATAAAGGGAAGGGATCTCAATTTAAACCAGAAATGACTAAAATACATCTTTGACTGGATCTATGAATAAATCTATGACTGGGTTTGGACAGTACTTTTTAGGCAAAACAATGAATGATGCAATCTGAAGCTGGTATTGCATCATACATGATATGAATTGCATCATGGTATTCCTAGAAGTCATGGATGATGCAATCATAACGAAGCTTACATCACTCTGCTGAACAAATTGCCCTATATCAGCTCTAGAAATCATACAGTGTTGTGCTCTCTTATTTGTCAGTGTTTGATTTTGCAAAGGGACACATTCCTGTTTAGCCAAAGTGAGCAGAGATGCCTCATACTTGTGTGAACAGTGCAGATAACTTCTGCTATGTTTGTGGTGAAGTGACTTTTGCATCACAAAAGCGCAGTATAACCACTATGGTTAAGAAAGCCTATCACCTTTATTTTGGCTGCAAAATTGGAGATCAGGACAAGAGGTGGACCCCACACATATGCTGCAACACTTGTGCAACAAATCTTCACCAGTGGTTGAACAGGAAAAGGAAATCTATGCCTTTTGCAGTGCCAATGATTTGGAGAGCGCCAACAGATCATACCAGCAATTGTTACTTCTGAATGGTGCCTCCAGTTGGGAAAGGTGTGTCAAAGAAGAAAAAGTGGACTGTGCATTATCCAAACATTCCATCAGCTATACGCCCAGTACCCCACGGAGAAGGACTGCCGGTTCCTGATGCACCAGAATCATTCTCACTTGAGTCAGACAAGGAGGAGGAAGAGGATGAAACTTCTGGTCCTGAACCATCAATGTCACAGAACCCACATTTTCTCCCATCCTCCTCCTCTGAACCACACCTCATAACACAAGGTGAACTGAATGACCTTGTCAGGGATTTGGAACTACCCAAGAGTAAGGCAGAGCTGTTGGGCTCCAGACTACAGCAGTGGAATCTCCTGGCAGGCAATCAGGGCAAATGGAGCCCAACCATGCTTGCAGACTATTGCTGGACAGTGACGAGAGATGCTCCATTTATGAGACAAGCCAAGAAGCGCCGAGTAGACACTGAATAGGACTAAACTATGTACATAATAGTTTTTTGCCTTTTGTTTCATAATAAATTTTATTTATATAACCCTTTTGCTGATTTTTAAAGTGTTACATAAACAGGACAGGTGAAATATTATCATGTAAAGCAACCATAAACACATGCAAAGACCTAGGTTTACAATTTATGATTAAAACTCTACTATCTACACAATATACATAGACATAAAATGTAAAAACTTAAATATCTTAGAAACAGTAGCCAATCAGTTGTTTTAATTGTCATATTTGAATTCACCACATCAAAATACATAATAAATATCACATTTTATCTCTGAAGCAGACGACTTCTCAAAAATTGTAGACCAGTGTTATCAGGGGAAGAAAATCAAAGGGAAAAAGGAGTTCAGGAGAGCTGGCAGTTCCTCAAGGAGACAATATTAAAGGCACAACTGCAGACTATTCTGTTGCAAAGTGAAGATAGGAAGAATAGTAAAAATAGTCCTCTTCAAGGACCTGAAAATCAGAAAAGGATCCTACAAAAAGTGGAAACATGGTTAAATTGATAAGGAAGAGTATAAAACAGCACAAGTCTGTAGGGACAAAATCAGAAAGGCTAAAGGCACAAAATGAGTTACACCTGGCAAGGAACAAAAATGGCAATAAAAATGGTTCTTTAAATACATTAGGAGAAAGAGGAAAGAAAGTGTAGGTTCTCTACTTAGTGGGAAAGGAGAGCTAATCAATAACTGATGAAATCAAGAAAGCTGAGGCGCTTAATGCCTATTGTGCTTCAGTCTTCACTAAAAAGATTAATGGTGACCGGATTTAAAAATTTTAAAGCTAATGTTAAAAAAAGTATATAATACAGAGGTTGGGAAAAGGCTCTGTACAGCTGGGTATAGTGCTTAGATCAGCCACAAATACAAAGTTTGTTTTTAAAAGACATCTGATACATAGAGTGCATAATCAACAATAACCCCAATTTATGTGAATAGATTTAGCAATACAGTTTAGATATTAGAAGCTGAACACTCACGTACATCACTCATGAAAAGTTGTACAGGGATTTGGTTGTGGAAAGCAAAATATATCAATGAGTGGAGATGGTCCCTCAGTAAACACAATATTAACGAGGAGGAAGGAATACAAGCCAAAATAGGGAAAGAACAGGTTAAAAATATTTAGATAAGTTAGATATATTCAAATCAGCAGGGCCTGATGAAATTCAGTCTAGGGTACTTAAGGAACTAGCTGAAGCAATCTTAGAACTGTAGCAATTATCTTTGAGAACTGGAGGACGGGAAAGGTCCAAAATACTGGAGAAGGGCAGACACAGTATCTCTCTTTATAAAGGGGAACAAGGAGGACCCAGGGAATTATAGACCACTCAGCTGAACTTCAGTACCTGGAAAGATACTTGAGCAAATGGTTAATGAATTTAGAAGCATCCAGAGGACAATAGGGTTGGTTATAAGGAATAGTTAGTATGGCCTTGTCACAAACAAATCATGCCAAACCAACTTAATTTCCTCCTTTGACAGGGATACTGATCTAGTGGATGGGGAGCAGTGGGTGTGATATACCTTGATGTCAGTAAGGCTTTAGACACAGTCCCACATGACATTCTCATATGCAAACTAGGGAAATTGGTCTAGAATGATGAAATGACTATAAGGGGGGTGCAAAACTGGTTGAAATACTGTACTCAAAGAGCAGTTACCAATGGTTTTCTGTCATATTGGGAGCGTGTATCTAGAGAGGTCCCACAGGACTCAAGCCTGGGTCCAGTACTATTCAATATTTTCATTACTTGGATGATAGAGTGGAGAGTATGCTTATAAAATTTGAGATGACACTGCGCTGGGAAAGGATGCAAGCACCTTGGGGGACAGGTTTAAATTTCAAAATGACCTTGACAAATTGGAGAACTGGTCTGAATTCAACAAGATGAAATTCAATAAAGAGAAGTGTAAAGGAAGGAAAAATAAAATGCACAACCACATAATGGGGACTAACTGGCTGGGCGGTAGTGCTGCTGAAAAGGTTCTGGGGGTTATGGTGGATCACAAACTGAATATGGCTCGTCAATGTGATTCATCTGCAAAAAAGGCTAATATGATTCTGGGGAGTATTAACAGGAGTGTCACATCAGAAATGGGAGGTAATTGTCCTGCTCTACTTGGCACAGGGGAGGTCCCACCTGGAGTACTGTGTCCAATTCTGGGTGCCACAATTTAGGAAAGAGCTGGACAAATGGGAAAGAGTCCAGAGGAGAGCAACAAAAATGATAAAAGGTTTATAAAACCTGACCTATGTGGAAAGGGCATGTTTAGTCTTGAGAAAAGAAGACCAAGGGCAGACCTGGTAACAGTCTACCTTAAGGGCTGTTAGATAAGAGGATGGGGATCAATTGTTCTCCCTGTCCACTGAAGGTAGGACAAGACACAATGGACTTAATCTTCAGCAAGGGAGATTTAGGGTAGGTATTCAGGAAAAGCTTTCTAGGGCTAAGGTTATTTAAGCTGGGGAATAGGCTCCCAGGGGAAGTCGTGGAGTCTCCATCATTGGAAGCTTTTAAAAACAAGTTGGACAAACACCTGACGGATGGTCTAGGCCAGTGGTTCTTAAACTGTGGGTCAGGACTCTATTTTAATGGGGTCACCAGGGCTGGTGTTTAGACTTGCCAATGCCCGATTCCTGCTGCCTGGTGACCCTCCTGCGGTTATGTAGTAACTGTTGTCAGAAAGGGGTCACGGTGCAATGAAGTTTGGGACTCCTTGGTCTAGGTTACTTGGTCCTGCCACAGCCCAGGGGGCTGGACTTGATGACTTCTTGTGGTGCCTTCCAGCCCCCCATTTCTATGATGCGATGCTTATGAGGGGAAGCTCCCTGCAATTCTGCTGTGGCCAGCTGTTGCCCCCGGAGTCTCTCAGATGAGCCTGCCAGTGGCACACGCTGCGCGCATCAGGGTGGGGAGCAGGGCCGGCTTTAGGCCAATTCCCGCAATTCCCCCGAATTGGGCCTCGTGCTTACAAGGGCCCCGCGCCCTAAAGAAGAGCACCTCCCTTTGTAATTTTTACTCCCCTGGCGGTGGTCCGGGTCTTTGGTGGCATTTGGCAGCAGGTCCTTCGCTTGCTCTGGGTCTTCGGTGCCGCGGAAAACCCGAAGCGAGTGAAGGACCTGAGGCCAAAGTGCCGCCCAAGACCTGGCCTGCTGGCGGGTATTCGAATTGGGCCCTGCACCTCCCAAAGCCGGCCTGGTGGGGGGGGGGTAATTCCCTGGAAAGGGGGCGAGCAGGACAGGAGGATCCCTGCTGTGCAGCCCCCCCCCCCCCCAAGCCCCGTCCTGCGGGCAGCAGGTGGGCGGGTTTCCCGGCATGGGGGGCAGGGGGGGTAAAGGCGGGGGATGAGGCCCAGCCCCGGGGGCAGCCGCTGGCCCCGGCGGGGGGAGGCGAGGTGCGGGTGAGCCGGGGCCGGGGGCCCGCTGAGGGGAGCGGGGGGATCACGGGGCCGCGCGCCCAGGGCAGCCAGGCTGGGAGACCCTCCCCCGGCTCTGCGACCCCCCGGCCGCCAGGGGCCGCTGCCGCCCCGCTCCGCCCGCCGCTCCCGGCCCCGCAGCCAGGCCGCGGCTCCCTCCCTGCCTCCCTCCCGGCTGCGCTCGCTCTGCTCCGCCCGGCAGCGGGGCCGGGACTCTGCCCAGCCCGGAGCGGGAGCGGAGCTCGGGTTCGGCGGCAGCGGCGCTCCCCGGGCCGGGACAAAGGGCCATGGCCGAGCGGGCCGCTGCCCAGGTAGGGGCCGGGAAAGCCCCGGCTGAGCCCGGGCCGGGGGGCTGATTCTCATTGATACCGGCCCGAAGGTAAATCCGGGGGGTGCCGCGGGCCGGCCCAGGAAGCCAGCGAGGCCCCGGCTCAGCCCAGCGAGTATAAAACGGTCCTGCCGGAGTGTGGGGCTGGGCCCCCCGCGATCCCCCAGCCTGGCCCGTTTCAGCTTGTCCCGGCCCAGCCCTCTCCAGCGGGACACGCGGCCTACGGGTCCGTGGCACTGGATGGGCTGGGTCACAGCCGGCCTCTGAATAGTCATTTTTCATGGTTTTCCCTGTGGGTTTTTTCATCTCTCAGAGTTCCCCCTTGGGGTTCATTTGAGATGGTTTTTGTTCTAGGCCCTGATCCTCTGTAGGTGCCTGTGCAGAGCCCCAGTCTGGCACAGAGCCCCACTGAATTCACCTGGCACATCACACGGGTGCAGAACTGGGGCCTTGGCCTGTTACTGGTGGGGTGTCCTGCGCCACGAGCTAGTCAGCCATTGGTTTCCGGGAAGCAGCTGTAACTGCTTTTGAAATTAAATGCCAATTTAAAAGAAAAAAGCACAAGTCTGGCCAAAGTGGTTGGAACTCATACAGGAAAAATAAACCACCAGGCAAATCTGGATCATGGAAATGGGAAAGAACAATACAATCATATTGTCCATTCCCATACCTAGGCCTTTGTGCAGTCTTGGCTCCAGCCTCCCAAGCAACAGCGCTCCCAGCCCTTTCCTGGGAGACTATTCCCCAGAGGAATAGACTGTTTTCTGGGAATGCGGTAAAGCCACTCCATGTTGGTGTTATATAGAATTTTAAAGTGTTGTTTCCATGTGTACCAAAAATGGTTGCATAGCCCTCTGGGAGGGAGGTAGACTAATGTCATGTAAATTATATTTAGTACTGTGATTACATTTTGATTCTCTGTCTAAGCCATGTTTTTATTAATCGTATTAAACTCAACACGTGCTAGATCGTGCATCTCTTACTCACATGAGAAATCCTTACGCCGCATCCCATTGTCAGTGGGAGCAGTCACGTGTGGAAGAGGTTTGTGTTTGTCAGGCAAAGAGAATTGAGTTGAAAATGCGCCAGGATTGTTTTGAAAAGTAAAACCACATCTCCAGCAAGGGGACAAGTACTAAGAGTTGCTGAGCACCTGCTGTTCCCCTTGAAGCTCATGATTTGACCCCAAATTTATTCTTGGTTCCTTTGAAGTACAAGATAAGCAACATTTGCTAAGCATTTGTGAGAATTTACAAGTGCTGTTTTGACCCCAAAATAATTCCATGTTGTTCCACAAATTCAACAGAAACCTACTACTTAAGATTGGCCATAGTGGGTCGAGTATCAGCAGTAGCCATGTTAGTCTGTATCCACGAAAACAACGAGGAGTCTGGTGGCACCTTAAAGACTAACAGATTTATTTGGGCCTAAACTTTTGTGGATAAAAAACCCACTTCTTCAGATGCAACTGAAGAACCTAGTCTGAAGAAATGGGCTTTTTACCCATGAAGGCTTATGCCCAAATAAATCTGTTAGTCTTTAAGGTGCCACCAGACTCCTGTTGTCATAGTGGGTCAGACCAATGAACCAATCTAGCCCAGTAGCTTGTCTTCCAACAGTGGTACTGGTGCCAGATGCTTCAGAGGGAAAGAACAGACCAGGTAATAATCTAGTGATCCATCTACTGTTGTCTAGTCCCAGCTTCTGTCAGTCGGAGATGTAGGGACACCTAGAGCATGGGATTGTCTCCCTGACCATCTTCACTAAAAGCCATTGATGGACCTATCCTCCATGAACTTATCTAATCATTTTTTGAATCCAGTTCTACTTTTGACCTTCATAACATTCCCTGGCAATGAGTTCCACTGGTTGACTGTGCACTGTTAGTCTATAATCTGTTAGTCTATAAAATGCCACAGGACTCTTTGCTGATTTTACAGATCCAGACTAACACGGCTACCTCTCTGATACTTCCTTTTGTTTGTTTTAAACCTGCTGCCTGTTAATTCAATTGGAAGGCGTCTGGTTTTTGTGTTACGTGAAGGGGTAAATAACGCGTCCTTATGTACTTTCTCCACACCAGTCATGATTTTATAGACCTCTCTCATATCCCCCCTTAGTTGTCTTGTTTCTAAACTGAACAGCCCCAGTCTTTTTATTTTCTCCTCATACAGAAGCTTTTCCATACCCCAATCATTTTTGTTTCCCTTTTCTGTACCTTTTCCAGTTCTAATATGTCTTTTTTGAGATGGGGTAACCAGAAGTTCTCCCTGTATTCAAGATGTGGATGTCATCGATGGATATAATGGCATTATGATATTTTCTGTTTTATCATCTAATGGTTCCTAACATTCTGATAGCTGTTTTGACTGACACTGCACGTAGAGAAGATGTTTTCGAGAACTATCCATGATGCTCCAAATCTCTTTCTTGAGTGATTTCAGCTAATTTAGACCCCATCATTTTATATGTATAGTTGGGATTATGTTTTCCCATGTGCATTACTTTGCATTTATCAACTTTGAATTTCATCTGCCATTTTGTTGCTCAGTCACCCAGTTTTGTGAGGTCCCTTTGTAACGCTTCACAGTTAGTTTTGGACTTAACTCTCTTGAGTAATTTTGTATTATCTGCAAACTTTGCCACCTGGCTGTTTACCCCTTTTTCCAGATCATTAATGAATATGTTGAACAGCACTGGTCCCAGTACAGATCCTTGGGGGACTCTGCTATTTACATTTCTTCACTTTGAAAACTGACCATTTATTCCTGCCCTTTGTTTCCTATCTTTTAACCAGTTACTGATCCATGAGAGCACCTTCCCTCTAATCCCATGACTGCCTATTTTGCATAAGAGCTTTTGGTGAGGGACCTCGTCAAAGGCTTTCTGAAATTCCAACTGCACTATATCCAGTAGATCACCCTTGTCCACATGGCTGTTGACCCACTCAAAGAATTCTAATACATTGGTGAGGCATGATTTTCTTTTAAAAAAACTGTGTTGACTCTTCCCCTACAATTCACACTATAGTTTCAACCAGTCTGCCTGGTACTGGAGTTAGGCTTATTGGTCTGTAATTGCCAGGATCGCCACTGGAGTCTTTTTTAAAAATTGGCGTCACATTAGCTATTCTCCAGTCATCGGGTACAGAAGATGATTTAAGCAATAGGTTACATATCACAGTTAATAATTCTGTAATTTCATATCTGATGTCCTTCAAAACTCTTGTATGAATACCATGTGGTTCTGGTGACTTATTACTGTTTAACTTATCAGTTTTGTTTCAAAATCTCCTCTACTGACATCTCAGATTTGTCATCTAAAAAAAGTGACTCAGGTGTGGGAATCTCCCTCACATCCTCTGCAGTAAAGACTGATGCAAAGAATTCATTTAGCCTCTCTGCAATGGCCTTGTTTTCCTTGAGTGTTCCTCAATCATCTAGTGTGGCCCCACTGATTGTTTAGTAGGCTTCCTGCTTCTGATATACTTAACAAAACATTGAGCTTATGAGTGAACATTCCTTTCAAGAAAAAGAATTATGAGACAATAGACACAGAATTAAACACATGCTCATAGCTAATACTGTGCTATGCCTATATACTGTACAAATGTTTGTGAAAAGCCAGCTGAATTTATTTTAGTTTGTTTTCTTACTAAAAGAAATTGAACAGAACTGTAATTTTCTAGTATGGCTATAGATTTCTCCCATTTTTTCAGAAACCTGTTAAAATTAGTTTGGGGGTATGTGATGTTTGGACATGTCTACACTACAGCGTTAATTCAGCTTACATCAACCTAACTGTAAGTGTACATGCTATAGTGTTCCTCCCGCTGCTGTAACTCGCCTGTTACTCCGACCTAGTAAATCCACTGAAGGATTGGCATAAGGCTTAGGTCGACATAGTTTGGGTGACACAGTGTCTGTATAGACACTGCATTACTTGCATCGCCTGTTGGCTGCCAGGGTGACTGACCGCTGGAGCTGTGAAGTTGACAAGAATGGCAGTTTCACTGCTGGTAAAGTCCCTGTTTTGAAATTGAGCGTGGGGGTGGAGGGGAGGGAAAGTGTTTTTTTCCAGCTGTGAGCCCCAGAAGTGCTGACAGCTGGAGCCTCACTGCGCTGCGCTGAGAGACCGGGCTGTGGGCTCCCCACATTGCTCCCACTTTGAGCCAGCTGTAACCCAGACTTTCTGATCCTACTTCACACAGAGCTCCCAGCTGTAACCCGGGCTCTCTGACCCCGCTACGCACAGAGCTCCCGGCTGGAGCCATCTGTAACCTGGGCTCTCTGACCCCGCTACGCACAGATCTCCCAGCTGTAACCCGGGCTCTCTGACCCTGCTACGCACGGAGCTCCCAGCTGTAACCCGGGCTCTCTGACCCCGCTACGCACGGAGCTCCCAGCTGTAACCCGGGCTCTCTGACCCCCCAATACGCACGGAGCTCCCAGCTGTAACCCGGGCTCTCTGACCCCCCAATACGCACGGAGCTCCCAGCTGTAACCCGGGCTCTCTGACCCCGCTATGCACGGAGCTCCCAGCTGTAACCCGGGCTCTCTGACCCCGCTATGCACGGAGCTCCCAGCTGTAACCCGGGCTCTCTGACCCCGCTACGCACGGAGCTCCCAGCTGTAACCCAGGCTGTCTGACTCCACTACGCACAGAGCTCCCAGCTGGAGCCTGGCTGCCGCCTGGGTTCTCATCTCCCCACTCCGCATAGAGCTCCCAGCTGGAGCCTGGCTGCCGCCTGGGTTCTCATCTTCCCACTCTGCATAGCGCTCCTTCTGCTGGGAGCTGAGAGCCTGGGTGGCATCTGGGCTCTCACTCCCCCAGCCTGCCCCTCTCAAGTCAGTGCAAGCTCTCCTGGTGAGGATGTGCCCCACTGACAGAAGGAGGGTAGCGTGGACGTGAAAAACGCAGTAATTACTGCGGTTGCTGTACGTCTACCTAAGGGTTTGTCTTCACTAAGGGGGTCAGTCGACCTAAGTTACGCTACTCCAGCTGCTGTGTGAATAACGTAGCGGGAGTCGACGTAGCTTAGTTCGACTGACCCCGGTGTCTTCGCTTCGCTGTGTCGATGGGAGACGTTCATAGATTCATAGATTCATAGACTCTAGGACTGGAAGGGACCTCGAGAGGTCATCGAGTCCAGTCCCCTGCCCTCATGGCAGGACCAAATATTGTCTAGACCATCCCTAATAGACATTTATCTAACCTACTCTTAAATATCTCCAGAGATGGAGATTCCACAACTTCCCTAGGCAATTTATTCCAGTGTTTAACTGCTCTGGTCAACTTCCCTTACTCTTCTCAGAGAAAGAACAGGAGCACTTGTGGCACCTTAGAGACTAACAAATTTATTTCAGCATGAGCTTTCGTGAGCTACAGCTCACTTCTTCGGATGCACAGAATGGAACACACAGACAGGAGATATTTATACGTACAGAGAACATGAAAAGGTAGAAGTATGCATACCAACTGGAAGAGTCTAATCAATTGAGATGAGCTATCGTCAGCAGGAGGAAAAAAAAAACTTTTGAAGTGATAATTAAGATGACCCATAGAAGGTTTTTTCAAAAGTTTTTTTCATGTTCTCTGTATGCATAAATATCTCCTGTCTGTGTGTTCCATTCTATGCATCCGAAGAAGTGAGCTGTAGCTCACGAAAGCTCATGCTGAAATACATTTGTTAGTCTCTAAGGTACCACAAGTACTCCTGTTCTTTCTGCGGATACAGACTAACACAGCTGCTACTCTGAGATCTTCTCAGAGAGCTGGAGTACCACGGTCAACCCGAGAGCGCTCTGCCGTCGATTTAGCAGGTCTTCACTAGGCCTGCTAAATCCATCTCTGAGCGTTGATCTGGTAGTGGAGACAAGTCCTAACTTAGGTCGAGTTAATTGTGTGGTGTAGATATGGCCTGCCTGGAAAAGGAGTTAAGTTCCAGTGCTCAGTGTTGTCACTAACACCAAGCATGATCCTTCAAACAGGAGGATAATTTCTTCTCATTTATCCTGGTGCAAATCCAGAGTAACTCCATTGACTTCTGTGGAGTTACTCTACATTCATATTGGTGTAACTGAGAGCAGAATTTATCTGCTAACGGCAGTGCTTACTCTGCATTTTGTTTCCAAATTACTACAGTGGTTGAATAGCCCGAAAAGTGCCTTGAGGTCTGAATCTTCCGATGAAAGACACTGCGAAAATGTCAGAGTTTAATGCTGAGGGTTTCTTTTTTCAATATGATACACACACACATCACTTTCCCTTTCTCTGGTGTGACATTAGGCCTGAGTTACGCGACAGTATCAGTGGTAACATTTTGTAGTTGCATGTTATTGACTCTTGCCAGAGAAAGAGTTGCTGGATATGTGCATCGGGTACATTACAAACCAGCATAAACTGAATATCTTGAAATATAAAGCAAAAGTCACCAGCACAGGAAAAATACTGGGTTAGGAAAAGATGCAGTTACCAAGGCAAAGGAGGAAAAAAAAAAGAGCGCCTGAAACTGCTTAAGAGCCATTTTGGAAGTGAAAATTGTTTAAAGCTAATTAAAAAAACCTGATCCTCGTTAACAGTTAAGGCCCCTTTATGCTTCCCTAATGGTATAACGCAGGGGTTCTCAAACGGGGTCGAGACCCCTCGGGGGGTTGCGAGGTTATTACATGAGGGGTCGCGAGCTGTCAGCCTCCATCCCCAACCCCGCTTTGCTTCCAGCATTTATAATGGTGTTAAATGTATAAAAAAGTGTGTTTTAATGTGTAAGGGGGGGTCGTACTCAGAGGCTTCCTATGTGAAAGGGATCACCAGTACAGAAGTCTTAGAACTACTGGTGTAATGGGACATTGCTGAAAACAAGGATCAGTTCCAAATATTAGTAAAACATGGCGATTGTCTGTGCAATGCAGCTATCAAGCTTCAGCCCAATGCAGTCTAAACTGTCAGTTATAAAACTAGCAAATTAGTTCTATAATAGTATTAACATGCTTGTTATGATCACATCTGGAGTGTGACCCTATAAAAATAAACATCCAGGCATAGAAAGTGCTAAGCAGCCCGTGGTGAGCCGTTCTTTCACTTTCTCTGTGTAGCTGGGTGTGACAGATGGTGATGGGACCACAACTTGATCTCAGTTTCTCTTCTTGTGAACAGGATCAGGAGTGGGACATGGAGTCCCAGCAGTGGACACCTTTCCAGCCCTCTACTGTTCCTCAGCAAACTTCTGCTAAAGAGACAAAGCCAGACTCTGCAGAGATTTCGCTTTGGACTGTTCTAGCTGCAATTCAAGCAGTGGAAAAGAAGGTTGATTCTCATGCCACGCGGTTACTGAATCTGGAGCGTAGAACAGTGACAACAGAAAAGAAATACTTTGACTGCGAGAAAACAGTAGTGGATTTTGGGAACCAAATGGAGAGTAAATGGGCTGCGCTGGGAACTCTGATCCAGGAGTACGGGCTGCTGCAGAGGAGGCTGGAGAACGTGGAGAACCTGCTGAAGAACAGGAACTTCTGGATCCTGAGGCTCCCCCCAGGCACCAAGGGGGAAATCCCCAAGGTAATGATGTAGCTAATAATATTCAAGAACTGTAGTAAAACAGTTTTCATGATCTCTCTAATTATTACCACCCTGAGTCTAACATTCCCAAATGCCTTTATGCCTGAAATTTTGTATACGTGGCCTGTTGGCAGCAGAGGGGTTTTCTGGGAAAGTCTAGTGTTAAATGGGCCCACTGATTTTGAGAGAGGAACCTTTTCTTCAAGGAGTCTTTATTTTTGTAAGTTGATCTCTTACACAACTTGGTGTAGAAACCCCATATCTATTTGTTTTCCTCTGTGAGCTCTAGTGCAATATGTTCTATAATGATAGAAACTGGAGTGACTCTGAAAGCACCATGTTGTGTCTGTGGACTTTATAATCTTTTTGATCTTGCCACATTTATAAACTCTACAGCAGTAGCCAGTGGACTTTGTAAATACTACAAACCAAATACATTTGGGGTAAGTTGGTTAGTGCTCTGCAAGTATGGCCTGAACAGTGTGTGCAGTCCATAGGCCAAATAGTTTGCTTGAAGGAATTTGGAAGCTTTATTCAATTTTTAAATTGTCATTGAGGTTTGTGCTATTTATTTTAACTCACTCGCAGGTGTCAGCCTCTCTCTGCTTCTCATTTAATATTGAATAGGGCTCTGCAGGGGTAACTCGGATTATTGCCTTTTCATTACTCTTTACAAAATCTTGACTGCTGTGAAGTGTCGTAAATAAAACTAAATTCATCAGCTAAATGAACGTTGTATTGTATCTGATCACAAGGGAGCAGATGCACAAACCATTACTCACTCTGAGCAGTATCTTCATCCACCAGTAGTCCCACTGAAGTCACTGGAACTACTCTTGAAGTAAGGGCTTGTCCACATGGGGATGTTACTGCAAAATAGCTGTGGTGTGTATTTATTTGGCCTATGCAATTTGGTCAAGCCAAGCCACAGGATTCTTATCAATGATGTTCAAGACATGAAAACCACCCGGAAGTTGAGTCATTTTGCTGTCCTCAGCAATGTGTGTCATGGTTTGTGGCTGCCCACATCAACCTAATGGACTGTCTCTAAAATGCCACCGAAATTCTGCTGTACCACAAATTCCATGTCCAGTATGAAACCGATTCACAAGGCACCATTGCCTTCGCAGTAAATCAAACCCGGGTTGGTGTTGAGTGGGGTCTGAGACAAGATAGCAAAGAATCCTGTGGCACCTTATAAACTAAAAGACGTTTTGGAGCATGAGCTTTCGTGGGTGAATACCCACTTCGTCGTATTAGACTAACAGACATTTTGGAGCATGAGCTTTTGTGGGTGAATACCGACTTCACACAGTGGGTATTCACCCACGAAAGCTCATGCTCCAAAACGTCTGTTAGTCTATAAGGTGCCACAAGATTCTTTGCTGCTTTTACAAATCCAGACTAACATGGCTACCCCTCTGATATGAGACAAGATAGTTATTTGTCACTTTCTCTGCGGATCATGAAGCTCGCCACGCATCCTCTACCATAAATCCCTCACTTTGTAAACTTATCCACAAAGGGCGCCGTGAGGGCAGAGGACCATGTGGTGGATTAAACAAGTCTTTAATTAGTGGCAGATGTGGCATATCACGTAATTTCATCACAAGCTTTGCTACCCTTTCCTCTCTGCAAACGCTGGGTGGAGCAATATTTCGGAGAGCTGGTAGTCATGGTAGAGGAGTAGATTTAAGCATGGCTGAAATAACACGCGTGGCAGAATTATGTTGTACGTCAATCTTTATGTGAGATGAGCGAGCCCAGGCTGGAGCGCAGCACTCCACTGCTGAGTAACAGAGTGCCAAGGCTGAAGTGTGTAACGTTTGGGCGTTGGTGCCCCATGGCTTCCCGGCCAGTTTTCCCAGCAGGTTGTTGCGTGTTTTGACCTTACTTGCTGTCTTTGTAAGATGGTCATGAAATGTGAGAGTTCTCTTCAACGTGACGCCTAGAAGGACCAGGTGTGAATCGTGTTTTATCGCGGACTATTGAGAACTACGTTCAGCTCTCTGTCTGTTTGTGCATGATGAAAGTTGAAGGCGCTCGCCAGTCTTACTTCCACTTGGTATCAGGTGCCTCTGACGACAATGCTCGGCCATATGGTGTGTCTAAAAAGCAGAGTACCCCAGGTGGATGCTCTTACTCGGCATTAAGACTGCCTTCTTGCTGTCTGGGTTAATCCACTTCCAAAATGGATTAACCTACACTACACAAAGGCACGAATAGCTGTTCTGCACTAGCTCTTATGGGCTTCTGCCCCATGTAGACACGCTCTAAGATACTGCTCAGTGGGAATGAGGGCACCAGTGCATTGGCATTCACAATGGGCTTCCCAGTAAGTAGCACAAATGATGCTCTTCTAGAGAGTGTGGTCGTTCCCCTCCCTTTTGTTCCTCTCCTCATGTTTGCGTTTGAATTCTAGGCATTCGGAGGGAAAGCATTGTGGATTTCTCTACAGTACCTGGAACTCTTATGGAAACTGTAAAAACAAATTGTAATAATGAGAAATGTTCTTGTGTCCCTTTTCGCCCCACCAGTCTCTTAAATGCTAAAGAAGATGAAAGGGGCAAGTGATTTTATGGCACTGGGGGGCCGTAAAGGGGCTGAATGAATCTGTAACCACTGTGATTGCAGGTCCCGGTGGCATTTGAAAATGACTCAGTTTACTTCTCTGAGCAAGAATGGCAGAACTTAGATGAGTGGCAGAAAGAGCTTTACAAGAACGTGATGAAGGGGAACTATGAGTCTCTGATCTCGCTGGGTAAATATTGGTTCTCACTTGTTTAGTAAATAATCTACAATCTAAGAAATTCATGGGCCAGCTCCAGCACTGGGCTAATGGATTTGCATGTGACATAGATGGGTGGTGGGTCAGCACATTTTTCACTGTTATTGGTGCCAGTCTAGAATGAAAGGTATGCAGGGAGGACCTGGTCCCTCCATCTCCAGTGCCTTTGGGCTGTGGATAATGGTTGCAGTTACTTGGCAGTACGCATCCAGAAACCTGCTATGTTCCATGTGTGGTGCTGATGTCAAATCTCCCACTGAACAGGGTAACAGAGGAAGAACACCAGAGGCAGAGAATCGTTAGGTGGGGGATGGTCTAGACAGTATTTGGTCCTGCCATGAGGGCAGGGGACTGGACTCGATGACCTCTCGAGGTCCCTTCCAGTCCTAGAGTATATGAGTCTATGAAATGCACAGGGGCATCCTTGTAGCTCGAGGGAGGCATGACTACATGTGCTGTTGGTGTAATACACAAGCACTGTTGATTAGGGAGGCATTGACTTGATGGCCTTTAGCTAAACTGTGTGTTGGAGACACCTGGGCTGCTGGAAACCTCACAAGCTTTGATGGGAACTGGATTAAAGGCAGTGGGCAGGAGAGACCAGGGGCCAGGTGGGGAAAAACTCAACAAAGGGGAGGGATTGATGGACAATCAGCTTGTGGTGGGATCTGGTGCTTGTAATCCACCTTTTAGGTCTAATGTAGGAGACTAATAAACCAAGCGGGTTCTCATTCTGGTCTCAGGAACTGTGGACGCAAAATAACCATCGCTTACCCCGTAGACAGGCTCTGGCCTGGCTGGTTCTCTGGCCTGACTGCAGGTTAATAACTAGGGAATTAGCTTAATACTTAGTGCCTGAAAGATAACACTCTCCCTCTGCATGGAGAGCCCTGAACCTCCAGCAGGCAGCCCTGCTCCTCCCTCACCAGGCATTTGTTTCTCTAGGAGCTTCGTTCCCATTACACACCACTTTGAGCAGTGACGGGTGCCTAAAATCTCTCACTGCTCAATGTAGCCTGGAGCCAGGGAACGCTGATCGGTTTCTCCATCAATAGACTATGCACTCTCCAAACCTGACCTTCTGGCGCGGATTGAACGAGGGGAAGCGCCCTGCGAGGGGGAGGAGGGAGACGTAGAGGAGAGAGAAATCCCTGCAGAGCCCAGCACAGGTAAACCCATCATCTTTTCCTTATTGTAGGGCTTTCCGTGGTGTCCTCGCCATCATATCTAAGCAGGAAACAAAGGTGTTTGTGAACTGCTATAGATGCAGCTTTTCAGCTCCAGCTGAGTGACTTGTTAGCAGCTACAGCGTAGAGATGTTGGAACAACATGATGGGATTTATCTTTCCCGTGCACAGACTCACTGGTGTATACACCTGAGGCGACCTGCCAGAGTGAAGGCGAGGAAGAGCCGTGCATCAAGGGACAGGAGAACTCGGAGGAAAGAGAGATCCCAGCTGAACCTCCAGTCGGTGAGTGCTATGCGCAACAGCAGTGTTTTGGTAGCTAGCTTGTCAGAGAATGTGTGGAGTGAAGTAGGAGAGAGGCTCCTGCTTTAGAGAGCTGGGGAAGGCTCTTATGAAAAGGGGCAGAGGGCGCAGAAGACGTGGAAAAAGAAGTCCTGTGTAAAAGCCATACAGCTTGGAGTGAACCTGCTGGCTGTTGCAAGGGGAGGACAGAAGGATGCTGCGATGGGGGCAAAGGGGATTCACAGAAGAAAGTCAACTTGCCGCCTGTTTTCTCTTTCCATTAATAGAGTGCACGTTTTCCCAGCCAAGCTGTGTGTCCCGGGTAAAGCGAGAGGAGGAGCTGTGTGTCGAGGAGCAGGGGCCCTTGGAGGAAGTGGAAATATTCTCAGAGCCCAGCACTGGTGAGTTATCAGCGGTCTCACAAAATGCTGTGCGGCCTGAGGTAGAGTGGAGAGCTGGCACCATACAGGGACTTTCCTGGGTGGGAGATGTGTGGAGGGGGAGGAAGCAGGGTAGAGCTGGGAGTGTTCTTGCAGGCTCGTGAGGGGGACAAGGGTCCAGAGCCAGTCTGAGGACAAGGGGAGGGGAAGGGAAGGAAGGGTTTAAGGCCAGAGCTGAGTACAGAATGTCCCTCTAATGGAGGGATAGCACCAGAAACATGTGGCAACTTAAGCAATGGAGTAACCCACCCCCAAAATAAAACAGACACATGCTCCTGGTCTCCCTCTCTGCCTCTGGGGGAAGCAGATGCTATGGCTGTGGCCACCATGTGGGGGAGACAACGGATGACCAGGGAGGGTCCCGAAGATGAAAGACAAGGTGAGTACATTGGCTGGGAGAGGCAGCTCCCTGATCACTTTGTGGGGACACTGGGCTCCATGGTCAGCTCCTAGCTGACGGTTCCGTGCTGGGGCTGCCAACCAGGAGCATGGCCCATTTAGTCTGTCGGGCCAACAGTGAGGAGTCTGCCCCCTGCATGGGGTCTCATAAGCCCTGCCCATGCTCACTGTCTCCCTGCTGTCATCCCCAGGCACCCAGATGGAGCGGAGTCGCTGACTCCAGCCCTGAGGAGGGGATGGGGAATCACAAAGGTGTGCTTTGGGCTCGTGTGCTCTACACAGCTCCTGAGGGCTCCGTACTCCAGATGCCAGGCCTGAGGACCTGGCCACTAAAGCTTTCAGTCTTCGCTCATAAATCAGCCCCGACACACCGGATTGCTTTGCCTGCTCTTCCCATAATTCCTCACACCTGCTCACTAATGCTGGCACCAATGTGTTTAGAAATGAAAGCTGGATTCCAGGTACGGTCTAGGGTTACCAGGCGTCGGTTTTCGACCGGAACGCCCAGTTGAAAAGGGTTCCTGCCAGTTCCAGTCAGCACCGCCGATCAGGCTGTTAAAAGTCCTGTTTAAAAGTTGGCAGCGCAGCAGGGCTAAGGCAGGCCCCCTGTGCCCTGGCTCCACTCAGCTTCTGGAAGCGGCCACCATGTCCCTGCAGCCCTTTGGTGGAGGGTCAATCAGGGAAGCTCTGTGCGCTGTCCCTGCCCTCAGCGCCAGCTGCACAGCTACCTTTGGCCGTGAACCACGCCAGTGGGAGCTGTGGGGACAGTGCTTGTGGGTGCAGGAGGTCTGTAGAGCCCCCCTGGTCCCTCCGCCTAGAGGCCGGACATGTTGGCCACTTCTGGGAGCTGAGCAGAGCCAGGGCAGGCAGGGAGCCTGCCTTAGCCCTGCTGCGCTGCAGACTGGAAGCTGCCTGAGGTAAATGCTGCCCAGCTGGAGCCCATGCTCCGATCCCCCTCCTGCACCCTAACTCCCTTTCAGAGCCCGCAGTCCTGCCCCAGCCCTGAGCCCCCTCCCGGAGCCTGCACTCCACGCCCAGTCCTGCACCAGTTTTCCTAGTAGCTGTGCGTAGAGGTTGAATAGTACCAGAAACACTAAGGAAATAACCCTGAATGCAGTGATGTTGTAGTCATGTTGGTCCCAGAGTATTAGAGAGACAAGGTGTGGGAGGGAATATCTTTTATTGGA
This sequence comes from Gopherus flavomarginatus, assembly GCF_025201925.1. Lineage (NCBI taxonomy): Eukaryota > Metazoa > Chordata > Testudines > Testudinidae > Gopherus > Gopherus flavomarginatus. Next base: position 2,832,546 of record NC_066618.1, on the reverse strand, counting down.
CCCCCTCCTGCACCCCAACCCACTGCCCCAGCCCAGAGCCCCCTCCTGCACCCTGAACTACTCCTTTCTGGTCCTCCCCGGAGCCTCACCTTGTCCTGCACCCCAGCCCAGTGAAAGTGAGTGAGGGTGAGGGAGAGCAAGCGACAGTGGGAGGGGGAGTGGAGTGAGTGGCGGGCAGGACCTCTTAAAAGGGGTGGGACAGGGGTGGGACCTCGGAGAAGGGGCGGGGCAGGGGTGTTTGGTTTGTGTGATTAGAAAGTTGGCAACCCTAGTACAGTCTCTCAACTGGGGTATAGAGAGGGACGATGCTCTCTCTGCCCAGCGGGGAGATGTCTCTGTGCTGCCCCGAACTGCATTGGCTCTTTTTGCCACCAGCGTTGTTGTAAAAGCTCTTAACTAATGAACAGTCTGTTCCCACCCCATGGGTCACTCCCTATTTTTGAGGTTGCTCCCACTTTCTGGGTACGTGTGTCCCAGGTTGTTTCCCCCTCAATGTGCTAATTGTGTTTTCCAGGTTGAATTTCCTTTTGTTCTCTTACCCACCTTGTTATCTTCTCCTGGTTATTCCTCTTGATCTTGTAACCTGGCCAGTTTAGTAACCTTTGTCAATCCCATTAACACGCTATTTACTCCTCCTTCCAGTCATTAGTAAAGACCTAAAATAAGCCTGATCCCTGCCTTGCCCTGTTGGACTCCACCCCCGACTCGATAGCTGTTATTTATCGATGCTCTTCATGCACTGCCGTTTGGCTGGGTTGTGGTCCATATCATTGTGCTCATAGCCAAGCCCGTTGGAATGAAATGCTCAGATTGGAATGGCCAGATGGTGTGGCCTCGTCTCCCTGGAACGAGTCCTGGGCAGGATTAGCCTGTCAGGGTTCTGGGAAGATTGTGACTGGAGAACTGGCAAATATCCTGACAATGAAACCTTCTGTGTGGTCTGACCCATTGTGATGGGATCCTTGTGCATAGATAGTGGTTGTCCTGCCGAGGAATGGGAAATATTTAGCCTGCTCATGTTTCTTCTTCTAAGAAGGACGTCTGTGCAGATACTCCCAAGGGAGCAAAGGGGAAGGTGTGTGCCCAGGATCCAAGGAGCCATCGGAAATGAGCCCACTCCCTTTGAAGAATGAAAGATGCTGACCCATTTGTATAGCGAAGGAAGCAGCAGCACCGACTGTTTGAGCAAAGGAAGCTTAGTGAAAGATGCTGTAATGTGGCAATGGCCATGGGACGGTGGTGGTTACGTGGAGAACGTCTCATGTTCATGAGGTCTCAACACTACAATTACCCAAACCGAGGATTCTTAAGAGGGTTTGACTGGCTCCCTGCCGGGGGTTGTGAGGATGGATGGAGGGCTCCTCCAGGAAGCACTGAACCTGAGGGAGAGAACAAAGGCAAGGGGCATATTTTTGAGAGCCCACTGGACAGACAGTGTCTATAAGGACAAGTAATGCTGACTGACGTGGCTATGAGAGAGCTTTATCATGGAAAGCCACAGCTACTGATTTCTCCCCTTTTCTATCGAAGTCTCTGAGCCTGCACTAGTGCGGCTAGCCACAGTCACTGCCAGACTAGGCGAAGTGTAAATGCTTTTCTCTGTTTTGTATAAAGTCTCTTGTTTAGATGCTACTGTAACTTGGTTGACGCGGGGCAACAGCTGCTGCCTGCATGTCCCCGCGGTGGAGGAAGAGAGGTTGGATTCTCTGGCCCCCAGGTCATAGGAAGAGCTTTTGGCAGAACTGTGGTCTGGCCTTGCCAGGAAAAGGCACCATGGACAGAGTCCTCTGCCATATATAGGAGCCAGGGAACAGCAACCCTTGGCTAGGCAGGTGTGAGGAATTCAGCAACAGCTGGGACAACATTAGGAGGATATTTAAAAAAATCTGGTTTAAATCTATATCCAGTGTGTCCAGCAAAACCCTTGACAACCTTTCCCAAAGGGTGAAATTCACCCCGTGCAGACGGTCTCCCCAGGGCTCCCTGTCCTACTCTGGAGCTGTGTGTGAACATGACCCCATCTTACTCAGCTGGCTCTTAGGTTTACTCATTCACCTCTGCTGGCATGAGAGACTAAAATAAGCTCTTACAACTCAAAGCCTAAAAGAGAGTGAGCTGGATTCCTCGTGCATTATCAGCAGAGTTGTTCGGTAGGTTCCAGAGACAGGGATAGTCCGTTACGCCTGTGCACGCCCACTGAAGGCAAGGGAGGTTGTAAAGGCGTCCCTAAAGACCTGAGCCGGCCTGCGGAATCTTTGGGATTTGGGGTGATGTGCTATAAGGAAGAACCCGTCTTGCCTCTCAGATCCCAGGCCGAGTTTGCAGAGCTGGTAGCCAGAGGACGCACCGTTTGATTAGTAAACTAAGCACAGCTAATGCAGAGCAGCTAAGAGTCAGTGAAGATGGAAACTCCTGATGCCATTTGTCTTGTGGCTTTACAAAGTTTAAGTGCTGTGTGAAGGCTTTAAGTGCATTGGGTGAGTCTTCTGCACTGGGGGAATTACAGCCAGTGAAATGCATTTTGTCTCTTTAGAAACGAAAGCTTAGATTGTGAGGGGAAATGTAGCTGCTTCGCCCCGATTCTCCAGTGGCCTTGGTAACAGTCTGCTGTTTCCAAGCACTGAAACAGGAAAACAGGCTGTTGTTGAGCTCATGGTCTCCTAGGGGAGCCGGATGCTCAGCACTGCTGGAATCTGTCTTTTCACCCTGTCCTCCTCTAAACCCAAACTGTTGCACAGGACTGTCCTAGCTCGTTTGCTTGGGAGAAACCCAATGTAATGGGCTTTTGGGATGACATGGGAATGATTAACAGGTTTCCTTTGTTCCCAAGCAGACAAAATAAAAATTTCTGTATTTTATTTTTGTTTTATCCCAGCAGATAATGGAATCATGTTCCAAACTGAGCTGCTGGAGCATGGGGAACATCTCAAACGCTTGCAGCTGCGAAGGACATTCTCTGGACTGTCCGAAGAAACTGTGTTCCGGACTCCCAGGGAAGGAAGGTCTTTGGATAGTCCAGACAGCTCAATAATACAGCCAAGGAACCATGTCAAGGACAGGCTGGTAGAGTCAGTGCCTGGAGAAGAAAGCTTCAGGGAAAGCAATGCTGTGACTTTTTACCGGCGAAGCTGCCCAGGTGAGAGACCACACATGTGTGCTGAGTGTGGGAAAGGCTTTCGGCTGAAGGAGAGCCTCACAATGCACCAGAGAAGTCACACGAAGCTGGGATGCTACGAACCTGCAGCGTGTGAAAAAAGCTTTGTGTACAAGCAGCACTTGACAATGCATCAGAGAATCCACACCGGAGGGGCCACTTACAGCTCTGTGGAGTGTGAGGAAAGCTTCAAACAGAATCACCACCTGAAATCCCACCCCAGAATCCAGGCAGCGGACAAGTCATTCAGTGCCACTAAATGCACAAAAAGCTTCAGCGTCAAATCACCTTACAGGCAGCACCAGAAAAGCCACGTGCGAGAGAGACCCTATAAGTGTAATAAGTGCCAGGAGTGCTTCTCTCAGAAGAAAAGCCTCATCATGCATCAGAGAACGCACACGGGAAGGAGTGGAGGGTCGTTAATGTGCACGTACTGCGGGAAGAACTTCACTCACCCCTCGGATCTGGTTAGACACCAGAGGATCCACACGGGGGAGAGACCCTACCAATGCACTGAGTGCACAAAAAGCTTTACGCAAAAGCAGCATCTGCTCCAACACCAAAAAATCCACACCCGCGAGAGGAACCGTCTAAATGTGCAGAACATGAGAGAGGCTTTGCTAGATAACATCTTCTTCTAGTCACGCAGGGCCGACTCAGTGCGAGGGCCCTGTACTTTTACCATGTACTCGGTGCTGCAGACACTCAAAAGAAACAGTTTATCGCCAAAGGATGCACACTGTAGGGTAGGGGCCACACAATCTTCTTGCTGGAGTGGTGGTATGTTGCAATATCTCGTAGCTCACTTGAAAATACTTTTAATGTGAAATGCTCCAAGTTTTAAAACAAGTGAATTGAATCACTTGATTGAAGTGATAACGAAATATGTTTCTTGGGAATGTCTATTTATCTGGAATTGGCAATATGCAAGCTACTCCCCTCGATGATATCCTGTGTGACAAAGTTCCTCTTTGTCCTGCGCTTATTGGCAGATTTGCTCACCTCAGTGATCTTCCCCACAGTCTGGATCAACTCCTCCTGTGTCTGATCAGGAGTGGGGAGGTTTGGGGGGAATCCGGGCCCACCCTCTACTCCGGGTTCCCGCCCAGGGCCTTGTGGATTGCAGCTGTTTATAGTGCCTCCTGTAACAGCTGCATGACAGCTACAAGTCCCTGGGCTACTTCCCCATGGCCTCCTCCAAACACCTTCTTTATCCTCACCACAGGACCTTCCTCCTGGTGTCTGATAATGCTTGTACTCCTTAGTCCTTCAGCAGCACAGCCTCTCACTCTCAGCTCCTTGTGCCTCTTGCTCCCAGCTCCTCACACGCACTTCCTCTCCTCTGACTCCCCCCTCCCTGACTGGAGTGAGCTTCTTTTTAAACCCAGGTGCCCTAATTAGCCTGCCTTGATTGGCTGCAGGTGTTCTAATCAGCCTGTCTGCCTTAATTGGTTCTAGCAGGTTCCTGATTACTCTAGTACAGCCCCTGCTCTGGTCACTCGGAATAGAAAACTACTCATCCAGTGACCAGTATATTTGCCCTCTACCAGACTCCTGTACCCCACTGGCCTGGGTCTGTCACATATCCCTCCCACCTGCTCAACACCAAGGGGTTAGGCAGCTTGGGATGCGAGACAGTGCACACGTGACAAGCCATCGGCATTACCGTTACAGCTCCCTGCTCTGTGTTGCACACAGAACTGGAAAGGTTGGAGGGATAAGAACCACCTGGTCACCCTTGTGTTCTTCTCCTTGTTCCGCTGCATCCATTGAAGAGGGGCATGGTTGGTCACGAGGCCAAATCTGCGCCCGAGCAAGTAGTAGCACAATGCTTCCATGGTCCATTTTACGGTGATGCACTCTGTCTCCACCACTGCATATTTTTGTTCCCTCGGAAGGAGTTTCCTACTGAGGTAGAGAATTGGGTGTTCCTCCTCCCTGACCATCTGTGATAGAATGGCCCCCAACCCTACTTCCGATGCATCTGTCTGCAGGATAAATTCCTTGGTGAAATCGGGCTATCAGTACGGGGTTACTGCAGAGGGCAGTCCTTAGGTCTGTGAATGCTTCCTCTGCTGCGTCAGACCATCTCACCAGATCAGGCCCATGGGCTTTCACTGGGTCTGTCAGGGAGCTTGCCCTTGTGGCAAAGTGGGGGATAAATCTTCGTTAATACCCCACTACACCTAGGAATGCCCGGACTTGTTTCTTGCGACGTGGTTGGGGCCAATTTTGGATGGCCTCCAACTTGTTCACTTGGGGTTTTGCCAGACCTTTTCCCACAATGAAGCCAAGATATTTGGCCTTTGTAAACCCTACAGTGCACTTGGCAGGGTTTGCTTTAAGGCCAGCTCACCTGAAGGTATCAAGGACTGCCTCCACCTTCCCTAGGTGGGTTTCCCAGTCTGGAGTATGAATGACCACATCGTCCAAGTGGGCAGCAGCATAACTGTTATGCGGGTGTAATAGCTTGTCCATGAGGCGCTGCAAAGTAACTGGAGCTCCATGTAGTCCAAAAGGGAGGACAGTATATTGAAAAAGACCCTCTGGTGGTGTAGAGAACGCAGTCTTTTCCTTTGCGTCTTCTGCAAGGGGAATCTGCCAGTACCCCTTTGTCAAGTCCAGGGTAGTCAAGTACCGGACATTCCCAAGACGGTCCACTAGCTCATCTGTGTGAGGTATGGGGTATGCGTCGAACTGGGATACTTCGTTTAGTCTCCGGAAGTCGTTGCAAAACCTTGTGGTGCCATCAGGTTTGGGCACCAGCACGATTGAGCTGGACCACTGACTGTGGGATTCTTTGATGATCCCCATCTCCAGCATTTTTTTTACTTCTGCTTTTATTTCCTCCCTTTTGGCTGCTGGTTCCTGATAGGGCCTCATTGTTATTCTGGCCCCAGGGTTTGTGACGATGTGGTGATATGTCTCGGTTGTTCGACCCATTTTTGTCGAGAACACATCTTGGTTCTGGAAGATCATCTCAGACACCTCATTCTTCTGGTCTGGTGTTAATTCGGGAGACACACTCTCCTGTTTGGAAGGCTTGTTTTCCTGGGTTAGGTGTTTTCGGACAGTTATGCATGCCTCTTGTGCATGCCAGGGTTTCAGAAGGTTGATGCGATAGATCCGTTCTTGTTTTCGGCGTCCTGGCTGCCGCACCTTGTAGGTTACTTCTCCCACGGATTCAACCACCTCATAGGGCCCCTGCCATTGAGCCAGAAGCTTGCTTTCTGCCTTGGGTGCCAACACCATCACCCGATCCCCTGGTTAGAACTGTCGGACTTTTCCTAGTGATTGTAATTGGTTCTCTGGGCCTCCTGTGCCTTTTTCAAATGTTCCCATACAACAGGGGTGACACGGGCTATCTGGTCTCGCATCTGTATTACATGTTCTATTATATTTCTCCCTTCATTGGGTTCCTCTTCCCAAATCTCTTTGACGATATCTAGTATGCCACAAGGGTGACATCCGTATAATAACTCGAATGGGGAAAACCCAGTTGAGGCCTGAGATATCTCCCGGATAGCGAACATAAGGTAAGACACTAGGGTGTCCCAATCCTTCCTGTCCCGACTTACCGCCTTCCTTATCATAGCCTTGAGGGTTCAGTTAAACCTTTCTACCAACCCATCAGTCTGCGGATGGTAAACTGAAGTTCTCAGGGTATGTATATGGAGCAGCGTACAGAGGTCATTCATTAGCTTTGACATAAATGGGGTTCCTTGGTCTGTTAATATCTCCTTTGGTAGCCCCACTCGGGCAAAGATCCCCACCAGCTCTTTGGTTATCATTTTAGAGGCTATGTTCCGCAGGGAGACGGCTTCTGGGTAGTGAGTAGCATAGTCCAAAACAACAAGTATATATTGGTGACCCCGAGCCGTCTTCTCCAGGGGTCCCACTAGATCCATGGCTATTCGCTCAAAGGGAACCTCTATGATGGGAAGAGGTACTAAAGGTGCCCTCAGGTGGGGACGGGGACTGTGCAGCTGACACTCTGGGCAGGACGCACAGTACCTCCGCACTTCTTCATGTACTCCGGGCCAGAAGAACCGTCGTAGGACTCATGCCAGGGTCTTCTCTACCCCCAAGTGCCCCCCAAAAAGGTGACTATGAGCAAGACTTAATACAGCGTTCTGGTGTTTTTGAGGTACTAAGATCTGCTGTACCTTCTGCCCCTGTACTGGTGCAACCCAGTATAAGAGATTCTTCTTCATTATGAAGTAGGGTCCTGGTCCCTGGGTTCTCCCTTCCACGGGGACCCCATCTATTTCAGTCACCTCCTTTCTAATGTTGTTGTACCTTGGGTCTTCAGCCTGGTCCCATCCAAAATTTCCTCTTCCGAGGCTAATCTGCCCAAGATCTAGGGGCCCAGTCTCTATTGCCTCTACTGGTTCAGAAGCGTGAGGGTGGTGGTCAGACTCAGGTGCTTCTCCATCCTGGATGGCCTTCTTTTCAGCTGCTCGGGTTCGCCTACCTATGAGAGCGACCCTCTGGCTTTGGGCCAATATTCGAGTTCCCAAGGCCTTAGCTGCCCTCCTTTCCCTTTTCAACTTTCTACCCTGTCTGGGAATGGAAAATAAATCTGGGGATATTTCAGAGAAGACTGGGGGTTGACAGTCTACTGTGGATGCCTCACTAACTTCAGGGTTCCCCTCTTTCTCCAATCCTCCTACTGGGAGTAAGTCTCCAGTCCTCCTACTGGGAGTAAGTGTCCAAACCCTGGGAAATCCCTCCCTATGAGCACAGGGTATGGGAGTTTAGGGACTACACCTGCTGCTACCTCAGTAGTGTTCCCCTGAATCTCACGTTTTACTGGGATGGTGGGGTAATAACCAACTGTCCCATGGACGCATGTTATCCCCGTATGCTTAGCCCGCAGCAGCTGACTACACTTCACAAGCTTCCCCGAGACAAGCGTGATAGCACTCCCCGAATCAACCAGTGCTGTGGTCTCTACCCCATTTAGCTTTACTGCTCTGGTGTACATATGTGGGGTTAGTGAGACCCCCACAAGGTGGATTAGGGAGCATGGGTCTGCCCAGCTCCCCAGGTTACACTGCATAGGCTCCTCGGCATTGGGACACTGTGCAGCTATATGTCCCCATTCCCCGCAGGCATAACATCTGTATGGGGCCTTAGGCATTCCCCGGTCTCTTGGTTTGGGCAGTCTAACATCACGATTCTCTTCTCCCTCAGTGCTCTGACTCTTTGTGGCTTCTGGTGGGCCTTCAGCCCCTCTCTTTTTCCACCTGTGATCCCCTGGTTGCCCAGTCACCAGAGCTCTAGGGCTTGGTGCTGCTAGTTTAACCCGGGGTGCCTCTTCCTTAACTGGTCGGGTCAGCTCCCTCGCTGTCCTTCGCCTCTCTACCAGTGCGACAACCTCATCGTAGGTGGAGGGTTCGTTCTGGCTTACCCAAGCACGAAGGTCTGGCGGTAGTCACCTCATGAATCGGTCGATGACCAGAACCTCTAGTATCTCTTCCGGACTCCGGGATTCCGTTCGCAACCACTTTCGTGTGAGATGGATGAGGTCATACAATTGGGACCGTGGGGTTTTGTTTTCCTGGTACCTCCACTCGTGATATCGCTGGGCCCGCACTGCAGTTGTTGCCCCAGATCTGGCCAGGATCTCTGCTTTCAGCCGGGGGTAGTCTGCTGCAGCCTCTTCAGGCAGATCATAGTAGGCCTTCTGGGCCTCCCCACACAGGAATGGGGCAAGGATGCCAGACCACTGATCTCGAGGCCAGGCCTCCCATAGGGCTATCCTCTCAAAGGCCAGAAGATATGCCTCTACATCATCCTCCTGCGTCATTTTCTGCAGCCAATGGCTGGCCCGTATGATCTGCGTCCCATCATGGCCACGGTTCAGCTCTGTAAGGGTCTTTACCTGGTTTACCAGTTTCCGCAACATAGCTCGGTCTTGAGAAGCCTGGTCCATCAGCAGGCGATTAGTCTCTTGTTGCAGCTACACTGCCTCCTGTTGGGCAGCTGCCTGGACACGGGTAGCCTCCTGCTGGGCCGCCATAGCTTGTATCAGTGCCCGTACTAGGTCATCCATTGTGGTGAAAAATAAATAAACCCTCTACTATTCTTTTTTAAATCACCTTCCTTCTTCTGCCGCGCTGTGCACACCAAAATCCCACCCCTGACACTAGTTGTGACAAAGTTCCTCCTCTACCTTGGTGGGTCCTGTGCTTATTGGCAGATTTGCTCACCTCAGTGATCTTCCTCACAGTCTGGATCAACTCCTCCTGTGTCTGATCAGGAGTGCGGAGGTTTGGGGGGAACCCGGGCCCGCCCTCTACTCCGGGTTCCAGCCCAGGGCCCTGTGGATTGCAGCTGTCTAGAGTGCCTCCTGTAACAGCTGCATGACAGCTACACCTCCCTGGGCTACTTCCCCATGGCCTCCTCCAAACACCTTCTTTATCCTCACCACCGGACCTTCCTCCTGTTGTCTGATAACACTTGTACTCCTTAGTCCTCCAGCAGTACACCCTCTCACTCTCAGCTCCTTGTGCCTCTTGCTCCCAGCTCCTCACCCGCACTTCCTCTCCTCTGGATCCCCCTTCCCTGACTGGAGTGAGCTCCTTTTTAAACCCAGGTGCCCTGATTAGTCTGCCTTGATTGGCTGCAGGTGTTCTAATCAGCCTGTCTGCCTTAATTGGTTCTAGCAGGTTCCTGATTACTCTAGTGCAACCCCTGCTTTGGTCACTCAGGGAACAGAAAACTACTCATCCAGTGACCAGTATATTTGCCCTCTACCAGACTCCTGTACCCCACTGGCCTGGGTATGTCACGCCTGCAGCAGTCAGTTCCATAAGTTAGTCACATGTCGTACGTGCCCCAAACGGTCTACAGTTTACTGAAAGTACACACACACGGGGCGCTAAGTGACACCCTTGCTGACCGTCTCTGGGCAGGTGCCAGGGAATGGGAGTTGGTTGCTAGGGGTAGGGCAGTGATGAGGCGTATGAACAGGGCAGACAGAGGAAGTTTGCTCTGCAGCTGCCAAGTTCCCTAGAACTATCCATCCAACTCCTCATCTAGCACTGAAACTGACTTCTCGTGTGCTGTCAATTGAGCCAAATTCTTTCTAAATGACACTGTAAGTCTGGGGGAACCCACTGAAGACTCTGGAATAATTCCAGACTTATGCTGCAGTAGTTGTGATCAGAATTCAGTCCAAGACTCATGTCACGTGAGTACGTCTGCAGGCAAGAGCACATTTGCAAGGTTCCCTTTTATACCTCTGTTTAAGAGACAAACAATGCAATTGAATAGAAAAATTGTTAACAGGAGACAGTACTTTCACTACACTCAAACGCTTGCTGAATTTCATATTACAGTGAATTACTGTCTTGATTGTCCTCTTTTTCCTCGTAGCTGTAGCATAATATTTCTGTTTATTTGTTATCTGATCAGTATTTTTCTGCACAGTATTTTGTTTGTTTCCTTTCTGTGCATCTCATGGTGTGTCTGCTTCTCTTATTCTCCTCTCAGTTCTTTTACTCTCATTTTTGGGAATCAGGGCTTGTCATACTCCGGGACTGTTAAATGTTACCAAGTTCTGTGAGTTTATTTATTTTGTACATTTTCTAAATATACCCGCTACACTGGGGCTAAAACTGCTACCTGAAGTGGTTTAAAATCTGTTTTAGTTGGTCACATCATATTAATCCAGGGTTAGAAACTATATTGTCCTCTCCTGGGTTCCAGTTTGGGCCTGTAACTGCTGTCTGGTTGTTAGGACTAGACCCCTTATGAAGAGGCAGAGCTGTTCCACTGACTCAGTCTGGTAGTCAGACCCGGGTGGGTCTCATTAGCTCCAGCTGGGAACATCAAAGGCTGTGGGCCTTTAAGGAAGAGAATGCTAAAGGGGGACCTGCAGGGAGAAACCTTAATACAGTTTTGCGGGAGAGAGATTGGCTGGTGATTGACTTTGGGGGCTGGGATAAGGCCTTTGTTTCAGTACAATCCTGCCGTAAGGTCTTGTTCGGTCATTTAAATGAAGGCAAACTCCAGAAGGGCGCTGAATTTGGACAGTAACCATTATGGGCGCATGGAGTGGGGACTGTAGCCATTTACAGGCCTTTTCCTCACTCCCTGCCTAACCCAATTTGGACCCATCCGCACTCCTGAGCCAAACTGGGTTTAAACCCAATGAACCTGAGTAGAGTTTTTTTTTTTAAATAGTTCATGACTGTTTTAGTCTTTGTGCAGCTGGGAGTTCGTATTTAATATACTGTGTTGGATTTTTAGTTGAGAAGTTTATTTTTCCCAGCATTGGTGAGTTCTTTGATTTCCCAGGGGCTCTGAGGGTTGTGATCAGGTCTCTTGTTGGTCTCTGTGTGTGTATTCATTTTTCAAAGTGGGCTGATCCATGAGCACCTCAGGCTTCCCCTGTGCCAAATTGCTGCAGGCTATGGCCATCCTGAACCACCAGAGAGCAGCAGGGATAGAGCTCAGATCTTCCAGAAACACAGGGCCCTGCCACATGTGCAAAAAGAGAATCTCTCTTAGCATTTAGCAACATGGGGCCTGTGGTAGGTGGAGGAACACTTCTGCTTTTGTCCAGTACGTGTATACTAGCCAGTTCTTCAGTGTCTGGGTTTTTAATTACTTCACTGAACCCCCTTATTTCCCTTTTACACTTGTACTGTTTAGACTGTGAGCCCTCTTGGACAGGGAACCTGTCTCTGTCTCTGTAAAGTGCTGGGTAAATTGACGGCAGTAGATGCTTGATTATTCATAATAATAAAATTAAGCTTGAACAAACTGCTGAAGCTGTGAAGTTCTGAATGTTTCTTTTCTGTGATGTCCATCTTGTTGTGGGTTCTGGACAAAGCCCTAGCTGTGAAAGCAGCTCTGCGTGGTCCCGGGGTGCAGGCTAAGGAGGAGCTGCGCAGTCTTCACCACTGAGCTCCTAAGGAATATGTGATGTGTCTTAGGCCTTTTTTCTCAATTGGAAGGCCCCCCTGTGCCTTGTCTAAAAGAGGGAATTCTGCTGCTAAGAGCAAAACCTAAAGCCAGGGGACATTCTTGTGATGCTTCATTCTCTCAATAGAGAAGGGGTCATAGGTGAGTGACTCTCCACCTCCCACCAGGAAGACTTGATTTTAAAAAATACAGCAGTGGAGCGTGTGTGTGTGTGCGCGCGCGCGCACGCATAGCCAGTACCAGCTTTGAACAGGGCAGTGCCCATGCAAATGCCAGGCAGCAGAGAGAACCTTCTAAACTTGGCGTGTAAACAAGGAGCCACTCAGTAACTAGGGATCTAGTGATGCTTTTACAGACTGACCAGGCCATCCAGGCAAACATCCTCCTGGCAGTAAAATAAGCCGTCAGCTGCTAGAGGATGCGGACTTCATTACTGACTCCAGCATGGCCCCTGACTTGATTGTAAGGAATTCACAGACCTTCCAAGATAAAGATGCAAAATAAACAGGATAAGACAAAGGATATAATAATAATATGGAGATATATCTATTTCATAGAACTGGAAGGGACCTTGAAAGGTCATTGAGTCCAGTCCCCTGCCTTCCCAGCATGACCAAATACTGTCCCTGATGGATGTTTTTGACCCAGATCCCTAAGTGGCCCCCTCAAGGATTGAGCTCACAATCCTGTGTTTAGCAGGCCAATGCTCAAACCACTGAGCTATCTCTACCCCCATGCAGAGCCCCATAAGTTCAGGTGTTTGATTTCCCTGTAACATGCTCTCCTGCACTAATCCTCTCTCTAGTTTGAGATTATTTCTGTAGCCTGCACAAATTATAATTTCGTTTACAAATACGGTAATCACAGGTGACTTCTAGGCTGTTATGGTATCTTCTACAAAAAGACGACAAGCACAGCAGTAAAGTCCTAGAACTTTTTTTTTATCTCTACTCTGTTGAGTATGAGCCTACCCATCCAGGCCAGTGCAGAATTGTTCTTTCTAGTGTATTTTCTAGTGTTGATCTTTTAATTCTTCAGTGTTATAAGACGTATTTCAGAGCATTAGTGAGAGAGAGAAGTTAACTGGTTGGTTGATATGGTGTCTACTTCCTGTGTCTTTCTACTCCTAAATATTTTGCAGGTACAGGCAGACACTAGGCACCTTAGAAATAGGTGGGTAGAAGAAAGCAGATAGCCAGTAACTAACTTTTGATAAGGAGTTTTTTAATTAAAATGATTTCTGTTTAAGCCTCCTAAGCATTAATAAAGTCAGTAGATTACGTTGGATGTAAAGTCTCCATTCCCTAATACTGCCTTAGCTATTAAAGGTGGACTGCTGTTTGATACCAGGTGAGAAGTGCTTCACTTCCCTAAGTCCTGTTACTCTACAAAGTTGAGAAGCTAAGAAATCTAGATTTTAAGTGTTCTGTGCACTCTTGAGATTCGTGCTTCAGAACTAATCTGAGCCAGGGGCTGAAAAGAAATATCATGGTGCGACACAGTATTGCACAGCTGACCAAGTAGCATCTAGATTCAAAGTCTCTTGGCTGAGGCAGACACCAGGTAAAATGGGATTAGTGGCCAGTTCCCATAGGGTGATTCCAGGCTTTCTGTTTAGACGCCAGTTTAAAAAGGGCCAATTTCTCTTCCTTCCCTGTGCTCTTGGACAGGTGGATGCAGATGGGGAAGGAGGGGAGACAGGAGCAACAATAGGACATGGGTCAGAAGAACTGTTCTTTCAACGTTATTAAATACCCTAGAAACCCATCTGAAAATTTTTCCCTTCAGCCAGTGGCCTCCCCTCCAGCTCTTTCGGTGGCTGGTTGTCAGCGGTGTCACCTGCAGGCCCCACCCCTTCTCTGTATCAGGAAGTGACAAACCAAAAATGTCTTTCATCTGAAGAGGACTAAGCGTTGTAACAGGACTGGCCCAGATGCTGCTGCCAGCCCTGCAGTCAGAGACTCCTGGGTGCCCACCTGGTGAGGAACAAGCTGAAATGCCCATGTTCCATTTTGGGGAGCTGCCTGGCTCTGGCGGCTGCAGGGACAGTGCCTGGGGGAACTGGGATGCTGCCGTCTCTTTCCTAGTCCTGTCTGGGGCCTCTCGTGGGTTCCCCACATCCTCCTGTTTGACAGGAAATTGTCAGATGCTGAATCTCCCATTCCCTCTAAGTGTCTCTGTTGGTCCTGCCATGCTGCCCATCTTCCTTTGGCCCCCAGCTGCCATTGTATAGAAGGGTGGGGGTGAAGAAGGTGGCACATTGACTCTGGAGCCCGGCATACAGGGCACATGGACTTTCTCAAAGCAGTCAGCCTTGATTTCTTTCTGGAGCCGATCTGTTCTCCAAACATCTCCCTGGGCTCTCAGGAGGTTTGTAAACAGGGAAGCTGCCTAGGGAAGGTCTGTCTTAACAAAGCTTTGTTGGTATAGCTGTGCTGGTCACGAATGTGACTTCCCCCCCGGCACCCGGTAGCTGACACAGTTGTGCAGGCAAAGCCTCCAGTGTAAGTGATCGGCACGGTAATGTCATTTGGGGAGGTGATTTTACCGTACTGACAGGAAAAACTCCTCCTGTTGAGATAAGCTGCCTCTACACCAGAGACCTCAGCTATTCGGGTTAGGAATTTGTAACAGAGACAAGGCCCTAATGCTTGTTTTGTATATGAGCCATCCAGTCCCCTGGTGTCCTGGGACCCCTGACTGGCTTGCATGGGACAAATCCATTTCCTCCCAGCTGTTTTATTCTCATCTGGTCAAAAACATTTGGTTTGAGACGTCAGCTTTGTCAGTGTCAATAAAACATAACGGCCCCCAATGTCTTTCCATAGATTATGCAATTTCCCAACCTGACATTTTATCCTGGATTGTACAAGAGGAAAAGCCGAATGTCAGGAATCCAGGAGCCTTGGAGGAGCGAGAAATGCCTTCAGACCCCGGCCCAGGTGAGTTATGCTTGCCAGTCAGTGAATGGAAAGGCAGCACCCTACAGAAATGGGTGCAGACTCTTACCCAAGCAGAGAATTTACAGCACAGGAAATGATGGGAGAATGGGGGCACAGGGGCAGGCTCATGTATTGGAGGGGCAGATAGGCAAGCGAGTCCTCTTGCAGACGTGCCCAGAGGACAGGATGGAAGGAGGCTGTAGTCTGCAGAGTTTAAAGCCAGAAGGGACCAGTGTGACCTCCTCATAGCGTAGGCCATTGAATCCCACCCAGTGACTCCTGCATTGAGTCCAGTAATGTGTGTATGTATGTGGGGGGGGGAATTGGGGTTACAGCTGACTGTAGACCCAAGGTAATAGGCTGACATCCTCAGGTGTGGTTAGAAGAAAAAGAAGAGGGAGAGAAAAGTGTTGCAGGTAGATGAAACTCATAGACTTTAAAGTCAGAAGGGACCATTATGATAATCTAGTCTGACCTGCACAATGCAGGCCACAGAATCTCACTCACCCACGCCTGTAACAAACCCTTAACCTATGTCTGAGTTATTGAAGTCTTCAAATTGTGGTTTAAAGACCTCAAGGTGCAGAGAATCCTCCAGCAAGTGACCTGTGCCCCACGCTGCAGAGGAAGGTGAAAAACCTCCAGGGCCTCTGCCAATCTGCCCTGGAGGGAAATTCCTTCCCGACCCCAAATATGGGGATCAGTTAAACCCTGAGCATGTGGGCAAGACTCACCAGCCAGCACCCAGGAAAGAATCCTCTGTAGTAACTCAGATCCCACTCCATCGAACATCCCATCCCAGACCACTGGGCATATTTACCTGCTAATAATCAAAGATGAATTAATCGCCAAAATTAAGCTATCCCATCATACCATCCCCTCCATAAACTTATCAAGCTTAGTCTTGAAGCCAGATATGTCTTTTGCCCCCACTACTCCCCTTGGAAGGCTGTTCCAGAACTTCACTCCTCTAATGGTTAGAAACCTTCATCTAATTTCAAGTCTAAACTTTCTAGTGTCCAGTTTATATCTATTTGTTCTTGTGTCCACATTGGTACTGAGCTTAAATAATTCCTCTCCCTCCCTGATATTTATCCCTCTGATATATTTATAAAGAGCAATCATTTCCCCCCTCAGCCTTCTTTTGGTTAGGCTAAACAAGCCAAGCTCTTTGAGTCTCCTTTCATAAAACAGGTTTTCCATTCCTTGGATCATCTTAGTAGCCCTTCTCTGTACCTGTTCCAGTTTGAATTCATCCTTCTTAAACATGGGACACCAGAACTGCACAAGCAAATGACTGACCTCCCTCCACCCCTCCATCCAAAGCAAGGGAGAGGCCTGGCTGTGGGAAGGAGAGGAGGCCACAGCTGGGGCGCAGATGGCTCCGAAATGCGGACAGTAGGGAGGGAAGTGGGAAGTTTGGAAGTCAGGAGGTGCTCCCCTTGTTCCCTACCCCATTGTCTTCTGATCATTCCAGCTTCTCTCCCCCTTTTGTGTCTACATCACCTCAGAAATCCCTCCCTCCTTCGCACCCCCTGCAGCTGTAACCTTTATCCCCACCTTGATCACCTCCTGCTTTGACTGCTGTGGCCTCTTCTCTGGCTGGGCTTTCCCATGAGCTGAGCACCAGGAGCCAGGCCAGCGTGTGCTCAACGGCTCTGAAAAGTGGGCCTCTTTTAGGTAGAGGTGTAACTGTGGATTTAGGTCTGTGAGTTTAGGCCCCCAGTTTTGAAAACTTTGGTGCATGCAGGGGAAGGCAGCCAACAAATAATAGACATGAATAACAAGGCTGAAATAAAAGCTTGCTCTCTCTCCTATCCAGCAGATTATGGGATCCTGATCAAAACTGAGCAAGAGGAATGCCCTGCCATCCTGGAAGCACTTGGAATGTTAACAGGAATGCCCCAGGAGGACGTTGGGCAGGGTCCTGAGGAGGGTTGGTCCAGTGCAGTATCACAACTGAAGAACCACCCAGGAAGGAGGGGACCAGCTCAGCATGAAAGAGGTTTCAGCAACAAGCCAGTCGCCATTCACCAGAGCAAGTCTGCCAAAGACAGGCCTAATAAGTGTGCCGAGTGCGGGAAAGGCTTTAGGCTAAAGAAAAGCCTTATCATTCACCAGAGGAGTCACACAAGAACAGGACCCTATGACTATCCGAAATGTGCAAAGGGCCTCAGTCACAAGCAGCAATACCTGCTGCACCAGAGAGTCCATGCAGGAGAGGGAGCTGGCAGCTTTCCAGACCATCAGCAAAGCGTAGCACAGATGCTCAGTCTCCAGTCTGACCCAGCAAGAGGCAGATGCTGTCCAAGCACGGCGTGCGATAGCGGCTTCAGTCCGAACTCAAGCCTAAGCAATCCTCATCTCCTGCAGGCAGGAGAGCGGCTGTACATGTGCACAGAGTGCAGGAAAAGCTTTCGGCTGCACATCAACCTCCTCATACACCAGAGAACCCATGCAGAGAAGGGCCAAGGGCCTCTTATCTGTCCATACTGTGAGAAATGCTTCAGCCGCTCTTCCCACCTCATCCGACACCAGATGAGCCACACGGGGGAGAGACCCTATAAATGCCCAGCGTGTGAGAAGAGCTTCACGGATAAATCCAAGCTCACCAACCACTACAGGATCCACACTGGGGAGCGGCCCTACCACTGCAATGAGTGTGGCAAGAGCTTCAGCCGCACGCACCATCTCCTGAAGCACCAGCAGATCCACACGGGCGAGAAGCCATATCACTGCACCCAGTGCCCAAAACGCTTCTCGCAGAAGCATCATCTCCTGGGGCACCAGCGTGTTCACACTGGGGAGCGCCCTTACCAGTGCACGGAGTGTGTCAAAAACTTCACACGGAAGCAGCACCTCCGCGAGCATTGGCGGGTCCACTTGAGAGAGCCCCCGAGTGCGCCGAATACTTTAGACACCAGTGGACTCTGAAGTGTCACCTGGGAGAACAGGATCAGCTGAGGGCCGGAGTATAACCAGCAGGCTCGTCCATGGAGAATGTGTTGGCAGTGGGGGGAGACTTATAGGCTGGTATCTCTTTACAGTGAAAGCCTCGTGAACACAGAAAAAGGAACGAGTGAAGAAGAAATGAAAGTCTGATCCTGCAGGTACTGCGTTCACCTTGCCTTCAGTGAGCTGTATGGCAGGGCTAGCAGTATTGACCTGCAGTGAAATGTTTGTTAATGTGCTGTAACATTTATAAAGCATTCCTTTTGAAACACTTGATATCATTATGACAAAGGAATTCCACCTATTTGGTGTTCACGTGGTGATTTCAGAGTGATTTTTAAAGGTTCCCTCTATGTTTTATAGTGCATGTATAGGAGTCATTTAATACTCTGTGGCCTGGTCTACACTGGGGTGAGGATGTCAATGTAGGATATGCAACTTCAGCTCCAGGAATAGCATAGCTGAAGTCGACGTATCTTCTTCCGACTTACCTCCCGTCCTCACAGTGCAGGATTGACGGCCGCGGCTCCCCCGTCAACTCTGCTTCCGCTGTTTGCCCTGTCGGAGTTCCGGAGTCCACGGGAGCGCGTTCGGGGGTTGATATATCGCGTCTAGATGAGACACGATATATCGATCTCCGATAGATTGATCTCTACCCGCCAATCTGGCGGGTAGTCTAGACATACCCTATGTAAATGCTGCCATCTCTGAGGTGGAGCATGGTGGGCATCTTGCTCACCATCATTGCATAAACTAAAGACAAAGCCCAAGACTATGGAATGAACTCCCCCCAGAGCTAAGGCCTGTCACAAACCTCACCACTCTCTGCTCTAAAGGCTCATCTACATGGCCCGGTAGTTTGAACTGCAGGGGTGTAAACTGCAGTGCTGCCCTGTGATTATCCTGTGAGTGTGGATGGAGAGTGACCTACTTCACATAAGTGTAGTCCACCTCTGGTCATGTGAACTAAAGTCCTTTTTTGTTTGCACTTGCAAGGTCTACACAGGGTGGGTGCAGTGCAGCGTTATAATGCACACTGCAGCATACAGCCTGGTCGTCTGACCTGCGGGGCCATGTAGCCGTGTCCTACGTGCATGGGGCAGTTTTTAGACCTTGCCTTCTCTGACATAACCACAGAGCTGTGCGTGTATCCAGCCGGGACGCTCCACTGCAAACACTGTTACACCTGGGGAGAGAACAAATGTCCCAGCTGTTAGTCACAGTGTTTAATGCACTGCCAGAAGGTGCTCCAGTGCTCTGGGGAGGAATGTGGGGCGAGAACCTGTATAGAACAGAATACAGTGTAGACTGTCAGTCCTTCATCAGTTGAAACTGAGCCGATCACAACACGTCTTCCAGTCTTCTCTAGCTCTGGCCATCCTTTGCCATGCTTGTACATATTTCCTTGCTAGGAGATCACCCCACCTCTTTGTACTGGGTGGGTGGGAGAATACAGTGCCCCAAGTAAAGCTACACGTGCTATTGCTGAAATGCCTGCCGCCTCCTGCCTTTTCTTGGAGGTCTGGTCCTCCATCCAGCACTGATCAGGTGCCATTTTACTTAGCTGGTAACAGTCACCGCCCAAAAGAAGACATGTTTGTGTGCCACATGTTGATGAATAAAATCAGCGGGAGAGCAGGAGCGTAATGTTTGGAGGATTGTCAGACAAATGCTGGGAAGGGCAAGTGAAGGCTGGAAAATAGCCTGTCGGGGTTGGGGATGTGAAGCCCTCTCAGCCCTTCCTCTGCTTCCTGGTGCAGCATCCCAGCCTGTGTGTGTCCTGCCATGGCTGTGACTGGCCAAGGCTGCCAGCCCTCACCAAGTGGGAATGTGTGTCTCTGCAACTGCTGGGGGCCCAGAGTCTCATGCAGCTTGGGGAGTGGAGATGGCGGGAATGATTATTCTGCCGTAGGGCCTAGGGTCGGCCCTCCCCACACAGGCCTGCACTGGGGTTAGCGTTTAGCAGGTGGGCTGGAGGGAGCCACTGGGCCGTGAACATTCAGATACTCATTTCCCTTATTATATTGCCCTGTTGGGGCCAAAGAGCCTTATTCTTCATGAGATGTTATCCTCTCTGTGCCTTTCCTTTCCCAGGCAGGGCCAGCTTCCGCTCCTGGCACTGGGCGAGTCTCTCCCCAGAAGCAACGAGAAGCTTCTTTTCCAAGCCAGCTCCATGGCCCAGGGGCCTGGCAATGGATGGGAGAGATTTTCCCCTCCTGGAGAAATGCTTCCGAGCCGGTGCAAGCGGCTGATGGCTGGGGGGTAGTTTGGTTTGTATCGGGGGCTGATGGCTGGGGGGTAGTTTGGTTTCTATCCGGGGCTGATGGCTGGAGGGTAGTTTGGTTTCTATCCGGGGCTGATGGCTGGGGGGTAGTTTGGTTTCTATCCGGGGCTGATGGCTGGGGGGTAGTTTGGTTTCTATCCGGGGCTGATGGCTGGGGGGTAGTTTGGTTTCTATCCGGGGCTGATGGCTGGAGGGTAGTTTGGTTTGTATCCGGGGCTGATGGCTGGGGGGTAGTTTGGTTTCTATCCGGGGCTGATGGCTGGGGGGTAGTTTGGTTTGTATCCGGGGCTGATGGCTGGGGGGTAGTTTGGTTTCTATCTGGGGCTGATGGCTGGGGGGTAGTTTGGTTTCTACCGGGCTCACAGCTGCAGCCTGGGCGCAGGGCTTTGCCTGGCAGATCTTGCCTCAGGCCCACTTAGGCTGAGCAGACAGCAAATGTGAAAAACTGGGACAGGCTGTGGGGTAACAGGAGCCTATATAAGAAAAAGACCCTAAAGCTGGGCCATCTGGTCACCCTGGCCCCACTGCGGGGAGCTGCCTGGGTTGGGGCTAACCCAGGGACCCGAGGGAGGGCAGCTGCAGTTCAAAGCAAATTAGGTAAATGCAGAGCCCGGGTTTCCGCCTGTTTCTCAATGGGAGGAAAACCCGGCCCGCCCCTCGGTGCTGCCGCCCCGTAGCGCCCCGGCAGCCGCCCCCTCCTCCTCCCCCGGGGCGGGCCGAGCTCGGGCTGGGGACAGAGCCTGGAAGCAGCGTCCTGGGCCGCGCGGAAACCCGGATGCCCGCCGCTCCCGGCCCCGCAGCCAGGCCACGGCTTCCTCCCGGCTGCGCTCGCTCTGCTCCGCCCGGCAGCGGGGCCGGGACTCTGCCCAGCCCGGAGCGGGAGCGGAGCTCGGCCGGGCCGGGCCCGCTGGAGAAGCCCCGCCCGCCCGGGGGGGCCATGGCCGAGCGGGCCGCTGCCCAGGTAAGGGCCCGGCGGGCGGGGGAGCCTCGGGCCCCGGGAGCTTCTCCCCGCCCGGCCTGGGCCCCGGGAGCCGGGCCGGGGCTGAGCCCCGGGGGGGGGGGGGGGTCGGGTGCAGCCCCTGCGCTGAGGCCGGGCCCAGTAACCCCGGTCCAGCCCTGACTGGAGTTTGTCCAACTTGTTTTGAAACGTCTCCAGTGCTGCGGACGCCACAGCCCCCTGGGGAGCCCGGGCCAGCGCCTCGGGGTGAAAAGCGGCTCTCAAATACCCCCCTCCCTGGCTGCAGAGTGTCCCTGCTGCAGAGCAGCCCGCTCTCCCCTGTGCGCCCCTCCGCCGGGGGGACAGCCCTCCGCGCCTGGAGCAGGGCTCCCCTCGGGGCTCTTTCCTTGGCACTAAACGTGCCCAGTGTTTTCAGCACTTCCTCCGCTCCCAGGTCAGGGTTTCTGTCGCTTTCCTCTGGACTCTTTCCACTTTGTCCACCTCTTTTCCCAGTCGTGGTGCCCAGAATTGACCTGGAAGCTCCCCAGAGTCCAGCCGTTTTACCTACAACACTCCGGTTAACACATCCCAGAATCACATTAGCTTTTTTGCAGCTGCATCCCATTGACAACTCCTGTTCAGTTTGTGGTCAGCTGGAACCCCCAGATCTTTTTCAGCAGCCCAGTCACCTAGCCAGTCCATCCCCATTTTGTAGCTGAGCCTCGATTTTTCTTTCCCAAGTGGAGTGCCTTTGCACTTGTCTCTGTTGAATTTCGTCTTGTTGAATTCAGACCCATGCTCTGATTTGTCATGGTCAGTTTGTTTTAAATCTGTCCTGCAAGGTGCTTGCAACCCCTCCTAGCCTGGTGTCACCTGCAAATTTTATAAGCGTGCTCTCTAGCTCCAGGGTGTCTGAACGGGGAGGGGAGTTAAACTGATCTTGGCTTCAGTGCTGCCTTGTGCTTTGAGGAGCATAACTCTAAATTCCCTGGGGGCTGGGTCCTGGAGTCAGGGGCAGGGGTTGGAAACTCTCTCTCCAGCCCCTCCAGCCTGGCGGTTTGGGATCTGATTGTCAGTTGGAGCTGGAGAGAAGTGCCCTGTTCCCTAGCCTGGCGTTGCCAGAGACCTTCGCTGACCACCTGCACCTCAGGGCTTGGCTACACTGGAGAGTTGCAGCGCTGGTGGTGGGTTTACAGCGCTGCAACTTACCGTCCACACTTGCAAGGCACATACAGTGCTGCATCTCCCTCTCTGCAGCTCTGGCTGTACTCCTGCTCTGCCTGGGGTATAACGATAGCAGCGCTGGTGATGCAGCGCTGCTCTGCCAGTGTGGCCACCAAAAGCGCTGTAATTGGCCTTCAGAGGTATCCCAGAATGCCTGTTCAGAGACTCACAACAGCGCTGCAAATGCTGCAAATGTGGCCACACTGCAGCGCTTTCCCTACACAGCTGTACGAAGAGAGCTGTAACTCCCAGCGCTGTACAGCTGCAAGTGTAGCCATACCCTCAGCGTTTGGGGCCCAGTGTCAGGCACCCCTGGAAAGCGGGGCAAAGTCTCTCCATTCAGGCCTCCCACACTGAAGCCTGAGAAGTCAGTCCAGGCTGCTGAGAAGTCTGCTCCGTGAGTGTCAGTCCAGGCTGCTGGAGCCTGTCGGCCATGGGATGTATTTAATGGCAGCAGGGCAGAGAGCAATGGATGGGGAGTAAAACTGCTTACCCCTGAGCTAGGGAGCAAGGGGTACTCTACTTCAGTGGTTCTCAAACTTTTGCACTGGTGACCCCTTTCACACAGCAAGCCTCTGAGTGCGACCCCCTCCCCACCCTTATAAATTAAAAACACTTTTATATATGTAACACCGTTATAAATGCTGGAGGCAAAGCAGGGTTTGGGGTTGAGGCTGACAGCTGGCGACTCCCCCCGTAAGAACCTGGCGACCCCCTGAGGAGTGCAACCCCCAGTTTGAGGACCCTTGTGCTATTTCTTAGGGCCCCAGTCCTATAGCAACCCCTCCCTCTTCCCACAGAGTAACAAGTATTTGGAGGGGGAGTGAGCAGGGAGGGGCAGGTGGGGGAAGGGAGGACAAAGCAGATAACATTAATTGCAAACATTATTTGTGTGTCTTGTGGTAATGGCTAAGAGCCCCCGTCAGGGTCCAGGACCCCTCTGTGCCAGGCTCCCTGCAAATACAGAACAGTTTGATCATATTGTGTTTGAACAGCACTGGGCACAGGGGGGTCTGGGCCACCTCTGAGTCTCTTAGCCATTACCACATGACACACACAATTCCAAATACTCATTGCCGCCCTTCGTTGTGCTGTGTCTTACGGCAAGAACTGCTCCTGCGACAAGGAGCTGCACATCTCCTGAGAAGTACTGACAAAGCTCCACTTTTCAGGAGGTGCTTGGCTCTTCCCAGGATCCGGCCTTCAGAGTGTAAGCATTACCTCTGGCTTGGTTGCATGGCCCTGTGTGGGTGGGGATGATTTCAGGCAGCAGCAGGAAGATCTCAGGTGGATTATTTAGGATAGAAATCTTGACAGGGCCTGTTTCAGTCAGGAGAGGCAGCTGGAACTGGGCCGATTCCTAGTGTTATTGTATCTCGGTCTCCAGGGGACCCTGATCCTCGCCAGCACTGGTGAGTGGAAGCAGAGTTTGGGGCTGAAAGTCCTGTACAGCTGCAACCAGCAGGGAGATGCAACCTAGCGCACAGTCCCCCACGGAGCTGGAGCGTTAGCAGGCAATGCTCTAGTCCAGGATTTCTCAGCCTGTGGGCCATGACCCAAAGTTGGAGCGCCAGAACGTTTCAAAGGGCCACGTGGCGGCTCCTGCAGCTCCAGTCTCGTGAGGCAGGCTGGGCTTGACACCCCGCTCTGGGGACTGTGATCTTTGGGGTCACAGTGCCGCTCGGGTTTGGCCCAGTTGCCCCTCCATCATGACAACAGGGGGCCTGCCAAGCCAGAGAGGAGTGAGTGGCGCGGAACCCATGTGCCCAGTCACAAGGCCACTCGCACCCATGTGGAGCAGTTGGCCCCCATTAGTGGGGCAGGGGCAAACCTGTGCAGTGCTGCAACCCCGGAGGTCACGACTCCTGGAGCAGGGAGCTGAGCAGAGCAGGAGCTGCTGCTGCAAGGTGAGTGTGGGGTGGGCTCTGCACGTCCACCCACCTGCCCTGAGCCCCCTTTCTGGGGCAGTTCAAAAACACCCCCCCCCGGGGGGCCTATTTACTGGGCTGTGACAAGCCCTCATCTTTTACCAGTGGGTCCTGGGCCAAAGAGGTTGGGAAGCGCCACTGTGGCCATCTCTCCTCGCCCACAAGGGCTCGGAGCGGTGCTCAGCCCCCACGCCCTTCAGGCACTGTTGTGCTGGATTTAGGGAGAGTACAGCTGGTTCTGTCAGCTCCCCCATCCACCCAGTTAGATCCCTCAGCTCCAGTCACCCTGTTCTTTCCTTCTCCCCCGCTGGAAACCCCCACTCTCTCCATATGCCCACATGCCATCAGAGATGGGGGTGGGGGAAGGAAGGACAGCTCTGCCTTTCCAAGCCCTCCTCCCCGCCTCCACAAAAAAGCCTCCTACACTTCATGTATTAAACCCTGTGGAAATTCCACAAACCAAACCTTTGTCTAACAGGTCTGGCTGGGTAGGTGTGACACCCCCCCCCTGAGGGAAATCATAATGAGCAAGGAACTGACAGTGTCTGAGGCTCCCCTTCACCGTACCCCACACTGCAGCTTCCCACAGACAGCGAGAGACTCGGCATCGTGTCAAGGAACTTGCTGCTCCCGCCAGTGACCTGGAAATGCTCTTTGTGCACCACGTTCCTAGCACGTCCTTAACGGCAGCATTGTGCCCCCTCTCCCCCATAGAGACAGGACACCGCCTCCCCCGCTGGTCCTGTGCGCACGTCACTTTTCCCCCCATAGAGACAGGACACCCCCTCCCCTGCTGGTCCTGTGCCCATGTCACCCTCCCCACCTTAGAGACAGGGTACTCCCCTGCTGGTCCTGTGCGCCCATGTCACAGTATCCGTGGGGGTGTCGGGGAAGGGTTTGCGGTTACTGGGCGGGAGGAATGCGTTGTGCGTCTCCACAGGGGAATTCCGTCTGCTGACACAGAGCTGGGTGCTTAGCGGACGTGCTCTGTGTGGACGGCAGGTTCAGAGGAGGTCGTTGGCCTTTCCTGGCTTTTCAGGGCATCTCACTCCTGCTCAGCCTCAGTCCCTTTTCAGTGGAGTTTTGTTTGTGGAATAATGAGCCCCCAGCTCCGCTTACGTTTCTGTCCTTGCAAACAGGCTCCAGAATGGGCCCCGGAGTCAAAGCGCCCGATGCCGTTCCAATCCCGCTCTGACCCCAGACAGACGTCTGAGAGAGAGAGCCGGCTGCAACCGGCAAGGCTTTCCATGTGGCCCGCAGTAGCTGCAATCCAAGCTGTGGACAGGACGGTGGAGTCCCATGCCACGCGGTTGCTAACTCTGGAGAGGAGAGTGGGAACAGCGGAGAAGAAATTAGTCAATTGTGAGAAAACAATGATGCAATTTGAAAGCCAGCTGGAGAGTAAGTGGTCGGCGCTGGGAACTCTGATCCAGGGGTACGGACGGCTGCAGAGGAGGCTGGAGAACATGGAGAACCTGCTGAAGAACAGGAACTTCTGGATCCTGAGACTCCCCCCAGGCAGTAGGGGAGAGGTCCCCAAGGTAACGATATCCCAGCTGGCACTGAGGGGCAGAACTAAATCACGTGCGGAGATTTTCAAGAGTCGGTGCCTAAAGCTGGGTTCCTACCTCTGTATTTAGGCAATGAATAAGTGGCCTGATTCTCCAAGTGCTGAGCACCCAGCCGCTACCGTTGGAGTCCGCGGGTGTTGCTGTGTGCTCGGCACTCTGGAATATCGGGGTATTTATTCATTGCCTAAATATTGCCTTTTGTGACCTGAGCAGCTAGTCAGAGTGCAGGGCCTTGGGGATGTTCCACTGGAATTCAATATTGATGGTATCTTCTTTGTTGGAATGCTGTTTATTTACAAGGAAGGTACAAAGTCCAGGTTCTACCAACGCAGGAGAGGAACCAAACGCTAAAAGAGTGTTGTCGTAGCTTATAGCCCCAAGCCTCTGTAGCCAGCACCAAAGCCAAAATCTCTCTAGGCTTTCCTAGGGTCCAATACTAACCTGTGTTCCTAACACCCAAGCTGTTACTTGCTGGCTTTCTCCCTCCTCAGTGTCGTCATTTCTGTGTGTTATGGTGGAGATTTTGTCTTAGGTGGAGATTTTGGGATTAATTTCCCCCGATGGTTATGTTAATTGAAAGAAGCGCTTACATCCAGTGTCAGAGGTTGGTGACCTCTGCAGTCACTGTACCTCTTGGCATAACAGGGTGAATGCCTGAGCCGATGGGTATGTGTATCCTGGAACTGTTACCGTGTTACAGACATTCATTACTGCAATGGCAGGGGTTTGTCCATCACTGTAACAATCCACCTCTCCGAGAGGTGGTAGCTAAATTGACAGAAGAGTTCTGGGGCTTAGAGGTCAGGTTAACGACTTCTTTTGGGCGTGTGAATTTTTCACAGCCCTGAGTCATGAAATTAGATCGATCTAAGTTTTAGGTGTAGACCAGGCCCTGCTTTAGACATCCACTTTTGAAAATCGTGGCCTCTTTCTCTCGTCAGTCTATTGAAAGATTTATTTTCCCCGTTGACATTCCATCTCCACAGCCATAGGCGCCAACTTTCTCTGGCGCTGGTGGGTGTCCGTGCCCCCCATCCCTTATCACTGGCCCCACCCCCATTCCAACGCCATCCCCAAAGTCCCCACCCTAACTCCACCCCCTCCCTGCCCCTATTGCAGTGGTCCTCAACTTATTTCATCTGGACGAGCCAAGGAGGACTGTGGTGGCAGACAAGCATCCGCCGAAATGCTGCTGACAAGCGGCAACGTCAGTAGGCGTCGCCGTCGAAATACCGCAACATCAATAGGTGCTGTTGCCGCCGAAATACTACTGACAAGCAGCATCATCCAGCGGTGTCGCCGCTGAAATGCCATCGAAAATCGGCAGCATTTCAGCAGCGACGCCTCTGGATGACACAGCTTGTCAGCGGCGTTTTGGCGGATGCTCATCCACCAGCCAGTACGCGGGCGTACTTAGACGCCCTGGTGAGTGCCATGGTGCCCGCGGGCACTGCGTTGGGGACCCCTGCCCTATTGGGTCCCTTTCCCAAATCCCGGCCCCGGCCCTTCCTCTTCCCCCTGTGTGCTGCGTTCCCCCTTCCCCCCCTCCCTCCCTGCCCCACGAATCAGCTGTTTCACGGTGCAAGCGCTGGGGGGGGGGGAGAAGCAGGACGCAGCGGCGTGCTCGCGGAGGAGGCGGAGGTGAGCTGGAGCAGGGGGGCGAGGCAGGGCCACGGGGAGCTGCTGGTGGGTGCTGAGCACCCACCAATTTTTTTCTGTGGGTGTTCCAGCCCTGGAGCACCCACGGAGTTGGCGCCTATGTCTACAGCAAGATTTCCCCAGTCAGGGCCATGCTCTGTAGCGTGATTGCTCCTCTCTCTTCTGGGAGGACCAGGGTATGTTCTAACCAAGTTACAGAAACGTGCTACAATAGCACACAGGCGAATTGTGTTGTGACCTGCTGCTCTGACGCTGCATTGGCTGTTCCTTATTCACCAGCCTAAAGTGGTTTGGACGAACGGAGTGATACGATCTGCCTGCCAACCTGTATGGCGGTGCCTGAAATCACACTGGTTAGGAACACCGTGGCTGTGCTGGGCCATTCCCTCCCCGCTGTTACTCCGTGGCGTCAGCCCCCAGCTATCAGCGCTCAGGCTCCATATCAGAGTGCAGTGTTCAGATGTCTGCAGGGGAGGAAGGACGGCCTAGGGGATAGGGCACTGAGCTGGGACTCAGGAGACCTGGCTCAGTCCCAGGCTTCTTGTGTGTCCTGGGGCAAGTCACTTAGCCTGCGTGTGCCTCAGTTCCCCATCTGTACAATGGGCATAACAGCACTGCCCTGCCTCACAGGCCTATTGTAAGGCTACACACATCAGACGGTGGGGTGCTCACATATGGTGGTAACAGGAACCTTGGTTAAGTTCAAATGTTGCTCAGTATTTGCAGCTTCAGAGAACAAATTCTGTAGGCAAAACCTGAACAAAGAGTTGCTCCCCAGGGACCTCCTAGCTCAGTTAATTGCTGGGGCCAGATGATCCCCTTTGGATCAGTACTCGGAGAATACTGCTTCTACAATAGCATCATCCCAGTTCCTGAAACCTGCTGAGGGCCTGGGAAGGGTCACCCCTGTGAAAGGAGGATCTGGGTGCAGCTGCAGACGTGGAGTCCCTAGCAGCATTTGAGCTGTGCTGCCTGGTACCTGGAGGGCAAGATGGAAGCTCCAGCACTGATCCTGGGGGAGAGTGGCAACTTGCATTGATGGAGAGCTGGAAGCAGTCTCTGCTCTACTCTCCACCTGACCAAATTCAGATTTTCCTTTCCAGCTCTGCTGGTGCGGGGGTAGGGGCAGCATAGCCTCATGCAGCTTTAGCTGTGATGTTTGGAGTGCTTTTTGTGAAACCCATTTCTAATAATTTCCCCAATAATAGCCAGGTGACATTGATCCTCCCCATCTCTGCTGATTCATACGACAGGTGGGATTGACCCAGGAGGTACTGAGTGTGCAACACTTGTGATTCCAGGTGCCGGTGACGTTCGACGACGTCGCCGTCTATTTCAACGAGCCGGAGTGGGGGAGCTTAGAGGAATGGCAGAAGGAGCTTTACAAGAACATGATGAAGGGGAATTATGAGGCCCTGATCTCCCTGGGTAATTCTTTTTTCTTCACTCGCTTACGAGAAGCTGTGAGATCACTGAAGGTAGAGTTGGCTCCAGCTCAAGTTTATTCTCCAGTTCTTTTGATTCCTGGTTGATCAGTAGGTAAAATCCTTGTACTGTGCCTCTTTGACTGATGGTGCTTTTTAAAAAGAGATTAAAATACACCGTGTTGTTCCTTGTTGCTCCACCTCCAGTGCTTTCTACATGTAGCCTAAATGGTGGGTGTTATTGAGTTGTGCATATTCTACACATGCACAGATACTCTGGCACTGTTGTGTTAATGTCAGATCTCCTGACTGAAGACAGAAGTTGTATTTGAGCTAATGGAAACCTTTTTGGTCCCAAGTGAAGATAGTGACATGGTGTAGCTGGGAGCTCTGAAGGTCTCGCTATTTCATCTATGAACTTCATTCCCACTCCCTCCGTGACCTGTTGGCTAGAACAGCCAGTTACTAGTTCTAACTGCGAAGGTGGTTTCTGTGATTCGACTGCATGGAGACCCCAAGTCGCATTACTCAGGTACTTTCCAACCAGCCGCCAGAGGGTAATGGTTTGTGTTCCCCACTGACCTGAGCTGGATTTGAACCAGTCACCTAGGAGAGAGATTCCATGTCCTATCACTGATTGTATGGACCATCCCATTCCAACTCTAGATAGTGGACCAAATTCAGTGCTGGTGTGTGTGGGTTCCTGTAACAGGGTGAACTACATCTGGAGGCCCCGTGCAGCCTAGAGTGGCGGCAAGGGAAGCAGCCAATCAGAGGGGCTGTTGGAGCAGCCAATCAGGGGCCAGAAGGGCCATAAAAAGAGAGCAGCGGAGGAAGAGCTGTCAGTTGCTGCTTGGAGCTGGAAGAGGAAAAACTGGGTTCCTGGCTGGCGGGAAGAGCAGCAAGACCCTGGACAGCTCACTGCAGGCAGGACTGAGCACAGGGAAGTCTGCTTGCAGGGACCAGGGGAACGAGGTGCTCCTGGCTGGCTGCAGGGGCGAAGGCAGGTAGTTGCTGGCGGGTACCAGAGAATGAGGGAATTGCTGCTGGCTGGCTACCAGGACAATTGACAGGCTACGGAGAGGTGGCCCAGGGAAACGCAGGTAGTTAAAGGGGTGTGGCATGTGGCTGATACTCAGAGGCTCCCTGGGCCTAGGACCTGGAGTAGAGGGCAGGTCTAAATCTCCCCTGTCCCCCAGCAGCCATTGGGGAAAGTGGCAGTGCCCTGAGAGAAGGGAGTGTAGACAGGCCCAGGGAAGGGACTGAACATGGACCTGTTATTCAGTGAGTGGCTGCTAGGCACTAGGGCGGGTTTATTAGCCAGCTGGAACATGCCTGGGGCAGCGCAGAGACCAGCAGTTACAAGAGTTCAGACTGACCAGCGCCAGGGCTCGCACGAGCCAGGCTGCCATAGCAACGACCTTCACTGCCCTTGTCCCAGGTCCCTGAGCCGTCTCCTGTCACCTGTCCATTGTTCGCTGCTGCAGAGCTGGGCTGAGTTCACCTGGTCACTTTGTAATGGGAACCCAGCCCCTGAACCTTTCTGGATCCTCCAGCAAAATGAGTTGGATCCACTTCATTTCGCAGCCTCCACAGTCAGCACCACTAGTGCAGAATCGCAAGTCGTAACATTTCCTAGCGGACAGAGAACTGGAGCATCCGAAAAGCAGCTGAAGAGGGGAAAAGCCTGACACATTAGGGATGTAAAAGGTTAACCGGGTAACCGGTAAGCATGAGGCTCACTGGTTAACCCAAGTTAACCGTTAACCCCAGCGGCCGCGCGTCAGAATGGCAGGGGCGGGGATGGTCACTTTTTTAACCAATATTTCCATCCCCAGGATACATCATGTAATTAGGAGGAAGGAAGGGAATAATCCCGAGGGTTGACAGTGGACAGCAAATTCGATACCCCAGATGTACTGCCCACTTCGCCCCAAGTTTTCCTTGGCTAAGATCCTGCACCTGGAATTTCAGGATGTGACTGTACATTGTGTGTCAGAGAGCAGCCCCGGCGGCCCCCAGCTCCCTGGCACGGTTATATTGTAGTATAAATAGTGTCCAAAGGAACCCTGCTGCCCCTCTGTGCGTGGCTCCCTGCTCAGCTTCTTGGTGCTTAATAAATAGGCATGTGGATTAATACTTGCTGTGCCCATGGCAGCCCTGTCCCTTAGGAAGAATCAGAGAGCCCCACCCATCAGAGGAGCAGCGCCCGCCCCAGTGCAGGGTATCCCTGTAACTGTGCAGCGTCTCTTCACGTCGTCTGTCACCCCAGCAGTCGGGGGTTGGGTATTTAAAACCATTGATAATGATCTGTAACGAGTGTCCTTCTGTGTAAATGAAACACTGGAGCGTCTCTCTCCATCTGCAGATTACGCCATTTCCAAACCTGACCTTCTGTCCCGGATTGAACGAGGGGAGGAGCCGTGTGTGGGGGATCAGGGTTGTTCAGAGGAGAGCGAGATCCCTGCAGACTGCAGCCCAGGTACATTGAAACCGCTCAGAAATGAGCCCTGAGGCCTCTCGCTTTAGCTGGGTTCCCAGTCGTCCTGTTCCACTGACGGCCGGGGATTCCCGTTGCTGGAGGTGTGGCTGCCTGGTGAACATGCACAGGAGTGAAGTTAAATGGCTCTATCCTGTGAAAGCTTCGTGAGCTCTTTCATTCCCTCCGTTTCAATCCGACACTTGTGCCAGGGACAGGAGAACGTTTGGGGGAATTTGGGTGAAATGGACGTTGCTTCCCCCGAATCCCTGAGATTGCACCAGGGGGTTGAGCGTCCTGTGTGTGTTATTCCCATTCTTTGCTTTTTTTAATCTAATCCCAGCCAGCGGGTGAAAGCAGCGATGGGATGAAGCCACAAATTTGGATCAGGATCTTGCAACCGCTTCCTCCCCTCTCCCTCTAGTTTGGTTTGATCACCTGTGTCCAGACACCCTGTGACACGGGACGTCCCCTGGCTACCCCCCCACCCCCAGGTTAGGCAGGGCAGGGAGAAGAGAGAAGATCTCTCTGGAAGGAGTAAGTGGGAAAAGCTTTGAGAACCCAAAGCCCTGAACAGCCCAGGGGCAGTTACACAATTTAACCCTGGCAGCCTGTGTGCTGCAGAACGTCCTGTGTCCTGAACGGGCTCTGAGACCAGACAGGCTCGTCCAGCCCCCGGAGGAAGCACTAGAGCAAAGGGAAGCTGAAATTCCAGCAAGCTCTCCGAACGTGCTGCTCCTCCCCATATGTGGATTTCTGTTGTCCTTGTCCCCGGCGAGTGCCATCTGCAGCTCTCCCCCCACCCCACCTCAACTCCCCACCCCCTTCCTGACCATTCTGGCATCAAACCCGTTTGCAGCCCTCCATTTCCCCTCCCACCAGAGCTGCGCTAGCGTCTATTCAGAGCAGGCCCCCTCTGAAAAATGGTGCTGGGCGGAGATGGGTGTGAAGCTCCTTGGCCCAGCTCTCAGTGAGGAGGAGAAACACGCAGGGTGTGTCTGCGTTCAGGCTGGAAGCGGAAGTGCCAGCCAAGGAGCCGGACCCACAGGAGTTCTGATCAAACAAGCAGGCTAACATGTAGCCATGGGGGCGCGCGGTGGGAGGGACTAGCTGCGCCACGTACAATCTCATCTGAGCCGTGACAGATGTACCTGGGGCAGCCAGCCCCTCCCACCGCCACAGCTACACGTCCAGCTCAAAAGTCAATGTACCCTTAATATCCTTGGCTGGGATTGGCTAAGCAGCCTAGTGACTTCGGGCCCCCACCTTCCAATGACATTCCATGGGAACTGGGTGCCCAACTCCCCTAGGCTCCTCTGAAAATCGGAGCGCTTCTCTTTCCTCTGAACAGAATCCCCCGTCTCTGCACCAGACATTTCATTGTGGATTAACCAGGAGGAGGATCCGGGCTGCGGGGACCAAAGGGACTCTGGGGAAAACGAAATCAGTGGAAGCCCCTGCTCTGGTGAGTAACGGATTTTGCCATCTTGGAGCTGGCGAGTGCAGTAATCAAACCGGAGCTCTTACGTCTGCGCCCAGCCATCTCCAGGGACCAGCAGCAGTTTTCTTACCCTCTGGGCAGACTGTCACCCACGTCTGCATTGCTGTACCGAACTTCTGCTGGCTTGTCCTCCTGCCTTTCAACAGCAACACCCTGCCATCGCCTCGCCCCATGTGGGGCTGGCAGTGCCCTGGGGGTGCTGGCAGGGAGCAGCCCCTCCGCTCAGGAGCTGGGACGGGGCCTGCCCTGCGTGCAGAGGATGCTCTCGCTCCCTTGCCTCCAGCGTGGGAGCCTGACCCGTCTGGCCGTTAGTGCACATGCTCTGCGTTCATTAAGCCCAGCGGGGCGGGGGTGTCCCATAGTGTTCTGGCCGTTCAGCGGAGCCGCACAAACTTGTCTTGGAGTGGAGGAGGGGTCCAAAGTGAAGGTGGTGGGGCCTGAGATCGGGTGTTCGGCTCCGGCCGAGAGTGGGGAACACGGTGTAATTCTCTATGCCCTGAACAGAGGTTCAGGTTGTTCCCCCCGATGCCTCGTCCTGGATTAAACGAGAGGAAGAGCCCTGTGCGCAGGATCAGCCGGTCTGTGGAGAAGGCAGAACCCCTGCAGGCCCCAGCCCTGGTGAGTAGCAGCTGAGAGCAGTAGGCACAGGGTGTGAGGGGACGAGCGGGGAATCCAGCTGGACCGTTTTACCATTTCTGCTTGTCTGGGCTCAACCTCTCTAATGTGTTGTTAGTTTACAGGCCGCAAGCCAGCCGGTTGCACCCCTCCTCCTCCCCCCGGCCCTGCCACCCCCCAGAGCCCCTCCTCCTCTCCCTCTTTGGGTGGTCTGACCATTGGTCTTAGCCCCTCATTTTCTGCGTCCTCTTACGCCTCACCAACACCTTTGTAGCCATTCAAAAGAGGTGTCGTCTCTCCTCCAGCAAGAGCCAGCACCGGCTTTAAACCCCCAACTTGGGGGGAAGTGGGAGTAGAAACCAAACTGGAGCCTAATCCCCCAGGAGCGGCAGGGACTCTGGGACCCGGAGTCCAGTCCCCACTATCGCAGGCCACCCCAGCATGGAACCCATTGCTGGAAATTTGTTTATAGCCCTGATTTTCCAGGATGGCACCAGATATTAATTTAGCCATAAATGTCTGTATTAAATCCAAGCAGAATTTGTGCAGTTGCTCCAAACATGCCTAAAAGCCCCACTAGTCAGGAGTTATCACATCCAGAGAGTGACGAACCTTGCTAAGCTGTACAGATGTTGACGACGGAGACTCCCAAAAAGGAGTAGGCCCGGCGGGGGGTGCTCAAACCCACTGGCTGGCTCCTGCTTGGACAGGCAGACACACTAATGGCCCCTTCAGAAGCTCAGCCCGTTATACCCTTTCACACACAAGTGATGTTCTGTCGCTGGCCGTGAGCTCGCTAAAAGCCAGGGATTAGGTAGTTCGGAGTTGTTCTTTCTCTGGCCTTTGCCAGTTGGGCAAGGAATTTTCCTTCTGACTTCATCAGCAAAGGTTCTGGTTTAGTATTTCCAGCAAAGCCTCCCCTGGTGCCTGGCACAGCTGGCTGGACTCCTCCTTTCACCTCTTCCCACAACTGAGAAGTGCCTGCCCTCTACAGAACCTGCAAAACCAGATTTTCTGTAGTCAAGTGCATTTAACCCTGGATAGACTAAGCCGACCCGCTCAGAAACGTACATGCTCCACTTTCAAACCCCTTTCTCTTGCCTCCACTTCCGTCGGGAGCCCCTTCCAGGACGTCTGTCCCGATGGTTAGAAACCGTCTGCTAATTCCCAGCCTGCTCTTCCCTGTGAACAGAATCTCCTGCTCCTGCGCCTGCCCGTTCCCCCTGGGTTAAGCCGGAGCCGGAGCTGGAGCTGTGTGCTGGGACTCAGCCGGCTTTGGAGCAAAGGGGGCTCCCTGGAGAGCCCAGCGCAGGTGAATATTGGGGAGCAACAGCTCGGAACCAGTGAGTGGCTAAAGGAGCTGGTCAAAGCCAACTTCCAGCGCAGTGCGACTGCAAACGGGGCGCCGGGCTCATCGGGCCCCTCCCATCCCCCGCCAGCACGGCCCCTCGGCCAGGGGCGTAGGCCTGGCCCTGCCAGCATTATTCCACCTGGGGAATTCCCAGCAGGCCACGTGAGGCTGCTTTGCAAGCCCAGAGTAGCTCAAAGCAGCCTCGTCACTGGTGATCTCAAAGCCCAGGTCCGACCCCAGCACCTCAGACAGTGGGATGGGGAAACTTCCCCTCTGCCCTTCTCTCGGGGAACAAAGGATTTGCAGAGCCCGGTCTGGTAAACCAGCGTCTTGACGAGTGTCCCAGCTCGCTCACCATAGCCAGCTTCATGGGCCTTGACTCCCAAGCAGGAGCCCCTGAATCGCAGAATTCACTCCCTCCCTCCCCGGCAGGTGACATGAATAACGTCTGCTTTCTTCTGCCCTGGCAGGTGACGAGATCCTGCTCCAACTTGCAGAGGAGCATCGTGCGGAGGAGCGGGGCGAGGGCCCAGGACCCCCCAGGGCGGTTTGTGCAACGTCCAAAGGGACCATGGTCCAGAGCCCCCGCGAGGGCCCTGCGGCTCAGCGGAGAAGCGTCCTGGGGAGGTCGGCTCAGGGCAAGAGGGGTACTGGGGAGCTCACAGCAGCCGGGGGCCAACAGAGAACCGTGGGGGGTGAGGGGCCCGGCCCCTGTGCCGAGCGTGGGAAGTGCTCGGGGCAGAAGCAGTCACTGCTAAGCCCCCAGAAGAGCCTGTTGGCGGAGAAGCCTGCCAAGTGCAGGGAGTGTGGCAAGAGCGTCGGCCGGATTCAGTGCTGCCTCCAGCACCAGCACATGCCCCCGGGCAAGCTGCCCTTCACCTGCGCCGAGTGCCGGAAGCGCTTCCGTAAGAAGCGACCCCTGCTCTTCCCCCACGAGCCGCACGAGGCCGAACAGCCCTTCTCCTGCCCCGCCTGCGGCAAGGCCTTCAGCCAGCGGGACACGCTCCTGGCTCACCAGAAGACCCACCTCTGAGAGCACAAATCCATGTGCGCTGCCTGTGGCCAGGGCTTTGCCCCCGAGGAGTAAATGCAGCACCAGTGGGTGCACGCCATGGGAGGCTGCCCCACCAGTGCAGGAGGTGCTTCGCCCACCTAGCCATGCACCAGTGGGTCCCTCCAAGGGTACTCAGTGTGGGTGGGGCATTGCCCACCAGGACAGGCCGGCAGAGCACCAGAGGACTCGTCTCCTGCACGAGGCTGCCGAGGGCACCGCGGGGCTGGCAGCAGGGAGCCAGGGCCTCTCAGGCTGCAGTGGCCTGAGCTGGGCTTGGTGAGCCAACCCCCTACTGTGCCCATGTGACATGTTACATCCCACCCATGTGCCAGCCGGGCCTGGGCCAGGCGAGGCAGAGACCCTCTAGGAATAGAGTCCCTGGGGAGGGGTTTGCTGCCCACCCGAGCCCTGCAGAGAAACCATCTGTGCAGAGTGCGGGGACAGGGCTTCCCCCAGCTCTGGGGGGACGCGTCGTGTCAGAGCACTGCCGGGGCCAGCACCCCCTGGGAGGAGCAGCCACCGCTCCTGGGCACGGGGAAGGTTAAACGGACACTGAGAATCCAGGCAGGAGGCGTCGCTCGCTGTGGGAACAGCCTTGGTTGCACCCCACGAGCCAGCTGGGCCGGTGCATTCGGGTCCCTTTGCGCCCCCCTGTGTTCGGGCGGCACAAAAGGAGCAGAAAGCAGCCAGGTCGGGCTAGCTGAGAATCCCTGGGCACAGGGGAGCTCTCACCTTGTGCACCTGGCTCCCATGGGACCTTGGCCACCCAAACCTGTACAGGGGCCTCGGCCAAAGTGCCTGGTGCTCCAGCTCTCTCCACTCTGCCCTGAGTCCTCCACACCTCTGCCTGTCCCCCGGGCTGGGGATTTGGGGCATGTGGATGCCAGGTTAACCAGGGCTGGACAGTGACCGTGTCCGTCCCCAGAGCAGGTCCAGCATGTATGGTGACCACACCAGCGCCCCCAACAGGCCCTTCTCTTCTGGGGTGGCTGGGCTGCTCCTAACCACAGAAACTCCAGTGAGGATCTGGGTCTCACGCTCTGCCTGTTGGTAACTGGACGATCTGACCAATGGGCTCCAACGACGTCTGATAACGTCGCTTGGCCAGGTCCCTTGTGACCAGTCCTCCCCGTTCCCAGCTAATTGGCTGCTCTGATGTCATTGAGACACAAGATCACAGACTGGAGAACAACCACCAAGTGCGGCAAAAACTCCTGGTATGAGCATCTCCCCATTACCTGCTGAGAGTCACAGCAGGACATGCTCCTTCTTGGGGACAGGCCCTGGGTCTGCAGCAGGGACTCAAACCTGGGCTCCTCTGTTCTGAAGCAGAACAGGTCGCTCAGCCGTTCTTCGATATTTCTACCCTCAAACCAGCTGTTACCGACTTGGAAACAGCCCAGGAATTTAACTCTTGGCGCTGGAAAGACTCAGAGGGCGTAGTTATCCGCTGCCTTGCACCCTATGCAGTCTTTTCCCCCATGCAAAGTGGGTGCAGAACGCTTCCAGATCAGCTTGCTGCAGCCTCTCCCTCTGGGCCAGCGTCACTGAGCAGAGGGTGCAAGGCATGGGGGACACAGGCCCTGAGTTGCACTCATGGACGGTTCTCCAGCGAGGACAGCTAGGTTGGGATTTTCAGAACAGCCTTTGGGAATTAGGTGCCTAAATTCCATTCAGAGTCAATGGGAGCTGGACACCAGGCTCCCTTTAGGTGCCTTCAGAAAATCCCAGCTGGAGCCTTGGAGCTTAACTCCTCTCTAGAACGTTGTTTGGATTGAGATAAATCCTTGATGCTGCTGGTTCTAGTCCACGTTCCTGCCTGCTCAGGGGAAGTGGAAACGTACACAGTGAAATGTCAGAATAAGCTGGGGGGAGGAATTACTTTCAAAATGCTGCATTTGGCGGCTGCCTGTCTTCTCTGATCTCCCCAGCTCAGCCTGTTACCAGCCTTGTGTGGGCTTCTCCTTTTCTGCCTTGGCTCACATGTCGAGGTGTTTATTTTGCATCACAGATCTGGGCTGCTGAAGTTTTTCTTTAGTTCCAATTGAGAGGTGAACTGACACTCTAACACCTAAAATACACTGGGGTTTCCTTTTCAGGAGGGGCCAGGGGAAGAGAATCCCCTTCCCATGATTTCCAGGGTCAAAGGGCTGCTGTAAACCTGTCTGCTCCAAAAACATGTAAAGAGCAGCTTGGTAGAAATGGAGTTTTTCTAAAGTCTGTAAATAAAATTGTAAAAGCTAATTCCACGGGCCTTGGCTCCTTTCTGTCCTCCTGTGGCGGAGGACAGAAGTGTGTTTTGGTCTCTGAATAACAGAGGGGGGAGTGTACAGTTTGCTGCAGCTATTCAGACAAACTCTAGCCCTGCCATATGCAGGTGGAGCCCCTCTGAATTCTGTAGCCCATGGTCTGTGGACATCTGAAACAGACAGGTATCGATGGCTCCTATTAGTGCCAGGACAGGAGTGGAAACTGGATCCACTTTGCACCCACAAAAATGGAGGTTGGGTGGGTTGAGGCCTTCTTGTAACTCAAACCCTAGCAAGAGAAGGGGCTGTGCCCGCCCAAAGCATCTGTGAGTCTGGGTGCAGCACCCAGGAGGAAACGCAGGAATGTAGGAGCAAAGGGCAGAGGTTGTGATCGTCTGTCCAGGAGGATATGATCATGGTAGCCTGCAGGTCAGCCTGATTTGAATGAGCCTGAGCTGGGCTTCTCCTTTTTAACGACTGCCAGGCCCCAGGCGGCCAAGGAGGGGAGCACTTTCAAGGAGAACCTATTTTTCTACCCTGTGGGGTTACTTGCTCCTGTTCGTGTGCAGTACATGCTCCAGAGTGGGCGGCTGGATCTCAGCCCAGCCTTTTTTAGATGCAGTGTGTTCAGAGGGCAGGAAACAGACATCACCTTTGGCCTGCTATGTCACAGTGCAGCGCTGTCGTGTGGCTCAGCAGTGTGTCTAGCATGTAGCAGTGTGTTTTGTGTTGTCTCTGCATTGCTACACAGCATCACAAGCTGGCCTCTTGCAGGCAGCTGGGAAAACCACACCTTGTTTTAGTGTCCACAAGTGAGCTAGGCACTTCCCCGGCTAGACAGGAGTCTGCCTCCCAGGAGCTTACGGTGGGGGACTTGGGAGACAAGGGAGGCGCTAACATACAGTGAATGTGTAAGTAAATAAGGAAGCATTATTACTCCTTCCCATAACACAAGAACTAAGGGTCATCAAATGAAATGAGTAGGCAGCAGGATTAAAACAAAATGAAGTATTTTTTCACACAGGGCACAGTCAACCTGTGGAACTCCTTGCCAGAGGATGTTGTGAAGGTCCAGACTAGAACAGTTCAAAAAAGAACTAGATACATTCATGGAGGCTGGGTCTATCAATGGCTATTAGTCAAGCTGCTCAGGGATTGAGCCCCAGGCTCTGGGTGCCCCAAACCTCTGAGTGCCAGAAGCTGGGAGTGGCTGACAAAGGAGGGATCTCTCGATAATTGCCCTGCTCTGTTCAGTCCCTCTGAGGCAGCTGGCCCAGGCCCCAGTCAGACTTGGCACCATGGCCCCAGGTCTGCCCTGGTGGGGTCCCGGGGTCCCAGCGCGCTGTGCCGAAGAGGCAGCGTGAGCCCAGGCGTGGGGCTGCCCCGCAGGAGTTTCCCCCTCCAGCCCCGGGTGCTTCTGCTGCAGCCCCACGGGGTCCGCGCCAGGGGCCTGAACCCAGCGGCTCCCAGCCCGATCCCCGCTGCGGGGCTTGTCACATCCGACAACGAGCCGCGCTCCGGGCGCGACTGGCACCGCACAGGCCGGCCCCGCCTGCCGCCGCCAGGGGCCGCTGCAGCCCCGCCGCTCCCGGCCCCGCAGCCAGGCCGCGGCTCCCTCCCTCCCTCCCGGCTGCGCTCGCTCTGCTCCGCCCGGCAGCGGGGCCGGCCCGTGGCGAGGCGGCGCCGGGACTCTGCCCAGCCCGGAGCGGGAGCGGAGCTCGGCCGGGCCGGGCCCGCTGGAGAAGCCCCGCCCGCCCGGGGGGGCCATGGCCGAGCGGGCCGCTGCCCAGGTAAGGGCCCGGCGGGCGGGGGAGCCTCGGGCCCCGGGAGCTTCTCCCCGCCCGGCCTGGGCCCCGGGAGCCGGGCCGCGGGGAGCGCGGGGCTGCCCGGCCGGGCGGGGGTGCCGGGGTCCCGGGGCGGGTCCGGCTCACGCAGCCTGGCCAGGGCTGCCGGGGGCGGTGCGATCCCGGCCCGTTTCTCCCCCCCGGGGTTTGCCTCCCGCTGCGGTCACCTCCGGGGTAGCGGGACGTGAGCTCGGCAGCCGGGGCAGGAGCGTGGGGACCCGGCCCGTGTCCGAGCAGAGGCCGGGCCTAGCGCTGCTCGGGTGTCACTGGGGCGGTGCCAGCGGGCCCGGCCCGTGCGGTCACCGAGCGGACAGCTGAGCACCCACCTGCCGCCGGCTGTCGTGCCAGGCCAGCGGGGGAGGTCAGGGCTCTTACTGGGCCCCCAGGGCGTCTCTCCCGGCCGGCACTGCCCGGCCTCCCGCATGGGCACCACGAGGCGCGTTGTGCCCACTGGAGTTGGAAGGTGGGTTCTGACTCTGCCTGGACCCTGGTTGCTGCCAAGGCTGGGATCTAAAAATGCATCTACCCACTTAATAGAATTGCAGGTAATGAATGGGACCATAATAAACCCCTTGAGTCTTGTAATCAGACCCGCCCTGTGTCGCACTAGTTTTCAGGTGCTAAGGTCTGCGATCCCCCCTGAAGCCTATGATGAAAATACTAGGAGATCTGTGCCTGCCACACCCGGAGTGCGGGCAAACTTTGAAACCTGGGAAGTGCTCAGCAGCGTGGGAGCAGCTCTGTATTGTGCCTAGGGTGACCAGATAGAAAGTGTGAAAAATAGGGACAGGTGGTGGGGGGTAACAGGCGTCTGTATAAGAAAAAGCCCTGAATATCAGGACTGTCCCTATAAAATTGGGACATCTGGTCACCATAATTTTTCCCCTGCAGCCAGATCAGGGTACTATCTCCGGCTCAGTTTTCACTTGCTGTCCTTGCAAACAGGTTCTGGAACCGGACTTGGAGCAACAGGGTGTGATGCCTTTACAACCCCTTGCCGTCCCGGAACAAACTGTGAGAGAAACTCAGCTGGGCACAGCAGCGATTTCCCTGGCTGTAATGACTTCAATCCAAGCCCTGGAGAGGAAGGTGGAGGCTCACACCGCACGGTGGCTGAACCTGGAGGGGAGAACAGGGACGACTGAGAAGAAACTAATAGACTGTGAGAGGACAGTGGTGGAGTTTGGGAACCAGCTGGAGAGTAAGTGGGCCGTGCTGGAGACTCTGATTCAGGAGAATAATCTGCTGCAGAGGAGGCTGGAGAACGTGGAGAACCTGCTGAAGAACAGGAACTTCTGGATCCTGAGACTCCCCCCAGGCACTAAAGGGCTGGTCCCCCAGGTAACTATGTCCCAGCTCGTGCCGAGGGATGCGAGCAAAATATAATATAGAATTATCAGATGATCTTGTTCATCCACCATGCTGTGAAATCTTGGGACCACTTCGGGATGTCCCATGAGTCCCTGCACTATAGTTGCAAATTGTGATGTATGTGGCCCCAGCACGTACACAATTAGGTTTGTCAGCAGCCTGCAGAGGGATGGAGGTTTAAGCAACAGCAGTGCAGGGGTCCCCTTGAGTCGGGGAGGTCCTGAAGTCCTTTTAAGGTACAGAGACGGAAGAAAGGCTTCCTTGCCTTGTCCAGAGGGGTTGTGACTGGCTTGATGACTGTGGGGCTGGGGGTTGTTTGTTCTCCTTGTCTCATAACTAATAAAAGATGTAAGGAGCTATTAACAGGATGGTACAAAAGCAGCAAGCGCTGAGCATGCAACGCGTGTGATTTCAGGTGCCGGTGACATTCGATGACGTCTCAGTGTATTTCAATGAGCAGGAGTGGGGGAGCTTAGAGGAATGGCAGAAGGAGCTTTACAAGAACGTGATGAAGGGAAATTATGAGACTTTGATCTCACTGGGTAAGGATCTGTTTTCCCTCCTTTGTTAGAAGCGGTAACTTGTGTGCAGTTTGTAGTCTGGAATCCAGCTCGGAATTATCCTCCACTTACGTTGCATTTTACTAGGTCAGCACTTGTAGCTCTCGAAGATTTTCTGAAAGTTCAACTCAGTACATCCTCCCATAGGAACAGAGAGTGAAAGTTACCCAGTGGTGGCTTGAGCTCTCCATGTCCTTTGCTTTCTCCCGCTGGATAATAATTGCATTTATCTGCTCCGGCCCGAGTTGTCTTTACAGAAATCTGATGATGTCCACTTCTGACTTCTCTTGGTTCTTATGCACGCTCCGTACTGTAGGTAGCACGCGCGTGCCTTATCCTCACAAACCCCT
Source organism: Gopherus flavomarginatus (assembly GCF_025201925.1). Lineage (NCBI taxonomy): Eukaryota > Metazoa > Chordata > Testudines > Testudinidae > Gopherus > Gopherus flavomarginatus. The sequence goes on along the minus strand of NC_066618.1, from coordinate 2,790,160 downwards.
GTAAGGCAGGGCAGTAGCGTCACCTTTTTATGGATGGGGAATTGAGGCCCAGAGAGATTAAGAGCCACATTTTCAAATGCTCAGCCCCCGCCACTGGGCCAGATTTTCAAAAGAGCCGTGCTCCCACCATTCTGTGCTCTTTGGAAAATCTGCAGTTCTTTGTAGTGTTGTGTTCCCTGCTGTCATTCTTTTCTTTGAAATAGATTATGCCATTTCCAAGCCTGACATCTTAGCCCGTATTGAACAAGGGGAAGAACCATGTATCCGGGATCAGCAGGACTCGGAGAGAGTAGAAATCCCTGTGGAGCCTTGCACAGGTGAGTGCTGCTGCTTCTTCAGTTAGCGTCCCTCTAGGTGCTGCACTGTAGGTGTGTCTGTGCCTCTGATTGGAGAATTTAAGTAGCAGCGTCTGTTCGGCCTGCACATGCGCCCTCTCTCCCTTGTGGGCTGCCTGGAGGTCATCCAGCGCTGTGCAGGCGAACCGCCCACTGCTCCTTCTCGTCGCCCCTGGCCTGGGAACTGAACGAGTAGTTTTCAGTTTTTAGTTCTCAGCATTTCCATTAGCGTTTGTAGTGCCTAGAGAGCCCATTCCCCAAGGGGTGCTTGAACCCTGCTCCGCCCCAGGCCCGGTCCCCACTCCACCCCTTCCCCTAGGCCATGCCCCACCCTGCCTTTTCCATTCCACCCCCCTGCCTCGCTCTATCTTTTCCTGCCCCCGCTCCTCCCCCTTGCCCCCTGCTCACCGCTGAACAGCTGATCCTCGGTGGACAGGAGGTGCTGGGGGGAGGGGAAGGAGCTGATGCTGGTGACTGCCAGGGGGTGCTGAGCATCCACTATTTTTTTCCGTGGGTGTTCCAGCTCCAGAGCACCCATAAAGTCAGCGCCTAAGTAGGGGCATGACCGTTTCCCGCCCTGTTTTAAAAGGCCCCTCTCCTGCAGGGAGGCAATGCCAGGGCTGGATGGACACTCTTGTTGTGTCCCGCGTCTCTCGGAGAGGCACATATTCCGCAGAAGTGCAGCTTCTCCCAGCAGCTGAAGGCTAGATCCCAAAAGAACCGGCAACAAAATTTGAAACTCCTCCCCTGGTCCCGAATCCACTCCAGGATGAAGGTCGTCTCAAGAGCCTTCAACCTCCAGAGGGGGAGAATTGCAGAGAAAGTCGGCTGACTGCCCCTCTAAAGTCTCTAGAGAAAAGGGCTGCAAGCCCTCAAACCAAGCTCTTGACCAGCCAAAGGGGATCCCTGGTGTGTTCGGTCACTTTGGCACCAATGACCGCAAAGAGTGGCACCAAGAGCTCCATATGCCTAGGGACCCACGTAATGCCTAGGGACCCATGGGGCCCAGGCTGGGGAACGGGCACCACTGTCGGTACCGTCTCTACAAAATTGGTGCCAACAAAAAGATCCTTGGCATGAAGCACTTCAAAACAGCTCCAGTCGGAATGAGCCGCACATAAAAGGCCGTTGGTACCGAGTCAGCATCAACAACAGCTCCTGACAGCATCAACCACAGTCATATCACTGGAGTTCTGCTTCTCTGGTTCCTCCACAACCATAAGGTCCCGAGAGTCCCCACTACTCGGTACCCAGGCTCCAGCACCGAGCCCATCTCGGTCCCCAGAACCACCATCAGCACCGGGGCGTTCACCTCCAGCGCCCTTATCAGCCCCACCCTACTCCAGCGGGGAGTCAGACAGTGACCAGAAGGACCGCTTGTCTCTGGTCTTACGTCACAACCCTCTGTTTTAGCATCTGAGACCTACACAACTGCATCCACGCTGAGATCCCCAATCTTCCTGGTATGGTCACCCATGCCACCCATGCCCTTCCCCTTCAGTGGCCTTGCTGGGATCCACGGGCAGCCTACAAGCCCCACACCTCTCGGGGATCTAGAATCTCCCACAGAGAGTCCACCAGATGATCCCCTCTGGACTCTGTATCCAGAGCCCCAGAGGCTTGGGAAGAAACTTTCAAGCAACAGGAGGCCAGACTGGAGGTGAACACCACTCCACCAATGAACATCTCCTCTTCACCTGATGAGGTGGCGATGCCCCCTCCTCCATCATTAGCTGATGATTTTAAGCTTTTCCAAGAGGGTGGCTGAGGCTCTGCAAACTCCCTTCAAGGAAGTGAAAGACTCACACCACAAATTGCTGGACATACTGCACACCTCTTCCTCTTCCAGAATTGTCCTCCCAGTCAATGAGGTGCTTTTAGATCCTGCCACGGCCATCTGGCATACACACCTCTATTGCATCAACCTGCAAAAGGGCAGACAAAAAATGTTTCGTGCCCCCCAAGGAGGCCGATTAGGCAGACTAGATTAGACCTGTTTGCCTACATAGCAGCCAAGGACTGGAATGCTTAAAGGGGACCGTGTTTGGCTTCTTGTTAACCAGTGTGGTGCTACAAAAGCTCGATTGATATTGATTTTGTGACTCCATTATAGAATAAACCACCAGTTCTGGAGAAGTGCGAGCCTTGTTTCTTGCAGTCTGCCCTGAGTGTGGCATTCTTAGAGTGACCTATCCGGGCACCCAGGCACAGCTTCCAAAGTTGGTGCAATTCCAAACGTGGCTCCCACATCTTCCTCCCTCCCTTTGATCCTAGATTCTATTCTAGGTCTCAGAAGGTTGGTCTCTCTCTTAGCTCGCAGTTAAAGTACATCTAGTGGGCATAGCAACTTGTCACCATCAGGTGGACGGACACTCAGTATTTGCCTGTCCAGCAACACGCAGATTCCTCACGAGCGTTAGAAACCTCTTCCCACAGGTCGGATCACCCACTCCAACATGGGACCTCAGCTTGGTTCTGAAAACTAACTAGAACACCCTTTGAACCCATGGCCACTTGCTCCCTCCTACATCGGTCCGTGAAGACAGCATTCCTTGTGGCCATTACCTCAGCACGGCAGATGTGGAAATAGCAGTGTTGTTGGCACAGCCGCTGTTCACCGTCTTCTTTAAGGACAAAGTCACCCTGAGGCACGTCCCACGCTCCTACCCAAGGTAACCTTGTCCTTTCGTATGAACCAGCTAATTCACTTCCCTGCCTGTTTTCCAAAACCACACTGTGACTACAGAGAGGCAATACTGCATATGCTGGCTGTTAGGAGAGCCCTAGCATTTTGTTTGGTCAGGACTAAGGACTTTAGGAAGTCTCCTAAACTCTTCCTTTCATTCGCAGAAAGATCCAGAGGCACCACAATATCAGCTCAAAGACTCTCAAAATGGGTCTCCGGTTGCGCTAACCACTGTTACCATGTGCGTAACCTGCTGCCCCATAAGGAAGCCGCAAGCACTCCACGAGAGCTGTTTCTATCTTGGTTGCGTTTCCAACCTGGGCCTCTGCCCATGCTTTCGCGGAACACTACGCAATTACTCGGGACTCAGCCTCTCATGCCATCTTCAGTTCCTCAGCACCATCATCAGTAACAGACTCCACCCCGAAGCCCCAGCCTGCCATGGGGGATACTGCTGGGAAGTCACTGCGGTGGAGCACCCATGGGGACACTGCTCAAAGAAGAAGAGGACGTTGCTCACCTTGTGCAGTAACGATGTTTTTTTTGAGATGTGTGACCCCTATGTGTGTTCCACCACCCACCCTCCTTCCCCCGACTTCAGAGTTCTCGACGAGGGGCTCTGCGGTAGAGAAGGAACGGAGGGATGGTTTGCCCACACAGCGCTTGATGGCCTCCAGGCAGGCCACAAGGGAGGGAGAGCGCATGTGCAGGCTGAACAAATGCTGCTACCTAGGTTCTCTGATTAGAGGCAAAGAGGCCCAGATACATCTACAGTGGAGCACCCATAGGCATCCTACTCAGAGAACCATTGTTATTGCACAAAGTGAGTAACTTCCTCTTTAATCTGAAGCTCTAAATCCTTCGAAATCGGTCATTCTTTCTATACCAGCATCCCCCGTGCTGCCTAACTGTGATCCTTCCCTCATTTAACAATAAAGGAAGGGCAGAGTGACTGCGACCAGTTCGTGAGCCTCAGGTTGAGAACCCAGGTTCTTAGTCTCAGGGATTGAGGTCTGTCGCACGGCGAGGTTGTGTTGATGGGATTGGATTTTCACTGCGGTGGGATGACCTAGTGAAAACGGCACTTATGCTTTTCACTAGGCTGTGACACCACCCGGAACTGATGAAGTATATCCCCCAGTGACTAACTAGTGACTTGCTTTCCAAAACCGTCTTCCCATGGAGCTCAAAGTGCTTTGCAAACGTTAGTGAGGATGAAATCCCTGCGCGGATGGCCAGCACAAACCCAAGGTGCTGCTTTTAAATCGGTGGCTATCGGTAAAATGACGTAATTCTCTTTCTCAGGGCCGGAGTCCCCCAGGTTGACAAGTGACACTCTGTCAAAGATCAAACAAGAGGAGGAGCCCCATGTGCAGGATCAAGGGGCCTTGGAGGAAAGTAAAATCCCAACAGACCCACCACACTGCAGCCCAGGTGAGTAACAGACTAACCCAGCCAGAAACAGCACGAGCAGTAAATCCTGTCTTTACAAGTGCCTTCTTGCTGTATGTAATCCAGTGGTATCTCTTCATGGCAGATGTTCCTCATGGCTTCCCACCAATCCTAACCAACTGCAGGCACTTAATCCCTCCCATCACCCATCCTTCCTCCGAGGAGTCAGTGAAGCAGAGCTGGTCTCCTCCTCTTCCCTCTGACGAAGGTATTTGTTGCAAGCAGCGTTTGTGTTTTGTTGTAACTCTTAAACCACCTCATCAGGTGCCTCAGCTGCAGACAGCACTAAGCTGCTCGGGTGATGACGTGATGTTCCCATGCCTGTCTCTGCCTGAAGGTTTCAGGATGGGCCTTTACAGGATGCAGATGGTCCCCAGGGGTCGAGCAATGACTACAGATTGCACTGTCCACCAGAAAGGGTTGTAAAGAGTAAGAAATGCCATGGTGTATGCGATCACTGGCTGTTTCTGCTGCAGAGACGGAACACCTGGTATGTTCGGTGGCACCTTAAGTGCATCTGAAGAAGTGGGTTTTTTACCCACGAAAGCTTATGCCCAAATAAATCTGTTAGTCTTTAAGGTGCCACCGGACTCCTCGTTTCTGTGGATACAGACGAAGACGGTTACCCCCGATACTGGTATGTTCATTATATTTCCGCCCTCTCTCCCCCCGGGCTGAATGGAGTACATTTGGTCCCATTCCTCTCTTATGTAACTCCAGTGATCGTGTCTGATGGTAGGTGGCTGGCTACTCTTTCAGCCCAGCTTTGAGGTTGTTCAGAACTAGAAACGACTGAAGTCACCTAATGAGCAGAGCTGTTAAAAACAGACAGCTGCTATTCCAGCGCTGCACTCAAACGTGCCCATTGTTTCCTGTTTAATTCTCTGGGGCAGCCGGGTCAGAGTCTGCCAGCAGTGTCCTTCCCTATCTGTAATGAGAGAGCTTTGGAACAGGGCTCTTACAATTCATGTGGGGTCGAAACTCATCACTTCAGGTCTCAGCCAGAGAGGAACTTTTGAGTGACTTTGTTAAATCACTGACCAGTCAAAGCAGCCTCCATGTCCCATACTGTTAACGTCAGGCTATCCATGACAATACCTCAGAGAAGCATAACGAGAGAACTCAAGGGTGATGCCAAGCCTGTCTTCTCCGAGAGAAACCTGGGGCCGCTTTGGAAGGGGATTACCCAACAGGAAAGTCTCTTGGTGCGACTCACCTGGGGCAGTGACCCAGCGTGAGGCTTGTGCATCACTTAAAGCCCAGAGGTCAATTTTACTCTGCCAATAGTAGGTCATTTCCTAATCTCTGTAAACGCTGAGGTGGGAGATGTCTGCCTTTTTCTGAACAGCCACTGCCTAGCATCATCCCTGCAGGCGGGACCCAGCCCCTGAGCTTAGAAATCAGGAAAGTCCAGACCTTTAGGTTTCCTTCATGCCAAACCGATGGAGTGAGTAATCTGTGGATTCTGTTTAATTTCCAGCTGATGATGAGGGGATTGTGATCAAAACCGAGGTGCAGCAAGTGGAGGATGTGCCAGGGACATCGCTGGAGAGAGCAAAAGAGGAAGCTGTCCTGGGATCCTGGGAGCGTGTCCAGGACCCTGGGGAGGAGCTTTCTGAAAACCTGAAGGTGCCGGGGACGATGTTGGGAGGATTTGAAGAGGAGGATTTCCAGGATCCTGGCGAGGTAACATCCCAGGAGGTTGCGTGCAGCTCAGTAACACAGCAGAGAAGCCACGCAGAGAGCAGGACAGTGACCTCCGCTCACTGGGGTGGGGCCCTGATCCACCACCAGAGAAAGAGCACTCGGGAGAGACTGTTTGTGTGCGCAGTGTGCGGGAAGAGCTTCAGGCTGAAGATAAATCTCATCATCCACCAGAAGGGCCACGCAAACGAGCTGCTGTACGAGTGCACACACTGTGGGGAAAGTTTCAGAGCCAAGCAGAAATTTCTGCTGCATCTGCGACACCAGACGGCTGCGGGGGCCTGCTTGCTCTCTGCTCCTCAGGAACGCTCAAGCCAAGCGGCTCCCCCTGAGTCCCAGCCCCGAAGCCAGACGGACGACGGTTCCAGCGGTATCACCAAACGGCTCAAGAGGCTGGGTCACAAATCGAGTCTGAGCAAATACCAGCTGCCTCGTGTGCAAAGGACGTACACGTGCAGGGAATGCATGGAGCACTTCTCTAAGAGGAGGTGTCTCGTCGTGCACAAAAGGATGCACGCCGACCGCAGCAAGGGGTCGCTCATACTGTGTCCATACTGCAGCAAGAGCTTCACCCGTCCCTCTGACCTCATCCGGCACCAGAGGATCCACACTGGGGAGCGGCCCTACCAGTGTGGCCAGTGTCACAAAACCTTCAACCGGCACCACCACCTCGTGGACCACCAGAAAATCCACACGGAGAGAGAGAGGCCCTATCAATGCAGCGAGTGCGGGAAAGCCTACATCCGCAGGCAGCACCTCCTCAAGCACAAACACAGCCACAGGAAGAAGAAATCGTAACAGGTGAGAGAGCCGGTCTGCAGAAACACTGAGGGGTCAGCGGGGCAATCTGCAGGAGGGAGACGCTGAATGGCTCAACGGCTTCCAGTCGGAATAGCTGCCTCTGGCCTGCCCGCGTTCACAGCCAGCCAAGCTGGGGGGCTGCATAGGTGTAGCCAAGGGGAGGATTGGTCTTTGATTTTTAATGAGCTGCGGCCTATTCACCTGGGAGACTAGGGTGTCTGTTGATTTCACCTTATCCTGCTAAGGCAATTAAGGCCAAGCCATAGTGCATCAGTGCCGATGGTAAACCCAGGCGTGACAATCCAGGCAGATTTGTTCCTGGATAAGAGGTTACAATAAAGCGACTGCACTGCAGCAGGATGTCATGTTCACAGGAACATGAACTGGCAGCAAATGAATATTGAAGTGAAAAGCTCCGGTTTTAATGGGACAATACAAATGGATGGAGTGTGGCGATGGGCAGCTCACGGCAGCAGAGAAGTGACTCCTGTGTTCAGCGTTTAATACGTGTCAGTATTTAAACAGATTCCAAAGCCGGGCGGGCACATTGGGGTCACCTGGTCTGACCGCCTGTATAACGCACACCATGTGACTTCGGCTGAAATAGAGCAACTCTTTTTTTTACAAAAAATACCCCCGTCTTGATTGAAAATTGTTAATTGCCTGGGATCCTGGGGCTCCACCTTTGGGGGCAGGGCTGGGCTGAGAGGGGAGGGCGCTGCTCTCACTGTGTTGCTCACGCGCTGGGAAGCCAGCTGCTAGTTTGCTGGTGCAGGGTCCTGGCCCATGTGTGCTGCCAGCTCTGTGTGAGGTAAAAGCCCCCAGCAGCCCACGGTGGGGGTGGGGGTGTCTGTCCTTGATCCTGCACTCTCTGTCCATTCCAAACGCCCACTGAACGCAGGGAGCATGGAGCCCTGCAGCAGGTTCCCCTGCTCCACCTGACCTCCCTGTGGTCCTGTGCAGTGAGAATGTGGGGAACCCTCCCCTCTACCTCTGCAGGGCTGTGAAAGGAGACGAGGTGGGGGCTGCTGATGAGGGCTGGAGCCAGCTTGAGATGCCAATGGGCATGAGAGAGAATAAGCTGGTGGGAGAGGAGGGGAAGACAGGATGACAGAGAAAAGGAAGAATGGGGTGGGGTGAGGGTGGTAGGAGGAGATGAGGACAGAGCAAGAGGAAAGGAGAGACATAGAGGGTGGAAGATGACTGGCGATCGCAAAGAACTGAAGATTTATTAAGAGCAGGGCTGTGTAGAGATGCGACAAATGGGGCCAGGATGGAGGTTTATAAAACAAGGAAGGGGCAGGAACAGGTGCCTTGGGTGCACCTGGTCACCCTGATGAAAGAACAGGGAGCTGCTGAGGGAAAGGCAAGGGCAGCCCCTGGGAAAGGGAAATGTTCCTTTACAAAACAATTACCCCGCGGGACCCTGGGCCACAAGAGCTCCCTGGTGGGGAGGAGGCATTAGGATGCGGCACGGCAGGCAGCCTGTGTCTCATTTCTGGTCTCCCGGCCTCGGACAAGGTGTGAGTCCCAGGGAGGCAGCATTGGCTGGTCAGGGTGGGGGTATATTTGGGGAGACAGAATGAGGGAGCTGTCCTGGCCCCAGCTACAGCCCAGCAGCCCCCGGCTCCCTTTGCTGCCCTGGTACTGACTGGATCCTCCAGCTCCTGAAGGTGCCAGGAACCGGCTCCAGCCCTGCTGCGCCCCCACCCACCCTGCCTTGGCCCCCTCAGGCACCGCCCATGCTGCTGGGTCCCAGCGGCCTCCTGCCAGCAGGGGCGGCTAGTGTCCAGCTCCCTGGCCGGGCCCTCCCCACCGCTCCCGGGCCCTGGCAGCCAGGCCGCAGCTCCCATCCGACTGCACTCGCTCACTCTGCTTGGCCGTGGGGCTGGCGTAGTGTGGGAAACCGCCGCCTGTAGGAATGTGCTCCCCGTAGCAGTTACTGTTGCAGAATGGATTGTAAGAAACTGCTATTGTAAAAAACTGCTACCTGATGTAGCACATTCCTACAGGTAGCAGTTTGTCCCCTGCACTCATGGCAGGACAAAGTATTATCTAGACCATTCCTGACATGTGTTTGTCCAACCCACTCTTAAAAATCCCCAGTGATGGAGAGTCCCTTCCCGTCCCATGCATCCGACAAAGTGGATATTCACCCACAAAAGCTCATGCTCCAATACGTCTGTTAGTCTATAAGGTGCCACAGGACTCTTTGCTGCTTTTACAGATCCAGACTAACACGGCTACCTCTCTGATACTTTCCTAGGCAATTTATTCCAGTGCTTAACCACCCTGACAGTTAGGACATTTTTCCTAATGTCCAGCCTAAACCTCCCTTGCTGCAGTTTAAGCCCATTGTTTCTTGTCCTATCCGCAGAGGTTAAGAAGAACAATTCTTCTCCCCCTCCTTGTAACAACCTTTTATGTACTTGAAAATGGTTATCATGTTTCAGTCGTCTCTCATAGCTCATGTTTTCTAAATCTTTAATCATTTTTGTTGCTTTTCTCTGGACTTTCTCCAATTTGTCCTCGTTTCCTGAAATGTGGCGCCCCAAACTGGACACAATACTCCAGTTGAGGCCTAATCAGCGCAGAGTAGAGCAGAAGAATTACTTCTCGTGTCTTGCTTACAACACTCCTGCTAATACAGCCCAGAAGGATGTTTGCTTTTTTTGCAACAGTGTTACACTGTTGACTCATACTTAGCTTGTGATCCATTGTGACCCCAAGATCCCTTTCCACAGTGCTCCTTCCTAGGCAGTCATTTTGCATTCTGTATGTGTGCCACTGATTGTTCCTTCCTAACTGGAGAACTTTGCATTTGTCCTTATTGAATTTCATTCTATTTACCTCAGACCATTTCTCCAGTTTGTCCAGATCATGTTGAATTTTAATCCTAATCCCCCAAAGCATGTGCAACCCCTCCCAGCTTGGTATCGTCCGCAAACTTTATAAGTGTACTGTCTATGCCATTATCTAAATCCTTGATGACGATCTTGAAGAGAACCGGACCTAGAACTGATCCCTGTAGGACCCCACTCGTTATGCCCTTCCAGCGTGACTGTGAACCACTGATAACTATTCTCTGGGAACAGTTTTCCAACCTGTTTGCACCCAGCTTATTGTAGCTTCATTTAGGTTGCATTTCCCTAGTTTATGAGAAAGTCATGCGAGACAATATAAAAAACTTTAGTAAAGTCAAGATATACCACATCTACTGCTTCCCTCTATCCACAAGGCTTGTTACCCTCTCAAAGGAAGCTCTCAGGTTGGTTTGACACAATTTTTTCTTGACAAATCCATGCTGACTGTTACTTATCACCTTATTTTCTTCTAGATGTTTGCAAATTGATTGCCTAATTATTTGCTCCATTATCTTTCCGGGTACAGAAGTTAAGCTAACTAGGCTGTAATTCCCTGAGTTTTCCTTATTTCCCTTTTTATAGATGGGCACTAGATTTGCCCTTTTCCAGTCTTCTGGAATGTCTCCTGTCTTCCATGACTTTTCAAAGACAATTGCTAATGGCTCAGATATCTGCTCAGTCAGCTCCTTGAGTATTCTAGTATCCATTTCATCAGGCCCTGCTGATTTGAAGACATCTAATTTGTCTAAGTAATTTTTAACTTGTTCTTTTCCTATTTTTGCCTCTAATCCTACTTTGATTTCATTGGCATTCACTATGTTAGACATCCAATCGCCACCAACCTTCTTGGTGAAAACTGAAACAAAGACGTCATTAAGCACCTCTGCCATTTCCACATTTTCTGTTATTGTTTTTCCCCCCTTGTTGAGTAATGGGCCTACCCTGTCCTTGGTTTCCTCTTGCTTCTAATGTATTTGTAGAATGTTTTCATGTTTCCCTTTATGTCTCTAGCTAGTTTGATCTCATTTTGTGCCTTGGCCTTTCTAATTTTGTCCCTACATACGTGTGTTATTTGTTTATATTCATCCTTTATCATTTGACCTAGCTTACACTTCTTGTAGGACTCTTTCTTGATGTTTAGATCACTGAAGATCTCCTAGTTAAGCCAAGGTGGTCTCTTGCCAGACTTCCTGTCTTTCCTACACAGTGGGGTAGTTTGCTCTTACACCCTTAATAATGTTTCTGAAAAACTGCCAATTGTCTTCAATTGCTTTTCCCCTTAGACTGCTTCCCATGGGATCTTACCTACCAACTCCCTGAGTTTGCTAAACTCTGCCTTCTTGAAATCCATTCTCTTTATTTTGCTGCTCTCCCTCCTACCATTCTTTAGAATCATGAACTCTATCGTTTCGTGATCACTTCCACCAAAGCTGCCTTCCACTTTCAAATTCTCAACCAGTTCCTTCCTATTTGTCAAAATCAAATCTAGAACAGCCTCTCCCCTGGTAGCTTTCTCCACCTTCTGAAATAAAAAATTGTCTCCAATACATTCAAAAAACTTGTCGGATAATGTATGCCCTGCTGTGTTATTTTCCCAACAGATGTCTGAGTAGTTGAAGTCCCCCATCACCACCAGGAACATAAGATTCTTATTTGCTGACTTGTCCTAATTTGCTGAAAACTGCAATATGATGTAGCTAATTGCTACAGATAGCAGTTTCTTACACTATTGGGTGTGTAAACGTGCTGATAGAGCTAATTCCTACAGATAGCAGTTGCTTACACCATAGGGCAGTGGTGGGCAACCTGCAGCCCATCAGGGTAATCCACTGGTGGGCCGCCAGACTTTGTTTACATTTGCATGGCTGCCTGCACCTCCCAGTGATCACAGTTCGCCGTTCCCAGCCAATGGGAGCTGTGGGAAGCACCGGCCAGGCCCACGCCACTTCCTGCAGCTCCTATTGGCCGGGGATGGCAAACTACGGCCACTGGGAGCTGCAGGCGGCTGTGCAAATGTAAACAAAGTCTGGCGGCCCGCCAGTGGGTTACCCTATGGCAGTGATGGGCAACCTGCGGCCTGTCAGGGTATGTGAAATTGCTGTCTACGAATGCGCTACCTATAGCAGTGACAGGTCCTGCTTTGCTAGAAACTGCTCTCTGCTGTAACTAATTCCTACAAATAGCAGTTTCTCTCACTCTAGGGTATATGAAATGGCTATCAGTACGAATTTGCTACCTGTAGCAGGGAGAGGTAGTGAATTGTTACCATTAGCAGTTATTGATACATATGGTTGTTCTTATGTGCTGACTTGTCCTAATCTGCCAAAACTTGACAGTGGTGTGGGATGGAAGCATAAAGTGTTCAGCTTCCAAACGACCCTGCCTGGATTCATGTTAGTGGGATGCGGGAAACGTGGAGTATAATTTAAACTCTTAATTTCCTTAGGGTTCACCTTCAATATACTTCTATGCTGGTGCGATCTCTGACCGTTACAGTTCATCAGCTCAGCAGGCAGGCACAGGCAGCAATGCACTTGTCCTGTTGCCTTGACCGAGAGAGGTTTCTGATCAAAGGGAGGGTAGATTTCAGCCAGCTCCTGGGGTAATAACCTCATTGGAGATGAAAGGGCTTGTTCAGAGAGAGATTCTGAAGTCCATAGAGTAAAGATGAGCCGGATGGGTTTGTCTCCATGCAGCTATATTTTATTCTCTGGGGGCTGGGTAGCTACTGGGACTAGGTATCAAGAGATGAATTCCTACTTCTTTCATCCCAGGAAACAGAGCACAAAAATTGGGTTGAACCATTAGTGATGATGAAGAAGAAGAAGCTGAAATCAGATCTATATTAGTTCATTGTACGTTATTCCACTCTGTTCAAATTCTCTATTCTGTCCTGGTCACATGGCAGCCCCAGTGCAGGTAGTGCCGCACTCCACTCAGCTGTCAGTGCTTTATAAGACAGGCATCAGTAGAAGCTCTGTAGAGATTGATGGAATCCAGAAGTAGTTGTAGCGATGTAAGAATCAAGTCAGTATACTTTGCTTTTTCAGCTGGCTTAACAAACGCTTCTTGTCTTCTTTATTTAAGGAGTCAATATAAGTGCCCTAATTAGCCTTTTCACATAGTTTGTCAGCATTGGCTTTGCTGATCAGTCTGGCAAACCAAGCCCCTCCACTTTTACTATAGAAATCCATGGTATGCCCACATCTTGAATACTGTGTGCAGTCCTGGTCGCCCCATCTCAGAAAAGTTATATTGGAGTTGGAAAAGGTACAGAAAAGGGCAAGTACAATGATTAGTATGGAACAGCTTCCGTATGAGGAGAGATTAAAAAGACGGAGGGACTTTCCAGCTTGGACAAGAGACTACTGAGTGAGGGACATGATGGAGGTCTATAAAATCTTGACTGGTGTGGAGAAAATGGAAAGCTCTCTCACATAACAGAAGAACTAGGAGTCACCCAATGACATGAATAGGCAGCAGGTTTAAAACAAACAAAAGGAAGTGTTTCTTCACACAACACACAGTCAACCTATGGAACTTTTTGGCGGGGGCTGTTGTAAAGGCCAAAACTAGAACAAGATTAAAAAAAGAGATAGATAAGTTCGTGTAGGATAGGTCCATCAATGGCTGTTAGTCAGGATGGGCAGGGATGCAACACCATGCTCTGAGAGCCTCTGTTTGGCTGAAGCTGGGAGTGGACCATAGGGGATGGATCACTCAATAATTACCCTGTTCTGTTAATTTCCTTTGAAGCACCTGGCATTGGCCACTGTCGGAAGACAGGACACTGGGCTAGATGAACCATTGGTCTGACCCTATATGGCTGTTCTTATGTAAAAATTAATTATAATATAATAAAAATGTTTAGTACAGAAATTCCCAACATCAGTCAAAATTGATCACTTGGGCAACACAGCTCTGTCTGCTGGATGCCTTGGCAGAGGTGAGTTCATGTAAATACCATCTGGTCCTAAAGCCTTTCTGCCGTCCGTGGGTCACTGCTAGCTATCAGGGCAGAGCTCATTCAGACCTTGCTTATAAATCATATTTTCAAATTATAAGGTTGGCCAACATTGCTGAAACCAATGCGCTGACCATGTCAGCAAAAACAACAGCTGTATGAGGAGGCTAATCTTTGTTCAGACTTTTCAAACCAATTATACTTTTTCCAGGTACAAGTATTTTATCATACACTCTATCTGCTTTTAGACTGTGTACTGATGTTTCAATTTCAATTTCCAACCAAGGACAAAATTGGCAGCACTGCATGTAACTAGTTGACCACTGGAGGGTGTTGGGGAGTTGGGGGGGGGGGGAGGCAGTTTCACTGAATTAAGCCTCCTGCTGCAGCACCTCAGTAGGTTACATTAAAGAGGAGCAGGAGTGACAATGCTGAGAGATGCTGTCTGTGTGAGGGGAGATTAAAAAAAAAGCCCCGCTGCTCCCCCCACCCTGTTATTGCAAACCCTGGGGGATGAGCCCTGGGGTAACTGTCACCCCCCTGCCCGTGCTGGGGCTTTACCCTCTGCAGCGCCTCACCCTGGGCTTAACTCCCTCTTCTTCCTCCCCCCAGCCCCCTCCTAACCCTGCCTCCAGCTGCTTGACCCCCCCATCAACTTCCGACCCCTGCTCAGACCCTGCCCGCCCCCCTGCACAAAGCAGCCCGCAGAATCCTGGGGCTAGTAAGGGCAGGGGGAAGGGCAGTGGCGTCACCAGATGTTACCGAGCATGTGCAGTTCGTGCGCATGCTCAGTGCACACCCCACGCTGCCGATTCCGGTGGGGAGCCGTGTCCTGCCCCGGCCCGTGGCGAGGCGGCGCCGGGACTCTGCCCAGCCCGGAGCGGGAGCGGAGCTCGGCCGGGCCGGGCCCGCTGGAGAAGCCATGGCCGAGCGGGCCGCTGCCCAGGTAAGGGCCCGGCGGGCGGGGTCCCTGCGCTGCGCCCCCCGGACCGAGCCCCGCGCGGGGAGCGGCGGCTCCGGGGGCGGGACCCCGCCGGGTCTCTCGGGCGGCAGCTCGGCCCAGGCCTGGAGTCGGAGCCCCTGGCGCCCGCCCGCCCGGGGTCCCCACGTGGCCCGGCCGGGCGGGGTTGGGGGCGGCGCCCGGCTCCCAGCGGGTCCGAAACCCCCCGCCCAGCAGTCGCCTCTACTCCCCCCGCGGGAGCCAGGGTCCCCCAGCGCTCGGGAAAGCTGGTGTGCGCGGACATGCAGCCAGCTCTGGGGAGGAGAACGGCTTTTCAGGGCATGGCTAGTCAGGAAAGGCCCCAGCGTCTCGGCCCACGTGCGTGGGAGGTGCTATTTAACGGGCAGGGGTTGCCCAGCTTTGAAGTAACATGACACTAAAGCTCGACCCTATCGTGATGCTACTGAGCCAGGCTTTCGACAAAAGGCCAAAAGGCCTCACAACTGTGCATAATACTGCTCTGGATACTCCAGATACCCCATCTGGAGTACTGTGTCCAGTTTTGGGACCCACACTACAAGAAGGATGTGGAAAAACTGGAGAGTCCAGCGGAGGGCAACAAAAATGATTAGGGGGCTGGAGCCCATGACTTCTGAGGAGAGACTGAGAGAACTGGGATTGTTTGGACTGCAGAAGAGAAGAATATGGGGGGATTTGATAGCTGCTTTCAGCTACCTGAAAGGGGGTTCCAGAGAGGATGGATCTAGACTGTTCTCAGTGGTGCCTGACGACAGAACAAGGAGTAATGGCCTCAAGTTGCAGTGGGGGAGGTTTAGGTTGGATATTAGGAAAAACTTTTTCACTAGGAGGGTGGTGAAGCACTGGAATGGGTTACCTAGAGAGGTGGTGGAATCTCCTTCCTTAGAGGTTTTTTAAGGTCAGGCTTGACAAAGTCCTGGCTGGGATGATTTAGTTGGGAATTGGTCCTGCTTTGAGCAGGGGGTTGGACTAGATACCTCCTGAGGTCCCTTCCAACCCTGATATTCTACCAGTCATGACAGATGCACTCTTGGGTGGTAGGTGCCAGTTCAGATATCCTGCAGTATCTTGAGGTTACTCTTGGCAAAAAAGGTTCCCCCTTCTCCTTGCAAACGTTGTGCAGAGCACAGCAGGCCACAGTAACGTAGACCACATTAATGAATATGGTTTTGAAGGCAGTGCCAATGAGATTTCAATCTGCCAAAAGCACATTCCACCAGTATCCTACAACTGCGGAGTGTGTGGTTGAACCCTTCTTTGTCAGGTCCTATGAAATCGGGCTAAGGTTTCATAAGCCCTGGCAACGGGGTAAAGCAGGGTCCCGTAGAATAACTGTGAGGACAGTGTATAACAATGTCATGCAGTGGGACTAATGTCCCAGCTTGTCCATGACAGTAAAGTCTGGATCTCTGGAACACCCTAGCGCAGGGGTCGGCAGCCTTTCAGGAGTGATGTGCCGAGTCTTCATTTATTCACTCTAATTTAAGGTTTCGTGTGCCAGTCATACATATTAACATTTTTAGAAGGTCTCTTTCTATAAGTCTATAATATAGAACTAAACTATTGTTGTATGTAAAGTAAATAAGGTTTTTAAAATGTTTAAGAAACTTCATTTAAAATTCAATTAAAATACAAAGCTCCCCGAACCAGTGGCCAGGACCTGGGCAGTGTGAGTGTTACTGAAAATCAGCTTGCGTGCGGCCTTTGGCATGCATGCCATAGGTTTCCTACCCCTGCCCTAGCGTCATGCATCCTGCCAGTGCATCCCACAGTCAGGTCCATGAATCTATGGTGGACCAGGGCCTGCGTAATGATGGAGTGTATGTACTTGTGTGCTCCCTGCAGCGAGCAAACAATAGGTGCATGAGTTCCATCAGTGGCCCTGGCACAATTTGGAAAACCCGTTCTCTGAAAGCTGATAATTATGACAGGAACGTTTGCAATGCCCACCAACTTTGGGTGCATCACAGTCCTGGTCACCTCACAGACCTCTGCCACAGCCATCCCCACAGTTGATCTGCCAGCCTCAAATTGGTTAGCCACAGACCTGTAGCAGTCAGGGGTAGCCAGCTTCCTGAAGGCTACTGTGACCTGTTTCAGCACAGGCGTGGCCCCCCTTGTGCATGTGTCCTGAGTGAGGGGCAAGCTGATCACAAACCTTCAGGGACATCTGCTTCTTCATCCCAGGTCTGCATGATGATGGGATCCCACCAGTCTGTGCTTGTGGCCCTGCTCCAGAAGTGCCTGTCTGCGTAGGAGGAGTCTGCATCTAACGCAAAAGACATGATCAGCTGGCATGTCTGTACACCCCTCTGGGAGGTGCCTTGGGCAGGTCAAAAACTGCCACGGAAATGTCCACCAGCATCTCACAGATGCTCCGCCTGTGACGGGAAACAGGGCTGACAGTGTGAGGTGGAGAAGTTCTTTCACCGGCTCGGGATCCACATCGGTTCTGGCTGCAGGGAGCGTGCGGACACAAAATGGCTTGGCTGGATGTGTTCGTGGGCTCAAAACACCCAGAATGCTTCTTGCCAACTCCCATGAGACAGGCAGACAAGTTCTCCCACAACCCACAGTGAAACAAGCCCCAGAGCCTCAGCTGGCAAGGGAGCTAGGAATCCTGGGGTACAGTAATAAATGCCCACAGAAGCTGATGTTCTGACTCATGGATTCTAAGGCCAGGAGGTACCATTGTGATCACCTAGTCTGACCTCCTGTGGGACACAGCCCAGAGAACTGCCCCAAAATGATTCCTAGAGCAGATCTTTTAGATTCAGCCTTGATTTAAAAATGGTTAGTGATGGAGACTCCACCAGGACCCTTGCTAACTGCTGCAACGGTTAATTACTCTCACTGTTAATATATGTATATTCCATCTTATTTCCAGTTTGAATTTGTTTAGCTTCAGCTTCCAGGCGTTGGGTCGTGTTCTGCCTTTCTCTGCTAGGTTGAAGAGCTCATTGTTAAATATTTGTCCCCTGTGTAAGTACATATAGACTGTAATCAAGTCTCCCCTTAACCTCCCTGTTAAGCTAAATAGATAGAGTGAGAGACTCAAAGAGCTCAAAGGCAGGTTTTCTAATCCTTTAATCATTCTCATGGCTCCAAACCTTCTCCAAGATATCAACATCCTTCTTGAATGGTGGGCACCAGAACTTCACACAGTCTTTCAGCAGCAGTTGCCAAATACAGAGGCAAAATAATCTCTCTACTCCTACTTGAGAGTGCCCTGTTTATGTATCTCACAGCGTCACACGCTTAGGTCTGGGTATTGTAGGAGGGATGCACCAGGATAATTGTGAAGCCCAGGTTCCCATTGCAGTGTGGACGGGTTTGGAAACACGGAGTGCTTAAGCCTGGGTCCCACAGATCCGGGCTTAGCGTGCAGTGTAGACATATCCTGTCTGGCCATTTCTAGCTGCAGCTGGCTATGCCTGACTGGGACGTGACCACAACTCCACTATCAATTTCTGTCTGTTTACACAGGGTTCAGAATGGGATGCAGATTCATGGCATTTGCTGCCTCCAAACCCCTCTGTTGTCCTCAAACAAAGGTCAGTGAGAGAAGCTCATGATCAGACTACAGAGTGTTCTCTGGGGACGGTGATGGCAGCAGTTCAAGCAGTGGAGAGGAAAGTGAAGTCATACACCATGCGACTGCTGAATCTGGAGAGGAGACTGGGGAGTTCTGAGAAGAAACTAACAGGCTGCGAGAAAACAGCAGTGGAGTTTGATATCAAGCTGGAGAGTAAGTGGGCCATATTGGGAACTGTGATCCAGGAGAATAATCTGCTGCAGAGGAGGCTGGAGAACTTGGAGAACCTGCTGAAGAACAGGAATTTCTGGATCCTGCGACTCCCCCCAGGCGCTGAGGGGGAGGTGCCCAAGGTAACAATACCATAGAAGGTTAAGACGGGAAGGGACCTTGAGAGGTCATTTAGTCCTGCCTCAGAGAAAGGGAGTGGACTAAGTGTTATCTAGACCATCCCAGACAGGTGTTTGACTAACCTGTTCTTAAAAGCCTCCAAGAACAGAGACTCCAGCAGCAAAAATAAAGCCCAACCTTGTGTCAGCTGTATTGAAAGGGCCTTGCATATATGGCAGGTAGGTTCTGAAGTTCAGCATCATACGATGGTTAATAATGAGTGAACTGTCTGATTTGTGCCTGACCAGCTCTCCATGCTGTTTCCTCATTCCTTTGAGGCTTAGGCTTTGTCTACACTAGAGACCTTAGAGTGGCACAGCTGTACCGCTGTAAGGTCTCCGTGTGATCACTCTGTGCTGATGGGAGAGAGCTCTCCCGCCAGCAGAATTAAACCACCCCAACGAGCAGCAGGAGCTATGTCAGCAGGAGAACGTCCTCCACTGAGTGTGCTGTCCACTCTGGCGCTTCTGTCAGTCGTGTGTGTGTATGTGGTTTTCTCACACCCCTAATTGACAAAGGTGCTAGTGTAGACATGGCCTTAGAGTGGTAGCTGTCGTTTAGCACATAAATCTCGGGGCCACGCAGCACAGCTGGTTATGATTTGTGTAGCCTTTGGCAGCTCACCTAGGATAAGTACAGTGGAGTTTCCAACTTGAGTTGATTGAGGGATAGCTCAGTGGTTTGAGCATTGGCCTGCTAAATCAGGGTTGTGAGTTCAATCCTTGAGGGGGCCATTTAGGGAACTGGGGTAAATATCTGTCTGAGGTTGGTCCTGCTTTGAGCAGGGGTTGGACTAGATATCTCCCGAGGTCCCTTCCAACCCTCATATTCTATGATTGACAGCTAACTAAGTCAGAGAGCACATTTGTACACACTAGTCTAGACACTGTGTAAACGGGAGTGGAGCAGACCTTTGTGGTATGTATTGTGTTCACGTTCACAGGCCCCATCCACGGTGGGGCTCCATTGTACAAGGCACAGCAAAGACATATAGTAAAAGACAAACGCTCTCTTGCGTACCTTCATCTTCAATTCAAGACCGTTATTTGTAATTGCAGCAAAAAGTGCTGAATGTGCAATGCGTGTGATTACAGGTGCCGGTGATGTTTGATGACGTCTCCGTCTATTTCAACGAGCAGGAGTGGGAGAACTTAGAGGAATGGCAGAAAGAGCTTTACAAGAACGTGATGAAAGAGAATTATGAGACCCTGATCTCGCTGGGTAGGGCTCGGGTTTTACTTGTATATTTCCAGCTCTGCTAGGTACCAGCTTGGCTGCCCCCACCTTCCTTTGATTTCTGGTGGTCAGCACTGACAGCCAGCGGAACAGTTCTCAGTGGTCAGATCCACACGCTCTCTCATTTATAAGGAGAGCATGAGATACACAACGATGGTTCTGATCTCAAGTGCTTTCCAGTGTTACATACGCAGACTTTCAGGGCAAAAGAGATCATGGTGATCATCTGGCCTGACCTCTTGTAACACAATTCAGGAATTGCTGGGTGAAGTTCCATGGCTTAAGCCTGATAATTCGTGTATGAACCAGATCCTGCCTTTTAGAACAACATCCAGTCCTGATATAAAAGGTGCTAATGATGGAGACTCTCCTACATCACTTGGTAGAACATTTATTTATTCATGTCCGGTCCCCATAAAGAAACCTGCTAGGTTCCTTGTGTGGTTTGTGATGTAAAATCTCCTTTGTCAAAGTCTGTCTCTCAGGTAGCAACAGTAACTTTACAGTCTGTTCAGAGGGGATGATCCCCACTTCTGAAGAATGGTCTATAGAGACTGAAAGAGCATATTCTCCTGCTGATTCTCCAGACACCTCCATGTCGCAGTAGTTTCTGTGTCCCTTCCCCAGACAGGCACATGCAGCTGATAATACGTGGGTCAGAAGACCTGCTCTTTAAATGATTATTGAAACAAAATGTTTCCTATTAATAAAGCCAGTCCCCTTTTGTAAGATCTCATGTCGTCATCTGGTTATGTGGGCTGGCTGCAGGCTTGAAAATAAGCAAGAGGTTTGGCTTGTACAGCCCATAAGGCATCAAGGCCCCTTGCATATGTGAACCCTTGAATTCCCCTCTTCTAAGAAAAAAATCCATCTCACCTGTGTCGCTTTTGTGTAGGAATCCTAATAAAATGTTTGCCTCTGTCCAGCTCGCCCACCACTTCCAGTGATTTCAGGAGCTGGCTTAAAATCACTTACAGGTCTGTGTAAAAAGAGCTCAACCGGTTATGAATGAAACATGCGGTCTCTTAATGTCCTCTCCTGTGAACAGATTATGCTGTTTCCAAACCTGACATCCTGTCTCAGATTGAGCGAGGGGAAGAGCCCTACCTAAGGGATCAGCCAGGCTCCCAGGATAGATTGGGAGAAAAAGATCAGAGTGAAAAGGGATCAGAGGAGAATGAAGCCCCTATAGACACCTGTCCAGGTGAGTTATACAGGGCGTCCCAGCATGCTTCACGATGGCTGTCCCAACCCCGTTTTTTTTCAGGAAATCTAGCTGTGCAGTGCTACCATTGGTAGCAATGTTGGGAGCACTAGGGTGGACAGGGTTTGGGTGTTTAGACCACTGTGTCATTTAGGCCTGCTCTGATTTTTTTTTTTTTTTTTTTTTTTTTTAGACAAAGGAAATGCAGTAGATCTAATCTACCTGGGTTTCAGGAAGGCATTTGATACACATCACATGGGAGATTACTAGTTAAATTGGAGAAGATGGGGATTAATATGAGAATTGAAAGGTGGATGAGGAACTGGTTAAAAGGGAGACTACAACGGGTCGTACTGAAAGGTGAACTGTCAGGCTGGAAGGAGGTTACTAGTGGAGTTCCTCAGGGATCAGGCTTGGGATCAATCCTATTTAACATTTTCATTCATGTCCCTGGCACAATAAGTGGGAGTGTGCTAATAAAATTTGTGGATGACACAAAGTTGGGGGCTATTGCCAGCACAGAGGAAGACCAGAATATCATACGAGAAGATCTGAAGGACCTTGAAAACTGGAGTAATAGAAATGGGATGAAATTTAGTAGTGCCAAGTGCAAGCTCATACATTTACAGACTAACAACAATTTTTGCTATAATCTGGGGATGTATCAGTTGGAAGCGACAGAGGAGAAAGACCTGGGTGTATTGGTTGATCACAGATGACTATTAGCCGTCAATGTGATGCAACCATGAAAAAAGCTAATGTGGTCCTAGGATGCATCAGGCGAGGTATTTTCAATAGAAACAGGGAAGTGTTATTGCCATTATAATAGGCACTAGTGAGACTTCATCTGGAATACTGTATGCAGTTCTGGTCTCCCATGTTTGAGAGATGAATTCGGACTGGAACAGGTGCAGAGAAGGGCTACTAGGATGATCCAAGGAATGGAGGAGACTCCAGGAGCTTGGCTTGTTTAGCCTAACCAAATGAAGGCTGAGGGGAGATATGATTGTTCTCTCTAAATGCATCAAGAGGGATAAATACTAGGGGGAGAGAGGAGTTATTTAGCTTAAATGCCAGTGTTGGCACAAGAATAAATGGATGCAAACTGGCCATCAACAAGTTTAGGCTTGAAATTAGATGAAGTTTTCTAATCATCAGAGGAATGAAGTTCTGGAACTGCCTTCCAAGGGGAGCACTGGGGCAAAAAACCCAAGTTGTATCAAGACTGAGCTTGATAAGTTTATGGAGGGGATGGTATGATCGGACTGCCTAGAATGACACATAGCCAGTCTGTGACTGCTAGTTGCAAAAATCCCCAGCAGCCGGAGATGGGACACTAGATGGGGAGAGCTCTGAGTTACTACAGAGAATTCTTTCCCAGGTGTCTGGCTGGTGGGTCTTGCCCACATGCTCAGGGTCTAACTGATCACCGTATTTGGGGGCAGGAAGGAATTTTCCCCGGGTTATATTGGCAAAGACCCTGGGGGTTTTTCAACTTTCCTTCGCAGCTTGGGACATGGGTCACTTGCTGGTTTGAACTAGAGTGAATGGTGGATTCTCTGTAACTTGAAATCTTTTTAACCATGATTTGAGGACTTCAGGAGTTTAAGGGTTAAGAGGTTATGGGTCTATTGCAGGAGTGAGTGGATGAGGTTCTGTGGCCTGTGATGATGATGTGATCACACTGGTCCCTTCTGGCCTTAGAGTCTATGACAGGGGTTGGCAACAGAAGTGCTGTGCCGAGTCTTCATTTATTCACTCAAATTTAAGGTTTCAAGTGCCAGTAATACATTTTAATGTTTTTAGGTTTCTTTCTGTAAGTCTATAATATATAACTAAACTATTGTTGTATGTAAAGTAAATAAGGTTTTTTAAATGTTTCAGAAGCTTCATTTAAAATTAAATTAAAATGCAGAGCCCTCCTGGAACAGTGGCCAGGACCTGGGCAGTGTGAGTGCCACTGAAAATCGGCTCGTGTGCCGCAGGTTGCCTACCCTTGGTCTGTGAGGTAGATCTTGGGATAGGAATACAATGGGGTTATGTGTGATTGTTGCAAGGAAGAATTTAGAAGAGTCCTCCTGGAAAAGGGATGGAGAGAGAAGTGGGGCGTAGAATGGAATAAGGACACAATAGTTCGGGACTCACTCACCTTGTTGACTGACAACACAAGTGGGGTCCCCTCCTCCAACAAGAGGCTTGGCAGCGAATAAGCTGAACTTCTTGTGTGTATCCAAGTTGTTTGCTCGCTCCAGTAGAGGTGGGTGAGTTCCTGCGGATGGGAAGCACCGAAGCGAGCAGGTGATGCATATGGGAGCACAAGGACTCAACTGGAGTTTGATTAAAAGATGAGGAAAGGAGGTTGTTGTGGGGAGCACTGGGGAGATGGGCGGAGAGAACGGGGAAACGAGGACCGTAGCAGTTGCAGGGGTAATGGGAACATGAGACTGGGGTGGCTTCAGGGTTATAGTGAACAGGCTTGGAGAGAGCAGTGTGAATAGGCCAAAGGTGTGACCCTAAGAAGGTGGCAGAGTAGATAGGATTGCTAAAGGGGGATGACTGGGAAGGAGATGGAAGATGGTCTGAAGGGTCATGAACTTGGATGCTGATCCCATGGCAAGAGGAGAAGACACTGATGGGGTGAGATGCCCCTGTTTCATGCTGGAGAGTGGTGGAAGGGGGAAAGGAGAGTCCCCAGGAGCTCGCTGGGCAGCAGCAGCCGGAGCTTTGCAGGCAGAGGGTATTTCAGAATGTTGTTAGCTGGGGTGTGTCCCTGAGGAGGGATGATGGGGTCACGTACCAAGTCTCGATGATGTGAAAGTTGGTTTTTTGAATGGAGGAAGTGGAGGGATTTCAAATGCAGGGTCACACGGGAAGGTGGGTGAGGGGCATGGTGGGGGCTGAGAGTAGTAGTGGTGAAGAAGGTCAATAAGAGCTGAGGATGCAGGGGAAAGGGCAGCAACTGAAACTGAGAAGGTGGAATTTGGAGTTCCAGAATCCAGAGGGACTTCGGTGGCCCTCCCTTACGGACATCTGGGTGTTTGCTGGTCGTTTTCCTCCATGTCTTTGCTCCAGTCCCAGCTAGTTCTTACACTGACCCGTTCCCTTTCAGAACATTTCATGGCTGCTTAACTTTCAGCTTCCTCTGGAGCTTCGGGAACATGTTTGAATCCATTCAAAGTGAGTCTCATCCATCCAAGAATCAGCAGAGGGCAGAGAAAGGGGGCCAGACCTTTCAGAAGCCTTGTGTGTGTCCAGCATGTAATGAAAGTTGCTCTTTTTCCTGTGGACAGAATCTCCTGTTTCTATCACGGATATTTTATCGTGGGTTATACAAGAGGAGGAGCCCTGTGAGAACAATCGGCCAGGTCTGGAGGAGAGACCAAGCCCTACAGACCACAGCACCGGTGAGAAACAGATTAACCCAACAGAACCCTGTGATTTCTATGGTTCTACCTCTTTTCTGCATATGGGACGTCACATGGTCCCATGCATTCTATTCGCTCTGTTACAGGCTTTTCTGGGGCCTTGGGCAGCTTCTTTATCTTTCTGCTCTGTAAAATGGGGAGAATGACTGATGTATTCCTTCCCTTGTAAAGCGCTTTGAGGCCCACCACTGAAAAGCACTGTGTAAATGTTTGGTGTCACCAGCTCGTGATGTGCTGCCTTTCCTCCTGTGCTAACTGAGAGAGAGAATCATAATTCTATTGATATTCTGGTTTGCAGAGAGCATGAGATCAGAAAAGTGAAAAGCAAGTGTTGCTAGATGGCACATCACTGTAAGAGGTGGTGGGGCAGAGAGGTGAGATGAGGGGAGCCTGACTTACTATCTTGCAAGGCCCTAGTGCTCTTCAGGTGTGGGTCAGTGTCATCAGTGGACTTGCAATTTGTGGATCAACATGGAAAAGAGAGAACACAAGAACAGCCACTCTGGGTTGGACCAATGATCCATCTAGCCCAGTGTCCTGTCTTCTGATGGTGGCCAGTGCCAGATGCTTCGTTCCCTCTGAACAGAACAGGGCAATTTTGAGTGAACTCTGCTGTCGTCCGCTCCCAGCTTCTGGCAGCTGGAGGCTTAGGAATACCCAGAGCATGGGGTTGCGTCTCTGACCCTCTTGTCAAATAGCCCTTGATGGACCTATCCTCCATGAATGTATCTAATTCCTTTTTGAACCCCGTTATACTTTTGGCCATCACAACATCCCATGGCAACGTGTTCCACAGATTGGCTGTGGACTGCATGAAGAAATATTTTCTTTGGTTTGTTTTAAATCTGTTGCCTATTAATTTTCAGGTGACCTCTTGTTTTTGTGTTATGTGAAGGAGTAAGTAACATTTCCCTATTCACTTTCTCCACAACATTCCTAGTTTTCTAGACCTCTGTCATATTCCCCCCATAGTCATCTCTTTTCTAAGATGAACAGTCCCTGTCTTTTTTCTCTCACGTGGAAGCTGTTCCAGACCTGTCATCATTTTTGTTGTCCTTTTCTGAACCTTTTCCTATACCAATATCTCTTTTTTGAGATGGGATGACCAGAACTGTATGCAGCATTCAAGGTGTGGGTGTATCACAGATTTATAATGCTGCATTATGACTTTTTCTGTCTTGTTATCGATCCCTTTCCTAATGGTTGCTAGGTATCAGGGGGGTAGCTGTGTTAGTCTGGATCTGTAAAAGCAGCAAAGAATCCTGTGGCACCTTATAGACTAACAGATGTTTTGGAGCATGAGCTTTCATGGGTGAATACCCACTTAGTCAGATGCATGTATTCACCCACGAAAGCTCATGCCCCAAAACGTCTGTTAGTCTATAAGGTGCCACAGGATTCTTTGCTGCTTTTACAGATCCAGACTAACACAGCTACCCCTCTGATACTGCACATTGAGCAGGTGTTTTCAGAGAACTCTCCAGAATGACTCACAGATCTTTCCTGAGTGGTAACAGCTAATTTAGACCCATCATTTTGTATGTATAGTTTAGATTATTTTTTCCAATGTGCATTAAGGACATAAGAACGGTCACACTGGGTCAGACCAAAGGTCCATCTAGGCCAGTGTCCTGTCTACTGACAGTGGCCAATGCCAGGTGCCCCAGAGGGAATGAACAGAACAGGGAATCATCAAGTGATCCATCCCGTCGCCCATTCCCAGCTTCTGGCAACAGAGGCTAGGGACACCATCCCCGCCCAGCCTGGCTAATAGCCATTAATAGACTTATCCTCCGTTACTTTACACTTACCAACGCTGAATTTCATCTCCCATTTTGATCCTGTTTTTTAAGATCCCTTTGTAGCTCTTCGCAGTCATCTTTGGACTTAGTAAATAACTTGAGATAGTTGTCATCTGAAAAACTTGCCACCTCACTGTTTACCCCCTTTTCCAGATCATGAATATATTGAACAGCACAGATCCCAGGGGGACACAGCTATTTATTCTCCATTGTGAAAACTGACCATTTATTCCTACCCTTTGATTTCTATCTTTTATCCAGTTACTGATCCATGAGAGGATCTTCCCTCTTATCACTGCTTAGTTTGCTTAAGAGCCTTTGGTGAGGGACCTTGTCAAAGGCTTTCTGAATGTCCAAGTAAACTATATGCACTGGATCCTCCTTGTCCACGTTTGTTGACCCCCTCAAAAAGTTCTAATAGATTGGTGAGGCATGATTTCCCTTTACCAAAGCCATGTTGATTCTTCTCCAACATATCATGTTCATCTATGTGTTATTTACTATAGTTTCAACCAATTTGCCTGGTGCTGAAGTTAGGCTTACCGGCCTGTAATTGCCGGGATCACCTCTGGAGCCTTTTAAAAAAATTA
Organism: Gopherus flavomarginatus; assembly: GCF_025201925.1. Taxonomy (NCBI): domain Eukaryota; kingdom Metazoa; phylum Chordata; order Testudines; family Testudinidae; genus Gopherus; species Gopherus flavomarginatus. Next base: position 2,763,193 of record NC_066618.1, on the reverse strand, counting down.
ACAGTATATTAGCTATCCTCCAGTTGTCTGGTGTATAGAGGCTGATTTAAGTGATACATTAACTACCCCAGTTAGTAATTCTGCAATTTCGTATTTGAGTTCCTTCAGAACTCTGGAGTAAAGATAGAGGGCAAAGGAAGTTTAGTTGGCAAGTGTGCTGGGTTCCCTCCCAACCCTGTTGTGGTGTAGGGGGAGCTGGCAGTGATGTTATGGTTCAGGGAGGTTGACTAATACTTTCTATTAGAAGATGCTGTTTTCAGTTGCTGGAGCAGAGCGGGCAGGTGTCGGAGCCAGGGAGGGGGGCATAATGCATGTGCACAAGAAGGCTGAATGAAAGATTGCACGGGCAACGTTACTTCTGGCATTTCTAACTTACAAGTGGTTGACTTTGCAGCCTTCGCATTCTTTTAACGTAGTGGGGTTTTTTTGTATGGAAATTCATTTCTACAGGGTGAAATTCATCTCCTGTGCAGAGGACCCCAGTACAAGATCTATGCATAGCTTAACCTGTGCTGCCCATGTGCACATCCTCTGGGACTGTCACCCTCTGTTTTGCACAGCTGATACAAAGACACAGTCCCTGCTCCAGAGAGCACTTTATAATCTCCTTGCAGACACTGCATACAAAAGAAAACACGGGGATGGGAGGGAGGGAGGATGAGGGTTACCTGAGTGAGATCACATGGCTGCTCTCGGAGGGTTTGTACGGAGCTTGCTGGGTTTGCTAGAGTTACACATTTCTAATGGGAAAGTAGTTTGCCTGCAATATTCAGCACTTAATGCTCATGTTAGTGTCAGAATGGCAGGTGCAAGGTAATTGCAGAATCTGCAAACTCCACTTTCTTACTCTCTATACTTTCAGTAGGATCTGAAAACATAACATGTCTGTACTCTGTGTGCATGTGTATTTTATTTCTCTATACATATTTTGTTTTCTGATTCTACAGAAAGTATAGAGGCTGCAGAAGAGAGTGTCGTTTGCAAGTCCTGCATTTACCGTGTTCCTGCAAGTTTTTTCAGTGTGTCTGCTAAAGTCTTTCCTTTTCTACATGCTGAAATAGGCTAAAATATGGTGCCCCTCCCCTTCCCTGAAGTGCACGTTCCCAGACTCCTTGACACTCCCTTTCTGCAAAGAAACCCGCCCTGTTGGGACCCGAGTGTGGCTCAGAATTGTCATGAGTCTTCAAAGGACTCTTGTGTCCCAAGAGAATGAAACGAATAACCTTTGTGTTGCTGGTTCATTTCAGGAGATGGCCAGTTAATGACAAAAGAAACCAGGTGTGATGGAGATTGTGAACCTGAAAATCTGGAGGCAGAGGGGGAATTATCAGGAAAAGCCAGAGAGAAGGTCCTCCAGACCTTGGCTGAGGCTGAAAGCCAGCTGTGCTCTAAGATACAGCAGGCAAACCCTGAGAAGAAAAGGTTATGTGACTCCACTGACAATGAGAGTGGCTTAAAGACTCTGAGAGTCTGCCAGCGGAACCGCCCGAGGGACAGACTGCACCCTTGTACAGAGTGTGGGAAGAGCTTTCGGCTGAAGATAAACCTTATCATTCACCAGAGGAGCCATGCAAACGGAGGGCCGTATGAGTGTCCTGAGTGTGACATCAGCTTCGCTTCCAAGCAGCATCTTGCTCTGCACCAGAGGATCCACACAGGAGAGAGAGCCCTAGCGCCTGGACTTGGGGAAAGCCGCGATCTGGAGCTGAGACTCTGTCCAGGAATGGAGTCCAAGGGAACCGTCCGCAGAAGCACAAGAAGCAAATCCAGCATCGGGGAGCACCAGCCGAGCCACACCGACGAGAGGCTGTACATGTGCCGCCAGTGTAAGAAACGCTTCTCCCAGGAGACAGATCTAATGAGGCACCAGAAGACTCACGGCAAGATCTTCCCAACGTGCACCGTGTGCTGGAAGACGTTCACTTGCTCCTACAACCTCCGCAGGCACCAGATGGTCCATTCTGGAGAACGGCCGTATCACTGCCCTGTCTGCGAGAGACGCTTTGCCCGCAAGATGAACCTCTTGCGGCACCAGAGGGTCCATGCCAGGGAGAAGATCCTGAGGATGCGGCGAATACACCAACAGATCGCCCGGCATCCGCCGCCCTCTGAAGCGCCGGGGCAGCCGCTGCAGGGAGAAGCTGCCAGCTGCCAGTCCACAGAAGCCTTCACGGCTCACCAGACAACACACCCAGGAGAGACGTGATCACTGCACCCACTGCAACAAAAGCTTCCACTGTGACCAGTCCTCAGTTACCAGTACAGATTTCACACTGGCGAAGGGAGGGGCTTCCCAGCTCTCAGTGCACCGGGGACAGCCCAGCCCCACTGGGTGTAAGAACAGGAAATAAGGCAGTGGCCAGCGAGGACTGATAAATTACCACTTGGGAAAGGATGCAGGAAGTGCTAGGTGCTGTTCTTTGGCCTGGGTTGTGCAGGCGATCAAAGCAGATTATCATAATGGTCCCTTCTGGCCTTATCCAGGGAGCGATGCCCAGCTGAGCATTGTACAGCTGCCTCTGAAATGTTAGGGTGGCTGGAGTCTCAGAGAAACCGTGTTAGCATCTAGGTGGAGCTTGGAACTGAGGGGACCCGTCTGAACTGTGGAGAGTCCACAGGTTGGATAACTGGGGCTTTCCCCTCCTGGGGAACGGAGCAGGAGGGAGTGCTTGGAGGCCAAACTCTGCACTCTCGCCCTGTCTACTGTTGTGTTTCAGTATGTGGGAGATTGTTTATCTGCTGGGTGGATTTGTTAATAAAGGGACTTATGATGAATTGCAGTTGTTTCTCATGTGCTCCTAGAGTCTCTTATTCCAATGATATTGATGATGATATTCCTGATGCCGTAGTCCTCAGGCGTCGAAACTTTTGTTGACCACAGCGATCTAAGAGATTAATCAATACCAGGGCCGGCTCTAGGTTTTTTGCCGCCCCAAGCAAAAAAAAATTTTGCTGCCCCCGGCCCTGCCCTGGGCTCCTTGCCGCACCCCCCTGCTGCCCCAGCCCTGGGCTCTCCCCCCCACCGCCCCAGCCCTGGGCTCCCCTCTTCCCTCCACCATTGCCCCCCCCCACATCTCTGCTGCCCCAGCCTTGGGCTCTCTCCCTCCCCGCCTCCACCTGCACTCTCCTTCCACCGCAGCCCTGGGTCACTGGTGACTTGCTCCCAGGGTGGGTCATTCAGCAGGAATTTTAGATGTGCACAGAACACAGACAGGATTGGTTCCCATATGGTTACAGAGCTGCAGTAAAGTGGAACAATTTTCAGCTTGTGTGATTGGAGGATATCTGGATGCATATTATAAGACTGTCCTCCATAAATGAGGAAAAGTTGAGGTGCCTTTGTTATTCTTTTGTTCCACTCTTTCTTTCTATGGGGAATTTGCCAATGCAGAATCACTGTCTTCCTTTTAAACAAACAAAAAAAGGCGTCTATCTTCAGGGCTCAGGTGTGCCCTGGAATCCTTCCCAGGGATTCCTGTAAAGCTCCACAGCAGCTGCTGTCATGGCTCAGCAAGGAATTGCTTATGACTTATGAGAAGAGGCTGAGGTAACTGGGATTGTTTAGTATGCATAAGAGAAGAATGAGGGGGGATTTGATAGCTGCTTTCATCTACCTGAAGGGGGTTCCAAAGAGGATGGATCTAGATTGTTCTCAGTGGTATCAGATGACAGAATAAGGAGCAATGGTCTCAGGTTGCAGTGGGGGAGGTCTAGGTTGGATATTAGGAAAAGCTTTTTCACTGGGAGGGTGGTGAAGCACTGGAATGGGTTCCCTAGAGAGGTGGTGGAATCTCCTTCCTTAGAGGTTTTTAAGGCCTGGCTTGACAAAGCCTCAGCTGGGATGATTTAGTTGGGGTTGGTCCTGCTTTGAGCAGGAGGTTGGACTAGATGACCTCCTGAGGTCCCTTCCAACCCTGATTCATAGATTCATAGACTCTAGGACTGGAAGGGACCTCAAGAGGTCATCGAGTCCAGTCCACTGCCCTCATGGCAGGACCAAATACTGTCTAGACCATCCCTGATAGACATTATCTAACCTACTCTTAAATATCTCCAGAATGGAGATTCCACAACCTCCCTAGGCAATTTATTCCAGTGTTTAACTACCTGACAGTTAAGAACTTTTTCCTAATGTCCAACCTAAATCTCCCTTGCTGCAGTTTAAGCCCATTGCTTCTTGTTCTATCATTGGAGGCTAAGGTGAACAAGTTTTCTCCCTCCTCCTGATGACACCCTTTTAGATACCTGAAAACTGCTATCGTGTCCCCTCTCAGTCTTCTCTTTTCCAAACTAAATAAACCCAATTCTTTCAGCCTTCCTTCATAGGTCATGTTCTCAAGACCTTTAATCATTCTTGTTGCTCTTCTCTGGACCCTCTCCAATTTCTCCACATCTTTCCTGAAATGCGGTGCCCAGAACTGGACACAATACTCCAGCTGAGGCCTAACCAGCGCAGAGTAGAGCGGAAGAATGACTTCTCGTGTCTTGTTTACAACATACCTGTTAATGCATCCCAGAATCACATTTGCTTTTTTTTGCAACAGTATCACACTGTTGACTCATATTTAGCTTGTGTTCCACTATGACCCCTAGATCTTTCTGCCATACTCCTTCCTAGACAGTCTCTTCCCATTCTGTATGTGTGAAACTGATTGTTCCTTCTTAAGTGGAGCACTTTGCATTTGTCTTTATTGAACTTCATCTGGTTTACCTTAGACCATTTCTCCAATTTGTCCAGATCATTTTGAATTATGACCCTGTCCTCCAAAGCAGTTGCAATCCCTCCCAGTTTGGTATCGTCTGCAAACTTAATAAGCGTACTTTCTATGCCAACATCAAAGTCGTTGATGAAGATATTGAACAGAACCGGTCCCAAAACAGACCCCTACGGAACCCCACTTGTTATACCTTTCCAGCAGGATTGGGAGCCATTAATAACTACTCTCTGAGTACGGTTATCCAGCCAGTTATGCACCCACCTTATAGTAGCCCCATCTAAATTGTATTTGCCTAGTTTATCGATAAGGATATCATGCGAGACCGTATCAAATGCCTTACTAAAGTCTAGGTATATCACATCCACTGCTTCTCCCTTATCCGCAGGGTTCGTTATCCTATCAAAGAAAGCTATCAGATTGGTTTGACACGATTTGTTCTTTACAAATCCATGCTGGCTATTCCCTATCACCTTACCACCTTCCAAGTGTTTGCAGATGATTTCTTTAATTACTTGCTCCATTATCTTCCCTGGCACAGAAGTTAAACTAACTGGTCTGTAGTTTCCTGGGTTGTTTTTATTTCCCTTTTTATAGATGGGCACTATATTTGCCCTTTTCCAGTCTTCTGGAATCTGTCCCGTCTCCCATGATTTCCCAAAGATAATAGCTAGAGGCTCAGATACCTCCTCTATTAACTCCTTGAGTATTCTAGGATGCATTTCATCAGGCGCTGGTGACTTGCAGGCATCTAACTTTTCTAAGTGATTTTTAACTTGCTCTTTTTTTATTTTATCTTCTAAACCTACCCCCTTCCCATAAGCATTCACTTTGTTAGACATTCCTTCAGACTTCTCAGCGAAGACCGAAACAAAGAAGTCATTAAGCATCTCTGTCATTTCCAAGTTTCCTGTTACTGTTTCTCCCTCCTCACTGAGCAGTGGGCCTACCCTGTCCTTTGTCTTCCTCTTGCTTCTAATATATTGATATTCTGTGATTGCAGACCTGCGGGAGTTCCTTCAGTACAGGACCTAAGAGGGGCAGGGGGCAGTTGGCAACATTTAGTGGGGGGAAAAAAGCAAGGCAGTTATTTCAGTTACAGGGTTGCAAGTTGGCCCCTTGTGCTGGGTCATTGTAAGATGTAGGAAATGTGTGAAATATACAAGAAACAGCCCTTGCTGGATTTAAATCTAACATACTTTGTATAGTGCATCCAAGTACCATAGGTGCAGTTACTTCTTGTGAACAGCTTCTCATAGACCACCTAAGACTAAGTGTTGGCATTGAGATGGCCCTTAGCAGTTGTTCTACAACGTGAGCGTTGATGTAAATACTTCTCGACTCTGATAAATGTGGCCCTCCAGTACTGATGGATGCTGAGACCACAAGGAGCAGCTGGGGCAGAATGCTGGGTCCCAGACACTCCCATGCCAAGCCACCATCTCGACACGGAAGCGCATGCTGTGGGAAATGGAGCTGCGTATTCTAATGTGTTCTAACTGGAGACCAAGTTCTGCCGTTACGCCAGAGTAAATCCAGAGAACCCCACTGATTTCAGTGAACTTGGTCCTGATATGCTGCTGCAGTTGAGGGCAGAAATTGTCCTTTAATCTGTCGACAACATAGGTGCATTCAAGATAATTAATCAGAATACAGCAGTGTGAGTGGAGCTGTGTCTCTGTGATTACCAACCTATTCCAGTCCCACTTCATTAAACCTGCTGTGACACCTGTCTGCCTCCTAATCATTCTTGGGCCAAAGCCTATTCAGTGTAATCCTGATTAGCCTTCTCCTTCTCAGGGTATGTCTACATCTACAATTTTGCAGCGCTGGTTGTTACAGCTGTATTAGTACAGCTGTATAGGGCCAGCGCTGCAGAGTGGTCACACTTACAGCAACCAGCGCTGCAAGTGGTGTTAGATGTGGCCACACTGCAGTGCTGTTGGGCGGCTTCAAGGGGGGTTAGGGGAACGCGAGAGCAAACCACGGGGAAGCAGGTCTCCTTCCCCGCGGTTTGCTCCAGTGTTCCCTCAACACCCCCCCCCCCAAGCAGGTCTCCTTCCCCGCGGTGTGCTGTCGCGTTCCCCGAACCCCCGTGCAAGCAGGTCTCCTTCCCAGCGGTTTGCTCCGGTGTTCCCCGAACCCCCCTGCAAGCAGGTCTCCTTCCCAGCGGTTTGCTCTGGTGTTTTTTGAACCCCCGTGCAAGCAGATCTCCTTCCCCGCAGTGTGCTGTCGCGTTCCCCGAACCCCCCTGCAGACCACGGGGAAGGAGATCTGCTTGCACGAGGGTTAGGGGAACGCGGAAGCAAACCGCGGGGAAGGAGACCTGCTTCCCCGCGGTTTGCTCTCGCGTTCCCCGAACCCCCCTGCAAACTGCGGGGAAGGAGACCTGCTTGATTACCAGAGAGGCTTCCTCTGGTATGCTGGGATACCTGTTTATTCCACGGAGGTCAAGAAAAACGCTGGTGAGTGTTTACACCTGATGACCAGCGCTGGATCACCAGCGCTGGATCCTCTACACCCGAGTTTCAACGGGTGTACGGCCAGCGCTGCAAACAGGGAGTTGCAGCGCTGGTGATGCCCTGCAGATGTGTACACCTCCTAAGTTGCAGCGCTATAACTCCCTCACCAGCGCTGCAACTTTGTGGTGTAGACAAGGCCTCAGTGGGAGGACTCCCCAGGGTAAGGGCAGCGGGATTGGGAATCTTATCTCGTATCTGGAAACCACCTGGAATTTCTTATTGAATCCCAAGAGCGGGGTCAGCTTGGGCATGTGTACATGTTTATGGAAAGGAGACTCAGGATAAGGCCCAGGCCTGGGCCCTCCTGTGGGGCTCACAGGCTCAGCCCCATAGAGCTGGTGTCTCATAGAGCTGGTGCACAAAGGCCAGAATTTTCCAAACCTGTGCCCATGAAATTGGGCAACTCAGAGCCTCCGTGGGATTTCAACAGTGTGTTAATCTCGCTCAATACCGCAATGGCCCCTGGGGCCGGTGTTCCCAAGGGCTGCCCTGGGGCACAGCTTGATTGCTCTTGGAGGTCTGGTGATATCATTGGGGAACTCCACACGTGCACCAAAGAGCCTCAGAGCCAGGCGTGCTCACTGCCCGCTCTCCCAAGTTCAGACTGGCCACATGTGGCGTCAACACAGCTCCTGCCCCGGCCCCTCTTCCAAAATCCACAGAGGACAATGGGGCAGGAGGAACAATTACTGATTGAAAAGTGGGGAGGAGAGGGTGAAAATGGGTGATCCCGTGGGGTTCCTACCCCCAGCAGTTGAGTCAGGTGGGTGCAGGTGTCCCCCCACCCCCAGCAATACAAACACACTAATCTAATGTGCCCAGGCCCTGCTGAAGGAGCATCTCCAGGGGGTGAGGAATGTGGGGAGGGGGCTGGGCAGGAGGAAGGGTTGGGGCAGGCAATGTGGGGTGGGAATGGAATGGGGCGGGGGTATGTGGGGGATAGAGGTGGGGAGGGGGCAGGAGGAGGGGGAGGGAGATTGGGGTGGGGCGGGGGTATGTGGGGGATAGAGGTGGGGAGGGGGCAGGAGGAGGGGGAGGGAGATTGGGGTGGGGCGGGGGTATGTGGGGGAGGGTCCCGGCGGAGGGGGGGGACACCCGCCCCCCCCGCCTCGGCGCGCGAGCGGGGCTGCTCCCCCCAGGGCCGCCAGGGGGCGCTGGGAGACCGCGGACCGCCAGCCCCGCTCCCGGCATGCACTGCGCTCCGCCCGGCAGCGGCGCCGGGACTCTGCCCAGCCCGGAGCGGGAGCGGAGCTCGGCCGGGCCGGGCCCGCTGGAGAAGCCCCGCCCGCCCGGGGGGGCCATGGCCGAGCGGGCCGCTGCCCAGGTAAGGGCCCGGCGGGCTCCGTTTGTCGGGGACGCGCCGCCGGGCCCGGGCCGGTGTTTTCCGTTCGGAACCGAGCGGCCCCGCACGAGCGCAGCCGGGGATTCGGTGCCGGGTCTCGGCGCGTTTCCCGCGGGGCGGGAGCTGCCGGAGTCCCCCGGGCCGGTCCGCGCGGCCCCCGCCCCCACCGCCCCGGAGCTGCTCCTCGGGGACCGGCCTGGGCGGTGGCGCTGCTGTGTGAACGGGGACCCCCAGCGCCAGCCCGGCCCGGCCTCCCTCAGTGCCCCTCGATCCGCCACTCTGCCCCGGCCCGGCCCTAGCGGGGCCCGCAGCCCCCCGCCCCCCCGCCCGCCGACAGGCACTGGGCTCGGGCTGCCGCGGAGTGAGGCGCTCGCTCTTCTCTCACCCTGGGTCTGTCTGGTCTGTTTAGGTCCCGATCCTGGAAACGCTTCCAGACTTGCATCACTTCTGCCCTGCAGGGAGTCCCCTTGGCTTCAGGGAGACCGCTGACCCGTGGGGCACGGCCGGGGCAGGGGGCTGCTGCACTGAGTCCTTGCACGTTAGCTCTGCACGACACAGACCGTCTGCGGTGCGCAGGACAATCCCTCCGGGTAATCTCTGCAGGCACAAATCCAGCTCTCCTCTCTATGCTGGTGGCACGCAGACCTGTCCCTCTGCTTCAGACCTGGCGCCTTCTGGCCAAGCTGGACTCTCAGCCTGTCTCTGACATCTCCTTGCGGGTTTCTAGCTGTCAGCTTAAGCTCAACGTGGCTAAATCAGAGCTCTTAATTTTTCTCCCTTCACCTTACTCTTACCTGCTACCTCGTTCCTTGATCATTGTGGACAGCACCCCCATTCTGCCTGTCACTCAGGCCTGTAACCTGGGCCTCCTCTTTGACTCAGATCAATTTCTAGGCCCTTTCATTCAAGCTATGTCTAAATCTTCCTGATTCTTTTTGCACAACATCTCTGAGAGAAAGCCTTTCTTATCCAGCCTCACAGCTGAAACACTCACCCCCAGGTTCTCATCTGCTCGCCTCTCAGTTACTGCCACCTTCTTCCCCCAGCCTTGGCAAGTGCAGTCTTGCCCAGCTTGTGTCCATTCAGCGTGCTGCTGCCAAGGTCACTTTCATAGCTTGTTGCTCTGAACACGTCATTCCCTGCTTTGAATCCTTCCACAGGCTCATAAGAACAGCCACATTGGGTCAGGCCAGAGGTCCATCTAGTCCAGTGTCCTGTCTTCCGACAGTGGCCAAAATTAAGTGCCCCAGAAGGAATGAACAGAACAGGGAATCCTCATGTGATCCATCCCATGTCGCCCATTCCCAGCTTCTGGCAAACAGAGGCTAGGGACGCCATCCCTGCCCAGCCTGGCTAATAGCCATTGTTGGACCTATCCTCCATTAACTTGTCTGGTTCCATTTTGGAACGCTGTTATAATCTTGGCCTTCACAACATCCTCTGGCAAGGAGTTCCACAGGTTGGCTGTGCATTGTGTGAAGAAATACTTCCTTTTGTTTGTTTTAAATGTGCTGCCTGTTCATTCCCTCTTCTCCAGTTCAACAAACAAAAGCCTATCTTCACTTTCAAGTGTCTTGACAGCCTAGCCCCACCCTCCCCATCCACCTTCAAGGTCAGTGCCAGCCACTGTCACCCACTGGTTAGATTTTCAAACGTGTCACCTATGTGCTTTCTCCCCTGCTTCCCCTCATGTTGGGAGAGCCCTCCTCCCCCCTCCCCCCGCAACAGCCACTAAGCTACCAGGCCTACAAAAAACTTCACCACGGTTAGGCAGCTAGCATGCAGAGCCCTCTGCCTACATGCTGACCAGTACTGTCTCGTTGTCTCCTTATACTCCCCCATGTCTCTGTCTGTCTCCATCTGTTGTCTCTTGTCTTACACTTCAGACTGTGAACTCTTTGGGGCATAGCACAATGGAGTCCTGGTCTGTAATGGGGGCTCTTTGACGCTACAGGAATGTCAGTCTCAGTGGAGCCTTGACTGTGATTGGGACCTCTAGACGTTCTTGGAACACTGATCCCAGCAGTGTGTGGAATATCCTGAGTAAAAAATATGTGGGGGATGATGTATTGGGTTTGGCCCATAGAAAACAAGCACCAAGCTTCTGATGAGCTAAATTCTCTTTCACTGTGTAGGATTTGGGTGTTAAGGACTCAGGTCTGGTCTACACGGGAGAGATTTTGGGTTTTGTTTTGGGTTTTTTGTATAAGCTAAGGTAGGAATTTAAACTAGCCTAGTTATGTTGCTTGGGAAGGAGTTACTAGCCTCTTGTGGGCTGTGTTACTCGGGGCAAATGTCACATGTTGGGTTCAGTGTGAGGGAGCTGGCTGGGATTGGTGGGCTGTGACAGGCTAAATGGTTTGGTGGGTGGTTCTGGCCTTAAATGCTCTGACTCTAAACTGGGAAAAGGTGCTGTTATACCCAAATGAGTGTGTCCACGTGGGGTGTGGTGTTATACTGGTGTGCCTATACCAGTATAACTGGTCAAACTTTCCCATGTGGACAAGGACTCATGCCTTTTTTTGCTGCTTACCTCTGAGCTGTGTGCAAAGATAACCTTTGTCTTGCATTTGAGTGTTGTGTGTAAGGGTGATCAGTTTTGAAAAGGCAGCCTAGATTCTGACCGTCACTGTGATTCTTCATTTTAAAATAGATCCTTTCTGCTGTACAGTTTTGTATCATTCCTCTAGTGTCTGACACTGTTTTAAAGATGACACGACCTCCCTTGCTTGTACGTTGTTTCGCTGGCGCTCTCATGAGAGGTCATGTCAGTGACAAAACTTTATCAAGCATCATTGCCATTCAGTCGCTTAGGCTGTGAATGAAATGAACTAGAATTGCATGGCTGACCTGCAGCAAAGGATAATAGTCTGCAGGAATGAAAGTGGCACTTACTCATGTGAGTAACTTTACATGTCTGAATAGTTCCTGAGAATTTGAGGGACCCCTCAGTGTGTAAATGTCAGAAGTGTGGATAAAGATATTCCGTGAAAAACACGGAACTGCTAACTCTGTGGTTCCTAGTACAGCAGTCAGGATCTGCTGGTTGGCAGGAAAGCACTGTAGATTCCTATATAACCAGAATCCACTGGGTTGTGACTCCCAGTAGCAGAGCTACATTGCACTAGCTTCTTCCAAATAAACGAACTTGGCATTTTGAATGGAAAATGATCAAGCCACCAGCAGGTAGAGAGTTTGGCCACCTCCAAAACTGCTTTTAAAACCACTTTTTATTTGTACAGTGTGTACACACGCTTGTATTTCACTAAAATTGTTTGTAGCATCTCTCATGCAGCAGCTGTAGCAACATGAACTTACACAACATGGCGTCAGCAAACTTCAAGGGGACATCAACTTAAAATCATTAATACTGTTACAAGTAACAGTGAGAGAGACTACAACAGAAGGAAATTTGAGGAAGATTATAGGATCTTTTCTTTATTTATTTACACTGGGCACTTGACATCCCTTCGTGTAGGCGTTTTCACTCTGGGTCTTTCACACGGCAACAGGGATGAGAAACATTTAACAGAACTTAGGAGTGTGTCATCATCGAAACTAGCAGGCTGACTAAAGGGCAGCTGTAAGAGCTGATGCTAGTCTTAACTCGCACTTTAGAAACTAACACAATTTCAAGCTGGAGGCAGCCTGTAAACCTCCCCTGTGTGGGTATAAAGTTCTGTCTAGGGTTCCTGACTCTGCTGACAAACTCCACTTCAGGCCGTCACAGCCCTAATTTAAGAAGAAAATAGCTGGGTTACGTAGCTAATATTTATGTCACAAGTCAGCCCAGGGCAGCTGAACTTTTTATGAGCCTCATTTCGAGGAGTTTATAATTCTAATGAAGATGTCAACAGAGCTCATTTGTCGCATCAGGACAGTGACGCTGTCGGAGTAAAGGTTGCACGGTGCTGAGGAGTCTGCGGCATGTGAACGGCTCTTGTGCTGATTCTCTGTATCTGACTCTAGCTCCATTTCCCTTCTCTCTCCTTGCAAACAGGCTCAGGAATGGGATGCAGAGTCACAGCACCTGATGTCTTCCCAGCCTGAACGAACCTCTGTGCAAACAGCAGAGATTTCAATGTGGACCCTAGTGGCTGCCATCCAAGCTGTGGAGAGGAAGGTGGATTCGTTTGCCACACGGTTGCTGAGTCTGGAGGGGAGAACTGGGATGGCTGAGAAGAAAATATTTGAGTGTGAGAAAACCGAGTTGGAGTTTGGGAACCAGCTGGAGAGTAAGTGGACTGTGCTGGGAACTCTGATCCAGGAGTACGGGCTGCTGCAGAGGAGGCTGGAGAACATGGAGAACCTGCTGAAGAACAGGAACTTTTGGATCCTGAGGCTTCCTCCTGGTATTAATGGAGAAGTCCCAAAGGTAATCATACCCCAGTTAATACAGGAAGTAAAGGCTGAGCCTGTATTGGGTAACAAAGGGATTTTTCTGGGGCTGTCAGATGGTTTAAAAAATAATAATAATTGTGATTAATCACAGTTTTAATCGCACTGTTAATAATAGAATACCACATTTAAATATTTTGGATGTTTTCTACATTTTCAAATACGTTGATTTCAATTACAAAACAACACAGAGTGTACAGTGCTCACTTGATATTTTGTATTACAAATATTTGCACTATAAAAAGATCAAGAAAATAGTATTTTTCAGTTCACCTCATACAAGTGCTGTAGAGCAGGCTATCATGAAAGCGCAACTTACAAATGTAGAATTTCTTTTTTTTACATAACTGCGTTCAAAAACAAAACAATGTAAAACTTTTGCACCTACAAGTCTACTCAGTCCTACTTCTTGTTCAACCAGTAGCTAACCTGGTTTGTTTGCATTTATGGGAGATAATGCTGCCTGCTTATTATTTACAGTATCACCTGAAAGTGAGAACAGGCGTTTGCATGGCACTTTTGTAGCTGGCATTTGCATGGAATTTATGTGCCAGATGTGCTAAACCTTTGTATGCCGTTTTGTGCTTCAGCCACCATTCCAGAGGACATGCTTCCATGCTGATGACACTTGTTAAGAACATGTGTTAATTAAATTTGTGGCTGAACTCCTTGGGGGAGAATTGTATGTCTCCTGCTCTGTGGTTTTACCCATGTTCTACCATATGTTTTGTGGCAGTCTCGCATGACGACCCAGCACATGTTGTTTGATTTAAGAACACTTTCACTGCAGATTTGGCAAAATGCAAAGAAGGTACCAATGTGAGTTTTCTAAAGATAGCTACAGCACTCAGCCCAAGGTTTAAAAATCTGAAGTGCCTTCCAAAATCTGAACGGGACGAGATGTGGAACATGTTGTCAGAAGTCTTAAAAGAGCAACCCTCCAATTCAGAAACTACAGAACCTGAACTACCTTCTGCTGGTGGCATCAGATGATGAAAATGAACATGCATCAGTCCACACGGCTTGGGATTATTATCGAGCAGAACCTGTCATCAGCATGGAAGCATGTCCTCTGGAATGGTGGCTGAAGCAGGAAGGGGCATACGAATGTTTAGCATATCTGGCACATAAATTCCATGCAAATGCTGGCTACAAAAGTGCCATGCAAACGCCTGGTCTCACTTTCAGGTGACATTGTAAATAAGTGAGCTGCATTATCTCCTGTAAACGTAAACACATTTGCTAGTCTTAGCGATTGGCTGAACAAGAAGTAGGATTGAGTGGACTTGTGGGCACTAAAGTTTTACAATGTTTTGTTTTTGAGTGCAGTTACATAAAAAAAATTTCTACTTCTGTAAGTTGCACTTTCACGATAAAGTGATTGCACTACAGTACCTATACGAGAGGAATTGAAAAATACTATCTTTTCTTTTTTTTACAGTGCAAATATTTGTAATAAAATGTAAAGTGAGCAATCTACACTTTGTATTCTGTGTTGTAATTCAAATCAATGTATTTGAAAATGTAGAAAAACATCCAAAAATATATATAATAAATTTCAATTGGTATTCTATTCTTGTTTAGCAGTATGATTAAAACTGTGATTACTTGAGATTAATTTTTTTAATCAAGTTAATTTGTTTTGAGTTAATTGCTTGAGTTAACTACGATTAATTGATAGTCCTAGATTTTTCATATCTCTGATTCAGAGGCCCTTTGATTCCCCATTGCAAAATGGGTTGAATAGAGTCAGTGCCTTGATTAGCCACTAGCATTAGCTAGTCACATTTGTCTGGAGGGTTCATTGGATAGTTACCTAGAAATCGTTCCTATACCATCCATCTGGGGCTCTTATCGGGAGAACCCCAACTCCCACTGCAGCCCTCTTGTGCTGGCTGTTGGGGTGAGTTTATCCTCTTTTGGGAGCAGAGGGTCCTTTGTTCTTGAGCATGCAGGTAGCACCCCTAACCTCCAGGCCAGCCAAAGAATCCCTGTTCAGAGAGGAGAGAAGCCTGTGCCAGGAGCTATGCTGCTCCAAGGGAAGGGTAAGTTACTAAGATCAGCTGTTGGTAGCGTGCTGGTAACAGTGCCTCAGGCCATAGTTGTTCCTCCAGGAGACTGTCTGCTGTGCCCACACTCCCTCCCCAACCTAGGATCCAGTCCCCCCCAATAACCGTGCCTGAGTGTGTCTAGCTCTCGTAGCTTTGAAAGACATCAAATCGGGTATGTCCGGACTCATTTTCCCTCGTTCCCTGTACTGAGGCCTGTCTGTACAGCCAGAAGCAGACACTTTGTTTTTTGCAGTTTGTCTCTGAACTGTGATCCCCTAAAGGGTCTCTAGAAGGCTTCCTGCAGATGATGATACACAGACACTAACTTCTCAGATAAAGATATGGTGTTTTGCTGCTCAGACCTGCAGGAGTCCTTCCTCAGCCAAAGCTAGGGGAACACTAACAGAGAGTCCCTTTTCCTTACCCATCCCTCTGACACTGGTGATGTCGTCTCTGGCTTCTCCTCCTTTCATAATTCATTCCCAAGCTAAATAATCCCTCTTCCGCTTCCAGTGTTACGACTTGGATTGTTGTGATTTACAGCAGCATGTCCAGGTTCTCGTATTAGCGCCCATTGTGTAGTGTCCGAGTGCAGCGTGCAGATGTCCTAGAAAAAGTGTTTCCAACATGCTTTTCATAACTCAGAACTCAGCATCTTACTGTGCTGTAAAGCAGCTTTAATGGTCTGGAATACAACTGGAGACGAATTGGTTACTTTCCACAAAACAAGGCATACTTTTCCACTGCCTTGGAGTAACTCAGTGGTGTTACGCTAGATTCACACCAATGCAAAAGATCTGAATCTGGCCCTGTATCTTTGCAACCATAAACTTTAAAATATCTAAGAAAAATGCTTGTTAAAGGGGAAGAAATGTTGCTCCATGTTTGGTGCAGCTGGAATCTTATGGAGTGATGGTATTAAATGGGACCCTTCTGGCTTTTGTTAGTCTCATTGTAACTCAGCTTTCGTTCTGTGGCATCACAATACAGACTGTATTCCTTTGCTTCTCTCTGTCAGTGAATTCTATCCCCCTTTGTTTTCATTTGTTGCATCGTTTTACTATTGTTCTTTCAAATATAATGAACATTAAATTGTAGCATAAACAGTGTGTTTAAAAAAATGCCCATTTCTGCATTAAATCTAGTTGTCTTTTTTAGGCACTCTTGATCTATTTTATATATTAGTGACACAAGTATAAGAGATGTGAGTTAAAGCAAAGTGCTAAGTGAACGTTTGATGTCAGGTGCCGGTGATGTTTGATGACAGCGCCGTCTTCTCCCAGGAGGAGTGGGAGAACTTAGAAGACTGGCAGAAGGAGCTGTACAAGAATGTGATGAAGGGGAATTATGAATATATGATCTCACTGGGTAAGGAACATGTTTCACTTATTTATTAGAAAATGCTTGACTTCTGGAGTGTTGGCTGGACTCCACCAGCTAAGGGGTGTTCTCAAACTCCTGGGAGTTCTGGGGCCGTGCACGCCTGCCTGCATTCAGTTTTGTCATGGCAGAAAGCCGATGCACAGTGTGGTGGCAGTGGTCAGTGTTCGGTGCTCTGAAGACATGAATAGCAGTTGTCTTTACTCATAGGCTCAGCCCTTGTATGTGGAAACCCCTTCGTGTTTTGTGGGCCTGATTTTGATCTTGCTCTGACATGAACACATGTATAACTCCTGTTGGCATCGATGTACTCACTCACCTGTAACTTACACGTGCGCATGAGAGATGCGAATCGGATGTTGTGTGGGGTGTGGTAAATTCAGCTGTATAAAAGGTGCGTCATAGAGAAGCAGTGCAAGTAACTGATGTTCCTGCATAAGGGAATGATGATGGTGGGACTAAACTCAGAGCTGGAACTCGAGACTTTGGTTCTGGTCCCAGCTGTGCCACAGACCCTATGGGACCTTGGGCATGTCACTTGCTCTCTTCCCTCCGTGCAATGCAGCAGCAATACTCCTCTGGCTTCTGGGTGGCTGAGATTCATCCGCTCTTTGTGGAGTGCTTCGACATCCCGCATAGGAGGTGCTACGCAGGGGCTGCTTTTTACTCAGATTACAGGTCGCCTACAGGGATAGAAGGGGATTGATTTAAAACAAGTCACAATTCTTTGCTATAAGTTATCTGTTTATTAATAGCCACTATGTCCTCTCCCATAAACAGACTATGCAATTTCCAAACCTGACATCCTGTCCCGAATTGAGCGAGGAGAAGAGCCATGTGTGAGGGGTCAGCGGGAGTCGGAGGAAAGAGAAACCACTGCAGATCCCAGCACAGGTGAGGATTGGCTGAAATGGACTCAAACAGCGGGGGAAGCGAGCAGCTGTAACTTCAGCAAGCCTCCATCTGCCATTGGAACTGCTTGCTTTAAAAAAAAAAAATCAGTAGTTTTCTTATGTCAGATTTTGTCTCTAGCAATCAAAACTATTTCTGGCTCTAGTCCCTCCTTGTTGAGTGTGCGGACCAGTCAGTGCACTTAACCACTTGGTTTGTTTCCTCTAGATCCTGTTTAGCAAGGCAGGTTTCTACTCAGTGACTGCCTGCCCCAGAGATGGAGGTTTTGGGGCTTGGGCTCATTTGGAAAGGTTTATGGAACAATTTTCCAAAGGAGCGAGGGCTGCATTAGCAATAGGACTTGGCTCGGCTGCATGTGTGGCAAGTCTTTGCTGTCCAGCGACACCCGGGAGGCACAAGCTATTTATGTCCTGTGATTGTTAGAAAGCCCTCACTCAGTTCTCTTTTCAATGAACAGCGTCTGCGATTTCTATCCTCGAAACCGCCGCTGAGATTAAACAAGAGGAAGAGCCAATTGCTGAGGAGCAGCAGGATGCAGAAGAAAGAGAAGCCCCTACAGAGCCCATGGCAGGTGTGTGATAGGCCCAGCTGTGTCTGAATCCTGGCAGTCCAGTTTAAAAGCATGAGCGCAAAGAAAAGTGTTACACTTGTAAAGCTCTCCTGTAGTCCAGTGTGAGCAGCGTGATCTCTGTGGCAGGCCTCAGTCACAGCAGGAAGAAGAATGCTGCATACCCCACAGGACAGTTTATCCCTTTGAAGATTCAGATGGGACACCGTTAGCAGGACTGCTTTGGGGGTGGGAGTGACACCACCTGTGGGACTTTGCTGTGCTGATACCCCTTGGGGTGCTCAGATGCTGTCCCGGAGGGGAGCATGGTAGAAATGCATGGCTAGATTGACTAGAAGGGATCAGGGACAAGAAATGTTCTCCCTTAGGCTCTCTTGCCTGGTGACTCTCAGCTCCAAGTGGCACTGAGGTGCTGGAGCAAACTCTTCTCTCAAGTGCATGCTCGTGTGATCAGTGGGAGCTGCATGGGCACATTTGAGTGCAGAACTTGGCCCTTTGTGAAGTTCCCGTTTTGTGTCTCCCCGTGTTGGGATTTAGGGAGAACTCTCTCAGTTGTGATTCCAGATAGAATCAGTCGTTACCTTACTTGCCTGTGTGGCAGGGAGGATTTGTACCCAAAGACATGCCAACGTCCTTTGCATCTCGACCTATTGGTCTGTCTCTTCGGTAGCCCCATCCCTGTAGTGTCTGAGTCCTGCAGGATCTTCATTATGATTGGTAGTAATTATTTGTATTACTGTGGCTGCTAAGAGCCCTAGTCCTGGATCGGGACCCCACTGTGCTAGGTGCTGTACAGACACAGAACAAAAAGTTGGTCCCTGCCCTGAGGGACTTACAATCTAAGCGTAAGATGAGACAACC
This sequence comes from Gopherus flavomarginatus, assembly GCF_025201925.1. Lineage (NCBI taxonomy): Eukaryota > Metazoa > Chordata > Testudines > Testudinidae > Gopherus > Gopherus flavomarginatus. The sequence goes on along the minus strand of NC_066618.1, from coordinate 2,744,444 downwards.
TGTGGGTACAAACAGATGGGGGAGGACAGGAGAACAAGGGACAATATTGGTCCGTATGACAGGCCATGCAGCCTGTGTGTCAGAGGCTGCATGGTGGTGTGCCGAAGGAGAGTTTTGTGGAGGAATGTGAAGATGGATGACGAGGAAGTTTTGGGGCGATTTATGGAGAACACCTCCCAAGCTGTGTCTTTATCCTCCCCACAGCCCTGAGCGATAGGGCAGGATTGCTGTCCCCCACTAGCAGATGGGAAGTGAGGCAGGGAGAGGCTGTGTTCTGCCCTAGGTCTGTGGCAGAGAAGGACTCTAGTGATGTACCCAGAGGCCCAGCCTCCCCCTCGTTTGGTCTCTGATGCATGGCCAGAGAGTTGGTTCCCCCCACCCCTTTATGCAGCATAGTTTCATTTCTCCCAGTCTGCCCTGTGAATTACATTTGCCTTCCCTGCTGTTCCAGCCGACACCTGGCTCACCAGCCACGAGAAGAACAAGGAGCAGGATTCACAGGAGCTGGAGCCACACTGGACTGCGGCTCAAAGACCGGAAGAGAATATTTACCATAGTGCTGAGCACGGCCTTCCCTCCAACGGTCCAGACATGACCCTGGCAGTACATATGCCAGAGAAACCCACCCAGCACGAGAGAGACTTCAGCCCCTTGAAAGCCAGCACCGTGTGCCTGGGGGCCCCCGTGACGGAGCGACCCTATCTCTGCTCCGAGTGCGGGAAGTGCTTCAGCCGCAGGGAGCACTTTGTGCAGCACCAGCGCACCCACACGGGCGAGCGCTCCTACGTGTGCCCCGAGTGCGGCAAGGGCTTCACGCAGCAGTCCAACCTCACCAACCACTACCGCACCCACACCGGGGAGCGCGCCCACGTGTGCCCCGAGTGCGGCAAGGGCTTCATGCAGCAGTCCAACCTCACCAACCACTACCGCACCCACACCGGCGAGCGCGCCCACGTGTGCCCCGAGTGCGGCAGGGGCTTCATCCACCAGTCCACGCTCACCACCCACCTCCGCACCCACACCGGCGAGAAGCCCTACCAGTGCAGTGTGTGCGCCAAGTGCTTCAGCCGCCTCTCCACCCTGCTGGAGCACCAGCGCACCCACACCGGCGAGAAGCCCTACAAGTGCCCGGAGTGCGAGAAGCGCTTCAGCCGCCTCTCCACACTGGTGGAGCACCGGCGCACGCACACTGGCGAGAAGCCGTACAAGTGCGCCCAGTGCGAGAAGAGCTTCACCCGCCTCACCAACCTGACCATGCACCAGAACACCCACGCCGGCGAGCGCGCCTACAAGTGCACCCAGTGCGGCAAGAGCTTCGCCCAGAAGCCCTACTTCCTCAAACACCTGCGCAACCACACCAAGGAGAAGCTCTACAAGTGCCTGGAGTGCGGCAAGAGCTTCGTCTGCCACTCCTGGCTGGTGCGCCACCAGATGATCCACACGGGCGAGCGGCCCTACCAGTGCGGCGAGTGCGGGAAGAGCTTTGTGCAGAAGGAGCACCTCTTGAAGCATCAGCGCGTCCACACGGGCGAGCGGCCCTTCCAGTGCTCCGCCTGCGCCAAGAGCTTCCGCTGCCAGCAGTCCCTGAGGCTGCACCAGTGCGCACACACCAGCCAGCAGGGCGGCACGCCGGCCACGGCGGGGGCCGAGTTCAAGAACCAGCTGCTGTACCTGAAAATGGAAAATACTGGGTAGTAGGGGTCGAGCCCTGCGTTGGGAGCTGCACGGGGAGAGCCTCCCCCAGAGACTAGCCAGATCCGCCCCATATGAAACACTGCAGTGAATCCCACGCCCTCTCTGCATGCCAGATGGGAGGGGAGCGCTCGATGCGAGGTGACGCAGGACCGTATTGAATGTGAGCTGCAAGCAGCCATTACGTGCCGCGCCTGGGGAAGAGACCCCACGACGGACTGAACAATGCGTTGGAAGCATCTAAGCAGCCGCAGCTGTTTTGTTTGTACGAACAGTCTCCTGACCGCTGGCACCGCCGGTGGGAACGTCGCCAGCAGGCTGTGCTCTGCAGGGATGGGTAGTGCAGGCCTACGAGCTACTGTAACATGAACAACTTCCTACCACGACTGAAGAAGTGGAGCAGAGGCTGTTGGGAGTGAGCGTCGGCAGGCGTGCTGGGTTAACAGTACTTTGTCCTCCAGGGTGCTACAGACAAACGCACTCTGCTTGCCCGTGCTGGACGGCTTCCCGCAGTCCGTACGGCTGGGGGCTCGGACGTGCGGTGAGGCTGAGAAGTGCCTGCATTTGCAGTGCAAGCCAGGGGCAGAGCCAGGTCTACACTACAGGCCGCCTATGCTCTTACCACTGAGCCTCACCACCTTCAGCCCTCCTGAAATGGAAGCCGAGCTCCACCCTGGCGGATGAGAGCAGGTATGCAGCGTCTGGCTCGCCTGTCTGTGGAAGCGATTGGCAAACTCGAAGCAGTGATTTCTGGTCTACTGGTGACCGGTTCTATTTGTGACATTCCTGCTTCCCATGCAGCTGGTGGGGGGGTGATACCCTCAAATACCCTGGAGCAGCAGCAAAAAATAAACTTAAGCTGGGTGCAGGGTGGTCAAAGCGGGAGTGTCAGTGAGGTGTGATGTTCTGCCGCAGGAAGGCCGACTCTAGGAGTATTTCACTGTAAAGGTCAAAACACGTAATTCAGAAGTTAAAAGGGCTAGGGGAGAATTGGAGCCAAGCTCAATTCCGATGACCATCGCCTGACCTAGGAGTAGTGTGGGTGCTTGTGAGAACTCTCCAGAGCAGCCACTGCATCTGCCACAGCAGCGCTAACTACAACGGAGCGTCCAGTTGGGGGTTCAGCCCTCCCCCACTAATCACACAGCAGATCTGCTCTGGCTACGAGCTATTTACCTTCCCAATAGCCGCCTGCAGGCCTTCCTCAAATGAGACCTTCAGCTACGAGCTTTTGAAGCTTTCAGGCCTGTCTACACAGCTGGGTTTGTTCGTTTTTGGGGGCCTTGACTCCCTGAGGAGATGACAGGTAACAGTTCCCTGCAGAGCAGCTGTGATCATACCTGTGTTTGCAGGTCTGCCATGGGCCTAGCTGGGGTTTGATCGGTGCATTCTGGGCTGCTGTTCTGTAGTGCTTCAGCAGGAGCTAGAGCACCCAAAGCAGAGGATATTGGGAACCGTTCGGAAAGGGATAGTTAAGGCAGAAACTCTCAAAATGACGCGCTACAAATCCAAGGTGCAACCACACCGTGAATAGTGAGTGCAGTCCTGGCCACTGCCTCTCACAAAAGCTTTTTAGAATTGGAGAAGATACAGAGAAGGGTAACCAAAATGATTAGGGTTATGGAACGGCTTCTATATGAGGAGAGATTAAAAGACTGGGACTTTTCAGCTTGGAAAAGAGACGGCTAAGGAGGGATATGACAGGTCTATAAAATTATGACGGGTGGAGAAAGTAAATAAGGAAATGTTATTTACTCTTTCCCATAAGACAGGAATTAGGGGTCACATATAAAATTAATAGGCAGCAGTTTAAAAAAAAAAAGTATTTTTTCACCCAATGCACAGTCAATCTGTGGAACTCCTTGCCAGAGGATGTTGTGAAGGCAAAGACTATATCAGGGTTCAAACAAGAACCAGATAAGTTCATAGAGGATAGGTCCATAAATGGCTATTAGCCAGGATGGGCAGGGATGCAACCCTATGCTCTATCTGTAGCCTCTGTCTGTCAGAAGTTGGGAGTGAACAACAGGGTGGATCACTCCAAAATGCCCTGTTCTGTTCATTCCCTCTGAAGTTCCTGGCATTGGCCACTGTCAGAAGACAAGATACTGGGCTAGATGTACTATTGGTCTGACGCAGTGTAGCTGTTCTGTTCACAGGGGCTAGTGAACCCCAGCATGTCCTTCTGCAATGAGCAGGTGTGAAGGAGAAGAGCCCAAACCAAATCCCGGCATCACTAGGGGGTTCCCTATGCTGTATAGTAAACAGCGCACTGACTTGGCTATTGTGCCATAGTTGTGTGCTGGCCTGGATCTCCAGGCAAGGGAAGACACTGTCAGCTGCCTGTTGCTGTGTGTTTACCTTGTGGGCTAACACAGGCCAAGCTAATCAGCAGTCACCAGGGCCACACTGTTGCGAACATCATTCTGGGCTGTACTAGCCAAGAGCATTGTAAGCAAGACACGAGAAGTAATTCTTCTGCTTTCCTCCATGCTGGTTAGGTCACAGCTGGAGTATTGCGTCCAGTTCTGGGTGCCACATTTCAGGAAAGATGGGGGCAAACTGGAGAAAGTCCAGAGAAGAGCAACAAAAATGATTGAAGGTCTAGAGAACATGACCCATGAGGGAAGACTGAAAAAATTAGGTTTGTTCAGTCTTGAGAAGACTGAAGGGGCAGACCTGACAACAGTTTTCAAGTACACAGAAGGTGGTTACAAGGAGGGAGGAAAATGGTTCTCGTTAACCTCTGCGGATAGGACAAGAAGCAATGGGCTTAAATTGCAGCCCGGGAGGTTTAGGTTGGACATTAAGAAAAACTTTCCAACTGTCAGGGTGGTTAAGCACCTGAACAAATTGCCTAGGGAGGTTGTGGAGTCTCTGTCATTGGAGGTTTTAAGAACAGGTTAGACAAACGCCTGTCAGGGATGGTCTAGTTATTACACTTCTACCCCGATATAATGTGGGTTTGCATTGTGTCGAAGTGGGACTGTTTGTAATGTTTCCTCTGAATACTGTGTGGGTGCCTCAGTTTCTGGCCAACACTCTGTCTCCTGGCAACTAATGGCCTGGGCCGTTCCCCCCTGCAAGGGAATGCTAAAGCGGTGGGAGAGCAAAGAGATCAAGTGACCTCCTGGCCCGGGAAAGGAACTCAGCAGAGGAGGAGGGGCTGGAGGGGGTTTCAGTTTGGGGCTGGCTGGGGATGGGAAGTGAGTGCAGACATGGGTGTCTGGCTCGCTGCCCCCCAGGATGGACACGGCTGAGGGGTCCTGTTCTCTGTACGTACAAGCTCTGTTTTAGACCGTGTTCCTGTCATTGAATAAACCTCTGTTTTACTGGCTGGCTGAGTGTCACGTCTGACTGTGAAGTGAGGGTGCAGGACCCTGTGGTTTCCACAGGACCCTGCTGGGGCAGACTCGCTGTGGGAAGCGCACGGAGGGGCAGAGGATGCTGAATGCTCCAAGGTCAGACCCAGGAAGCCGTGTGAGGTTCTTGCCCTGAACAAGTCTGCTCCAAGGGAGAGGAGGCTCCCCAAAGTCCTGACTGGCTTTGTGGGGAGCAGTTCCAGAGCATCGCCCGGGGACTCCGTGACATGCATACAGTGCGGTAAAGCTTGGAGATGCTGCTCTGAGCAGCTTGTTAAGAGTGCCAGGCCAGCCTGGGGCTGAGGGGTTTGATAAGGGGCAGAGGGTCTGCAGGGCCATCAGGGGCTTCCCCCCCAAGGTCTAGGGGGCAGGAGCTGTGGGAGGGCATTTTTGTGGGCCCCACAGTCCCAGAGTGGCCCTGGGCAATTAGCAGGGGGCTGGGACAGCCCGCTCTGTTTCCCTCGCCCTGGCCCCAGCCGTGTCACTTGGGGGAGGGAGCTCGGGGGAAGGGACCCTCCCCACACTCACCAGCAGTGGCAGAAGCAGAGCAGCCTGGCCCCAGCCCACTCCACTCCGCCAGCTCCCAGATGCAGGGCTCCACTTCCTGCCACAGGTGAGCCGTGTCGCTGGGGGTGGCTGGGGAAAGGTCCTGCACTCACCTGTGGTGGGAAGCGGAGCAGCCCAGCCCCAGCCAGCTCCACTCTGCCAGCTCCCAGCCATGGTGCTGAGTGCAGGACCTTTCCTCAGCTGCCCCTGAGCCACGCAGCTGGGGCCGGGGCAAGGAAAGCGGAGCAGGCTGGGGCCCCAGGTGAGTGCGGGGAGCCATCCTTCCCCAACCTCCCTGCATTCGCTGGCAGCAGGAAGCGGAGTACTGCGGCTGGGAGGTGGCAGAGGGAGCGGGCGGGGGCCGGGCTGCCCCACTTCGCATCGCTGCCGGTGAGTGCCTGTTGTGGGGCGCGGGGGGTGGATAGGGGTTGGTGCAGTCAGGGGACAGGGGGGTTGGATAGGGTCCTGGGGATGATTAGGGATGGGGGGGCGTCTGGAGGGGGGGCAAAGCAAGTTTGATAAACAGTCTCACCTATAATGCGGTGAGATTTTTTGTCTCCTGAGGACTGTGTTATAGCGGGGGAGCAGTGTACATAGTCCTGCCTTGAGTCCAGCTGCATCTACACTGGGGTTTGGCAGCAGACGTAGGCTGGGCAGAGGGGTGCCATTCCCAGCTGTGCTGATCCAAGTGGTAAGTGTAGATGGATTCCTTCGGCACCAGCGTACGGATGAATTAATCCAGGGTGGGAAGAACGTAACACTTCCCCCTTTCCCACTTACTGATGATCAAACTGCCATGGGAGAAGATCTGCATTCCCCATCTCGCATTCAGGCCTAGTATCACCCTGAAGTTCCAATGGCTGGTGGTGGCTGGACAGATAGACAGTCCGAACCACTCACCCAACTGCTCACAGTGGGCCCAGACCCCCCCTCATGCAGTCTTCACTACAGGCAGTAGTGGCGGGGGAGGGGGTAGTGCGCCCCAGGCAGTACTCTTGCGGGAGGGGGAAGGTATAAACATGGCATGGTACATCTGTTCCCCCACCCAGGGCACAGAGATGCACGCTGCAGGCCTGCACCCCTGGGGGCTGAATGGAGCCCATATGATATAAACTCATGGCTGGTGTGGAGAAAGTGAATGAAGATGTGTTATTTATCCACTCACATAACACAAGCACCAGGGTCACCCAATGAAATGAACAGGCAGCAGGTTTAAAACAAGCAGAAGGACGTATTTCTTCACACAACACAGTTAACCTGTGGAACTCATTGCCAGAGGATGCTGTGAAGGCCAAAAGTATAATCGTTCAAAGAATAATTAGATACGGTTGTGGAAGACAGGTCCATGACTGGTTCTTAGCCAAAATGGTCAGGGACGCAACTCTGGGTGTCCCTAAACCTCTGACTGCCAGAAGCTGGGACTGGACACCGGGCTGGGTCCCTTGATCGTTGCCCTGTTCTGGTCATTCCCTGTGAAGCACCTGGCACTGGCCACTGTCAGAGACAGGTTGTTGGGCTAGATAGACCATTGATCTGACCCAGTCTGGCCATTCTTATGAGCAGCTCCCTGATATGAGGCTGCTGGTGGCAAATCCCTCCATCTCCTGGGGGCAGGAGGACATGGCTTTCTCTTGAGGAAAACGCTTGTCTGCAGAGCCTCTGCCCCTAGCAGGCTCCACTTTCACTAGCTCCCAGATCTCTCTCTGTCCTGGGCCTGGGTTTCTCAGGGCAGCCCCACTCCTTCCTGGACAGCGGCGCTAGCAGCACCTCCTTGCTTGGACCCATCTGGCCCCAACACGGCCTCTGCCTCCCCCAGGGTGTTGCCCTAAGTGGCTCCTCCTAAGAAGTGTTTTTAGCTGGTTTTGTTCCAGCTAAGACTCACTCAATGGAAGGTCCCACATTTATCCACAGAGCAGGTATGGCAACACTTCCCCACCCTGCCCAATGCAGGCGTGTCCCCTCCCCAAGGGGCCGCTCAGTCTGGCCTCTGCTGCAAGGTGGGGGGGCGGCTTTGTGAGGTGGCCCAGGCAGCCGGCTGCAGGTCATCCAGTTCATGCCTCACCCACAGCCACCAGGAATGGCAAACAGCATTGGACAAAACACTCCCATGGCCGTGGCACAATTGCTCACCCATCTCCTGGCCTTCCCACCGGCCTGTCATTTGTTTCCTCACCGGGGTCACCTGTTGGTTCGTGCTGGTGGAAGCGGCTGGCCTGGCAGCCCTTGCTGTGCCTACTCTAGACTTTGCCCCCTAAAGGTCTCGCTGTTCAAGCTACTCAATGGGCGCCTTAGTGTAGCCAAGGCTCTGGGCATGTGGCAATAATGCCTCATGGGGTGCAGCCTGCTGGTTAAAATGGCAGCAGGAAGGCTCCATGCACCCACCATCGGGGCTGAGAACCTCCTGTGGTTGAGGCCAGAGCGCCCCAAATCCTTCATTTAGCTGGAGCCCAGTGAAGGGATGTCACAAAGCACCCGGAACAGCGTCAGGGGCTTGAGTCAGGCACCTGCGCGGCCGCGGCGGGGTGAGAGGCCCAGTACAAGACATGGGTTTGGGTCTATCGCTAATGAGTCGGGGGCTGCTGGGCATCACTGGTACAGGACATAGAAAATGGGTGTGTGTGTGTGTGTCAATGCTCTACGAGCCACCACAGCTCGCAATGGCAGCCCACGCTGCCCTGGGACTGGCCTTTAAAAGGGCTGGCACGTCCTGCTTCGACTAACAGTCACCAACCACCCAGGCACGTGGGCGAGGCCCCACCATGCCAGCAAGCGCCCCCCCCCCCACTCCACCGTTCTTCTCACTCCCAGACATTAGATCACCCAATACCCGGGGATGGCAGACTAAAGCAGGAGGCAGCCCCAGCTGGCCAGACCCAGGTACCTACCTCCCACCCTGGCAGAGGGCTGTATAGTCCAGGCCTCTCTGTGTGGGATATTTGGGGGAGGGAGTGGGGGGGGTGAGCAAGGTGTCACTAGGCAGATGCCTCATCTCAGCAGCTGGGGGGTGGGGTGTAATCTGCCACCTTTCTATGACGGGTGTGGCCAGTCTGTGCCCTGTGACTGCCCTGGCAGGAAGTGCTCTGGCAAGTGGGCAGGGCTGCGGGCTATAAAGCCAGGCTGTGCCGCCTTCCCTAGGAGCACAGTGGCCAGGTTGCTTCGAGTGGCACCCGGCTCTGAGGGCTGCACTCAAGCAGGAGCCTGGCTCGACCTAGTTAAAGGCTGAGCAGAGCGGCTTGCTGTCTGTGGGCGAAGCCACGTCGCCAGCCCAAGCCTCTCACAGAAGCAGGAACGTCTCTAGCCCATGGCCCCCACGGCTGGATTTAAGGCTTAGGCACTAAGGGCCTATTCCTGTGGCCTGGGCTCCTGGAGTCCTGTGAGTACACCAACGGCTGGGGTTCGTTTTAAGGCTCTGGTTGTGAAGAAAAAAACATGGGTCTAGTCTGCAGCCATGCCTGCCTGAGCAGGGCCGGCTTTAGGCAGTGCGGGGCCCCATTCGAACAGTTTCGGCAGGGCCCCGGCAGGGATGACTGAAAAAAAAAAAGGTAAAAAAACCACGTGGGGCTTGTACTCACCAGGCGGTGCTCTGAGTCTTCAGCGGCAGGTCCTTCACTCGTTCCAGGTCCTTCGCGGCACTGAAGGACCTGCCGCTAAAGTGCCACCGAAGACCCAGAGCAAGCGAAGGACCCGCCACCAAAGTGCCGCTGAAGACCCAGGGAGCTGCCAGGTGAGTAAAAATTCAAAAGGCGCCTCTAGCCAGGGAAGGGTTCTCACTGGGTGCGGGGCCCTCCTAGGCACGGGGCCCAATTCGGGGGAATTGATGGAATAGACCTAAAGCCGGCCCTGTGCCTGAGCCTGCAGCCAGCCTGAAACCATAGCTCAGAGAGGTGTGACCTGCCCCGTGCAGCTCAATAAGCCACAGCTCTGAGGAGACTCAGCAGCACCGCCCCCCAGCAGAGGGCGTGGGGCTGGGGGTGGGAAGGGCGTGGGAAGAGGGCAGCAGGCCCAGGCAGATACTCTGGCTGTTGAGGTAAGTACAGGGGACTCCTTGCTGCTCCTAGGGGGCTGCTATTTGCACCCCCCCACACACACACACTCGGGGGAGGGGGGGCGGGTTTGCTACTACCACACCCTTTGCTCCTCCAAAGAAGCAGTAAGAAGGGGTATGCAAGGCAGGTCCCACAGTGTGATGACCTGCTAGGGCCCTGGGTTGCATTAACCTGGCCCTGGCTGTTGAAGCCAGGCAGGAAAGAGCACTGGGACATGTGCCTGGACTCTGGGGAAAGCTGCACCAGCAAAGCAGAGCGTGGCTCAGGATACAGCATCCAGGTAGGCCAGGGGCTGCCGGGAGAGAGGCATGGACTGTTACCACCCCCACCCAAAGCAGGACATGGGCTGGGAGCAGCTCAGGGAGCCCCCACTCCCATCCCCATGCCCCTCCCAGCTTGTTTGATGGTCCCAGCCCCACAACTAGACTTCCCAGCCTCCCCAAACCCTAACCCCCCTGATAGTCTTTCATGTACATTAACAAAAATAACTGGTCTCAAAACAGCCTTCAGGTAAAGGTCTTTAATGTAGCATCTGCTATTTACAATCATTACATGTTAGTTACCTGGGTCAAGTCCCACTTCATAGATTATTAGTGTTGGAAGGGACCTCAAGAGATCATCTTGTCCAACCCCTGCTCAAAGCAGGACCAATCCCCAAATGGCCCCCTCAGGGATTGAGCTCACAATGCTGGGTTTAGTAGGCCAATGCTCAAACCACTGAGCTATCCCTCCCCCCCTCAGTTAAATACACTTTAAAAAAGCAGCGTGGCCTGGAGGAGTGAGTGCTCATCATGGCTCTGCCACTCAGTCACTCCATGATCTTTGCCAAGTCACTTTCACTGTGAGGTAGGTAGGTCAGTCTTGCCAGCTGCTATTATAGAGTGTATGGGCCTGTCATGGAATGCATTGCTGTATTTCTGGGGAAGGAAACAGCCTGTATATTGCCTCCTCTTCACTGCCAGCCCACTGTGCTACTGCCTGTTTTCAGCCTTTCCCCTGCTAGGGGGCTGTCTCCGTCCCCTGCCCGTGGCGGGGTGAACCCCTGGAGGGAATGTGGCTCTTCTGATGGCTGTTCAGCGATTGCCTGTGCTGGAAGCTTTTGTTGCACTTGGTGCACTGAAAGGGCCTCTCCTGGGTGAGCATTCGCTGGTGCTGCTCCAGGGACGTCTTCTGAGTGAAGCTCTCCAAGCATTTGATGCAGGGATAGTCTCTCTCCCCAGCCGGATTTGCCTGGGGAGCTGGGACGGGGAAGCCATCCCCCCACGTCCCCCATTGCTGCAGCCTCGGCCCCCCGTGGACGCGCAGGTGCTTCTGAAGATGGTGTTTCTGGATGAAGCTTTTGCCGCACTGGGCGCAGTGGTAGGGCCGCTCGCCGGTGTGGATCCGGCAGTGCTTGTTGAGGTTGGACTACTCGCTGAAGGTCTTCTCGCAGACCGGGCATGGAAAAGGCCGCTCGCCCGAGTGCAGCCGCGTGTGATCCGCAAGGTGCCGCTTCTGCAGGAAGCTCTTTGGGCACTCGGGGCACTCGTACCGGTGCACCACGCCGTGCAGCCGCTGGTGGCGCATGAACTCCGGGTGGCAGCCGAAGTTCTTCCCCCAGGCGGTACAAATGAAGGACCCGTCGCGCTCCCCCATGTGGGTTCGCTGGTGTGTTAGAAGGCTCCTCTTCAGCCGAAAGCTTTGCCGACACTCAGCACAGACGTAAGCCCCCCGTCCGGCATGAGACAGCTGGTGCTTCCGGAGGCTGGGCTGGAGGCAGAAGCTTTCCTTGTACTCAGCGCAGTTATAGGGTTTTTCTCCTGTCAGGATTCTCGGGGGCAGGGGAGATAGCTGCTCCATTTGGGCGCCTGGCCCATGGTCTGCAGGTTTACATGGACCTTGGTCCGCGTGGGCTTCCTTCTGCGCCGCCCCTGGCTTGAATTCGCACAGATTGCTCCCGCATGCGGTGGGTTCTTCCAGGCCCTCTCCGGCTCCCTGCTGCCTGTCTGAGCCGCACGGACTCTCTACAGGCTGGTCTTGGCTCTGGAAAGCCTCTTCATCTGCTCTTCCCAGTAATGTCATCGTCAGCTCCAGGATTTCAGGCTTTTCTCAACCGGCCGCTCCTCAGCTTTGATCACTGAAAGAAAGAAAGAGAGAATCCGGACACTTACTCAGCTCATGCAATGGAGTCAGTACGATATCCTCGAGGAACAGAAACTCAGCTGGGATGCTCCTGGAACGGGATCATGAGATTTGACCTGGTTTGGGGTTTTGTAACCACGGAGGGCACGGGGACGCGTAGGAGGAATCAAGGCTGCAAGAAAACTGCAGCCTCCCTGTATCAGGGCTGTTCTGCAGTTTATGATTCTTTTTTAACACTAGAAATCCAGGAGCACCAAACCTCCAGAAGGCAGCCTGCCTTCCCCAACCTGAACAAAGCTCTTCAGCGTAGCCCACGCCAGCCAGTGAGCCAAGTGTCATCACACACCTACCTAGCAGGCCTACAAGGCAGAGATGATGGAGAGTCTCCTGTATTCTAGTCTCAGAGCAGATGAAAATGTGTGCTCAAGATAGATAGGGCAGACCGCCTTCCTGATTTTCTTTTCAGATGCTGCTGAGGGGCACAGTTAAGGTTGTTTGCCCACCTTAACTGTGAGTTTCCATACAGGAAACCCAAGTGTTTGGGGTAAATGTAACTAACTCAAGCTCCTGGATTTCTGGTTTGTGTTTTATACCAATGTCCCTGAAAGACCATGGCCACACTCCAGTGGCACAGCCATGGTGCTGTGCCTGCGCGGCTGTAGTGCCATAGGGTAGACCCTTCCTGCAGCGAGGGAAGGTTTTCCCACCACTGTAGTGAATCCACCTCCCCAAGAGGCAGTAACTATGTTGAGAGCAGCAAAGAATCCTGTGGCACCTTATAGACTAATGGACGTTTTGGAGCATGAGCTTTCCTGGGTGAATACCCACTTGGTCAGATGCACGTAGTGGAAATTTCCAGGGGCAGGTATATATATGCAGGCAAGCTAGAGATAAAGAGGTTAGTTCAATCAGGGAGGATGAGGCCCTGTTCAAGTGCAGCCAAGCTGAGCAACACAAACCGGATCAGTTCGAGCTCAGCCCCGGCCCCGCAGGGCAGCTCCGCGCTCCCCGCGGCCCGGCTCCCGGGGCCCAGGCCGGGCGGGGAGAAGCTCCCGGGGCCCGAGGCTCCCCCGCCCGCCGGGCCCTTACCTGGGCAGCGGCCCGCTCGGCCATGGCCCCCCCGGGCGGGCGGGGCTTCTCCAGCGGGCCCGGCCCGGCCGAGCTCCGCTCCCGCTCCGGGCTGGGCAGAGTCCCGGCGCCGCTGCCGGGCGGAGCAGAGCGAGCGCAGCCGGGAGGGAGGCAGGGAGCCGCGGCCTGGCTGCGGGGCCGGGAGCGGCGGGCGGAGCGGGGCGGCAGCGGCCCCTGCCGGCGGGGATCGCGGCGCCGGGCCGGGCAGGGGGCCCCGGGGCGGAGCTGTCCAGCAGGGCTGCGGCTGGGGGCTGCCCGGGGCCCGCCCGTGGGATGGGGATGGGGGTCGGGCTCGGGCTCGGCTCCTGGGGGAGACGCTCCTGGGCTGGCCGAACCGCGGCTCTGCCCTCTGCTCCCGGCCGGCCGCGGGGTGAGCGGAGGCCCCTGGGAGCGGGGGTGGGCGGGGGCCCTGCAGACACCGATCAAACAGCTGGAGAGGGGCCGGGGCCAGGGCTCAGGACAGGGCACCGGCCCTGCCAGGCGGTGGCGGAGCGGAGGGGAAACCCCACGGAGGGGATGAGCCGGCTGCTGCGGTAGCAAACATCGGCTGGGGCGGGGCACGGGGCTGTTTTTAATTTCCCCTCGCCCAGGACGGTGCATGTCAGCATCCGCTTCCCACTCTGCCTAGCTCAGTCTCTGACCCACGGGGAGTCTCCTGCTGGCTGCAGCTCCAGCCCCAAGCGAGGGAGGTGAACTGGACCCAGACGCTCAGGAGATTTTACACAGATGCGTTGGGGCTCTGTTGAATTTGCCTTCTGAGTTTTGCACTTGCAGCCCCCGTCTTTGGGCGAGGTCACGACGTGCCCTAAACCCCCGTGTGCTGCAGCTCTCAGCCCACCGCCTGGCCAGCGGGGGCCATAGCTATGGGGGCTTCGCAGCTATGAAAACAGCACCCAAGAGCCCCCCCCCAGTAACATAATACTGAGGCTAGAATTGCTCCGAACGCCCCCTCCCCGAGGGGCAGGCAGCCTCCGCTGATCATCCGTAGCGTCCGGCCCCCCTGCCCCGCAGCCTCACGGAAAACAAGGCGAGCAAAGCAGCCAGGCAAAGCGCTCGCCGCGCGTGGGCTTGTGAAGGGCCCAAGGGGGGGCTTGGGGACTTGCACCGTCATTCTCCGGTGCAGTCACAGCCGCGACAGGCCGGGAAAGCCTCGAGCGCCGAGAGTTGGCGCGGACCCGGCCGATGAATGGCCGGGGCTGGATTTTGGACAGGATCAGGCCCATTTTCAGCGTGCTAAAGCTGTGAGCTGGGGAGTTAAGCGCCGGTCAAACACCAGCCGCGTCTGGGCACCAGAGGCTTCAGCTCTTAGGAAACTCCAGCTGGGACAGATGCAGTAGCAGGTCTCCTCAGCGCCCTGCCCATGGGGTTGCAAAGCAAGGTCTGGCTCTCAGGCCTTCTGTTCGCAGCGCCACAGGGCCTGGGCCCGGGGTTTGTGACAAAACCGGCAGGGGACCGCCGGGGCCCCTGGCACAGTGGAAGCTGTAATAAGGACAGATGCGGGAGACAGAACTTTCTCAGGGGGGTGGGCCGAGACTGGCATGAACATCCCACTTTCTGCTCCAAGCACAAGGCGCAGCTCTTGGCTATCGCCTTTCTACCAACACCCACGCGTCTCTGAACACCGACCCCCTGCAAAACCAAACACGGCTCTGCCCGCGCGTCTCCCTCGGGACGGGAGGGATCTGAGTCTCATTGCGTTTAATGCACCGCTGGAAGGTGCAGATACCGCAGTGAAGAAAGCGACCAGATCATGGGCCTGGCTAGGGCCTTTTAGCCATGACGAGCCTGTAGGCCCCCATAGACTATAAACCGGATCAGTCACACACCAAGTAAATGCAGCCACCTCTGGGTGGGATGCAGCAGCTGTTTAGCACGGCACACGGGTATGGTAGTAGGCTAGGAAGGGAAGAATGGCACAGCCAACTGAAAGTGCAGGGAAGCAGAGTGACTTACCAGAGTCAGGCCCCTGGTGCCCAGGCTCGTGGGATCTTTAATGAGCAGAGCAGGTCAGGGCCTCAGATTTGTGTGTTCCTGGTGCACTAGGTGCTTAGCTACACCACCAAGCAGAGGAGGGGGAGAAGACAGAGCGTGTTTTGTGAAGGCCTTTGAGTTCGAGGAAACCCTGCAGTGGCGAGCAGGGAGGCTGCCCGTTGCCAGCCCTGCCGGTCACAGGAGAGACACCCCGGGGCTGTGCACCCCGAGTCTGACCGGGGCAGTCTGCAGAAAACCCCACTCAAGGGGGCCTTGGCTTGAAATGGCCACAAGAGGGACCCCACACCTGTCACAGGCTCATTTTATTCCTAATTCACTTGCTTTTGAAGCAACATAATTACCTTGCAAACCCACAGCAGCCGAGATGCGGGCGAACGGACCCACTGCTACATTTATGGGCAGTTCAGCGCGCGAGGGGAGGCTGCATTTCCCCTCCTCCGGCCAGCGTGTCCAAGCAGCGGTCCTCCAGCCGTCCCGCTCCGCCAGCACCCAGGGCCCTTCGTTCAGTCCTTCACGGGGAGGGAGGCGGTCCAAGAACTCAGCCACCGGAGCAGCCCGGGCCTCGTTCTCCGCCCTCGGAGCCAGGGGCTCAGAGCTGCACCAGCCGCCGATCGCCACGGACACGGGGCAGTTCCCCCGCGGGACGAGAGCGTGTGAGGGCTGGGGAGCGATGGGGCGGGTGGGCGTGCGCGGGACTTGTGCGATGCGGGGCGGGAGCCAAGAAGCTGCCTGGCTCAGGGGACAGCGGGAAATGTCAGGGGCGCCGTCAGCTCGGATTACCTTCACGTGCCCCGAGGGGAGAGGAGCGTGAAACGCGTTTACTGCCGCTTGACGGGCTGGGGCGCCCGCGGCTGCTGCTGGGTGCGATTGGGGCTGGCACGGACCCGCGGTGCTCCCGTGTTTCACCGAGGTGCCCTGCTCTGGGCACCAAACCACCACCAGGCCTCAGCTGCAAACGCCCTGCTGCCAGGGGCTGCCTGCACAGAGCAGAGGAGCTGCTGGGGCAGCCCCCAGCCCCGAGGGCGGAGGCCACTTGCTGTCTGGGTTCCCGGGGTGGATGGGAGCAGAGTTTCCTGCAGCAGCCCCACAGCACCCTCTCCCCCGGCTCTATAGAGCCCCACAGGCCCCATCCCCAGACGCCTCTGTGCCTGGGCCCATGCCCTATGCCTGCGCTGCCTCCTCCCCGTTACTCCCCCGGGTGGGGCGGGGTGGCACTAGGAGGGCCAAGCACCCCACAGAGGTGTGGGGTTCATGGATGAGGAGAGGCAGGTGACGTGGAGCAGGTGACGTGGAACTGGCTTAGACCCGGACTTCCCCCCCCCATACCTTCTCCCAGCTCCTGATCCAGCCACCGTGCCCCCTACAGGTTCCCCAGCCCTGGAAACTCCCAGCACATGGTGCTTTAACACCAGTTCCTGGCCAGTGTCCTAAGTCTTAAACATGGGCAGAGCTGAGGGGAGAGAGAGACCCCCTCAGGGAGGGCACTCTGGGTAGAACCCCCATGGCAACACTGGCCTCCGTGACCCCCATGCAGAGGGCACTGGCCTGGGCCCTCTCCAGTCATGCTCCTTCACACTGGGTTTTGGGTCTTAATTTATATTGCACCCACAGCCACACCCAGCAAGCCACCAACTCCCCTCCTCTCCATCACTGGATCCCTTAACTGTGCGCGTGCGAGATGGTGTCTCCCTCCAGTGGCTGCTCCATGTGCATGTAGGTGTGCACGTGTGCGTGAGAGATTTTGTCTCCCTCCAGCGGCTGCTCAGGGAGGCTGGGGCGGGCTCATACCGAACAAAGCACCTCCTTTAGCTGGTGTGTTGGGAGGGGAAGGTCCTGGGTTCTATCCCCACTGTATCTCTGAGGCCAGGGCTTCTGTATACAGCTGCCATCTGCCGGGTACGACCAGCCTCGCACACTGGGGCCTTGAGAGAAAAGTGAATGAAAGTTGCTGCTGCAGACTGAACATGGGGGAAGGGAACATTCATGCTCTGTGCTTAAGAAGCCATCTACCATGTAGATTTATTCAAATGAATGGAATTCTGGGTGGTGATTCGAGCAAATCTGATTGGCTAGTGCACAGGGGATTGATTCCCTAGCACTTCGCACTGCCTCACCCAGATGGAAATCCATAGGCTGGTGGGGTTTGCTCCTGGTTTATAACACTCAGGACCTCAGCCCAGGCCATAATCCCTCATGCCCACTCACAAATCTCCAGCAAATGCGCTGCGTTCTCTCCGGGGGCCGAAGGGGGGTTTCATACAGGGGGTGCCTGAACTTCTAGGCTACAAAGGGAACTCCTCAGTCTGCAGGCTGTGCAGTGTCTCGGATTAACCCAGATGGCAGTTTCCGGCCTGTAGCCTGCCTGACATACGCCCGTAACGCAGGTGCAGGGTACTCAAAACACCAGGCCAGGGGGCCAAGCAGCTTTACAAATCAGTGTTTTAATGCAATTCAGCTGTGCCGTGAGCACAGAACACAGGGCAATCACCACAGCCACGTGTCGCCCACCCCGGCAGCAGGAAAGGATCTCACAAACACCGCGCTGGTAACAGAAGGGAGCCCAGGCCATGAAGTGCCCAATTCCAGCCCAGCTCCATTCCCAACAGCAACGCAACTCCTGCTTCCAGCCCAGCTCTGCTCCCGACGGCGTCACTCCTGATTCCAGCCCGGAGCGCCGGCACTGTCACTCCTGCTTCCAGCAGGGCTCTGCTCCTGATGGCGGAGTCACTCCCGCTTTCACTAAGAGCTCAGAATCAGGCCCACAGTGCCTCGAGGCTACTGAATAGGGCCATCAAGGTAGAGGAAAGCTGAGCGCGATGGGACAGCCAGCAGGGTTAGAGCTCTCCTGCTCTGCAGAGCAGCCACCGCCCAGCACGGAAAAGCAGGCCCTGGTGCAATACACAGCAGAGCTAAGGGTGGGGGCGAACTCAAGCGGCAGGTGTGGGTACCAGAAGGTGACTCACCTGTAACCAGACGTCTTTGAGCTGCCCAGTAGGAATAGGCAGAGGGTGTCTTGAAGACAAAGAAATTCCAGCTCCAGTAAATTTTGGCTGAGACATGGGGCCAGCTTAGGGAACTTAATAAATACGGCTCCAGGGAGGCACCTGTCACTTCTGTTCAGCAAACAGGATGATTCGTTGGATCGATTAACTCTTAAAATGCTGGGATCGTCCAGGCAACCACTCACAGGGCCGCCTGGCCCAATACACGGCACATCCTCTACCGTAGTCCTGCCTAGCCCTAGTCTGCATTCAGCCTCGCTGCTCAGCTCTGTGCTTTACACGCAGGACGGGGCTGCACAGACAGGACAGCTTGGAAATACATTTGATAAAGAAACTCTGTTGGGAGAGCGGCACTTGGACACTGAAGTGATCAGGGCCTATTGAGATGAGATCAGTGTGAGATTAGGGCACAGGAGACCTAGTTATGCGTGCAGGAGCCTTTCACTGCAGGTCTCCACTTCAAATCCAGCTCCGATTGCATACAGATGGCTGCTGGGAGAGTTGGCAGGTGCAGCTGGGTTTGGAGTGAGTGGGCTCAATCCTGCAGCACTGAGCACTCAGACCTCGATCCAGGAAAGCACTGACTTCAGAGGGGTTACTCAGGTGCTTAAAGCTAAGCACAAGCTAACATACCTAGCTGCAGCAGGGCCGGAGTGCTCAGCACCTGGCAGGATCGAGCCTTCGGTCCCTTTGTTTGTAGTCTCGGCCAGAGCGGGGAGGAAGGAGGCCACTGAGAATGAACTTCCCTCTGGCTCAGAGATGGTCCCTCCAAGGCAGGGCTCATGCATGTGGGGGGTGGGACCTGTTTGGGTGCAGAGGGCTCCAAATCTGGCAGCTTCTCCCTGTGCCGAAAAACCAGGAACTCTCCGGAGTGCCAGGGGATGCCTGGGGAGTTGGAGAGGAGAGTAGGGAGCTGGGCAGCCTGTACTCTGACAACAGCCCTGTGAGTGAGATGCACCAGGAAGGTTTCTGCCCCTGCACACACAGGCCGGGCACCTGAAGGCTCTTCCCTGGGAAGCTGCTGCCGAGATGTAGCAGCGTGTGCGACTCACCCAGAGTCGGGGGCTAGTTAGAAGCTGGACAGAAAAGACGCTGGCTTGAGCAGTGGCGATGGACAGGGGAAAAAAGGGACATGTCAAATTTCTCCCCTGCTGGCCAGGAGCAATTGTCAGGGGGAGCAAAGCAAATCCGAGTGCCTGACCCTAGCCCAGCCCCTCACCGCAGACTGCCTAGCACCCGGTCGGCTCCCTGAGCACTCGCTAACACACGGCTCTGATGCTATCCCACCTGTTACAATACAAGGGCTCCCTGCAGTGCTGGCCCTGATAATGGCCGAGTCTCTATTGCTCTGCAGTTCCCGGAGCCCCCCAGCCTGTGAGCTGAGCAGAGCAGGTGCACACCGCGGAGGGGAAAACACGGACACGCTGGAATCACACAGCCGAGTGCTGCCACTTAGCTGCAGTCAGGGAACCCGGAGAGCTCCAGGCCGGACCCAGGGGGTGCTGTGATCTCAAGGGCAGAATGGAGACGGACCTGTGACTCAAAGGGGGGTGAGCGGAGCCAGCAGCTCCAAGTCCCCCGCTCTCTGTCACTGCCCTTTGGTGACTCTGCTCCCCTGTTCGTCTGCAGCGGGCGCACGCCCCGGGGGGCTGGGCAGCGGCTCCCAGTGTCCTCGTGCCCGGCTGTGGCAGCAGCCGGAGGGCTGAGTGCCCAAGCGGAGCTCCCCTGCCCGCCACAGCCTCCTGACGGCCGCGTACCGCACCCGCCTCCTCCAGCACAGCTTGGGGCAGACGTCCGGGAAAAGGGCGACCCTGGCGCCACCGCAGGTCAGGGGCTCTGTGCGTTTCCTGACCGCTCGCATGATGGCCAGCTTGTCGGAGAAGCGCAGCAGGCGGAAGAGCAGCGCCCGGGGCCGGGTGGCAGGGTCCCAGTGCGCCCCCCCGTGCACACGGCGCACGCTCTCGATCTCCAGGGGTGGCCAGTCTGCCGGCAGGTTGAGCACCGTGGGCAGGGTCCTCTGCAGGAAGGCGACAGGGTCTCCCCCTTCCGCCCCCTCCGGCAGGCCCGCCAGCCGCAGGCTGTTGCGGTGGGCACGGTTCTCCAGCATATGGCAGCGGCTCTCCAGCCGCCGGACGGTCTCACTCAGGCGCTTGTTGCCTTTCTGGAGGGCAGCCAGCTCGAGAGCCCAGCCCCTCGAGTCCCGCTCCAGCTGAGCCACACGGCTCTGCATGCTTGACACATCCCTGCACATGGCCATGAAATCCTGGGAGACCCGGTCCATTCTCTCCGAGAGGACGGCCTCGAGCGCGCTCCTCTCCACCCTGAGGTCCAGGGGCGTCCCGTTCTCCCAGCCGCAGCACTCCCAGGGAGATGGCGCTGCACTGGAGCAATGTCTCTTGGGAAATTCCTCCCACTCGGCATCTGCCTTTTGTCCACCATCTTCACTAGAAGTGCAGGAGCCGGTGCTCGGAGGTCGGGCAGCATCTGTCCTGGCTACGGTTCAGGGGACAAACATATCAGACCCGGCAACACAAAGCAACGGTCAGCACCATTTCTAGAGTCAATTCCCTAGCACTGTATTAGGCAGGAAACCCCACACCCACCACAGCACAGCAGCCTCCTTTGGAGTGAAAGGTGGCGGCTGATTGTCTTCCAGCCACGCTACCCAACAGCTTAGGACAGGGAGCTAAGGGCAGGAGATCCCATTATGCTGTGGGAGGGAGTTAAGTAAAACTGAGTGTAAATACCCAATTGGCACTGGATCAGGTCCCAGGCTAACCCCTCTACTTGTGCACAAAGTGCCATGGGATTTTTAACGCCCACCAATACATTGCTCCTCGGTCTTACAGCAGATGTGAAAGGTGGGGCTGGGGCGCTGGCTCAGGATGGACTCAGGGGCAGATCGCCACCTGTTCATTCACAATTCCTTGGAGGTCTCCCATCCAAACTCAGCTTGGCTTACAAGAGCAATGAGACCCCAGCCCCAGGAGGGAAGAACTGGATCAGACTAAAGGCAGGCCTGGTTTCAGCACCCACTAAGCCTGCTGCGGGTGCTCAGCACCTTTGAAAATAGACTGGGGGCCTAACGAGGAACCTAGTGGGAAGGCGCATGGTGATCGAGGTACCTTCAGTGTGTGGTCTCTTAACCCCTGTCCCTGGTCTCTTTGGACACCTGTGGCCCGGGGCATCGCGGGCAGGCAAGGTATCACTCGGCGTCCTGGAACGACTGGGCCCAGTTCCATGGGTTCCCTGTGGGCAGGTTGCAGGGCCATAGCGAGGGGCGTCAGCTGGCATCACTTCTGATTTTACCAACACAAACAAAACCTGCATCAGCTTAAGCCAGGTCCCACCCTCCACCGAGTGCTACAGACCTGCTGGAGCCTTGTTCCTAAGGGAAACCATTTATCTATTGGCACGTCTAGGGCTCTCGTCACTGGAGCGTCTGGAGCGGGAATAGACCCTGGGAACAGCCCTGCACCGCTTGGGACGCGGAGATCTAGTGGGTCTTCTCCAGCTCCAGTGTCTCAGAGTCTGTGAACATAGGAGCGTAGCAAGCTCAGGACAGCAGGACGGAGGAGCGGTGACCCTCTCTAGGGGCCATCAGTCCCACCGGAAGCTGGGCTCCCAGCCCAGAATTGCAGGTACCCCACATACTCCAGGAGGACGGGGCACTGGCAGGAATTGTCCTCACCCCCCACCCCCCAGCTCCCCTCATGCCTGTGGACTATGGAGCTGCGGACAGAGTTTCTCTGCTGTTTTTCACAACACAAAGGCACAGCTCCGCTGACTTGGCTGATTGCCCCTGCAGTGCAGATCACATGCCCCACGTCCCAGGCCCGCTGGCTGGCTCACCTTCTCTGTGCAGCCTGCAAAGCCCTGGCTGTGGACCCCTCTTCCCCCTGGCCCCACGTGGACTGCGGCTGGAGGACATGCCGAGGGGGGTGCTGGCCCAGCTGCATCGGCTCACAGGCACTGCGCTCCAGCAAGTCTCCAGGCCTGGGAGATGGGCACTCTCAGCTGCACTGTCTGTTTTAAACCAAGAAATCCATGTCAGCGACAGGCCAGGCCCCTCTGCTATAGCCATGGACACTGACTGGGGCTTCCCCAATCCCCACTCGGGATGGAATCCTCAACCCACTCGTACACTCGCTTGTACACACGTTGATTTTACAGGGGCAGGGACCCCGTAGGTACATTCAGAGCCCACACACCCCGAGGGCCAGAGTGGAGTCAATGGGGCTGCACCCCAGCCTCCCCCCAAGGCAACATGTCCCCCAGCCCCCCACCGTGTGACCGCATCCTCCCCAGCCTCCTCCAAGAGGGGCTGCACATCCCCTGGCCTCCCCCCTCACTAGCCCCCTTGTCTCATGGGAACACTCTCCTCTCCCGTATGTCCCCAGCCGAGACGTACAACCAAAGCCCTTGGGGAAATGGTTGAGGGCCACCCGTGTCTTGAATCTACTGTGGTGGCAGCTGTGGTTTTCTCCCCCTCTCCACCTCAGGCGAGTGATACATATGACAGTGCAGGGGGCTGAACAGGTGACCTCTCGCGATCCTGTCTGGTCCTACGAGTCTAGGAGCATCTCCACTGAGCCGACAAGCCTTGGGCCCGGCATGCAGACCAAGCCCTAATGCAGACCACGCTGTGTGTGCATTCGAGCACCTGCAGAACCTCGATTTCAGGGGAGGAAACTGGCCCCCGGCAAGCCACATGCCCCGGGCTTATTCTCACGCTTCTCAGACCCCGTGGACCAGCCAGGCCTTGCAGTGCTGCTGCCTAGGAGGTGTTATAGCCATGAACTCCATTGCTCACCTTCCTCGGACAGCGTCCTCCCCCTGCTCTCTGCTCCCTGCAGCGTCACGTCCCCCTGCGCAGCGCAGGCAGGCGGCGAGGAAGGCGTTACTCTGTCGGCAGTGAGCTCTTTCACACAGTTCAGCCTGGGCAGGGGCGAGCTCCTCGCCGTCACTTCTGCCGATGCAGAAATACCCAAGTCTGCTGCCTGCTCCTGGCCCGTAGCCAAGGGCCAGCTCCCTCTGCCCCTCAACAACATCAAGCCCGAGCCGGGTTGTGGCCCAGGTCCCACGTCCATTGCTTATGCTCTGCCCGAGCTGTTCTGCACTAGATACGTTCATGGAGGACAGGTCCATCAATGGCTATTAGCCAGGCTGGGCAGGGATGCTGTCCCTAGCCTCTGTTTGCCAGAAGCTGGGAATGGGCGACGGGATGGATCACTTGATGATTCCCTGTTCTGTTCATTCCCTCTGGGGCACCTGGCACTGGCCACTGTCGGCAGACAGGATACTGGGCTAGATGGACCTTTGGGCTGACCCAGTCTGGCCGATCTAATGTTCTGTTCCACCATCCCGGGAGAGGCGGGAAGCATGGGTGTTCCCAAGCAGAAGCACGCTCGTTATAATCTAAGCGCGAGTGGTGCTTTCTGCTGAGTGCGACACACGGTTCCACAGGAGTGGCTCTAGGGGCTACACACTGGTACCTTACTCGCCGTGTCCTTTGGGGTTTGGAGTCCCTGGTTACCCCAGAACGAGCGGCACCAGCGTGCAGATGACACCCCAGTCTTGGGGCTGAGGACTGCCTCTCCCGCTGCCTTCCATGCAAGAGGCAGACACCAGCCCCTCCTGAGGCTGGTCTGCACTAGACTTTTGTACCTTGAGCTGGGACCTTGGCTTACCCTCTGACACCTTCGGGAATCTCCCAGCACCCATCCCCCGTCTCCTCCGCCCCCTAACTCCCGTCATGCTGGGGTGACAGGCTGGTCACAGGACTCTCCTTCCGACAGCTCTGTGGGTCACTGATGGCTGGTCCCTCTGGTCTAAGCAAACTGAAAAGCTGCTCAAGGCCCTTTGCTGGAAAGCCGAGTCAGCCGCTCACAGACTCTGTGACCATTCCTGCCTCTCAGACCCGTGGCAGCAGGTTGGATTCTCCTGCCTGGTTCAGCTTTGGCAGACCCCTTCCTATGCCCACAGGAGACGGGAGACCAGTCAGCCAGGCCCCTGCAGGGCAAATGCGGAAAGAGACGTCCCTGCCATGGAGGCCCCAAGCTGGGCGAGGAGCAGCGCCTGGCACGACGGGCTGGCAGGCAAAGGGCCGCCGGGGGAGGAGGCTCTCAGGGGCTGAGAGCGACTTCCCAAGTGCCAGGGTTCATGAGCAGGGCTGATCACTGAATGTTTCCCATTCCGTGGGGGCAGCTCCGACTGCAGCCGATGGGAACTGGGCCCGCTGTGTTAGGGGCAGGACAGCATGGAGCTGTGCTGAGTCTGTACTGCCAGTCTGAACTGAGCAGCCTCCTGAGCCCTGTCTACGCTATGGCTGTCCTTGTTGCTCCCCCGAGATGGGCTGGATTTCACCAGCACAGACCCTGCATCATGTGGGAGAGCCAGAGGCAGGACAAGCAGAGGCTGGGTGATCCCGTGGCTAGGGCATTAGACTAGGACTCCAAAGACCGGGGTTCATGCCCCAGCTCAGCCATAGACTGTGTGACCAGTTCCTATCCCTACTGTGGGGATCTCATCCCTGCCCTGCCCACAGCCGTGCAGGGGGGTAAATGCCTTTGCAGACCGGGAGGCAGCCAGGCACTCTGGTGCTGGGGGCCAGATAAATACCTGATCTAGACAGAGCCGTAACATCCAAGCTCTCCGCTCACCTTTGCTACCAGAGCTCCTCGCGTGTACGTCCTGTTCCTGCTGCTCTGCATCTCCTCGAGCGCTGCTGGGAGGGGTCTGGGCAGGACAGGAGCTGGGCGCAGCTACTTCCTCCAGGCCCGGGAGGTTTTCCGCTTGCCTTTTATCTGCAGCCGAGAAAGCAGACATGGGTGTAGGCATGAGGCCAGGTCAGGCCTTTCCTCAAGCCCTGGAAAACCAACGGGCCTAAGGGTTTGCAGTTCCCTGCCCAGAGACGGAGCCAGGAACCAGCCCAGTTCAGTGGGACTTTAAACTGCATTCACTTGGTCACCTTCAGCCCGAAATCTCGAAATCCCAGTCTCTGGGCTGCTGCATCCCTCTGTGCTGTGGGGAGATGAGCGGCTGGCATGCCTGGGTCTGGTTCCAGACAGAGCCTTCAGACAGCTCTCTGGGCTGAGGACACGGGCGCTGACTGTAGCTACAACACACAAAGACAGAGCTAGAGTCAGACTCCTGCCAGGTGCCGTTGGGTCCAGACACTGCAGCGTTACAGAGCGTGCCCTGGGGTCGCTAGCACGAGCCGGTTCTGAGACAGGCCTTGGGGAATGGCCTCTCTGTGCCAGGGCCCTGTGGATTTGTGGGGTCTCGGAAGCACGGCTAAGCGCGTATTTCTAACAAGTCATTTGCTGCTGTGCTGGTTTCGGTTCCCCCGAGCAATCCCAGCCATGTGGCCGTTGCATGGAAACCCTGGACACCGAGTCACAGCCCAGGGCTGTCCTGGATCTGCCAGATGCCTGCAGTAAGATCGTCTCGTTCGAGCCAGGTGGTTCGCGTAGGGACCATTGTTCTCGCCCAGCAGAACTCGTACCCCAATGACCTCCATTCGCCTCCGAGCCCCACCCACGACGTTCAGATTGTTAACCCAGGCCAGCGCCGCGGCTGGACACCTTGGCCTGTGATCCCCAAACCCTGCCTCAGGGCTCTGCGTGCTACCCCCACGCGGGGCTGTCACTGGCAGGCCTGCTGGAGCCTTTCACCACTAGGCCTGTCAGACAGCGCTGCAGGCCATGGAGCAGGGAGCGTTCTGCAGTGACCTCGGCAAAGCTCACTGTCCAGTTCCTTCCACCTCCAACGGAGGCTCCATCGCTTCGTTCTTCCCCCGCATTCACAGTTCTGCCCCGCGCCTCTGTTTACCCGGACTCTGGGGGGCAGACACAGGGAGAAGGAAAACTCCACTATCCCCCTCCATGTGTCCTATTCACTGACTGTCCCGTCCGTTCTGTACAGGACAGGGGGAGAGGCCCGGCACTGGGGTCTCTCACAGCAGACAAGCCAGGGGCCTTGGCAGAGAGCGGGGCAGCAGGAAAGGGCACAGCCCCTCCTTTCACATGGTGAACCTGATCCTTCTCTTACCTGAACCGTGCCAGTCCCAGTGCCCTGTCTCTGGCCTCCTCCGCGCTGTGTCTCCTTGCCGGCTGCCCACCACACCGGCTGTGGCTGGGGCGCTGGGGGCCCGGGGCCTGGGCACCGAGATCTCCTGGAGGCACTTCTCCAGGCCTCGGAGAGGGGAGTTCTCGGGGCTCAGTTCTGTTTAGACAAAATAGAACCAGCACAGCTTGGGCCACAGAGCAGCTGCTGTCAGCGGTCCCCCACGCTCACCAGGGCTCCTCAGCCACGATCCCCCCCAACCACCATCACTCCTCAGCCCACTGGTCCCCTCACCCCACAGCTCCCCGCTCTCAGCATTGCTCCTCAGCCCACCACCACCCCCACAATGCCCCCAGATAACCTGCCAGGACACAAAACCCCATCCCCAGCACAGCAGCTGTAAGAACTGGCTGGCACGGTAACTCCCGCTGCTTTGTGTGAGGCCGGGGAGAGCTCACGGAGCGATCGGCACAGTCTGACGGTCCACGAGACGCCACGAAGCCCCCGGCTCACCTTCACTGCCCCACCTCCACACCCCCCGCCTGGCGCCCCATGGGTCCCTCTCCTCGTCGGCACTGCTGCTGGAGGAGTAGCTAGACGGGATGCTGGCACAGCGCGGCCGGCCGGTCGGCATTTCCTTCAAGCCGTTCAGCAGTCCGTAGAGGGGCGATCTCTCCGTACTAGCTGCTGGATTAACCATACAAACACCCCAGCATCAGGGTCGGCTGGGACGTGTCATGGGCACTCAGGGGATTTCAGGACCCGGTGGCCCAAAACATTTTTAGATTTAAGAAGAGTGGGGTTAAGGCGAATTTCAAAAAGGGTCAAATCTTAATCCTGCCTTCTCGCCCTCCTTGGTCCCGTTCTGTCCCAGAGGTGCATTGAGGAGTCACAGGCAGTTCCCACCTCCTCCGTGCGCCCCCGCTGTGTGCGCTGCTTGCCCAGCCCCAGCCGGACACTGTCCTGCCGAGCTCCCACCCATTGTAGCCCTCTCGGCTCCTTGTCTCACCTGCCGCACATGCTCTCCAGGGCCTCGGCACCGGTCTCCTCTGCTCCACCTCTCCTGGGGCTTTGCTGGTGCAGAAGGAACTAGGTGTTGCACTGGAGCCTCTGGGCCTGGCCACGGGTATGTCCTTCAGACAGTTCTCCAGGCCTTGGAGGGGTGGCGTGACCTCTGAGACAGACCCTGCTTTAACGAGAGGCATAACATCTCTGTCAGCGGGAGGCTGGGAGTTACAGCCCTGCTTCCATCCGCCTCGGAAGCTCGTGAAGCCAACTGGCAGTGCTAGCAGCTCCCAGCCCCCGCCAGGCCCGCTGAAACCCCCAGCCTTTCCGGCTCTCTAGCGGGAGTGCAGTGTGTTACCAAACGGAGCCCCGAAAGGAGCCCCAAGCACAGCCGGGGCCATGGCAAGGAGCCGCAGCGATGGGTTTCCCAGCAAGCCACGGCTCACTGTACCTCAGGGCCTGGGGGCTTTGGGGAGTGGAAATCCGTGGAGAAGCCGCCAGAAAAGTGTGAAAGGAACCACGTGTTGCATGCGCGCCGAGGGCCAGATGCCCAGCACAAAGCCACAGGAGCCACTGGGGCTCTGTTGATGTACATCAGCTGAGTATTGGGACTGAGGGATCCTAAGAACGAAACCGAAGGCAGCGAGAGGCAAGAGGAGCAGCACTTAAAGTCTGTGAGACAAGCAAAAAGTATTCCAGCGAAGGAGAGCTCAGAGGGTCCAAACCTTCCTTGAGCAGCAGCGGAGTGCTAACCAGGCAGCTGCGCGGCTTACAGGGAACTTAGGAACAGACTCATTCGAGGGTATTAGGTTTTCACTGGCGGCTGACATACAGTGCTGTCGATATGCCCATAACGTATCATTTCCCCCCAAAGTCGGGCTGAGCTCCAATTCCAGTGGGTCCACAAGGGGCTACTTCCCCATCTGAAAATCCTGCTTTAAAAAGTGAAAGGCTTCCATGAAAACTAGCGCTCCTCCCCCGCCAGCCCCCTGTGATTCCAGGGCTAGTAAAACAGACCGAAAAGCGACCCAGTCAGACGTTACCTTTCAGGTCCATGCCATGCTCGGTTCTGCGAAGCTGAACCAGGGACACTGTGAACTCTCTATTTACCTTCTGTTTTCACTGGCCACCCCGCTGTCTCCAGTCTGCCCTGCGGAGCCGGAGAGCTGTTCAGAGAGGAGCGGCTGCTGGGGGTATTGGACTGATTATGGCACGGTACAGGAATGTCCCTCAGGCAGTTCTCCAGGCCTCGCAGCGGTGAATTCTCTGCATTGATGTCTGTTTAAACAACACCAAGCCCGCGTCAGTGCACGGCCTGCAGCTCTGGGATGGGTTCCCGCATCGCTGAATGAGCCTGCGTCCAGTGCAATTCACCTGCGCTATCCTACTGCGACTGGCCAGGCAGAGGCTGGGAATACCTCTGGCTATGAATTCTAGGTGTCTTGCAGGGACTTTGAGGTACTAAGCTGGGTTCATCCCTGGAGGAACTCCACTCAGGTCAGCCGTTACACCAGGGGTAAATAGAAGCCTTTGCAGGGAAGAGACCGAATCTGTCTGGATTCACGTCTATTGCTGCAGGAAGAGCAGCAGGCTGGAAGAAGTGGGTTTACCTCCAGCTGGTTCTCGGAAAAGCTTAGGGGAGAATCTGCTGTAGACACCTCTGGCTTCCACCCCCGTTGTTTGTTTTTATTGGGTTAAACACCCC
This sequence comes from Gopherus flavomarginatus, assembly GCF_025201925.1. Classification (NCBI taxonomy): domain Eukaryota; kingdom Metazoa; phylum Chordata; order Testudines; family Testudinidae; genus Gopherus; species Gopherus flavomarginatus. The sequence goes on along the minus strand of NC_066618.1, from coordinate 2,715,778 downwards.
CCCCCCCACCCCATTGTGGTTATAACAGGTTACATGCCATCCCCACGTCTACATAAGGCAAAGCGTGTACCAGAACAACGCACCACTCAGAACCAAGGTCTGCTTCTGCACTCATCCGCACAGGGCGAAGCAGAAGCCAAAACAGACGTATGCGAGATCAGAACCTGCATGCCGGGAGCGCCAGCTCTTTCCCCAGTTATTTCCACTTGTGTGACACACAGTGAAAGTCAGCAGCAGTGCAGGGGCCGCAGGTCTGGCGGAATTCATCCCTGGAGCCCACAGGATTAAGTGGCCCCCAGGCCGCATGCTGGGACACTGCCGAGGGGTGAACTCTGCTCACTGTGCGGAATGGAGATGGAAGTGAGCCAGGTTGCACAGGAATACGTCTAGCACTGGAATAGGTGCCATGGGGTGCTGTTCTGGCCCCATCTGACCCTCCCTGCCACCTGATCCTTATGGTGGTGACACTGGGTACTGGTGTAAACACTTCACCTGACCTTCTCTAAGTGATCTCCTTGTCCCGGCCCCTGGCCTCCTCTGTCCCATGTCTCTCTGCGTGGCGCTGGTCAAGGAGATGCTGGCTGGCATGTGGGGGCTATTTACTGGGATGTCCCTCAGGCAGTTCTCCAGACCTCGGAGGGGTGAGGTCTCCGTTCTGATGTCTGTTTAAAGAAAAGATCCAAAGCCAGTATCAGCCAGAGCTCCATATCGCTGAGCCCTGTCATACCCACTGGGCCATAGACAGGCTCGGCCTGGGCAGACACTAGGCCCACTTCCTGCTTTTGAAGAGACACGTACTCCCTTCCAAACGCAGGGACTGGCTGTAGGGGCAGCGCAGGGCAGGCTGGGCGCAGGGGTAACGGTAACAGCCTGTGTTATACAGGAGGTCGGGCTAGATGATCTAAAGTTCCCCAGTGTCTCACTCATCCCTTTCCTGCTATCCTGAACACATGAAGCTTGTTACCTAGTCTCTGGGAGGCAAAGGGATCTCGGCAGTGCCAAGGACCTGGCCCACCTACTCGTGATGTACACCAGTGCACACCTTCTTGTCAACCGTCTGTAATGGGCCACTCCCTTACCACTTCCAAAATTACTTTTCCTCCCTTGGTATCCTGCCGTTAATTGATTTCTCTCGTTAGACTGACCTCACACTTGGTAAAACACCCCCATCCTTTCATACCTGCTCCTGTATTTTTTACCTCATACATCCGATGAAGTGGATTCAAGCCCACGAAAGCTTATGCCCAAGTAAATGTGTTAGTCTCTAAGGTGCCACAAGGACTCCTCGCTGTTTTTACCAGTGTAAACGAGATCCAAAGTGACTTGACCCAGGACACAGACAGCCTGTGCCAGGACCAGAACCCAGCTCTCCTGGGTTCCACACCAGTGCCTTACCCACCGTGCCATCCTTCCTCTCCAGACCCCCAAACCAACTCAAAGCCTGAGAGAAACCAGAGCCAAGGAATGCAGCAACGCTAGCATAGCCAAGCGAATCAGAGAGTGCACACAGAACCGGGGGGAACCAGGTGGCTGAAAGGAGGAACCAGACCCCTCTGGAGCTGTAGCAGAGGAATGGAGAAGGGAAAGGAGGAGCGACCTGAGCACAGACACCAGAGAGCACGGACAGCTGTGCAAGACACTGAGGAAAAGACAGGAGAGACGAGGAGGAAACCCAACCTCACAGCCTCATGGGAGGAACAGAGTGCTGATAGCAGCAAGAGCAGGGAGAGAAGAGGAGGTCAAAGTCTACAGCAGGGTTCTCAAACTGGGGGTCTGGACCCCTCAGGGGGTCACAAGGTTATTACATGGGGGGTTGCGAGCTGTCAGCCTCCACCCCAAACCCTGCTTTGCCTTCAGGATATATAATGGTGCTAAATATATTAAAGAGAGCGTTTAATTTCTTAGGGGGGGGTCGCACTCAGAGGCTTGTGATGTGAAAGGGGTCACCAATAAAAAAGTTTGAGACCCACTGCTCTACAGTAAGGTTCCCTGTATAAATAGCTTATAAAGGGGTTAATAAATGATTGACACACGTTAATCAATTGTTACTGAGCCCAACAAATTGCTTTTGATTATGGCTTATAACTAGGCTTGGCAGGGTTAGATTTGTGTCAGCAAACATGCGTTTCACTGCACACACACAAACTGACAAAAATATTTCCCTCAATCGCCATCAAAATGTACATCTACATAGTCTGGCCATGAGCGCAGGGGACTGGACTAGCAGACCCTCTCGAGGTCCCTTCCAGTCCTGTGATTTATGGGCAAAGCAGGAAGAATCCTGCTTGGGAACGTAGGGTTTAATGTAAGGATAGTTACTGACACGTGATGCTGACGTGTGTTTTAATGGCTATAAAGCTTTACATTTTTGAACCTCAGTGTTTACTGTCACTAAATATTTATTGTCTGACCCCCCTAGTGTCTGACCCCTCCCCCGCCTCACAGTTTTGTGCAACTGATGCATTTAAATGGCTAAAAATAGGAAAAAATGCTTAAAAATCAGTATCAATATTATATGTCAAAAATATTTAAAACACCCTGAACTCTACCTCTCCTGCTTATAACAATCTATAGCATCTCCCAGTGAGGTGCCAAGATGCACCTGTAACATCCTGCTCGTCACATCCATTCATCATTCAGTACCCCTTTGAAGCCATTTAGAAATGGAATCGTAACGTGAGAGTGACCGAAAAGGATGTTTAAGTGTTGTGCTAGGGTCGGAGATGGGTAAGGCAGAGACCGCTCAGTGACAGGCGCTTGCTTGTGGGCAGCCGGGACCCTCCAGCAACCCGGGCAGCCGTCGACAACACCCACAGTGTGATAGCCCAAGAACACACGCGCTCACCCTCTCCACACCAGCTCCGCACCATGACCGTTGCAGGTCTCCTCGATGACACATCTGCTCCTGCGTTGCGGGCCAGCACTCGGGAAGCCCAGGATGTACTGACTGGTGTTTCCTGCAGGCAGTTCGCCAGGTCGTGGAGGGGGCTGGTCCTTGGCGTCATCTCTGCTTGAGAAACATGGAGTGACAAGCTCCAGCTCAGGATCAGCAGCCAAAGGATCGACCTGCTCCTAAGCCGCAGATAGGAACAGTGGATCCCACCCCTTTCTAGGGCCCAGTCCTGGTCCCATATAGTCCGTGGCAGAGTCCCATGGACTTCAATTGGGACCGCTGGTTGGCACACTGTCCTACCTTCAGGGGACGAGTTCCAGAGCCTGGCCTCCACTCCCCCTATTTCCATCTCCCGCTCGGCGCCGCTGGCCAAGGCACTGCAGGTTGGCAGGCTGGGATGCTGGGGGTAGGGTACAGCCGTGTTGGTCACACAGCTCAGCAGGCCACGCAGGGGGGAATCCTCTGTCGCTGCTTCTGTTTTAAGGACAGGAACAATGCCCAGAATAACAGCCCAGTGCCTGTGGCTGGAAAAGGCATCCCGGCCCTTCTGCGCATGATAAACCCACCAGCCCATTCCCCAGCTCCCAGAACTAGATGCCCTGCGATCAGAGCCCGGGGACTGGGCCAGCGGCGAATTCAACTCAAAATGGACATGACCAGGAATCAACTGCACTCCAAGGACCCTCCTTGCCACCCTTGCATCCCTGTGGGACGGGCAGCACAGAAAGGGCTGGGGAGGGAACCAAGGAGGACCTGGTAAGGACACGCTGATTTCTGCATGTTCCCTAGTACAGTCCCTCCTCTGCAGAGCAGGCAGACCAATGTCTGGGGCAACGCCGTGTGGACGGAATGCGTCTGACACCACTGGTGCCCAAATAATTGAGATTTTAGGGACCTGAACCTCCCCCCCGCACAGTCCTGTTTCCAAGCAGAGGAGCTGACCCTTCCTACCCAGCAACAGAGCGTTTGTCTCCGAAGTGTATCCAGTGGGGGTGCCTCCCACCACACACTATGGCTCTCACCTTCGGCGGACAGGCTCCCAGCTCCTCGCTCTGGCCTCTCCCCCAGGGCTCTCTGCGCGCTGTGGCTGGCGGGCGGGTGGGAGCAACGGGGGCTGGTCACAGTGATGTCCTTCAGGCAGTTCTCCAGGCCGCGCAGCGGGGAGTCCTCAGGTGCTGCCTCTGCTTTAACGGACAATGGAGAGGGCACGGCCTGCGGGTGCAGGACAGGCTGTGTCTGCTCCCAACACGCTGTACCACTCACTAGCCAGCCCTCCCGGACTCCCTCAGCGAGATCCCCCATCCCCACATGGGCAGAGTCACAGGGGGCTGTGCAGGTCTTGACCTGAGATGCACTTTGAGAGGCCTTTACTTTATGAGCCTGTGCTGGGGAGAGAATTTGGCTTCTGAGGCTAGCAGCCAGCCGGAGTTACTAGGCACGGCTCTGGTAACACAGGGCAGTGCTGAGTGCATGCTGGGCATACAGGCCTTTACAGCACTAGCAGGACACTGTCTAGACAGGGTTTATTTCCACTGGCAGAGCTAACGTGCAATAGATGCTTTGCACCAGTGCGTACTGGGGTGTGCATCACTGTGGCTTGCCCCCATTTCAAATGCACTAGTGCAAGCCCTGTTTTACACCAGCGCCGCCCAGCGACACTGGTGCAGTTATATCAGTGCAACCCCCCTTGCACAGGGAACGCCTAGGTCTGTGCCAGAGTGTGAATGCAGCGTGGCAACCGCTCCCCAGCATGTGCCCTGGCGGTCACCTGGTCTGCTAACGTCTGGCTGGGTTCTCAGCAGGGAACCAGGCCATCCCGCTCGCAGCGGGTGACTCGTTGGCCGTTCCTCCGCTCCCTCGCTGCGCATCTCATCACTACCCTGGCCTGAGCCTCTTCCCCAGCCCTGGAGGCCCGCTCGAGGAGCATTCAGCTCCTGACGCTCTGCAAGTGTTTTCAGCAACGACTAGCCTGGGGATAAGTGGGAGGTTGTTGCCTCTTAAACCAGCAGGGCCTCAGGTCTGCGGCGCACGTCTCCCTCCCCAGTCTGGGAGAACCTCCCAGTCCCCGTCTAACCTTCTCCAGGACTGCACCAGGGCCCTGGCTCCAGCCCCCTCTGCTCCACTCTCCGGTGGGCACTGCTGGTGGGAGAGCTGCAGGCTGGCCGGGCGGGATGACAGGGGCTGATCACGTCTCTCCAGCAGCTCAGCAGGCCCTGGGCGGAGGAGCTCTCCGCAGCTCCTTCCCTTTTAACAGCTCCTATGAACAAGTCAGAACTTCAGTTTCTCGGTGGGTCACTTTGCTATGGGGCACAATAGAGACTCGCTGCCCCCCTCCTCTGACCTCCGCAGGCAGCAGCCATGTGACTCTCTGCCTCTTCCCCCTTCGAGGCCGATACCTTGGTATAGCATTTCCCCTCAGACAGGTCCCTGGAGGACGGGCTGACCCCATATTTGTCTGTGGGGCCAGGGATTCCTTACATCAGTCATCAGCAGTGTGGCCTGAGGGACGGACTGGATCTACTTTCCAGGTATAAATATGATGACCAGGAGGCCTGGACGGAGGCGGGCCGCTGGAAGTGATAGTGGCTGACAGGAGAGACAGACCCCAGTAGCACAGAGCCATCCACCACCTGGTCATCTCGGCGGAGCTGATCAGCAGTGGCAAGGCCAGAGAGGAAAGGCAGGCTGGGGTACGGCCGTCTGTCTGAACCACAGAGCGACATATGGCCTGCGCCCTGTCTGGTGCTGTCTCACACAAGGCACGTACAGGGGATGGGGTGTTACTTCGATGGCTCACCTTCACCAAATAGGCTCCTACCCCCGGCCTCTCCTTCCGCCCTGTTACGGGGGGAGCGGCTGGACGGCGTGGCAGGAGGGCTGGCTTTGCTCACAGGCCTGGCTGAAGGGCAGCTCTCCAAGCCGGGGTCCTGTGGATCCCCTGCGGTTACTTCTGTTTTCACTGTATGCGGAACAGCAAAGTCAGGGTCAGCACCTGTGGGGCTGGCTGAGTCCATCCCCAAACCTCCTAAAGCCAGCTGAGGGTCTGGCAGACCGATGGGGAAGCCTGGCTTTTATCCCCACCTCTGTCAATGATTCACTTGAGCAAGACTCACCCAGAGCAGAGATAACGACCCTTCCCACCCCCACAAAGCCTGCCAAGCCCTGCCCATGCGACTGCTTCTCGGTGCACGTGCTTAGCGTTATTGTTCCTCGGATGCGGATAGCAGATTTTTTGAGCCAGCTCCCTACGAGAGGCACCCCTCCAAGGTTGTGCAAATACGTGCAAGACAACGTGGGAAACATGCACCAGGCACCACAGGCAGACACACTGTGAGAGCCAGTCACCCTGCTCCTGTGTCTCTCGCCAACTGCCCCTCCCTTACAGCGACCGTCAGGCGAGGGGCAGCCAAGCACCGGCTGCAGAGAGCTGTTCCCGATTCCAAAGGGGATGCTATAATTTTACACACACTCACCTTCTACAGACGAGCTCCCATCCTCGCTCTCCAGCCTCCTCTTTCCTGAGTCTCCTCGCGTGCTGCCCTTGGCCGACTTGCAGGGCGATGGGTGGGGATGATGGGGGTTATGAACAATTATTTCCTTCAGACAGTTTAGCAGGCCTTGGAGGGGGCTATTCTCTGCCGTCCCCGCTGTGTGAATATTAAAATAAACACACTATTAACTCAATCCCTCGCCCTGCACGAAGAAGATTCCACCTGACTCTGAATCATACAAAAATGCCTAGGTCTTTAACCAAATCCCAGCACCAGAACGTGCTTGGAATTCTCTCTGGTGGGGTCCCACACTCTGAGTTGGGTGGGATGTTGTATTTTGGTCACTAGCTCATTTGTGTTCAGTGAGTAAAGGAAGACCAACAAAGTCAGGGCAGGTCTCCATTTCCCTGCACAGCCGAGTAGCTCAGAGACGTTCCTGAATTCCGATGAGACTGAGGGTCACATTTGTAACTGGAGGTACATTAACCAGGAAATTGGGTTGAAAAGCTCGGGGAAAGGTTTTCATTTGAATGATGCAGGAAAAATAAAGTGCCAATGACCCGAGCCCTTTAAACACCAGGCACTGAGTGCCACCCCCAGGAGAGTGGGTGGGGCGGGTTCCCCATTGCCAGGAGAGCCTCCTGCACAGATCTAGGACAGGACCCCTCAACATGCTATAAAAACTCCAGGGCCCAGGGAAGGGGGACTCCGGGCTCCGGGCCAGGCAGGACCCTTGGGCATAGGCATAGTTTTACTTCTATTTTTTTGGGGGGGGGCGGGGGAAAGGCTGGCATGGTTTGCGGGGTCCAGGATGGCAATGCCACTTCCACCCCCTGACTCACACAGGAGGCCACCCAGCCTATCTGGGATGTGGGGGGATGCAACCAAAAAATATAACTCCAAGGGGGGACTCAGTTTAAAAGTTTGAAAACCGCTCAGGGTGCAGGGAAGAGGTAGCTAGGGGCTGTGTGCAATGGAGGGGAGAGCTCAGGGTGCAGAAAGGGGGACTAGGGGCTGTGTACAGTAAGCGGGGGGCTCCCAGATTCAGTGGGTAGGGGTAGGGGGCGCTCAGGCGCCTCCCTTCAGCCCCACGCCACTCCCAGCTTGGGGGAGGCAGGTTCAGCCCTGCGCTGCTCCTGGCTTCATGTGATGTGGGGGCTCTGGCTTCAGCCCTGCGTTGCTCCCAGCTTCAGCGCCAGGGCTTGGGTTTCAGCAGTGGGCCATGCGGCCCCCTGAAATGGCTCATGGACCCCCATAGGGCTGCGGACCCCCGGTTGAGGACCGCTGATCTAGAATGCAGAGGGTCAATACTGGGAACATCAGTGAAGCCCTGATCAGCCAGAGCAGCAGGGCAGAGGTGGCGGCTCAGAGCCAGCAATCAGGAGCCTGTGAACACTTGTAGATAACATACGGGTGGAAGGGGTTAGTAGAGTACCCCAAGGGTTGTAGGAAACAGGACTCTGGGCTGATGAGTGGTTTATGGAATTTAACCCTGAAAATCCAAGAGTTTATATTTCTAGGGGCCTTTACGGAGATTCTTCCCAGACAGCCTGACTGGTGACCGTGTTACCTCTCGTGTGCCAGTGTGCACTGGCTGAGTTGGTCCTGACCGGGGAGGAAATAAGGGCTTCTCTGGACCTATTTGATTTGGTGTATGAATCAGTTGTGTTCATATGGGGTTATGCAGTCCTGTCTTCCGATCCCCAGACGTCCCTCCACATTCTCTCCAAATCTCTGAGAATTTCAGACCCTTCTGTCAGCTCACAAGCCCCAGCAATGGAGTGACCAGGTCCTGAGAACACACTGAGGTTTTAGGTCAAATCCATCACCAAGACCTAGAGTGTTTGGCTAATGGCACATCACTCTGCTGCCAAAACTCCATCCCACACGAATCTTATACATTTGCAAACCACATCCTCCTTCTGAGGAGGAGGGGCCAATCCATTGACACTGAGGTCAACAGGCCTTCTCATGGACTCTACCGGGAGACGCGTCAGGCGCTATCCTCTGCCTTACTGAACTGTACTTTCATGAGAACATCTCCAAAGCCCCAGCTCCAGCCTCCTGTCTTCCACATCCCCTTGTGCGCTGTTGGTAGACGAGCTGCTGGTTGGGGTGCTTGGATAACTGGGCCTCTTTATAGCGAGGTCCATCAGCCCCTGGATGGGGGAACTCTCTGTCATGACTTCTGTTTTAACTATAGAAACAAACTCAATCTCAGTCCAAGTCCTGCAGCCGAATGGTTCGGTTCCTTCTCTCCTGAACACGGTCAACACAGCTGACTGGATCAGCGGCTAGACCGTAGACAGGACACACGCCTCTTTCAACTGCCAAGCGTTCAACCAGAAACTAGGTTCATTTTGATTTTAGAATGCCTGAAACCAAGGGAAATCCACAATCCCAGAAATCACATGGCCTCAGCGCCTCTCCCCTCTCTGAGACACCTCTCTCCAGTGACCAGTGCGCGGAAGGAGACGCAGTGTAGGAAGGACAGAGCATGGCCATATGGAGGTTAACATGGCAATATGGATTTTGGTACATGCATGTACCAAAGGGGGGGCTCCCAGATTCAGGCAAGAATCCTGACCAATGCAGTGACATCGCTGTTGGATCGACCCAGACTCTCGAATAACGAATGGCTCCTATCCAGCTGGCACCCAAATAATCTGGGCTTAACTGGGCCCCAAATTCAGGCTGTGTAGTTTTGCACCCTGGGGGCCTGATGCTATTAACTTATTCTGTGTAAATCAGGAGTCGCTCCACGGAAATTACATCAGTGTAAAACCAGTGTCAGTCAGCCAGCCCCAGCTCATTCTCTGATTATACCACATGCAGGAAGAAACAGAGTGGTTGATCTCTCTGCTCTGCCTAGCGAGATACTGTCTCTTCATGCATTGAGGTATGAACACATTTTAACTCACCTGCAGCACATAAGCTCTTCACCTCCCCCACAACTCCCTTGTGTTCCACGTCTCCTTGTGCGCCGGGGCTCTGCATGTTGGGGTGACGGGGTCTGTGGACGGGAATTTCCTTCAGGCAGTTCAGCAGACCTTGGAGGGGGCTGTTCTCTGGAGCCACTTCTGTGTTAATAGTAAGAAAAGAAATAGATCAGCGGGAGATGCGTAGCCATGGCAGCCGGTCTCTGAGCCCTGTCAAATCTACAGGAACTTACACTAACCCCCAACACTTCTCTTTTCTCTCTTCACGCTCCTGCCAGCCATACAGATCCAGCACGTCCCGGAGCAGGTCGTCTATACAAAACTGCCTGTGGAACGAGGCATTCAGATCTGGCGCCCCAGGATGAGCCAGATGGGACTCAACAGATTGTGTCCAGCCCAAATCCGTATCATTCTAAGACCCTCCTGCCCCGATGCACCTCACACACACGGGACGGCTGTGTGCCACACTCCTACAGCACTATTCTGGGACGTGTTGGCCTGCCAAGGCAGTTTTGGTACCTAGCATAGTCTGACTCCTCTGTGACTCACCTGCGTACAGTCTCCTAAGCGGAGCCCCTTCTGTGCTGCTGGTGGACACGCAGCTGCTCGGTGTGTCGGGATGACTGGGTCTATTGACAGATACTTCCACTAAACAGTTCTCCAGGCCAAGGAGAGGTGGAGTCTCTGGAGTTACTTCTGGTTTAACTAGACAGACAAAGCCAGTATCAGCTCAGGGCCTGTTGCTGAGGAGTGGGTTCATTTTAACCCTATAAAACCTGGATCTTTGACAGTGGATATTTAGACCTAGTGTTAAAGAGAAACCTCTCCACTGTCACTGGATGGGCATCCGTGAACCACTAATGGCGAGGATGGATGGTCTTGTGGGCAAAAGGCTCTCGCCTCGGCCTCAGGAGATCTGTATCTATCAACTTCTCTATGTTACTGACCCACTGACCCCTCCTCTGCTCTGCCAGAGAGACCAGATTTACCATCCTTTAGTCCAGTTTCCCCCTGCAATTTCCTGCTTTTCCCCCTGCCATCCCTGGTGCACAAAAGGATCTCAGGTAGGTATCCACAAAGCCACTAAGTTCTCAGCTTTCAAACTGCACCTTAAAGCCAAGCTCAGGGTTCATAAAAAAATAGATCCATGACTTTCTCCCTGCGGTTGTGTATGGTACCCCGCTTACCATCAGCATACGCCCTCTCAGAGCCCATCTCAGCTTCACTATCGGCAGCCTCAGCTGGCTCCACAGGGGCCTTTAAATTCCCCAAGAGAAATTCCGGGATTTCCTTCACCAGCTTCATCAGTGCGCTAAGGTGCAGGCTGCCCTGATGCGCTCCTGCTTGAGACATGGAGAAAAACTTACCAGAAGCCCAGTGCGATCAGCACCTGACTTGAGGAAAGAGCAGTTCTTTCTTTCCTTTTTTTCCACCTTGGGCAGGGAATCTCTTACCTTCCTCATCCCCTGTGGGGCACCCGTCCTCTTCTGTTTGCCCTGAGTCCCAGAATCCGCCCACATCTGGGTCATCCTCTGGAAAGGCCAGTTCTTCACCTAAAGACACGGGTGCATGGAATAGTGGATGTCACCATGGGCACCATTTTATTATGGGGGGGTCTCCGTCCACATGGTTCCTATTACCCTTATGAAATGCCTCAGGCTGCAGAACCAGAGGCCTCCCATCACTTCACCGCTGGGAGGTTTGTTGGCTGCCAGTGTGGAATTCGCATCAGGAGACCATCTTTACTCAGTGGTGGTAGGAGAAAGCTGACCACAGGGGGTCCCATTCTGTGTGGTACCCCCCGGAGGAGGGGCTGTGCTTGCAGATTCTGGGCTGACAGCTCCCAGTGCAAGTCAAAGCAGCTGTCCTGGGCTGTTGCACGGATCAGACTCCCCCTAACACCATCAGCTCCTCCCTCCCCGAATCTGCCATCTATGCTGGGGCTTGCAAGGGGCCAGGGTGCCTGCACTGGGGGAATTCTCCCCTGAACCCTGGGGCTGCATCACCAGCCCCTAGGCACCACCAGAGGTGTGTGGGGCTAGAGTAGGGGGAGGGGGCAGAGTCAGTTCGTAATAATCTAGGCGCTCTATTGGACCCAATGGGGCTCCCTCTGCGGACAGCGGAAAGGGGCCCTAGGAAGGTGCGGGAGGGGAGAAGACAGACACTCTGGATCTAGCTTATACCTTCTGGGGGCTGGGCCCGCTGTCAGGTCTCAGCCAGCCCAGCGACGGGTGTGCAGCAGATCCCTTACACACCAGCCAGCCAGAGGCGTCTGCAGTCTACCCACTGCCAGGCTGGCATCGGGGGCAGTGGCTTAGCGTTGGTTACTGAAGGGCTCACTCACCCTCCGAGCTGCCGCTGGCGAGCTCTGGCTCTCCGGAGACGCCGTGGATCTGGCTGCCAGCAGCCTCCCTCTCCGCAGCCAGGGCCAGAAGAGCCAGCGTGGGAACTGGCTGACCTGGTCAGGGAAAACAAGACCCAGAACAAGGAGTCTCACTCTGGCAAGCTACCCCAGGCAGCCAGAGGCTGGACGACCAGCAGCCAGTCCGAGCAGCCACCCAGGAGCTCAAAGCCACCCCAGCTGGGGACGGAGCTGTCCTGGGGGCAGAGAAAAGATGAAGCTGCTGAGCAAGACGGAGCCAAAGATTCTTTGCACCTCACCGGCCATCCATGGAGCTCAGAGCAACTCCCATCTGGTCTCCCCAGTTCTCTTCTGTCCACCACGGCCAGCAGAGTCATTCAGCTCGGGCCAGAATCCAGCCCTCTCTGCGCGCATGTCTAGGAACCTGGCTACAGCTCAGCTGCGTGCCAGACAGGGCCCTTAACATATGACTGGGTCCTGGTTCGAGGCCCAGTCTGAGTGGGGGCTGACAAACAGGGTGACCCTGCACTTCAGGCAGGACGGTGCAAAGCAGGGGCAGGAGCTGGTGCAAACCTCGGTGTGTGTTGCTGCCTGGGCTGGGGACATGTTTCCTAGAATCACAGAACCACAGCGTTCAAAGGGACCGCAAGGCTCATCCAGTCTAACCCCTCCAAGATGCAGGATTTGTTGTGTCTAAACCACCCAAGACAGATGCTCTCTAGCCTCCTACTGAAAACCTCCAGTGAAGGAGCTTCCACACCCTCCCCCAGCATCTGTTCCTTCCCTACTGTTCTTACAGTTAGGAAGTTTTCCCAAAATTTAATCTAAATCTGCTACACTGTAGTTTGAACCCACTGCCTCTTGTCCCGCCCTCTGTTGCAAGACAGAACAGCTTCTCTCCATCTTTTTTATGGCAGCCTTTCAAGTACCTGAAGACCACTATCATCCCATCCTCCCCCTTAATCTCCTCTTTTCCAAACTAAACACACTCAGTTCCTTCAGCCTTTGCTCATATGGCTTGTGTTCCATCCCTTTGATCATCTTTGTTGCTTGCCTCTGGATCCTTTCCAGTTTCACTCTGACTTATCTATGGTCTACATCCTGCAGCTGTAAATGTCAGAATCCCCCTGGCCAGGGAAGAGACAGCCCCCCTGGAGACGGAGATGGTTCTGTGCAGAGGGTGGTGGGGGTGGGGGGGAGATGGCTCTTTGCCGCAGTCAGAGATTTTGTATTTGCTCAATTGCCTTAGCTGAAATTAAAACCTCCCAATGGAAGTCAGAGCCAGCGGGGTTCCCGTGAAACCCATGAGTGCACCAGAGCCACCTGGTTCGGGATCTAGTTCCAGGCTCACAGTACATGCTTGGTTTGGTGCAATGTTCGTCAGTATCCTCAGCAAACCTGGGGCAACTTGCGGGTTTGTATCGCAATAGCTTTGGGCTGAGCTTTGCTTTGAAACACCAGTCCAGCTCAGGACAGAGGAGGAACCTCCATGTGGATCAGAGAGGAAATGAAGGAACCAGATTCTCCTCTCATTCCGGCTTCTGAGGGTCCCCAACCTTCCCATGAGCCACTCCCAATGGAAGCTGCCTGTAGTTTGGGGGCACACAGAGGTCTTCCTGGGGTACATCAACTCATCCAGAGATTTGCCTGGTTTTACAACAGGCTAAAGAAAAAGCACCAGCAAAGTCAGTACAAACTCAAATTTCATGCAGACAATGACTTGTTTATACTGCTCTATACACTATAGACTGAAATGTAAGTACAATATTTATATTCCAATCGATTTATTTTAGAATTATATGGTAAAAATGAGAAAGTCAACAATGTTTCAGTAATAATGTGCTGTGACTCTTTTGTATTTGTATGTCTGATTTTGTAAACAAGTGGTTTTAAAGTGAGGTGAAATTTGAGGTACACAAGACAAGTCAGACTCCTGAAAGGGGTACCATAGTCTGGAAAGGTTGAGAGCCACTGATCTACACTACAAAACCAAAATCCAGCCCAGCTATGGCCAAAGTATGTTATAACAGAGTTCACTCCTGCCTGGGAACAGGCAAAAAAGAAATGGGGGAGGAATGCATTAGAGAACCAGGGGGTAGCCACAAGGGTTAACGTGTGACCCAGACAAGTCACTTACTTGCTCGGGGCACGTCTACACAACAGCTGGGAGGCGTAATTCCCCACTCAGGTTGACGTACACACACCAGCTGTGTTTGAGCTAGGATGCTAAAAATAGCGCCATGGCTGCAGTGGCATGGGTGGTGGCTTTGGCTAGCCAACCTGCCTGACAGCCTGGGCACATACTCGTGTGGCTCATCGGAGCTGCTGCCATGGCCACTCTGCTAGTTCAAGCAGAGCCAGCGGCGTATGTCTATTCGAGCTGGGACGCAAGCCCTGAGCTGCTGTGTAGCCTTGAGCCTCATCTGCATAATTCATAGGTTCTAGGACTGGAAGGGACCTTGTGAGGTCATCAAGTCCAGTCCCCTGCCCTCATGGCAGGACCAATGGAAATAACAATACGGGGTGCTGTGAAAGTTAACGAGTTAAAGAATATGAGGTGCTCATATACTGCGGTGATGGAGGGCATTCTTGTATCATAGATAGAACCTGTATTTTCCACACAAGCAAGAACAAACACTGCTGTAACTAAGGTGGTTAAACACGGCTAATGTTGCAGTGAATGATACTTGGGAATCATTTAAGAACACCTTCCTGCCCCAAAAGCCTCAATCTCACAACTGAGGAAGAAGGTGGTGCTGGTTAAAAACCCAACCTAATTTAGAGGGGAAGCGAAGGCAGCTATAAAAATAGAAAAACAACATGTAACAAATAGAAGAAATGGCAAGTTGATAGTAATGAATATAAAACAGAAGTTAGGCACTTTAGAAAATTGATAAGGGAAGCAAAAGAACGCAAGGAGAAATCTATTGAAAGCACAGTTAAGAACAATAAGAAGTTTATTAAATATAGGTTGGATATTAGGAATAACTTTTTCCCAGGAGGGTGGTGAAGCACTGGAATGGGTTACCTAGGGAGGTGGTGAAATCTCCTTCCTTAGAGGTTTTTAAGGTCAGGCTTGACAAAGCCCTGGCTGGGATGATTTGGTTGGGAATTGGTCCTGCTTTGAGCAGGGGGTTGGCCTAGATCCCTCCTGAGGTCCCTTCCAACCCTGATTTTCTAGGATTCCATATTAGGAACTAAAAGACTCCATTACTAGATGGAAATGGTAGAATTATCAACAATAATGCCAAAAGGCAGAAGTGTTCAGTAAATACTTCTGTTCTGTATTTGAGGAAAAACTGATGATGCTGTCTCATCATATGGTAATGATAACACTCCTTCCATTCCACTAGAATCTGTGGAGAATGTTAATCAGAAGCTACCAAAGTTAGACATTTTAAAATCAGCAGGTCCAGAGAACTTGCATCCAAGAGTTTTACAAGAACTGGCTGAGGCATTCAATGGACTGCTAACGGTGATTTTCAACAAGAGGTGGAGCACTGGGGAAGTTCCAGAAGAAAGCTAATATTGTGCCAGTTTTTAAAAACGGTAAACAGAATGACCTGGGTAATTATAGGCCTGTCAGCCTGTCATCGATCCCTGGGAAGATAATGGAGCAGCTGATACGGGACTTGATTGAAAACAAACTAAAAGAGGGTAATATAATTAAAGCAAGTCAATGGGTTAATGGAAAACAGATCCTATCAAGCTAACTTGATATCTTTTTTTGATGAGATTACAAGTTTGGCTGACAAAGGGAACAGTATTCATATAATATACTTAGATTTCTGTAAGGTGTTTGACTTGGTAGCGCACATTTTTATTAAAAACCTAGAATATAAAATGAACATGGCACACATTAAATGAATTAAAAACTGGCTAACTGAAAGGCATCAACATGTAACTGTAAATGGGGAATCATCATTGAGGAGGTCTGTTTCCAGTGGCACCGCGAAGGGATCAGTTGTAGGCCCTACACTATTTAACATTTTTATCAAAGACCTGGAAGAAAACGTAAAATCATCACTGATGAGGTTTACAGATGGCACACACAACGGGGGAGTGGTAAATAATGAAGAGGACAGGTCATTGATTCAGAGAGATCTGAATTGCTTGGTAAACTAGGCACAAGCCAACAATGTGCTGTTTAATACGGCTAGATGTAAATGCATTCTTCTAGCATCAGAGAATGTAGGCCATACTTAAGTCCTGGGAAGAAGTGACTCTGGAAAAGAGTTGGGGGTCGTGGTGGATAATCAGCTGAACATGAGCTTCCAATGTGACGCTGTGGCTAAAAGAGGTAACGAGATCTGTGATGCAGAAAGAAAGGAATCTCAAGTAGGCGTAGAGAGGTTACTTTACCATCTCTATTTGGCACTGGTGCAACGCTGCTGGAATCCTGTGTCCAGTTCTGGTGCCCACAATTCAAGAAGGGTGTTGATAAATTGGAAAGGGGTCAGAGAAGAGCCATGAGAATGATTAAAGGATTAGAGAACCTGCCTTAGAGTGACAAACTCAATGAGCTCATATCTATTTAACTTACCAAAGAGAAGGTTACTACCTATAGATACCTACATGGGGAACCAATATTTGATAATGGGCTCTTCAGTCTAGCAGAGAACGGTCTAACACAATACAACGGCTGGAAGCTGAAACTGGGCAAATTCAGACTGGAAATAAAGTGTAAATTTTTGACAGTGAGTGTAATTAACTACTGGAACAATTTACCAAGAGAAGGGGTAGAGTCTCCATCACTGGGAATTTTAAAATCAAGATGGGATGTTTTTCTAAGAGATCTGCTGCAGGGCTTATTTTGGGGGAAGACCTGTGGCCTGTGTTATACAAGACACACCAATGCTCCCTCCTGGGCTTGGAATCTATGAGTGTAGACAGGGACAGTTTGGCCCTCCCTATACAGGCACTGAAAACCAGCGTAGCTGGAGAGAGGTTTAAATACGGTTCCTGCACTTTAACGTAGGCAGAGTCGGAAAGACACACGTTTGTAACTGCAATGCCAGGGAATGGCCCACAGCCCTCCGTGCAGACATGACACGTGCCGCTCCTTACCTAGCGAGATCAGCAACTGGTAATTCTCCTCCATCACTTCCTTATGAAGCTCCTTCTGCCATTCCTCCAAGATCTGCCACTCCTCTGCGGAGAACCTGACAGCAACATCTTCAAATGTCACTGGCACCTGAAGACAAACAAACGGCTGGGTCGATTCCGGGCCTGGGGCAGAGTACGGGAGTCCTATAAACGAGCTTACCATGCCTCGGAGCCTTATTAACTTTGCTCCCTCTGTGATTTTAATGGGGAAAGGCACTCCCTGCTAAATCTCTCTCAGACCGTCATTAACACGCCCGTTGCACCTAGAACGCTAACCAGAGCAAGCAGGCGCAAGTGTTTTCATACGGTAGCTCATCTCTACCCCTCCCCTTCCGGCCTCACCCCTCCCACCCTCACACCAAGTGTTTGCCTAAAGCCTAGGAGGAGAGTATGGATGAGACTGAGGCAGGAAGAAAAAAAACTCTCCCTGTCAGAAACCCTGGGGGGCTGGAACAATTTGCATAGTGGGGGTGCCGAGAGCCACTGAACCAAGGTGCAAACTCTGGATATGATGGAAACCACTTCCAGCCAGGGGGTGCGGCAGCGCCCCCAGTTCCAGCACCTGTGGTAACACCCCCTCCAAACACTCCCCAAGCCACTTCAGTAACAGGCCTCCGAGCCACCAGCCTCTCTGCCTCGAGAGCAGGAGACACTCCAAGGGGAAGTGCTCCGGGTAGGCAGTGCCATGTCCTGCCTGCTGCAACATGCAGACACAGCCCAGGAGTGGGGCAGGATGGAACAGGGAGAGACCCATTTAAAGGGGAAGGCACTTGAAAGAACTACCCGCTGCCAGGCACCCAGCCTGAATATCTGGGCTGAGCAGCAAGGAAGGGAGAGCAGTGACGAGCCAGAATGGCCAATGGGATCCAGGGAGCTGAAACACGCTGAAGAACGTGCCCGAGCATCAACAATTCTTAGCCCTTCTTATACAGTCCTGCTCATGTTCAGAACCCGTCATGGACATTCGCACACTCACTTCAATACAGGGGAACTCCCTGGGACCGGGGGTGCTCAGGGCAGCCCTTGCTGGAAATGCCAAGGTCAGGGCAGGCTGCAAGAGGGAGAGCAGATACCCACCTGGCTCGGGAGTAACACTGAAGTTAAACCTCCCAACCAGTCACAAACTGAGCTTCTGATTCCCACACTGGTTATCAAGAAGCAAAAGAAAAAAAATCACCCAGCCCCCTTACTGCATTCCAGTCTCTGGCTCCCAATCAGCACCTAGGACCAATACAGTGAGAAGTTATTTTAAACTCTGCTCACATTTACAAAATGTTCTTCTGACCTCAAAGGGCCGGCCACATTGCCAGGTCAGTATTAGGTTGGCTCTTACCCACAATCCCATGCTGCAGCCAATTCTTTATTGTCTACAACTAAAGGTTTATTATAAAGAAATAGGAAAGAACAAGAAGAGAGTTGTTAAAGGTAAAACAGTCACATACAAAGACTTCAGAGTCCATAGATCAGGTTCTTAGCAGTACTGGTGAGTTTGCTGGCTTGAAAGTTCCCCTGGAACATCCCCAGCTGGGATGGGCCAATCAGTCCTTTGTTCAGAGCTTCAGTTTGTAGCAAAGTCCCTCCAGAGGTAAGAAGCAGGATTGAAGACAAAATGGATAAGATACAGCTGCCTTTTATAGTCTTTTGCCATGCAACCTGTGCTTCCTTTGTTTCAAACACAAGCTGCCCAGCACATGGCTTGAAAGTAGGGTAACTAGATGTCCTGATTTTACAGGGACAGTCCCAATTTTGGGGTCTTTTTCTTATATTGCCTCCTATTACTCTCCACCCCATCCCGATTTTTCACATTTGCTGTCTGGTCACCCTACTTGAAAACCTTAGAGTTCTATCCATAGGCATGTCCCTGCCTTGCTAAGTCATAAGATGTATCTGTCTTCTCTCAATGGGTCAATTGTTTAGCGGATGGTCCTTAACAAGCCATCCAGCAGGCTAGGGAGTGCTGATGTCAAATTGTCTGGGGGTGACACCCAGAAGCATAGCACAAGTTTGAAATACAGACATATCTATAACACATAATACAAAAGGCGATACAAACATATAAACAAGATTATCATATCTGGCAAATCACAATATTTTTGCAGATATTTTACATGGCATAACTCATTGCAGTTTTACAATACTGGTATTCATAATAACCTAAGAGCAGCAAAGAATCCTGTGGCACCTTATAGACTAACAGACATTTTGGAGCATGAGCTTTCATGGGTGACGAAGTGGGTATTCACCCACGAAAGCTCATGCTCCAAAACGACTGTTAGTCTATAAGGTGCCACAGGATTCTTTGCTGCTTTTACAAGTCCAGACTAACACGGCTACTCCTCTGATACATAATAACCTAGTGTCCCTCAGATTCCATACAGCATCACACCCCCTGAAACGACATTCGTTAGTAGATTAACATTTCCCGTGCCTGCTCAGACAGAGACAGCAATGAAAAGATGGGGCGAGTGTGGGGGGGAACAATTTTTTAAAAAGGATAAACACCCAGTTAAACCAACAGGACAAAACGACAAATCATGTCAAACAACCTAATAGGTTTCTTTGACAGATAAGCCTTTGGATGAGGGGAAGCAGTAGATGTGGTATAGTTTGACTTTAGTAAGGCTTTTAAATGGCACTTACAATTAAAAAGGTCATTGAAAAGTTTTTAAACTAAGAGCTGGGGGAAGCCGTGGTTCGGACAGAGACATCCCCTAGGGAAGGATCTACTAATGGAGATTCTCTATGTCCTAGTAAGGAGGAGAGGATGGAAGATGATAAAATACAAGTTGGATCTGATGAGAAACAGTCAAATGAAAAAAAGTGTCATTCAATTACATCATGTAATGGCAGACAGCTAAATAGTGACAAGTTTTTAAAGTGCTTATATACCAATGCTAGAAGTCTAAATAATAAGATGGGTGAACTAGAGTGCCTCGTATTAAATGAGGATATTGATATAATAGACATCACAGAAACTTGGCAGAATGAGGATAATCAATGGGACAGTAATACCAGGGTACAAAACATATCGGAAGGACAGAACAGGTTGTGCTGGTGGGAGAGTGGCACTAGATGTGAAAGAAAGCGTAGAATCAAATGAAGTAAAAATCGTAAATGAACCAAACTGTACCATAGAATCTCTATGGATAGTAATTCCATGCTTGAATAGAATACAGCGGTAGGGCTATATTACCGACTACCTGACCAGGATAGTGATAGTGACTGTGAAACGCTCAGGGAGATTAGAGAGGCTATTAAAATAAAAAACTCAATAATAATGGGGGATTTCAATTATCTCCATATTGACTGGGTACATGTCACCTCAGGCTGGGATGCAGAGATAAAGTTTCTTGACACCTTAAATGACTGCTTCTTGGAGCAGCTAGACCTGGAACCGACCAGAGGAGAGACAATTCTTGATTTAGTCCTAAGTGGAGCACAGTATCTGGTCCAAGAGGTGAATATAGCTGGACTACTTGGTAATAGTGACCATAATATAATTAAATTTACCATCCCTACCTGTCAAATGCCTGGGACAGACAGACTGCTCCTGCTCTGGGCAGCCTTTATATATGGCGGAGCCTGGCCCTGATTGGCTGTCTCCAAACTGGGCCCTGATTGGCTCCCAATAAGCCCCTCTGTGATTGGCTCCCTGTCTGCACAGGCGCCCTAGCCTGCCGCAGCCCACTCTCACAGGGAGTGGGGCAGATCACCCCACTACAAGTGCCAAAAGTGAAATCTCTGCAAACTGCATGGAAACTTTTTAAAGACACCATAATAGAGGCTCAATTTAAATGTATACCCCAAATTAAAAAACAGTAAGAGAACTAAAAAAGAGCCACCGTGGCTAAACAACAAAGTAAGAGAAGCAGTGAGATACAAAAAGGCATCCTTTAAAAACTGAAAGTTAAATCCTAGTGAGGAAAATAGAAAGGAGCATAAATTCTGGCAAATGAAGTGTAACAATATAATTAGGAAGGCCAAAACAGAATTTGAAGAACTGTTATCCAAAAACTCAGAAAGTAATAGCAATTTTTTTTAAAGTACATCAGAAGCAGAAAGCCTGCTAAACAACCAGTGGGGCCACTGGACGATCGAGATGCTAAAGGAAGCACTCAAGGATGATGAGGCCATTGCAGAGAAACTAAATGAATTCTTTGCATTAGTCTTCACAGTTGAGGATGCGAGGGAGATTCCCAAACCATTCTTTTTAAGTGACAAATCTGAAGAACTGTCCCAGATTGAGGTGTCCTTAGAGGAGCTTTTGGAACAAATTGATGAACTAAGCAGTAATAAGTCACCAGGACCAGATGGTATCACCCAAGAGTACTAAAGGAACTCAAATGAGAAATTGCAGAACTACTAACTGTAGTCTGTAACCTATCATTTTAAAATCAGCTTCTGTACCAAATGACTGGAGGATAGCTAATGTGATGCCAATTTTTAAAAAGGACTCCAGAGGTGATCCTGGCAATTACAGGCTTGTAAGCCTGACTTCAGTACCAGGCAAACTGGTTGAAACTACAGTAAAGAACAAAATTGTCAGACAGATAGATGAACATAATTTGTTGGAGAAGAGTCAACATGGTTTTTGTAAAGGGAAATCATGCCTCACCAACCTAGCAGAATTCTTTGAGGGGGTCAACAAGCATGTGGACAAGGGGGTTCCAGTGGATATAGTGTATTTAGATTTTCAGAAAGCTTTGACAAGGTCCCTCACCAAAGGCTCTTAAGCAAAGTAAGCTATCATGGATGAGGCAAGGTCCTGCTAACTGGTTAAAAGCTAGGAAACAAAGGGTATGTCTACGCTATGGGATAATTCCGATTTTACATAAACCGGTTTTATAAAACAGATTGTATAAAGTCAAGTGCACGCGGCCACACTAAGCACATTAATTCGGAGGTGTGCGTCCATGGTCCGAGCCTAGCGTCGATTTCCGGAGCGTTGCACTGTGGGTAGCTATTCCGTAGCTATCCCATAGCTCCCGCAGTCTCCCCCGCCCCTTCGAATTCTGGGTTGAGAGCCCAGTGGCTGATGGGCAAAAATCATTGTCACAGGTGCTGCTAGGTAAATGTCGTCAGTCATTCCTTCCTCCGGGAAAGCAACAGCAGACAATCATTTCGCGCCCTTTTTCCCTGGATTGCCCTGGCAGACGCCATAGCATGGCAACCATGGAGCCCGTTCAGCTTTTTTTTTTTTTACAGTCATTGTATGTGTACTGGATGCCGTGGACAGAGGCGATACTCCAGCGCTACACAGCAGCATTCATTTGCTTTTGCATGATAGCAGAGATGGTTACCAGTCATTCTGTACCGTCTGCTGCCAGGGTAATTTGGCAATGAGATGACGGTTATCTGTCCTTCTGTGCTGTCTCCTGCTATCATGGGTACCCCTGGCTGAGGTCGGCTGGGGGCACAAAAGCAAAACTGGGAATGACTCCCCAAGTCAATCCCTCCTTTATGGTTTCTAAAAATAGAGTCAGTCCTGCCTAAAATTTGGGGCAAGCGTACTAGACAAGCAGTGTATCAGAGAGTACAGCTGCTCTGTGTCAGGTCCTGCAGAAATGATGAGCTACATGCCATTCACGGGGGGTGCCTCTGCAACAACCCCACCCATTGCTTCCCTCCTCCCCCAACCTTCCTGGGCTACCGTGGCAGTGTCCCCCCCATTTGTGTCATGACGTTATAAAGAATGCAGGAATAAGAAACAGTGACTTGTTAGTGAGATAAAATGAGGGGGAGGCAGCCTCCAGCTGCTATGACAGTCCAGGCAGGACATTAAGCGGTGTAGGGGAGAGGAGCGGAGCCCAGCATCCTGCTGCTATGACAGTCCAGGCAGCACAGAATCTTTTCTTTACACCAGAAAGGGAGGGGGCTGATGGAGCTCAGCCCCCAGTTGCTATGATGAATACGGTTACCAGCCGTTCTGTACTATCTGTACTATCCTAAAAATAGGAATGATTCCTATTTTTACCCAGGCGCCCCTGAGGCCAGCCAGGGGTATTCAGCAGTTATCAAGCATGTACCATCTGCCACCAGGGAGGGAAGAGGAGCGGATACTGCTCTTCACTGCTGCAGCATTGCGTCTACCAGCAGCATTCATTAGACATAGGGTGACATTGAAAAAAGTCAAGAAACGATTTCTTTCCCTTTTCTTTCACGTGGGGGGGAGGGAGTAAATTGACGAGCTATACCCTGAACCACCCCAGACAATGTGTTTGACCCTATAGGCACTGGGAGCTCAGCCAAGAATGCAAATACTTTTCGGAGACTGCTGTGGACTGTGGGATAGCTGGAGTCGAATGGGTATAAACTGGATATTAAGAAGTTTAGACTTGAAATTAGACGAAGGTTTCTGACCATTAGGGGAGTGAAGTTCTGGAATAGCCTTCTGAGGGAAGTAGTAGGGGCAAAAGACTTTCCTGGCTTTAAGACAAAGCTTGATAAGTATATGGAGGGGATGTTATGATAGGATCGTTAATTTGGGCAATTGATCTTGAATTACCACCAGACAGGTCTGCTCAATGGTCTGCGGGGAGATGTTGGATGCGATAGGTACTGAGTTGCTGCAGAGAATTCCTTCTTGGGTGCTAGCTGGTGACTCTTGCCCACATGCTCAGGGTTTAGCTGATCGCCATATTTGGGGTCGGGAAGGAATTTTCCTCCAGGGTGGATTGGCAGGTGCCCTGGAGGTTTTTCGCCTTCCCCTGCAGCATGGGGCACGGGTCGCTTGCTGGTGGTTTCTCTGCAGCTTGAGGTCTTCAAACCATTTTTGAGGATTTCAACAACTCGGTCCTGGGATAGGGGTTGTTATAAAATTGGATGGGTGGGGTTCTGTGGCCTGCCTTGTGCAGGAGGTCAGACTAGATGATCAGATTGGTCCCTTCTGACCTATGAGTCTATGAGTCTATGAGTCCTCAGTACCCCCTCCCTCCCTCCATGAGCATCCGTTTGAGTTTCTGGTTTCCCGTTACGCTTGTCACGCAGCACTGTGTAGCCTGTACATTTTTTTTCCAAATGCTTTGGCATTTCGTCTTCTGTAATGGAGCTCTGATAGAACAGATTTGTCTCCCCATACAGCGATCAGATCCAGTATGTCCCGTACGGTCCATGCTAGAGCTCTTTTTGGATTTGGGACTGCATTGCCACCCGTGCTGATCAGAGCTCCATGCTGGGCAAACAGGAAATGAAAATCAAAATTTCGCGGGGCTTTTCCTGTTTACCTGGCCACTGCATCCGAGCTGAGATTGCTGTCCAGAGTGGTCACAGTGGTGCACTGTGGGATACCGCCCGGAGGCCAATACCGTCGATTTGCAGCCACACTAATCCTAATCTGATATGGTAATACCGATTTTAGAGCTACTCCTTTCGTTGGGGAGGAGTACAGAAACCGATATAAAGAGCCCTTTATATCGATATAAAGGGCCTCGTAGTGTGGACGGGTACAGCGTTAAATCGGTTTAACGCTGCTAAAATCGGTTTAAACGCGTAGTGTAGACCAGGCCAAAGAACACTGGATAAATTCATGGTGGTTAAGTCCATAAATGACTATTAGTCAAGATGGGTAAGGAATGGTGCCCCCAGCCTCTGTTTGTCAGAGGATGGAGATGGATGGCAGGAGAGAGATAACTTGATCATTGCCTGTTAGGTTCACTCTCTCTGGGGCACCTGGCATTGATCACTGTCGGTAGATTGATAGTGGGCTAGATGGACCTTTGGTCTGACCCGGTACGGCAGTTCTTATGTCCTTATGTTCTTATGAATAAATGGTCAGTTTTCAGAGTGGAGAGAGGTAAATAGAGGTGTCCCCCAGGGGTCTGTTCTGGGACCCATCCTGTTCAACATATTCATAAATGATCTGGAAAAAGGGGTAAACAGTGAGGTGGCAAAATTTGCAGATGATGCAAAACTACTCAAGGTAGTTAAATCCCAGGCAGACTGTGAAGAGCTACAAAAGGATCTCACAAAACTGGGTGACTGGACAATCAAATTGCATTTATCGACATTGAATTTCATCTGCCAAGTAATGCACATTGGAAAACATAATCCCAGCGATACATACAAAATGATGGGTCTAAATTAGCTGCTACCTCTCAAGAGATTTTGCAGTCATTGTGGATAGTTCTCTGAAAACATCCACTCAATGTGCAGCGGCAGTCACAAAAGCAAACAGAATGCTGGGAATGATTAAGAAAGGGATAGATAATAAGACAGAAAATATCATATTGCCTCTATATAAATCCATGGTACACCCACACCTTGAATACTGCGTGTAGATGTGGTTGCCACATCTCAAAAAAGATATATTGAAATTGGAAAATGTTCAGAAAAGGGCAACAAAAATGATTAAGGGCATGGAACGGCTTCTGTATGATGAGAGAATAATAAGACTGGGACTTCTCAGCTTGGAAAATTGACAACTACGGGGGGATATGACAGACGTCTATAAAACCCTGACTGGTGTGAAGAAAGTAAATAAGGAAGTGTTATTTACTCCTAATAACACAAGAACTAAGGGTCACCAAATGAAATTAATAGGCAGCAGGTTTAAAACAAACAAAAGGAAATATTTTTTCACACAAAGCACAGTCAACCTGTGGAACTCCTTGCCAGAGGATGTTGTGAAGGCCAAGACTATAACAAGTTTCAAAAAAGAACTCGACAAATTCATGGAGGATAGGTCCATCAATGGTTATTAGCCAGGATGGGCAGGGAAGGTGTCCCTAGCCTCTGTTTGCCAGAAGCTGGGAATGGGCAACAGGGGATGGATCACTTGATGATTTCCTGTTCTGTTCATTCCCTCTGGGGCACCTGGCATTGGCCGCTGTTGGAAGACAGGACACTGGGCTAGATGGCCATTCTTACGTTTTGATACTGTCTCACATGACCTTCTCATACACAAACTAGGGAAATACAACCTAGACGGAGCTACGATAAGGTGGGTGCAGAACTGGTTGGAAAACGTTCCCAGAGAATAGTTATCAGTAGTTCACAGTCAAGCTGGAAGGGCATAATGAGTGGGGTCTCACAGGGATCAATACTGCGTCCAGTTCTGTTCAATAGCTTCATCAATGATTTAGATAATGGCATAGAGAGTACACTTATAAAGTTTGCAGACGATACTCAGGTTACTCAGACATCCCTGGGGTAGGAGCCCCTCTAAAGGGCAGCAAGGTTTGACCTCTGGAAACCCCATGTCAAGATGAGGACAAAATGGCACAAGCAAATGTGACAGGCCTCCATGCCCTGTAAGCAGAACAAGATGTGGGGAGAGAGGTGTGAGGGGTGAAGGTAGGTGTGGGGAGAGGGGTTATGTGGGGAGAGGGTATGTGTAGGGAGGAGAGAATGCGTGGGGGGTCAGGGAATGTGAGTGTTTTAAATTACTGGGGACCCACTAGGGATCTGAAAACAAGTTCTCAAACTCCCCTGGATTAGATGCTTCTACCCCAGGCTCAGCCCTGAAGCATCTGCCCGGTGCTGGAACCGAACTGTTTGATCAAATATTCCAGAAGGGTTTGCTGCCCGCTCTTCCCACTGGCACAGCTGCTCTTTCAGGCACCAGTGGGGACCTGGACCGTACATGCTGGGGTACGCAGGCTGTTCTGCTATTTCCATCCCGACGCAAAGCAGGAAACACGGCCAGGCTTCTTCTCATGCTACTTGGGAGAGGTGAATGTGTAGGAAAACCAACCAGACTTTTGGGTACTGCTCCAAACTGGCCCCAAGCCCCACTACCCAGGGTACTGTCAGGTAGAGGAACAATCCCTTCCACAAGGAATCTGCTACCAATCAAACTCCGCAGCACATTTCAAACAAAACGTTTCACTGCTCGAGATGGGTCCAACCCCCAAGTTCTGATCCAGAGCTGGAGTCTCCCAGCATTCGGTCAACAGGGCGATTTGGTTTTGCAGACAGAATGACATGCAGGGCGTAAGGCATGTGTCTCCCGTGTCAGGTGATAGGCACTCCCATTGCTGTACATGGATCAATGTAAGTTTCCCCCCGACAGACCCTGACAAGGCCAATGTTCCCAGAAGTGACTAGTGATTTTGGGCGCCCAACCTGAGAGGTCTTAAAAGGAGCCTGATTTTCACAAAGTGCTGAGCACCTGCCCTCGGAAAATTAGGGCCCTTTAAGATTTCTCAGCCTGAGCACTGAGAAACTTGGGCATCTTACCTAACTGATACCTTCTAAAAGGCCACGGTCCCTATGGTTACCAACAGGATTGTGAGCGTCCACCTAGAGCGGCAGGAAGCGACTCCACATTCTCCTCAGCAGCCTGTGTTGCCCCTTTCTAGCCCAGGTACAGCAATAATAATGATCCGTTGCCTCTGTTGCAAAAGGTTTCTGGTCCAAGTGTGCTTGTGCGTATGTGCACCGTCAGATGCAGGATCTAAGGTATCCCTAGTGCTGTTCTCCCCCCGCTGCCTGTTGACATTTCAGTGTTTGGTTAAGGCTCCTTCAGGGATGACATGATGCTGACGTGACATAATTAAGTCCGACACCGTGATATTTTCAAAAGAAGTAACTTTGTCAAACCTTTAATTCTATGTGCTCCTTGGCTCGGCTTCCTGTAGAATGTGTGATAATCGTTCATGGTTCTTTAACATCCTGGCCGGTTGGGTTACATCAATCATGCAAAGATTAGCCAAGGACATTTGCATTTTAGGGCACAGGAAGAGAAAACCACCTGACCCTTTCATCTAAGGATCTCAAAGCATGGTACAAGCAGGGCCGGCTCCAGGGTTTTTGCAGCCCCAAGCAGCAAAAAGCGAAAAAAAAAAAAAAGCCGCGATCACAATCTGCGGCACTTCAGCTCTACCACCGCCGCTTCGGTCTTCGGCGGCAATTCGGCGGCTGGTCCATTGCTCTGAGAGGGAGTGAGGGACCGGCCACCGAATTGCCGCTGAAGAGTCGGACTTGCCGCCCCTCTCCATTGGCCACCCCAACCACCTGCTTGCTGAGCTGACGCCTGGGGCTGGCCCTGGGTACAAGGATGGATCAATTACACTTCACAACCCTCCGCCCCCAGGAAGGAGGCAAGTCTCATTATAAACTATCACCACAGGGTGAAAGACATCCAGTGCTGGGGCCCACCCAAAGGCCTATGCACCCCTTAGACTCTCCAAACATGACCCAAGCGGGACTTCAGGCCATGTCCACACTAGGCAGAGAGGTGCCTTTTGAACACGTGTTAACTACCACACATCAAAATCCTAGTGTAGGCAAGGCAAGGGATCATTTTAATACGTGTTAGCTGGCCAAGATAAACTCCTAGTGCAGAGTCTTGGGGGAAGAACAAATATTGTGCCCTGGAACAAATATGAAGGGAGTGTCCCAGCTGCTCTGTACGGAGGGTGTTTAATCACCTCGAGTTAACTGGCCATCAACTAGCTCCAGGCAAAAAACTCTCCCGAAGATGAGCCCCTAACTTACAGCAGCCTCCCTGGTACTAGCCCCATGGGCTGCACCTCAGCCCCCAATCCCACAGCAGAGAGCACTACCTGGGACTGCCTTGCCCATCCCCCACATTCCTGACACATCTCCCTCTGCTGGGGCCTGTATCTATTTTGCACAGGGGCAAATGAATACACCAGGCAGCGGGGGTGGGGGCAGGGAATAATCAGGCCCATGTGTGTTTACATCAACGTGCAAAGTCCCTGCTCTGCACACACTTCCCTGCATGTGCGTGTCCGGGCTGTGGGGGTATCACATTCTGCTTCAGGGAGAGTCACAGGTGAGCCATGATAAGTTTTAATGCAATGCTGGATTGCCCTTTGACCTTCTCCTTGTGCCCACTGCAGTAACCCCTCAGGATCTGCCCCGAGGGCCTCATGTCCTCCCAGGGAGCCTCTGAAGGAACACTTCACCCCGCAGTGTCCGGTGAAACACAGGCTGCTGGGCCCTATTATGCTGATTTGATGACACAGCCTTGCTGGCGTGACACTGACAACAAGCTGCTGGTCAGAAGGCTCGGGTTTGACAGCAGGGCTGCTCTTCCCAAAGACCACTTGACATTACATCACCGACCAGGGCAACTGCACTGACCTGCCTCAGGGTGCCCTCTGCTGGGCTGAGAGCCCGTTGTGCCACTGGCCAGCAAGGGCCAGATTCGGAGACCCTCACTCAGGTCGAAGGGTGCCTGATTTCACCAGGGTCTGGTGGAGCTCACACTCCTTCCCGAGTCCCACAGCACCAGTGCAGCAGCTGCCAGCTGAGCTCTGTGCTGAGAGAGACCAGGGGTGCCTGGACATGGAGGCCGAAGTCGCCGCTCCGCTCTGGGCTGGGCTTGTGTGGAGAGGACTGCCCTGCCGCTGTCCATATTGTATCCCCCACAGGGATAAACTGAGGGCTTCTCTCTCCACAGGCTGGCACCTCCATCAGCACTCAATTCACACACCTGTGTGACTCCATTTCAGAGACACCGACCAGCCTGCTCATCAATAAATATGGGCTCCTCCTGTAATATCTGCTCTGGTGAGATCTGCTCCAGGGCCTCTTCCCTACTGGGTTCAGTGCCCTGACCGACACCTCCTGTGATCTAGCATGTCCCTCACTGCACCTCAGCTAGGCAGGGGATGGAATGGTGGCTGTGGCATTTCTTCACGTGCTGCATGTGTGCCCTGTCCCCCCCAGAGACTCCCCTGTGACTGATCCCCTCCTCCAGTCTAAACAGCCTCTGAACACACCAGCTTTGTTTGCAGTTGCATTCTCTGTTGCCCCTGAATAGGATCATTCCCCAAACCCCATTTTTTAAAAAAAATGGTCCCATGTCATTCGGCTCCTGACCTGCTGTTTGCTGCTGTTTTTAGCTGTGTTGTATTTAGTCATCCAGCAGTAAAAGGCTTGAAAGAGAACTAAGACAAAGTTGTCTCCAGGAAATTAATATTGTGTAATGTGGTTGTAAAGTGTGTTTCATTTCTCCCTCTAGGGGCTAGACGTTATTGTGGATAACAGCTTACTACTGCTAACCACTATTGAAGCTACTGCACCTTTAGTTCAAGAGGCAAAACTGTTTTGGTGTCAAAGGTCCCAACTTCAAACCTTACCGGTAATAACAGTGAGGATTATTATAATATTTATTTGAATTACAGTGGTCCCTAGAGGCGCCAACTGAGATCAGAGCCCCATTGTGGTAGGCGCTGTACAAACACATAGTGAAAGCCAGGCCACACCCTGCCCTGAAGATCTTATGATCTAAACCAGGGGTAGGCAACCTATGGCACGGGTGCCGAATGTGGCACACAAGCTGATTTTCAGTGGCACTCCACACTGCCCAGGTCCTGGCCACTGGTCCGGGGGGCTCTACATTTTAATTTAATTTTAAATGAAACTTCTTAAACATTTTAAAAACCTTATTTACTTTACATACAACAATAGTTTAGTTATATATTATAGGCTTATAGAAAGAGACCTTCTAAAAACGTTAAAATGTATTACTGGCACGCGAAACCTTAAATTAGAGTGAATAACTAAAGACTCAGCACCCTGCTTCTGAAAGGTTGCCGACCCCTGATCTAAACAGACAAGACAGTCGAAGGGTGGGAGGAGAAACAGGGATGAAGAGATTTGCCCAAGGTCAATGATGCAGCAGGTCAGTGACAGAGTAGAACAGAACCCAGGTCTTTTGAACAGCAGCCGTATGTCCTAGACAGCCATCCCTAATGAGCCCCATGGCACAGCGGGGTTTTGCTTTGGCTACTGAAAGAAAGAGCAAGGAACCTCGGCATGTTTCCCCCCTTTTTACCCCCCTTTCTCAGGAGCTGTGGATGGTCTCCAGCCAAGCTGCAGGCGCAGCACAGAGCTCCACACACACATTCACACTCCTGCCCGAACAGAACAAAGTGGCGCTGGCTGGTTTGAGGGCTCATGGAAAAGCAAGAACTTTGGGGATGCACTTGGGGTTCTTCACGGCAGGCAAAGCACTCCACAAATGACAGCCGTGGCGCAGGCTGCACCGCGAAAGGGGTTTTAGTCGGGAGAAGGGGCAGGCGTTCTGCCCGGTGACAAGTCAGGCTAACCAGCCATGTGCCTAACAGACAGAATTTCCCTGCACAAATCTGTGCCTGCTGATTGCAGGCTGGTGAAAATAGCAACATTTCAGCGCCAGACAAGCTCCGGGGATATCTGTGTCCCAAGCATGGAGTGAGCCTGGGTTATTTCACCCAGCACTTTCCAGCATGCACATGGCTCAGCGAGGGCAGCCCAAGGAGAAACTAACTCTGGGCGGTGTCAGGCAGCCCCATACCCGTCCCAGGGGGTTTCCAGTGAGAGCCCACCACTGGCAAGTGCTAAGTGACTCTGATTGGTGTCACCGGCTGGGCATGTTCTGAAACCCAGCCGAGGGGGGAAGAAAATCTGCAGGGTCTGTTCTTTGGAAACCCCTGTAAGGTGTCCCGGTGCCACCCAGCACCGTTCCCAGCACTGGGACGCGCAATCTCCTCTTTTTAACCCCCCCACCCCATTGCACCGGGAATTGTCTGGGTTTCCTGCCCCTTCAAACCTCCCCGTTCCCCACTCGGGATCTGGGTGCCCAGCCTGATCGGGAACAAGGCAGCTCACCGGACAATTACTCCACGGATCAGCGCCCCAAGTTCTGACCCAGGAGCCCCAGGGCCAGGCGGGTGCCTGATTCCTGCCAGCCCAGCCCCGCCGCGCCCCGGCCAGCCGAGATCCCCCACCCCCGCCTCGCTCCTCACCTGGGCAGCGGCGACCCCTGCAGACATCTCGCTCCCCGCTTCTCCCGGAGCCCGGGCCGGGGCTGCAGCCGCTGTCCGCTCGCGCGGCGCGGTCTCGGCCTCTCCCGGGGGCTGGGCGCAGCCGGGCGGCACAGGGGCGTGGGGCGCCCACGCAGGAAGGGGGGAAGCTCCGTGGGCAGAGCAGCCGCTTGTCATTGCCTCCCTCCCTGCGCGGGAGCAAAGCATCACTGGGAGCGGGCCTGCCCCCTGCCCGGGGGGACTACAGCTCCCAGCAGCCTCCCCGCGCCGGGGCGGAGCGCGCAGCCCTGGGCTGGGGCAGTCCCGGGGGCTGGGACCCTGCGGCGGCACCGGGCGCTCCACACGCTGCAGCCTGCAGCGCCGGGCCAGGCAGGCGCGCCCGGAGCGGGGCCGCCTTGGAAAGGAAACAGATCAACGCGCTGCCCTGGGCTCGGATCACCCAGGGGTGCCCGGCTCGGGGCGCAGGGATCCGGGGCTCTTGTGCGGCTGTCGGTGGCCACTTGCTGCCACTCTCTGGGCCAAGTGGGTGTGGGGGTCTAGGATCTGCTCCAGGGATGATTTGGGGGCAGCTCTCCAGCCGGTTAGGCAGGAGGTCGGACTAGATCAGTGGTTCTCAAAAGTCTGTGACATAGCAAGCCTCTGAGTGCGATCTCCCTTATAAACTAAAAACACTTTTGTATATTTAACACCATTATAAATGCTGGAATGCAAGCAGGGTTGGGGTGGAGGCTACAGCTCAGGACTCCCCATGTAATAACCTTGCAACCCCCTGAGGGGTCCCAAACCCCACTTTGAGAACCCCTGAGCTAGATGATCAGGCTGGTCCCTTCTGGTTTTGGGATCAGTACATTTTCTGCCCCTCTAGCCATAGACTTTAAGGTCAGAAGGGACCATTATGATCATCTAGTCTGATCTCCTGCACAACGCAGGCCACAGAATCTCACCCAACCACTCCTGGAACAAACCCCATACCTATGTCTGAGTTACTGAAGTCCTCAAATTGTGGTTTGAAGACCTCAAGATGCAGAGAATCCTCCAGCAAGTGACTCGTGCCCCATGCTGCAGAGGAAGGCAAAAAACTTCCGGCTGGGAACTGTCTCACACGCCTCCAGCCTGGCAGGGACATGCCACCCCTCACGCAGACATATTGATTCCTTCCCTCCCTCAGGCACTGATGCGAGTGGCTCTGCTAGGCCTGTCAATAAACATTATAAGGAATCAAGCAGCAGCAGTCAGTCCAGAGAGACCCACTGGCTGCAGCAGCTGAGGGGTGTCAGTGTGCACATCCTCCACAGGGGATAGCTTAGCCCATCACAGACACCTCTGTGGGCACCATTGAGGAAGGAGGTAGGGCGTGAAAAACACTTTTAGCCCATAAAATCACACCTAAGACATAAAAAGGGTGATAAAATATTGTGCATGACCATATACAGCCAGGAAGGGATAATCACACCCCACACAATCATTACACATGGGTCATCCAAACTGCTGTGAACACACAGACCATAGACTCTCGGGCCTGGTCTACACTATGAGTTTAGGTCGAATTTAGCAGCGTTAAATCGAATTAATCCTGCACCTGTCCACACAATGAAGCCATTTTTGTCGACATGAAGGGCTCTTAAAATCGATTTCTGTACGCCTCCCCGACGAGGGGATTAGCGCTGAAATCGACATTGCTGGTTCGAATTAGGGTTAGCGTGGACGCAATTCGACGGTATTGGCCTCCAGGAGCTATCCCACAGTGCACCATTGTGGCCGCTCTGGATGCAATCTGAACTCAGATGCACTGGCCAGGTAGACAGGAAAAGCCCCGCGAACTTTTGAATTTCGTTTCCTGTTTGGCCAGCGGAGAGTTGATCAGCAAGGTGACCATGCAGAGCTCATCAGCACAGGCTTCTGCCTCAGGCTGCTCTCCCAGTCGGCAGCACCGCGTGGTCGCACCTACCCCAGCCTGCCCCTTGCTCCCATGGCTCATAAAGGCTGGACAGTAGTAAGGAGCAGTTCAACTATAGGCTGAGCAAGTGAATAATGGTGGTTCACTCTACTTCCCTGTAAGCCAACCACCCTCCTCTCCCCCCTTTGATCTCTGCTTGCAGAGGCAATAAAGTCAGTGTTGTTTCAAATTCCTGCATTCTTTATTAATTCATCACACAAATGGGGGGATAACTGCTAAGGTAGCCCGGGAGGGCTGGGAGAGGAGGGAAGCAACGGGACTGTCACCTGATGTGCTGAATTTGCCTCTGAGCCCATTTTCCCTGCTAGCTGGGAATTCAGAACCCTGCCTTGTTGAGCCAGACATGCTAGACAGCTGCAAACACAGACCTAGGTCTGGTCCAGGCCCCCAAAGCTGCAGACTATAACCAAAAACTGCTCAGCAGGTCACTTCTCTCCAGCACCCAGACACCCAGTTCCCAATGGGACCCAAACCCCAAATAAATCAGTTTTACTCTGTATAAAACTTATACAGGGAAAACTCATAAATTGTCTGCCCTCTATAACACTGATAGAGAGATATGCACGGTTGTTTGCTCCCCCAGGAATTAATCACTTACTCTGGGTTAATTAATAAACAAAAGTGATTGTATTAAGTATAAAAAGTAGGATTTAAGTGGTTGCAAGTAATAACAGACAGAACAAAGTAAGTTACCAAGCAAAATACAACAAAACATGCAAGTCTAAATCTAATACATTAAGAAACTGAATACAGGTAAATCTGACTCTTAGAGATGTTCCTATAAGCTTCTTTCACGGACTAGACTTTTTCCTAGTTGGGGCCAATCCTTTCCCCTGGTACATTCCTTGTTCCAGCTCAGGTGAATGGCAGCCCCCTTTGTTCTGTTCCACCCCCTTTTATAGCTTTGGCACAAGGCAAGAATCCTTTGTCCCTCTCTGGGGTCACACCCCTCCTTCTAAATGGAAAAGCACCAGGTTAAAGATGGATTCCAGTATCATGTGACATGCTCACATGTCCTGTGAGCCCCCATCTATTCTTCCAGGACCGGCTGCATGCAGGTATGCAGTGGAGTCTTGCAGGTAAACAGAGCCATCCACAGTCAATTGTCCTAGTCAATGGGAGCCATCAAGATTCTAAACCACCATTAATGGCCAACACTTTGTATAATTACAACAGGACCTCAGAGTTATGCTACATATTCCTAGTTTCAGATACAAGAACGATACATTCATACAAATAGTGTTCAAAAAAAGAATTAGACAAGTTCATGGAGGACACGTCCATCAATGGCTATTAGCCAGGATGGGCAGGGATGGTGTCTCTAGCCTCTGTTTGCCAGAAGCTGGGAATGGGCGACAGGGGATGGATCACTTGATGATTCCTTGTTCTGTTCATTCCCTCTGGGACACCTGGCATTGGCCACTGCCAGGAGACGGGAAACTGGGCTAGATGGACCTTTGGCCTGACTCAGGGTATGTCTACATCTACAATTTTGCAGCGCTGGTTGTTACAGCTGTATTAGTACAGCTGTATAGGGCCAGCGCTGCAGAGTGGTCACACTTACAGCAACCAGCGCTGCAAGTGGTGTTAGATGTGGCCACACTGCAGCGCTGTTGGGCGGCTTCAAGGGGGGTTAGGGGAATGCGAGAGCAAACCGCGGGGAAGCTGCTGGGTAGCGGGAGCCGTGGCTGGGGGTCACACGGGGGGTCCTGCTGGGTAGGGGGAGCAGTGGCTGGGGGGTCACACGGGGGGTCCTGCTGGGTAGGGGGAGCCGTGGCTGGGGGGTCACACGGGGGTCCTGCTGGGTAGCCACTGCCCCTTCCCCGCGGTTTGTTCTCGCGTTCCCGAACCCCCGTGCAAGCAGGTCTCCTTCCCAGCGGTTTGCTCCGGTGTTTTTTGAACCCCCGTGCAAGCAGATCTCCTTCCCCGCAGTGTGCTGTCGCGTTCCCCGAACCCCCCTGCAAACCACGGGGAAGGAGATCTGCTTGCACGGGGGTTAGGGGAACGCGAGAGCAAACCGCGGGGAAGGAGACCTGCTTGATTACCAGAGAGGCTTCCTCTGGTATGCTGGGATACCTGTTTATTCCACGGAGGTCAAGAAAAACGCTGGTGAGTGTTTACACCTGATGACCAGCGCTGGATCCTCTACACCCGAGTTTCAACGGGTGTACGGCCAGCGCTGCAAACAGGGAGTTGCAGCGCTGGTGATGCCCTGCAGATGTGTACACCTCCTAAGTTGCAGCGCTATAACTCCCTCACCAGCGCTGCAACTTTGTGGTGTAGACAAGGCCTCAGTGTGGCCGTTCTTACGTGCTTATTTGTGTGCACATGCACGCAGAATCAGTGCTCTGTGTGTGTCAGTTCTGTGTGTATGAGTCTGTATCAGTGTGTGCTGTGTGTGTGTGTGCCTAGTCAGCGCTGTGTGTCAGTGCTGTGTGCGCTGTCAGCTGAGCTCTGTCAGTATGTGTCGTGTCAGCTCAGTGCTGTGTTTGTGTCAGTGTGAGTGCCTACTCAGTTGTGTGTGTGAGTCTGTGTCAGTGGGTGTCGTGTCAGCTCAGTCCTGTGTGTGTGTGAGCTCAGTCTTCGGCAGTGCTCTGTGTGTGTGTGTGTGTGTGTGTGTGCGCGTGCTGAGTCAGTGCTGTGTGCGGATAGGTATGTCAGTGTGTGTGTGAGCTCTGTATGTGTGTAAGCTCAGTCTGAGGCAGTGCTGTGTGTGTGCGCTGACTCAGTGCTCTCTGTGTGTGTCAGTGCTGTGTGTGGATAGGTGCAGAGTCTGTGCTCTGTGTGTGTCTGTGTTGCTGTGTCAGTGTGTGTGTGAGAGCTGTGTGTGTGAGAGGGAGGGCTCTGTGTGTGTGTGTGTCAGTGTGTGTGTGTGTGTGTGGTGTCAGTGTGTGTGTGGATGGGTGCAGAGTCAGTGCTCTGTGTGTGTCAGTGTCACTGTCAGTGTGTGTGTGTGTGGGGGGTTGTCAGTGTGTGTGTGGATGGGTGCAGAGTCAGTGCTCTGTGCATCACTGTCAGTGTGTGTGTGGGGTGTCAGTGTGTGTGGGGAGTGTCAGTGTCAGTGTGTGTGTGGATGGGTGCAGTCAGCGCTCCGTGTGTCCCTGTCAGTGTGTGGGTGTGTGTCAGTGTGTGGGTGTGGTGGGGGTGTCAGTGTGTGTGTGGATGGGTGCAGTCAGCGCTCTGTGTGTCAGTGTCAGTGTGTGTGTGTGTGTGGGGTGTCAGTGTGTGTGTGTGTGTGTGTGTCAGTGTGTGTGTGTGTGTCAGTGTGTCTGTGGATGGATGCAGTCAGCGCTCCGTGTGTCACTGTCAGTGTGTGTGTGGAGTGTCAGTGTCAGTGTGTGTGTGGCGGGGGTGTCAGTGTGTGTATGGATGGGTGCAGCCAGCGCTCCGTGTGTCACTGTCAGTGTGTGGGTGTGTGTCAGTGTGTGGGTGGGGTGTCAGTGTCAGTGTGTGTGTGTGTGGATGGATGCAGTCAACGCTCCGTGTGTCACTGTCAGTGTGTGTGTGTGTGTCAGTGTCAGTGTGTGTGCTGGGGGTGTCAGTGTGTGTGTGTGTGGATGGGTGCAGTCAGCGCTCCATGTGTCAGTGTCAGTGTGTGTGTGTGTGTGTCAGTGTGTGGGTGTGGCGGGGGTGTCAGTGTGTGTATGTGTGTGTGGATGGGTGCAGTCAGTGCTCCATGTGTCACTGTCAGTGTGTGTGTGTGTGTCAGTGTGTGGGTGTGGCGGGGGTGTCAGTGTGTGTGTGTGTGGGTGCAGTCAGCGCTCCGTGTGTCACTGTCAGTGTGTGTGTGGGTGTCACTGTCAGTGCGTGTGTGTGCTGGGGGTGTCAGTGTGTGTGTGTGTGTGTGTGTGTGTGGATGGGTGCAGTCCGCGCTCCGTGTGTCACTGTCAGTGTGTGGGTGTGTGTCAGTGTGTGTGTGTGTGTGTGTGTGTGTGCAGTCAGCGCTCCGTGTGTCACTGTCAGTGTGTGTGTGTGTCAGTGTGTGGGTGTGTGTGTGTGTGCAGTCCGCGCTCCGTCTGTCACTGTCAGTGTGTGTGTGTGTGTCAGTGTGTGTGTGTGTGTGTGTGCAGTCCGCGCTCCGTGTGTCACTGTCAGTGTGTGTGTGTGTGTCAGTGTGTGTGTGTGTGTGTGTGCAGTCCGCGCTCCGTGTGTCACTCTCAGTGTGTGGGTGGGCGCTGCTGCCGGCCCGGCCCCCAGCTCCCAGCATGCCGTGCCCGGGTGGCCGCCGAGCCGTGCGGGGCCGGGCCGGTGTCGCTGGGCCCCCGAGCTGCCGGGCCGGGCCGGCCGAGCCCAGGGGCCGCGGCCCGGAGCCTCCTGCTGCGCGGGGAGCCGCCCGCCGGGCATGGCCGGGAGACACCGACCCGCCCCGCCTGCCCAGGTAGGAGCCCGCACCGGGCCCCCCCCAGCAGGACCCCCGTGTGACCCCCCAGCCACTGCTCCCCCCACCCAGCAGGACCCCCATGTGACCCCCCAGCCACTGCTCCCCCCACCCAGCAGGACCCCCTGTGTGACCCCCCAGCCACTGCTCCCCCCACCCAGCAGGACCCCCATGTGACCCCCCAGCCACTGCTCCCCCCACCCAGCAGGACCCCCGTGTGACCCCCCAGCCACTGCTCCCTCACCCAGCAGGACCCCCCATGTGATCCCCCAGCCACTGCTCCCCCTACCCAGCAGGACCCTCCCCCCGTGTGACCCCCCAGCCACTGCTCCCCCCACCCAGCAGGACCCCCCGTGTGACCCCCCAGTCACTGCTCCCCCCACCCAGCAGGACCCCCTGTGTGACCCCCCAGCCACTGCTCCCCCCACCCAGCAGGACCCCCATGTGACCCCCCAGCCACTGCTCCCTCACCCAGCAGGACCCCTATGTGACCCCCCAGCCACTGCTCCCCCCACCCAGCAGGACCCCCCGTGTGACCCCCCAGCCACTACTCCCCCTACCCAGCAGGACCCCCCCGTGTGACCCCCCAGCCACTGCTCCCCCCACCCAGCAGGACCCCCCATGTGACCCCCCAGCCACTGCTCCCCCCACCCAGCAGGACCCCCCCGTGTGACCCCCCAGCCACTGCTCCCCCTACCCAGCAGGACCCCCCGTGTGACCCCCCAGCCACTGCTCCCCCTACCCAGCAGGACCCCCCCGTGTGACTTCCCAGCCACTGCTCCCCCCACCCAGCAGGACCCCCCGTGTGACCCTTCAGCCACTGCTCCCCCCACCCCAGCAGGACCCCCGTGTGATCCCCCAGCCACGGCTCCCCCTACCCAGCAGGACCCCCCCGTGTGACACCCCAGCCACTGCTCCCCCTACCCAGCAGGACCCCCCGTGTGGCCCCCCCAGCCACTGCTCTCCCCACCCAGCAGGACCCCCCGTGTGACCCTTCAGCCACTGCTCCCCCCACCCCAGCAGGACCCCCCGTGTGACCCCCCAGCCACTGCTCCCCCCACCCAGCAGGACCCCCCGTGTGACCCTTCAGCCACTGCTCCCCCTACCCAGCAGGACCCCCCGTTTGACCCCCCAGCCACTGCTCCCCCTACCCAGCAGGACCCCCCGTGTGACCCCCCAGCCACTGCTCCCCCTACCCAGCAGGACCCCCCGTGTGACCCCCCAGCCACTGCTCTCCCCACCCAGCAGGACCCCCCGTGTGACCCCCCAGCCACTGCTCCCCCTACCCAGCAGGACCCCCGTGTGACCCCCCAGCCACTGCTCCCCCTACCCAGCAGGACCCCCCGTGTGACCCCCCAGCCACTGCTCCCCCTACCCAGCAGGACCCCCCTTGTGACCCCCCAGCCACTGCTCCCCCTACCCAGCAGGACCCCCGTGTGACCCCCCAGCCACTGCTCCCCCTACCCAGCAGGACCCCCCGTGTGATCCCCCAGCCACTGTTCCCCCCACCCAGCAGGACCCCCCGTGTGACCCCCCAGCCACTGCTCCCCCTACCCAGCAGGACCCCCGTGTGACCCCCCAGCCACTGCTCCCCCCACCCAGCAGGACCCCCCGTGTGACCCCCCAGCCACTGCTCCCCCTACCCAGCAGGACCCCCCGTGTGATCCCCCAGCCACTGCTCCCCCCACCCAGCAGGACCCCCCGTGTGACCCCCCAGCCACTGCTCCCCCTACCCAGCAGGACCCCCCGTGTGACCCCCCCCGCCACTGCTCCCCCTACCCAGCAGGACCCCCCGTGTGACCCCCCCAGCCACTGCTCCCCCTACCCATCAGGACCCCCCGTGTGACCCCCCCAGCCACTGCTCCCCCTACCCAGCAGGACCCCCCGTGTGACCCTCCAGCCACTGCTCCCCCTACCCAGCAGGACCCCCCCGTGTGACCCCCCAGCCACTGCTCCCCCCACCCAGCAGGACCCCCCGTGTGGCCCCCCCAGCCACTGCTCCCCCCACCCAGCAGGACCCCCGTGTGACCCTCCAGCCACTGCTCCCCCTACTCAGCAGGACCTCCCGTGTGACCCCTCCAGCCACTGCTCCCCCTACCCAGCAGGACCTCCCGTGTGACCCCCCCAGCCACTGCTCCCCCTACCCAGCAGGACCCCCCGTGTGACCCCCCAGCCACTGCTCCCCCTACCCAGCAGGACCCCCCGTGTGACTCCCCAGCCACTGCTCCCCCTATTCAGCAGGACCCCCCGTGTGACCCCCCCAGCCACTGCTCCCCCTATTCAGCAGGACCCCCCGTGTGACCCCCCCAGCCACTGCTCCCCCCACCCAGCAGGACCCCCCGTGTGACCTCCCAGCCACGGCTCCCCCCACCCAGCAGGACCCCCCGTGTGACCCCCCAGCCACGGCTCCCCCTACCCAGCAGGACCCCCCGTGTGACCCCCCCAGCCACTGCTCCCCCTACCCAGCAGGACCCCCCGTGTGACCCCGCAGCCACGGCTCCCCCTACCCAGCAGGACCCCCCCGTGTGACCCCCCAGCCACGGCTCCCCCTACCCAGCAGGACCCCCGTGTGACCCCCCAGCCACTGCTCCCCCCACCCAGCAGGACCCCCCGTGTGACCCCCCAGCCACTGCTCCCCCTACCCAGCAGGACCCCCCGTGTGACCCCCCCCCGCCACTGCTCCCCCTACCCAGCAGGACCCCCCGTGTGACCCCCCCAGCCACTGCTCCCCCTACCCAGCAGGACCCCCCGTGTGACCCTCCAGCCACTGCTCCCCCTACCCAGCAGGACCCCCCGTGTGACCCTCCAGCCACTGCTCCCCCTACCCAGCAGGACCCCCCGTGTGACCCCCCAGCCACTGCTCCCCCCACCCAGCAGGACCCCCCGTGTGGCCCCCCAGCCACTGCTCCCCCCACCCAGCAGGACCCCCGTCTGACCCTCCAGCCACTGCTCCCCCTACCCAGCAGGACCTCCCGTGTGACCCCTCCAGCCACTGCTCCCCCTATTCAGCAGGACCCCCCGTGTGACCCCCCCAGCCACTGCTCCCCCTACCCAGCAGGACCCCCGTGTGACCCCCCAGCCACTGCTCCCCCCCACCCAGCAGGACCCCCCGTGTGACCCCCCAGCCACGGCTCCCCCCACCCAGCAGGACCCCCCGTGTGACCCCCCAGCCACGGCTCCCCCTACCCAGCAGGACCCCCCGTGTGACCCCCCCCAGCCACTGCTCCCCCTACCCAGCAGGACCCCCCGTGTGACCCCGCAGCCACGGCTCCCCCTACCCAGCAGGACCCCCCCCGTGTGACCCCCCAGCCACGGCTCCCCCTACCCAGCAGGACCCCCCGTGTGACCCCCCAGCCACTGCTCCCTCACCCAGCAGGACCCCCCGTGTGACCCCGCAGCCACGGCTCCCCCTACCAAGCAGGACTCCCCCGTGTGGACCCCCCAGCCACGGCTCCTCCTACCCAGCAGGACCCCCCGTGTGACCCCCCAGCCACTGCTCCCCCCACCCAGCAGGACCCCCCGTGTGACCCACCAGCCACTGCTCCCCCCACCCAGCAGGACCCCCCGTGTGACACCCCAGCCACTGCTCCCCCTACCCAGCAGGACCCCCCGTGTGACCCCCCAGCCACTGCTCCCCCTACCCAGCAGGACCCCCCGTGTGACCCCGCAGCCACGGCTCCCCCTACCAAGCAGGACTCCCCCGTGTGACCCCCCAGCCACGGCTCCTCCTACCCAGCAGGACCCCCCGTGTGACCCCCCAGCCACTGCTCCCCCCACCCAGCAGGACCCCCCGTGTGACCCACCAGCCACTGCTCCCCCCACCCAGCAGGACCCCCCGTGTGACACCCCAGCCACTGCTCCCCCTACCCAGCAGGACCCCCCGTGTGACCCCCCAGCCACTGCTCCCCCTACCCAGCAGGACCCCCCGTGTGACCCCCCCAGTCACTACTCCCCCTACCCAGCAGGACCCCCCGTGTGACCCCCCAGCCACTGCTCCCCCCACCCAGCAGGACCCCCCGTGTGACCCGCCAGCCACTGCTCCCCCCACCCAGCAGGACCCCCCGTGTGACCCCCCAGCCACTGCTCCCCCTACCCAGCAGGACCCCCCTTGTGACCCCCCAGCCACTGCTCCCCCTACCCAGCAGGACCCCCCGTGTGACCCCCCAGCCACTGCTCCCCCCACCCAGCAGGACCCCCCGTGTGACCCCCCAGCCACTGCTCCTCCTACCCAGTAGGACCCCCCGTGTGACCCCCCAGCCACTGCTCCCTCACCTAGCAGGACCCCCCGTGTGACCCCCAGCCACTGCTCCCCCCACCCAGCAGGACCCCCCGTGTGAGCCCCCAGCCACGGCTCCCCCCACCCAGCAGGACCCCCCATGTGACCCCCCAGCCACTGCTCCTCCTACCCAGCAGGACCCCCCGTGTGACCCCCCAGCCACTGCTCCCTCACCTAGCAGGACTCCCTGTGTGACCCCCAGCCACTGCTCCCCCTACCCAGCAGGACCCCTCGTGTGACCCCCCAGCCACTGCTCCCCCTACCCAGCAGGACCCCCCGTGTGACCCCCCAGCCACTGCTCCCCCTACCCAGCAGGACCCCCCATGTGACCCCCCAGCCACTGCTCCCCCCACCTAGCAGGACCCCCCGTGTAACCCCCCAGCCACTGCTCCCCATACCCATCAGGCCCCCCTGTGTGATCCCCCAGCCACTGCTCCCCCCACCTAGCAAGACCCCCCCATGTGACCCCCAGCCACTGCTCCCCCTACCCAGCAGGACCCCCCGTGTGACCCCCCAGTCACTGCTCCCTCACCCAGCAGGACCCTTCCGTGTGACCCCCCAGCCACTGCTCCCCCCACCCAGCAGGACCCCCCGTGTGAGCCCCCAACCACTGCTTCTCCCACCCAGCAGGACTCCCCTGTGTGACCTCCCCAGCCACTGCTCCCCTACCCAGTGGGGACCCCCCCGTGTGACCTCCCCAGCCACTGCCTCGCTACCCAGTGGGACCCCCTCAGCCACTGCCAGCCCACCCAGCGGGACTCCTCCCGTGTGACCCCCCCAGCCACTGCTCCTCCACCCAGTGGGGACCCCCCCGTGTGAACCCCCCCAGCCACTGCCCCCTACCCAGCAGGACCCCCAGTAACCCTCCCCAGCCATTCCCCCTCCCACCCAGTGAGACCCCCCCCATGACCCCAAGCCACTGCCCTCCCAGCTCAGAGGTGTGAAAATCCATACCTCTGCATGATGTAATTATACCGACTGTAACCCTGGTGTAGACAGCGCTATGTCGGCGGGAGAGCTTCTCTCTCTCCTACACAGCTACCTCCTCTCTCGGAGGTGGATTAACTACACCGGGAGCTCTCTCCCACTGGCACACGGCGGCTTGACTACAGCGGCGCAGCTGCAGTGTCGCAGCATTTTAAGCATAGACCTGCCCGGAGACGCCGTAGCACTGCCCACGTACATTTCTAGTGTAGACCAGGCCTTAGTCCCCACCGCACGAGCTGAGCAAGGCCAGCTGCCTTCCCAGCTGGGTCTGCAGAGTTCAAGCTTCGTGTCAAAAGGAAAGGAAGCTACAGCCCTTGTGGACCTGAGCCCAGGGCCATGTACAGGCAATACCGCCTGAGACAATGGCTCTGGGATGTGTGGGCTGCCCCACGCACTCAGTAGCCAGGGCCATGTGCAGACAGTATGGCTGGAAACATGGCTCTGCGGTGTGTGGTGCTCCGTGCACTCAGTAGCCAGGGCCATGTGCAGACAGTATGGCCTGGGAACACGGCTCTGCGATGTGTGGTGCTCCGTGCACTCAGTAGCCAGGGCCATGTGCAGACAGTATGGCCTGGGAACATGGCTCTGCGGTGTGTGGTGCTCCATGCACTCAGTATCCAGGGCCATGTGCAGACAGTATGGCCTGGGAACATGGCTCTGGGATGTGTGGTGCTCTGTGCACTCAGTAGCCAGGGCCATGTGCAGACAGTATGGCCTGGGAACATGGCTCTGCGATGTGTGGCGCTCCGTGCACTCAGTAGCCAGGGCCACGTGTAGACAGTATGGCCTGGGAACATGGCTCTGGGATGTGTGGTGCTCCATGCACTCAGTAGCCAGGGCCATGTGCAGACAGTATGGCCTGGG
Source organism: Gopherus flavomarginatus (assembly GCF_025201925.1). Lineage (NCBI taxonomy): Eukaryota > Metazoa > Chordata > Testudines > Testudinidae > Gopherus > Gopherus flavomarginatus. The sequence continues at coordinate 2,671,808 of NC_066618.1, read as the reverse complement.
AACATGGCTCTGGGATGTGTGGCGCTCCGTGCACTCAGTAGCCAGGGCCATGTGCAGACAGTATGGCCTGGGAACATGGCTCTGCGGTGTGTGGTGCTTCGTGCACTCAGTAGCCAGGGCTATGTGCAGACAGTATGGCCTGGGAACATGGCTCTGGGATGTGTGGTGCTCCATGCACTCAGTAGCCAGGGCCATGTGCAGACAGTATGGCCTGGGAACATGACTCTGTGGTGTGTGGCGCTCCGTGCACTCAGTAGCCAGGGCCATGTGCAGACAGTATGGCCTGGGAACACGGCTCTGTGGTGTGTGGTGTCCGTGCATTCAGCAGCCAGGGTTATGAGCAGACAATACAGCTTGGGATAATGGCTCTGGGATGGGTGGGCTGCCCCATGCCCTCAGCAGCCAGGGCCATGTGCCAGGTCTCCAGGGAGGAGGGAATGTTGCATGGTGGATGAGGGGCGCTGTGAGAGGTTTTGGGGCTTAGCAGGGTCTTTGTTATTGGGCCATTGGGTCCTATTTGTAAATTGTGATGCTATTTTTATTGCTTTTGTTCATGTGCCCAGAGCATGCAATGGGCACATTCTTTAGCACTTTCAGTAAATAGCCCCCTAGCTCTCCAGTCATGCACAGAGCATTCCAGGAGACCCAGGGCAGACAAGACCCAAATACAATCTCAGTGTGAACAGGTCTGTCTTATGCTTCATTAGAAAAGCAGAGACAAGCACAAGTCCATGTTTCTCTGTCTGGGTTAGCAGCATAAACCAGGCAGTTACCTAATAAGGCTGGACTGCTGATCAGTGAGTGAACAATGTGATAGTTAAATAGTCCCCAGACCACCTTCCTGATGAACACACTGCCGTGAGTGGGGATAGCTCACGCCTTTCTTAGAGCTGCCTTGTGAAAGCCTGGCCCCACTGAAGTCTGTGCAAAACCTCCCTTGTCTTCAATGGATTCTGGATTTCACCCATTGTTTCGGGCTGACTGCAGGGACCCTGGACTGTAGTGGTGCAGAGCATCTATTCAGCATCCTCCTTCCCCCCGCCGTGCGTACGTTAGTGACGTTTTCCTTTTGCACCCTGGCTCTGGTAAACTCTCGGGGGACTTCCGGCCGATTCCTGCAACCGCTTGGCGATTTTGCCACTGATTTCAGTGGGACCAGGAACTGCTCATTGGCCAGACTGTGATATAGGTTACACCTGTGTAACGTCATTGGCTTCAGTGCAGTTTCTCAGTATTTACACCTGTACCAAAGTGATATAGGAGCGGGTAAAGCACAGAATCAGGCTGCTCGAATTTACTGCAGCTGCTGTGCCCCAGCCCAGGGTTTCCTTGGGGTGGGTGCTGCCACGCACACGGATAGCTATGGACAGGACAAAGGCTGCACAAGAATAATTCCTTTTCGGCCGGTTTGGCAGGTGCATTACCCTCATCCTGCACACCGGACTGGGAGCTAGCCCAGACTAGATCAGGACACACATTCTATTAGCCTCTCATGCTGCCACTTACATCACCACTGAATCTGGCCCAAACACTCCCGTGGGGGTTGAACCTACTTGCTCCAGGCTGCATTTGGTGCTGATGTTGCATGTTTTTTCCATAGACTCCAAGTCCAGAAGGGACCACTGTGATCACCCAGTCTGGCTGAGTTACATGGGGATGGATACCCCCCTGAAGATATTTTCTGTGGGTTATTTCTGTGAATTTTTCACAGAGCTAGGGCTGACATGGGGCTTGGGTCCTGTGCTAGCCTTCTGCATGGAGTGAATTTCCCCCTTAGAAAGTCCTTTTGCTGGGACTCGGGGCTACAGGCAGTGCTGAGCGTGGAATGCTTGTGATTGCAGGTGCCAGTGGTATTTGATGACATCGCTGTCTATTTCTCCCGGGAGGAGTGGGACATGTTTGCAGAGTGGCAGAAGGAGCTGTACCGGGAGGTGATGACGGAGAACTATGAAATGCTGCTTTCTTTGGGTAAAGAGCTCTTTTCGTTCTTTTGCTGTGATGTGTGTGGGCTCTGTTTTGGGGCTTCCATTAGCATGTTTGATCTGCATTCAGAATCCCAGCCGTCCCCCAGAAAAGCAAGGGGTGATTTAAAACCATTGAAAGTCTGTGTAATAACACTCTGGCATGACGGTGGGTTCTCCAGCTCTGCTTCGCGCTTGCAGGGATGACCAGCTTCTCAAGCTGCGCAGGTCGTGTGGGTGACTCATTCAAGGTGTTATGACAGCTGCTGCTGTTTTCTCTCTCCAGATGTCAAAGTGATCTCCCTAGGTGAGGTTTCAAAAAAAACGGGTAATAGGCTGCTTGTCAGGGGCAAGACAAACAGGGCGTGCTCACTGGCCAGTCACTTCACAGCTGTGTGAGGGTTTGTGGTTAGGCCTAGCTAGGTAGCCATTGCAGCTACCCAGCCTACATCTGTGTGTGAAACACAAAAGCAGCATTTGCTGCTATAGGCTGAGGCCTGAGTTATGTCAAGGATTCTGACCTATGCATGGATGTCTATTACGCTATTAATAACCTCTATATTTTCTGTGTCGTTTCTGCACATTTTGAAAATCGGCACCAAACTGGCTTGTTACCTGTCCATCTGCTCACGACTCTTTGCAAGCAATGGCCAGTAAATTGGCTAGCTAATTCCCGTAGTACCCTAGGGTGCCATCCCACCCATACAGGCTGATCTGGATAGGTGTGTATTTTCCAAGTGTGTTCTCACCAGTTCTAGATCAATGGTTATTTTTACTGGGTTTCCCGTCCTTACAGGTTGTTCAGATGTCTTTATTTTTCTTCTTGAAGAAAGATTTCCAAAAGGAGCAGATACCGTGGCCATTTTGGGTTCCTTTTCTGATGATTCCCCCTTGTACGTTTTTCCATGACACACTCGTAAAAGCCTTTCTCTTCACCGTTGCCCTTCATCTGCGTTAATTCATTTGGCCTCTTTACTGCCCTCATCTTTTCTCTGCATTGTGCATTTTCTGTTCAGTCGCCTCCTCCCTCTGTTTCTAGCACAGACCCTTGCACCGGGAACAGTCCCTCCTGAAGGAAGCTATGCCCGCTTTTTCTTTCTTACATTATTCATTTCAGAGGAACTGTGCTCTGTTGTGCCTTAATTATCTTGTCGTCTTCCGCACTGGCTCACGTCCCTACTTCCTCCCACTGCCCCTCACTTGCTAGGAATCGAATCCTGTAGGCCTTTCTCACGAGTCATCCCTGTGAATCATCCTGCAGAAGAGTGCTGCATTCTGGATTTGCTCCACAGCTCTTTGAAGTCAACGGAAAGACGCCCATTGGTTTCAGTGGGCTTTGGATAAGGCCCCGTGTGAATCTGTTCGACTAGGATAAATTCAGGCATTTTATGGTGGTATATTTCAAGCCTTCCTGTTACATTCAGTCAGTTCTTCCTTAGAATTAGGAAACAGACCCAGGATGGCCTCTCCTGTTTGGTTGGTAACTCTACAGCCAGGATCGTAAGCTGCCTTTTTCAGAAGACCTGTTTGAGAATGATTGCTTGGCTGTATTTATTACGCAGCAGATATCTGGGTAATTCAGATCCCCCACAGCTACAGAGGTGTGTGGACTGGGGCTTGGTGCAGGGATTTTTTCTCTTTCTCTCGTCGTCCTGTTGTGGTGACTGTAGAAGATGCCCCTACTTCGTATCCCTTGTGCCCTAACCCCAAGAATTTGTCCATCACCCTCACATGGCAGCTTCCTTCCCTTTTGTCACATACTGTAATGCTTCTCCCACCTCTAACACAGCGAAGGTTCGTCAGTGCGCACGCAGACCAAGGAGTGACTACAGTTCTGAGACACACCACATAACGCTACTTATTATGGGCCAGCCCTTCCTCAGCCAGACTTACAACAGACTCCCAGTGGCTCTTGCCAGCTCCCAGAGCCTGAGAGACAAAGTATTGGCATGGCTCAGCAACTGGCAAGGAGCTGGAAATCCAAGAGTGGGATTCAGTGGTCCATTTTCATCATGACAGAAGGTAGCAGCTGGGGCCGGGAGGTTCTCTAGCAGGTCCTGTGGTGTTCACTGCTCCAGAAAGGAAGGTGCGCAGATGGCACAGAGGTACATTACTGAAGCCCAGAGAGGGCTGTGAGGGCCTGCAGTCCATGTCTGCATAGGGACAATCAGAACAGCTAAGGTGGATCCTGTCAGGCTGTCTGGAATGGCTCATAAACGTGGGTGGCATAAACCCCCAATTGCTTGTGTTCAATATGTAGATTTCACCCCTCAAGTGACAAGTGTGAACGCTTCAGGCATGGAGTCACCGACAGTCCCCTTGGTCATGCTGTCTATCTGGCCATCCAGGCAAGCCTGCCTTTGTGATATACCAAAACTCACAGCAATATTCAGGTTACTCCCAGTCCTGAAGGTCAAGTTGTTCAAAGACAACACTTGAAGCCGCTCCTGTAATAAACTACCTAAAGATTTATTAACTAGGGGAAATAAATAGTTATTTACAAGGTTAAGGCAGGTAAACAGACACACACAAATGAGTTACAGTCTTAAGTCTGAAAGGTAATAGAAGCTTCTATAAGAAGCAAGCTCTATATGTCCTTTAGGGCTAACCCAACCTGAGCAGCTGGGGATCTTTGCCTCTCTGAGTCCAAACAGCATAAAGATAAAGTTCCTTCTGGTCTGGCATTTTTGTTACCTTTCCCTAGAATTCCCACCGATTGGTCGAGTGTATGTGTATGTCTCCTCTTCGTGGGTATGGGGGAAGCAATTAACAGTCTTCTGTCCACTGATGTTACACATGGGCTTGCCTGATGTCCACAGAACTTCTTTTGTTGGGCCGGAGAGACACCTCTTGTGGTAAACTAGTATTTCATACTTGGCAATGCTTCTCTCCTGACTGGGAGGGTTTCCAACTTCATAGCAAACACTTTTATAGCTACATTAGAGCAAATATTTAAATATTACCTTATAACATAGGATACAGATGTTATAAGTGAGATTTATACAGGCAGCATCCTAGATGCATTTCATAAAGTCTAAACACAATCTTATCACTCTAATATCTATTTTAACAATACTAACACACTGGTGAGTCAAACTGGTTTCCAGGGATGCATTAGTCAGTGTTCACTGAGGCATAGGGGCCTGGGCAAGAGCTGGCACTCAATCTGCCAGTGTCACAGATCCACCAAAGCTGTGAAGTCAATGGGCATAAATGAAAGCACATTAAACTCCCATATGGATGGTCTCACTCAGGAGTACAGGGGCTTTAGTTCATTGTATTTAATCTGGAGGAGGAATAAATTCCAGCAAACTAAGGCCTGGTCTACACTGAAAAGTTAGGTTGACCCAGCCCCATTGTTCAGGGGTGTGAAAAATTCGCACCCCTGAGTGATGTACTTAAACCAAGCTAACCCTGTGTAGACAGCGCTAGGTTGATGGAACAATCTTCCATTGACCTAGCTGCCTGTGTCTCGGCTAGGTGGATTACCTGTGCCAATGGGAGAACCCCTCCTGTCGGTGCAGGTGGCGTCTACTCTGATGCACAGCAATGGTGCATTTCAAGTGTAGACAAGCCCTTTGGCACTTCCCCGGTGTCCCTGGGCAGACGCTTGCTCAGAGAGCTCTAAACAAGCCAGCTGAATGGGCAGTGCTGCAGCAAATGGTGTTTGGAGTCGATAAATGCAGGATCTGCGCACCCTTCTGCAGCACGTAGGGGCACAGAGAGGTGTGACGTGGCCCTTTCGTCTCACTGGCTGAGTGTCAGTTAAAAGGAACACTTCAAGGTGATAAACGTATTGTTTCTTCTGTGGCATTTCCACACCTTTCAGCCTGTTCCTATCCACCCTCTTAGTCCTTGTCCATTTCAGAACTGGGACGCTCCTGAGGGGTTTTACATCAATTGTTCAGGTGATGGCGAACTGTTCACTGAAATCAAGACAAAACTGTTCATATATACCAAGCCCTGACCGTACCAGTCTCTTCCCACTCACAGGCTACCTGGGCCCCAAGCCTGACCTCTTATATCGGCTGGAGCGTGGGGAAGAGCCGTGGGTCCACACCCCACAGGGCCCCGTGGCGTGGGAGAGCCCCTCTCCGGGTGAGTATCAGCAATCCCAGCTCCCTCCGCGCTGCTCATGCTCTGCAGTGAGACACTGGAATCGCAGAATCGTAGAACCGTATGGTTAGAGGGGGCTGTAAGGGTCAGAGTCCAGTGACCCCGTCCCAGGCTGCTGCCCTGGCTTCTCTTTCTCCCCGGCTTCCTCCAGCCCAGGTGTCATGTCTGGGCCTGTCCCACCTGCCTCCCCTCCCCTGCCCTTTCATCCCCAGCACAAGCCCTTGCTCCTCAGTTTTCAGGCTCCCTGTGGACCATGATTATTTCAGTGAGAATTGTCCGCTGACCGGGCACGCTCTCCTCTTTCGGTCTCTCCTGGGGAGGGGGCTGTTAGGTGCTGGCTCTTTCACCCCCACATCCCTGCTGCCCTCCTGGACACTTCTAGTATTTGCTGCTCCCAAGTGGGATCATCCTCCCGCACGACCGCGGTCAGGCAGAGCTGTCAGCGCTGTGCTGACAGGGCGACGTACGGACGCATATGCTGGGGGAAGGATGTGGGGCTGCCTCAGTCAGGCCCCACTGCAAGGGGGTCTGAGTGTTTCCCAGGCCTAGGAAGTAGCATCTGGGTTATGTTCCTTCCAGCAGAGGAGGAGGAGCAGTTCTGTGAGCCATGGGTCAGCCCCCAGCAGGACTCCAGGATGTGGGAGCCTCCAGAGAGTCACTGCCGAGGTGAGTAGCACCCAGCCCAGCTCCCTTGGTGCTGCCTGGACCCCGGAGAGAAGAGCTGGGCAGAGACCCTGTCCCAGGCTGCTGAGGGCTCTGTTCCTTGTTCACATGGGGCTGAGGTTAGGAAAAGGCCCTGTGCTCCGTTACCCTAAGATCACTGACTGGGTTGGGGGCCCATGCAGACCTGTGTCTGGTTATCTTACATCCCATTCATCCAGCATGGACTCTTCCCTGCCTGCTCACTGGCCCCCGCCTCCTGCTGGGGAGAGGGTAGGTGCTTCTGGGCTTTCATCCTCAGCAGTGTCTCTGTATGGGCAGCGACGGTGTCCTATTCTCAGCCCATGGATAGGGGCCCCTTCATGGGAATGCTGCCACAGGCTGCTGTGGGGGAAGATTTGGGCTGTGTCCTCCCAGGTGGGTGTGACTGGGCGATGCCACCTTCCCAGCATATCTGGTACCCATGAGGGACTCGCAAGACGTTGGTCAAGGAAACAGGCTTCCTGGGGTATCATCAGCCCTGGGGGAAGCCTTGAATGCAGTGGGACCTGTGTACAGCAGAGGAGATTTGGCCCCTTGTTTCTGCTTCCTCCCTGCTGCAATCCAACCCTCCCCAAATGACACCACCACCCCTCTGTGCTCTGAGGAGCTGGGAGTTCTGTGCTGCGGGTGCCAGGCTGTGCGTGCCAGCTGGGGGGATGTCCCAGCCCCATCCCACTGCTGGTGGTTAGGAGCTGTTGGCTGCAGCTTGTGAGACAATTTCTGGATTCTCTTTTTCACCTGTCAGGCGGCGATGTCCTGAGTGGGTCCGGGGAGCAGCAGCGCCAGTTATGGGCCAGCATCCTCCAGTGCGCCGTGGCATGGGAGAGACCCGAGAGCATCGGCCGAGGTGAGCAGCAGTGATCCTGGGAGCCGCGCTGACTCCAGAGTAGGGAGCAGTGACTCTGTCCCTGCTGCTGCCCGGGCTTCCTCCAGCAGGATTTGTTGTGTCTCAGGAGGTGCCCTTCGGCCTTCCGTCCCCTCTCAGGCCAAGCTCTTTGCCCACCTGTTTCCTGTTCTCTCTGGGATATTGCGGAGAGATCTGAGAATGCAGCTGCTGAGCAGATACTGCTTTGCTGCCACGCTGTTCGCCCAGACTCTCCATTGCACTCTCTGCAGCTACTGGGCGTTCACACTCGGCGCACGCACAGGGCAGAACCCCGGCCCCTCCAGTCAGTGGGTGTTTAGATGAGGAATATTCACCTTCTCCCCTTACACACACAGTTTCCTCCCTACAGCCCTGATGCCTTCAGTCCCTTACAGAACGTCCAGGGTCAGACACCCCGGTGCCTCTCTCATGGGAGGCTATTTTTAATGCTCAGGTGGTTAAGATTAGGGGAAACTCTTGCTGGATTCACTCTCCCTAAATCCCCTGATTGGGCGCAGGTGGGCTTGCTAGGAGAGCCCCCGGGAAACTCCCTCTGGTCATCCCCACACTGATTCTGCCCATGCTGGACTCTCTCTGCACGGGGCAGGTCAGGCTCTTCCCTGCTCTTTTACCCTCAGTGCTTTGCAGTGTTGGTGACTTTCTCCCGGTGGCTGCTGCACTCACCGGATGCTGGGAGACACGGCACAAATCGCCTGTCAGGGATGCTGCTCAGGGTGAGGCCTTCACCCTGGAGATGCCCATTGCCTGGGGCTGGCAGTTCAGCACTGGGAGCTCTGGGGCAATCACAAGAGAAAACTCACTTTCCTGAGAACACACTGAGCCAGCGGGGTAACTGCATTGGAGTTAATGGAATTACCTCAGCATGAATTTGGCCCATTGTCTATTCCCTGCTGAAATCGCAGGCCCTTCTCCACTTCCTGCAGGAGCTGCAGTGCTTCCTGGGAGAAGTGTCGTGCAAGAAGGGGTGTGCCTGGTCCCAGAGTATTGTGCCCCCTCTTCCCTGAGGGATAATCTCTGGACTCTCTTTTCCACCCAGCAGATGGCAGGTCCAGGAGCAGTTCTGAGGAGCAGCATCCGGATGAAGGGGCTGAGACCCTGCAGCCCTACAGGGTGTTACTCCGGGGATCAGAAGAGGGAGCTGTCCTGAGCCCTGAGCTGCAAGGAGCTGCCCTGAGCTCGTGTGGGTCTCAGAGACTGGAGAGTGAGCTGGGGGCCATGCGGGGGTGTGTCTGGTGCTCTAGCACCTCCCCAAATATGCGGTCAGGGCCTGAGACTGGAGAGGGGCCGAGCCCGTGCCTGGTGTGTGCCCCGAGAGCCAATGGGACGGCCCCTCCCGGCGTGCAGGAGAGCAGCGTTCCCAAGAAAGAGAAGCCCCACAAGTGCCCGGAGTGCGGGAAAGGTTTCCGGAGGAAGTGGGATCTCACCAAGCACCAGAGAACCCACTCGGGGGAGCGCCCCTACCCCTGCACGGACTGCAGCAAGAGCTTCAGCCACGTCTCCAACCTCATCAAGCACCAGCGCATCCACACCGGGGAGCGGCCCTTCGCCTGCAACCTCTGCGGGCGCAGCTTCACCCTGAAGCAGGTGCTGGTCCGCCACCAGCGCATCCACACGGGCGAGCGGCCCTTCGCCTGCACTGACTGCGACAAGAGCTTCAAGGACAAGCAGAAGCTGACCATCCACCAGCGCATCCACACCGGCGAGCGGCCCTACGTCTGCGCTGACTGCGGCAAGAGCTTCGGCCAGAGCCAGCGGCTCAAGACGCACCGGCGCATCCACACGGGAGAGAAGCCCTACCTCTGCAGCGACTGCGGCCGGGCCTTCAGCCAGGTCTCCAATCTGTACACGCACTGGCGGACCCACACAGGCGAGCGCCCCTACCCCTGCGCCTACTGTGGCAAGAGCTTCAGCCTGAAGCACGACCTCACCAAGCACCAGCGGGTGCACACGGGCGAGCGCCCCTACCCCTGCACGGACTGCAACAAGAGCTTCAGCCAGAAGCAGGACCTCACCAAGCACCAGCGGGTGCACACGGGCGAGCGCCCCTATCCCTGCGCCCAGTGCGGCAAGAGCTTCAGCAACGTGTCCAACCTCCTTGCCCACCAACGGACCCACCTGGGCCAGCGGCTCCCAGCGGCCGGCCGGGCCCAGCCCGGCAAGGAATGAACCACCATCGGGGTGCTGCTGTGAGCCGGTCGGGAAATTGGGGTGGGTGATGGAACCACGTGACTTGGGCCATGACCCGTGTTCTGCTCCCCTTCCAGCCGGTGCAAATGAGGAGCCAGTGTCAGCAGATGTGCTAACTGAGGGAGCTGAGCGGAGGGGGGAGCAGGGAAAGGGACTAGCTGCGGGGGCTAGAACAAGCCACCCCAGCCAACATGTCTGGCAGCACCTCCAGGACTGAGATCCCATTGGTTTCAACAGCACTTTCACCAGAGTCTGATTCTCCGCCCCCAGACATCTCAAGCAAGCGAAGTTACAGTGGAGTCGCATCACAGGCACATTTAATTTACGTGATTTTAACTATACGCGCTCGGCAAAACAAAAGAGAGAAATAACAATTGAAATACTGTACCTGTAGCGCGGGCGATTCCGCCCGCCATTCCACTCAATGAGCATTTGACTATACGCGATTTTCGCCTTACGCGCTGACTTCAGAACCTAACCTCCGTGTAACATCCATCTCCCCTGTGTGTTCTTGTGGCCTGGGCCCTGGCAACCAGCTCTGTGTGTGTTACACTCTATTACTGCTTAGTCCTGCTTCCTGAGCGGCTCACCCCGATGGGAGCCTCGCCCTGCTGACCGGGCCTCACCCCTGGGTGGAGCTGCCTGGCCCAGACAGTGCAGGTGACTGCGGTAATAGGGGCTGTAGTCTCGAGTTTCTCAAATGCGGCCACCAGGGGCTTTTCTTGCAGCCACGGCCTCCTAAGCAGTGACGGGGTGAGGTAGGGGGGCACAAAGCATTGGCCCCACCTCCAGGGTTGTCAGTGGTTGAGTCTTGCCCCCATCTGGAGAGAGACAAACCTGAGGAGCAGGCAGCCCGTGAGTTCCTCACCTTCTTGGGGGGAGTGGGGTCGGGCATCAGCCCTTTAGTGGCGAGCTCCAGCTATGGCACTTTAGGCTTTGTTCCCTGGCCATGGGGTGGCTGACGCTGGCCCCAAGCTCACCCCCCCATTCACCCTGGCCCCCACTCCTCATCCTGTGCCCCATCGTCACTGATCCCCACTGTCTCCATGCCCACTCCCCCATCCAGGGCTTAATTTGTCCCCAGGCTTGCCAGGACTGAGTAAGTCTGCTGGGAAAAGTGATATTTGTACGTTTGTTACGTCTCACAACAGACTTACTCTGTAGCAAGTCTAAAAAACAACCAAAAAAGCAAAAGAAACAACAAGACAAAAGACAAGAACGTGCAGAGCACCTTGTGTTTCTATTCTGTTTAGGCCCAGTAAAGAATAGAGACTGCTGTGCATTATTTTTAATATTGAGTCTGCAAAAACCCTACATAAATAAATTACAATGATCTGGATGTGTATCTGTGCATATTGATTTGTTTTTCCTAAAGTTAATTAAGTATTTTAGGAAAAATTGTGAGAGCGGCCGCCAGTGAGGTTTGGTGGTTGTGAGAACCCTGCTCTAGAAAAGCAGCTGGAAGGACAGGCACCAGACACCGTTACACGGCTCCCACCCTATTGTCTTCAGTGGGGCTGAACAGCAGCAAATAAGGCAGACCTGGCGTAGCATCTGGCTCGGGCCTGTTTTACTTCGTTTGACCTGTGGAAATCCGGAGCGATATCACGGCGGTCGGCGGGGTTACTCCATGCTTGGCGCCCTGTGCTGCTCCCATTCAAGTCTGTCAAAGTTCCACCACTAACTTTAGCATTAGATCCCCGTCCTTTAGTGTGAGAGCAGAACTTGGCCTGAGGGGCGAGTTGTCTATGGTTCCCCTATTGACTATGTAAATTGTGCCTTTTCGATGTGATCTAGTGCTGGAGAAGAGAGAATCTAAATAAGGAACAGTCACTCTGGTCATCTGGGTTTTCACAGTGCAACTTCCTGCTCCCAGGCGAGTATGAGAACTCCCCTTAAATTTTTAAAATCTGTGAACCCAACCCAAATATCTTCCAGTGCTCCCAGCTCCCATCGGCCATTTGTGAATGAGCCCTTAGGTGGGTTGAAATCCCCTCCTTTCCGTGTGATGAGTTGCAGGGCGAGGGAAAATTTTCATGAAGCCTTTTATAGGGACTAAATGCTATCTAGGACTCTGAAATAATCTTAATGAGGCCCACAGAGTGCAATCCTTCATTCTGGATTTGTCATTGCACAAGTTGAACTGCTCCTTACTACTGTCCAGGCTTTATGAGCCATGGGAGCAAGAGGCAGCCTGGGGTAGGTGCGACCACGCGGTGCTGCTGGCTGGGAGAGCAGCCTGAGGCAGAAGCCTCCAGTTCGCATGATATTCTAGGCAGGACTGAATCTCCATGAGACAAAACTTAAAGAAGAGAATGACCTGAAGTCACTCCCATTCGGTGCTCTGTGAGGAGGATAGCCATGTCTGTCCAGGCACCTCGATCGACCTCACTGAGGTCTGCCAGCTGAGTGGGGCTGAGCGGGACCCCGGCTGGCAGGAGCCAGCGGACGGAGCCCCAGACTAGCAGCAGACTGAGCCGGCCCCGCTCATCCCACTGCCTGCCTGGGGTTCAGATCATCCAGGCAGGCAGCGGGCTGAGCGGGTCCGGTGGACAGGACCCCGGAAAAAAGGTGCGAAACAATTGCCGTTGCTTTCACAGAAGGAAGGATGGAGGGAGGGAGGCCTGACGACATGTACCCAAAACCACTCACGACAAAGCTTTTGCCCCATCAGGCATTGGGAGCTTAACTCAGAATTCCAATGGGCAGCGGAGACTGTGGGAACTGAGGGATAGCTACCCCTAGTGCACCCCTCTGTAAGTCGATGCAGCTGCAGTAGTGAGGACGCACTCTGCCGACTTAATGCACTTAGTGTGGACATACACAATAGACTGTATAAAATTGAATTCTAAAAAATCAACTTCTATAAAATTGACCTAATTTTGTAGTGTAAACATACCCTGAGGTTCTACTGTACTTGTCGTTGTTGTTGGGTTTTGGTTACTTTGACTGAAATCTGGACCTTGACTATACCTTGCCCAAGAAATTTGGACTTTGACAAAAAATAATTGACTACCCCGCCCTAGATTTTATGTAGAGCTCCTTCAGAATATGTTTGATGCACCACGTGTAACTGGATCACACCCTGTGATCCTCAGAGACCCAGCAGCGCCAATGGAAAGTTTCTCAGTCAAAGAGCTCTCAAGCATATTAGGGATGTAAATAGCATTAAGAAAGTAAACATTCAAACCATTAAAATTGTATCGGGTAAATGTTTAATTGTTAACAATTCACAATCTACCCCACATATATATTATCTTTGTCAAGTGTCTACTAACAACAAAAACACCCTCTCTTTTGTTTAACTTTTTACATCATATCCCTGAGCCACCCTAAAACACAAAAAGTCCCATTAGAATTTCAACTCTACTGCTGATTTTTGTTTACATGCTCTGGTGTTGGTCTTGTGTGCAGCTGATTAACAGGAAGGCCAGCGTTATAAAACACACATTCTGCAGGCACAGACAATCCTGGAATGCACGGGCAACTCTTTGCCAGTTTTCCCAACCTTGGAAAATGCTGTGCATTGACCTTCTACCACTCCAATGGACTGCATTCCAATGAAGGACAAGGCTCCCTTGGCCTGTGCTGCTTCCTGCAGCCCCCATTGGCCTGGAGCGGAGAACTGTGGCCAGTGGGAGCTGCAATTGGTTGAACCTGCGGATGTGGCAGGTAAACAAATCTGCCCGGCCCGCCAGGGGGCTTTCCCTGGTGTGCTGTGTGCCAAAGGCTGCTGATCCCTGATCTAAAGGTTGCTTCTGTTCTTGGAATTTGTGAAGAAATCTGTAGTGAATGTGGCAGTGTGGTTAGATGTTCGGCTGCGTGTGTGTGTTCTCACTGTGTGCTGCCCCAGCCCTGCGCAGACAGCCAGCACAGCAGACCTTGAGCAAACCGCCCAGTGACCACAAGATCAGTTAAGGGACAAAGGCACCAGGCCAGGTTTATTGTCGACAGAGCGTGGTAATAGCACCTGTCAGACTCTACAAGGATATTAAGACACGTATGCCTGGGACACTGGACACAGCTCAGTGAGCGGCAGGACTTTCTATTCCCCCTCAGCTGGACAAAGATGCTCCCTCTGAGATCCATCTTTATACTGATACAAACAAGTTAGTACTGCCCCTCTGTTATAGTTAGTTACTGCCTTCTGACATTGCTAGTTATTACCCAGCACCTTGTACGTGTTAGTTCAATTAAAACATCTCTATTAAGTACTGTCATCCTGACCTCATCTTTAGGAGGGGTCAGTGTGTTCAATGTGTCTGTACCATCCTTGACATCGGGATGTTCTGGTACCATTTGATATCGGAGGGTGTTTGCGTGAGCACTTTGTGCCTAGCACTTCTTAGGAATGTGTGTGTTTCTGCAATATCAGCCCTGTTCTTGCCAAATTCTATGGACTTGTGAGCAGGCAGAGCCTGACGTCTGCTCACAGCCTGACTTTTGCTAATTTTGCTTTATATCAGCAAAGCTTGCCCGCTGCTTCAGCACAAGGCCTCACACCAGAAAAAAACTGGTGAATGAATACAACTCCACTATATTTGTTGTGAGCAGGTGGGATGGAGACATTGGGAAATGATTCCAGAACCCACAGTTGGCCTTGTCATGTGGACAAGGGCCTGAGATTTCTCCACTTGGTATCTTTTGTTTTGTGTTTTACACTGAGTATTGTATTTCTTTCTTTCAGTGGCCAGTCTCAACTAATCTGTAGACCTTAAGAACTAATGATTTCTCTGTCCCTTTCTGTTAATTTTTGCATGATCGCTGTTCTCTGCAATTATACTGCTGCACCCCCCTGTGGTGGAAGACTGAAGCTATTTCGTACTTTATCCACACAGAAATGGATAGTATTACTGGCATTGGATCCTGACATGCTGGAAACCTAAATCATCCAGTCAAATGAAACAAGATTATCATTGTCCACTAGGGGGTTTCTTGCATTGTCTTCTGAAACAGCAGGCACCGGATACTTCTGGAGCCAGCATCCCAGACTAGACAGACCCTGGGTTTGAACCTAAGTCCTTTGTAAAGATAAATGGCAGTTGTTATAGGTGGAGCTGGTAGCACTGCCTGTAGCAGTCAATAGGTGGATCATGGGCCAAATCCACACAGCCAGATGCTTTTGAATGGAGGCCGGAATCTTTATTTACTTGTTATTCTATTTTATTTTATTATTTTCTCTTGCGTCTGGGCCTTGACTGTACCTTGACCAAGAAATTTCTACCTTGGCAAAAAATAGACTTTCCTGACCTATAGTACAGTTCGCCTAACACTGTCCGTTATTGGGCTCTGTGTTCAGTTGCTTGGAACTTAGCCAGACTTTAACCATGGGGCCTGACATTTTCCATGCCAGGTGTTTGCCTCAGGCTGAACAACTGGGGAAAGTTTCAGATGAGACAATTCAGCCATCTCCAAGAATGAGATTAGGGGAAAGGACAGTTTTGCCCATGTTAAAATATTCGTATAACCTTTTCATTGAGAAGCTCTACTGCCTTCATACTCTGGAGCAGGGACTTGAAATTTGGCACAGGATATGCCTCCTGCTGTTCCCTTGAAAAACCACGCAGACTTGGCCCAGTTATCAGCATCCAAAATATCAAATATTGCACAAGCTCAGTTGGGACTTGAAAGCTTGCAGCTAAATTCTTCAGTCTACTCTGAGCATGCTCCAGCCCAGGGCTGTGTGAAGGACGAGCAGGACTTTCCCTGGCGTTGTTCCTCCCAGCGGCAAGGAAGTGAGAGCAAGGAGGCTGCCCTGTGCTTTCAGTGTCATGCTGGTGCCCAGGCAGCGTGGAGGCATTCAGATACTCCAGTGATGAGCACCGGATAAGACCCTTTCTAGATCAGGGGAGAAGGAAATGGCCTGACTGGGATATAGAGGAGACAGAATTAAGGTGGCCAGAACAACTTAATTTTGGCATTTCCTGACCTCAGTGCTTGACTTTGCAACCTGAATGTTTTTTTAACAGTTTGTTTTGAAGGTAATTCTTATGTCTATTCTTGGACCATGGACTTGTGTTGTGGGCAGTTTGAGGTACAATCTATTTGGCACTGTATGTCAGATGAGAGCTGCTCTCCCCTGTATGTTTGTGGTTTGTTTCTCTTGGCCTGACTTTTCATAAAAGGAAAACCTAGAAAAGTTTTAAATGACTGGATGACCCAGTGAGCATTGTTTATTTCACAGGCTGACCATTAACTTCCTTGCGCCTTTTTTTTTCTATGGGAAGAGTCTTACATAAAGTTTGTTCCTAAAACCACTACTATTATTTACTGAGAGCAAACGGGGTGGTGCTCGCTTGAGTTGAGTACCGAAGGGGAGCCAAGCATCAAGGAGTTTACAGTCAAAGGCCCCAGTCCAGCAGTTCCTCCTGCACCAGGTGCATCAGCTCCTAGAACTGGGGGATACGTTAGACAGAGAAATAGACCATCCAGGGGTAACTGGGTGAAATTCTCTGGCCTGGGCCATGGAGGTGAGACTACATGTTCTAATAGTCCCTTCTGGCTTTAAAATCCGGCACTCCCCACCTGTATATTACACATCAGTGGCAAAGCAGGGCACCCAAGCTTACGTTTCATGTATGTTCCTGGGTTAGTTAGTTATTTAGTGGCAGTGATGTGGCCCACGCATCCCCTCCATTTCTTCTCTGCTCATTCAAAGTTGTGGAGTAGGCAGCAGTGGGGGAATAGGAAAGTACTTTTGTTTCCAGGACTGGGAACAGAGAGGGGGGAAGGGAAAAAGGATTATTTCCCTTTGTTGTGAGACTCAAGGGATTTGGGTCTTGGGGTCCCCAGGGAAGGTTTTTCAGGGGGACCAGAGTGCCCCAAAACACTCTAATTTTTTGGGTGGTGGCAGCAGGTACCAGGTCCAAGCTGGTAACTAAGCTTGGAGGTTTTCATGCTAACCCCCATATTTTGGACGCTAAGGTCCAAATCTGGGACTAAGGTTATGATACATATGTGCAGGGCTATGTGTGTAAGGCTGATCCTGTGTGTGCTGGGTGGTGTGAGTGTGCAAGGTTGGTCCCATGTGTACAGAGATGTGTGTGTGTAAGGCTTATCCCATGTGTGCTGGGCAGTGTGAGTGTGTAAGGCTGATCCTGTGTGTGCAGGGCCATGCAAGTGTGTAAGGCTGGTCCAGTGTGTCAGGACTGTGTGTGTAAGGCTGGTCCCATGTGTACAGAGATGTGTGAGTGTGTAAGGCTGATCCCCTGTGTGCAGAGCTGTGCGAGTGTGTAAAACTGCTTGAATACATATGTAGACATTTGCAGTGACCGTCCCTGCCCCACCCCATATTCACCAGGCTGCTGTCGTGTCCTTCCCAGAGTTGCCTGCACTCACAGTGCCCCTTCCCTATCTCCTGGCTGGTGGTGGCCATCTTCAGGGAGGGCAGCCTGACTTCACCGCCACTGCAGAGCTTGGCAGACAGCCGCCATCTTCCCAGGCACGGCAGAGGCTGCTGTGAAATGGCCTCCGTGGGGCCGAGGTGCGGGAGCAGGAATTCTGAGGGAGATTTCTACTCTGTTGCTGCAGCTGCCCACTCCAAGCTGCTGGGCTGAGTGCGTCCCAGGAGCGGCCTTCCGCTTTTCCAGCAGCACAGCGAGCACGGGCTGAGCTCAGCCCTGAGTTCAGGTCCCCATCTGAGTTAGGTGGGCGTATTCACTTGGGTCAGAGATCAGCAGAAACAGGGATTTCCTGAGGGCCTCCTGGAAACTGCCCTGGCCAGGCCAGTCTCTTCGGGCAAGGTGGGGCTGTCAGGGCTCACTGGGGCTGCATCTTCAGCCAGGACAGGGGCTATTGCGTGCTCCAGTGGGGAAGGGATTACAATGGCCAGAACAGTCATTGTCCCAGACTGTGGGGCCCTCATGTACATTAAACCCGATATGGCCCGGCCGGCACGGACTGGGGCGAATAGTGGCTCTGATTCCCACCCCTGCTCTGTGTCACTGGTTCTGCTAGTGGAGTTGGCGCCTGAGTGAGGATTCGCCCTCCTCTGCCCAGCTGGAGGCCGACGGCACGGAGACCTCAGGGCCCAGCCGCAGCCAGTGGAAATCAGGCTGCTCCGAGTCACTTTAAGGAGGTGGTTTTCAAACTGCGGGTCGGGACCCAGTACCGGGTCGTGGAGCGGAAGGCACTGGGCGCGGCGGCTCTGGTCAGCACTGCCGATCCGGCTGTTAAAAGTCCACCTAGGAGCCAGGGCGCAGTGCGGTCCGCGGTGACAGGAGAGGCAGGAAGCCTGCCTTAACACCCCCTGCGCTGCTGACTGGGAGCCGCCCGAGATAAAGCCGCACCCCAACCCTATGCCCCAGTCCATTGCCCTAGCCCTGAACCTCCCAAACCCAGAGCCCCTTCCTGCACCCCAACCCCCATCCTTGTCCCTACCCCAGAACCTGCACCCCCATCCTAGGGCCCTGACCCCCTCCTGCACCCCAACCCCCTGCCTCAGCCCTGGGCCCCCCAAACCCAGAGCCCCCTCCTGCACCCAAACCCCTCATCCCCAGCCCCACCCCAGAGCCTGCACCCTCAGCACAGAGCCCTGACACCCTCCTGTACCCCAACCCCCTGCCTCAGCCCTGGGCCCCCCAAACCCAGAGCCCCCTCCTGCACCCAAACCCCTCATCCCCAGCCCCACCCCAGAGCCTGCACCCTCAGCACACACCCCCTGCCCCAGCCCAGAGTCCCCTACCACACCTTGAACCCCTCATTCCCGCCCCCACCTCACAGCCCTCACCCCTGTACCCCAACTCTCTGCCACAGCCCAGAGACTCTCCCACACACCAAACCCCTCATCCTCAGCTCTGTTGGGTCACGGGCTTCAACCATTTTTATTCAACTGGGTCACCAGAAAAAAAGGTTTGAAAACCACTGCTTTAAGGGAGCTTCTCTGGGGATGGTTTGAAAGTTTTCAGTTCACTGAGCTGCTGATTTAAACAACTGCCTAATGGCTTCGCCTCTTTAATCACTGTAGACAGGACCCTGTTTGCTCTGGGTCACACAGGAACTCACTTCTGCTGGAATAACTTTTATAGTGGGGGTGCTGAGAGCCATAGAACCAAACTGTGAACCCAGAATATGATGGAAACCACTTCCAGCCAGGGGTGCGGCAGCACCCCAGCACCCCTAGTTCCACACCTATGACTGCCAGGGAAAAGTTTAACAGGCATTTTTGTCAAAAATCTGCTTAAAATACATTGAAAATTGCTGCGACCCGGGGCCCCCGGACACTCAGACTCTCAGTTTCCAAGTTCCTTCTCCACATTCCCAGCCCCCATCAGATAGAGAAACTGTAGCAGGGCACAGCGCTGCACCTCTGCTGGGCACCTTCAGGGAGCCTTGTACTTTCCTGTCTTCCGTCAGTCGCTAATCATTCCTCCCGGGCTGGGCCCTCCCAATTCACCAGCAATTTCCTGTTACTCGGGGATGTCCCGTCTTTAACTGAGCTCACAGATTCACCCCCTCTCTGCTCTAAATGTGTTCTCTGATGAGTCCTATACCTACTGAGGTGCCTTTAACTGGTTCTGGGTGTCTGTGCTGCCATTTGGATACGGCGGATACACAGACTTTCTCAGCTCTTCCATTGTGGGAGCTTGGGCTGTGATTTCTCTTTCCCCTTCCTTGCTCTAGGCTTGGCCCTGCCCAGTTCTGATTGGCATGGGTCCCAAACCCCAAGGCGCAGGCTTTTCCCCAGTCTGGCTAACTCAGTCCCTTTTCTTGGGCTGAATTCTGGAGCTTCATCATATTGGTGAAATTATGTGTAAATTACCTGCTTAGCCCCCTCACTCTGTTCATCTCTCCAGACGTCCATGGAACTGCGTGAGATCTTCTTCCTCAAATGCAGCAGCTTTCCACACCTTGTGAGCAGGCAGGATCCCCTCTGAGCCTGCAGTCTCCCCTGAGGTTTGGGGCTATGGTGCGAAGCAGCAGGAAGGTCAGATGAAGTATTTGTCTTATCAGAGCCTTTTTCTTTCCAGGTTCCTGTTCCAACTTGGTAACTCCCAGGGTGCTCTGCAAACCTCTGATTTCCCCTTAGTGTTTCCAGGTCCTTAAGTCTTTCCTTGGGTTTTCTGCTGTGAAATTCAGGTGAGTCTAACTGTGCAGCAGGGTCTGTCGTGCTGCTGTCTTGGGAAATTTAATTCTGTTCTCTTCAAACTAGTGCCCAGCTCCCCAGCCCTGGGTGAGCACCGAGTGTTGTTACTCCGGATTTTATTACTAGAATTTTCCCATGGTGTTGAAGGATAGGAAGAACCCAGCCTCTGCTGGGCTGGTGCAGCTGGGTCTCCAGCTGTCTCACCGCACCACAGCGATCTTCTGCTTACTTTGCCCAGCCTAGATTCTGAGCCTTCCATTCTATTGCAAAGTGCTCTGACACCCTTGCAATTGAAGGTGTCCCCTAGTTTCTGTTGCCCCTGTCTCCCACCCAGCTACCCAGGAGGTCACTTCCAGGGGGTTGTGTTGGTGTTTTTTAACTCTTTTTATTAGAAGAATTTTCTCCCTCTTGCATTGGCTTTGGGAGTTTGGCTCACGCTGTCTTATTGGGTTCCCATCCTGCTTAGGAGAGACGGTGAAAAAGGAGGGGGGGTGAGAGAAAACCGCCCCTGGGAAATACAGCAGAGGGGACATGAACAGAGCTGAGGAGCAGCACCCGGAGGAAGGGTCTGAGACCCCGACTCTACAAACAGTGCAACCAGGAGACGGTGAAGAGACAGTTTTCCAGAGCTCAAGCCAAAGAAGAACCTACAAGAGGCGGCGCAAGTTGCAAACACCCAAGAGAATCCCAGCAGAGAAGGAGCCGGACAGTCCAAGGGAGAACGAAAAGTGCTCCAGGAAGCACACGGAATCCTCTTCAGAGGTGGGAGCCAAGGCCCATGGGAAGGTGCCCAGCTGCTCCTGTGAGCAGAGCTTGAAGGGGAAGATCTTCTTCCAAAGCCTGGGCAGGTTTTATGGTCAGAAGAAGTCACATGAATGTTGGGAATGTGGGAAAAGCTTCCTGCGGAAGAAGGATCTGGCCAGACATCAGGGAGTCCATACTGGAGACAGATTCTACAGCTGCCTGGACTGCAGGAGAAGCTTCAGCCAAATGGCAGGACTTACGAGGCACCAGAAGACGCACTTGGGGGATCGGCCCTTTCCCTGCATGGACTGTGGGAAAAGCTTTTGCCTGAGACAGGAGCTGATAAGCCACCAGAGAACCCACACAGGAGAGAGACCCTTCCTGTGCTCCCAGTGCGAGAAGGGATTTAGCCAGCTGGCGCATCTCGCTGCCCACCAGAGAACCCATGCGGCAGAGAGGCCCTACCCCTGCGGCACCTGTGAGAAACGCTTCAAGCAGAGCCAAGACCTCCAAAAACACCAGCGCACCCACACGGGAGAGCGACCCTACCCCTGCACTGAGTGCGGGAAATGCTTCAGCCACGTGTCAAACCTCAACGCCCATCGGAAGGTGCACACGGGGGCCAGGCCCCACACCTGCAAGGACTGTGGGAAAGGCTTCCTCAAGAGGCAAGATCTTCTGCGACACGAGAGGATCCACACGGGAGAAAGCCCCTTTTCCTGCAGCCACTGTGAGAAGAGCTTCCGGCAGAAGAAGGATTTGAACAGACATCGGAGCGTTCACACGGGAGAGAGGCCCTACCCTTGTCTCGAATGTGGGAAAAGCTTCCGGCTTAAGCACACTCTGGTGCGACACCAGGCAACCCACCCACGGCTCAGCCCCTAGAAACGGGATAGCCTTCTGCACCACAGGGAGTCCTGGGAAGGCAGAGCCTGCATGGCCCAATCCTTTCTGCAGCCGACTGGGAGCACTGACTGCATGAGGGCCTTTTGACAGTTTCTTTGTGTGTTAGAAGTTTATAGCCTGTAGTTCAGTACAAGGTGGTTACAGGGAATATCAGTCCAGGATGTACTGGGGCGTTTGACTTTTCTACTCTGAAAAGATATGGAACAATAGCAGGAGTTGGGAGATGTAGGGAGATGCCAGTTCTGTGGGTCAATCCAAAAGTGGTTCTGGGGATGTGGGGGAAGGGTCAGTGTCAGCCAGGACTCTCAGCGACAGACCCCCTTGGGCATGGCCTGGGTGCTTCAGGGGTCTGAGCTGAGAACGGCTCTGTCAGCCTCTGGTGTTTCAATGGCTGTTTCTTCCCGGTTCATTTTACAGACTAGCTCTAACATTCCTTCTGTTTACTGTTGCATGGTGGCTGGGTTTTCCCATTGCCCTCCACCAAGGTATAGAGGCATGTTTTGACTCCAGTCCAAATGGATAATATGAATACAGTCATCTTGCAATACAGGAGAGGGGAGTCTTAATCCCATCCACACCACCAGGTCAGTGAGAACAGGTGCATGTTTCTCTCTCTTATATGAGGGGTGCCTCTTTTCACCCAGCATTGTACATCAGGTTTGAGCCACTCCCTGCTGGCGCTTTGTTCATTGTTGGCAGTTGCCTGAATATCAATTAAAAGAAAGCTGAAAAAAAATTGGAACCGGTTACCAGTTCATTTGCTTTTTGCCTTACTTCCCAGGCTGTTGGTTTATAATCCTAGGAATGTCAGGCTGGAAGGGACCTCGGGAAGTCATCAAGCCCAGTCCCCAGTGGTGCTGTGGCAGGATCATGCCTGACAGGTGTTTGTCCAAACTGTTTTTAAAAACCACAAGTGAGGGGATTCTACAGCCCCCCTTGAATGCCCACAGCAGAGCTTAACTATCTTTATAGTTAGAAAGATTTTCCTAATATCGAACCTAAATCTCCCTTGCTGCAGATTAAACTCAACTTCCTGTCCTACCTTCAGCGGGCACAGAGAACAATCCAACACCGTCCTCTTTAGAACAGCCCTTAACACATGTGAAGACTGTTATCAGATCTCCCCGTCACTCTTATTATCTCAAGACTAAACATGTCCAGTGTTTTAACCTTTCCTCGTAGGGCAGGTTTCAAAACTTTTTATCACTTTTGTTGCTTTCCTCTTGACTTTCCTATTTGTCCACATCTTTCCTAAAGTTTGGGACCCAGAATTGCACAGTTCTCCAGCTGAGGCATCAGCTGTGCCAAGCAGAGTGGGACAATGACCTCCTGCGCCTTACCTATGACACTCCTGATAATACACCCTGGAATGATAATAGCCTTTTTTGCAGCTGTCTCACATTGTTGACTTAGATTCAGTGTGTGATCCCCTGTAACCTCCGCTCCTTCTCACCTCGCCAGTTATTCCCCATTTTATAGCTGTGCTTTTGATTTTTCCTAAATGAAGTACTTCACACTTGTCTGTGTTGAATTTCATCTTGTTGAATTCAGACCAGTTCTCCAATTTATCGAGGCCAGTTTTGAATTCTAATCCTGTCCTCCAAAGTGCTTGCAGCCCCTCCCAGCTTGGTGTCATCTGCATATTTTATATCTGATATACTCTCCACTCCATTAGCCAAGTCACGAATGACAATATTGAATAGTACCAGAACCACTGTGGAAGTGCACTAGATACGCCCTGTCAGTTTAACAGCGCTTTGAGTATAGCCTTTTAGCCAGTTGTGCACCCACCTTATAGTCATTTCATCCAGACCACAGTTCCCTAGTTTGTGTATGAGAATGTCATGTGGGACTGTGTCAAAAGCCTTCCTAACATCAAGGTATATCACACCCACTGCTTCCCCCCTCCACTAGGCCAGTAACCCTGTCAAAGAAGGAAATTCGGTTGGTTTGGCATGACTGGTTCTTGATAAATCCCTGCTGGCTATTCCATGTAACACTGCTATCCTCCACGTGCTTACAAACTGATTGTTCCATCATTTGTTCCAGTCTCGAAATGTGGCCGACTGGTCTCTTATTCCCTGGTCCCCTTTGTTCCCCTTTTGAAAGGTAGGTGCTATGTCTACTCTTCTCCAGTCCTCTGGGACCTCACTCGCCCACCAGTAGTTCTCCAAGAGATTTGCTAACAGTTCAAGATGGCTTCAACTAATTCTCCAAGGACCCCGGGATGAATTTCATCGGGCCCTGACGACTTGAATACATCTCACTTATCCAAATACTCTTTAACCTGTTCTTTCCCTGTTTCGGCTTGCGTTCCTTCCCCCTGGTTGTTAATATTCATTGTGTTGAGTATCTAGTCACCGTGAACCTTGTGTCCATTGTGTGTTCACTTTCCACAGATTTTCTAGTACATACACATCTGGGCCGTGTATATGTTTGGGCTCAGCCTGGAGCCCAGGCTCTGAAACCTGGTGAGGGGGGAGGGTCTCAGAGTCCAGGCCTTGCCCTGAGCCTGAACGACTCCACTGCTAGTTTTAGCCCCGCAGCCCGAGCTCCGTGAGCCTGAGTCAGTTGACCTGGGATCTGCGACTCGCTGCTGTGGGCTTTTTATTGCCATGCAGCTGTGGCCTCATGGGCCATTCCGCTGCGCCACTGACATTCCTGAGCTGTAGGAGGCAGCCTGAGAGCCCAGCAGTGCGGGTGAGTTAGGTGGCTGCAGTCTCTGCGGGGTGGCCTGTTCCTGGGGGGCTGGTGGACATTGCTGGGGAAGCATGTTACACGGGGGGAGGAGGGGGACAGCCCCTTTGCTTTGGGAAGGGGAGATGGCCGGTCCTGTGGCAGTTGGGAATGACAGTTAATGGGAGAGGAACCGCGCAGGGGCTGGGGGCTTCTGTCCTGTCCTGAGTCCAACTGGGGTGTCCAGGGAAGGGGAGGGGGAGGGGGAGAAATGCTCCCAAAGATTTGTGAGTGACAAACTAGGGAGAGAGGGAAGCCAGGTGGAGACAGCAGGGTTTGTAAATGGGCCAGAACCTGGGGGCCCTGGGGCCATGGATATGCCAGCCTGGGGCGGGGCTGTGTGGGAAGGGGAAGGATCAGTCTGGTGGCCAGATCCAGAGTTTCCTGCAGGTCCTCCCTGGGTCTACCAGAGCGGGGAGTGTTTACGCTTCACCCCAAGGACAGGGAATTTCCCCCAGGCCTGGAGTTTGCCAGGCACAGGATTCCCGCCCCACCTGAGTCCCAGAGTTGGCTGGGGAGGGGGGCTCTTCCCCCCAGAGTGCACCAGATATTGCCTGTGCCAGATGCTATGGAATTAATGCACCCCCCCTCGACCAGGCACACAGGGGTTCCCCTCTCCCATTGGCCAGTCACATAGGGGTTCCCATTGGCCAGGCACACAAGGGTTTCCTCCTCCACCCCCACTGGCCAGGCACATGGGGGTTCCCCCCTCCCACTGGCCAGGCACACGGGGTTCCCCCCCTTATTGGCCAGGCACACGAGGTTTCCCCCTCATTGGCCAGGCACACAGGAGTTTCCTCCTCCACCCCCACTGGCCAGGCACACGGGGGTTCCCCCCTCCCATTGGCCAGGCACACAGGGTTTCTCCCCCCAGTTTCCTCCGCCCACATCCTCCAGGGACAGAATCTCCCAGAGACAGGGATTTCCCTTCTTCCCTCCCCAGCCGCATCACCCAGCGACAAAGGGGAGACTGGGCCCGTTTCCCAGGCAGGGGCGGGGGGAGACTGCAGGGACCAGCGTGCCCCTGGCATTGGCTCAGCAGCCCCAAGCACTGCTTTAAATTCGGCTCCTGCATCAGGGGCCCCTGTGGGCTCTGCACAGGTCCCTGCCATTAGCCTGTCTTTCCCCACCCCAGAATGCCCCTTGCTCTGGGGCAGCGCAGGGCTGGTGGTTCTGTGCCTGGGGGTCGAGGTCCCAGTGCAGGGACAGTCCTCCACTGGGGTTACTCTGCCCGGCAGCCCCATTGCACTGGCCTATCCAAGGGCTCCTATATCATCCCTTTGCATTGCCCGGCCAAAAGCATCACCGTGTTCTTGCCCATACTGGCCAGAGACCAGAGCTCAGCCCCTGGGGAACGAGAACCAAGACACAGAGAAATGGGGGAGAGACTGACTGTTCCAAGGGGGGAACCCTCCTTGTGGGCACAGCCCCACCCCACCAGGCAGCTGGCACATTGTGCTGGTGGCAGGGGGTCAGTGAGAGGGAGGGAATGGGGCAGAGGGTGGTGCTGGTGTCTCAATCCCAGCCCTGGAGGACGGTGTGGGGCTGAGGAAGGGGGTCACCCCCCTGCTGTGTGGGAAATCAGGAGAAGCGCCAGGGGAAAGTAGGGCATCTGTGGCGCTCCTGCATCTCACAGCTGTGGAAGTGCGTCTTTCCCCACAAGGGGGCGTCCCACCCCCGCTGCTGAAAGCTGCTTACTTAAGAGGAATCGACTCTGGCAGCTCCTCCTGCTCTGTCTCCTCCCCTCTCCACGCACTTGTCCGCACACAGGTGGGCCCTCCCTGTCCGGTTATCCCATGGCAGCTCCCTGCTGCTCCCCTCGGCATAGGAATACCCTGGTATCCTGCACACCCTCCTGGCTCATGGGGTAATTTCACTGTCACCGGTTAATGCAGAAGATCCTGGTTGTCAGTGCTCTCTCCTGATGAGCGGTGCCCAGAATCCCCGTCATTCCTGCAGCCCCTCCCAGGATCCACCCTCACAGCCGCGGGGCCACGTTTCTGGTGCCTTGCACGTGGCCTGAGGTCTCAGCTTGTGCTACTCAGATTGCCCAGAGGGATGAGCTCTCCCAGCAGGTCATTCCCTTCCCAGCGCTCAGCGGCCTTTACGTCGGCAGCTTCATGGGGGTGATCAGTGCTGCCCCATTTCTCCTTGGAAGGGGGATTTCCCCATTACCACGTCTCACTTGTCAATAAGGGTGGTCTGTGGCTAAGGGTGTGTCCACACCGCAGTGTAAGGCCAGACTTTGAACCCAGACTCAGGCCTAACCCCCCTTTCGTTGATACACAAATTGCGCTAACCCCCGGCTCAGCTCCAGGACCCCACAAAGGTGGAAGCTCTGAGCCTGAGTCAAGCTGGGACCCAGGGCTGCCAAAAGTATCCCACAGTCCCCTGGGTCAGCTTGCTTCGTCCTGTGGACAGTCAAGTTTTCTCACACTGCACCACAGACAAAGGAGTTGGGAGGGGGGCTAGGAAAGTCCGGGACGAGGGTGGTTGGACACTGGAGCCCCCAGGGGACCTGAGTGCAACAATTCCTAACCTGGGGTTACAAATGAGTGTAGACGCTCAAGCCCTAGGTTGGGTTTGCTAACTTGAGTTCTCCTAACCCTGGACTTACACTGTGGTGTGGACAGACCCTAAGAGTCCTTACCAAGGCAGACCCAGCTGGCTTCAGACCCCAAATGGCCACCATCCCCCTGACTACTGGAGAGCGGCCCTCCCCCCCCCGAACCGCTCTGCACAAGCAGAACAACCTCTCTGCTCAGGGAGAGTCGCCCGGATCCCCACAGGGACAATCAGCTAATTCACACTTCCTGGTGAGGCGCTGAGCCTCTCCTTTGGTGATGGGGCTGTTGGTGCTCAGAGCTGCATCACTGCTCCCTGCAGGTAACTGAGCCAAACTCTTCCAGTCAGTCGGGGAGGATCCATGATTGACACTTCCCAACAGGGGTGCGTATGCTGGGGGGAGGGGCGCGGGGTCAGGAATAAAAGGTATGCTCAGCAGCACCCCATTTATTACAGGTGCGAGGATGCTGCAGCTCTTTATTCACAGACATGGCAGCCTGGTCCCCTGGCTGTGACTAACCCAGTGCTGATGACACCAGCTTGGCACCTTGGATGTCTCTGAGTCCTCAGATCTTCCACTCTCCAAATGAGTCTTTTTCCTTAATTGGTTGGATACCGGGATTTACAAACTATGCAGAGCTGTCAGCTTCAAGCCAGGCTCCAAGTGTGTGTAAACGTGCGCCTGGGACTCACGTTAACTGACAGCTAGTTACCTCTACTAGCTGGATTAAACCCAGTGACATGCAAATGGCAGCACTGTCAGTTGAATTCTCCCTGATCAGAGCAGCGGTTCTGGAGTCAGGACTCCTGGGTTCTATTCCCAACTCCAGCACTGACTGGTTGTGGAAACCCAAATTTCTCGCCTTCTTAGCAGGGGTTTGTGTGGCTTAATCAAAGTTCCTCTACTCAAGCCAGACTGAGCGCTCTGAGCACCCCAAGTATCAGAGGGGTAGCCGTGTTAGTCTGGATCTGTAAAAGCAGCAAAGAATCCTGTGGCACTTTATAGACTAACAGACATTTTGGAGCATGAGCTTTCGTGGGTGAATACCCACTTCCTCAGATGCATCTGTTAGTCTATAAGGTGCCACAGGATTCTTTGCTGCTTTTACTGAGCACCCCAGCAGATGGGCCTGGCAGCATGGCGCCACTTGGTGACAGCCCCGTCCTTCAAGGCAGAGTAACAGGCGTATCTGTTCATTTCCATTCTCGAAGCAGGTTGGACAATTGTCAGGCTCTTTGAGCTCCTCAGATGACACTGCAAAGTATCTCCAGTGGTTACAATTTAAGGAATACAATTCATTTGAATACAATTAATGAATTCATTAATTCAATTCATTAATGAATACAATTCATTAAATTTAATAAACGCAATTCATTAATTACCCAGATGTAGCTAGATAAAAACATTCTCCTGTCTCCCTTAGACAGCTTTGTGCTCCTTTGGGGGCAGGGACATTGTCAGTACGGCTGGCCGGGTTTCATAGTGTTTAAGGCCAGAAGGGACCATTATGATCATCTTGTCTGACCTCCTGCATGACACGTGCCAAAGAACCTCCCATAATTTCTGCATCGAGTCCACCCCAGCTGTCTGAGCTAGTACAGATCTTTTAGAAGCTAGCCAGTCTTGAGTTACCATCTTCAGGTGACAGAGAATCCACCGTATCCCTAGGTAAATTATTCCAACAGTTAATTCCCCTCACGGTTAAAGAATGCGCTGCTGTGACAAATGCCTCAGAGTGGGGCAGCCATGACTCTCCTCTTCGCCACTGTGGCCAGTTAGAACACATAGATCATATATCTGCAGGCTGCAGCCATCAGGAAGGGCTGCCTGATTCCCCCATGGCCTTGCACAATGCTTTTCCCTCAGCTATTCAATGGTTAAGACATTTAGATGAACACACTTGACTTGAATGTCTATGTAAATGAAACTGCAACCAAAAATACTGTTCAAAGTTGTTGAACTGGCCAGGTTAGTCCAGTTGATTAATTATTGCCTTTCCAAAAACACACTGAATCGGTCCCTCCACGTATCCAATCTCTAAGCAAGCCTCCCTGAGCTGAATCAACAAAGGTAGTGTTGCAACCAACTTTGATAACATTTGGTCCATTCCAAAATCTGGGGACTGACACAACCAGGTTTCAGATCAGGAGATGGATTCTGGCAGGAGTGGGTGGGTGAGGTTCTGTGGCCTGCAATGCGCAGGAGGTCAGACTAGATGATCATGATGGTCCCTTCTGACCTGAAAGTCTATGAGTCTATGAGGACTGGTAGATGAACTCCTTATGGCTAAGGAGAAAGGACAAACTGCTGGACCTGTCAGCTGCCTGCTGACACCAGTGGTCACAAGAATGCTTGTGCATCTTTAAGCAAGAGCAAGTTTTATGTTGTTGCAAACATAGTGTTGTCAACTCTTGCAATTTTATCACAAGTGTCATGATGTTTGTGGTTTTCTTAAAGGCTCCCTCCTGGTTGAGACTCAGGTGTGGCCGTCACAGGTGCTGCGTGTGCACCGCTGGTGACTGCAGAATGGCGTGACTCAATGTGGGAACTCAGTGGAACAACGGAGCATGGGATTCCTGATAGTCTTTGTTTCATCCCATACAGTGACTTTAACCTTGTTGTTCCCTCATTAGAGCAGTTGACCCTGGGCCTGATCCAAAGCTGCTAGAAATCAGTAACAGCCTTTCCACTGATTTCAACAGCCCTCCGAGAGCAGCTTCCGGAACAAGCAACTTTTAAAACAAGTTTCTGAAACTGGTTAAAAAAATCGTAAGGCCCAGGTACTTCTGAACTGATTCCCTAAGGTGGCTGTAAATGTTCCCAGTTAATTTTTAACTAAATTACATCCTTCCCCAGGCCCATCCATCCCAAATGCTATGGCTCAAATATCTCCCTTCCCACCACTCTGACCCTGTCCATCTCCCTCCTAGAATCTCTGCAGTGACTTTCCCACTGGGGAACCTGGCACCATGGATGCTGGCTCGGCGCTTTCATGTTGTGAGCAATTCACCCTCACGGACTCCTTGCTGAGGGAACCGGCCGCATGGGAGCACCAGCAGTAAGAATACACAACACCTGTGGTGCAAGAGAAAAACCTACAGTGTGAAACTAATTTACAGCTGACTACAGAGCAGGCTGTGAGTGCAATTTGTCCTTCTCTGTCCCATCAACAGGGCTCCCAGTTTCCAGATTGGATATTTGATCCTGGCTGGACTGAAGGGAAGAACTGTGGGTCAGGGATTATCAGGGCACAAGGGGAAAATTGGTTGTAGCAGCTTCCCAGATGAGCGAGAAAAATACAAACCGTTGAGGCACTGGCAGGGCACTGACACATTGAATACAGTTTTTGCAATCTCATTAATTGAGGTCTGTCGCCATTCGCTTTAATCTTCTAGCAAATGGCAACCGTGCAAGTTGTCTTTTGACCCACTTTCTACCATGTGTTGGAATCGTACTTGTTTGGAGAAACCCAGGAGCTGGGATCTGATGGAACTGACTTACCCTTGGAGATGGGAAATGCATTCCCTGGATGCTGGCACTTTGGGGCACAGGCATTGTGCTGCCCACCAAAAAGGCACTTTGGAATTCTGAGCAAAGGGGTGGGTTTGATTCAGGAAGGGCAGGATTTGCACTGGCCTTTCATGCCCAGCTCACAGTTAGGGGCCCGTCACAGCCATCTTCATTATTCTCTTGCCTGTGAGAAGCAGCTGGGGGAGGGGAGCAGCCCCCGCAGCCCTCACCTGAGTTCAGATCCTCAGCAGAGGAGTCTTCCCAGCTCCAAAGAGCAAGGCAGCTTTGCTCTGGTTCAGTTTGTCCACAAGGCGCAGGATGGCCTCATGCTCAGCCCCACAGCTCTGCAACCCCTAGGAATTCCACCTGTGTCACTGGGCCACGTGATACTAAATTAACTCTCCTGGCAGCCCTGCAGCTGGTGGGCCCTGAAGGGGATTCAGGAGAGGCAGGAAAAAACTGACACTGGGAACTGGGACACACACCAGAAAATGCAGCCATGGGGAGTAAATCGGTGGTAAATCGGTGACACATAGCAACTCCCTGGAGGGGGTGAGCTGAGTCATCCCCACCCCACACACACCCCATGAACTTGTATCACCACACTGGCTGTCCCTCTGCTCTGCTCAGCGCCTGCTTCCCTTCTGGCAGGCACCCCATGCTCTCCGGTGCTACCGATACTCGGGGAGAGACCCACGGGACTTGTGCCGCTAACACTGCTGGGCCCAAGGAGAGGAGACCACGTGCTGATATGCGGGTTTCTCCCACTCCTGCTTTTCTGATTTGGCCCCGATTCTGTGCCCTCCTCGTGATCTTCGTCCTGTTTAGACACCTGCGCTTTCCTCTTCAGAGCACCTCATGTTTACAGCCATTCACTGAGTGTCTTTGCCAAACCTCTTGTTGCGAGGCCACCTGTTTGCCTTTCTTTTCAAACCCTGCCTCCTGGAGTCCCTGCCTTCCTCCCCCATCCCAGCCTGCTGTCACTCCATCGCCTTCGGCGTGACACAGAGCAGAGCTGGGCCGGTCCACGGGCAGTGTGGTGCAGTCTCAGGCCTCCTGAGCTGAGCGGTGTGAAAGTAGAATGA
This sequence comes from Gopherus flavomarginatus, assembly GCF_025201925.1. Taxonomy (NCBI): domain Eukaryota; kingdom Metazoa; phylum Chordata; order Testudines; family Testudinidae; genus Gopherus; species Gopherus flavomarginatus. The sequence continues at coordinate 2,640,325 of NC_066618.1, read as the reverse complement.
ATTATATTGTGAAAATAGAAAGGATTAAAGAAATGCTGTCTGTACCTTTAAGCAAAACTGTTGGAATGCTGCAATCCAGGTGTCAGGAATACAGACATTCACATAGAACAATTGCACCATTTAAGGGCAATTGGTAAAGTATTAGCCTTAGATCGATAAGAGTTAGTAAGGAAGTAGGATATGCATTCTGTGCCCGAGGTGAATTTTACTGTTTTGCTTTCTTTGTCCCTTTGTCTAATTCCCACTCTTTTATCTGTATAAATAAGACTGTTTGAGTCTTGCATGGCCACTCACATTACCTGGGTGTTATTGGCAGAGAGCTGCGCTAATAAAACAGAGTGGTCTGACAAATTGTGAGTCCTGATTCTAACTTTGACAATTTGGAGGTTCCACCGAGATGGCAACCGTCTTCACTGGGACTGTGTGATTCCTGACCGTTTTTGTAGGATGACCATGGTAGCCGCACCTGGGCATTTGGCCCAAGCGGTCCTCCACTAGAGCAGAAAGGCGCACAGCCACAGTGAGGTCTACGCCATCGAACCTGTTGGTTCCCACTCTGTTCTGGTAGGGATCCCGGGATCTGACATCAGGAATCTGGTCAGGTAATTATTTCTGTGTTTTGTCCGGACTGAGGACTGTTCTGTCTCTGTGTCTATCCGTCCTCTTGTGGAGTGTTTGAGTCTGGGTGCCGTCTCCGTCTGGGGATAGGCCGACCAAGGGGTTCCTGTCCCCGCGGTCTGAGTGAGTGGAATCTGCACAATCGCAGACGCACCGCACTTTGGGTAAAACCCTTGGTGTGAAAGCAAGGGCGATTGAGGCAGTAGCCTGTGGGCTCCTTTTGTGTGTTGCACTGGGCATCGCTCTGACGAACCCGAATTTCCTTCTTGTGTGATTGGTGTGTGAAGTCCTCCTGTATTGGTAACCAGATGTCTACGTCGGGACAGTTTCCTAGATGAACACCGGCTCATTTTACGTATTTAGGATGGGACTGGACTCCTGTAAAAAGGGTCCAGACTCCTGTAAATTATTGGAAAAATGGTCTAGGCTAACTCAGGGGGATTCCAAAACTCAGTGACCACTGTTAAAATCTTGAAACAAAGACTGAGTGGACGTCTTAAAAGACAAACTCGGCCAACCTAAAACTAAATTGACTAAAGGAGAGGTTAATTGTTTCATGCAGTGGTGGCAAGAGGCAAATCATAGGTGGACAAAATCAAAACTCACCTCTCTCAAATATTCAAATAATAAGTTAAAAGCTTTATTAAAAGCCTCCTCTCCCACCACTAGACTGAGCGCTCCCCTTTACCCCGTTCTCCAAACCCCGGATCGATCCAACCCCCTTCATACTCCCATCTAATTGTAAAAAGGACAAAAAGCCCCTTGTTCTGTTCCCCTTTGTTGTCTGCCTCAAAAACTGATTCTTTAGTGTTCCACTACCAATTCAGCAAGGAGGGTGGGCTCCTCAACTAGCCCCCACCCTTCCTGGTCCCTTTCCTTGAACATTTCTTTCAAAATTGTAAAATGACCACAATATCACTCACAAACGGTTCATTGGAAAAAAAAAAGCAGGATCGGGCCCAGACAAGCAGGCAAGTAACAGATAAACAAACTGAAAAACAGGTTGAAAGCCCTAAGGAAATAGTGTCAGGAGTAAAAAAAGCAGTAAATGCAGGCATGAACCCTTGGAACAATACTTAAAATGGTAAAATCTGAGGTGATAAAGGGGTCATTTTGGAACAAACAAGTGATTTAAGAAAAGAAAGTAAAAAGTTAACTCTACAGAGGCTGAAGAGAATTAAGCAGTTAAACTTTGTGGAAAATGTTAAAAAAGGACCATGTTAAAGAGAAAAAATTCTTGGTTTCTGTGCAGCCATTCTGAAGGGAAAATAGGCCCTTTTTCCAGAAGAATGCCTGTAAATAATCCATATATATATACAGCTATGTAAAAACAAAGCAGTGTAAAGAAATGTTAAGGAAAAGAATATGTGTATGTATATATTTGTCTGTGAAAATATGTAACATTCTAAGAATCTAAACCAACACATCTGGTTTGTAAAACTCCTGTTTTCTAGGTGTCAGATAAATTGGTTTTGTTTTTGTTTTTAATGCCACTAAAAATTCATTTGACTCTTTAATTCAAAGTTGCAAAACTGACAAACCTTTTTGCAAAACCCAGGTAATTAGTGCTGTTTGGCTTTGGAATTTAGCATTTAACCCTTAAGAAATATCTTAATTCTTTACAAAAATTAAAATGTTTTTAAATAAAAACCAAGTCATGGCTGCAATAGAGCAGTCAAAATCAGAAAAATAGAAAGAAATTCTAAAGTCTTTTTGTTTGGTTGGGTTTTTTTTTGTAAAAATAGCAAGTAAAAGCTGTAATAAAAAAATAAGAAATTAACAGTAACCCTCTGAAGCAACAGCAAAGGTAAGGTGCATAAAACAAAAAAAAGCAATGTTAAAAACACTGAGCCTTAAAATAGCTCTGTGTAAAAAGACTGTCACTTTTACAAGGGTACATAAAAACTCTGCAAGAACAAAACAAACAGTTACACCATATGTAAAAATTAATATGGCTAATGTTTTTAGAAAAGTTATAGTATAAAAAAATGTGCATTTTCCCTAGGACATGTGCAGTATATATTGTAGAAAGGGGTAAAAAAAAATGCAAATAAAACGTGCTGCTAAATTAAAATCCTATTAGGGCTCCAAAAAAAGCCGCAATAGGCTGTGTTTTCTTTTTCAGATCCCTGTGTGTTAAGACAGAGTCTCTGAGCTCTGCTGATGGCTTTAAATCCAAAAGCCAAGCCTGTGTTAATGCAAATTACCTAACTGATAAAGAAAGGTAAGAACTGCCAGCACAAAAAAAGCTGCAAATAAAAAACATACCTGGTCAGCAAACAAATTGCCTACATAAAAGGCATGGTATAACAAGATACCTTTAATAGATTTGATGCTAATATTATTGTTAATATTAAACATTAAAATAAATTTAATGTTAGTAAGTACCTCTGTAACAACTTATAGTGTGTATAATTTTTGAAAAAATCCTTTAAATAATATGGTAATAATGCTTCTCAGCTATTACCTGTAAATAAACTTAAAGCTTAACACAGCAGAAAAAACATTACAAACTTGGTCTGCTATATAAAAAAACAACTTGAGGTACACCACCTCATGAATTTAATAACTAAACAGTAAAATAATTTCCGCATAACCCTTAAAAAGTAAAAGCCATTAAAACTTGGCCTGCCTATAAAACAAACAAACAAAAAAACCCACAAAAATATGGGGGTAATTCCTCTGTTTTGCCTGCAATCAGCAAGGGTATTTGTAAAAGAAAGAAATCTTTTAAGTAATAATCAATGCCACCCCAAAAGGGGTAAAAAAATGTTATCTTTGTCTTTCAAATAATCCAAAGTACTGTATAATGGGCTATGTGTATGTGTTAATTCTTTAAAAAAAGTGTTTAAAAAGTGTTAGCAACCCACCAATAAATAAATGTAAATGTAAAGGTAATGTAAGTACTGTGTTTACCAATAATCACATTTAGTATTTGCCACAACAACAACAACAAAAAAGTCTCAGCTTACTGTAAGCACTAATTTAGCTCAGTTCTCTGTCAAGCTTGGCATTAAACGGCAAACAGTTACCAATCATCTGTTAAAAGGTAAAAAGGTAATGTAAAAAACTAAACCATTCATATTATACACAGAAATAAAAACATGTTAAAAATTGCCACTACAAAAAAACATAACAGCTTACCATTGGTATAACATATATTTTCTATGGTCTCCCACAACTACTAGCATACTAATGTTACTACCCCTAATTATGTTTTTGGTTTTAAATTGTATGTGTTTAATTAAAATGTTTAAAATGTGCTGGTGAATAAAACAAATGTGTGCAAAGCTAAAGTCACAGGCCCAAATCACCTCCCAGTATTTTCTATTACGTGAACTAAATAAAAAGTGACACTGGCGATTAATAATCTTAGTGTCAAAAGGAGGATGTGTAGGAGCAGGATTTTATAATGTCCCATAAGAATTAAAGTATAATTTGATTTCATCCTGCTAGCCACTTTTTTAAATAGCAGAAAGAAATGACCCCCTGGGACTATAAGATTCTGTTTTCCCATATGCATTACAAATTGGGCCCTCTCTTAACTCTTTAAGATTTAGTTAGTAAGAGACAGGATTCTCTATTGTGTCTATGTTAAATAAATTAAAAAAACATTAAAGGCCTGGGTCTCAATGTAAATTGTCTTGGTTATCAATTGTAAAACTTAGCAAGGTTTAATTTGCAATGCCTTTTTTTTTGCTCAATATAAAATACTACTGTTTGTATTCTCAATCTGTTTGTGTGAATGAGGAATGTATGCATCAGGAAAAAATAAAGTATGAAGGCCATTATTATAGCCAGAGTCAAGGAAGAAGTAGTAAAGAGACTTAAAGAACATTAAAGAATCACCAGGCAGTGCTTACTACCCTGACGGCTGTTAAACTGTCTGGCATCTCAGAGTGGATACATGCTTCGCAGTGTGAGAATGCACCACCCCCAGTGAACCAGTCATCACCTCAGGACCACGCAGAGTCAATTGTGACTCCAGAAGAAGACGTAGAGAAACAGCCTGCAATACCTTACAATCTACGCTCTCGTAAGGGTTGCCGGAAGCAGACGACTACATGAAGCAAGGCCCAAGAAGAAGCAGTAGAGAGCCTAGCGCCTGCTGCCTGGTGGACATAAAACTGTGACTGCAGTTCCCTCAGTTGGGGTTGTCAGAACCAGAAGGGCCCTGCCTCCAACATGCACCTCTGGTGGTGCCTGTTCCTCGGCTGTTGGTGTCTTAAGGTCTGGGGAGCCCACAATGACAATTCTTTTATCCAGCAGCAAGTGTGGATAGCTCAGACCCTTAATATTTCTAAATGCTGGGTCTGCAGCCACATCCCAGCCCACTCTCAAACTGGTGTTCCTGTCCTGGCTACCCATTCAATTCCCCAGACCTCACTGGAGGACCTTGTCAATTTAACACGATATGGAACAGTAATGACACCTGGGCAGAGGCTATTGGCAGTTCCTTTATCCCACTTGGGGGAGTAATACACCAGGCAAAAAGGCTCCTGAGGTTACCAGCAGTAGTTGAAATAATGGCAAATGAAACTAGAGAAAGTTTAAAAACCCTGGCTAAAGAAATAGGGGCGATCGGACAGGTGGCCCTCCAAAACTGTCAGGCATTAGACATAGTGCTGGCAGCCAAAGGAGGGACCTGTGCTCTCATTGGAAAAGAATGTTGTGTGTTTATACCTGACAATACCAATGAGGTAATACATCGTGCTAGCCACTTAGAACAAATCACATATCTTCCCCATGAAGAGTCGAGTTCTTTATGAAAGTGGCTAAGTAACCTGTTCAATTTCTCTGGCACAGGAAACTGGTTGTTTCAGGGAGCCCTAACTATCCTGTTTGGAATCTTAGTGATTTTTGTATGCTTTCAGTTAATCTCCTGTTTTATCCAGAATTGTGTCACCCAGATGACTGCCCCAAAACAGAGTGCTAATATGATGATTTTAAATATCACTGATGAACAAAGAGATAAGGAACGGTTAATTTGTGGAACCCAGTAATTGTTGGTCATGGCGTGCGCTTGACCAAAAGGAGGGATTGTGAAAGTAGAATGAATTATATTGTGAAAATAGAAAGGATTAAAGAAATGCTGTCTGTACCTTTAAGCAAAACTGTTGGAATGCTGCAATCCAGGTGTCAGGAATACAGACATTCACATAGAACAATTGCACCATTTAAGGGCAATTGGTAAAGTATTAGCCTTAGATCGATGAGTTAGTAAGGAAATAGAATATGCATGCTATGCCCCTGGTGAATTTTACTGTTTTGCTTTCTTTGTCTCTTTGTCTAATTCCCACTCTTTTATCTGTATAAATAAGACTGTTTGGGTCTTGCATGGCCACTCACATTACCTGGGTGTTATTGGTGGAGCGCTGCGCTAATAAAACAGAGTGGTCTGACAAATTGTGAGTCCTGATTCTAACTTTGACAGCGGTATTCTGGGCTGGATGTGGGTCTCCGGTGTCCGCCCTGCTGCAGCCCAGCCGGAGGATGCTGCTGGCTTGGTTAGCACAGGAGGAGGCAGGCGTCTTGTGGGAGGAGGGAGCGCACAGGCAGGCCCTGCTTCCCATCGAGGCTGCACCTCCACTGCCATGGTGCCCCAGGGCTCGGCTTTCTGAGAGGAGAAGCAGGAGATGCTGCAGGACAGGGTGTGACTGTAACAGGCCAATCTGTCTGCAAAGCATTTGGGGCCCGACTGTGGGGAAGATGCCAAGTTACCCGCTGTCTGGTAGAGACAAGGGGAAGCTGTACTGTACCATCACCTGCAGCAGGAGCCTGTGGAAATGAAGGTGACTCCATTGGGGAGGGGAGCCCCCATGCCCCCTTTCCGCCTCCGCCGGGCTCCACTCCAAAGCTGCAGGGCTTTCCCCATCCCCCTGCATCCTCACCCACATTCCCTTCGCAGCTTCTCATAGACTCATAGACTCATAGACTCAGAGGTCAGAAGGGACCAATCTGATCATCTAGTCTGACCTCCTGCACAAGGCAGGCCACAGAACCCCACCCATCCAATTTTATAACAACTCCTATCCCAGGACCGAGTTATTGAAATCCTCAAAAATGGTTTGAAGACCTCAAGCTGCAGAGACACCACCAGCAAGCGACCCGTGCCCCACGCTGCAGGGGAAGGCGAAAAACCTCCAGGGCACCTGCCAATCCGCCCTGGAGGAAAATTCCTTCCCGACCCCAAATATGGCGATCAGCTAAACCCTGAGCATGTGGGCAAGAGTCACCAGCTAGCACCCAAGAAGGAATTCTCCGCAGCAACTCAGTACCCATCGCATGCAACATCTCCCCGCAGACCATTGAGCAGACCTGTCTGGTGGTAATTCAAGATCAATTGCCCAAATTAACGATCCTATCATAACATCCCCTCCATATACTTATCAAGCTTTGTCTTAAAGCCAGGAAAGTCTTTTGCCCCTACTACTTCCCTCGGAAGGCTATTCCAGAACTTCACTCCCCTAATGGTCAGAAACCTTTGTCTAATTTCAAGTCTAAACTTCCTAATATCCAGTTTATACCCATTCGTCCTCGTGGCTACATTAGTACTAAACTTAAATAATTCCTCTCCCTCCCTAATGTTAACCCCCTTGATATATTTATATAGGGCGAGCATATCCCCCCTCAGCCTTCTTTTGGCCAGGCTAAACAAGCCAAGCTCTTTGAGTCTCCTTTCATAAGGCAGTTTTTCCATTCCTCGGATCATCCTCGTAGCCCGTCTCTGAACCTGTTCCAGTTTGAATTCATCCTTCTTGAACATGGGACACCAGAACTGCACACAGTATTCCAGATGGGGTCTCACCAACGCCGTATACAACGGTACTAACACATCCTTATCCTTGCAGGAAATACCCCGCCTGATGCATCCCAAAATCGCATTTGCTTTTTTAACAGCCGTATCACATTGGCGACTCATAGTCATCCTGCTATCAACCAGTACCCCAAGGTCCTTCTCTTCCTCCGTCGCTTCCAACTGATGCGCCCCCAATGTATATCCAAAATTCTTATTATTAATTCCTAAATGCATGACCTTGCACTTTTCACTATTGTATTTCATCCTATTTCTATTACTCCAGTTTACAAGGTGGTTCAGATCTTCCTGAATAGTATCCCTGTCCTTCTCCGTGTTAGCAATACCCCCCAGCTTGGTGTCATCCGCAAACTTTATTAGCACATTCCCGCTCTTTGTGCCAAGGTCAGTAATAAAAAGGTTAAATAAGACCGGTCCCAAAACCGATCCTTGAGGGACTCCACTGGTGACCTCCTTCCAGTCCGACAGTTCACCTTTCAATACGACCCTCTGGAGTCTCCCCTTTAACCAGTTCCTTATCCACCTTACAACTTTCATATTCACTCCCAGCTTTTCCAATTTAACTAACAGCTCCGTGTGCGGAACCGTGTCGAACGCCTTACTGAAATCTAGGTAAATTATATCTACCGCATTTCCTTTATCTAAGTAATCCGTCACCTTCTCAAAGAAGGAGATCAGATTGGTTTGGCACGATCTACCTTTAGTAAATCCGTGTTGCAATTCGTCACAATTACCATTGACCTCTATGTCCTTAACTACTTTCTCCCTTAAAATTTTTTCCAAGACCTTACATACTACAGACGTCAAGCTAACAGGCCTATAATTACCCGGATCACTCTTATTCCCTTTCTTAAAAATAGGAACTACATTAGCAATCCTCCAGTCATACGTCACAACCCCCGAGTTTATCGATCGCTTAAAAATTCTCGCTAACGGGCTCGCAATTTCACGCGCCAGTTCCTTTAATATCCTCGGGTGGAGATTGTCCAGGCCCTCCGACTTCGTCCCATCGAGCTGTTCAAGTACGGCCTCTACCTCAGTTGCAGTAATATCCACTTCCATATCCACATTCCCGTTTATCATCCCTCCATCATCGCAAGGTTCCTCACTAGTCTTATTAAAAACTGAGGCAAAGTACTTGTTTAGATGTTGGGCCATGCCTGGGTTATCCTTAACCTCCATTCCATCCTCAGTGTATAGCGGCCCCACTTCTTCTTTCTTTGTTTTCTTCTTATTTATGTGGCTGTAGAACCTTTTACTATTGGTTTTGATTCCCTTTGCAAGTTCCAGTTCAATGCGGCTTTTAGCCTTCCTCACTTTATCCCTACATGTTCTGACCTCAGCAAGGTAGCTTTCTTTACTGATCCTGCCTTCCTTCCACTCCCTGTAAGCTTTCTGCTTTTGTCTAATCCCCTCTCTGAGTTGCTTGCTCATCCAGTTTGGCCTACAACTCCTGCCCATGGTTCTTTTCCCCTTTCTCGGGATGCAGGCTTCCGACAGTCTCCGCAGCTGTGACTTAAAGTAATTCCAGGCCTCCTCCACATTTAAATCCACTAATTCCTCCGTCCAGTCCACTTCCCTAACTAATTTCCTTAACTCTTTAAAATTAGCCCTCGAGAAGTCAAAACCCCTAATCGCAGATCTACATTTGTTTATCCTTCCATCTAGTTTGAACTGAATCAGCTCATGATCACTCGAACCAAGGTTGTCCCCTACCACCATTTCTTCTACGAGGTCCTCACTGCTCACCAACACCAAGTCTAAAATGGCATCCCCTCTCGTAGGTGCTTCAACTACTTGATGAAGAAATCCATCCGCTATCACATCCAGAAAAATCTGACCCCTATTATTCGTGCAAGTACTCGTCCTCCAGTCTATATCTGGGAAGTTGAAGTCCCCCATAATCACACATTTCCCCTTTGTGTTTACTTCATTAAAGACATTAAAGAGGTCTCTATCCATATCCATATCCCAATCCGATCCCGGCGGTCTGTAGCACACCCCAAGCACTATCTCAGGGGAAGCTCTAGTTGCTTTTTTACCCAGCGTGATTTTTGCCCAGACGGACTCTGTCTTATCCATTCCATCGCATCTTATTTCGCTACATTTAATTTCATCATTGATGTACAAGGCTACTCCCCCACCTTTGCCTTTCTTCCTGTCTTTTCTGAACAGCACATAGCCTTCAATACCCGTGCTCTGGGGAGACCTGTCCTCCCACCCCACTCCCTGAGGGTCAATGGCCAGCACATGCCCTCCTCCAGAACCCAGACCTGTGGGCCTAGCTGAGCCCCACACCCAGGGCGTAAATTCTCATAGACCAGAGGTTCTCAAACTGGGGTCCATGGACCACCAGTGGCCTGCGAGCTCCATTCAGCTGGTCCGCGGATAGTTCCCTCTAAGGTGTGTGCCTGAGCGGCCTGGACCCTGGAGAAGACGCACATGTAAGGTGAGGTGGTGGACTTGGGGGGGGAATAGGGGGTAGGTGGGAGGGGGCAGTGGGGTAAGACCAGGGGGGTGGGGGGAATTTGGGATGTGCAGGGCTGCGGCAGCCAGAGAAAGAGGTGACTTTTCCCAGCTCCAGGGGCTGCTGGGGAGAAATGGCCCTCCTTCCCAGGCCCAGCTCGGGGGCTGCTGCCATGAGGGAGAGAGACCCCCCCTTCCCAGCCCCAGTCTGGGGGCTACCACAGTGGGGGAGAGAGGGAGAGACCCCCCCCTTCCCAGCCCCAGCTCGGGGGCTGCCACAGTGGGGGAGAGAGGGAGATACCCCCCTCTGTTCCAGCCCCAGCTTGGAAGCTGCTGCAGTGGGGAAGAGAGGGCACATCCATCGTATTAGAAAGATAAAACTACTGATATTAAAATATGAGTTGTGGGCTTTTATTTGTAGAACAAAAAAAGTTAATTTTTTTTATATAGCATTTTTATCCAAAGCGCTTTACAATAGTTAGCTAATGGCACAAACAACATTTGGAAAGTTCATTAAGTGGTACGCTGAGACCCTCAGCAATTTTCAAGTGGCCTGCGGAAAAAAATGTTTGAGGACCACTGTCACGGAGTATTTCCCAGAGCCCCCTCCCACCAGTACTATAAAAATCCCAGGGCTCAGTGGGGCTGGGAGGCTCCAGGCTTCGGCTGCTAGGCTTGTGAGGGGAACTCTGGGCTTCTGCCTTGCGGTGGGGTGGTGGGGCTGGGCTCCGGGATTCACCTGTGGGGAGGGGGGGTCTCAGGGCTTCAGCCCTGCAGGAGGTGCCAGGGCTTGGGACTTTGGCCCCATGGGTTTGGAATATTTACCGGAGCTCTGCTCCGGACAACTCCTGCTAAGTGAAGGGCTGCCCCATTGCCTCCCTCGCCAGCTCCCTGCGTGCACCCTGCCGGGGGAGCTGCTGACTCTGTTTCCATCTCTCCCGGAACGGTCTGTTCAGTCGGCTCTGCCCTGGCTCGCTACAGGTCTGGCTCTCCCTTATCGGGGAGCCGGCTGGATGAGTCAGCGGCCTATCAGGAGCAGGAAGGTAAACGTGTAAGGACAGGCAGGAGCCCAAGCTGTTAGGCAGGTTGCCTGGGAGCTGGGATCCAACAGTCAAGGTCCGTGCGGGGGTTGCGACATTGCATCGCCCTCCAGCAGGACAGTCTGTGAGGCTGTCGGAGAAGCTGCACCTGCAGGTGGACCGAGCCTGGTGCAGGATGAGGCTCTGGCTGCTGGCGGGTTTAGCGGCTGCGCTCACCCTTGTGGCGGTGGCCGGGGCCGACCTGGGGGACTCAACGGAGGTGGAAGATGTGGTAGGAGAGAAAGAGGTTTGTATGTGGGGGAGGGGCAGGCATGAGCAATGAGACGGGGGGACAGTGGGAGAGGGGGACCAGGGACCCCACCCATCGACCCGCAGAGGATCCGGGTTCGACATTATTCAAAAGCTGTGGAGGTTCTGGGTGCGGGTGTGCAGCGAGACACGGCGTGGATCGTGGAGCCAGCGAGGGGCAGCCGTGCTCCCAGGCCGGAGCCCGCAGGCGCTAGCTTCTCACCCGCACTGGGACCTTCCTGAACCAAAGGACTTTACGCCCCCCCCCCGCCCCACCCAGGAACACAGTGTTGGCTGTACCAGCTCAGACAATTAATCCAGCTGCTCCAGTGTCCTGCCTGTGGCAACGGGCAATACTTGGAGGCATCAGAGAGAGAGAGAGAGTGTGTGTGTGTGTGTGTGTGTGTTTGTTTTTCTCCTTCCTGGTCACTAACAGTGTGATTTGCTTCTCTACTGTAGGGTTTCAGAGAGACAGGGTGGGGGAGGTGATGTCTCTTATTGGACCAGCTTGTGTCGGTGAGAGAGAAGCCTTTGAGTCGCTCCGAGCTCTGGGTGCGGATCTGCAGAACAGTTCTGGGTGGCTTAAAAGCTTCTTTCTCACCAACAGAAACTGGCCCAGTAAAAGCTATTCTCTCCCCCATCTTGTCTGTCTCGGAGCCTGGGACCCACACGGCTACCCCAGCGCTGCAGACGACATCCTCTGGGGTCTGTTGGTTGTGTCCATCGCTTTCCTGCTGCGCTCCCGCTCTGAGTGGAAGCTGGGATCTGGGATGGCGAGGAAGCACACTGCAAAATGCTGATTGTAAAAGTAGGAATGGGGCAGCTGACGTCAGCTTGGGGAGGAGAAGCAGGGACGAAGGGGGTGACATTGGGAGGCCTTTGGTTGGAGCAGCTCAGCTGCCTAAATTACAAAAGAAAAGAATAAGGCACCTCCTCTTGGAGACCTGCAGACACTGCCCCCTCCCGCTCTCCCAAAGCCTCACTCTCCTGCAGCTTCCCCACTGCCCCTGGCCGAGAGTCTCTCCCCTGGTCCCCCCATCGCCCTGCAGCTCAAACTCCTTGTCCTGCTTTTCTGGGCACTCACCACCCAGCCCTGCCTGTGTCTCTGGCCTCGTCTCGGCTGGAATTGCCCCATCCTGTCCGATCAGCAAGTGCCACTGCCCTCCAGAGCTTTCCTTCACCCCTCACCCCCCCGCCCCGGCCTTCCAGTGTCCTCCCACAGCCTGGCCGCAAAGCCCTTCTCCTCGCTGGAGTCATGCCCCCCGAGCAGCCCTTACAAGGCGGAAACATGCTCCCTTGCACTGTAAGAGCAACATGGGACCCAGCAGGAGCCCTGTCTGCATCACCCGAGTACCCCCGGCCCTGCCCCCTGCCCCTCCTCACACTGTTACACCCTCACTTGGCCACTGTCCCCCCGCTCGGCCCAGTGGTTCTCGGGCAGTGGTTTGCAGATCCCTGGTCGGTTGATGGAGGATAGCTTTGTGTGGGTCACAGACTGCTGCCTATTCCAGCTGAGAAAGTGCACAGCTGACAAGGGATGGCCATGAGATGGGCCAAATCCTCTGCTGGTGTAAACCGGCCCAGCTCCACTGAAAGTGGGAAAGCTGTACGGGTTCTGGCTTCGTTTGGGAGCCCTTGGCATAGATGGGACACTCCTTGGGGCCTTCTTAGGAGTCTTCTGTGCAGTGCCTGGCACAGCCGTAGGCACCACAAATTAAGCGAATAACCCCTGTAATGCCCACGGGCCTTGGGAGAGACCCACATGGTCCCTATTGCTCCAGGCGGCCCTATGGGGGGAGAGACTCCCTGCCCATGACTTGGAAGCAAGTTTTAGGGCTAGTCTTCACTACAAAGTTAGGCTGACCTAACGGTATTGCTCAGGGTGGTGAAATATGTCCTGCCCTGTGGGACAGAGTTAAGGGGACAGCCCCTGGGTAGGAAGCACTATTGGTGCCTTGACCCAGCTCCCGCCTCTCAGAGCAGTGACAGAAGGACACCTCCCGTCGCTGTCTACAACTGTGCTGCTGTGGTGTGTCTAGTGCAGACGCAGACGGGCGGGGGCAGGCTGCTCGCAGGGCCGCTGGGAGTCAGAGCAGGCAGTGACACTGCGGCCGATGGGGAGGGAACAGACATTGGGCACAGCAGTGGGGCAGACTGGTCCCTGGCTGGGCCTGTCCCACCAAATCAGGCCTTCGAGGGATGGAGCAGGGCTGGTGTGCCGGGGGGAGGGATGGAGCTGACAGCAGAACACCCCGATCAAGGGTTAGCCACGTGCTTCACCCGCTGCTTGGCTGACAGCCCCCTTCCCCTCCCCACTCCCTCTTGGCCGAGCTGGGGAGGGCCCTGCTGAAAACATGTTTGTGTGACTGGGGTTTCCCCTTGCTCAGGTCAGGGCTTGTGCAATGGGCAAACATTTCATCAGGCACTTGGCGAAGGGCGGATAGTGGTGCGAGCGGGAGGGGGGAATGAGATTGAGGGAGCCCCTTTCCCATGCCCCAAATGACTTTTTGCCCTTCCAGGTTTTACCCACGGCTCACATACCTCAGCGCTCACCTGCAGCCCCCCTGCTAGTCCAGGCTGGGGCCCACACGCCAGCTGGCAAGTGACCCCCCCATCTCCCCACCCAGCTTTGCAAATGCATATCTGGCCTCAGTTGCTGTCTGGGTCTCCACACTGCAGAGCCAATGAGAGGGAAGCGAGGCAGGGAGCTCAGAGTGGGAATTTGCTGTAATGTTTTTATGAACTATCGGTGTGACTCTGGACTAGTTGCTTGGCATGGTCATATCCTGGGAGGAAGGAGTTGCTGCTCTCTCTGGGCCATGGGAGATCAGGGTTAGGGGTCTGAGACACAGGGCCTCTAGGGCTGGCTGGCTTGGACTCAGCTGAGGGGAATAGAAACCCCTTCAGGGACAGTGGAAGCCTCAATGACCCACGTTAACTCCTAGAGTGAGTTACATCTCCCTGGCTCCCTACGGGGAAAAGGGGTGCACTGCTCCCCACTGAGGAACAGCCTCGCTCAGGGCTCTGCAGCTGGTTGGACTGGCGGTGGAGAGCCATGGGGATAAACAGGAGCTGCTGGAGCCCGAAGGCCCCTCCAGGAGGTGCTGAGGCAGCGTGGCCTTGCCCTGGTGGGAAAGTGTGACCCTGGGGAGCCTGGCACACGAAGCAGGGGTACTGCTGGGGACGGTTTAATGGCTGGGGCACAGCCCAGACCTTGCAAAACCTTATAGCAGGTATCTAGGGGGCAGCGGAGCCAGAAGGGTTTCTGAAGATGTCATAGCAACGTAGGCTGATGATTGCTGCGCTAGGTCAAATGCATCGCTGGTGAGCGAAGGGAATGCATTGAATGAATTCTCTCAGAGCTTTATAAACACATCTGGTAGACAGAAAATCAGCTGAGCAGGCCCATAAATCGAGGGTAATGAAATATGGCGGGGTGCGAAGGGCTGGAGAGGCGTCCAGTGGGCATTGCAGGGTTTGGGGTTAGGTCCGGTCTGACTGAAGAGCCAGTGGGGTGCCCTGGAGAGGTGTGTGACCAGTCTGTTCACAACATCTCCACGGGACACTAAACTGGAAGGAGTCACAAACACTAACGAGGAAAGAGGAAATGACAGAAAGTTGCTGAGAGAGATTCGAAATACCACAATGGTGAGAAACAGTCACAATGGAGCCAGGGTGAGAAATACCACAATGGAATTCAGCCAGGAAAAGTAGAAGTGAAGACATGGGGGGTGTAACAACCCAAAACATAGTGGGACAGACCGGAGAAACAGCCGTGTCCAAAGAGATGTGGGGGGAGACTGAGACCGGAGAAAGAGCCGTGGTCAAAGAGCCCTGGGGGGAGACTGAGACCTGAGAAACAGCCGTGGCCAAAGAGCCCTGGGGGGAGACTGAGAAAGGAGAAACAGCCGTGGCCAAAGAGACGTGGGGGAGACTGAGACCAGAGAAACAGCCGTGGCCAAAGAGACGTAGGGGGAGACTGAGACCGGAGAAACAGCCGTGGCCAAAGAGACGTGAGGGAGACTGAGACCAGAGAAACAGCCGTGGCCAAAGAGACGTGGGGGAGACTGAGACCAGAGAAACAGCCGTGGCCAAAGAGACGTGAGGGAGACTGAGACCAGAGAAACAGCCGTGGCCAAAGAGCCCTGGGGGGAGACTGAGAAAGGAGAAACAGCCGTGGCCAAAGAGACGTGGGGGGAGACTGAGAAAGGAGAAACAGCCGTGGCCAAAGAGACGTGGGGGAGACTGAGACCAGAGAAACAGCCGTGGCCAAAGAGACGTAGGGGGAGACTAGCGCCGAGCAGCTGGGCTATGGGGCTGCCTTGTCAAGTGGCCACGAGAGAGGATGTGGGCTCGGAGCTGCGCCCACCGATGCATTGTGTCATACAGCTATGAGGCGATGTCAGTGCGGCGTGGGTGAGAGTGTCCCAGGGGCACTGAGCCCAGTTCTGGGTCCCTCAGGCCCTCACCAAATTGGGAGGAATTCAGCGAAAAGCCAGAGAAGCGCTGGAGGGGCTGCGGGGACAGGGTTATGGGAACGATGAAAATGACTAAAGTGTCACAGACCCATAGAACTGCAGGACTAGATGGGCCCCCAGGAGGCCACGGAGCCCTTCCCGTTCCCCCAGCCGGAGGCAGGGCCGCCCAGAGGATTCCGGGGGCCTGGGGCCATCGGCGGCAGGCGACTCCGGTGGACCTCCCGCAGGCGTGCCTGCGGAGGGTCCGCTGGTCCCGCGGTTCCGGTCCAGCATCCGCAGGCACGCTTGCGGGCGGTCCACCGGAGCCGCGGGACCAGTGGACTCTCCGCAGCCATGCCTGCTGGAGGTCCACCGGAGCCATGGGACCGGCAAGCGGCAGGGGGCCCCCCGCACGGCGAAATGTCTAGAGTCGGCCTTGTTCGGCGGCGGGGGGCCCTTCCGTTCTGGAACCCACCGCCGAAGTGCCCCGAAGACCCGCGGCGGGGGCCCCCCGCCGGCAAATTACCGCCGAAGCGGGACCCGCCGCCGAAGTGGAGCCCGCTCTTCGGCGGTAATTCGGTGGCGGTGGACCCCCGCTGCGGGTCTTCGGGGCACTGTGGCGGCGGGTCCCTGAATGGAAGGGCCCCCCGCCGCTGAATTACCGCCGAAAACTGGGTTGCACTTCAGCGGAAGGTCCTGCTTCGGCGGTAATGCGATGGCGGGGGGTCCTTCCGCCCCGGAGCAGAAGGACTCCCCCGCCAGCGAAGACCGGGAGCGGAAGAAGCTCCGGGGCCCGGCCCTGCAAGAGTTTTCTGGGGCCCCCGAGTGGGTGAAGGACCCCGCTCCAGGGGCCCCGAAAGACTCTCGTGGGGGCCCTTGCGGAGCCCGGGGCCTGGGGCAAATTGCCCCACTTGCCCCCCCCTCTGGGCGGCCCTGGCCAGAGGGAGTGTTAAGTGTCATACGGCGCTAGCTTGTGGCGGTGACATCACAAAGGGACTAATGGCGTGTGGCCACTTCGAGGGGAGAACGTCAGGCAGGGACAGGAACCATGGAGTGGGCCAAGGGGCCTAGCCTGGAGTAAAGAGAGAAAAGTGGGCAAAGGTAGATGGCGGCAGAGCAGGAGGAAGGTCTCCGAGCAGAGAGGGCTGGCAGACTGCGCACTTGGCCCCTGAAGGGGCCGGACAAAACACAGCACAGACTAACCCTGCCTTGGGGCCGGGGCCGGACGACGTGCTCTCCATTTCTGCCATCTGTTACCCTGTGCTCTGCCACCGCCCTGCTGTGCCAATGCCAGCCTCAGGCGCCCCGCCAGCCAGCGAACGCACCCCAGCCCTGCCCCCACGGAGCTGATCCTGCTCTGTGCGTTCCCCGAGAGTGGGCAGTGAGCCGGCGCAAAACACAGACTCTGGCAACGAGACGTGGCCCTAAGTGCTGAATTCTCTCCACTCCCAGGATCGGCAGAGAGTCAGGAGGGAGGACAAAAGACCCAGGTCACCCCCTTCCCAACCCTGTCCTGGCTGCTATTCTCCTCTGAGCAAGGTGAGCTGGGAACAACAGAGTCACCAGAGAGATGTGCTTCAATCCGCCTGCCCCTTCCCAGCCAGTGTCAGCAGGAGCACAGGGAGGGGCCTTCCCCGTCAGGCTGCAGAGAGCCCAGCTGCCACCCGAGGGGACTGAATTGCATGTTTCCAGCTTAGCTGGCCCAGCTTCACTGTCCTACAACGCTGAACTGCACAGGGACCTCTCTGCCCTCCACAGGCCGCAGCCCCCAGCCGCCTGGCCCAGCCCTGCCCGGGGCAGGTCCTGACGCTGGTGCTGAGGCCTTGCACACTGCACCGAGCCCTGAGCCGGCTCTCAGGCCACGTCTACACTACAGCATAAAATCGAAATTATTAAAACCGGTTTTATAAAACTGGTTTTATAAAATCGATTTTACGCCTCCACACTAGGGCACATTAATTCGGTGGTGTGCGTCCATGGTTCTAGGCTACCATCGATTTCCGGAGCGGTGCACTCTGGGTAGCTCAGTAAAAGAATGAGACCAATAACTTCGATTTCCGTCCACACTAACCCTAAATTGATATAGTAATATCGATTTTAGGGTTACTCCTCTCGTTGGGCAGGAGTACAGAAATCGATTTTAAGAGCCCTTAAAATCGATTTAAAGTGCCTTGTAGTGTGGACGGGTACAGCGTTAAATCGATTTAACGCTGTAGTGTGGACCAGGCCTCAGCTCTCATCCTCTCTCTGCAGCCTGGTGAACCAGCGAGAGCCAGGAGACAAGTGGAGAAACAGCAGCAACCCAGACGCAGACCCAGGCCTGAACCTACCTGGAGACCAGGCGTCCTGATTTCTCTAAGCAAGGAAACGGTGAGGCTGCAAGGCACGAGTGCAAGAGAGAGGCGATGTCACATGCACAGCACCCCAGCCCGTGCTCAGGCTGAGGGGAGGGGTGCTACGGAGGGGAAATGGTGGCTCAGAAGGAAGGGGAGCCAGAGAGCTCCAAGCTCCATAACCACCCAGCCAACCACCACTATCTGACCTCTCTCGGTGTGCGGCAGGCCTGCGAGCACCGCGGTGTCGGTAGAGAGACCTCCTGCCCCCTAGCAGGGAGCTAGAGCAGGGTCTCCTCCCCAGACTTCCCTCTACAAATATCCTGGTCCGGGTGGGTGGCCAGAGGGCTGAGAACTCCACTCCCCTTCTCCTGTTCTTTATCCCTGCTGGGGAGGACTTCTTCCGAAAAGCAGAAAACTAAACTCAACAATGGAAAATAAAATTAAAATCCCCAAAGCTAGTGACACGGATGCGTGACCTGGCCAAGATCAACAGGCCCCCCCAGCGTACAGAGCAGAGGTGAGAGCCTCATTGGGCAGTGCTATAAAGGGGCCCTCCTAGCCCCTGTGCGCCCAGGCAGGCCCTGTGGGAGACAGCCATACTGCTGCCTTCTGAGGACACCCTTGCCAGGCCTGGCCTAGGAGACGCGCAGAGGCAGAGCTCAGTATGCAGGTGGTGTGTGGCCCATGGTGCAGCCCAGACATGCTGCCATAACTCAGACAGGCTCCAGGGACGGTGGAGAATAACCCTGCCTTGGGGCCGGGGCCGGACGACGCGCTCTCCATTTCTACCGTCTGTTACCCTGTGCTCTGCCAGCGCCCTGCTGTGCCAATGCCAGCCTCGGGCGCCCAGCCAGCCAGCGAACGCACCCCAGCCCTGCCCCCACGGAGCTGATCCTGCTCTGTGCGTTCCCCGAGAGTGGGCAGTGAGCCGGCGCAAAACACAGACTCTGGCAACGAGACGTGGCCCTAAGTGCTGAATTTTCTCCACCCCCAGGATCGGCTGAGAGTCAGGAGGGAGGACAAAAAACCCAGGTCACCCCCTTCCCAACCCTGTCCTGGCTGCTATTCTCCTCTGAGCAAGGTGAGCTGGGAACAACAGAGTCACCAGAGAGATGTGTTTCAATCTGCCTGCCCCTTCCCAGCCAGTGTCAGCAGGAGCACAGGGAGGGGCCTTCCCCGTCAGGCTGCAGAGAGCCCAGCTGCTCCCCAAGGGGACTGAACTGCATGTTTCCAGCTTAGCTGGCCCAGCCTCACTGTCCTACAACGCTGAACTGCACAGGGACCTCTCTGCCCTCCACAGGCCGCAGCCCCCAGCCGCCTGGCCCAGCCCTGCCCGGGGCAGGTCCTGACGCTGGTGCTGAGGCCGTGCACACTGCACCGAGCCCTGAGCCAGCTCTCAGCTCTCATCCTCTCTCTGCAGCCTGGTGAACCAGCGAGAGCCAGGAGACAAGTGGAGAAACAGCAGCAACCCAGACGCAGACCCAGGCCTGAACCTACCTGGAGACCAGGCTCCCTGATTCCTCTAAGCGAGGAAACGGTAAGGCTGCAAGGCACGAGCGCCTTGTCACATGCACAGCACCCCAGCCCGTGCTCAGGCAGAGGAGAGGGGTGCTACGGAGGGGAAATGGTGGCTCAGAAGGAAGGGGAGCCAGAGAGCTCCAAGCTCCATAACCACCCAGCCAACCACCACTATCTGACCTCTCTCGGTGTGCGGCAGGCCTGCGAGCACCGCGGTGTCGGTAGAGAGACCTCCTGCCCCCTAGCAGGGAGCTAGAGCAGGGTCTCCTCCCCAGACTTCCCTCTACAAATATCCTGGTCCGGGTGGGTGGCCAGAGGGCTGAGAACTCCACTCCCCTTCTCCCGTTCTTTATCCCTGCTGGGGAGGATTTCTTCCGAAAAGCAGAAAACTAAACTCAACAATGGAAAATAAAATTAAAATCCCCAAAGCTAGTGACACGGATGCGTGACCTGGCCAAGATCAACAGGCCCCCCAGCGTACAGAGCAGAGGTGAGAGCCTCACCGGGCAGTGCTATAAAGGGGCCCTCCTAGCCCCTGTGCGCCCAGGCAGGCCCTGTGGGAGACAGCCATACTGCTGCCTTCTGAGGACACCCTTGCCAGGCCTGGCCTAGGAGACGCGCAGAGGCAGAGCTCAGTATGCAGGTGGCGTGTGCCCATGGTGCAGTCCAGACATGCTGCCATAACTCAGACAGGCTCCAGGGACGGTGGAGAATAACCCTGCCTTGGGGCCGGGGCCGGACGACGCGCTCTCCAGTTCTACCGTCTGTTACCCTGTGCTCTGCCACCGCCCTGCTGTGCCAATGCCAGCCTCGGGCGCCCAGCCAGCCAGCGAACGCACCCCAGCCCTGCCCCCACGGAGCTGATCCTGCTCTGTGCGTTCCCCGAGAGTGGGCAGTGAGCCGGCGCAAAACACAGACTCTGGCAACGAGACGTGGCCCTAAGTGCTGAATTTTCTCCACCCCCAGGTTTGGCTGCAAACCAGGAGGGAGGACAAAAAACTCAGTTCACCACCTTCCCAAGCCTGTCCTGGCTGCTATTCTCCTCTGAGCAAGGTGAGTTAGGAACAACGGAGTCACCAGAGAGATGGGGGCCTGAGGTTCTGCACCAGAGATGGGTTAGCAGGGACAGCAGCTGAGCCAGGGGAAGGAGAGCAGGGCAGGGGAAGCCACAGCTGCAGATTAACAATTGTGGAATAAAACACAGGGATCAACCTGGGAACGGCCCAGACGGCATCCTGCCCCCTCCGCCTCAGAGCAGGAGTCTGAGCCGGGGAATCTGCCTGAATCAGGGGTGCAAGACAGAAGAATCAGCCAGCGATGGCCTGTCTCCACTCTCCAGCCCTGCCCTCCAACCAGCCCTTCCCAAACCATCCCTAGGAAGGGCCTAACAGACGTTGGGTGTTTGTGGGCTGGGATTGTTGTTGTACTTACAGCATTTCTATACAAAACACAATTTACATGGAGAACAAGGGGGCTGCAGTGTTCTGTGTCCCAAGGTCAGAGTTAAGGTGGAAAGGCTTTACTGTAATCCCCCATTCTCAGGGCTGGATTAACTCTCCTGTGGAACAGGAACTACTAGACTTTGTGGGACCTCTGCATACAAGTCGTTTTCCTAATTTAAAACAAAATGATCATAATTCTGGCATCGAGGCTATTAATGCTGTACTAAACTTGCCTTTTAATTAACATAAAGCCATTCTGTGGTTACATTTCAGTCTTAAAACATGTAGAATATAGTTAAGTAAATTCAAAATAGCCTAATTCTTACCTTAGAACAGCTGTTATATTAGTTTCTTTCTGGGAGGGAGTTTGGATGCAGGAGTGAGCTCTAGGCTGGGGCAGAGGGTTGGGGTGCAGGAGAGGTTGAGGGGTCTGGGATCTGAGAGGGAGTTTGGGTGCAGGAGGGGGTTCTGACCTGGGGCAGGGGGTTGGGGTGCAGGAGGGGGTTCTGATCTGGGGTGGAGGAGGGGGTGCAAGGTCTGGGAGGGAGTTTGGGTGCAGGAGGGGGTTCTGATCTGGGGTGGAGGAGGGGGTGTGAGGTCTGGGAAGGAGTTTGGGTGCAGGAGGGGGTTCTGACGTGGGGTGGAGGAGGAGGTGTGAGGTCTGGGAGGGAGTTTGGGTGCAGGAGGTGGTTCTGACCTGGGGTGGAGGAGGGAGTGCGGGGTCTGGGAGGGAGTTTGAGTGCAGGATGGGTTTCTGATCTGGGGTGGAGGAGGGGGTGCAAGGTCTGGGAGGGAGTTTGGGTGCAGGAGGGGGTTCTGACCTGGGGTGGAGGAGGGGGTGCGAGGTCTGGGAGGGAGTTTGGGTGCAGGAGGGGGTTCTGATCTGGGGTGGAGGAGGGGGTGCGAGGTCTGGGAGGGAGTTTGGGTGCAGGAGGGGGTTCTGATCTGGTGTGGAGGAGGGGGTGCGAGGTCTGGGAGGGAGTTTGGGTGCAGGAGGGGGTTCTGACCTGGGGTGGAGGAGGGAGTGCGAGGTCTGGGAGGGAGTTTGGGTGCAGCAGGGGGTTCTGACCTGGGGTGGAGGAGGGGGTGCGAGGTCTGGGAGGGAGTTTGGGTGCAGGAGAGGGTTCTGACCTGGGGCAGGGGGTTGTGGTGCAGGAGGGGGTGAGAGATGCAGGCTCGGGCCAGGAGGCACTTACCATAGGCAGCTCCTGGCTGGCGGCGCAGCAGGACTCAGGCAGGCTGACTGCATGCCGTGGCCCCATGTCGCTCCGGGAAGTGGCTGGCTTCTGGCATGTCTCTGCGCGCCCCAGTGGGAGGGGAACAGTGTGTCTCCGTGCGCTGCCCGTGCCCGCAAGTGCCGCCCCTGGAGCTCCCATTGGCTGGTTCTTGGTGCTGGGGGCGGGGACAGCACACAGAGCCTCCCCCACTGCCAGGGGCCCTAGAGACGCCCTAGCATCCGGCCGCTTCCGGGAGTGGCGCGGGGCCACGGCATGCAGGCAGCCTGCCTGAGCCCTGCTGCGCCACTGGACTTTTAGCAGCCTGGAGATTGCGATCGACTGGCAGAGGCTCCAGGATCGGTCGATTGGTGACCACTGACTTGTAGATAATCATGGATTTATTTTTGCAGGGCCCCCCTTAGCCCTCGGCTGCAGCCCCTAAAGCCCCTGTGTTAATCCAGCCCTGCCCACTCCCAGCAGGACCACGGGGAGGGGCCTTCCCCGTCAGGCTGCAGAGAGCCCAGCTGCCCCCCGAGGAGACTGAACTGCATGTTTCCAGCTTAGCTGGCCCAGCCTCACTGTCCTACAACTCTGAACTGCACAGGGACCTCTCTGCCCTCCACAGGCCGCAGCCCCCAGCCGCCTGGCCCAGCCCTGCCCGGGGCAGGTCCTGACGCTGGTGCTGAGGCCGTGCACACTGCACCGAGCCCTGAGCCGGCTCTCAGCTCTCATCCTCTCTCTGCAGCCTGGTGAACCAGCGAGAGCCAAGAGACAAGTGGAGAAACAGCAGCAACCCAGACGCAGACCCAGGCCTAAACCTACCTGGAGACCAGGCTCCCTGAGTCTTCTAAGACCTGCCAAGGTGGAGGTAGGTTTGACAACTTTCTGATCCCTGAAATCCGAACATCCCTGCCCCGCCTCTTCCCCTGAGGCCCCGCTCCTGCCTCACATGTCCTCCCCCCACCTCATCGCTCGCTCTCCACCCCTGCTGGTTGCTGCCCTGGGACTCACCTGCTGCCCGCAGAGCTGGGATGGGAGGAGCTGACGTGGAACCTGCCCAATTGGGGCATGGCAGGGGTCAGTCCCTGGAGTGAGGGGCTGGGGAAATCGGGGCACAGTGGGGTGGGTGGGTCGGTCCCTGGAGTGAGGGGCTGGGGAAATAGGGGCACAGTGGGGTGGGTGGGGTCAGTCCCTGGAGTGAGGGTCTGGGGAAATCGGGGCACAGCAGGGCGGAGGGGTCCCTGGAGTGAGGGGCTGGGGAAATTGGAGCACAGTGGGGTGAGTGGGTCGGTCCCTAGAGTGGGGGTTGGGGCACAGCGGGATGGGAGGCAGGCAGGTTACCCTCCTGCCCCCTGGACAGTGCTGGTACCTACTTTGGATCCCGTTCCCGGAGCCATCAGTTCTCTCCATCAGGCGGGCGGGGCAGGGCAGGGCTAAGCAGAGCCGCTCCTCCAGGCTGGGGAGCAGCCAGTTACTGCAGCTAACCAGACCTTTAGCGTCTGCTCAGCTGTGCTGACTGGATGCTGCCAGTTTCCCTTTGCAACCAGACGTTCCGGTTGAAAACCGGACACCTGGCAACCCTCGGTGGGGGAGAATCTGTATCCCGTGAGCCCCAGATTAGCCAAGGGGTGATGGACCCCGGTGGTCCAGCCCATGCTCCGGGAGAGGGATGGGGGAAATGGTGGCTCAGCAGGAAGGGCACAGGGCACAGCTTCATCACCATGGAGCAAACCAAGCACGATCCTGATATTTCGTGGTGTATGGCAGGGAAATGGACTCTAGCTAGTGGCGCAGCCCGACCAAGGCCAGGCCAGGATGCAGAGGCAGGCGCCAGGAGGCTCAGTAGCTGATCACCAGCGAGCTCCAGCTCCACCAGGCCTTGCAAGCTCCTAGTTCCCCTGCCTGCTGTGATGTTCCTGTAGTGCATGACAGCCCCCATCCTGTCCTTCCACAGACCCTGACCCTGTCACTTCCGTCATGCTGTCTGGAGGGGCTCAGGGCTGTGAGTGCCAGTCTCAGGGCAGACTGTCAGAAGCCAGGGCAGACACCCCAAACTGGTGGCGTGTTCTATAATTAGATGTCACCAAACCAGTAACAGACATGGGCTCCTGGATCACTCTATTAATCTTCCCATGGAGCCACAGACAGGCCCCTTTAGGCTCTCCAGCTAACCTTACCACCCAGACAAACTGGACTTCGTGATAAAGGTCACATAAACCAGAAATCACCATGCATCAGGTCACTCCCGCCCCGACCCCAAAGGCCAGTCACTCACCCCAGGTCAGTGGATGCTCAGGATCTCACACCAAAGAACTAATTTCTCTAGTAAATTAAATACGTATTAGCTAAGAAAAGGAACAAGAGTTATTGAAAGGTTAAAGCAGGTAAAATACATAACAGCTGAGTCAGAGTTTGTAAGTCCAAACGATAGCAGAGATCTCTGCCAGTTCACCTTAAGTCTCTCAAGATTACTCAAATTGGTTTTTGGGGACCTCTGTCCAATCGCTCAGGATTCCCCCTGTCAGAATCCATTATAGACTCATAGACTCTAGGACTGGAAGGGAACTCGAGAGGTCATCGAGTCCAGTCCCCTGCCCTCATGGCAGGACCAAATACTGTCTAGACCATCCCTAATAGACATTTATCTAACCTACTCTTAAATATCTCCAGAGATGGAGATTCCACAACCTCCCTAGGCAATTTATTCCAGTGTTTAACTACCCTGACAGTTAGGAACTTTTTCCTAATGTCCAACCTAAATCTCCCTTGCTGCAGTTTAAGCCCATTGCTTCTTGTTCTATCATTGGAGGCTAAGGTGAACAAGTTTTCTCCCTCCTCCTGATGAAACCCTTTTAGATACCTGAAAATTGCTATCAGGTCCCCTCTCAGTCTTCTCTTTTCCAAACTAAACAAACCCAATTCCTTCAGCCTTCCTTCATAGGTCATGTACTCAAGACCTTTAATCATTCTTGTTGCTCTTCTCTGGACCCTCTCCAATTTCTCCACATCTTTCTTGAAATGCGGTGCCCAGAACTGGACACAATACTCCAGTTGAGGCCTAACCAGCGCAGAGTAAAGCGGAAGAATGACTTCTCGTGTCTTGTTTACAACACACCTGTTAATGCATCCCAGAATCACGTTTGCTTTTTTTGCACAGTATCACACTGTTGACTCATATTAAGCTTGTGGTCCACTATGACCCCTAGATCTCTTTCTGCCATACTCCTTCCTAGACAGTCTCTTCCCATTCTGTACGTGTGAAACTGATTGTTCCTTCCTAAGTGGAGCACTTTGCATTTATCTTTATTGAACTTCATCCTGTTTACCTCAGACCATTTCTCCAATTTGTCCAGATCATTTTGAATTTTGACCCTGTCCTCCAAAGCAGTTGCAATCCCTCCCAGTTTGGTATCGTCCGCAAACTTAATAAGCGTACTTTCTATGCCAACATCTAAATCGTTGATGAAGATATTGAACAGAACTGGTCCCAAAACAGACCCCTGCGGAACCCCACTTGTTATACCTTTCCAGCAGGATTGGGAGCCATTAACAACTACTCTCTGAGTACGGTTATCCAGCCAGTTATGCACCCACCTTATAGTAGCCCCATCTAAATTGTACTTTCCTAGTTTATCTATAAGAATATCATGCGAGACTGTATCAAATGCCTTACTAAAGTCTAGGTATATCACATCCACCGCTTCTCCCTTATCCACAAGGCTCGTTATCCTATCAAAGAACGCTATCAGATTAGTTTGACATGATTTGTTCTTTACAAATCCATGCTGGCTATTCCCTATCACCTTACCACCTTCCAAGTGTTTGCAGATGATTTCTTTGATTACCTGCTCCATTATCTTCCCTGGCACAGAAGTTAAACTAACTGGTCTGTAGTTTCCTGGGTTGTTTTTATTTCCCTTTTTATAGATGGGCACTATATTTGCCCCCTTCCAGTCTTCTGGAATCTCCCCCGTCTCCCATGATTTCCCAAAGATAATAGCTAGAGGCTCAGATACCTCTTCTATTAACTCCTTGAGTATTCTAGGATGCATTTCATCAGGCCCTGGTGACTTGCAGGCATCTAACTTTTCTAAGTGATTTTTTACTTGCTCTTTTCTTATTTTCTCTTCTAAACCTACCCTCTTCCCGTAAGCATTCACTATACGAGACATTCCTTCAGACTTCAAACAAAGAAGTCATTAAGCATCTCTGCCATTTCCAAGTCTCCCGTTACTGTTTCCCCCTCCTCATTGAGCAGTGGGCCTACCCTGTCCTTAGTCTTCCTCTTGCTTCTAATGTATTGATAAAAAGTCTTCTTGTTTCCCTTTATTCCCATAGCTAGTGTGAGTTCATTTTGTGCCTTTGCTTTTCTAATCTTGCCTCTGCATTCCTGTGTTATTTGCCTATATTCATCCTTCGTGATCTGACGTAGTTTCCATTTTTTATATGACGCCTTTTTATTTTGTAAGTCATGCAAGATCTCAAGGGTAAGCCAAGGTGGTCTTTTGCCACATTTTCTATCCTTCCTAACCATCGGAATAACTTGCTTTTGGGCCCTTAATAGCGTCCCTTTGAAAAACTGCCAACTTTCCTCAGTTGTTTTTCCCCTCAGTCTTAATTCCCATGGGACCTTACCTATCAGCTCTCTGAGCTTACCAAAATCCGCCTTCCTGAAATCCATTGTCTCTATTTTGCTGTACTCCCTTCTACCCTTCCTTAGAATTGCAAATTCTATGATTTCATGATCACTTTCACCCAAGCTTCCTTCTACTTTCAGATTCTCAATAAGTTCCTCCCTATTTGTTAAAATCAAGTCTAGAACAGCTTCCCCTCAGTAGCTTTTTCAACTTTCTGAAATAAAAAGTTGTCTGCAATGCAGTCCAGGAACTTATTGGATAGTCTGTGCCCCGCGGTGTTATTTTCCCAATAACTAATTTTCCCAATTAGTCCAGAGATGCTGGATCATGCTCTTGAATCAGGATTTGTAGATCCGGCTCACAGATGACATGCTGGCTTTTCACCCATATGGGTGCTTCCTTTGATGGAGAACACAGATGGAGTCCAGGACCTCAGGTCACTGCATCAGTAACCACTTGCCTTGACATTAGCATTTGCTTGTTAAAGTCCTTAAACCCTTCGTCAGCGTTCAAAAGATTTCTTTGAGGAGTAATTTGGTTAGTGATATACATAAGGCAATTGTCACGTTATAATAAAAACAGGTAAGAGGTAACAGTCACTGGTTTTTCAGGAAGTTTACACTCCAAGTGCATGCTCATCTAAATGCTAATACAACCTTTGATCTAGGGTCAAACGTAATGTGACCTGATAGCATTCGACAGGTTACAGATAAGTGAAGACAATATCATTTCCGTGACTCATAGACTCATAGACTTTAAGGTCAGAAGGGACCAATATGATCATCTAGTCTGACCTCCTGCACAAAGCAGGCCACAGAACCCTACCCATCCATTTCTATAACAAACCCCTAACCTATGTCCGAGTTATTGAAGTCTTCAAATTGTGGTTTGAAGACCTCAAGCTGCAGAGAATCCACCAGCAAGCGACCCAAGCCCCACGCTGCAGAGGAAGGCGAAAAACCTCCAGGGCCTCTGCCAATCTGCCCTGGAGGAAAATTCCTTCCCGACCCCAAATATGGCGATCAGCTAAACCCTGAGCATGTGGGCAAGACTCACCAGCCAGCACTCAGGAAAGAATTCTCTGCAGTAACTCAGATCCCATCCCATCCAACATCCCATCACAGACCACTGGGCATACTTATCTGCTGATAATCAAAGATCAATTGCCAAAGTTAAGCTATACCATCATACCATCCCTTCCATAAACTTATCAAGCTTAGTCTTAAAGCCAGATATGTCTTTTGTCCCCACTACTCCCCTTGGAAGGCTGTTCCAGAACTTCATTCCTCTAATGGTTAGAAACCTTCGTCTAATTTCAAGTCTAAACTTCCTAGTGTCCAATTTATACCCATTTGTTCTTGTGTTTACATTGGTACTAAGCTTAAATAATTCCTCTCCCTCGCTAATATTAATCCTTCTGATATATTTATAAAGAGCAAGCATGTCTCCCCTCAGCCTTCTTTTGGTTAGGCTAAACAAGCCAAACTCTTTGAGTCTCCTTTCATAAGGCAGGTTTTCCATTCCTCTGATCATCCTAATAGCCTGTCTTTGAACCTGTTCCAGTTTGAATTCATACTTCTTAAAAATGGGAGACCAGAACTGCACATAGAATTCCAGATGAGGTCTCACCAGTGCCTTACATAACGGTACTAACACCTCCTTATCTTTGCTGGAAATACCTCGCCTGATGCATCCTAAAACCGCATTAGCTTTTTTAACGGCCATATCACATTGGCGGCTCATAGTCATCCTGTGATCAACCAATACTCCAAGGTCCTTCTCCTCCTCTGTTGCTTCCAACTGATGTGTCCCCAATGTATATCTAAAATTCTTATTATTAATCCCTAAGTGCATGACCTTACACTTTCCACTATTAAATTTCATCCTATTACTATTACTCCAGTTTACAAGGTCATCCAGATCTTCCTGTATGATATCCCGGTCCTTCTCTGTGTTAGCAATACCCCCCAGCTTTATGTCATCTGCAAACTTTATTAGCGCATTCCGGCTTTTTGTGCCAAGGTCAGTAATAAAAAGGTTAAATAAGATTGGTCCCAAAACTGATCCTTGAGGAACTCCACTAGTAACCTCCTTCCAGCCTGACAGTTCACCCTTCAGTACGACCCATTGGAGTCTCCCCTTTAACCAGTTCCTTATCCACCTTTCAATTTTCATATTGATCCCCATCTTTTCCAATTTAACTAATAATTCCCCATGTGGAACCGTGTCAAATGCCTTACTGAAATCGAGGTAAATTAGGTCTACTGCATTTTCTTTGTCTAAATAATCTGTCACCTTCTCAAAGAAGGAGATTAGGTTGGTTTGGCACGATCTACTGTTAGTAAAACCATGTTGTAATTTGTCCCAATTACCACTGACCTCAATGTCCTTAACTACTTTCTCCTTCAAAATTTTTTCCAAGACCTTACATACTACAGATGTCAAACTAACAGGCCTATAGTTACTCGGATCACATTTTTTCCCTTTCTTAAAGATAGGAACTACGTTAGCAATTCTCCAGTCATACGGTACAACCCCTGAGTTTACTGATTCATTAAAAATTCTTGCTAAGGGGCTTGCAATTTCATGCGCCAGTTCCTTTAATATTCTTGGATGAAGATTGTCTGGGCCCTCCGATTTTGTCCCATTAAGCTGTTCAAGTTTGGCTTCTACCTCAGATGTGGTAATATCCATCTCCATATCCTCATTCCCGTTTGTCATCCTTCCATTATCCCTAAGCTCCTCATTAGCCTCATTAAAGACTGAGGCAAAGTACTTATTTAGATATTGGCCATGCCTAGGTTATCCTTAACCTCCATTCCATCCTCAGTGTTTAGCGGTCCCACTTCTTCTTTCTTTGTTTTCTTCTTATTTATATGGCTATAGAACCTTTTACTATTGGTTTTCATTCCCTTTGCAAGGTCCAACTCTACATGGCTTTTAGCCTTTCTCACTTTATCCCTACATGTTCTGACCTCACTAAGGTAGCTTTCCTTGCTAATCCCACCCTTCTTCCACTCCTTGTAGGCTTTCTGCTTTTTCTTAATCACCTCTCTGAGATGCTTGCTCATCCAGCTTGGTCTGCAACTTCTACCTATGGTTTTTCCCCCCTTTCTTGGGATGCAGGCTTCCGACAGTTTCTGCAGCTGCAACTTAAAGTAATTCCAGGCCTCCTCTGCATTTAGATCCACAAGTTCTTCAGTCCAATCCACTTCCTTAACTAATTTCCTTAATTCTTTAGAGTTAGCCCTTTTGAAGTAAAAAACCCTAGTCCCAGATCTATTTTTGTTTATCCGTCCATCTAGTTTGAACTGAATTAGCTCATGATCACTTGAACCAAGGTTGTCCCCTACAACCATTTCTTCTATGAGGTCCTCACAACTCACCAGAACCAAATCTAAAATGGCATCTCCTCTTGTTGGTTTTTCAACTACTTGGTGAAGGAATCCATCTGCTATCACATCCAGAAAAATCTGAGCCCTATTATTCTTGCTAGCACTTGTCCTCCAGTCTATATCTGGGAAGTTAAAGTCTCCCATTATCACACATTTCCTATTAGTGTTTGCTTCATTAAAAACATTAAAGAGGTCTCTATCCATATCCAAATCAGATCCCGGCGGTCTGTAGCACACCCCAAGCACTATCTCAGGGGAGGCTCTAGTAGCTTTCTTTCCCAGTGTGATTTTTGCCCAGACAGACTCGGTCTTGTCCATTCCATCACTTCTTATTTCTTTACAGTTAACCTCCTCATTGATGTACAATGCTACTCCACCACCTTTGCCTTTATTTCTTCTTTCCTAAACAGCACATAGCCTTCAATATCTGTACTCCAGTCTTGACTACTATTCCACCATGTTTCTGTTATCCCTATAATATCCGGTTTCACTTCCTGCACCAGTAGCTCTAGTTTCTCCATTTTGTTCCCTAGGCTCCTCGCATTAGTGTACAGACATCTTAATTTTTGCCGTTTGGCTTCACTGACATTCTTTACCCTGTTAGGCACAGACATTCTACCACCAGCATCACCTGATAGTCTGCTATCTACACTACCCTTCCTCCTTATGCCAATTCTTCTGTCCACGGCTGTAACCCCTCTTACTTTGTTTACTTCCCTCTCAAGGTTAAATTCCGGTGTGGAGATCTCCTGGACATCTCCCAACCATTTCCCCCGAATTCCTAGTTTAAAGCTCTCTTGATCAGTTGGGTGAGCCTCCATCCTAGAAGTCTATTTCCCTCCTTACTCAGGTGAAGTCCATCCTAAGAGAACAGTTCTCTGTCCATGAGTGCTTCCCAATGGCTGTACATCCCAAAGCCCTCCTTATAGCACCACAGCCTGAGACATCTGTTGATCACCATAATCTTGTCACACCTTTGATGTCCTTCTCTAGGAACCGGCAGAATCCCACTGAAGATCACCTGAGCCTCGATTTCCTTAAGCATCTTCCCCAGTCTGGCATAGTCTCCCTTGATACATTCCAGCGAGAATCGAGCCGTATCATTCGTTCCCACATGAAGGACAATCAACGGATTCTTTCCTGCCCCGCTCCCGCTAGGATCCTTTTCAGCCTCAGGTCCACATCCTGTATCTTAGCACCCGGCAGACAGCACACTCTTCTGTTCTCCCGATCAGCTCTAGTTACAGGCCTGTCTATTCTTCTCAGTAAGGAGTCCCCCAGTCACATAGACCTGCCTTTTCCTGGTGACAGTGTGATTCTCCGGTCTATCCCCTGCACCCACTGGCTGCAAGTCCTCTCGATTCCTGTTCACCCTTGCAATCCTCCTGGGGCTTATATTTGGTGTTGCCTCCATTGACTCCTCCCCTCCTCCTGTAGGACTATCAGCTCTTCTCTTTTTCCTTGCCCTCTCTCCTTCAGCGATCACCTGCTGTGCCCCTTCTTCATTTTCCAACTCTGCAAACCTGTTCCTGAGTTCTGTTTCTCCTTCACTGGCCCGTCTTTTCCTCCGCCTGGTTCTCCTAGTCACATGCTTCCACTGTCCACTTTCCTCACCCAGCAGTCTCTCCTCTGAGCTCTTTGGTCCTGCTTCCATCTGCACGTCTGAGCTTATCCCTTCAGCCCCCTCGTGTCTGTGCTCCATCGTCTGCTCAAACCCCCTTCTAAACTCGACCAGAGTTTGCACCTGCATCTCCAGTCCTCGGATCTTCTCTTCCATCAGCTCTATCAGGCGGCACTTCATGCAGACAAAAACTCTTTTCAGGTGCCCCCTCCAGGGTCATGTACATGCCGCAGCTTCCACATCCAGTCATCCTCATTGTGTCCTCCACTGCTACCTCTGTATCAGTCATGGCCTTCCCACCTACAGCCTCGTAGTACACGAAACACAACACAACACAAACCCCCAACAGGCACCAGAACACTGGCAGACCACCGCCCTCTCCCTTAACTAGCCTGTCAGTTCCTCTGTCTTAGTCTCCCCCGCAACCTCCTCCAAGAGAACTCCCTCTGAAACTCCCCTGTTTCCAGCTCTGTTTGCTGGCTGCTGTGCCGCTGCCTGACTGGCTGGCTACTTTTATAGGACCCCTAATCGGGTAAGCCCCGCCCCCTAATCAGGGCTCCGCTGCTGTCCCAGCACACTGCCCCTAGCAGCCTCCACACATACAAATTACACAATACAATCCACAAACTACAAAAACCTTTGAAACTAACTTAACAGGCGAGTGAATTAGCCTGCTGCCTTGGTCTGCTGGCCACCTGTTCGACAGCATCCCAATCTCCTCCGGTTTGTTCTCTGCACCACTGGCAGCGTTAGCATGAGCAAAGCTAACCTGGCTGCCCGAGTGCACCCAGCGCACCATGGAAAGGACCATTGCAGGACACTGGGAAGCTCGGAGCTGATGTTTATGTGCCAGGGGAGCTCCCAGAGCAGAGGGGAGAGGTGTCTCCATCGCTGCCTTCAGCTCCTGGCACACTGCAGTGTCAGCACAGGGAAGGGAAAAACCCATTCAGGTGCCAGTGGAGATTTAATGGCAAACTCAGCCCTTAGTCGTCCCACGATGGGGCTAGGGCTCCATGTTACCAACTGAGTTCCTGCCCGTGGGACAGTTCTGCAGCCTGAAATGAACTCAGCGAGGGGCCTGCTGCCCGAAGCAGAGCTCCCTCAGCTCAGACCCAGGCTGTCTCATAGGCCTCCCGTTACCTGGAGATCACACTGCAGTGTGGCGTTAACATTGTCCTTCTGCAGGTCCAGGATTCAGAAGTGAGAACCAGGAGGGAAGTTGAGAGATATCCGCAGCAGCGACCTAGACCCAGATCAAATTCTCCAGGGCACTCACTTTACAACTTTGGCTATATGACTCTTCTTTCTTCCTCTTCCAACATGAGCCTCCAGGTAGAGTAAAACGAGAGGAGGGCGGCAGCTGTGAGTTTCATGTTAACTAATGAGCTGGGCCCTGTGCAAATCACCATGTCACAGAGGGCCCAGAAATCGGGCTGTGCCCCCAAATCATGATCTTTCCAATATTTTTTTTTTAAAGAAAATGTCTGCAACAGAGTCCTTACTACAAACAATTCCCTTAGCTAGTCAGTTTCACAGCAGGGCTACTCAAAACTGACCATCCTTACTTGTGAAATTCGTTCCAGCCTTGAAACTGGCTTAGTTCAGTTGTGGTTTGCAGTGTTGTTGTAGCTGGGCTAGACCCAGGGTATTTGCGAGACAAGGTGAGTGAAGTAGTATCTCTTTCGGACCAACTTCTGTTGCGCAAACTCTGTGTAAACAAGAGACAAGCGCTAAGAGCTCTGTTTAAGGTGGAAAACTCATCTCTCTCACCAACAGAAATTCCAGGAAAAGGTATCACCTCCCCCACCTTGTCTCTCTGCATTTAGTTGTGAAATTCATTGTGTGCAAACTCGGGGGAAATCAATATTTTGCCATTGACGCTGTCATGCATTTTGTAAAAGAATTGTGATTTACCCACAGCCCGGCTAACACGCAATGAAACTCCACAGCCTAAGCGCCAGGGCCCAAGGGAAGCTGATGTGTCCTTGGGAGGCTGGGGCAGGGAGAGGGGACGGGCGTTGCTGAGGGGAAAGGGAGGCTCGGAAGGAAGGGCACAGCACACTGCCAAGGCATGCTCAGCTTAGGGTATGTCTACACAGCGAAGAAACACCTGCGGCTGGCCCATGCCAGCTGACTTGGGCTCATGGGGCTTGGGATGTTTCATTGCTGTGTAGACATCTGGGCTCAGGCTGCAGCCCAAGCTCGGGGACCTGCCCAGACGTCTACACAGCAGTGACACAGCCCCGTGGCCTGAGTCCTACGCGCTCGAGTTGGCTGGCACGGGCCAGCCGCGGGTGTTTAGCTGCTGTGCAGACACGCCCTTGGATGCCAGAGGCTCCATTGCTGATCACCAGCCAGCCAGTGCCTCTGCATCCGCACTAACCGGGGCTTGCAAGGTCCCTGTGCTCCTGCCTGCTGTGGGTTTTCTTTAGTGCATTACATGGGTGGGTGAACCCCCATTTCGGGGAGGCTAACCCGCTGGCCCCACCCCTTCCACCTGCACCCTCCCTGTGGCCGGAGGAGCCCCAGAGCCCCCCCACCTCCGCCAGAGGAGACCCAAGCCCTGCCTGCCCTGAGCTGCCGGCCATCCCGCCCCAGCTGAGCTGCTGGCCTGACCACTGGGCCAAGCCGCTGGCCTGACCTCCAACCAACCCACGTGCTGCCCCAGAGCCGCTGGCCCGATCTCCTGCCTGGCCCCAGCTTCCCAGGGCAGCCCCAGGCCCTGGCTGCTGCTGGCTGGAGCTGAGCCCCCACCAGCTTCAGGGGAAAGAGGGAGGGAGGCGGGTCCTTGGGGCAGAAGATGGGCGAGGCCATGGCCTGGGTTAGGGGAGGCTTAGCCTCCCTGGCCATGGATACCGGCCGCCCATGGTGTGTTCCAGCCCTTAGCCTGTCCTGCAGCACTCCCGCCCCACGGCTCCCTGCTGCTCTGCTCTCTCAGCACTGCGCGCACCACTGGTGTTAGTGAGTCTCCCATGGCAGCGCATGCTGCCCTCCTGGGAAGCCGGGAGCTGGCCAGGAGAGCTCGGTGTGCCCAGGGGCGAGATGTGCCTCATCCATGCTGCTCACTGGCAGCAGAGTCTGGCCCAGCACGAATGAAGCCCAGTGCCAGCTCTCTCCTTGCCCAGGGGCGAGACGTGCCCTGTCCATGTTGCTCACTGGCAGCAGAGCCCGGCCCAGCGCGAATGAAGCCCAGTGCCAGCTCTCTCCTTGCCCAGGAGTGAGATGTGCCCGGTCCATGTTGCTCACTGGCAGCAGAGCCTGGCCCAGTGTGAATGAAGCCCAGTGCCAGCTCTCTCCTTGGCCAGGGGTGAGATGTGCCCGGTCCATGTTGTTCACTGGCAGCAGAACCTGGCCCAGTGTGAATGAAGCCCAGTGCCAGCTCTCTCCTTGCCCAGGGGTGAGATGTGCCCGGTCCATGTTGTTCACTGGCAGCAGAACCTGGCCCAGTGTGAATGAAGCCCAGTGCCAGCTCTCTCCTTGCCCAGGGGCGAGATGTGCCCGGTCCATGTTGCTCACTGGCAGCAGAGCCTGGCCCAGTGTGAATGAAGCCCAGTGCCAGCTCTCTCCTTGCCCAGGGGCGAGATGTGCTCCGTCCGTGCTGCTCACTGGCAGCAGAGCCCGACGCAGCGCGAATGAAGCCCAATACCTGCTCTCTCCTTACACAGGAGCAAGATGTGCTCCGTCCATGCTGCTCACTGGCAGCAGAGCCCGACGCAGTGCAAATGAAGCCCAGTACCAGCTCTCTCCTTGCACAGGGGCCTGCACCACAAGGGCGAGGCAGGAGGGCGGCTGAAGGAACTGAGCCACGCACACTAAAACCCAAGCGACCCAGGCTGCCCTGCTCGGGCTGCTACAGCCCTTTAGTGTCCCCCAAGGTAAGAGGCAGAGACCAGCCGAGGGATTCCCGGACTCAGACCGAGGGCTGGGAACTCCCCAGGAGCTGCAGGACTCAGCCTGTGGAGCTAAGCTAAGCTATACAGATCACACTGGAGCATTGCATGCTGGGACCCATAGCCTCCATTGGCCATAGGCTGCATTTTACCAGGGGGCTTCCGGCTGGCCATCCCTACTGAGAGCACAAGCTGCACTGTGCTCCCCTCTGCCAGCGAGACAGATGGACCAGGGGCTGGAGGGCTGATTCGGGGCACGTAAGCACGACCTAGGTGGAGAGTCTCCTTTAGGTGCCGTGCTAAGAAATGCTGCTTCTTTCAGACCCCACTGGCTTCAGGCCCAGTTCCAGGTGCAGTGAGTTCCCTGGACGGAGCTGCAAGAACCTGCCTTCTTCCCTTCTAAAGAAGGGAATAAATAAAGAGCTAGCTAACTAAACAAATAAACCCCAGTTCCCTCTGGGGCAGGGCTGTGGGGCCGCAGAGGGGAAGATATCCCAGTAGTCTTCATTTTGATAGATAGTAAACTCATAGGGGGTCAGACTATAATCCCAGTTATACCAGTGTCAATCTGGAGTAACCCCATTAGCATGAGTGACTTTCGTTACCCCAGGGTAAATCTCGAATAACCATTGGATTAAATGGAGTTACTCTGGATTTGCAGCTTTACAGCTTTGTAGCGCAGGGAATTTAACTAAAAAAAAAGTTAGTGCAAACCCTCCCCCACACCACCCCATGACCCGAAGCTCTGAAGCTGGCCCACTGGCTTCCCAGGTGAACATCAACATTATTGACCTGAGACCTACGGTAAATATTGACCAGCATGAAGTCAGTGTTAATAATTACCTCCAGGCACAAGTCTTGCTGTTTGCTGAATCATGGAGTCCTTGTAAACAGTTACATTGTCCTTAATGTCTCCAACACAGGTATCTGGGTATGTGCAGGGACTCAGGACTATGAGAGCCAAATCATCCCCCCCCCACCCCACCCCAATAAACATTGACAGTCGAGATGAGAAATGTGGGCAGAGTTAGAGGTCCAAGAAAAGCTAGTCTTTGTCTCTTGTGAGCCAATCGGGAGGCAAAGATTTGCATATCTGAGCAGGTAGGCTACAACATGAGCGTTGGGAACACCATGGTTGGTGTCTGAGCCCCGCAGGACTATCACTATTCATTATGGGCTGGGTTCTGTGGGGTAGCACCTTGTTCCAGGAGTGGCCCTACGGGACCACTGGAACCGTTGGTGGTGAGAGTTTTTGGTCAGTGAGAGTGAGGGGACCAGACTCTGGTGCTAGCTGTTACGTGCCAACGAGGCGAGCGGTGCTGTACAAGACCCTAGGAAAGGCAGCTCCAAAAGCAAACCCAATCCTAACAGCATCTGCTACCCTGATGTCCCTGAGATCACAGGAGCAGGCTCCAGGGACAGACACTTGGTCAGGCCAGAAGAATGTGATGATGACAAAGTTTTTTCACCTTTCGTACTCTGTCTCTGCCGCTTACAAGCAGCAACGCCGGGGTGGGGAAGGCACTCGACTGTGGTGGGTTAGTGTCCCTGAACCTGGGACATCAGGAGGGGAGAGAAAAGGGGTTAAATAGGCATCTCTTAGTTAAGTGAGAGCGAAGGGTCAGGCGGTGATGACATACGTACTGGAAAGGCCACCTGATAAGTGGCCCAGCAGCCAACTAACGCGCACCCTGACGGTGCCCACTGCTCTCAGGGAACAGCTCAGGCATTTGAAGAAATTCTGTGGAGACATGGTTGTTTTGTGTGTATACTTCCACTACCAAAAGTAGTCCACAGTGGAAAGATAAACGCAAGTGTAACCCTTCTGCCAGGTGGAGCCGGCAGTAACAAGGGTTGGGTTCAGTATCTTGGGGTTCTTCTTAACAAAACTAAACAGAACCGCCTCAAGCCCCCACCCAGTAACCTGGGAAAATTTAACCCTCTTGTCTCCCCTCGCAAGCACTGAGTCTGTGGCTAGCCAAGAAAACTTTTAATAAAAGAGGAAAAGAACCCGGAATTAATTTGGGGAAACACTATGACCACAATCCGAAAGCACGTGACCCCGAGTAAACACCCACCCCAGAGTATGTTGGGCAGTGCCCTTTGCCTCAGTTTATCACCTTGCGCTGTGAAAGTCTGACAACAAATGTTCATTTAACACATCGCTCCCCTCTCCCTCCACCGCACCCCACCCGCAGTTACAGTGCTTGGTCAGCAGTGGTGCCAGCACGTGAGTTCACCTCACATCCCAGGGAGGGGACATCAAGCCATGCCTGAGCTGCTGCACTGCGGCTGCAACTAGCTCGCAGTTGCTGTTGTTCCCTCGGCCTGGCACTGCCCACTGCCAGGGCTGTTCATTCTGCTGCAGCCAAGGGCTCTGGCCCCACGGTCTCTCTGCAGCAGTGTCATGCTCTGAGGCCCCACCACTTAACCCAGGCCTCAGTGGGTAGCAGGAAACGTCTCTGCTAGTGAAGGCTGGGCAGGGTCTTTCAGGACAACACTGGCCCACACCAGGTCTTAGGCTCAGCACCTGGTTATGGGTGGTTTTAGCTCTAGCCGTCATTGGACAAAACAAGGACTCTCAGGGGAGTCTAATAGCTCTGGCTTCAAACAGAAGAGAGGAGAAGGTCAGATAGTAGGTAGGATTTGGCATCTCTACCCTCTGCTGAGCAAATGAGGTTCAGTTTAAGGGAACCCCTCAGGCAGGCAGGCTAAGTACTGTTCTGCTGCCCATTACTCGTACAATAAGGATAACCACATTTCATCAGCCCTGCATTCAGGCTAATGTGAAAATGATCTAGTACCCGGGGCTAAGGGAAGGATGTCTATACATCTGGGTACAATGCTTGAATCATACAGAAATACAAAGTCTGGGTTAAAAGTCATAAGATACATAAAATACATAATCAGCACTATCCCAAATGTAAGTTAATAAATTTAATAATACAGTTTAGATATTAGTGTCCAAATATTCAGGCACATAACTCATAAAAGGTTACACTCCGTGTGTTTTGTAACCCAGTGCCAGCCCACAGGGATCACTCTGGGAAAGCCGCTCCATCATGCTGCACACCTAGGCAGGGTGACCATGTCTATGCACACAGAGGCTGCTCCCCCTAGCCCCTCACTAGCTCATTCAGACCCTGCTCACACAGGTAGTAGGGAAAGGTTGCAAACACTTTTCTGTTTGGAACAGATTTTTATTCCTAACTTTTCCTCTCTCAGATTCTGCTCAGAGTTCACAGTTCCTTCTCCTCCACCCGCGCCCCCCCCCGGCTCTGTTGGCAGCAGGTTATGACCTGACAGTTTCAATTCTTGCTCGTATAAAAACTAGCCTGGGGCCCAGTTCCCGAGGTGCCACTCGTGGGTTTGGACACCCTGGAAGCCCTCAAAGTGCTGCTGAGGGGGGAGGGGCAGTGTAAGCCTGTCCGATTTCTTATTTTTCCTCTTTCTCACCAGCTGCTGTTTCTTCACTCCTCTCTCCCGCCCTCCCCTTTAGCTTCTTTCCCCGTGTCTATCTTTGGGAAGCCGCTCCCACTTGCGCTAAAGGAGATCTCCAGTGGCTATCAGCAATAGTAGGAGCTTTATCCCCTCTGTAGGCTGTGCCCAGCCAGCAGACGGTGACATTCACCTCCGCCCCCCCACCCCAATTCCTGCCTTGCAGCATGTCCCTGATGCACAGCTCTCTCCTGCAGGACAACCACCAGCAAGAGAGAGTTAAGAGGGAAGGCCAGAAACCACAGCAAGACAGACCCACAAGGAAGCCCACTTGGAGACCCGGCTCTGGGTCCATCCTAGGCTTGGTACAGTAAGAGGGGAAGAGGGTGGAAGCCCTGAGCTCCAGACTAACTAACAGGCAACAAAAGCCTGTTCCGTAATCAATGGGGCACAAGGGGGGCTCACAGGGCCGTCCTTAGGATTTATGGGGCCCTACGCAGTATTATTAAACTGGTGCCCCTATGCCGGATGGCAGCCCAAGCTCACAGCCTGGTGGGGGAGGGGGAGGAGGGACTTGACAGCAAAGGATAATGAGATGCCCAGCCTGCCTCATGGTGGCGGAGAGTCACAGTTCACCGCAGAGACTTCCATGCACTCTCCCTCATGCAGAATGGACATGAAGAAAGTACCTAATTAAAAGCACTAAAATTTGGGAATAAAAAATGTCAGTCACAGGTTTTTTGATATGCCCTGAAGTTTGTCAGAGATTTATTTGCAAAAACTTCATAGTAAGGGTGAGTCAGCTGTCCTGCTGAATACAACATTACATATAATGGAATACATGATGCAGCTCTTCTCTGTTTTACATTTTCTTCATCAGTATTTCTAAGTTGAATTTATATTTTAAATGTACTCAAATCTTAAGCCAGCATTCCAGATTACTACATATTTAACTCACTGAAACAAAGACATTATTTTAAATTAATCAGAGAGGTTTAGTGTGTTCAGAACAATGTTCATTGCTTTTAGAAAAAGGGAACAGTAATTTACTTTGTGTGATCTCCATAACAAGAGACATGGTTATGAAATTTCACCAACTTTAAAAAAATATGTTTCCAAAGATTTTAGGTATAACAAGGATTTTGTCTTACTAAGGTACTGATTTTGCTGGAGGGTTCTTTTAAAACTAGTTTGTCGGCTAGTCAGAAGTAAAGAAAGGGAACTCTTTGTCCAGCTATCTGGAAGGGAAGGACTGTTGTCCCTTTAAGGGCTCTCTTCAGTGAGGAGTGGGGAGAGAGGTGGTGAAGGGATGGACAGAAAGGACAGGAAGACTTGGAAGCACTTTTTTTTTAACTATAGTA
Source organism: Gopherus flavomarginatus (assembly GCF_025201925.1). Classification (NCBI taxonomy): domain Eukaryota; kingdom Metazoa; phylum Chordata; order Testudines; family Testudinidae; genus Gopherus; species Gopherus flavomarginatus. Next base: position 2,599,784 of record NC_066618.1, on the reverse strand, counting down.
ATTAAAATGTGTATTTTAGATAAGGGAGGTCTTTTGAAGGATTTATTTAAAAAACTATGTGTGAAGATCCACCCATCTAAGGCTAAAGATGATTGTGCATCTAAAACTCTATGCAAGCATTTTTTAGAAATGTGATTTTATAATCTTCACCAGCTCACTAATGAAATATTTTTAAAGCAAATTTTAAACTAAGGTCCTGTAGACTGACATGTTCTGTGTAAATATTACATTAATGCACAACTGTTTTTGTCAGTAAAGTCAGAAACTGACAGTATAAAAATTTATTTGGGCATAAGCTTTCGTGGACATCTGATGAAATGGGTTCTAGTCCACAAAAGCTTATGCCCAAATAATTTGTTAGTCTTTGAGGTGACACAAGGACTCTCCTTGTTTTTGCTGATACAGACTAACAGGACTACCACTCTGAAACCTGTCAGTATATACCTTGGGGTTGGCAAATGCCTGTTAAATGGCTTTATTACCCCTTGAATGTCTCTTTAACAGTTTCAATGTTGTGCTAATAGGTCTGGCAGGCTGGAGGTTTTTTCACTTTTAACTACTAGATTCCCTCCCAAGGAAGACTCACCAGGCTAGAGCAGCCATCTGTGGGAGCCTGCAGGAAGGGTCAGAACAGGGATAGGAAAACAAGAGGGTGGACACTAAGACCCAGTGGTGCCCCAAATTTTCAGGTGCCCTACGCAGCTGCCTATGTTGCCTATGCCTAAGGACGGCCCTGGGGGCTCAACTTTCTGGTTGCTCTTAGGAGACAGTGTCGGCCAGGATGCAGCCAGAGCACATGCTCCAGGAGATGGGAGGGGAGTGAATGAGGGGACATGCTGGTGCAGAAAGTACGGGACCAGGGAGAGCACCATGCTCCACAGCCATGGAGCAAACCAGCCCCCTTCTGGAGGAAGGGAAGCCCTAGGAGCTGGTGGGGAGGTGAGCACAGTGCTGAGACCCCCACACGACTGTGACAGCAGGGGAGAAGCCTCCCTCGAGAGGTCTGTCTACACTAGAGCTGGGAACATGGCCCCCAACCTGGGCAGGCAGACTCACGCTGGCTCTGCTCCAAGTAACATGCTAAGAATAGTAGTGTGGACAGTGCGGTGCGGGTGGCGGCTCGGGCTAGCCCCCTGCATCCAAGCCCGTCCACCCCCTGGGCCTGAGCTTCCACCCTCGCTGCCACGACCGCGTGGCTATTTTTAGAGCACTTGCCTGAGCGGAGCTAGTGCGAGTCTGTCTCCCCAGCTGCAGCCTGGACAGAGCCTTAGATCCCCAGCGAATCCGCCAGGGCCCTCGCGTGCTGGACCAGTGCAGCCCAGGGACGGTGGCTCACCATTGCTGCAGAGGCAGCAGGGCGCTAACCGCTTGCACGCATCCCCCCGGCCTCACCCCATGCTGCCCTGTAAGCCCTGGCCTCCCAGTGACTCGCCCCTAACCCTCTCCTCTCCTCCTGCAGCGTCCCCATGAGGAAGTCAAAAACAAGCTCCCCGCCCCCAAGCTCCCCTGTCCCGGCTGCCATGGATCTGTAACCACTGGCCAGGTGAGAGGTAGCCTCAGCGGGGAACAGCACGATGCAACCCAGGGGCCCCAGGGAGGGCAGGACTCTGAGCCGGGGACGCCTTCCTGCTCTGTTCCTCTTCCTTCAAACACAACTAACTTGATGCAGTTGGTCAGGGAATGCAGGACAGGAGAGGGAGGGCAGAGCGAAGGGGGGACGGTACCTGCTGTTGCCACTGTCCACAGAGGCTCGGAAAGTCCCGTCACAGCCCCCACCTCCAGCTGGGACATGCGGGGAGATGCCCTGGGGTGAGAGCTCTGGGGAAACGCGCTGCAGAGCTGCGATTGCTCTGCTCTCCCTGCCACCTATCACTGACCCGCCTGCTGCAGAGAGACAGCGACGGAGTCCCGGCTGGCAAGGAGGCGTTTGCTCAGCCCTGCCCGGCTGTCAGGGTGAAGAGAAGAGCTGCTGGGGCTGTATTGCTCCTTCGCTAGTGCTGTCTGGGCTCAATGCACACTAGGGACAATAACGACTGAATCCTCCAAGCCCCCTTGCAGGAAGCGGGTCAGAACTATCGCCTTAGACAGATGGGGAAACTGAGGCACAGAGAGCTTAACGGGCACCTGGTGAGTCCATGATGGAGCCAAGATTAGCAGTCAGGAGTGCCTGGTTCCTCAGCCATCGGCTGATTGTCAGAGCACCCTGCCCGCACTCTGCTCCTCTGCCTGAAGGGTGGTGGTCGTGTGTGCCAGGCCTGGCTAGCTCCTCTGGGATCCCTTGCCACCCTGTCCTATGGCGGCAAGGAGCAGCAGGCGGAGAGGACGCTGTAGGTGACCCCTCTCTGTCTCGTGCAGGAGGGGCGCTCTGCTGAGGGGATCCTGAGCCCCAGGACCAGGAGAGAAGACGAAAGGCCCACGGTGGCGAAGCGCAAAGCCAAGCAGAGAGCAAGAGACGGACTGTACTGTGCTGGCTGCTATTCCGGCCTCACGCTGCGGAGCCAGACGCCCCCCTTGAGAGAGGCGGCGGATGGAGGATCAAGCAGAGATTAGCTACTGCACCCACCTGAGGCGGAGTCCTTCCAGGCCTCACCTCCCTTGTGTAGCTAGGCAGCAGCCCAGGCTGGAGTCTGGTAGCCACCCATCCCCTCCATGCCCCTGAGATCAGTTACACGGAATCTGGATCCCAACCCCCCCTTCACCCTCCAGCCAGTACAAACACCCCCTGCTTCTCCTGCTGTAGGGCTGGGATGGATCCAAGGCCCCTTTCTCTGCATCCTGCAAACCCACAACCCCACCCGCCCCTGCCTCGTTCCCTGTAACAGCACAGACAAGGGGAGCGTGGCCGCCAGGGGACCAGAACGGCCTGTCCCATGGTGCCCTCTGGCCTCGCAAGCCGCTGTGCAGAGGCAGATAGATAGCAATGAAATGAAAGCTCCGTAGAAAGGGCTGAACTCCCAAGGGTGTACGTGGGTCCAGCTCTGCTGCGCTGAGTGGAACTGCGCCCGTTTATACCTGCGGGGAACGTGAGCTAAGAGTGCAAATAAACACAAATACACTCGCTCTGTGTGACCTGCTCCTGTTGGCAGGGCTGGGCCTTGAGTAAGTACTGCACGACTGCCCAGGGCTTCGCCGGCCCCTTTTCTTCAGCTCATTTACTCCTGGTGTCCTCTGCTGAGGAGAGGGGGCCAGAGAGCTCCGTGCTGCATGAGCCAATGGAGGAGGGGTCACATAGCCGCTTTAATTTACAGATACATGCTGTGGAGACCACAGCTCCCAGCATGCAATGCTCCTCCTCGAGCTGCATGGCCTAGCTGAACACCCTCGCACTCAGCACCGCCGTTCTGGTGGCCCCACAGCCCCATACACAGTGGGAGATTTGGTCTCAGCTCGTGGTGCCGTATTACAGACCCACCATGACAGCTGGCTCTAGGGCCTGGCTGTGCCATGGGGACCCTCTGCTCTGACGGTGGCTCTGTAGCCAGGGCTGACGCATGCTGTTATCTGGTGCAGAGGGGGGTGATTTGCAGTGTCGCTGCCTGTGCAGCACCTATTCTTTGCATAAAGAGAGGAATTTAATTAGCTCTTTAATGAGCTGAAAATCCGAAAGGCCTCCTGTGAAAAGTGGAAACATGGACAAATTGCAAAGGAGGAGTACAAAAGAACAGCGCAAGCACATAGGGACAGAATCAGAAAAGCAAAGGCACAAAATGCGAGTTACACTAGCAAGGGAGATGAAAGGAACTTGAAGTGGTTCTATAAGTACATGCGCAGCAAGAGGAAGAGAAAGGAAAGTTTAGACCCACTGCTTAGTGGGGAGGGAGAGCTGGTAATGGATGACACCAAGAAGACTGAGGTGTTTAATGCCTCTTTTGTTTCTGTTGTCACTAAAAAGGTAAATTGTAGCCAGATACTTAACACAATTAATATTAACAAGAGGGAAGGAATGAAAACCAAAACAGGGAAAGCACAAGTGAAAGACTATTTAGATAAATTGGATGTATTCAAGTCAGCAGGGCCTGATGAAATTTACCCCAGGTTATTTCAGGAACTAGCTGAAACCGTCTTGGAACCATTAGCGATTATCTTTGACAACTCATGGAGGATGGGTGAGAGCCCAGAGAACTGGAGAACAAACATGGTATCTCTCATTAAAAAGGGAACAAATTGGCCCCGGGGGATTATAGACCAGGCAGCCTAAAACGTCAATATCTGGAAAGATACTGGAACAAATGATTAACCAATCAGCTTGTGAGCACCTGGAGGATAACGAGGTTACAGGGAATAGCCAGCAGGGGTTTGTCAAGAACAAATCATGCCTGACCAACCGAATTTCCTTCTGTGACAGTTTACTGGCCGAGCTGCGGGGAAGCAGTAGATGTGGAGGTCTTGGTTCTCACCTTCTGCTGGCAGGGCCTGTGTGGCGATGAGAACTCTGTTAAAGGCCCTGTATCCTACTGGTTCCTCTCAAAAGAGCTGAGCTGAGGATGACGAACAGTGGATGGTGCAGAGCTGAGGTGGTGACTTTGAGGTGCCAGACAGCACAGAGGTGGCGTGAACACACGCCCTGGTGCAGAGGCAGCTTGGGCTGAAGCTGCACAGAGCAGCAGCCTCCCCAGGAGACTCCAGTGCAGGCCCCTCTACCCAGTCATTAAAGCTGAAACTGCCCCAGCTGGGTCTGGTGGTAAAGCCCCTGGAGCTGCCCAGGCAACAGGGACCTGCCAGAGCCCTGGGGCTTCCTCACTGCAGGACAAGAAGCTGTGAGTGGGGGAGCTGGGGGAGCGGAAGGGGCCAGGATGCACCAGCTGCTCACAACTGCCAGAGGAAACCGGAGGCTGGAACTATTGCTGAAGTGCCCCAGGAGGTTGACATCTTACCTAACATTATAAATTCATTACTTGCTGGTTTTCCCAAGTTTCTATTCTCCCCCTCCTCATTCCCCTCCCCAATCATATTCTCTTTGTTTAAACCCCCGGACTCAGTACCTGCAAATGGGGAAGTATTGGCCACCCAGGGCACCCAGGGTGGGGGCTGTAGTTTCCTAGATTTCCAGGTGGGGGCTCGCACTGGTGTTGGGGATGGATGCAGAAGAAAGCGAAGCACAGAAGGGAGAGGGGATTTTGGGAGTGTGCGCAGGGGCTGCAGAGAGGTGGAAGAGGCAGAGGGGGAATGTGGAGGAGAGGAGGTAGAGGTAACTCTGGTTGCTTTGCATTGCTCCAGTGATGTAAAACAAGTAAGCTGGCACCCTCCTTGCACTGTTCTGCACTGCTCTGGCATGGCACTCCAGCGACTGTGACCATAAAAGTTAAAAATCAAAATAAAAATTACTTACAAATGATCGTAGTAAAAGAATAACAAAGATATTTGGGGGGGGGGGAGTAAAACCAGCCCCAACAGGTATTTATCTGACCTGTTCTCCAGTGATTAGTATTTCACAACCTCCCTTGGAAGCCTGTTCCAGAGTTTAACTACCCTTATAGTCAGAAAGTTTTTCCTAATATCGAATCTAAATCTCCACTGCTGGAGATTAAGCCCTTTGCTGCTTCTCCTACCTTTAGTGTAGAAAGAGAAAAATTGATCACTCTGCTCTTTGTAGCAGCCCTTAACATAGCTGATGACTGTTATCTTTCATTTTGATCAAAAATGCTGAACTTTTCATTCAGTGAAAGTTTTGATAGTTCAACTCTTTTAACCGGATTTAGGCTGAAAATAAAAGGTGGAGTCGTGTGTGCAATATCGAGGAAGTTCAACACCCCACAAGTGTACCCCAAAGCCATTCAGCAGCCCCACCCCACCATCCTATCCTGGCATCCTCTCCTGGGCAGTGCTCTGTCTGGGGTATGGTGCAGTGCTGGGTTGATGGCTACTAAACTGAAAATGACACCAGAGAGCCCCGCACCAGTGTCCCAGTGCTGATGAATCAGTTCTCTGCTGGGAGAGACTCGCTGAGTTCCTGCCCGGCATCAGACGGCATGATGGACCATGGCTGATGTATCCCCATGGCACAGAGCCATGAGATGGGAGTGAGGAGCTGAGAACAGGCATGCTCGATGCATGGCGCAGGCACTCCAGCACCGATACAGGAGGCTCACAGAGGTGTGAGCTGCTCCATTCCTATTGATAGATGTTCCCATCCCCTCCTGTTTTAGCCACTAGAGAGTGTGTCTGGTTTGTTTTACTGTAGCCTTTCCTCTCTCTTTCACTCTTACCTGAAATCGCTCACGGATCTGTTCGTTAATACATGTGCCCTCGTTTCATTGCAAAACCCTCTGAGTGCTGCATGCTAAGCTACCGGGTAAACCCCCCTCAGCTCACTCGCAGGCTGTGTGGCCACTGGCTCTCTGACATAGTCAACTTGATAACTGCTGAGACATCCAGGGATGGGGACTGGACAGTTCTGGGGGGACGAGACTTGGAGCGGAAGAACTGTTGGTGTCGCTCTGCGAGGAGTAACTGGGCTGGCCTACGCCAGGGTGAGGGCACTGGGCTGTGAGCAGCATGGACGCACCCAGGGTTACAGGGCAGGGGTGACACAACCCTCATTGGACTGGGTGAACCCCAGAGCATCTCCCTGTCACTGGAGGTGTGTAAGAACAGGTCAGACAAACCCCAGACAGGGATGGTCTACGACCAGGTTACCTTGGCTCTGCCTCAGCGCAGACAGGGCCGGCTTTAGGAAGTGCGGGGCCCAATTCGAACACTTTCGGCGGGGCCCTGGCAGGGATGACTTAAAAAGAAAAAAGTGTAAAAAAAAGCCTTCCATTTCTTCCATGTATTATTTACTTTCCATAACTATACAAATAATAAAATTGTATATTATGTACATTGCATCACATATGCTGCTGATTGGTTATTAATGACTGCTGTTTCACATGCATAGGTCCATGCCACTCCCTGGGGGTGTGCACATGTGTGGGTCCCAGCTGCTCCCTGCCCCCCTCATTGAAGCAGGTGTGCAGGTTACTGCCCTGGGAACTGCAGGGCAGCAGTGGACATGGGGCTGGTTCGAGGCAGGGCAGGGGCTGACTGGAGGTAGGGTCTGGCTGCAGGCAGGGCAAGGGGTGAGGGGCTGGCTGGAGACAGGGGAGTGTGGGGCAGGCTGGCTTCAGGCAGGGCCACAGGGGGGTGCAGCAGGGGTTGGCAGGGCTGGAGACAGGAGTATGGGACTGGCTGGCTTCAGATAGGGGGGTGCAGCAGGGATTGGCTGGAGACAGGGCAGGGTGGGCAGAGCAGGGCTGGTGCGGGCAGGGGTGTGTGTCAGGGGTTGGCTGGAGACAGGGCAGGGGGTTTGGCAGGGACTGGCTGTGGGCAGTGGGTGCAGAGCTGGCTGCAGGCAGTGGGGGGCGGGGCTGGTGCGGGCAGGGCAGGGGGTGCAGCAGAGGCAGATGGAGCCCCGGCCCTTTAGAAAGCCCCCAAGCCCCCCGCTATCCCAGGGCTTTGGGGGCTATTTAAAGGGCCCGGGACTCCCCTGCTTCTACCCCGCCCCGGACCTTTTAAATAGCCGTGGGAGCCATGGGGAATGCATGAGGGCGGAGGGGCTCTGGCGGCTATTTAAAGGACCAGGGTGGCAGAGGCAGCTGGAGCCCTGGCCCTTTAAATAGGCCCCAGAGCCCCCTGCTACCCCAGGGCTCTGAGGGCTATCTAAAGGGCCTGGAGCTCCACCTGGGGTCACGGGGCTTGTCGCGCTCCGGCCAGAGCTCCAGCCAGGAGAGCGGGGCCGCGGGGCTCGTCGCGCTCCGGCCAGAGCTCCAGCCAGGAGAACAGGGCCGTGGGGCTCGTCATGCTCCAGCCAGAGCTCCAGCCAGGAGAGCAGGGCTGTGGGGCTCGTCACGCTCCGGTCAGAGCTCCAGCCAGGAGAGCGGGGCCGCGGGGCTTGTCGCGCTCCGGCCAGAGCTCCAGCCGGGAGAGCAGGGCCGCGGGGCTTGCAGCGCTCCGGCCAGAGCTCCAGCCAGGAGAGCGAACAGCGGGGTTTGCGGCGCTCGGGCCAGAGCTCCAGCTGAGAGAGCTGGGGCTGTGGGGCAGCCATGCTCCCGCCGGCGCTTTGGTCAGGGGAACGGGGCTATGGAAGACCCTGGAGCAGACCGCAGCCGGGGTAAGTAAAAAAATTTAAAAGGCACCTAAAGCACGGGGCCCTCTAAGGCGCGGGGCCCGATTCCCAGGAATAGGGCGAATCGGCCTAAAGCTGGCCCTGAGAGCAGAGGCAGGACTGATGACCCCTCGAGGGCTCTTCCCTCCCGCTGTTTCTGTGATGCTGTGAATCAGTCTCCCCTTAACAAGGACGTGCCAGCGTGAACACTGCCAGCCTGCGCTGTAGCTGTGAATTTCCTAGCGGGGGTGACGGGGGAAGCCAGACAAGAACCCCAGAGCTGCAATCAGAGTACACAATGTTCTGTAACAACAATAATGCAAACCCGAGAGGGAGATCGGTACCATGGGAGAGAGGAAAAACACACTCCCGGCTGGGAGCTATGGGCCGATCAGAGCCAGAGAAGGTCAGAGGGGCAGGAGGAAATTCCATGGCTCTCCAGACCTGGAGGGAAAGCACTGCCCTGCTACGGGCTCCAGTGTCAGAGCCGGGGCTCAGCTTGTTCTCAGGAATAGGATGTTGACACAATGGCAGTTTGGCCTGGGAAAGAATGCAGCCCACCAGGATTTGCCCTCATGGTTCCCTGCCCCTGTCTTTTGATAGTCCCCAGGGACCCATCAGTATGTCATGGAGTCTCTTCTCAAGCCAGCTTCTGCTGGTTGCTCTGGTGACCTGGCCCAGAAATCCCATCACAGAGTCAAAGTGTTTAAAGCCAGCGGGGACCCCTAGATCATCCAATCTGATCTCCTGCATACCACAGGCCACCCTCACCCACCAGCACCTGCATGCTGAGTCCAAGGCATTGCAGCCTCAGGAGACTAGACTGTTACGTGCCACAGGCAGAGAATAGGAGGGGCCGAGGTGCACCAGTGCCCGAGGTCCTGCCACGGCGAAATGATGAGGTGAGATATACCCAGATAATGCAGGCAAGTGACCCGCACCCACATGCTGCAGAGGAAGGTGAAAATGCCCAAGGTCACTGACAGTCTGACCTGGGGAAAAATTCCTGAACCTGCATATGCTTGCAAGAGACTGGATAGACCCATAAGAACCAGGCCCATCCGCTGATCTCAGTGGGGCTGGAACCCTCACTCAACGCCTGGCCAAGAGGTGTGTTCAGTGCTCTGCCTGGCCAGGCTGTGCTGCGGGGGCTGGGGATGGGTGTTACCGGGGAGAGCGGGTAACAGCAGCCCCTAGCACTGCAGCTCTGATGGCATCAGGCTAACAGTGCACCTGGGGCTCCCTGGCTCCCATGGCCTTTCTGCAGGTCCCTCCTCAGCACAGGGCGTGTGGCAGGCAATGACCCAGCTGTAACCCCCTCTCCTGGCATGGGACAGATGGAGGGGAGCGAGGAGCAGCCAGAGAGGGGATGATGGTGCCACCCAGCCACTGAAACACAAGACAGGTGCAATCAAACCCGCCGACCCCAGCTACTGCCTGCAACGTGCTCCCAGAGAGCGAGCAGCCGCAGGGGGAGGAGGAACGCCGGGATGAAATGGGGAAGCAGAGGAGAATACACTGATTTCTCTCCATGTTCTCCCCTGCAAGGGCCCCAGTGCTGGGCTCAATTCGCTGGGCAATAGAGATGTAAGCAGGGTCTGAATGAATGCTTCCCTGACAGCTAGCTGGGAGGGGAGAGACTTGGGTGTGTTTATGTGTAACCCTCTGTGCATCTAGGGGTTCCTTTTCAATAACAATGCAACCGGCTTGAGCCCCCATCCAGTGACCTGGGACAATTACACACCACCCCCTGGGTGCCTCTAAGAGGCCACACTTCCCCTCTCACAAGAACAGAGTTTGAGTGCAGCAAAAGCCCTTTAATAAAGGAGGGAAACAATGCAGCATTACTTGTTGGGGAAATACCACAAACGGGATTCATAAATGTAACTCATGAGCAAAGAAAGACGTCCAGCAACCCAAAAGTCCCATTAATGTGCCCGTCCTTTCCCTGCACCTCACTCACAGCTGCTGTCCTTGGATCAATCAGACTTAGAGTTCCAAGGTGCATCTGCAGACCTGGACTGAATGGGGGGATAAGAAGACACCTTACGCACTCCACTCCCCAGGTACTCACTCGCTGTGACGACACCCGCTGGCTATGCCTCTCCACCAGCTGTCCACACCATGTTTTCAGAGCCCCGCACTTATCACAGCTCTCAGTGATTTCAGCTCTTAGTGCGGGAGCCTCACTGCTGATGCACACTGGGAAGTCTCTTGCATCAGAGATACTGTCCCAAAGCAGGTCTACTATTTAGACCAAGAGTGGGCAAACTTTTTGGCCGAAGGGCCACATCTGGGTATGGAAATTGTATAGCCTGGCCATGAATGCTCGTGAAATTGGGGGTTGGGGTGTAGGCTCTGGGGTGGGGCCAGAAATTAGGAGCTCAGGGTGTGGGAAGGGGCTCCAGACTGGGGCAGGGAGTTGGGGTTGGGGGGGGTGAGGGCTCTTGGGTGGGGCTGGGAATGAGAGGTTGGAAGTGCAGAAGGGTGCTCTGGGTTGGGACCGAGGGGTTCAGAGGACAGGGAGAGGATCAGGGCTAGGGCAGGTGGCCAGGGTGCAGGAGGGGGTCAGGGGTGCAGGCTCCAGGTGGCGCTTACCTTAAGCAGCTCCAGGAAGCAGCAGCATGTCCCCCCTCCGGCTCCTACGCAGAGGGGCAGCCAGGGGGCTCCACACGCTGCCCCATCCACGGGTGCCAGCCCTGCAGCTCCCGTTGGCCACAGGGGGGACATACCACTGCTTCCAGGAGCCACGTAGAGTCACGGCCCCGAGCATGTATGTCCTGGACCCTGCTCCGCAGCAGGAGCTTGAGGACCATAGCTTGTCCACCCCTGCTTTAGACCTAGACGTCAGTGGCCACCCCCATCTCTTTGGGAAGGCATTGCCTTCATTACCCACCGCCCATGGCCAGGTAGTTGGATACAGCTTCTAGGTTGCCATCTAATTACTAAAACATCTGCGTGTTAAAAAACAGGAACAGTTCTGTTAGCTGCTTTCAGGTAAATCTGCAGCTTTGGAGCAAGTAATTCAGACCCTGGATCACCTTCGCCACTGAACCCAGCCTGTGGTCTTTCTGTCTGAGTAACATGGAGGTCTGCGGAATGAACATGCCACACAGTCTGCTAGTGCCGCTGCCATCAGAGCTCCAAGAACAGAAGCCACGTTGCAGCAGCAGTGACATGCCCCAGCACTTCACAACAATATATAAACTTGGGCCCAGATTTTCAGAGGCACTTAGGCGCCCAACTCCCATTGACTTCAATGGGCGTTAGGTGTCTAAATATCGTTGAAGGAGCTGTGCCTTGGTTAGTAGATCCAGTACAAACTCTTCTGTGATATCACTGGCTACTGGAGACTTTTTATATAACAGATTTGAGCTCAGCACCAGGCTTGCCAATCGTCATCCAAGCTAAAATCCTTGCAGCAATGCTGCATTGATGCCACCAAGATGGTACATCACAAGCAAAAGGGAGCCCTGTACAAGGACTGGCAGCAAGTACACGTTGATACAATCGCCACTTTCCATATCTGCTTCTTCAAGAAACCCTTTTTCTTCATCGCTATGGAGGTGTTTGGCAGGGTCAGTAAATATAAGCTTCTCTAATGAACATACAATTCCTCTTCTAATGGTCCCTCCAAGAGATGGAAGCCATATTTACTCAATATCTGGGTGGAGAGAAGGCAAATCTGTAGAGAAACCACACAGCCTTTGAAAATTCTGTCCACGCTGGAGGCTCTGGGTTGATTATTTTAAGTAATGTAGAAAAATGAACCTGCTTCAGAGCAGAGAAAGTAAAATTTCTTCCCTATCTTCTGAACTGCTCAGGCAGGGTTGATCTGGTGGGATGGGCAATGCTCAGAAGAAATGATAATTAATAGGATATCTCCTGGAAGTCTCAAGCTATTGTTCCTCAGATCTAGGCAGGCCCATTCATGCTACATTTGTTACATTAACCCATTAAAAAGTTTAATTTCAGCAATAGAGAAAAATAACATCTAGCACCGAGGGCCCCACCTTTCTGTGTCTATCACATTTCAGTACGGATGACACTTTCAAAGAAAGAAAAAAACAGCATCCGCCCTCTCTCTAGAAAGTCTGTAGTCCACAAGACAGCTATGTATAAAAGTATCAGAAGGGTAGCCGTGTTAGTCTGGATCTGTAAAAGCAGCAAAGAATCCCGTGGCACCTTATAGACTAACAGACGTTTTGGAGCATGAGCTTTCGTGGGTGAATACCCACTTCGTCAGATGCATGTAGTGGAAATTTCCAGGGGCAGGTATATATATGCAAGCAAGCTAGAGATAATGAGGTTAGTTCAATCAGGGAGGATGAGGCCCTGTTCTAGCAGTTGAGGTGTGAAAACCAAGGGAGGAGAAACTGGTTCTGTAGTTGGTAAGCCATTCACAGTCTTTGTTTAATCCTGAGCTGATGGTGTCAAATTTGCAGATGAACTGAAGCTCAGCAGTTTCTCTTTGAAGTCTGGTCCTGAAGTTTTTTTGCTGCAGGATGGACACCTTAAGGTCTGCGATAGCGTGGCCAGGGAGGTTGAAGTGTTCTCCTACAGGTTTCTGTATATTGCCATTCCTAATATCTGATTTGTGTCCATTTATCCTTTTCCGTAGAGACTGTCCAGTTTGGCTGATGTACATAGCAGAGGGGCATTGCTGGCATATGATGGCGTATATTACATTGGTGGATGTGCAGGTGAATGAACCAGTGATGGTGTGGCTGATCTGGTTAGGTCCTGTGATGGTGTCGCTGGTGTAGATATGTGGGCAGAGCTGGCATCGAGGTTTGTTGCATGGATTGGTTCCTGAGCTAGAGTTACTATGGTGTGGTGTGCAGTTACTGGTGAGGATATGTTTCAGGTTGGCAGGTTGTCTGTGGTTGAGGACTGGCCTGCCACCCAAGGCCTTTGAAAGTGTGAGCTCGTTGTCCAGGATGGGTTGTAGATCCCTGATGATGCGTTGGAGGGGTTTTAGCTGGGGACTGTATGTGATGGCCAATGGAGTCCTGCTGGTTTCTTTCTTGGGTTTGTCTTGCAGTAGGAGGCTTCTGAGTACACGTCTGGCTCTGTTGATCTGTTTCCTTATTTTCTCGTGCAGGTATTGTAGTTTTGAGAATGAGTTTGGAGACTCTCATTAATAACCAAACTTCCATACAAACGGACTTCACTAAAATAAGACAGGAGATCTACATTACTCACTTCACCTCTCTACAAAGGAAAAAGGACTGTAAGCTGTCTAAACTCCTACCTGCCACATGGGGCCACAACCGTGGTACCCCCAACCCACCCAGCAATATCGTCAATCTATCCAACTATACACTCAGCCCAGAAGAAAAGTCTGTCCTATCTCGGGGACTCTCTTTCTGCCCTGCCACCTCCACGATACAGTTCTGCGGCGATCTGGAAGCCTACTTTCACCATCTCTGACTCAAAGAATACTTTCAGGACAACACTGAACAGCGCACTGATACACGGGTGCCCTCCCACCAACAGCACAAGAAGAAGAACTCCACATGGACTCCTCCTGAAGGTCGAAATGACAGTCTGGACCTATACATTGAATGCTTCCGCTGACGTGCACAGGCAGAAATTGTGGAAAAACAACATCGCTTGCCTCATAACCTAAATCGTGCAGAACGCAATGTCATCCACAGCCTCAGAAACCACCCTGACATTATCATCAAAGAGGCTGATAAAGGAGGTGCTGTTGTCGTCATGAACAGGTCAGACTACCAAAAGGAGGCTGCCAGACAGCTGTCCAATACCAAATTCTACAGGCCACTTCCCTCAGATCCCACTGAGGAATACACTAACAAACTGCACCATCTACTCAGGACACTCCCTACACTAACTCTGGAACAAATCAACATACCCTCAGAGCCCCAACCAGGGTTATTCTATCTACTACCCAAGATCCACAAACCTGGAAATCCTGGACGCCCCATTATCTCGGGCATTGGCACTCTCACTGAAGGACTGTCTGGATATGTGGACTCTCTACTTAGACCCTATGCCACCAGCACTCCCAGCTATCTCCGTGACACCACTGATTTCCTGAGGAAACTACCATGCATTGGTGACCTTCCAGAAAACACCATCCTAGCCACCATGGATATACAGGCTTTCCACACAAACATCCCACACACAGATGGAATACAAGCTGTCAGGAACAGTATCCCTGATGATGCGACAGCACTACTGGCTGCTGAGCTCTGTGCCTTTATCCTCACACACACCTATTTTGAATTTGATGACAATATATATCTCCAGATCAGTGGCACCGCTATGGGCACCCACATGGCCCCACAATATGCCAATATTTTTATGGCCGACCTGGAACAATGCTTCCTCAGCTCTCGTCCACTCATGCCCCTTCTCTACCTACGCTACATTGATGACATCTTCATCATCTGGGCCCATGGGAAGGAGACTGGAAAAATTCCACCACGATTTCAATAGCTTCCACCCCACTATCAACCTCAGCCTGGACCAATCTACACAGGAGGTCCACTTTCTTGACACCACGGTGCAAATAAGTCATGGTTACATTAACACCACCCTATACCGAAAACCTACAGACCGCTATGCCTACCTTCATGCCTCCAGCTTCCATTCCGGGCACTTCACACGATCCATTGTCTACAGCCAAGCACTGAGGTACAACCGCATCTGCTCTAACCCCTCAGACAGAGACCAACACCTACAAAATCTCCACCAAGCATTCTCAAAACTACAATACCTGCACGAGGAAATAAGGAAACAGATCAACAGAGCCAGACGTGTACCCAGAAGCCTCCTACTGCAAGACAAACCCAAGAAAGAAACCAAACAGGACTCCACTGGCCATCACATACAGCCCCCAGCTAAAACCCCTCCAATGCATCATCAGGGATTTACAACCCATCCTGGACAACGACCCCACACTTTCAAAGGCCTTGGGTGGCAGGCCAGTCCTCAACCACAGACAACCTGCCAACCTGAAACATATTCTCACCAGTAACTGCACACCGCACCATAGTAACTCTAGCTCAGGAACCAATCCATGCAACAAACCTCGATGCCAGCTCTGCCCACATATCTACACCAGCGACACCATCACAGGACCTAACCAGATCAGCCACACCATCACTGGTTCATTCACCTGCACATCCACCAATGTAATATACGCCATCATATGCCAGCAATGCCCCTCTGCTATGTACATCGGCCAAACTGGACAGTCTCTACGGAAAAGGATAAATGGACACAAATCAGATATTAGGAATGGCAATATACAGAAACCTGTAGGAGAACACTTTAACCTCCCTGGCCATGCTATCGCAGACCTTAAGGTGTCCATCCTGCAGCAAAACAACTTCAGGACCAGACTTCAAAGAGAAACTGCTGAGCTTCTGTTCATCTGCAAATTTGACACCATCAGCTCAGGATTAAACAAAGACTGTGAATGGCTTGCCAACTACAGAATCAGTTTCTCCTCCCTTGGTTTTCACACCTGAACTGCTAGAACAGGGCCTCATCCTCTCTGATTGAACTAACCTCGTTATCTCTAGCTTGCCTGCATATACCTGCCCCTGGAAATTTCCACTACATGCATCTGACGACGTGGATATTCACCCACGAAAGCTCATGCTCCAAAACGTCTGTTAGTTTATAAGGTGCCACAGGATTGTTTGCTGCTTATGTATAAAAGTCTAACTGTGTAGAAACTATATTTTATATAAGCAGCAAAGAATCCTGTGGCACCTTATAGACTAACAGAGGTTTTGGAGCATGAGCTTTCGTGGGTGAATACCCACTTCCTCAGATGCATGTAGTGGAAATTTCCAGGGGCAGGTATATGCAGGCAAGCTAGAGATAACGAGGTTAGTTCAATCAGAGAGGATGAGGCCCTGTTCTAGCAGTTCAGGTGTGAAAACCAAGGGAGGAGAAACTGGTTCTGTAGTTGGCAAGCCATTCACAGTCTTTGTTTAATCCTGAGCTGATGGTGTCAAATTTGCAGATGAACAGAAGCTCAGCAGTTTCTCTTTTCTATATTTTATATAGAAATATTCTCTCTTATAGACAGGGTAGGTCATTAGCAAAGATCAGCACTTCCAATTCAGATGAACAGCACGCCCCTTTAAATGTGATGAGTTAGAATTTAGCCTGCCCAGCCAACTGATTAAAAGTTGACGCCAACTTATTACATCTATAGCCATTTTATTTAACAGAGGAATACAGTTGGCTTTATGTAAATCTTTCATGGCCATGTTAAAAGTTATTCTGAGCTTAAGACTGATGTTATTTTACCTGTTTGAGCTTCCTTTGTTTTCCCTTCCTGCTTGATGACTTTGGTTACTGCATTAAATGCAAATCAATGCAAGTATATATTCCTTTGTTTAGGACAGACCTGTTTGCAGACTTCTGCCTGGGCAGGGCTGACTGTCCGTTAATAGCATCATACAAGGAAATCTTATAACTTCACAATGTTGCCACACATTTTTTCAGGACAATACCAACCAGCAAATTATGAGTTTTGAAATGATACCTTTGTGACACTCTGTCCCTCAAAGTAGCACTGTGGAGCCTCCATATTCACCACTGTGATATAACTATATGTTTGGTACAATGGATGCCTTTGTGAGGTCTCGTGAAATCTTGACATGTTGAACATTATCCTGTTGGATTGTATGTTCTATCATCATATGTGACGTTATGAAGTATTGCGATATGTGCTACTGAAATATGTTATAAGGTTGGAAGATGCCCACAGCCAGCCTTTCCATAGGGACAAAGGAGCAGCCATCACTGGTCAGACAGATGCTAATGTCTCATCAAGAAGAATCCAGTATCCCAGAGACTTCTCAAAGACTGCACATACGCAATGGAGACTGCCTGACCAATGGGGACTGCCTGGCCCCCACATCGCAAAAATGATATTTCTAGCAGCTGGAAAAAGGTCTAAAAAGAGAAACAGTGACATCATCACTAAGCCTGTTCCCCTCCACCTCCGTCCCCCGCCCTCATCTCAACACCTCGGAGATCTTCTAGAAGACAAAGTTTTTGAACGGGGTAAGATTGGTCCCAGGCTGGAAGGGAGTTCAGTTCAGTCTGTGTATTGAGGAACAGCGAGCAGCCTGTAATGTCTGTTAGGGAATTCAGCCCCTTGTTACGATTTGGGGAATTTGGCTACGTACAATTTATGAACTGTGTTTGATATTGGGGATTATCTATGTCAGACTGCAAACTACATTTCTATTGTCAGGCTGGTCTGCCTTCCTGCTGTCTTTTTACCACCATCTTGGACTAAAAATTCCTGGGAGTGGCACAGGGCTATCAGTGGAAGGTTATTAAATATTGATGATTGTCCATTTCAATGGCACATCCTTGGACAAACAGATTGTGATGGGGAGCTCCATACGCTTTATGAAAATATGCTTATGATATGAATATGTCATAACTGAGAGATGCTTTATGCAAGATGGCTTATGTAACAGATCATTGGAAAGGTTTCAGAGTGGTAGCTATGTTAGTCTGTATCAGCAAAAACAATAAGGAATCCTTGTGGCACCTTAGAGACCAACAAATTAATCTGGGCATAAGCTTTCGTGGGCTAAAACACACTTCGTCAGATGCATGGAGTGGAAAATACAGTAGGCAGATACAGTAGGAAAGCTTGTGATTTACTCAATATGGTTATCCTGTTTGTATGCATGTATCATGTTTGTAGATGAAGTTAGGTATATTGACCCGTGTATCTGTATTGCATATTCCACTGCTTTGGGTCACTCCCATTGCTGGCACTTCAGGGACTATAATGGAAAAGCCAGCAGTGTTGATGGCCCATCAGCAAGAGACAATGAACGGTGAAAGAGCTTAACCTTTCTGTGAACGTGTGGGTCAGCCTGTGAAAAATGGCTACAGAAGCCCTACAGAGACATGTGACCATGTCACCTGATATTGGAACCCATCCTGAATTCTCTATTTTTCCATGAGAAGCTGGATGTGTGTGTCAAACCATGAAACAAAGGACTCCCGCCTTATGCAAATCCTACTGAAGGGTGGGGAGTGAGGTAATCCAGGTGGTCAGTTCTTCCTGGCTACCCCATCCAAGATGAGTGCTGGAAACAACTCAGGCTCCACTACAAAGATCAAAGCGCTCCCGTGGCAGAGCATTGATCTTCTTGTGTGGTCACCCCCGAGCACTTGGGAGAGAGCTCTCCCAGTGCTCCTGTAATCCATCCCCATGAGGGAAATAGCTACCTGTGCTGGAAGTGTGGCTCCCCGGGCTCGGAGCCTATCCACACTGGTACTTTACAGTGCTCAAACTTGCTGCACTTGGGGGCGAGGGTGTTTTTTCACACCCCTGAGTGAGCAAGTTACTGTGCTGTGGCTTGCCAGTGTTGACAAGCTCTAAGACTGAACTGGGGGAAGGGACTGGGTCCAGGCTGGAAGGGCGTCTGGCCTGTGAAGATTATTAGAACCACATTTATTATAAAAACAACAGGGAGTCCTTATGGCACCTTAGAGATTAACACATTTATTTGGGCATAAGCTTTCGTGGGCTAGAACTGAGTTTTAGCCTACAAAAGCTTATGCTCAAATAAATTGTTAGTCTCTAAGGTATCACAAGGACTCTTCATTGTTTTTGCTGATACAGATTAACACGGCTACCTCTCTGAAACCTTTAGGGTAAG
Organism: Gopherus flavomarginatus; assembly: GCF_025201925.1. Lineage (NCBI taxonomy): Eukaryota > Metazoa > Chordata > Testudines > Testudinidae > Gopherus > Gopherus flavomarginatus. Next base: position 2,581,019 of record NC_066618.1, on the reverse strand, counting down.
ATCTTACATGTATCTAGTGTCTTTAGTGCATCTAGCTTAGATCTCAAGCTTTATGTTATTGTCTTAGTAACCTGCTTTGTTCTGTTTGCTTCCTCTTTGAGCACTTAAAATACCTTTTCTTAGTTAATAAAATTATTTTTGGTTTATAATATAATCCAGTTTATGTAATTTCTAATGGGGGGGCAAAGAGGCCATGTATATCTTCTTTCACATTGAGGAAGGAGGCGAGAGTCATTTAAATTTGAGTTTGTACCCCGGGGGGGGTGAAATTTGGGTGCTGGAGTAAACCCCAGATCTGTTCTCAGTGTCTGTACTTCTGCAGCTGGGAGCAGCCCTGCCTGGGTACTTTGCTGGAGGGGGCTGGAGGGCCTGGTTCAGCAAGGCCAGGTAATAGGGGCCCAAGCTGGCAGAGAAGGGAAGCTCAGTGGTGTCTAAACACCTCCGATGAAATCCCAGGGGTCTGGATCCATCACACAGGTAGCTACCACCCAGGGCACGCCAGTCTTTCAAGCGTGAACTTCAGACTTAGACTGGCTTGCTCCGGGTGGTAGTTATCTGTGTGATGGGGGAGGGTGGTAACTAAGCAACAGATCACTACATGCATCCGACGAAGTGGGTATTTACCCATTAAAGCTCATGCTTCAAAACGTCTGTTAGTCTATAAGGTGTCACAGGACTCTTTGCTGCTTTTACAGATCACTTAGTGTGTGTGTTTGTGTGTGTGTGTGTGTGTGGCTTTGATCACCTAATTATGCTGATCAGAGAGTCACTTGGCAAGGGGGCTGAAGGTTGTGAAAGAAAGTCTCTCTCAATGGCCATTTGAAAGAGAAGAGACTTGAGAGACTTCCTGGTCCAGAGGAGAAGCCACGTGCAGGAGGAGAGGAAGGATCCTGGACTCCTTAGAGGACTCTGGTCTAAGCCCAAAATTTCTCCAGAGTTCTGAGGAAGCTGAGGCAGGGAAGTGTGTATAGATGTGTTTATTACTTTGTCTACATCTGTGTAGTTCTTGTGCTAGATACAGTAAAGAGAGATGGGGTTTTGGGAACCCTTACAAAGCCTGTGTCGCTTTGCTGTCGACTATCGTGTTCTTGGAGAGGTGACCTGTAAACACTGAGCACCCACAAGGCTGGAGCTCTGGGAAGGGTGCACTGAAGTTACTGGGAATATGAGGGGTGGGGTGGGGCAGCACCGGTGCTGGGTGCCTGGACAGCTGGGCCATGTGGTCCCATTTCTGTCTAGGGGTAACAGACAGTGTGTTAGAGAGGCAAAGAAAGAGAGAGCTGCAGCCTACCCAGACTGTGGGATGCTTAAGAGCACATGGGCCCAGTGTGTCAGGACACAAACAGCAGCAGCCTCCTGAGTCTCCAGGAGAGGAAGTTTTTCCAGAGCTCTATTGAACTAGTCCTGTCCAAAGAGGAACTGCCTGAGAGGCTTCATTCAGCCATCGTAAAACATCATCAGTTTCTGTTGCATTTTCTAATGCAAAAAGTATTGCACCGTATAATGGGTGGGGAGAGAGAGAGAGCGCGTGCTACCTAAGAGTGGGAGCCACAAAAGCCAGTATGCTTGGCAGGGAGCCCCCTGAGCTAACCGATGGGAGATGCTGATGTAGCCTTTTATTTGATTTGAAGTGAATTTAGTAATGGGCTATTACATCACCCTGGGTTCAGCTCTGATTGCCACAGCGTCAAGCTCAACAGAGTGGCAATCACCTCTGCTACCTGCTTCAGATTTAGAGCCTCTGGGAACCCATGAAGACCATGGAGGGTGACACACACATTCACAAGTACCATGTCTAGTCTGTATTACAAGTTTTATTAGAGTCACAAGCAAGGTTACAGTTCCCCAAGCATATCGAAATCCCAAGCGTACCCATCCACAAGTTATAAATACAGTCATACTCACATCCTTAAAGATAGTCTTAGCACTTGATAGATTCCTCGCCCATTGAACATCAGTAGAGGAATGGTTCCTGCTGGAGTTTTACCTATGGGAGCCCTCTTTTATATTGTAATTTGGACTACGAAAAAGGTGTCAACCTCTTTTTCCTTTTCTGTATTTCTGCACCCCATGAATATTGAAGTGCCCTGTTTTCATAGGTTGTTTGTAGTTCTTATTTTCATTCGCATCTACACACAACGTGTACCCTGCAGTGAGGACATGTGTTGGAAAAGATGTTACAACAAGGTATCTCGTGATCTCAAACAGTACGTTTTGGTCAATTTTTCGCAACATCACCTGTAGGCACATCTTTCCAGTAGTCTTGTGGCATAGGGTCTGTGACACTACACCCCATATTTGTCATAGTAATATGATTATGACTTAATTATGATGCAATCTGTATAAGATGGGTCATGTAGGGTGTCACTGGAAAAGTTATGGTTTGCTGAATATAAGTATACTCTTTGTATGCATATATCATGTTTGTATCTGAAGTTATGAATATTGGCTCTGTATCTGTATTTCACATGTAGTCACACCTGGGTGACACCCACTAGGCAAGATGCTTCCAGTTTAAATAGCTGGTGGTGAAGGGCCCGTGCAGAGTAATGACCCATTAGGGAAAACAATAGGCCTTAGGAGAAGCTTATCCCCCAGCCGGTGAGCCTTCCTGAGGACACTCCAGACACCTGTGGGTAATGTCTGCTATGACTCAGTAAGGTCTGCAAGGGCATGTGACCAGGCCACATGACACGAAACTCCATCTTGAATGCCTGTATTTTTCCACAGACTGAGCTGGGAACTTTTAGAGAACAAAAGGTTCCCGCTATACGTTAAAGCTCTATAAAATAGGAAGTGACATCATCTGTTTTTCTTCACTCCCCCACAACTAAACATTTGCGAAAAACTCCAGAGGAAAAGGCCTTGGAATGGGGGTGTGGATCCCAAGCTGCAAAACAAGTGCAGCTTGTACCTGAAGAATCTGCCGGCCTGCTTGTATCATCAGCCAGGGCGAGGAATTGCTAATTCAAATCCTATCCTTCTAGTATGTTAAGCTTAATTTGTGTTTTTGTTTATTTGCTAAGTAATCTGCTTTGAGCTGTTTGCTATAACTTATAATCACTTAAAATCTATCTTCTTGTAGTTAATAAACTTGTTTTATGCTTTATCTAAACCTGTAAGTCTGGAGTGAAGTGCTTGGAGTGCATGGCCAGGCTGCATGGAGACTCCTATCTCGGCCAGCAATTCAAACCTGGGCGTTCCTCTCCTAGAGTAAGGCGGCTTGGCGCCTAAGCCACGTTTTGTGAGAATGAGTTAGGTATGTGCCACATTTTGCACAAAACTGCTGGGGGGAGGTGAGAGGGAAGACTTCCTTATATCCTTTAGCCCACTGGTTAGGGGACCCACTCAGGATGTGGGAGACTCCAAGCTCCACAAAAGCAAGTTGTCAGTGTGGAATCGTCATTGAAGAGGGGTGTTTCTAGTGAGGTTCCAGAGGGGATTGTTTCTAGGACTGACACTATTTAATATTTTTAGCAATGATCTGGAAGTAAATATAAAATCACTGCTGATAAAATCTGCAGATGACAAACACTGGCAAAGTGGTACATAATGATGAGGCCAGGGAAGATGTACAGAGAGATCTGAATTGTTGGAGAGCTGGTCCCAATCAAACAAAATGTGTTTTCATAGGGCCAAATGCAAAGCTGTGCTACCAGGCGCAGAGAATGCAGTGCCTACCTACAGAACGGGGGACTGTATCCTGGAAAGCTGTGACCCCGAAAAGGATTTGGGTGTTGTAACAGCCCTGGTCAAGCTGCCCCTGCTGGACGCTTACCAGGTTCTTCATTTGGATCCCGCACACTGGACCCCTGGGTTTTTAAGCTTCCTCAATCTGAACAGGGTCAAAGCACTAATTCTAGCTGTGGGTTTCTGTCTAATGCCCCCTTCTGAGAGCTGAGACTCTGCAAATCCAACTACATAGGCCCTTAGACTAGTACTGTACTGGCTCCCCCAGACACCAGTGGCTTAAGCACACTCTTTCCCAGAGCTCCAGCCTTGTGAGTTCTCTGGTTTACAGGTACCCCTTCAGGGAGATGTGATAATTGAAGCAAACAGACACAGGCTATGTCTGCACTACAGAGCCTCTTCTGGCATAGCCCTCTAGTGTAGACACAGCTTACACCAGCAGAAGGAGCTTTTTGTCAGTGTAGGAACATCACCTCTCCAATCAACATTAGCTAGATTGAGAGAAGTGCTCTGCTGTCAACATAGCTCTGTCTGCACTGGGGGTTTTGTCACCATAGCTATATTAGTCAGGGGTGTGATTTTTTTCACACTCACTGATTGACATAGGTATGGTGACATATCTTTTAAGTGTAGACCAAGCCATTTGAAAATGCCTTATTACAGTGAGACACTTAAAGAGATTGACCTGTTTAGTTTACTAAAAAGAAAATTGGGAGATGTTTATAGCATATAAGAACCTTCACAGGAAAGAAATAAGGCATGCTAAAGGGTTCTTTAATCTAAGAGAGAAAGGCAGAAAAAGAATCAGTGGGTGGAAGTTAAAGTGAGACCAATTCAAATTAGAATTAAGGCACAAATGTTTAACAGGGAGGGTGATTGGAACAGGCTGCCTGGGGAAGTGGTGGAGTCTCCATCTCTTGACATCTCCAAGTCCAGACTGGTGGCCTTTCTGGAAGATGCTTTAGTCAAATGTGAATTATTGGGCTCAGTACAAGAGTAACTGGGCAGGGGATTCTCTTCCCTATATTATACAGAAATCAGAATAGATGATCTAATGCAGTGTTTCTCAGACTGGGGGTCCCAATCCAAAAGGGGGTTGAAGGTTATTGTAGGGGAGGTTGTGAGAGCGATGGCTGCTGGCTGGGCACCTTGCTCTGAAGGTTGTGCCATGCCATGCCACTCTTACTTTTGTGCTGTTGTAGGAGGCAGTGCTGCTTTCGGAGCTGAGTGGCCAGTGAGCAGTGGCGGCTAGTTTCAGTGATGAGTACCACTTTTTTTGGGGTGGGATGGTGTCATAACCTAGTCCCAGATTTGGACCTTAGCGTCCAAAATATGGGGGTTAGCATGAAAACCTCCAAGCTTAGTTACCAGCTTGGACCTGGTAAAGCTGCCACCACTCAAAAAATTAGAGTGTTTTGGGGCACTCTGGTCCCCCCAAACCTTCCCTGGGGACCCCAAGACCCAAATCCCTTGAGTCTCACAACAAAGGGAAATAAACCTTTTCCCTTCCCCCCTCCAGGTGTTCCTGGAGAGACACACAGAAGCAACCTCTGTGAATCTAAACAGAGGGATTCCACCCTCCCCGTTTCCAGCCTTGGAAAACAGAAGTACCGAGAGCTAATCTCTCTTCCCCCCTCACCCAGAGGGAATGCAAAGTCAGGCTAGTAAATCTAACACACACAGATTTCCCCCTGACTTCTTCCTCCCACCAATTCCCTGGTGAGCACAGACTCAATTCCCTGGAGTTCCCCACTAAAGAAAAACTCCAACAGGTCTCAAAAAGAAAGCTTTATGTAAAAAGAAAGAAAAATACATAAAAAATGGTCTCTCTGTATTAAGGTGACAAATACAGGGTCAATTTCTTAAAAGAAATATGAATAAACAGCCTTATTCAAAAAGAATACAATTCAAAGCACTCCAGCAACTACACACATGTAACTACAAAAAAACAAACCTATCTTTTTGTACTTACAACTGGGAAACAGAAGGTTACAAAGCAGGAAATAGAGAAATCCTTCCCATAGCCGAGAGGGACAGATACAAGCAGAAGACCAGAACAAAGGACTCACACACAACTTCCCTCCACCCAGATTTGAAAAAGTCTTGTTTCCTGATTGGTCCTCTGGTCAGGTGTTTCAGGTTACTTCTTTCCAGGTGAAAGAGACATTAACCCTTAGCTATCTGTTTATGACAGAGGGGGTGGGGTGGGGGGGAGGAGTCATCACAGCCTAGAATATTTTCAAGGGGTGGCCGAGTTTAAAAAAAGAAAGTTTGAGAACTCCTGATCTAATGGGCACTTCTGGCTTTAAAATCTATGACATAAAGATCCATTTTCCAAATACCTATACAGCTGGAATGTAAAAATAGCAGAAGTCCCCATTCCTAAATAAAAGCTGAAAAATGTGCTTGTTTTACAGGGTTTCATGTTTCAGGTGTGAGGGGATTCTCTGCAGCCTATTTTCCGTCAGACCACCAATCTCTTACCCTATCATACCCTTCTCTGAATTTCTTGCCAAGATTCATGATTCCCTCCTCTAGCATTTTATGCTTCCTGTACTTTTTCATCTCTGCTGGCAGCAAGTCCTCATTATTGGCGATCTTGGTTATTATCACAGCCTGTTCTCTCACCTCCTTCAGCGATTTTATGCGTTCCTGGTACCCAGACTTCGCTTCCTGCTCTTCTGACATGATCATCAGGTCAATGTATTCTGGAGTGGACAGTGGGTTTGGTTTTAAGGCAATTTCTTGCAGGCGTTGGAGGCTGCGAGATGATCTCTTAATGAGCTCTAGGACTATCTCTTCTATTTCTGTGTATTCCTCACACAGCCTCTCAATAACCTTCTCTGTAGTCATCACCTCATCAGAGGCCTTTTTGTACTTTTCCTGCAGCTCTGCATAGGTTTTTTTCTCTTTTTTGACTTCATATCTCCACTTGTACTTTTGATTGAAGTGAATGTTCCACACACATTTACCAGGGCAAATCCTGCAATTTCCAGAACCATTCATAGCCGAACAATAGTACTTATCTTTATCATTAGCAAATGCACAGTTACCGTGACATGTGAAGTGACACACCTGGCAGTTTGTTATAAACACACCTGTGCCACTGATGTCTTCTTTCACAGCCTCTGTTCGTTCTACCTCGTACTCAAAGTCTTTATTGGCCTCCATATCACCCCTGTGCTGTTCCAGAGCTCGCTCAGTCTGTCTTAGTTCCTCTAGCTTTGTCAGGCCAGCTTTGATTTGTGGCTGCAGCCCTTCCACAGCAACCTCGAGCTTCTTTCGTTCCCAGAGAACTTCCTGGGTTAATGTTAAACTTTTAGTCTTTAAAGATATTAAGGACTTAAAAAAAGTCTCCATGCTGATTGCTCCCATTTCCCAGAACATTGCATCAAAATTCCAACGGCCCTTGCCAGCTCCAACATTGTTGGCAAACAGTGTGGAGTTGTTGAATTTGAAATGAACAGGGACACCCTGAGCATCTTTAGAACAAGGCACCTCAGACTCGTTAATGGCCTCTAGGACAGGGGGTGTCTGTCCATCTGCGAAGGTGATCAGGATTTGTATATTGTCTTTTATATCCTTCCCAAAGATAGAGAGCGCTGAGTCAAACACGTACTTCTGGGCATGTGTTAAGCGAGCTAGTGAGGCCTGAACTACAAAGCAGACAGCGTCTATCTGATCAATGGCTCCTGGAGTGGAAAAAAATGCTCGGATCTGCTCAGTTAACATTTTGTCATGTTCAATTCCTCTGGTATCACCAAATCCCGGAGTGTCTATTATAGTCAGGGTATAAGTGACTTTCAAGCCCTCCTTGCAATTGACCTCGTAGGCTGTCACTTCAGATGTCTGGCTCTGGGCTTGGCTTCTGTTTGTAGTCTCATGGATTAGTTTGAATCTGAATTCATCTTCCCATTGCATACCCAGGACATAGTTGATCATCCCATTGATGAGTGTGGTTTTCCCTGACCCAGTTGCTCCCATCACCATAATGACTTTATTATGGACCTGATGTGTCTTTTCTCCAAGTCTGTACTTCACATAAGATGACATAGGATCCAATGCTACCTTCTCTAATGGAAGGGCATAGACTGACGGCTGCCCTTGTTTTATGAGCATGCTGTTTTTGCGGAAAGAGCTTGCTAATTTATTTGATTCTTCTTTTCTTTGTGTTGAAACAATAACTTCCTCACTTGGGTAACTCACAGCCCCATCCGCAAACACAGCTGACACCCGGAATCTGTAGGGCGTCTCAGGCCTCAGTCCATCAATCTTACAGGACTCTGTTCTCTTGTCTGTCCTTCGTTCCAGCCATTTTTCTTTCTGCTCACCTCCAGCTTCCTTTTTATATTCCACCTTATATGCCCTTATACTGACTCCATCTCCAATGACATTGGGACTCTCCCAGGTGAGAGCGATGGCTGATGATTCCACAGTAGCTTTTTCCAGCTTCCCAGGAGGACAAGTAGGAAGAGTCTTCACAGGATCACTCCCGTCGCTGGTCTCGCTGAGCCCTGGTTTGCTCACTGCAGCGTATCGGAACTGGTACTTGGTGTTTGCACATAGCCCTGTTACTGCGAATGTCTCTTGTGTGTTATTCACTTCCACACCTGTCCAGTTCTCCTGCCCTACAATTCTGTACTCTGCCCGATAGCCGGATATCGCAGCCCCACCATAGGCTGCTGGGTTAAACGTGAGCTGCACACAGTCATGTCTGATTCCATCAATCAGGGGAGGAAGAGGCTTTGATGGAGGCTCAAAGTTGGTGCAGATCTGCTCTCCATCTCCATACAGGTAAATGGCAGTGCCTGGATTGTCCTTGTCTGGAACAGACACCACAATGAACCGAGTCTTCCTGTTAGGTTTGTTGACACTGACAAAATGTGAAAGGGACTTGGAAGATTTTCGAGCTTTTTGATATATTTCTTTTTCCTCAAACCAAACTTTGGATTTTGGTTTCTCAGCAACAGAACTGGCTGATGCGGGATCATGAGTTTCCTTTATAAACTGGTTCTGAAGCCATTGTTTTAAATCTGATAAATACGGCTCCTCTTCATGCAGTGAGGTGAATGTAAAGGAGACGATGAAATCAAGCTCAGGGTCGAGTACTATTTTATGTAGTTCACTCTGGGAGGAGACCACATCTACATTGCTTAGGATCCTAAGGTAGGAATTCACATAATTCATCTCCTTCTCTTTTGTATCCAGAAATTCACTGAGTCGCTGGGTATTGAACGGTGACTGGTTTTTACACAATAAAATATCCGCCAGAGCCCCTTCCTCTTTTCCACCTCCACGGATTAACGGTAAGAGTCCTGCTAGTTGTTGCTGGAAAGTCTGTCTGTGTTTCTTACACAGATCTCTGAATTGCTCAATTTTCAGCTTGATTTCGGGGAAGCTTGTGGCGATTGGATTCTTCATCATGTCATTGCATCGCATGTTTATTTCTGCCAGTTCCTCCATAGCAGTCTGAGCATCAGAAATCAGTGATAAACTGATCTCACGCACCAGCTGAGCCGCTCTGGAATCCAGCTTGGTCAGCAGATACAGCCAGACTCTCACTGGTACGGCCTTCTCCCCGCTGTCACCCAGAAGCTTGGGGAGGGTGGAATAAATTTTCATGGCATCTTGGAAATTAGTTGGATTTTTCTCAAGGGCAAAATCACCATGGAACTTGCAGTTAAAATTTTCAGCATTTAATTTTTCCTTTTCATCCATTTTGACAGCTCCTTCCCCTTCCATGGATATCTTTTTCATCACAATCTGGAGCTTTCCCTCTATCTCACGTACATTCTCAGAAGAAGAAACTTCCCGATCAAACACGAAGAAAGCCTGAGCCCCGTACAGCAGAGCCGTGACCACGTGGGTGGCCGTGCCTTGGTCAAACACAGCAGGGTAAGAGACATTCTCTGCTCCTAAATGGTTCATAGTTAGTTGCTCAAACTTTGTTGTGGCAGAGTACTGGAGAGTAACTCTGGCCTGTTGTTTGGATTTTTTGGTGTCATTTAAGTATTTGGCAGATCCACTTACTTCAACCAACCCCCCCAGGAAACTGGCCTTCAGCGACGCTGTGACATTGAGGGCATTGGCCTTGTCTTCAATCGTATCAGATGCGATGATCTCACAGTTCACCCAGGGTTGTGGTTTTGTGTTTACATCCTTGAGAAGCTGTGCCAGGCTCCACAGCGTGATCCCTGGAATAGTAGAGACAAACATATGGTAACGTAACTGGTAAATGCACAGGACACAGAGTCTGTCCATGGTTTATTTGTGTCTCATTTCTGAGATTGAAAAATAACGAGTGAAGGACATTAAGTAAACTGACCTGTTAATGTACAAACGTGCCAAGTCAAGGCTGAACTACACCCCAAACAACCTTCCCTTTCCCCCAGCTTCTTACACAACTTTGGAAGACATGAACTTTTCTGATATATTTTTTAATAGATTCCTCTCCAGAATGACTGAGTTCACTCCCCTTCAGGAGTACACTGCTCCAGGTAGCAAGTGCTCTAGTTATGATTGAAATATCACTTCATTAGAAACATCTGGTTTATTTGATTTAAGAAGCTAGGACTTGCCATGCTTGACCTGATACATGCGTTATGCTTATAAGAAGCACATGGGACGTTTTTAGTGGAAAAGGCAATACATCATGTTTATTGAAGATACAATTAGCATATGCATTCAATTACAACACACACACACACACACACTGTCCTGCCAGTCAATGTAATAGTTACCATCCAGAATCTGGATCAATGTAGTGGCCAGCTAGGTTGATCACAGGAGTGTAGGAGCCAGGTTCTGTCGGTCGTGACACGATGCTCAGGGGAAGGCTTGGCAGGATGAACCCAAAGTTTATATAGTGATTTTCCTTCATTGGGACCAATGAGTTTTGCACCGCCATGCTGTAATCAATTGTTGTTTGACGAGTGCTTGTTTTTTTAAATTGTCCTTCTCGTTCTTTATCACAGCTGTCTTGTCCCCATTGATAGGTGCCTGGCTCATTTTTAGACTCATCAATTTGCCCTTTCTTGACATTTCAATAGGGGCATGTTGCAGCATCCTGGCGCTCTTGCGTTTGTCTCTGGTTCCTCTCTTGTACATCTGGCTCAGCAATGGGCTTCACACTTATCTCTTTACACACACATTCCTCATTCACAGACAAACCTGAATTAATTTACACAGAACATTTTGAACAGGAACATCAAGTTGCAATGCACAAGAACACAATCATGGCATTCTGTCCCTTATTTTAAAATGCTAAACCTACAACAAAGTGGTTACCTTAAAACATCTGTTACTGCCTTGAAATCAGCCCAGACACAGATTCCAACTGATGTATCTTTACCAAATGGCCCATTAGGCCATTCCTTTCTGCTATTCCAAAAGGGTGGCTGGCAGGAAATGATCAAATCACACACCAATACATTTAATACATGCTACATTATTATTCTTTATTTTTTATTCTAAATTATACAAAATACAAACATAGAATCTTACTACTATACCTGATCATCTAGCCAAGTATTCTGTCTCTGAGAGTAGCCAGCACCAGATCCTTCACAGGAAGGCGCAGGAAACCCCACTATATTGTTGGAAAATCTGCCCTCATGAAGGTCGCATTGATCTCTAATAGTTGGAGATTGGCTTAAATTTTAAGCATGAGGTTTTATATCCCTTCCTACACCTTTTTTTCCCATTGTTATAATCCCCATATTCTTGTTACCCATATAAACTTCCAGTCCCTCTAAATGTCTAAGCCTGGCCTCAGGACACATTGCTGGTGAGATGAAGGTGGCTGGGAGACTAAGGCAGTCAGCCAGCTGAGTTTGCCAGTGTAGGAAGGCAGGGAGGTAGGGTTTTTCTTTAACTGGAAGGCACTGCACAAGGAAGAACCTGCAATGGTGCATTGCCAACACCTCTGCTAGCTCTTAATCTGCCTGCAGTTGTGGGGGCCCTGGCCAGACAGCCATCCTGACTGGAGGCTTCTACGCAGATCCTCATCTTCACTTGCTGGGAATGCAGTCTGTGAGAGAATCATATGATGATTTGCCTGCTTGGTGCGAAGGTTGCGGATCTCTCAAGGCATCTAGACAGACTTATGTGTAGTGCTGGGGAGAAGTCGTGGTACATGTAGGTACCAATGACATAGGGAAGGGTAGAAGAGATGTCCTGGAGGCCAAATTTAGGCTGCTAGGGAAGAGACTGAAATCCAGGATGTCTATGGTGGCATTCTCAGAAATGCTCCCAGTTCCATGCGCAGGGCCAGGTAGGCAGACAGAGCTTCAGAGTCTCAATGCGTGGATAAGACGATGGTGTAGAGAGGAGGGGTTTACGTTCATTAGGAACTGGGGAAACTTTTGGGATGGGGGGAGCCTATAAAGAAGAGATGGGCTCCACCTAAACCAAAGTGGAACCAGACTGCTGGCACTAAACATTAAAAAGGTTGTAGAGAAGTTTTTAAACTAGGAGATGGGGGAAAGCCGACTGCTGCAGAGGAGCATGTGGATCGGACAGAGACTTCTCTTAGGGGACAGTCTAATGATAGAGAATCTCCAGGTTATAGTCAGGAGCAGAGGATGGAAGTGGATAATGTAAGGGTTGGATCAGATGATAAACAGTCACACAAAAAAGAATCTGACACATCAGAAAATGGCAGACAAATAAACAGGGACAAGTTTTTAAAGTGCTTGTACACAAATGCTAGAAGTTTAAATAATAAGCTGGGTAAACTAGAGTGCCTTGTGATAAAGGAGGATATTGATATAATAGGCATCACAGAAACCTGGTGGACTGAGAGCAATCAATGGGACACAATCATTCTGGGGTACAAAATATATCGGAAGGACAGAACAGGTCGTGGTGGTGGGGGAGGGGGGAGTGGCACTATATGTGAAAGAAAATGTAGATTCAAATGAAGTAAAAATCTTAAGAGAATCACATGTTCCATAGAATCGCTATGGATAGAAATTTCAAGCTCTAATAAAATATAACATTAGGGATCTATTATCGACCACCTGACCAGGACAGTAATAGTGATGATGAAATGCTAAGGGAGATTAGAGAGGCTATCAAAATTAAGAACCCAATAATAGTGGGGGATTTCAATTATCCCCATATTGACTGGGAACATTTCGCTTCAGGACGAAATCCAGAGATAAAATTTCTCTATACTTTAAATGACTGCTTCATGCAGCAGATGGTACAGGAACCCACAAGGGGAGAGGCAGCTCTAGATTTAATCCTGAGTGGAGCACAGGAGCTGGTCCAAGAGGTAACTATAGCAGGACCGTTTGGAAATAGTGACCATAATACAATAGCATTCAACATCCCTGTGATGGGAAGAACATCTCAACAGCCCAACACTGTGGCATTTAATTTCAAAAGGGGGAACTATGCAAAAATGAGAGGGTTAGTTAAACAGAAGTTAAAAGGTACAGTGACTAAAGTGAAATCCCTGCAAGCTGCATGGGCGCTTTTTAAAGACACCATAATAGAGGCCCAACTTCAATGTATGTAAAAGAACTAAAAAAGAGCCACCGCGGCTTAACAACCATGTAAAAGAAGCAGTGAGAGATAAAAAGACTTCCTTTAAAAAATGGAAGTCAAATCCTAGTGAGGCAAATAGAAAGGAGCATAAATACTGCCAAATTAAGTGCAAGAGTGTAATAAGAAAAGCCAAAGAGGAGTTTGAAGAACGGCTAGCCAAAAACTCCAAAGGTAATAACAAAATGTTTTTTAAGTACATCAGAAGCAGGAAGCCTGCTAAAAAACCAGTGGGGCCCCTTGATGATCGAGATACGAAAGGAGCGCTTAAAGACAATAAAGTCATTGCGGAGAAACTAAATGGATTCTTTGCTTCAGTCTTCACGGCTGAGGATGTTAGGGAGATTTCCAAACCTGAGCCGGCTTTTGTAGGTGACAAATCTGAGGAACTGTCACAGATTGAAGTGTCACCAGAGGAGATTTTGGAATTAATTGATAAACTCAACATTAACAAGTCACCAGGACTAGGCATTCACCCAAGAGTTCTGAAAAAACTCAAATGTGAAGTTGTGGAACTATTAATTAAGGTTTGTAACCTGTCCTTTAAATCGGCTTCAGTACCCAATGACTGGAAGATAGCTAATGTAATGTTAATATTTAAAAATTACAGACCGGTAAGTCTAACATCGGTACTGGGCAAGTTAGCTGAAACAATAGTTAAGAATAAAATTGTCAGACAAATAGAAAAACATAAACTGTTGAACAATAGTCAAAATGGTTTCTGTAAAGGGAAATCGTGTCTTACTAATCTATTAGAGTTCTTTGAAGGGGTCAACAAACATGTGGACAAGGGGGATCCAGTCGACGTAGTGTATTTAGATTTCCAGAAAGCCTTTGACAAAGTCCCTCACCAAAGGCTCTTACGTAAATTAAGCTGTCATGTGATAAAAGGAAAGGTCCTCTCATGGACTGAGAACTGGTTAAAAGACAGGGAACAAAGGGTAGGAATTAATGGTAAGTTCTCAGAATGGAGAGGAGTAACTAGTGGTGTTCCCCGAGGGTCAGTCCTAGGACCAATCCTATTCAACTTATTCATAAATGATCTGGAGAAAGGGATTAACAGTGAGGTGGCAAAGTTTGTAGACGATACTAAACTGCTCAAGATAGTTAAGACAAAAGCAGACTGTGAAGAACTTCAAAAAGATCTCACAAAACTAAGTGATTGGGCAACAAAATGGCAAATGAAATTTAATGTGGATAAATGTAAAGTAATGCACATTGGAAAAAATAACCCCAACTATACAAACAATTTGTTGAGGGCTAATTTAGCTACAACGAGTCAGGAAAAAGATCTTGGCGTCATCGAGGATAGTTCTCTGAAGATGTCCACGCAGTGTGCAGAGGCGGTCAAAAAAGCAAACAGGATGTTAGGAATCATTAAAAAGGGGATAGAGAATAAGACTGAGAATATCTTATTGCCCTTATATAAATCCATGGTATGCCCACATCTCGAATACTGTGTACAGATGTGGTCTCCTCACCTCAAAAAAGATATTCTAGCACTAGAAAAGGTTCAGAAAAGGGCAACTAAAGTGATTAGGGGTTTGGAGAGGGTCCCGTATGAGGAGAGATTAAAGAGGCTAGGACTCTTCAGCTTGGAAAAGAGGAGACTAAGGGGGGATATGATAGAGGTCTATAAAATCATGAGTGATGTGGAGAAAGTGGATAAGGAAAAGTTATTTAGTTATTCCCATAATACAAGAACTAGGGGTCACCAAATGAAATTAATGGGCAGCAGGTTTAAAACAAGTAAAAGGAAGTTCTTCTTCACACAGCACACAGTCAACTTGTGGAACTCCTTACCTGAGGAGGTTGTGAAGGCTGGGACTATAACAGCGTTTAAAAGAGAACTGGATAAATTCATAGTGGTTAAGTCCATAAATGGCTATTAGCCAGGATGGGTAAGGAATGGTGTCCCTAGCCTCTGTTTGTCAGAGGGTGGAGATGGATGGCAGAAGAGAGATCACTTGATCATTGCCTGTTAGATTCACTCCCTCTGAGGCACCTGGCATTGGCCACTGTCAGTAGCCAGGATACAGGGCTAGATGGACCTTTGCTCTGACCTGGTATGGCCGTTCTTATGTTCTTATCTTCTTATGCTGAAAACAGCCAGGCAGGGTGAACCAGCTGGTGTGAGAGATGTCTGTTTGGGGAGTCCCTCGGGTAGCAGGTAAGAGAGCTGCAGGAGGAGGTGGCTCATCTATGTAGCATCCAGGAGCATGAGGACTTCATAAACAAGATGCACATGGAGACATCTGGGATGGAGGATGCTAGCTGACTTGAGATGACTATAGAGGCACCAGAAGAGGAAGGAGACCCGGCTGCTCTGCAGAAAGGAGACTGGCTGCTCGCCACCTTAGACAGTAGGCTGTGCTCCACTCCCCACCCTGGTCCTCCATCCATCGAGGTCAAGAACTGGCACACTGTACTGGCCACAGGAGGAGAGAAGCAGACCCCAATGGCTGAGGAAGAGGAGCCACCTGTTCCCAAGGCTGGGAAGCTCATGGCCACCACACCCACCAGGAGGGGACTCATAGACTCATAGACTCTAGGACTGGAAGGGACCTCAAGAGGTCATCGAGTCCAGTCCCTCTGCTCTCATGGCAGGACCAAATACTGTCTAGACCATCCCTAATAGACATTTATCTAACCTACTCTTAAATGTCTCCAGAGATGGAGATTCCACAATCTCCCTAGGCAATCTATTCCAGTGTTTAATTACCCTGACAGTTAGGAACTTTTTCCTAATGTCCAACCTAAATCTCCCTTGCTGCAGTTTAAGCCCATTGCTTCTTGTTCTATCATTGGAGGCTAAGGTGAACACGTTTTCTCCCTCCTCCTGATGACACCCTTTTAGATACCTGAAAACTGCTATCATGTCCCCTCTCAGTCTTCTCTTTTCCAAACTAAACAAACCCAATTCCTTCAGCCTTCCTTCACAGGTCATGTTCTCAAGACCTTTAATCATTCTTGTTGCTCTTCTCTGGACCCGCTCCAATTTCTCCACATCTTTCTTGAAATGCGGTGCCCAGAACTGGACACAATACTCCAGTTGAGGCCTAACCAGCGCAGAGTAAAGCGGAAGAATGACTTCTCGTGTCTTGTTTACAACACACCTGTTAATGCATCCAGAATCACGTTTGCTTTTTTTGCACAGTATCACACTGTTGACTCATATTAAGCTTGTGGTCCACTATGACCCCTAGATCTCTTTCTGCCATACTCCTTCCTAGACAGTCTCTTCCCATTCTGTATGTGTGAAACTGATTGTTCCTTCCTAAGTGGAGCACTCTGCATTTGTCTTTATTGAACTTCATCCTGTTTACCTCACACCATTTCTCCAATTTGTCCAGATCATTTTGAATTTTGACCCTGTCCTCCAAAGCAGTTGCAATCCCTCTCAGTTTGGTATCGTCCGCAAACTTAATAAGCGTACTTTCTATGCCAACATCTAAATCGTTGATGAAGATATTGAACAGAGCCGGTCCCAAAACAGACCCCTGCGGAACCCCACTAGTTATACCTTTCCAGCAGGATTGGGAGCCATTAAAACTACTCTCTGAGTACGGTTACCCAGCCAGTTATGCACCCACCTTATAGTAGCCCATCTAAATTGTATTTGCCTAGTTTATAGATAAGCATATCATGCGAGATCGTATCAAATGCCTTACTAAAGTCTAGGTATATCACATCCACCGCTTCTCCCTTATCCACAAGACTCGTTATCCTATCAAAGAAAGCTATCAGATTGGTTTGACACGATTTGTTCTTTACAAATCCATGCTGGCTATTCCCTATCACCTTACCACCTTCCAAGTGTTTGCAGATGATTTCTTTAATTATCTGCTCCATTATCTTCCCTGGCACAGAAGTTAAACTAACTTGTCTGTAGTTTCCTGGGTTGTTTTTATTTCCCTTTTTATAGATGGGCACTATATTTGCCCCCTTCCAGTCTTCTGGAATCTCCCCCGTCTCCCATGATTTCCCAAAGATAATAGCTAGAGGCTCAGATACCTCCTCTATTAACTCCTTGAGTATTCTAGGATGCATTTCATCAGGCCCTGGTGACTTGCAGGCATCTAAATTTTCTAAGTGATTTTTTATTTGCTCTTTTTTTATTTTATCTTCTAAACCTAGCCCCTTCCCATAAGCATTCACTATGTTACGCATTCCTTCAGACTTCTCAGTAAAGACCGAAACAAAGAAGTCAATAAGCATCTCTACCATTTCCAAGTCTCCCGTTACTGTTTCCCCCTCCTCACTGAGCAGTGGGCCTACCCTGTCCTTGGTCTTCCTCTTGCTTCTAATGCATTGATAAAAAGTCTTCTTGTTTCCCTTTATTCCCATAGCTAGTTTGAGCTCATTTTGTGCCTTTGCCTTTCTAATCTTGCCTCTGCATTCCTGTGTTATTTGCCTATATTCGTCCTTTGTAATCTGACCTAATTTCCATTTTTTATATGACGCCTTTTTATTTTGTAGGTCACGCAAGATCTCGTGGTTAAGCCAAGGTGGTCTTTTGCCACATTTTCTATCTTTCCTAACCATCAGAATAGCTTGCTTTTGGGCCCTTAATAGCGTCCCTTTGAAAAACTGCCAACTCTCCTCAGTTGTTTTTCCCCTCTGTCTTGATTCCCATGGAACCTTACTTATCAGCTCTTTGAGCTTACCAAAATCCGCCTTCCTGAAATCCATTGCCTCTATTTTGCTGTACTCCCTTCTACCCTTCCTTAGAATTGCAAACTCTATGATTTCATGATCACTTTCACCCAAGCTTCCTTCTACTTTCAAATTCTCAATGAGGTCCTCCCTATTTGTTAAAATCAAGTCTAGAACAGCTTCCCCCCAGTA
Source organism: Gopherus flavomarginatus (assembly GCF_025201925.1). NCBI lineage: Eukaryota > Metazoa > Chordata > Testudines > Testudinidae > Gopherus > Gopherus flavomarginatus. The sequence goes on along the minus strand of NC_066618.1, from coordinate 2,562,932 downwards.
GCTTTTTCAACTTTCTGAAATAAAAAGTTGTCTGCAATGCAGTCCAGGAAGTTATTGGATAGTCTGTGCCCCACGGTGTTATGTTCCCAACATATATCTGGATAGCTGAAGTCCCCCATCACCACCAAATCTTGGGCTTTGGATGATTTTGTTAGTTGTTTGAAAAAAGTCTCATCCACCTCTTCCACCTGATTAGGTGGCCTGTAGTAGACTCCCAGCACGACATCACCCGTGCTTTTTACCCCTTTTAGCCTAACCCAGAGACTCTGAACACTTCCATCTCCTATGTCCATCTCCACCTCAGTCCAAGTGTGTACATTTTTAATATACAAGGCAACACCTCCTCCCTTTTTCCCCTGTCTATCCTTCTGGAATGTCTTTTCCCCTGTGAAAAGTTCCAGTACTGTTTATAGGCATCAAATGTGAAACATCAGTGTAGCAAGGCCTTTTAACATAAAGTATGTTCTCATGTATTCCTTTTAATATGTTCAAGGGATTTTCCAAAAGATTAGGCACATTGTACATTCTTACAGTTCTTGGTAATCGCCACACATTAGTTACAAAAATTACAAGTAGCAATAACAACAAATTCATTGCAAGTGTCCGTTTACAATCATGTTTGTCATGCCGTACCTTTGGCTCAATACCATTGGGGTTTGGCATTTTAGGGTTAACCTGCGGCTTCCCTTTGCAAAATTAAGGTCAGTCTTTCCTTCTTGTCCTGAAGGATCGAACCCTGATTTCTCTTGCTTAACAGAATTCACTGGCTGATGGGGTGGGCTCTCTGTGCTAACAGCTATTAGCAAGTCTTTCTTCTCTCTGCCAGCCAGGTAATTTGCATCAACACAAACACCAGCTTTTAACTTCTTAGCTGCTACCAATTCCAATGTTGGACTCTGTCCTACAGTGATACCACACAAATCCAAAGGGCTTGAGGGTGAGAGTTTGTTTGCTCTTCCCTGCCTCCTTAATTGTTCAGACATAAAACCATTTAGCTCTGACACACCAGTAACCAAACCTGTCCTTAGACCCTTAGACTGCTCACTCACAGAATTAGCATGGAGACAGTCCTGTCCCAACACCATTGTCTTCCCAACAAGCTGGCCACACACAGCCACTTGGTTATAGGGCTGCTCAACTTTCTTAACAGCTTTTACTCCATCTGAGACCTTCTCAGAGCTACCCACACTGGATCTTTCAAAAGGAAAGTCAGTGGATCCATTCACAATAGTAAATTTCTGGCTGTTAGGAACTGAAACTTCCTTGATTAAATCCTTTCACACCCTTCAGTTGCAGTAAACTGCTTGCACAGGCTACCATGAGGATTTCTTTCCACAGGAGCTTTTCTAAGCAACAATTCACCCCTCTCAGAACTTCTGCCCTTACCCGTTTTACCTAGGGCTTGCTCTAAAGGAACACTTTCCTGAGCCACTACAGATTCTTTCTGGGTCTCATTTACATTCAGAATCACCTCTGGCCCATCAGGCAGATTTTTACACAATCCCCTTCCAGGCAAACTTATAGACTTTCTAGATAACAGGTTAGAAACAATCTCCTTTCCCTGGCCTGGAACAAGTTTAGGAATCTTTTCCTTCTTACTAAAACTGTCACTAGGTAACACACTTAAATTACCTTCATGCTCTCCTTGTGTCCTGGCTAGGGTATCACCCTGATCAGACAGAGCTGCTACACCCTTTTCCAGCCACACATTAGCAACTGGCAAACTACAAGCACCAGAATTGTCCGGTTTCTGGGATTTTGCTAAAACACTAAGGCCTTGGCTACACTGGCACTTTACAGCACTGCAACTTTCGCGCTCAGGGGTGTGAAAAAGCACCCCCCTGAGCACTGCAAGATACAGCGCTGTAAAGCCTCGGTGTAATCAGTGCCGCAGCGCTGGGAGTGCGGCTCCCAGCACTGCAAGCTACACCCGTAGAGGGTGTGGTTTACGTGCAGCGCTGGGAGAGCTCTCTCCCAGCGCTGCCGCTCTGACCACACTCACACTTCGCAGCGCTGCCGCGGCAGTGCTTTGAAATTCCAAATGTAGCCATACCCTGAGGTAGCTTCCTCCATAGGCAAGTCAATACCCCTGACAGATATAGGCACGTTCCCTTCACTGTCACAATTCTCCACACAGGAAACAGATAAGGGATAGGGACAGGGCCGTCCTTAGGATTTATGGGGCCCTACGCAGTATTATTAAACTGGTGCCCCTATGCCGGATGGCAGCCCAAGCTCACAGCCTGGTGGGGGAGGGGGAGGAGGGACTTGACAGCAAAGGATAATGAGATGCCCAGCCTGCCTCATGGTGGCGGAGAGTCACAGTTCACCGCAGAGACTTCCATGCACTCTCCCTCATGCAGAATGGACATGAAGAAAGTACCTAATTAAAAGCACTAAAATTTGGGAATAAAAAATGTCAGTCACAGGTTTTTTGATATGCCCTGAAGTTTGTCAGAGATTTATTTGCAAAAACTTCATAGTAAGGGTGAGTCAGCTGTCCTGCTGAATACAACATTACATATAATGGAATACATGATGCAGCTCTTCTCTGTTTTACATTTTCTTCATCAGTATTTCTAAGTTGAATTTATATTTTAAATGTACTCAAATCTTAAGCCAGCATTCCAGATTACTACATATTTAACTCATTGAAACAAAGACATTCTTTTAAATTAATCACAGAGATTTAGTGTGTTCATAACAATGTTCATTGCTTTTAGAAAAAGGGAACAGTAATTTACTTTGTGTGATCTCCATAACAAGAGACATGGTTATGAAATTTCACCAACTTTAAAAAAATATGTTTCCAAAGATTTTAGGCTTAACAAGGATTTTGTCTTACTAAGGTACTGATTTTGCTGGAGGGTTCTTTTAAAACTAGTTTGTCGGATAGTCAGAAGTAAAGAAAGGGAAACTCTTTGTCCAGCTATCTGGAAGGGAAGGACTGTTGTCCCTTTAAGGGCTCTCTTCAGTGGGGAGTGGGGGGAGAGGTGGTGAAGGGATGGACAGAAAGGACAGGAAGACTTGGAAGCACTTTTTTTTTAACTATAGTAATTAAAATGTGTATTTTAGATAAGGGAGGTCTTTTGAAGGATTTATTTAAAAAACTATGTCTGAAGATTCACACATTTAAGGCTAAAGATGATTGTGCATCTAAAACTCTATGCAAGCATTTTTTAGAAATGTGATTTTATAATCTTCACCAGCTCACTAATGAAATATTTTTAAAGCAAATTTTAAACTAAGGTCCTGTAGACTGACATGTTCTGTGTAAATATTACATTAATGCACAACTGTTTTTGTCAGTGAAGTCAGAAACTGACAGTATAAAAATTTATTTGGGCATAAGCTTTCGTGGACATCTGATGAAATGGGTTCTAGTCCACAAAAGCTTATGCTCAAATAATTTGTTAGTCTTTGAGGTGACACAAGGACTCCTTGTTTTTGCTGATACAGACTAACAGGACTACCACTCTGAAACCTGTCAGTATATACCTTGGGGTTGGCAAATGCCTGTTAAATGGCTTTATTACCCCTTATTAACAGTTTCAATGTTGTGCTAATAGGTCTGGCAGGCTGGAGGTTTTTTCACTTTTAACTACTAGATTCCCTCCCAAGGAAGACTCACCAGGCTAGAGCAGCCATCTGTGGGAGCCTGCAGGAAGGGTCAGAACAGGGATAGGAAAACAAGAGGTTGGACACTAAGACGCAGTGGTGCCCCAAATTTTCAGGTGCCCTACGCAGCTGCCTATGTTGCATATGCCTAAGGACGGCCCTGGATAGGGACACTCATCTTCCACTATCCTTGTCTTCCCACATTGCTGACTAGACAAAGCCATCAGCTCACAAGGCTGCCTAGGCTCCTCCAAACTTTCCCTACCAGGCACATGGCTACTCCCCATAGATAAGCTGCTGCTTTTTTCACTACACTGAGCTACTTCCAGCAAATTTCAGGTTCACTTTTACAAGCTGCACTAGCCAACAATCCATTACCCATTACAGATCTACCCTTTCCTTCCTCAGTTAGGGCTTCCACCTGACCATCTACTTTAATCTGCTCTTGAGAAACATTTTCCTCCCCAGTGAGATCTTTCTGCTCTTCATCTAACTCCAGATTCACTTCAGAGACATTAGACAGACATTCAGACACTCCATTCACAGACACTCTGCTTTCTGGCACAGACAAACCTTTAGAGCAACCCTCCTCAGGCAAACCATTGCCCACACTAGACACAGGTTTAAGATCATTCCTTTCCTGTGACTGGCTACCTGAACTGAACAAAGCTTTAACATTTTTTCCAATTAAAAGATCCTTAGGTAATAACTTCCTGACCCCAGCTATAACTTCATGCTTAGCCCCATTCCATTCAAGGTGGATTCTGGCTAAAGTCACACGTACGGTAAACTCATAGAGGATCACAACATCCACACTCTGATTTGGTAAATAATCTTCCTCTTTGACCAGATCTGCTTTAACAAGAGTGATATTAGAAGCCATAATTTGCCCTAAACAGTTTTTACCATTGACTTTTACACTCTCTATGAATTTTTCATTACCACTCCCATACATAGCACTGGCACAATTTATGGGACCACCCTCTACTGAACGCACAGTAACAACATTGACATAAAAGGTGGCAGTGTTGGGGTACATTTGGTTACACCAGACAACTGCTTAGAGTTATACAACATACCAACATTGTTAGAAACTGGACTTTCAAGAGGATACAATTTCTGTTGTTCTTCCCTCGCTTTTTGACTTGGAGCTGGAGTCTAGCATTTTCTTGTTGCATCTGTCGAGTTTTCTCCTCAGCAGCCATCAGCTCCTTACATGCTTTTTCTTCTCTCTTAGCAGCTTCTTTCTTTCTCTCATCAGCCTCTTCCTCCAGCTGGGCCAATGCTAGCTTCTCTTTCATTCGAATTTCTGCCAGTTTTTGCTCATGTTCAAACTGCAAGCTGTCCATCAGGGCTTGCAGTTTCATTGCTTTTGCTGTTGCTTTCTGTCTCATGGTCACTGATCTTTAACCAACCAAACTCTCAATTCCAAATTTCAAATTTGGATAGCGTGGGGTTCTGACCCAAAGCTTAATTGACCTGGTTCTGTGGATCCAAGCACGACTACGCCACTGTGACTATGCGGTTCTGGCGGGACCCAACTGAGAGTGCCAATTCAGGACCAATTGCTTAAACAGGGCAGTTACTGCCCTAGGCTGGGGTTTTTCCACTTCTAAGGCAAACCAAACCAGCCAGACAAAAAGGACTTTGGTTTTACCCCACTGGCTAACCACAAGTCACACAAGCAATTTCCTTAGACACTCCAGTATCCCTGTATCACCACCAGTGCCACTTGTCCTGGGATGAATGGTTACGAAAACCAACACCTCAATAAAAGAAAACGGTTCCCTTGATCCCAAAGGACCAAGCCCCAGACCCAGGTCAATATACACATCAAATCTTACCCACAAATCACTCTGTTGCCAATCCTTTAGAATCTAAAAGCTAAAGGTTTATTCATAAAGGGAAAAAGGTAGAGGTGAGAGCTAGAATTGTTTACATGGAATCAATTACATACAGTAATGGCAAAGTTCTTAGTTCAGGCTTGTAGCAGTGATGGAGTAAACTGCAGGTTCAAATCAAGTCTCTGGAGAACATCCCCCGCTGGGATGGGTCCTCAGTCCTTTGTGTAGAGCTTCAGTTTGTAGCAAAGTCCCTCCAGAGGTAAGAAGCAGGATTGAAGAAAAGATGGAGATGAGGCATCAGCCTTTTATAGGCTTTTCCAGGTGTAAGAACCTCTTTGTCTTTATTGTGGAAAATTACAGCAAAATGGAGTCTGGAGTCACATGGGCAAGTCCCTGCACTTTGCTGAGCACAAGGCATATCTGCCTTCTCTCAATGGGTCAGTTGTGTAGCTGATGGTCCTTAATGGGCCATCAAGCAGACTAGGCAGAGCTGACACCAATTTGTCTGGGGTGCCACCCCGAAGCATAGCACAAGTTTGAAATACAGACAGGATAAGGCCAATATTCATAACTTCAACTGAAAAATTATACATACAGACAGACAGCATAATCATAACCAGCAACCCATTACCTGGTCTTAGACACCTTATATGACCCCCCTTTACATAAGATTTGGTACCACTACAGGACCTTGGTTGCAACCATGTTCTATATGGTCCCAGATTATATCAATAACATCACACATGCATACCAGGTTCTTTTTTTCTTTACAGCACTTCATGACTGCCTTCTCAGGGCAGATTTTATCAGACACATCTGGCTCCTGGCAGTTCCTCTCAGCCCAGTCCCACATACACTCCCTTGTTCACACTCCCTCGTTCACACTCTCTGTAAAGGATGGGATGTTACAAATCTTGGAAGCTCATACAAGTGGCAGCCTGATAAGGCCACAGAGCTTGCAAAGGTTACAAAACTTAAAAGGCTATGCTAACAATAACTGAAGTTACAAAGTCTGCAAAAAGGTTGCAGAACTTAATGATGCAAGTTACAGATCTTACAATTGCATTTGAGCTGAGGCTTTACATAACACATTCCTAGCCCTGAGAACGAGGTTGCTTTCCTGAAGAAACAAAGACCTTGAGAAATCCATTATTCTCAAACTATCATTGACTCCAAACTGAATGGGAGAGAGAACTATCCTGCTTCAATAGAGATAGTGGGATAATCAGTACTTGTTCCTCTCAACAAACCCCTAGCCAAGTTCTGGGCTCTGAAGGGAGACCAGAAGTTCTGTGAGGAGAGAACTACGATTTGCTATGTAATTAACCACTTGGACCAAATCCCTGTGTTCTGTCATTCCAGGCTCTAGTCCTGATGGAACCCTTTCGAGGCAAACAGAAGTCTAAGGGTAGGTCTACATTACGGGATTATTCCGATTTTACATAAACAGGTTTTGTAAAACAGATTGTATAAAGTCGAGTGCACGCGGCCACACTAAACACATTAATTCGGCGGTGTGCGTCCATGTACCGAGGCTAGCGTCGATTTCCGGAGCGTTGCACTGTGGGTAGCTATTCCGTAGCTATCCCATAGTTCCCGCAGTCTCCCCTGCCCCTTGGAATTCTGGGTTGAGATCCCAGTGCCTGATGGGGCAAAAATCATTGTCGCGGGTGGTTCTCGGTAAATGTTGTCATTCCTTCCTTCCTCCAGGAAAGCAACGGCAGACAATCATTTCACACCCTTTTTCCCTGGATTGCCCTAGACGCCATAGCATGGCAGCCATGGAGCCTCTTTTCTCTTTTGTCACTGTCACTGTATGTGTACTGGATGACGCTGACAGAGGCGGTACTCCAGCGCTACACAGCAGCATTCATTTGCTTTTGCATGATAGCAGAGATGGTTACCAGTTGTTCTGTACTGTCTGCTGCTGGTGTAAATTGGCAATGAGATGATGATTATCTGTTGTTCTGTACCGTCTGCTGCTGTCATGGGTGCCCCTGGCTGAGATCGGCCGGGGGTGCAAAGGCAAAAATGGGAATGACTCCCTGAGTCAATCCCTCCTTTATGGTTTATCTAAAAATAGAGTCAGTGCTGCCTAGAATATGGGACAAGTGTACTAGAGAACCAGTGTATCAGAGAGTACAGCCGCTCCTTGTCAGATCACGCAGAAATTATTAGCAGCATGTCATTCACGGGGGTGCCCCTGCAACAATCCCACCTGTTGCTTCCCTCCTCCCCAACCCTCCTGGGCTACCGTGGCAGTGTCCCCCCATTTGTGTGACGAAGTAATAAAGAATGCAGGAATAAGAAACACTGAGTTTTTAGTGAGATAAAATGAGGGGGAGGAGGCCTCCAGCTGCTATGACTGTCCAGGCAGGACATTAAGCTGTGTGGGGGAGAGGAGCCCAGCATCCCACTGCTGTGATAGTCCAGGCAGTACAGAATCTTTTCTTTACACAGGAAAGGGAGGGGGCTGATGGAGCTCAGCCCCCAGTTGCTATGATAAGGACGGTTACCAGCCATTCTGTACCATCTACTGGGAATGACTGGGAGTTATTCCTATTTTTACCCAGGCGCCCCCGGCCGGCCTCACCTGAGGCCAGCCAGGAGCACTCAGCAGCTCTCAAGCATATTGTACTGTCTGCCACCAGGGAAGGAAGAAGAGCGGATACTGCTCTTCACTGCCGCAGCACCGTGTCTACCAGGAGCATTCAGTAGACATAGGGTGACATTGAAAAAAGTCAAGAAACAATTTTTTTCCCTTTTCTTTCACGGGGGGGGGGGAGGGGGTACATTGACAAGCTATACCCTGAACCACCCCGGACAATGTGTTTGACCCTACAGGCATTGGGAGCTCAGCCAAGAATGCAAATGCTTTTCGGAGACTGTGGGAGACTGCTGGGGACTGTGGAGTCCTCGGTACCCCCTCCCTCCCTCCATGAGCGTCCATTTGATTCTTTGGCTTTCCATTACGCTTGTCACGCAGCACTGTGCTGTGGACTCTGGAGATTTTTTTCAAATGCTTTGGCATTTCGTCTTCTGTAACGGAGCTCTGATAGAACAGATTTGTCTCCCCATACAGCGATCAGATCCAGTATCTCCCGTACGGTCCATGCTGGAGCTCTTTTTGGATTTGGGACTGCATTGCCACCAGAGCTCCAAGCTGGGCAAACAGGAAATGAAATTCAAAAGTTTGCAGGGCTTTTCCTGTCTACCTGGCCAGTGCATCCGAGTTCAGATTGCTGTCCAGAGCTGTCACAGTGGTGCACTGTGGGATACTGCCCAGAGGCCAATACCGTCGATTTGCGGCCACACTAATCCTAATTCGATATGGTAATACCGATTTTAGCGCTGCTCCTCTCATCAGGGAGGAGTACAGAAACCGATTTAAAGAGCCTTTTATAGCGATATAAAGGGCCTGATTGTGTGGACAGGTACAGTGTCAAATCGGTTTAACGCTGCTAAAATCAATTTAAACGCGTAGTGTAGACCAGGCCTAACTTAACTTCCATAGGAATATTGCCAACCTGTGCTGTTCCAAATAACTGAGAGGTACACTATGAATAAGGCCAAAGAACCAGAAAACTTACCTCTGTCAGTACTGCAGAAATCTAAAGTCCTTTCTATTATGGCAAACTAGAACTTGTTACTTAGAACTGCGAGCTGTTATTTCTGGGGGAATTCTGCATCACGGCCAGGGGATCAGACTCAGAGGCGTAACACACACTGACCAGCAGGTCACCAATGCATCCGCAGAGCTCTAAATATCTGCACCCAAATTAGTGGATGAGGGCCACTTACATTCCTAGATTCTAAAACCAGAGGAGACCACGGTTATCCCCTAGCCTGACCTCCTCTATAACACAAGCCAGAGAACTTCCCTGAATTAATTCCGGTTTGAACTAGAGCAGAGCTTGTAGAAAAACATCCCATCTTGATTTAAAACTGACAGCGATGGACAATCCACCACGACCCTGGGTAAATTGTTCCACTGGTTAACTGCCCTCATTGTTAAACACATGCCTCATTTCCAATCTGAGTCTGTCTAGCTTCAACCTCCAGCCATTGCAGCAGGTTATATCTGTGTTAGAATAAAGAAACATTATCAAACACTGCTTTAATTGTTCTCATGATTCTTCTCTGAACCCTCTCCAATTTCTCAACAACCTTCTTGAACTGTGGACACTAGAACTGGTCGCTATTCCAGCAGTGGTCACACCAGTGCCAAATACAGATGTAAAGCCACCTTCTTACTTCTACTTGATATTCCCATGTTTACACATCCCAGGAGGGCATTAGCCTTTTTGGCCACAGTGCCTGTGACTGCTCCTCAATACAAACGCTGCTGCTAAAATAACCTTCCCAGCCTGCCATTCTGACCAGACGACTCCCTCTTTCGATCTCTCCCCTGGCTCTTCCCTGCTTCACTGCATTGGTTCAAACTTCTTGTCCTCACCGTCACAGCCCTGCTTAATGCCAGCCCTGTCTGCATCCCTGACTTGGGGCTCATCACGTCACCCGCCAGCCCCTCTGCAGCACCAGCACTGCCAGTCTCAGTGCCCTTTCATCTGCTCCTGCCAAACCAGCTCCGTGCCTGCTCCCGTGATACCCTCCGCTCTGGGAATGCCCTGTCCAGCTAGCTCACCGCTTCCTCGCCCGCCCCTCACGCTTCCTTCCAGGAGTCTCATAAGGAGCCAGTGAACAACCCTGATTATTATTTAATTTCTTCAAAATAAGAGCAGGACCAGCCTTAGGGAAAATGGCATCCGGGGCAAACTTGCATTTTGCTGCCCCTGGCCCCTGTGGGTGTGGCACCCCCCATTGCCCCTAGCCCCCATGGGATCCCCAGGCTCTCCCTCCCTTCACCTCAACCCTGCACTGTGCCCCCTTCATCCCTAATGCCTGCCCCCTCCTGTGCCCCTAATCCTAGCATTCCCCTCCTGTGCCCATAATCCCTGCACCTCCTTCACTCCTAACCCCTGTCTTCTCCTGTGCCCAAACCCCTGCACTGTGCCCCCTTCACCCCTAATCCCTGCCCCCTCCTGCACCTCTAACCCCTGCCCCCCTTCTGAGGCCCAGCCCCTGCACTGTGCTCCTTTCACCCCAACCCCTGACGTCCCCTCCTGCACTTCTAACCTCTGCCCTCCTTGTGCATCCCTAACCTCTGCATCCCCCTCCTGTGCCCGGGGGAAGCTTTAGACATTTTGCCGCCCCATGCACGGTGGCATGCCACGGGGGCGCTCTGCCGGTCGCCAGTCCTGTGGCTCCAGTGGACCTCCACCCAAGCCATGAGACCAGCGCAGCGGACCCTCCTCAGGCACGCCTGCGGGAGGTCCACTGGAGCCGCGGGACCAGCGGACCCTCCACAGGCATGCTGCCAAAGGCTGCCTGCCTGCCACCCTCACGGCGACCGGCAGAGAGCCCCCTGTGGCTTGCTGCCCCAGGCATGCACTTGGCATGCTGAGGCCTGGAGCTGCCCCTACCTGTGCCTATGTGGGGAAACTCACCTGGATACATGGAGCAGCTGGCATTGCTGCTCACTCACCCCCTGCACTGCTGCTCCTCCACCCTGTGCTCCCCTGGTGGGAGGGAACGAAGAGCGATGTCAGGAGCCACCATGGGCTGCTGCCCCATCCGCCCAGCTCCAAGGCCAGCCCTGAATAAGACTAAGCTGTTTGGAGCAGGGACTGAGCATTATGTACGTGTGTGTGTGTGCTCACATATGTGCTTCCAGTGTGTCTGTGCACACATAAACACAGGGAGGCCTCACTTCTGATAAACAATAACTAATAAAAAATTCAGATTCAGTCCCCAAGATGTTCAGCTGAATCACCAACTGACCCTTTGACTGTAACCTCCTTCCCTGCCCCATCCTTCCCTACGGTTGGGTACCCGTATTTGTCACATCATACTAAACTCGGACTGGATCTGTTTGAGGTGGGATCATGTAGTTCTATTTGTAGCCCAAGATTTTCAAAAGTGGCTAGTGACTGTGGGTGCCTCAGTTTTCAGTTGCTCAACTGGAGACTCTTAAAGGGGCCTGATTTCCAGGGGTGGGTGCTCAGCATATTCTAAGAGTCGGGCTCCTCTGAGCTGGGTCAAGCTGGGCCCCCAGCACCACGAGTCACTTTTGACTATCTTGGCCACAGTGTGATGTGCCCAGAACTCTGGGGCTGTAGAAACACCAATTGCTCTTAACAAACAACCGATGAGAATTTTCAATGCAGTCGCTGCTATTACAAATCCTTCTGTCAAATGTAGCCAAGTTTCAAACACACAGAGAACACTGTACCTTGGGGCTGCTAATTCAGCTTAGAGACCCAACGTGTATTCTTCCTTCAGAGTCTACTGGTCTCTGCAACCTGGACGCCGTCCACCAGAGCTGTGGGGTTTTCACAGAAAAGTTGAACTTTTACATGGTTTCCTCTATTTATAATCCAGTTTCGGATTCGATCTTACACAGTTAAACTGTTTTCCATTGCACTTTCTATATGAGGCCAAGCCTGTGGACTTTAGAACTTGCTTGGTTGTTTTCTCAAAATAGCAGTTCTCAAAAGATAAGAACCCATGAGTGCAGCTCTATTCATGTTTACTCCCTGCCTGGGTGTGTGGGGTGACCTGAAGTACTAGGGGCTCTCTGGTACCCAGGTCCCCTGTCCCTCAAGGTGACCCTCTGGGAGGAACGTTGAGCTCAGGGCATTACCTTGTCATAGCGTGACTCTTACATCTGCTGTACATGGTGGAGAGGTGTGCTCGGCACACAGTGATGTGACAGTATCTGAGGCTATAAAGACCCACAGCGATGTTGCATTTGAAGCTTATTCTCTTCCTTATGCACCACATTCCTGCCTCCTTTGTTCTCTTTTCCTGTGTATGAAGCAAGTACAGTGACTGGGCCTGTTGAGTGGACATTTGAGATAGATGGGTAGGGCCAGGAAAGTGGTGTCACGACTCTGACACTGCACCCATATTCTTCACCGTGATGTCATGATGACAGGATTATGGCACAATTAAGATGCATTTTGTACAAGATCAGTCACATGAGAGAAGTTATGATTTGCTGACTATGACTATCCTATTTGTATGCATGGATCATTTCTGTATCTGAAGTTATGAATATTGACTGTGTATCTGTATTTCACATGTAGTTACACCTGGGTAATGCCCACTAGACAAGATGCTTCCAGTCCAGACAGCTGGTTGGGAAGGGCCTATTCAGGGCAATGGCCATTAGGAAAGACAACAGGCCTTAGGGGAAGCTGATCTCCCACCTGGGGAGAACACTGGGAACACGCCAGACAGGCTGCTATGACTCTACAAGGACATGTGACCAGGCCACATGCTGCTGGACTCCATCTTGGGATGTCAGTGCTTTTCCACAGACGGGTCTGGGAACCAAGCTTTGAAACAAAGGGTTCCTGCTATATGCCCAAGCTATATAAGGTAGGGAGTGATCTCATCGGGTGTTCTTCACTCCCCACACAAGAGGACTCCTGGAAAGACCTGAGGAACAAAGACTGAACTGGGGGAAGTGCTAGACTCAGACTAAAGGGATTTCTAGCCTCTGAATTAAACACCAGGGCACTCCAAGCTGTAAAGCAAGTGCAGTTTGCCCCTTAAGGATCTGCAGCCTCCTCATATCATCTCTAGAGTGAGAATCTGCTAATTCATATCCTGTCTATTTAGTATATTAAGCGTAGTGTGTGTTTTTTGTTTATTTGCTACCTTCCATCACTGTTCAGTAAATTCTCACTGTAGAAGACCAATTTGTCTGGATGGGAACCAAGGGCTGGAATGCTTAAAGGGGACTGTGTCTGGCTTCCTGTTAACCAGTGTGGTACCACATAAGCTCTTTTGTTACTGGTTTGGTGAATCTAATTGTAGTAAACCAACAGTTTTGAGTGGGTATCTGTGCTATTTCTTGCAGTCTGTGCAGAGGTGGCATGGTTAGTGGTGATCCATTCTAGGCACCTGTCACAACTTATCTGAACTTTGTTTTAAGAAATTAACTCTTGTTATGTTCCGAGACCACTGAAAGTAGAAAGTGTTGCTCAAGGTTGGTTAGTTTATAAATGAGGGTTATTTGGGTTACAAGGTAAAACTAGCAAACTCTGGAAGGCTCGTTAATTTCTATGAACTGTACATATATAAAATCCAGAGGGAGGGAGGTGGGATTTTTGTCACCTGTGCTTTGTTGTCCATTCTCTTTTCTTTGCTTTTCTTAATCTCTATCCTATCTAAGTCTGAAGAACCTCAAGCCATGGTGTTCCTTAAAATTTAACAAAGTATCATAGGCCGTATGAGGGACACTGTTTCTGCTGAAGAGAAGAGGAAACTTCACCTGACAGCTGGACTCTGTCTATGATCCATTTTTCTAGCCAGATCTCAGATAGATCAAGAACTACCTGCTGGAGGAAAGAGCCATAATTCTAACCTGAATCTGACAATAATTAACACTTGCTCATTTACCACAGCACCAGGCAAGGAACTCCTTTTTCATCCACCCACCTACTGTTCCTTTTTCCCATCTTCTCTCTGTTCCTTTAGGCTTGAAGTGTCTCTTGTGGGGGCACCACATTGAAGGGTGCGTGTGCGGGAATTATTTCCCTGGCTCAGATTGAACCATCTCCTCTCTTACTAAACCCTCTCTCCCGCATTTGAGTTGTCACTAGGGCTCATAAGATGCTTGTAAAGAGCCCCCCACTCTTTTTTGGCCTTTTGGAATGGATCATTTGCTCCAGCTAACAGATATTTTCATGCCACTTCCTAGGGGAAGATATCGCCAGTCTCCCTGTAGCAGGGTGATCACCCCACTCCGGCCCTGAAGGGGTTAAAAGCAGCCCTGGAGAGTGCTGTGGCTGGGAAAGGCTGATTGGGGAAGCAGCCACAGCTGAGACCATACCCCAGTCGGGCCACATCTGGCCCTATAAAAGGGCTGTCAGCCAGGAGCTAGGAGGAGTTTCTCTCTAGCTGTAGAGAGAGAGGGCCCAGCTGCCTGAGACCAAGGTACCTACAGTAGAGCAGGGCTGGGGGAAGGCAAGAGGTGCTGGGGAGCTCCAGCCTGGTAAACCCCCAGGCTGCAGGGCCTAAAGCAGGTACTGGGGTTGCAAAGGTGTAGCCCAGGTTTAGGCAGAGGCAGCTGGTCCAACCCCCACCCCTGCCAATGATGAGTGGCCAATACAGGCTGCGACTGCCCCAGGGAGCAGGGACTAGTTGGTGACTGGCAGGAGCCACTGAGGCAAAGTGAGGATAGAGGGTTGGGGGTTCCCCTGGGAAGGGAGACCCAGAGTGAGGGGGTACTGCTGGGGACAGAACCCCAAGGTAAAGAGGCACTGGGGTGCAGGAGGGACACGGAGCCAGCGGCAATCCATATGCTAGAAAGAGCTAATTTCCAGGATGCCCAGCAGGAGGCGCCTCACCAGTGAGTCGTCACTTCGCTACACTCCCCTACGATGCTCTCGTCCCCTGCTCCTCATTTCACAGAGCTGCATTTGAACTCTGGGCTATGCCAGCAACATGATCAGCATGTGTTTCCAGAACAATCTATAAATATCTCCAGCAAACGTGCAGCTTAACAGAATTCTTTGTTGAGAGTGCAGCCTGTGTCTTTGGTTACAGTGGGGAGAGACGATTATTGTTTAAGTATGAAAACAAATGAATAGATTCCCCAGCCCCTCACTCCTCTTCTCCTTTGCTTTATCTGCATTCAAGAGTTTAGGCTTTGCTACCACTATCACATACCTAGCAATTCATAACAACCCCTTTTCCCCCCACTCCCATCCTCACAGCATTGCTACCCCCGCTGCAGAGGTGTTCACACTGGCAGGAATCAGGGCCTGCAGGGGAGCCAGTCTTCTGGCAACTTAAGGAGCACAGCTGGGCTGTAGCAGGCTGCCTGATGGGTGACGCCACCTGATTGGCTGGAAGAGGCAGCAGACCGACTCTTCAGCCCAGCAGCAGTGTGGGAGCTGTTCAAAGCCTTTGCCCATGGCTGTGATAGTTCCTGCTTCTTCCCAGACGTAGCCTGCCTCCCTTCACTGCCTGTATCCCAGTCCTGACCCTAGGCCCTGATATCTGACTGACCACCCAGAGGTGACACATACATGGGACATGTGGGTTCAAGTGCCCCTCTCCCCCAAATTACTGCTTGGCCTGTCGGGGGGGAGGGAGAGGGCCTCTGTCCTCCTGCTGTTCCTGCCCCCCAGCACACTCGGCCCCTGTCCCTAGCAGCCGGCCAGGGAAGGGAGCAGAAGGGGTGGGTCCAGCCACTTCTCACACCTAGGGTGACCAGACAGCAAGTGTGAAAAATCGGGATGGGGGTGAGGGGTAATAGGCGCCCATATAGAGAGCCTCAAATACTGGGACTGTCCCTATAAAATCGGGACATCTGGTCACCCTGCTCACGTGGGATGCTCCAGATTGCTGCTCTGCGCAGTGCGGCAGGTACCTGAGAGAACCTGGGCAGGGAAGTTGCGGCAGTAGGCCACCCCACCGGGTCTGGCTGCCTGGGACAGGGGCCGAGTGAGCTGGACTCGCCCTGGCATGCTCAGGACCTGTCCCTGGCAGTCAAGCCTGGGAATGGAGTGGGCTGCCATCACAGCTACTCCAGCCAGGCTCTCTCAGGCAGCTGCCATGCCCCACAGAGCAGCAACATGGAGTGGTCGGCTTCAGCTGGATGAGAAGCGGCTCTGCTCTGCTCCGAGCCAGGGATAGGGGCTGAATGTGCCCTGCACCTGCCTTATCCCTGGGCTGATGCTGTATCCTGTCAGTCACATGCTGCATTTACAGGGACTGATGCTCACAGACCTTCTGTCTGAGTGCTGCCCAAACTGGGACCTATTTAGTCCCCTCTCTTATGACTGCTGTGCGGCTAGATGTCAGCTGGGAGGGGGCGGCACCATCATGTGGCTGAAATTGAAACATTCACAGGCCTCCTTTTAAAATATTTTTAATTTTTAAAGTCTTGTTGATAGTGACTTTAAAATCACTGCAAATCTGGAGGGAGCTATCTTTCTTCACTATTGGAACAATAGGAGTGGCCCATGGGCTATGAGTAATTGGTATTAGGACTTTATTTGTGACCAGGCGCTCCAGGTCTGCTTCAACTTTCAGCCTGATGGCATATGGCACAGTTCGGGCTTTCAAATATATTGGCTGACTGTCAGGTTTAATGTTCAATGTCACAGTGATTCCCTTCATACTTCCCAGATCCTCTCCAAAAACAGCAGCACGTTTCCTTAGCATAGTGGTCAGACCGGTTTCTTCTTTAGTAACTCGGTGCACTTCTGCCCAGTTCAGCTGAATCTTCCCAAGCCAAGACCTACCCATTAAGTCTGGGTAATTACCTCTCACCACAAACAGTGGCAATTTAGCAGCCTGGCCATTGAGCTCCACCTTAACATCAATAGTGCACAGCTTCTCCCATGCACATCTTCAGAACAGTTTTCGTTGCCTTAAGCGGAAGATGCTGTAGCTTTTCTTTATACACAGTCTTGGAAACCAGCGAAACGGCTGCACCAGTGTCCAGCTCCATGCATACAGCTTTGCTGTCCAACAAGGGGGTTACCCAGTATTCATGTGAGCCCACTGCCAAAGACAAAACATGGAGTCACTCTTCTTCTGATGAGATGTCACCTGGATTATCCTGGGTCTGCTCTAGGGTATGCAGATTTTCCTTTTTGGTCCGCCAGCCCACAGGCCTCTTTTCTTTTGTTTACAGACACACTCAATGTGTCCCTTTTTGCCACAGTGCTAACAGGGAGTTTTGCAAGGGAGTTCTCCAGGTGAAGGAGGAGCACAGACAGCATCTGTGGGGTAAGTGACTGTCTGCAGTGTTTGGGTTTGTGCGTGTGTTTGGGGGTTACCTGCTGTGTGCTGAGCTTGTGTTTGTCAGTCTGTTTGGTTTGTTTGTTTGAAGGACCGTGTGCTGTAGCTGGCAGTTGGAGGTGGAGCTACTAGGAAGGTTTGAAAGCTAGAAGCCTCTGGTAATTGGCTGAGCCTTAACCAGTGGGCGGGGCATTCACTCAGGCCAGGGCTTTATAAAGCTGCGCACAAGCGACCAAGGAGCTTAGCGAACAGGAGCTGCTAACAGGGAATTTTGCAAGGGAGTTTGGAAGGGAAGTAGGAAGGGAGGGGGGGTCCCTTGTTGGTCTGATCTGTGACCCATTGGTCCCCTGAACCCATAACCCGAGCCACACTGAAAACCTTTCTGTTTACAGCAGAGAGGAGCGTACAGGGAGCTGTAGACTGCAATTTGAGACAGTTTGACAGAGGGAGGCCTACAATGGTGAGGAGAACCCGCAACACCTGTGCCAGCACTGCTTCTGTCTCCTCCACCTGCGCCTGTAGCCAGACAGAGCACCAAAGCATGGATGCTTTTACCCAGATTCTGGTCTGGGCTTGCAGAGACTGTAATTTGCAATTTCCACTTACTGACATCCAGGCTGGGGGTGGCATCCAATGTGAAAGGTGCCTACTGGTGGAATCTCTCAGGCAGCAGGTGGGAGAGCTACAGGAGGAGGTGGCCAGGCTGAGGAACATCCATGTCCATGAGCAATTCCTGGACAGTATCCATGTGGAGACAGCTGACGGTCCTGTCCCAGTTGACAGGACTACCGATACTGCAGTGGAGGAAGAGATGCCTCAGGGTGTATCTGACACACCAGTGGGGGAGGAGGCTCAGGGTGGACACAGCCAGCTGGTTACTTCTAGCAGCAGGCAGTGCTCCACTGCTGCTGCAAACCCTCCTGTTGTGGTAAAAGATAACCATTATGCTCTTCTTGATACAGGAGAGAAGAAATCACCCCCAGCAGTTAAGGGGGTGAAGTCTCGTACCCCTAAGGCTGGGAGGTCTGCTGCCACCACTGATAAGAAACGTAGGGTAGTGGTGGTTGGAGACTCTCTGCTGAGGGGGATGGAGACACCCATCTGTCACCCTGACCGTTCATCCCGGGAGGTGTGCTGCCTGCCAGGGGCCCGTATCAGAGATGTTACAGAGGCTTTGTCGAGGATTATCCGGCCTTCTGACTACTATCCCATGCTACTCATCCATGTGGGCACAAATGATACTGCAAGGTGTGACGCTGAGCAGATCAAGAGTGACTACAGGGCTCTGGGAGTACGGGTTAAGGAGTTTGGAGCACAGGTGGTATTCTCTTCAATTCTTCCTGTTGAAGGTAGGGGTCCGGGCAGAGACAGATGCATCGTGGAGGTGAATGCCTGGCTGCGAAGATGGTGTCGCCAGGAGGGCTTTGGCTTCCTCGACCACGGGATGCTATTTGAGGAAGGACTGCTAGGAACAGATGGTGTTCACCTTTCGAAGAGGGGAAAGGCCTTATTTGCGCACAGACTGGCTAACCTAGTAAGGAGGGCTTTAAACTAGGTTCGACGGGGACAGGTGAGCAAAGCCCACAGGTAAGTGGGGAACAAGACCTGGGAGATGGGTTGGAAACAGGAGGGAGCACGGGCTATAATGGCAGAGAGGAAGGAGGGTCAGGGCAAAGCTGGGAGGCAAGATCAAACCAGTATCTTAGATGCCTTTATACAAATGCAAGAAGTATGGGTAATAAGCAGGAAGAGCTGGAAGTGCTAATAAATAAATACAACTATGACATTATTGGCATTACTGAAACTTGGTGGGATAATACACATGACTGGAATGTTGGTGTGGATGGGTATAGTTTGCTCAGGAAGGATAGACAGGGGAAAAAGGGAGGAGGTGTTGCCTTATATATTAAAAATGTACACACTTGGACTGAGGTGGAGATGGACATAGGAGACGGAAGGGTGGAGAGTCTCTGGGTTAGGCTAAAAGGGGTTAAAAACACAGGTGATGTCGTGCTGGGAGTCTACTACAGGCCACCTAATCAGGCGGAAGAGGTGGATGAGGCTTTTTTCAAACAACTAACAAAATCATCCAAAGCCCAAGATTTGGTGGTGATGGGGGACTTCAACTATCCAGATATATGTTGGGAAAATAACACTGCGGGGCACAGACTATCCAATAAGTTCCTGGACTGTATTGCGGACAACTTTTTATTTTAGAAAGTTGAAAAAGCTACTAGGGGGGAAGCTGTTCTAGACTTGATTTTAACCAATAGGGAGGAACTTGTTGAGAATTTGAAAGTAGAAGGAAGCTTGGCTGAAAGTGATCATGAAATCATAGAATTTGCAATTCTAAGGAAGGGTAGAAGGGAGTACAGCAGAATAGAGACAATGGATTTCAGGAAGGCGGATTTTGGTAAGCTCAGAGAGCTGATAGGCAAGGTCCCATGGGAATTAAGACTGAGGGGAAAAACAACTGAGGAAAGTTGGCAGTTTTTCAAAGGGACGCTATTAAGGGCCCAAAAGCAAGTTATTCCGATGGTTAGGAAAGATAGAAGATGTGGCAAAAGACCACCTTGGCTTACCCTTGAGATCTTGCGTGACCTACAAAATAAAAAGGCGTCATATAAAAAATGGAAACTAGGTCAGATCACGAAGGATGAATATAGGCAAATAACACAGGAGTGCAGAGGCAAGATTAGAAAAGCAAAGGCACAAAATGAACTCAAACTAGCTATGGGAATAAAGGGAAACAAGAAGACTTTTTATCAATACATTAGAAGCAAGAGGAAGACTAAGGACAGGGTAGGCCCACTGCTCAATGAGGAGGGGGTAACAGTAACGGGAGACTTGGAAATGGCAGAGATACTTAATGACTTCTTTGTGTCGGTCTTCACTGAGAAGTCTGAAGGAATGTCTAGTATAGTGAATGCTTATGGGAAGAGGGTAGGTTTAGAAGAGAAAATAAGAAAAGAGCAAGTAAAAAATCACTTAGAAAAGTTAGATGCCTGCAAGTCACCAGGGCCTGATGAAATGCATCCTAGAATACTCAAGGAGTTAATGGAAGAGGTATCTGAGCCTCTAGCTATTATCTTTGGGAAATCATGGGAGACAGGGGAGATTCCGGAAGACTGGAAAGGGGCAAATATAGTGCCCGTCTATAAAAAGGGAAATAAAAACAACCCAGGAAACTACAGACCAGTTAGTTTAACTTCTGTGCCAGGGAAGATAATGGAGCAGGTAATCAAAGAAATCATCTACAAACACTTGGAAGGTGGTAAGGTGATAGGGAATAGCCAGCATGGATTTGTAAAGAACAAATCGTGTCAAACTAATCTGATAGCGTTCTTTGATAGGATAACGAGCCTTGTGGATAAGGGAGAAGCGGTGGATGTGATATACCTAGACTTTAGTAAGGCATTTGATACAGTCTCGCATGATATTCTTATAGATAAACTAGGAAAGTACAATTTAGATGGGGCTACTATAAGGTGGGTGCATAACTGGCTGGATAACCGTACTCAGAGAGTAGTTGTTAATGGCTCCCAATCCTGCTGGAAAGGTATAACAAGTGGGGTTCCGCAGGGGTCTGTTTTGGGACCGGTTCTGTTCAATATCTTCATCAACGATTTAGATGTTGGCATAGAAAGTACGCTTATTAAGTTTGCGGATGATACCAAACTGGGAGGGATTGCAACTGCTTTGGAGGACAGGGTCAAAATTCAAAATGATCTGGACAAGTTGGAGAAATGGTCTGAGGTAAACAGGATGAAGTTCAATAAAGATAAATGCAAAGTGCTCCACTTAGGAAGGAACAATCAGTTTCACACATATAGAATGGGAAGAGACTGTCTAGGAAGGAGTATGGCAGAAAGAGATCTAGGGGTCATAGTGGACCACAAGCTTAATATGAGTCAACAGTGTGATACTGTTGCAAAAAAAGCAAACATGATTCTGGGATGCATTAACAGGTGTGTTGTAAACAAGACACGAGAAGTCATTCTTCCGCTTTACTCTGCGCTGGTTAGGCCTCAACTGGAGTATTGTGTCCAGTTCTGGGCATCGCATTTCAAGAAAGATGTGGAGAAACTGCAGAGGGTCCAGAGAAGAGCAACAAGAATGATTAAAGGTCTTGAGAACATGACCTATGAAGGAAGGCTGAAGGAATTGGGTTTGTTTAGTTTGGAAAAGAGAAGACTGAGAGGGGACATGATAGCCGTTTTCAGATATCTAAAAGGGTGTCATCAGGAGGAGGGAGAAAACTTGTTCATCTTAGCCTCCAATGATAGAACAAGAAGCAATGGGCTTAAACTGCAGCAAGGGAGATTTAGGTTGGACATTAGGAAAAAGTTCCTAACTGTCAGGGTAGTTAAACACTGGAATAGATTGCCTAGGGAAGTTGTGGAATCTCCATCTCTGAAGATATTTAAGAGTAGGTTAGATAAATGTCTATCAGGGAAGGTCTAGACAGTATTTGGTCCTGCCATGAGGGCAGGGGACTGGACTCGATGACCTCTCGAGGTCCCTTCCAGTCCTAGAGTCTGAGTCTATGAGTGTCAACACACCAGGTCCTTACACCAGCATTCTGCTGCATGGTGACCCGGCTTACCACAGCGGTAACATTCCTGACTCCCCACAGATTTATGGGTAGGTTCTCGTGACATCTTATGCGCCCTAGGGGATGCACTGATGGATTGTGCCTCCTTTGTAGCCAGTTCCATGGAGACAGCAATATCAATGGCCTTCTGTAAGGTAAGCTGAGCCTCTGTCAATAGGCGCTTCCGTATAGCTTCACTGTGCAGGCCACACTCTAACCTGACACGCAGGGCATCATTTAACACCTCCTTAAATTCACAGTGTTCTGCTAGCTTTCTAAAAGTTGCTACAAATTGTACAACTGTTTCATCTTCTTTCTGGTCTCTTTTGTGGAACCGATATCTTTCAGCAATTACCAGTGGTTTTGGAGAAAAATGAGACCCCAGGATTTCCACAATGTCACTGTAAGATTTAGTCTCAGGCTTAACAGGGTGTATGTAGTAAGCTGCGTAGCAGGGAGCAGGTTTTAGCCCCTACAACACTTAAGAATATTGGCACCTTCTTCTCTTCTGTAATGTCATTTGCAATAACAAAGAGCTCAAAACGCTCAGTATACACAGGCCACTGCTCTATATTCTCCTCAAAAGGCTCCAGTGGCCCTATAAGTGTAACCATGGTTTTAGAGTATCAGTCGTGTTAGTCTGTATCCGCAGAAAGAACAGGAGTACTTGTGGCACCTTAGAGACTAACAAATTTATTTCAGCATGAGCTACAGCTCACTTCTTTGGATGCACAGAATGGAACACACAGACAGGAGATATTGATACATACAGAGAACATGAAAAGGTAGAAGTATGCATACCAACAGAGGAAGAGTCTGATCTATTGAGAGGAGCTATCGTAAGCAGGAAGAAAAAAACTTTTGAAGTGATAATTAAGATGACCCATAGAAAGTGTGAGGAGAACTTAACATAGGGAAATAGATTCAATTAGTGTAATGACCCAGCCATTCCCAGTCTCTGTTAAGGCCTGAATTAATTGTGTCTAATTTGCATATTAATTCGAGTTCTGCAGTCTCTCTTTGGAGTCTGTTTTTGAAGTTTTTTTGCTGCAAAACTGCCACCTTCAAGTCTGTCACTGAGTGGTTAGAGAGGCTGAAGTGTTCTCCCACTGGTTTTTGTATGTTATGATTCCTGATGTCAGATTTGTGTCCATTTTTTTTTTGCGTAGAGACTCTGGTTTGGCCTAGAGACTGTCTAGTTTGGCCAATGTACATGGCAGAGGGGCATTGCTGGCACACAATGGCATATATCACGTTGACAGATGTGCAGGTGAACGAGCCCCTGATGGTGTGGTTGATGTGATTAGTCCTATGATGGTGTCCCTTGAATAGATACGTGGACAGAGGTCGCATCGGGCTTTATTGCAAGGATAGGGTCCTGGGTTAGTGTTTTTATTCTGTGGTGTGTGGTTGCTGGTGAGTATTTGCTTCTGGTTGGGAGACTGTCTATAAGCGAGGGCTGGCCTGTCTCTCAAGATCTGTGAGAGTGAGGGATCATCTTTCAGGATAGGTTGTAGATCTTTGATGATGTGCTGGAGAGGTTTTAGTTGGGGGCTGTAGGTGATGGCTAGTGGCGTTCTGTTATTTTCTTTGTTGGGCCTGTCCAGTAGTAGGTGGCCTCTGGGTACTCTTCTGGCTCTGTCAACCTGTTTTTTCACTTCAGCAGGTGGGTATTGTAGTTTTAAGAATGCTTGATAGAGATCTTGTAGGTGTTTATCTCTGTCTGAGGGATTGGAACAAATGCGGTTGTATCTTAGAGCTTGGCTGTAGACAATGGATCGTATGGTGTGTCCTGGATGGAAGCTGGAGGCATGTAGGTAAGTATAGCGGTCAGTGGGTTTCCGGTATAGGGTGGTGTTTATGTGACCATCGCTTATTAGCACAGTAGTGTCTAGGAAATGGACCGCTTGTGTGGATGGGTCTAGGCTGAGGTTGATGGTGGGATGGGAATTGTTAAAATCATGGTGGAATTCCTCGAGGGCTTCTTTTCCATGAGTCCAGATGATGAAGACGTCATCAGTGTAGCGCAAGTAGAGTAGGGGCATCAGGGAACGAGAGCTAAGGAAGCGTTATTCTAAATCAGCCATAAAGATGTTGACATTCTGTGGGGCCATGCGGGTACCCATAGCAGTGTCGCTGACTTGAAGGTATATATTGTCCCCAAATGTGAAATAGTTGTGGGTGAGGACAAAGTCACAAAGTTCAGCCACCAGGTTAGCTGTGATGTTATCGGGGATACTATTCTTGATGGCTTGTAATCCATCTTTGTATAGAATGTTGGTGTAGAGGGCTTCCACATCCATAGTGGCCAGGATGGTTTTTTCTGGAAGATCACCGATGGATTGTAGTTTCCTCAGGAAGTCAGTGGTGTCTCGAAGATAGCTGGGAGTGCTGGTAGCATAGGGCCTGAGGAAAGAGTCCACATAGCCAGACAATCCTGCTGTTAAGGTACCAAGGCTTGAGATGATGGGGTGTCCAGGATTTCCAGGTTTATGGATCTTGGGTAGCAAATAGAATACACCTGGTCAGAGTTCTAGCCATGTGTTTGCACAGATCTGTTCCTGTGCTTTCTTGGGGAGTTTCTTGAGCAGATGGTGTAGTTTCTTTTGGTAACCCTCAGTGGGATCAGAGGGTAATGGCCTGTAGAATGTGGAGTTAGAGAGCTGCCTAGCAGCCTCTTGTTCATATTCCGACCTAGTCATGATGACGACAGCAGCTCCTTTGTCAGCCTGTTTGATTACAATGTCAGAGTTGTTCCTGAGGCTGTTGATGGCATTGTGTGCAGTACGGCTTAGGTTATGGGGCAAGTGATGCTGCTTTTCCACAATTTCAGCCCGTGCACATTGACGGAAGCAATCTGTATAGAAGTCAAGTCTGTTGTTTCGACCCTCAGGAGGAGTCCACGCAGAATCCTTTTTATTATAGCATTAGTAGGAAGGATTCTGTGGGTTAGTATGTTGTTCAGTTCGCTCCCCCTTCCAACAGCAAAAAGGAGCTTGTTCTTGTGATTGTCTGTGTTGCTTGCCTCTGTTTGTCAAAATCTGAACATACTTCTAGTAACACAACCCCCCACTAGTAGCTATGGTATGTTTTACAGCTGCTAGTGACCTGTGCAGAGCAAAGTCTTGAGTTGAGACCCATTTGCTTTTCATCTCTCTAGCTTTGTGAGGTGTCAGACAAACCAGCTGCCATGCTGTGGGATACATCAAAACCTGAAACCCCAGGAGCATGTCTCTACACTGAGCATTGCACTTGCAAAAGAGGAGATGGTGCTGCTAATGGACAACAGCCTGGCCTCATCCCATCTATAGATCTTACTTGCTTGAAAGCTCCTGACCTCAGTCACAGGACCCTGAGTCACACTGAAGGCCAGCTGTTTGCTTGTCTCTGATGTGGAAAGAGCTGAGAAAATGGGCATTGTTTGATGTGGGTTTCTGGCTCAGGTCTGGAGCCAGGCATTTTGGTTTCTTGATCAGGGGTCAGGGAAAACGATCTTTGCTTTTTTTTACAGAGGGCGATGCTGTACTAGTGTCTAGCAGAACGTCTGTCTGGGTCTGTGTGACCAAGTGGGGCTGTTCTGGCTGTGTTCTGTGAATGCTGCGTGGGGAGTGTTGACCTGGGAAGGTGGCAGGGGAGTTGTGCTGGGACTGCCGGCATTGGGGAAGGGAGGATACCTGAGCATGTCACCTGAGAACCCAGGAGGGGGATTGTAGGCCAGGTAACACCTCTGTCCGGGACACTGGACAAAGGCTGGAGGAGGAGCCGGGGGGAGGCTGAGTGAGAGGCTGGGGGGAGTTTCAGTTTGGAGCTGGCAGGGAAATGGAGAGGGGTGCCCCAGTGGGGCTTGGGCTTCCCAACGGGGCTGTGGCCTCCCTGGGGACCGCAGATGGACCTAACTAAAGGGGGTCCTGTTGTCTGTACCAGCAAGACCTGTGTTGGACTGTGTTCCTGTCGTCCAAATAAACCTTCTGTGTTACTGGCTGGCTGAGAGTCCTGGTGAATCACAGGAAGCCGGGGGTGCCGGGCCTTGTCTCCCCCCACACTCCGTGACAGTCCGTCACCAGATCTTAGGTCAGCAACAGACATAACAGGGTTCCAGAATTTCAGTCTAAAGGCAGGACGTCCCTTGCACTGAGGTGTATTCAGAGACTGAGGTCTGGAAAGTTTTGTTAGTTCTTCAGGCATATTTAAGTGTTTGTACAGAGCGTTCCACTAGTCCCTTTGTAACCGGGTGCTGTGGGCCTCAACGTTTGGCATAAGCAGACAGAAAACTTGTCAAAATTATGATATGTTTGTTCTATGTCTCAGTACAAGCTAGGATGTGGGTGAAACCACACTATGTTCTCAAACGAACTCACCCAGGAAATTGACAAAAGACAAAAACATGCCGTCACCTGTGGCTGGGCACTTTTCATGATCACTCTGTATCTGACCTCTCTGTCCTCATCCTCAAAGGAAACCTGCACAACACTGTGATGTTGCACCCCATAATGCTTTATAGAAATATGCTTATGAATGTAAATATGACATAACTAGAATATGTTTTATGCTAGATATACCATGTTACATATCTTTGCAAAGGTTCTGTTCTACTGAATGTATCCATCCTATTTTGACTGAGAATTGGTTAAAAGACAGGGAACAAAGGGTAGGAATTAATGGTAAATTCTCAGAATGGAGAGGGGTAACTAGCGGTCTTCCCCAAGGGTCAGTCCTGGGACCAATCCTATTCAATTTATTCATAAATGATTTGGAGGAAGGAGTAAACAATGAGGTGGCAAAGTTTGCAGATGATACTAAACTGCTCAAGATAGTTAAGACCAAAGCAGACTGTGAAGAACTTCAAAAAGATCTCACAAAACTAAGTGATTGGGCAACAAAATGGCAAATGAAATTTAATGTGGATAAATGTAAAGTAATGCACATTGGAAAAAATAACCCCAACTATACATACAATATGATGGGGGCTAATTTAGCTACAATGAGTCAGGAAAAAGATCTTGGAATTATCATGGATAGTTCTCTGAAGATGTCCACACAGTGTGCAGAGGCAGTCAAAAAAGCAAACAGGATGTTAGGAATCATTAAAAAGGGGATAGAGAATAAGACTGAGAATATCTTATTGCCCTTATACAAATCCATGGTACATCCACATCTCTAATACTGTGTACAAATGTGGTCTCCTCACCTCAAAAAAGATATTCTAGCACTAGAAAAGGTTCAGAGAAGGGCAACTAAAATGATTAGGGGTTTGGAGAGGGTCCCATATGAGGAAAGATTAAAGAGGCTAGGCCTCTTCAGCTTGGAAAAGAGGAGACTAAGGGGGGATATGATAGAGGATATAAAATCATGAGTGATGTTGAGAAAGTGGATAAGGAAAAGTTATTTACTTATTCCCATAATATAAGAACTAGGGGTCACCAAATGAAATTAATGGGCAGCAGGTTTAAAACAAATAATAGAAAGTTATTCTTCACACAGTGCACAGTCAACCTGTGGAACTCCTTGCCTGAGGAGGTTATGAAGGCTAGGACTATAACAGTGTTTAAAAGAGAACTAGATAAATTCATGGAGGTTAAGTCCATAAATGGCTATTAGCCAGGAGGGGTAAGGAATGGTGTCCCTAGCCTCTGTTTGTCAGAGGATGGAGATGGATGGCAGGAGAGAGATCACTTGATCATTACCTGTTAGGTTCACTCCCTCTGGGGCACCTGGCATTGGTCACTGTCAGCAGACAGGATACTGGACTTGATGGACCTTTGGTCTGACTCAGTACAGCCATTCTTATGTTCTTATGTTCTTATTTGTATGCATGTATCATTTTTACATCTGAAGTTATGAGTGTTGGCTCTGTGCTTGTATTTAAAGTGTTTGCTGTTTTCAGTTAAGCCTGCAGCTTTTGGGGGACATTGTTCAGACCTGGGGCTGTGTTTGTAGCAAGCTAGTGTGCCTGGCACAACAGGGCAGGGTACTGAAGTCCCAAGCTGCCGGGGGAAACGGGCTCAGAGGTAGTCTCAGCATATCAGGTGGCAGTTCCCAAGGGGGTTTCTGTGTGCCAGCCCATCACAAACACCTTCAAAAGATGATCCTGTGAGCTTCAATCCATAACTTTAGCAAACACTAAAAATCATGGTCTGAATAGAGACACTGGATTTATGGCTTAATACAACAATCTGTAACCCGTCCCCCCCCCCATGCCTTTTTCCCCTCTACCTTCCTTTCCCTCTTATGATTGGAGAGGTGTTAATGGGCCCCGTCTGCTTGAATGGTCCCTTGAAATCTCTGAGACAAGGTGGGGGAGGTGATGTCTTTTACTGGACCAACTTTTGTTGGTGACAAAGAGGGCTGTGTAAGCTGGAAAGCTTGTATCTCACACCAACAGAAGTTGGTCCAATAAAAGACATCACTTCTCCCACTCAGGGTATGGCTACACTTAGAGTTCTGCAGCGCTGGTAGTTACAGCTGTGTTCGTACAGCTGTGTAGGGCCAGCGCTGCAGTGTGGCCACACTGACAGCTACCAGCGCTGCAGTGTGGCCACATTTGCAGCACTTGCAGAGCTGTTGGGAGTGGTGCATTGTGGGCAGCTATCCCAGCATTCAAGTGGCTGCAACGTGCTTTTCAAAAGACGGGGGTGGGGTGGAATGTGACAGGGAGCGTGGAGGAGACAGACAGAATGGATTTTTGGAGTTGACACTGTTCTCAGCTCCCTGCCTTGCAAGTTCTAAGGACTTGTGCCTAGCTTCAATCATTTTAAAAGTTCTAACTCCCTTCCCCCACTCCTCTCTCATTCACTAATTGCAAATTATGCACAGCTAAATACCCGTCAGACCAGATCAGCAACTGCTGAACACAGACTTCCCCCTCCCCCTCTGCGGTGTGAGTGTGCTGTTTCTCTCTTCAAGCAAACAGCTGTGAACATTCCAAAGTAATTCCCCTGCCTGCCTCCGCTCGCTCAGCGAACAGGAGCTGTGTTTGTTTTTTAAATAAGCAGTTGGGCTGAACTCCGAGCTCTCCCTTTCTTCCAGTTTGTTGTGGACAGGAATTCTGGGATACCTCCTTATACCCCGGAGGTCAATAAAAGTGCTGGTGGGTGTCCACACTTGCTGACCAGCGCTGGATCACCAGCCCTGGAATCCCTACACCCGAGGCTCGACCAGGTGTACAGCCAGCGCTGCAACCAGGGAGTTGCAGCGCTGGCCGTGCTTTGCAAGTGTGGCCACATCCTAAGTTGCAGCGCTGTAACCCCCTCACCAGCGCTGCAACTCTCTAGTGTAGCCAAGCCCTCAGTCTCTTCAACAGCTGGAGGCAGGAGTAAGCATGAGCCTGGGGACAGTGTCCCTACCCCTTCTGGGCCTAGTGCTTGGGGAAAGGGGCCTGCCTGCCCTCTACAGCATAGGAGGCTCGGAGAGGTGTGAAGTGTCCCATTTATCTCAATGGGATATTCTCAGATGAATGAGAACATCCCATGGGGATGAATACAGCCTGAAACAATTGCTCTGAGAGGAGTGAGCTGCTCCTTCATCTCAAAGAATGTTCTCATCCTGCTTCTCCATCTCAGTGCCTGGGGGCCTGTGTCAGACCCTGAACATGCCTGTTCTCCTCTCCTCACCCCAGGCATAGTGCTGTGCGCCTGGAGGCCACACTGAGCACACCTGTTCTCAATGCCCAGCACAGACCCGGTCCATCCTGGCTAGTGCTGCCCAGGAGTTCAGCAAACCTATGCCAGAAAACCACTGACTTGTGCCTTGCACTGGCCTCTCTGGTGTCACTTTCACTGTGGCAATTAGTGCCTCTCATACCAGCCCATCCCGGTGTTAGCCACACATATATGCTGGGTCAGCATATACCACATTACACGAATGCTTGGCAGTTCTAAGAGCTGAGTTGGCCTCTGTTTTGTCTAGTGTTCTGGTCACTCATGATAAGCTACACCCACAACACCCAGCAATAGCACATCTCAATGTTATGCATAAGCAGACAGATAACTTGTCAATATTAAGATATGTTCTATATCTCAGTACAAGCTAGGGTGGTATCTTCACAGACCAGGACCTGGACTGCTGGTACCCAGCACACAGATAAGGAAGATAAAGTAGTACAGAATCATGAGTCAGGGAACTGGCACAAACAGGAGAGTTGAATTTTAGTGACATGTAAAGAGTTTTGTAACTTGTAAAATCATCCTATAAATACTCTGAGCTGAAATGAAGGGTGTGGAGAAAGTGACTAAGGAAGTGTTATTTACTCCTTCACACAACACAAGAACCAGGGTTCAGCAAAGGACGTTAATAGGCAGCAGGTTTAAAACAAAAAAAAAGATGTATTTCTTCACACAGCACACAGTCAGCATTTCCAGGGGATGTTGTGAAAGTGCGAAGTATAACTGAGTTTAAAAAAAGAATTAGGTAAGTTCCTGCAGGAGAGATCCTTCAATGGCTCTAAACCAAGATGGTCAGGGATGGAACCCCATGCTGTGGGTGTCCCTATGCCTCTGCCTGCCAAATGTTGGGACTGGATTACAGGAGATGGATCATTTGATGATTACCTGTTCTATTTATTCCCAGTGAAGCACCTGGCATTGGCCACTGTCAGAAGACAGGAAACGAGGCTGATGGCCCATTGGTCTGACCCAGTGTGGCCATTCTTATGTCCATCCCTGGGTAGATGGCAAGGGTGCACTTGTAGAGTGCTGAACTTCCTGAAAAGAACACACAACACTCACACTACCAAAGGGAAACCCCTTGGCCCCAGCACTCAAAGACCTGGAGTACACAGCAGAAAATTCACAAGGAAAAGTTTTGAACTCAAAAAGCAGCAGTTGTTCCCCTGAGCCACCTGTTGTGCTGAGAAAGGAGGGGCTGAGGAACAAAAAGCTTGCAGCAGTGCCAATTCTCTGCTTGCAGAGGTGCTAAAGCTTTATAGGGCAGTAACACTGTAAATATTTCTAAGCTGGTCCTTTGCACAATTGAGTAGCTGAGCTCAGGGGCAATCCAGTGATATAAACCATTAGGGAGGTAGAAGCCGTATTTTTTCTGTAGCATTTCCTCTAAAAAGATTCAAGAATCTGAAATTGTTATTAGCAGCTCATTTTGAAGAGGGAACAAACTATATCTCGTGAGACCCTTGATCAAACAATCCCAACTTTGTCTCACTAACGCTCCCCCAGGTTCAGTTGTGGCACACCCATTCTCAGGACAATTTCCCTCTGCACGTGGATTTTATAGCAATTTGAATATTAAAATCAGCTACTTATTGGGGGGTCTATATCTGAGGAAGCCCTTGAGCAAGCAACCCCAGATTCGCACTACTGAGCCCACCTCTGGTCCTGATGAGCCACTGTAGTTTTCAAAACAATCGGAGTGTCCACGTGGATTTTAGAGCATTTTGAACTATCTGTTCTCAGTGAAAAAGATCTGCTCCCAGGGCAAAAGTTTGAAGAGAAGCTGCCCTGCAGCCATCACACAAAGCAGACAGAGAACAGCAACAACCGACATGCCCTGAAATGTGCTGAGAGTCAGACTGCAGCGTATAATTGATGGAGAGGGGCTGGCTAAACGGTTGTAGCACATTCCCCTGAACTACTCTAGAACGCTGATGGACACATGCTTTTCTCAGCCAGGTGCCTGGCACAGCACAGCCATCCTGTCTGCAGCACTTCTCAAATCACTCTAGCTCATCAGCCAGGCTCCAGCCATCCTGGAGTTTGAACTTTCAGAACCCTGGTTCCCCAAGGGGAAGTGGGGGCCAGGCACTAGCGGAGGTGAAATCTGACGGGAGGCTATCGGCTGGGGTGCATGGTGCAGTTGTTCTCAACCTTTCCAGACTGCTGTACTCCTGTCGGGAGTCTCAAGTCCAGGTTTTGCCATCCGGGGCTGAAGCATGTAACTTAGCTTTGCAGGGTGGGGACTCAGGAAAATTGCCCTGCTTGCCACGCCCTAATGCCATCCTTGCACTTGTGACCCCTCTAAACCCATCCTGTGACCCTCCACTTGGGGGTCTCAACCCCCAGGTTGAGAAACATGGATTTAGATGAGTGGATGGACCCCCTGGAAGTTCTCTGCGCAACCCCAGCTGTACATGGACCCCTGGTTGAGAAGCACTGCATTAGTGCAATAGCTTGAGTCCCAGCTAGGGTGACCATATTTCCCAAAGAGAAAACAGGACTGTCATAACATATTCCCAGATTTGGACCTTAGCGTCCAAAATATGGGTGTTAGCATGAAAACCTCCAAGCTTAGTTACCAGCTTGGACCTTGTAAAGCTGCCACCACCCAAAAAATTAGAGTGTTTTGGGGCACTCTGGTCCCCCCAAAAATCTTCCCTGGGGACCCCAAGACCCAAATTTCTTGAGTCTCACAACAAAGGGGAATAAACCATTTCCCTTCCCCCCTCCAGGTGTTCCCTCCCTGGGTTCCTGGAGAGATATACAGAAGCAAGCTCCGTGAATCTAAACAGAGGGATTTTACCCTCCCTATTTCCAGTCCTGGAAATAGGTACTGAGAGAGAGAGCCGCCTGACTTTTTCCTCCCACCAATTTCCTGGTGAGCTACAGACTTAATTCCCTGGAGTTTTCCACTAAAGAAAAACTTCAACAGGTCTTAAAAAGAAAGCTTTATGTAAAAAGAAAGAAAAAATACATAAAAATGGTCTCTCTGTATTAAGGTGACAAATACAGGGTCAATTGCTTAAAAGAAATTTGAATAAACAGCCTTATTCACAAAGAATACAATTTAACACATTTCAGCAACTACACACATGTAAATACAAAAAAACAAACCTATGGTCTTCCTATCTTTGTACTTACAATTTGGAAACAGAAGATTAGAAAAGCAGGAGGCAGAAAAATCCTCTCATAGCCGAGAGAGAGTACGGGCAGAAGACAAAAGAACAAAGAACTCAGACACAAACTTCCCTCCACCCAGATTTGAAAAAGTTTTGTTTCCTGATTGGTCCTCTGGTCAGGTGTTTTAGGTCACTCCTTTCCAGGTGAAAGAGACATTAACCCTTAGCTATCTGTTTATGACAAGGACACTGAATGGGACTAGCCCAAGCTTCCCCCACCACCCACGTGGGGCTGGCCTGAGCCACTTGCCCTCTCTGGGGGGGGGCAGGAGCAGGCTTGGGGGGCAAAGGAGAAGCCGCCCTCCAGAACGAGCGAGTGGAGTAGAGCAGGCTGGGCCCAGGTCTGTCCACTTCCTGCTGCCCGGTGATTGCAGGTTGGGCCCGACCCCACAGACACGGGGCAGTGGGAAGTGGAGTGACCTGGCCCCAGCCTGCTCCACTCTGCTCCCCTGGCTCCCAGCCTTGGGGCTTGGGGGGAACAGCTCCCCAGCACTCACTGGCGACGTAGCTCAGAGCCAGCAGAGCGAAGTGGGCTGGGGCCGGGTTGTTCCACTTATCGCCACCTGCTGAGTGCAGGGTGCGCCCAACCCCTGCTGCAGTGCTCAGGGGGGTGGGGACGGGGCTGGGGCAGAGCAGGGGTGGAAAGAGGTGGGGTGGGGGCAGAGCAGGAGTGGGGGCTTTGGGGAAGGGGTGAAGTGGGGGAGCTGGGGTGGAGCAGGGTCGCGGTCCATGGGGAAGAGGCAGAGAAGGGGCTGGAGCAGCATGCAGCTGAATAGGGCACCAGGAAACTTGTATGGTGGGCACAAGCCGCTCACCCGAGCCCTGCCCCTGCTCCCTGAGTGGGGCTGGCACTGCTCCTTGCCCAAACCCTGCCTGTCCCCACCATAGGCGCCAACTCCATGGGTGCTTTGGGTCTGGAGCACCCACAGGGAAAAATTGGTGGGTGCTGAGCAGCCAGGTTCCCCTCACCCCCCACCCCACCTTATCCTCCTCCCCCCGAGCACACCGCGTCCCCGCTCCTCCGTCTACCTCCCAGTGCTTCCCGCCTGGCTGCCGCCAAACAGATGTTTGGTGGCATTAGCACACTCCGGGGGGTGGGGGAGGAGCGGGAATGTGGCGAGCTCAGGGGAGGAGCCAGGGCCGGGGCCAGAATTTGGGAAGAAGTTGGAATGGGGGCAGGGTTGCACAATGCGAGGGGCTGGGAGTCAGTCTTGTCTGGCTGAGGAGGCAGCTCCTCCCTGCCTGGCTGGCCACCACCCTGCTGGGACGGGGAGGTGAAGCTTTAGGAACCAGCTCTCTGCAATTACAATACACAAATCCCTAACCACAGCCTGGATCCATCTCTCACTGGGATTAGTAAGTTGAGAACATCACAAGCTTTCAGGAAAGACCTCACTCAACTTCACTATACCCAATAGCATTGTGCACAATCAGAGGATTCCATTGGTTATTCTTTGAGATTCGGACTCCCCCGCTCTGCCCTTGGGGTTTCTGGGCCCTGTGACACATGGTAAAGGGGGCAGCGTATGAACCCAGATTTCAGTGAGGCAGTAGCTGCACTGTGTTTAAGATTGCGACTCTCTTACTGCTTAACAACTAATTGTTCTAAGTGCTCTAAAATCCCCCTGGACACTCAATTGCCTTAAACTGCCATGATATCAATTTTTTTTACAGTTGTTATAACTCCTTTTTGCACAGAACTGGGACTAGGGTGACCATACATCCCATGTGGCTGGGACAGTCCCTTTTTTAAGCCCTGTCCTGGCCATCCTAATGGTTTTTGGCAGAAGTGGGCACTTGGCTTGTTTTCTCATCTCAACTTGAACAGTTGGCAGGAGCAGATGTGACAAATGCCCACTTTTTTTAAAAAAATGGGGTGTGGAGGAACATGCCAAGGGGTGGGGAAGCAGCAATGCCAGCCCCACACAGGAGGGAGGCAGGGCTCGGGGGGGGGGGGGAGAAGGCAGGGCTCAAGCAAGCAACAATGTCAGCCCCAGCCTACTGTGGGGACCATAGGCGCCGACTTCCCCTCTTTCCTGTGGGTGCTTAACCCCCACCCATCACTGCTTTCATAGCCGCTGACTCCGTAGGTGCTCCGGGGTTGGAGCACCCACAGGGAAAAAGTAGTCGGTGCTCAGCACCCAAAGGCAGCCCCGTGGGTCAGCACCTCTCCCTTCCCCCCTCAGCACCTCTTGCCTGCCAGCAGCCCCAGTGATTGGCTCTTTCCACTCACTCCCAGCGCCTTCTGCAATCAGCTGGTCCCTGGCATGCAGGAGGTGCTGGAGGGAGGAGGAGCAGGGGTGGGAAGCGGAGGAAGTAGGTGGGGGTGGGGGTTTGGGGAAGGGTTGGAGTGGGGGTGGAGCCTGGGGCCGAGTGAGGGGTCGAGCCCCCTCTGGGAACTAGGAAAGACAGCACCTATGACTGCTCTTCAAAACAAATGCTGCTGCTGAAATAAGCTGCTCAGCCTGTCATTTGGACCAGATGATTCCCTCTTTCGATCTCTCCACTGGCTCTACCCTGCTTCACTGCATTGGTTCAAACTTCTTGTCCTGACCGTCACAGCCCTGCTTAATGCCAGCCCTGTCTGCATCCCTGACTTGGGGCTCATCACGTCACCCGCCAGCCCCTCTGCAGCACCAGCACTGCCAGTCTCAGTGCCCATTCATCTGCTCCTGCCAAACCAGCTCCGTGCCTGCTCCCGTGATACCCTCCACTCTGGGAATGCCCTGTCCAGCTAGCTCACCGCGTCCTTGCCCACCCCTCACGCTTCCTTCCAGGAGTTCCACAAGGAGTCAGTGATCAACACTGATTATTATTTAATTTCTTTTTTAAAAATAAGAGCAGGACCGGCCTTAGGGAAAATGGCATCCTGGGCAAACTTGCATTTTGCTGCCCCTGGCCGCCATGGGCATGGCACCCCCCCACATTGTCCCTGGCCCCCATGGGATCCCCAGGCTCCCCATTCTCTTCACCCCTAACCCCTGCGTGCCCCCTTCATTCCTAACACCTGCCCCCTGCTGTGCCCCTAATCCCAGTGTAGAACTGATAAATGAAATTGTTTATAATTGTTCACTTTATTAATGTAACTTCTGTTCACCATTCACTACACTTGCCTATACTGTAACTTCTGTTCCACATTGTAATTCAAACCCCATTTTAAAACATTCACTCCATTTTGTAAAAGCTTCCTCCAACCTTCATTTTTGCAAACCCTGCTGTAATCTTATTTGTTTAGTTTAGATGTGTGAATGAGGCATGTATGGATGATGGAATCAACCTCCAGCCCCAGCCTGTCCTGATGAAATAAAGTTCAAACCCCACTGGCTGAAGATGCAGACAAGAGCCCTAACAAAGTAAGAAGAGTTCACCCTAAAAAGGAAAGGTATAATAGAAGGAAGATCAAAGCCAGGTCCCAGGCTGAAAGTCACGCCTGCAATTGACGGGTGATCAATCACCAAACCCAGAGGCAGCCTGACACAGTTAAGGCCTATAGACTCTAGATTCAAACTAAAGCCTACAAAAAGGATGGGTGAGATGGAAGACTTTGGAGGGTAACGTTCTGCTGCCAACATGGGAGGGCATCGGTGCAGGCCCAACAGAGACCCACTCGTCCTTATGTCCGGCTTTCCTGGCCAGTCAGCCGCCACAAGCTACGAACCCAAGCTGCAAAATCAAGCCATGAACTTAAGCTATCTTCAGGACTGGTAACTATGCAGCAGCTGCAGAACATCTGATGGATGTGTGTGTGTGTGTGTGTGTGTGTGTGTATAGGTATTAGGTATAATGTGTGTGTGTGTGTATAGGTATTAGGTATAACGTGTGTGTATAAGAATTAAGATATTAGTTATTAGTCATAAATCAAATTGTTATCATAATAAATGTGGCATCTTTGCCTTGTCCCCTTTAATAAGATCCTGCTAGTTTTTATTGGTCTAATATAACACTGCTCTATAGCCAAAATGCTTCTGAAATAAATGTAGTCCAACTTTACTAATTCTGGGTCACTGAGAACGAAAATGATGCTTAAAATTGTTGATTGGCTCTAGTTTTCAAGATATGCTATTGGGTCAGTATATACGACCCTTGACTTGGGAATGGCGGAGAATAAGTGAGTTATAAAGGGAAGGGATCTCAGTTTAAACCAGAAATGACTAAAATACATCTTTGACTGGATCTATGAATAAATCTATGACTGGATATGGACAGTACTTGCTTTTTAGGCAAAACAATGAATGATGCAATCTGAAGCTGGTATTGCGTCACACATGATATGAATTGCATCATGTTATTCCTAGAAGTCATGGATGATGCAATCATAACGAAGCGTACATCACTCTGCTGAACAAATTGCCCTATATCGGCTCTAGAAATCATATAGTGTCGTGCTCTCTTCTTTGTCAGTGTTTGATTTTGCAAAGGGACACATTTCTGTTTAGGCAAAGTGAGCAGAGATGCCTCGTACTTGTGTGAACAGTGCAGATAACTTCTGCTATGTTTGTGGTGAAGTGACTTTTGCATCACAAAAGTGCAGTCTAACCACTATGGTTAAGAAAGCCTATCACCTTTATTTTGGCTGCAAAATTGGAGATCAGGACAAGAAGTGCGCCCCACACATATGCTGCAACACTTGTGCAAGAAATCTTCGCCAGTGGCTGAACAGGAAAAGGAAATCTATGCCTTTTGCAGTGCCAATGATTTGGAGAGAGCCAACAGATCATACCAGCAATTGTTACTTCTGCATGGTGCCTCCAGTTGGGAAAGGTGTGTCAAAGAAGAAAAAGTGGACTGTGCATTATCCAAACATTCCATGAGCTATACGCCCAGTACCCCACGGAGAAGGACTGCTGGTTCCTGATGCACCAGAATCATTCTCACTTGAGTCAGACGAGGAAGAGGAAGAGGATGAAACTTCTGGTCCTGAACCATCAATGTCACAGGACCCACATTTTCTCCCATCCTCCTCCTCTGAACCACACCTCATAACACAAGGTGAACTGAATGACCTTGTCAGGGATTTGGAACTACTCAAGAGTAAGGCAGAGCTGTTGGGCTCCAGACTACAGCAGTGGAATCTCCTGGCAGGCAATCAGGGCAAATGGAGCCCAACCATGCTTGCAGACTATTGCTGGACAGTGACGAGAGATGCTCCATTTATGAGACAAGCCAAGAAGCGCCGAGTAGATACTGAATAGGACTAAACTATGTACATAATTGTTTTTTGCCTTTTGTTTCATAATAAATTTTATTTATATAACCCTTTTGCTGATTTTAAAGTGTTACATAAACAGGACAGGTGAAATATTATCATGTAAAGCAACCATAAACACATGAAAAGACTTAGGTTCACAATTTATGATTAAAACTCTATCTACACAATATACATAGACATAAAATGTAAAAACTTAAATATCTTAGAAACAGTAGCCAATCAGTTGTTTTAATTGTCATATTTGAATTCAGCACATCAAAATACATAATAAATATCACATTTTATCTCTGAAGCAGACGACTTCTCAAAAATTGTAGACCAGTGTAATTGGTATAACACCAGTACTCCCTGCCTGCGCCCCTAATCCCTATGCCCCTTCACTCCTAACCCTGTACCCGAACCCCTGCACTGTGCCCCCTTTACCACTAACCCATGCCCCCTTCCTGCACCCCAACCCCTGCACTCTGCTTCTGCACTCCTAATCTCTGCCCTTCTCCTGCGCCCATGTGAGGAAACTGACCTGGATGATTCATAGTCTTAAGGTCAGAAGGGACCATTATGATCATCTAGTCTGACCTCCTACACAACGCAGACCACAGAATCCTACCCATCCACTTCTATAACAAACCTCTAACCTGTCTCTGAGTTATTGAAGTCCTCAAATTATGGTTTAAAGACATCAAGCTGCAGAGAATCCTCCAGCAAGTGACCCGTGCCCCATGCTGCAGAGGAAGGCAAAAAACCTCCAGGGCCTCTGCCAATCTGCCCTGGAGGGAAATTCCTTCCCGACCCCAAATATGACGATCAGGTAAACCCTGAGCATGTGGGCAAGACTCACCAGCCAGCACCCAGGAAAGAATTCTCTGTAGCAACTCAGATCCCACCCTGTCTAACATCCTATCATAAACCATTGGGCATAATTACCTGCTAATAATCAAAGAACAATTAATCACCAAAATTAGGCTATCCCATTATACCATCCCCTCCATAAATGTATCAAACTTAGTCTTGAAACCAGATATGTCTTTTGCCCCCACTACTCCCCTTGGAAGGCTGTTCCAGAACTTCACTCCTCTAATGGTTAGAAACCTTCGTCTAACTTCAAGTCTAAAGTTCCCAGTGTCCAGTTTATACCCATTTGTTCTTGTGTCCACATTGGTGCCAAGCTTAAACAATTCCTCTCCCTCCCTGATATTTATCCCTCTGATATATTTACAAAGAACAATCATATCCCCCCTCAGCCTTCTTTTGGTTAGGCTAAACAAGCCAAGCTCTTTGAGTCTCCTTTCATAAGACAGCAAAGAATCCTGTGGCACCTTATAGACTAACAGACGTTTTGGAGCATGAGCTTTCGTGGGTGAATACCCACTTCTTCAGATGCATGTGGTGGAAATATCCAGGGGCAGGTATATATATGCTAGCAAGCAAGCTAGAGATAACGAGGTCAGTTCAATCAGGGAGGATGAGGCCCTGTTCTAGTAGCTGAGGTGTGAAAACCAAGAGAGGAGAAACTGGTTCTGTTGTTGGCAAGCCATTCACAGTCTTTGTTCAGTCCTGAGCTGATGGTGTCAAATTTGCAGATGAACTGAAGCTCAGCAGTTTCTCTTTGAAGTTTGGTTCTGAAGTTTTTTTGCTGCAGGATGGCCACCTTAAGGTCTGCTATAGTGTGGCCAGGGAGGTTGAAGTGGTCTTCTACAGGTTTTTGTATATTGCCATTCCTAATGTCTGATTTGTGTCCATTCATCCTTTTCCGTAGAGACTGTCCAGTTTGGCCGATGTACATAGCAGAAGGGCATTGCTGGCATATGATGGCGTATATTACATTGGTGGATGTGCAGGTGAATGAACCAGTGATGGTGTGGCTGATCTGGTTAGGTCCTGTGATGGTGTCGCTGGTGTAGATATGTGGGCAGAGTTGGCATCGAGGTTTGTTGCATGGATTGGTTCCTGAGCTAGAGTTATTATGGTGCCGTGTGCAGTTACTGGTGAGAATGTTTCAGGTTGGCAGGTTGTCTGTGGGCAAGGACTGGCCTGCCACCCAAGGCCAGTCCTTGCCCACAGACAACCTGCCAACCTGAAACATATTCTCACCAGTAACTGCACACGGCACCATAATAACTCTAGCTCAGGAACCAATCCATGCAACAAACCTCGATGCCAACTCTGGTTCCTTTTAAAACCAAATCCTCTCTGCTTAAAAGCCCCTAGCAGAGAAAAGAAAAATATAATATTTTTATTTAAATTAAAATATAATATTTATATAAAATATAATATTAAATTATAATATTTTATAATATTATAAAATGTAAAGTCTGCTAGGCAGACCCCAGGAGGCAACAGAGAACCTGCAGGTCAGACAAAAAACACCGGAGGGCACCCCAACACAAGAAAACAAGAACCATGCCTTCTAAGGCAAAAATGGTGGCCGAAGAACAAATCAAAGACACCGAGCACAGGCGAGATATGGAAAAAAAACTACAAGAAATGGAGCTGAGGGAAAGAGAAAAAGAGGCTACCCACAGGAGAGAGTTCTAACTCCTGAGGGAAACCCACCGGCAGGCCCTGGAATTAGAAAAGGCTAAGCAACAAAACACAGCCAATCCTAACAACCCTTCGCCAATACTTGCTCCACAGCACAGGAAATTTCCCACCTACAAGGCAAGTGATGACACCGAGGCCTTCTTGGAAAATTTTGAAAGAGCCTGTCTTGGGTACAGCATCCCTGAAGACCAGTACATGGTAGAATTGAGGCCACAGCTCAGTGGACCTTTAGCAGAGGTGGCAGCTGAAATGCCTAAGGAGCAAATGAATGACTATAAACTTTTTCAAACCAAGGCCAGATACAGAATGGGGATAACCCCGGATCATGTCTGTCGGCGTTTCAGAACCCAAAAGTGGAAACCAGATGTGTCATTTCCCAAACACTCCTACTACGTTGGGAAAAATTATGAGGCCTCGATATCAGGAAACAATGTTAAATCCATAGACGAACGCACCTCCTCATTCAAATGGAGCAGTTCTTGGATGGTGTTCCTGAGGACATAACACGGTACATACAAGATGGAAAACCCAAAAATCTCACCGAGGCAGGGGAGATTGGAGCCAGATGGATGGAAGTGGCAGAAAGCAAGAAAGCTACTGTCAAGGGGAACGAATACCCCAGAGGGCACACCGACAATAAACCTTACAACCGAGGGCAGCCAAAGACCCCACCTACAACTCAAGGAAAGCCACAGACACCCTATTCTTCCACCTCACCAATATCCAGTAACCCACCTCGATCCAGTGACCAGTCAGATGGAAGATGCTTTAAGTGTAATGAACTGGGACATATCAAGGCCAACTGCCCAAAAAACGCCAACCGAGCGCAGTTCATTACATCACCATCACACCAAAGATCCCCAGGCCCAGATGCCTCTCAAATACCCTTGGAGCAAAGGGAAATTTTGAGAGTGGGCGGAAAGAAGGTAACTGCGTGGAGAGACACGGGGGCACAAGTGTCAGCTATCTACCAATCCTTCGTAGACCCCAAATTCATCAACCAAAGGCCAAAGTTACAATTTACCCCTTCATGTCACAAGCTGTAGACTTGCCTACAGCTCAACTGCCTGTCCAGTACAAAGGCTGGTCAGAAATGTGGACTTTTGCAGTCTATGACAATTATCCTATCCCCATGCTACTGGGGGAAGACTTGGCCAACCAGGTGAGGCGGGCCAAGAGAGTGGGAATGGTTACACGTAGCCAAACCAGGCAAGCTTCCAGACCCATTCCTGTTCCTGAGCCATCCACAGAGGCCCCATCTGTGTTACCAGAGACCCAGACAGAGGTAGTGGACCCGGATTCCATGCCTACCACTGAAACAGCCACAGCATCTCCAGTCCCAGGCCCGGAACTGGAACAGCAACCAGCACCAGCAAGTGCAACCACATCTTCAAACTCAACGCCAGAGGGCGCCAGCGAGCCAGAACTGGCAGAAGCAGCAGACAGCCATACCCAAAAGGCTCAGCCAGAGCCTGAAATACCCTCAGGTGCACCAGCGGAGAGCGGTTCAACAGCAACGGAAACAAACCCCTCATCTACATCGCTTCCAGGGGGACCAAGCCCAAGTCCACAGTCTGAGGAAGAACTGGTGACCCCAGCCTCAAGGAACAGTTCCAGACTGAGCAGGAAGCAGATGACAGCCTTCAGAAAGCTTGGGCGGCGGCACGGAGCACCCCACCGCCTCTCAGCTCTTCTAATCAATCCCGGTTTGTTATAGACCAAGGACTTTTATACAAGGAGATTCTTTCTGGTGGACACCGGGAAGAATGGCAGCCGCAAAAACAGTTGGTGGTTCCAACTAAGTACCGGGGGAAGCTCTTAAGCTTAGCCCATGATCATCCCAGTGGCCATGCTGGGGTGAACAGAACCAAAGACAGGTTGGAGAAGTCCTTCCACTGGGAGGGGATGGGCAAGGACGTTGCCAAGTATGTCCGGTCTTGTGAGGTGTGCCAAAGAGTGGGAAAGCCTCAAGACCAGGTCAAGGCCCCTCTCCAGCTACTCCCCATAATTGAGGTCCCATTTCAGCGAGTAGCTGTGGATATTCTGGGTCCTTTCCCAAAAAAGACACCCAGAGGAAAGCAGTACGTACTGACTTTAGTGGACTTTGCTACCCGATGGCCGGAAGCAGTAGCTCTAGGCAATACCAGGGCTAACACTGTGTGCCTGGCCCTAACAGACATCTTTGCCAGGGTAGGTGGCCCTCCGACATCCTTACAGATTCAGGGTCTAATTTCCTGGCAGGGACCATGAAAAAACTGTGGGAAACTCATGGGGTGAATCACTTGGTTGCCACCCCGTACCACCATCAAACCAATGGCCTGGTGGAAAGGTTCAATGGAACTTTGGGGGCCATGACACGAAAATTCATCAACGAATTCTCCAATAATTGAGACCTAGTGTTGCAGCAGTTGCTGTTTGCCTACAGGGCTGTACCACATCCCAGTTTAGGGTTTTCACCGTTTGAACTTGTGTATGGTCACGAGGTTAAGGGGCCATTACAGTTGGTGAAGCAGCAATGGGAGGGGTTTTACGCCTTCTCCAGGAACTAACATTCTGGACTTTGTAAGCAACCTACAAAGCACCCTCCGACACTCTTTAGCCCTTGCTAGAGAGAACCTAAAGAATGCTCAGGAAGAGCAAAAGGCCTGGTATGACAGACATGCCAGAGAACATTCCTTCAAGGTAGGAGACCAGGTGATGGTCTTGAAGGCGCAACAGGCCCATAAGATGGAAGCATCATGGGAAGGGCCATTCACGGTCCAAGAGCACCTGGGAACTGTAAACTACCTCATAGCATTTCCCAATTCCTCACTAAAGCCTAAAGTGTACCATGTTAATTCTCTCAAGCCTTTCTATTCCAGAGACTTACAGGTTTGTCAGTTTACCGTCCAGGGAGATGATGCTGAGTGGCCTGACGGTGTCTACTACGACGGAAAAAAAGATGGTGGTGTGGAAGAGGTGAACCTCTCAACCACCCTAGAACGTCTGCAGCAGCGACAAATCAAGGAGCTGTGCACTAGCTTTGCCCCCTTGTTCTCAGCCACCCCAGGACGGACTAAACGGGCATACCACTCCATTGACACAGGTAATGCTCACCCAATCAGAACCCCAACCTACCGGGTGTCTCCTCATGCTCAAGCTGCTATAGAACGGGAGATCCAGAACATGCTACAGATGGGTATAATCCGCTCATCTACCAGTGCATGGGCATCTCCAGTGGTTCTGGTACCCAAACCAGATGGGGAAATACGCTTTTGCGTGGACTACCGTAAGCTAAATGCGGTAACTCGTCCGGACAACTATCCAATGCCACGTACCGATGAGCTATTGGAGAAGTTGGGACGTGCCCAGTTCATCTCTACCATAGACTTAACCAAGGGGTACTGGCAAGTACCGCTAGATGAACCTGCCAAGGAGAGGTCAGCATTCGTCACCCATGCGGGGGTGTATGAATTCAATGTCCTTCCTTTTGGCCTTTGAAATGCACCCGCCACCTTCCAG
The DNA here is from genome assembly GCF_025201925.1 of Gopherus flavomarginatus. Classification (NCBI taxonomy): domain Eukaryota; kingdom Metazoa; phylum Chordata; order Testudines; family Testudinidae; genus Gopherus; species Gopherus flavomarginatus. Next base: position 2,518,956 of record NC_066618.1, on the reverse strand, counting down.
AGGCTGGTAGATGGTCTACTAGCTGGACTGGGAGAATTTGCAGTTGCCTACCTCGATGATGTGGCCATTTTTTCAGACTCCTGGCCCGAACACCTACTACACCTGGAAACGGTCTTTGAGCGCATCAGGCAGGCTGGACTAACTGTTAAGGCAAAAAGTGTCAAATAGGCCAAAACAGAGTGACTTACCTGGGGCACCAGGTGGTCGAGGAACCATAAACCCCCTACAGGCCAAGGTGGATGCTATCCAAAAGTGGCCTGTCCCACTGTCCAAGAAGCAGGTCCAATCCTTCTTAGGCTTGGCCGGATACTACAGGCGATTTGTACCACACTACAGCCAAATCGCTGCCCCATTGACCGACCTGACCAAAAAGACCCAGCCAAATGCCGTTAAGTGGACTGATGAGTGTCAAAAGGCCTGTACCCAGCTTAAGGCGATGCTCATGTCTGACCCTGTGCTCAGGGCCCCGGACTTTGACAAGCCATTCCTAGTAACCACAGATGCATCTGAGCGTGGTATAGGAGCAGTGCTCATGCAGGAAGCAACAGATCACAACTTCCATCCTGTCGTGTTTCTCAGCAAGAAACTGTCTGAGAGGGAAAGTCACTGGTCAGTCAGTGAAAAGGAATGCTATGCCATTGTGTACGCCCTGGAAAAGCTACGCCCATATGTTTGGGGACGGTGGTTCCAACTACAAACTGACCATGCTGCACTAAAGTGGCTTCATACTGCCAAGGGAAACAACAAGAAACTTCTTCGTTGGAGTTTAGCTCTCCAAGATTTTGATTTTGAAATTCAACACATCACAGGAGCTTCTAACAAAGTTGCTGATGCTTTCTCCCGTGACAGTTTCCCAGAATTCAGTAGTTAAAAAGTGTTCTTAAAATGTAGAAGTCTGTTAGTTATATACTTAGGGGTATATGTAAAGGTGCATGTGTTGTATTAATCTGTTTATTTTCAAGTTCTAGAAGGAAATCGCCGCCAGTGAGCTTCCCCACTGTCTGCAATTTGGGGGGCGTGTCATAAACAGATAGCTAAGGGTTAATGTCTCTTTCACCTGAAGCACCTGACCAGAGGACCAATCAGGAAACCGGATTTTTTCAACTCTGGGTGGAGGGAAGTTTGTGTCTGAGGTCTTTGTTTTCTGTCTGCCTGCTTTCTCTGAGCTTTGGAGAAGTAGTTTCTGCTTTCTAATCTTCTGTTTCTAAGTGTAAGGACAAAAAAATCAGATAGTAAGTTATATGGTTTCTTTTCTTTGGTATTTGCATGAATATAAGTGCTGGAGTGCTTTAATTTGTATTCTTTTTAAATAAGGCTGTTTATTCAATATTCTTTTTAAGCAATTGACCCTGTATTTTGTCACCTTAATACAGAGAGACCATTTGTATGTATTTTTTCTTTCTTTTTATATAAAGCTTTCTTTTAAGACCTGTTGGAGTTTTTCTTTACTTCAGGGAAATTGAGTCTGTACTCACCAGGGAATTGGTGGGAGGAAGAAATCAGGGGGAGATCTGTCTGTGTTGGATTTGCTAGCCTGATTTTGCATTCCCTCTGGGTGAAGAGGAAAGTGCTTTTGTTTCCAGGACTGGGAACGGAGATGGGGAGTCACTCTGTTTGGATTCACAGAGCTTGTGTCTGTGTATCTCTCCAGGAGCACCTGGAGGGGGGAAGGGAAAAAGGATTATTTCCCTTTGTTGTGAGACTCAAGGGATTTGGGTCTTGGGGTCCCCAGGGAAGGTTTTTCAGGGGGACCAGAGTGCCCCAAAACACTCTAATTTTTTGGGTGGTGGCAGCAAGTACCAGGTCCAAGCTGGTAACTAAGCTTGGAGGTTTTCATGCTAACGCCCATATTTTGGACACTAAGGTCCAAATCTGGGACTAAGTTATGACAGAAGGCTTTTCTACATTTTCAAACCTATTGATTTCAGTTACAACACAAAATACAAAGTTTACAGTATTCACTTTATTCTTTTTATTATAACTATTTGCACTGTACAAATGTTAAACAAAAGGAATAGTATTTTTCAATTCACCTCATGCAAATACTATAGTGCAATCTCTTTATCGTGAAAGTGCAACTTACAAATGTAATTTTTTTGATTACATAACTGCACTAAAAAACAAAACAGTGTAAGACTATAGAGCCTACAAGTATCAGAGAGGTAGCCGTGTTAGTCTGGATCTGTAAAAGCAGCAAAGAGTCCTGTGGCACCTTATAGACTAACAGACGTATTGGAGCATGAGCTTTCGTGGGTGAATACCCACTTCGTCAGACGCATATTCACCCACGAAAGCTCGTGCTCCAATATGTCTGTTAGTCTGTAAGGTGCCACAGGACTCTTTGGTGCTTTTAGAGCCTACAAGTCCACTCAGTCCTACTTTTTGTTCAGCCAATCACTAAGACAAACAAGTTTGTTCACATTTACAGGAGATAATGCTGCCTGTATCTTATTTACAATGTTACCTGAAAGTGAGAGCAGGTGTTCGCATGGCACTTTTGTAGCTGGAGTTGCAAGCTATTTACATGCCAGATATGCTAAACATTTGCATGCTTCGGCCACCATTCAAGAGGACATGCTTCCATGCTGATGACGCTTGTTAAAAAAATGTGTCAATTAAATTTGTGACTGAACTCCTTGGATGAGAATTCTATATCTCTTGCTCTCTTTTACCCATGTTCTGCCATATATTTCCTGTTATGTCAGTCTCAGAAGATGACCCAGCACATGTTGTTTGATTTAAGAACACTTTCACTGCAGATTTGACAAAATACAAAGAAGGTACCAATGTGAGATTTCTAAAGATTGCTACAGCACTTGACCCAAGGTTTAAGAGTCTGAAGTGCCTTCCAAAAACTGAAATGGAAAAGGTGTGTGGCATGCTTTCAGAAGTCTTAAAAGAGCAACACTCCAATGCAGAAACTACAGAATTCACCACCAAAAAAATAAAATCAATCTTCTGCTGGCTGCATCTGACTCAGATGATGAAAATGAACATGCATCAGTCCGTACTGCTTGGGATTGTTATTGAGCAGAATCCCTCATCAACGTAAATGCATGGCTTCTGGAATGGTGGTTGAAGCATGAAGGGACATGTGATTCTTTAGCGCATCTAGCACATAACTATCTTGTGATGCCGCCTGCAACCATGACATGCAAGCACCTGTCCTCACTTCCAGGTGACACTGTAAACAGGAAGTGGGCAGCATCATCTCCTGCAAATTTAAACAAATGTGTTTGTCTGAGTGATTGGCTGAACAAGAAGTAGGACTGAGTAGACTTGTAGGCTCTAAAGTTTTACACTGTTTTATTTTTGAATGCAGTTATTTTTTGTACATAATTCTACATTTGCAAGTTCAAATTTCATGATGAAGAGATTGCACTACAGTACTTGTATTAGGTGAATTGAAAAATACTATTTTGTTTTTACAGTGCAAATATTTGTATTCAAAAATAAAATTAAATATAAAGAGAGCACACTATACTTTGTATTCTGTGTTGTAATTGAAATCAATATATTTGAAAATGTAGAAAATATCCAAAATATTTAAATAAATGGTATTCTGTTATTGTTTAACAGTGCGATTAATCACAAGGTTAATCACGATTTTTTTAAATCATGTGATTAATCACAATTAATTTTTAAAATCACTTGACAGCCCTAGTTACTATAAATTATGCACTTTGTTTTGAGCAACCTATAACAACTGTTAAAATGTGCACTTTGGGAGTAGTTTAAAAAGGATTTTGCAAGTCTAGAGGACTGAAATCTAACTCCTCAGCAGCTGACCACTTGATACCATCTCAGACTTTGGGTAACTGTGTGGTGCTCTAGACTATTGCTGTTTTAAACGTGTGCTGTAGACCTAATAAAAACAGGAATTTGGGGGTAAAGGCACTTTTGTGTGTACAAATTACATGAGATGGAGGAACTGTGTCCCCATTGATTTATGTCCTAATGTGGACTGAAAAACAGAGACTAGTTACCAGAGTTTTGAGTTAAAAAAAAATCCAGATAACACCAACTCCGAAGACTAAGGGTCCTGGTAAGGTGACCAGGGAGGTGTGGACCCCATTGGGGCTGGAGATTGGTAGTGAGGTGGTGAAGACTGTGCCAAGGTTAGCTGAGAGGGTTTCCTGCAGGAAGGTACTGCTGGTCCTGGTCCTGGTCCTGATGCCTCACTGCCTGTTTGAAGACAGCACCTCTAGTGCAAGAGTCAGTGAGGCATGGGTAGGCCCAGAGTTGCCAGTACTGGTAGATGTAGTGTTGAGGAAGAAGACAGAGATCTCACAGTGAAAAGTATCAGAGGGGTAGCAGTGTTAGTCTGTAGCCACAAAAACAATGAGGAGTCCGGTGGCACCTTAAAGACTAACAGATTTATTTGGGCACAAGCTTTTGTGGACAAAAAGCCCCCTTCATCAGATGCATGGAATGGAAATTACAGATGTAGGCATAAATATACTGGCACATTAAGAGAAGGGAGTTACCTTAGAAGTGGAGAACCAGTGTAGGCAAGGCCAATTCAGTCAGGGTGGATGTGGCCTACTCCCAATAGCTGATGAGGAAGTGTCAATACCAAGGGAAGGAAAATTGCTTTTGTCATGAGCCAGCCACTCCCAGTCTCTATTCAAGCCCAAATTAATGGTGTTAAGTTTGCAAATGGATTGCAGCTCTGCAGTTTCTCTTTGAAGTCTGTTTTTGATGTTTTTTTGCTGAAGGATTTTTTTTTTTAAAATTTAAATCTGTTACTGAGTGTCCAGGGAGATTGAAGTGGTCTCCTACTGGTTTCTGTGTGTTACCATTCTTGATGTCTGATTTGTGTCCATTTATTCTTTTGCATAGAGACTGTCCGGTCTGGCCAATGTACATGGCAGAGGGGCATTGCTGGCACATGATGGCATATATCATATTGGTAGATGTGCAGGTGAATGAGCTCCTTATGGTGTAGTAGTAGGCTTTTATGTTTCTATTTTGTATAATTTAGAATGAAGGATAAAAGATGCATCAGGTATTGATGTATGAAATGATTTGATTGTATTCTGCCAGCCACTCTTTCTGAAAGCAGGAAGAAATGGCTTAGTGTGCCATTGGTAAAGATGCATCATCCAGAATCTTGTGTCTGAAGCTGATTTCAAGGCAGGAATAGACTCTTATGGTCACCACTTTCTTATAGATTTAAAGTTAGCATTGTGCAATAAGTAGAATAGTGTGATAATTGGTTTCTTTAAATTGTAACTTGATGTTTCTGTTCAAATGTTCTGTGTAAATCAATCTTGTTTTGTGTGTGAATGAGGGATGTGTGGGTTAGACGATAAGTGTGAAGGCCATCACTGAACCAGATGTTCTAGGGAGGAACCGAAGACAGACATAAAGGCACTAGGAGATTGCAACATGCCCCTATTGAGATGTCAGAGGAGAGCAGATTAATGACTTGAAAAGATGAGGCAGGCACCTAACAATTGAGACAAGACAGCTGTGATCAAAACCAGCCTGGGGTAACTCCCTGAAAGACTGATGAAAGAATAAGATAAAGGATGAAAAGAACAATTTATGAAAACAAGCACTCATCAAACAGTGATTAATTACAGCATGATGGTGCAAAACTCATTGGTCCAAATGAAGGAAAATTACTATATAAACAGGATGCCTTGCCATGAAACTTTGGGTTCATCCTGACAAGACTTCCCTGGAGCATCGTGTCGCGACCGACAGAACCCAGCTCCTCCCTGCCCATGATAAACCTATCTGGTCACTAGATTGATCTGGACCCTGGACTGATAACTATAACATCGGCTGGTGGGACAGTGTGTGTGTGTGTGTGTGTATGTGTGTTTATGTAAGCATATGTTAGCTGCTTTACTATTGTATTCTAAATAAACGTGGTGAATTGCCTTATCCCCTGAAAAAGATCCTGAATGCTTCTTATAAGCATAACAATGGTGTGACTGATTTGGTTGGGTCCCATGATAGTGTTGCTAGAGTAGATAAGAGGACAGAATTGGCAATGGGGTTTGTTGCAGGGATTGCAGGGATAGTGTTCCTGGGTTAGTGTTTCTGTGGTGTGGTGTGTAGTTCCTGGTGAGTATTTGCTTCAGGTTGGGGGGCTGTCTGTAAGCGAGGACAGCCTGTCTCCCAAGTTCTGTGAGAGTGAGGCATTGTTTTACAGGATAGGTTGCACATCGTTGATTATGTGCTGTAGAGATTTTAACTACAAGATCTCTATCAAGCATTCTTAAAACTACAATACCCACCTGGGGAAGTGAGGAAACAGATTGACAGAACCAGATGGGTATCCAGAAGTCACCTACTACAGAACAGGCCCAACAAGGAAAATAAAAGAACACCACTGGCCATCACCTACAGCCCCCAGCTAAATGGGGTACAGTATGTTACAAAAGTTCTCAGAGCTGCCTCCATAAGAAGGACCTTCCATCTTGCCTCATGGTCCCTTTTTGTGAGAGGCCTGAGGTCCTTCAAGATCCTTATGTAAGTCTCTCTCAAGTTGCTTGAGACAACTTGAGTGCGGGTTGCTCAGGGTCACTGACTAGTCGCAGGAGGCACAGGGCTTGAAGCGCAGTGGCAAGGCATGCCCTAAAACTGGGAAATGGATGGACTTTGCCAACTGATGGAGAAAAGGTCCAACACTTATAGACCAAACCTGACTAACTATATACAAGTAATTTAACTATATATACTATAAAAAGAAGACAAAAAAGAAAAAAAACACTGGAAAAGTTTGCCAAGGGAAAGACAGCAGTTCCAGTGACTGACATGCACGGTAAGAAGGAACTGAGGGGGCACATGGTCAACAGGGCCCTTTAGCCCCAGCACTCAGATGCCTGCCTCCCTTGGAATGCAGACCCAAAGGTATAATGTCTTATGCTGTATAGGTATATATAAAGTGCAAGCTTATGAAATTCACCCCCTCCCTTGATGTAGAGAGAGACATGCACAGCTCTTTGCCCTCTGCCCACCCCCAGTTAGGAATTGCAAAAATGGGCTTATGATATAAACAAGAAATACATTTATTAACTACAAATGGTAGATTTCAAGTGATTATAAGAGATAGAAACAGAACAAAGCAGATTACTGAGCAAATAAAATAGAACACACAAACTAAGCTTAATACACTAAAGAAATTCTCACCTTAAATGTAGTTCAAAGCAGATAAAAGAGATTCTTAAAAGCCAACTGCACTGGCCTGCGGCTTGAAACTTCAGGTATTTTTACTCACAGGCTGGACACCTTTTCTGCCTGGGATCAGCTATTCTCCCCCCCCCCACCTAGTTAAGTCCTTGTTTCCAGGTGTTTCCAAGTGTCCCTTTGGGCAGGGAAGCGGAGGAGAGAATCAAGATCAACTCACTCCCCAACCTTAAATAGGATTTGCATATGGCAAGAAAATTTTGTTCCCTAGAAAGAACAGGAGTACTTGTGGCACCTTAGAGACTAACAAATTTATTTGTGCATAAGCTTTCGTGGGCTACAGCCCACTTCATCAGATGCTCAAATAAATGTGTTAGTCTCTAAGGTGCCACAAGTACTCCTGTTCTTTCTGCGGATACAGACTAACACAGCTGCTACTCTGAAACCTGTCACTTTGTTCCCTACTCTGATCCCTCCTTCTAGTGGAAAAATACCAGACTCAAGATGGGGTCTAGTACCAGGTGACACTATCACCTCACCTTGCAGTGTCAAAGCAGCATCCCAGGAAACTTCACAGGAAGGAGGTAGATTAGTATACTCAAAGTCTTATTGTCCTTCCCAATGGCCCACTGACTTGTCCTCAGTCAGCCAGCCAGACTGATTGCATTTTGTTTGGTGGGCATTCCCCAGGTGCAAACGCAGTTGTAATTGTTACATAGTCAAAATTCCTAAATTCAGATACAGAAATGATACATGCATACAAACAGCACAATCATAGTCAGTATATCATAACCTTTCCAATGATATCTTACATGACTCACCTTGCATAAAACATACCTTAGTTATGCCATATTCATATCATAACAAAATCTCAATGAAGAATATGGGGTGTAGAGTAACAAATAGATTAAGAACTGGTAAATTAACAAAAACTAGTTGCCAATGGGGAATCACCACTGAATGGAGGTGTTTCAAATGGAGTTCCTCAGGAATCAGTACTAGACCCAATGCTACTGGACATTTTCACCAGTGATGGAGAAGTAGATATAAAATTGCTGCTGATACAATTTGCAGGTGACACAAAGATTGGCAGAGTGGTGCAATAATGATAATGATGCAGTAATGATAATGATGCAAACAGGGCAGTCCTACAGAGCAATCTGGATCCAAATAAAATGTGTTCTTTATTACAGTCAAATCTAGGAACAAGGCATTCGGAATGGGGGGAAAGCAGAGCCTCTGAAAGGACCTAGGGATCCTGGTGGACAAGCAACTCAACATGAGCTCCCAATGCAATGCTGTGGGAAGATGACTAATATAATCCTTGGGTGTATAAAGAGGGGAGTAGTGAATAAAAGCTTTTACCTCTGAATACAGCACTAGTGAGACTGATACTGGAATAATGGATACAGTACTGGTGTTCATATTTTTAAAAACGTTGAAAAATTGGAGAGGACGTAGGAAAGAGCCACAAAAATTATTTAAGAGTTGGAGAAAAGGCCTGGCAGGGAGAGACTTACAGAGCTCAAACTGCTTAGTTTATCCACAAGAAGATTGAGAGGTGACTTGATTGCAAAGTCTAAGGAACTTCATGTAGGAGAAAATATTAGGAACTAAAGGGTTCTTTAGTCTAGTGGAGAAAGGCATAACAAGAACCAGTGGCTGGAAGCTGAAACCAAAGAAATTTAAATTAGGGATTAGGCACATATGTTTGAAAAAAGGTGACCAACCTCTGAAGAAAACTACCAAAGGAAGTAGGGTGCAGGATGTGAATAGAGGGGTGATTAGGGCCCCAGGCATACATTTTTGACAGAAGATAGTTGTAGGGGACCCTGGAAGATATTGTTACGGTTTAGCTAGGGCTTGCGCTTTCTCAAGGAGAGGTTATTAGCGGATAGAAGTTGCTAGCAGCTGCTGCTTCTAACCGGTTAGAACTGCCTTGTGTGGGAAGCCCTGGTGTTTTGGGGAACTGCAGAAAGTCCCTGGCCCGAGGCCAGGGGAGGCGGCCATTGCTGCTGGAAAGTCCCCCATTGCATATGTAAAGACTGCTTTGCATAATATTAGCATGATGCTATAATTGCTATGGGCTGGAGCTTGCGCTTTGGACTTCGCACCTGACCGAGCTGTTCGGACTTTGGACTCCCCAAGCCAGTGGCAGCAACGTGTGGAGTCCCCGTTGCAGGTGTGTCACTTAACCTTTATTAAAGCCAATTAACTCACCTGTGTGTGTGGGCCTCGTCCCTGCAGAGCATCCAGGCATGCAACAATGGTCAAACACTGGAACAAACTACCAAGGAAAGTGGTGGACTCTCCATTTCTTGATATATTCATATCAAGGCCAGAAACCTTTTGCAAAGATCTTTTTAGTCAAACACAAGCTGTTGCTGGGATCAAAATAGGGATAACTGGATGAAATTGTATGCCCTGTGATATTTAGGAGCACAGACTAGACCATGGATCGGCAACCTTTCAGAAGTGCTGTGCCGAGTCTTCATTTATTCACTCTAACTTCAGGTTTCGTGTGCCAGTCAGACATTTTAACATTTTTATTAGATCTCTTTATATAAGTCTATAAGATATAACTAAACTATTGTTGTATGTAAAGTAAATAAGGTTTTTAAAATGTTTAAGAAGCTTCATTTAAAATTAAATTAAAATGCAGAGCCCCCGGATCGGTGGCCAGGACCTGGGCAGTGTGAGTGCCACTGAAAATCAGCTTGTGTGCCGCCTTCAGCACGTGTGCCATAGGTTGCCTACCCCTGGACTAGATAATTTAATGGTCCCTTCTGGTCTTAAAATCTACAAAACTCTTTTACTGTCCCTTCTACATAAACACTTCAATCAAAGATTTCCCCTCCCTATGGAGGTTTGGTGTTTGAGTTGATTGTGTCCAATTTACAGACCATAAAATGTCCCTTATGGAAGCCAGGACCAAATTATGCAGGAATTAATGAAGAAACTTCCCTTCTGTGCAAAACAGGGTCTTATACAAATACTTAGGAATGCTGAAACACAGGCATCACCAATAACCTGCACAAATAGCAACAATTGCTTAATTAATTAAAATATTTTTGTTTTAATAAATAGAAGCTTCTTGTCTTATTTTAAAATTTCAGAATCAAACTGACCAAGTGCAATGGATCAATCAGCTGAGTAAACATCATTTCATTAATGGTGAGTCATGTATCATACTCATTACACTTGCAGTAGTCTGATCACAGAAAAATTTAAAAATTTGATTCTCTACTTTTTCCATCAAAGACTTTGGTGCATGATAGGAAGTGTTGTCAGAGGTGTTGTCAGATGCTACCGGTGTGGTGCTCTGTTCTCTCTTTGCTGGTATCACTTGGCTGCATGCGTGTGTTCCCTCTGTGCGCTGCCCCAGCTCTGCAGATAGCTGACACAGCAGACCCGAGGAGAACCCCCAATGATCACAAAGTCTAGTAAGGTACGAAGGCACATCGGCCAGGTTTATTGCCGTATTGGATACAGTAGTAGTTCCCTCCAGATTGTTACTCTACAGGGCATACTACAAAAATGTGCCCACGGTCAATGGACTCAGCACAGTCAGTGGCGGGACTTTCCACTGCCCCCTCGGCCGGACAAAGACACCGCTCCAGAGATGCATTTTTATACACAGGTACAAACAAGTTACACATCACTCCTGACGTATTGAGGTGCAACCCCTCTACTTAGCAAGGTGCCGCCTCTCACCTTGTACATGTTGGTTCGAATGAAACAACTCTATCCATCATATTACTCTTTTGGCCTGTTGTTGGGATGGGTCAGTCTGTTCCTTGTTATCTGTGTGGAGTGTGCAAGTATGTGAATGTTCTGATATCTAGTGTTCAGTACCTGTTAGGTATGTATCTTCTTGCAGCATCAGCCCTTTCCTTGCCAGCTTCTGTGAGCAGGGCCTGCCTCTGGCTCACAGCTTCACTTTGCTTTATGTTAGCAAAGTCTTGACCATTACTTTAGTTCAGGCCTCAGGCCTCATACCGGGCCTCTGATACCAAGGTTTATATCTTAGGGCCTCCTCTTACTACAAGAAGCAGGTGAAAGAAACAAGATACATTTTAGTTCTTATATCAAAATATTGAACTGAGTCTTTTCATATACCATTCACAGACTATTCAGAGAATGAAAATGCTCTTCAGGGCCACCAGGTGGAAGACAGAGGATGGCCTGGTGAGACAGACGTGTATAAGCTGCTTTTATTATATATTTTCCCTGTCATACTGTAAATAGCACTTGGCTTTCTGAGAGCTGATTGCTCATTGGTGAAGCCTGTCCTTGCCTCAGAGAATATGGAACTGCAGGTGCTGAACTAAATTAGTTCTTCTTAGGTGATCATGGTAAATTTCAGAGGGCTGGGTCTTCACCCTCAGGCCCATGTCTAGAAGGACAGAGCTGCAGGACTCTGCCCTGAAAATGGTGACAGCTAGAGGCCCAAGGGGTCTGAGGTGCAGTTAGCTCAAGAACTGGGACAGCTGGCAAGCAGTAGCAGGGTATGCCAAACTACTGCCACCACTGTGACCAGGAAGAGCCAAGATGGAGCAGGCTGGGTCACAGGGCAGGAGGTACAGACAGCTGGAGGCCCTGCTTTAAAAGGTGAGCAAAGAAATTGCAGGAGTCACTCACCAACTGAGAGGGCTAGCGAACCCAGGGAGGAACTGGACAGCAATGTCTCCTTCTCCAGCACCAGAGGAGACAGTGGGAACAGCAGAGATTGATGATAAAGCAGAAAGGACCCAAACATGATGGCAAGGGTTGATGGGTAACTTGCTGGCACAGTTTGAAATAGCAAGTGAACTGAGTTGCTGTCCAGAGGAGGAGAAGGGGTGTGTATTTGACCACAAGCCTGACTGGATAAGCCTTGCCAGGTCTCCTCTCTGTCAGCATGGATGAGCATTGCAGTTACAAAGCCCAGTGCAAGGCCCTTGCTGTCAGATTGTGGTGCAGAAGCAGACAGAAGTGGCCACGTTCACTTCCAGGCATGTGGGAAAGAGATGGCTGAAAAGTTCACAGGTTGTGCTAGGGATGTGCAGTGGCTGGAGCAGGCCAGCTCCAGGCACCAGCGCAACAAGCAGGTGCTTGGGGCGGCCAACTGAAAGGGGCAGCATGTCCAGATCTTTGGCGGCGGGTCCCTCAGTTCCTTTTGGAGGGAAGGACCTGCGCCGAATTGCTGTCGAAATTGCGGCTTTTTTTTTTCCCACCGCTTGGGGCAGCAAAAATGCTAGAACCGGCCCTGGGCTGGAGTGGGTGTTTATCAAATGGCTACTCTGGCAATGATCAAGTAGTAAGTGCTGAAGCAGTTTGTGGATGGTCTGAAGGCTTCTAGTCCATGAGCAGAGGTGAAGCTGAGGGACCCAAATCTCTGAAAGAAGCCTTGTTAGCAGCTCTGGAAATAGAGGCAATCTACAGGGTATGGTACCAGGAACCTGGAAGTTCTGCAACAGACTTCCAGAGTCTGCAGCTCTGGGCTCACCCAGACAAATGGCTGCCCTGGAACACACGTGTTACTGGGATTGAGGCAGGGTCGCAGGCCTTCTAGGATCCCTGCTGCAGAACTGAGAGCCTGGAAGTCCTGGGTTGGTGTGCTAGGATGTTCATGCCACACCAGCCCTGAAAGGGATAAAGTGACCCAGAATAAGCTAATAAACTTTCACAGTTGCACCTGACAGGAGGCCCAGGGATTTATAAATATTAATTGCTGTTGAAGCCCAAATGAGGGAGAAAGTGGGAAAGGATTATGAAGAGGGGAAGTTTGTATTAGCAACGGGCTGTGGGGAGAGAGTCTGTAGTTACTCTGAGGATACGTCTATACTTGCAGAGTTCTTTTGCTGAGTGTTTTGTCACTGATAAAAGAGCACAAAAGAAAACTGCTGCTGTGTGTTCACATTGTCCTCCACTGGCGGCATAGCATGTTCAAACTTGGGGCACTCTCATTGGCAATGAGAACAGTACTCTATTGGTAGCTCCCCCACAGTGTGCAGATCTCCCACTTCTGCTGCTAGGTCTTGTGGGAAGGTGGAGGGGATTGTGGCATATCATGGGTCCGGGCTCAGTGCTCCAAGAGGCACTGATTTTTGTCCTAGCATTCCATGTGCTTCCATCTTCTGTTTGTGGCATTTTTCAACATCCTTTGTTTTCTGCTTGCCCCATCACATCTATCTGCAGGAATGGATCCCGCGCTGATCTCCACTGCTCTAATGGCTCTCACTCTCACATTGCGAATGGCAGTGGAATTAATCTGAAAGTTACAAGGCAACAGCAGTCACAGTTGCCTGACATGGCGTCCGACATGGAAAGCAGCAATATTAGATTGCTTTTGGCATTCATGGAGGAGTTGAACACAGTACTGCATTGCTTTTGGGCTCATGAAACCAGCACAGAGTGGTCGGATCACATCGTTATGCAGGTCTGGGATGATGAGCAGTGGCTGCAGAACTTTTGGATGCAGAAAGCCACTTCTTGGAACTGTGTGCTGAGCGTGCCCCAGATCTGCAGTGCAAGAACACTGTGATGCAGTAGGGACTGTCTGTGTGGGGAGTGGGAGAGCAGGGGAGGACTTTAGGGGATGGACGATGCCAGGGCCTGTAACCTGAGCTAGGTAAGGGAGGGGAAAGGTCAACACCTTTGCCCGGGAAGGGGACAAAGGAAGGGAGTGGCAGGAGGGAAGCAGTTTGAGTTTGGGCTTGGGGCTGGATGGGCGGAATTCAGGGGATCCTAGCTAGGATCCAAGCACCCTGAAAACCCAGAAGGACTCGGTGGAGGGGTCCTGACTGTGCCTGCGAGCCCTGCTGTAACCTGTGTTCCTGTTGTCCAATAAACCTTCTGTTTTACTGGCTGGCTAAGAGTCACTGTGGGTCCCAGGAAGAGGGGTGCAGGGCCGGACTCCCCCACACTCCGTGACAACTGGTGGCAGCAGTGGGAGATACTGCACCCCGTGGACGGCGCTTCCTGCAGTAAGTGACTGGGGAGCAGTAAAACGAAGGGGTGGTTAACCCCTGGGAGTGTGTGCCCAGTGAGAAGGACTTTGCAGTAACAGGGTCCCCCGGGGGATTGCAGCGAGCGGTCCCAGGGGCGGAGGAGTCTGCAGCTCGACCCTGGCAGAGAGGTGGTGACCTCAAGAAGGGCTGGTGCACTAGGGGTCCCCCTGGAAACCATAGGGAGCGGCGAGCACCCCGGCCTGTGAGTGGTCAGCAGGAAAATGTATGCCAAGCGGCGCAAGTGTGACCTGGTGGAGCTGTGTAAGCAGAGGGGGGCTGCACCCAGGGAGGCTCAGCAAGGACCAGCTGATTGCCCAGCTGGAGCAGGGAGACCGCATGAATGAACGTAGCCCTGTCTCTGAGGGAAGCAGCCGGGCGGATGCAGCGCAGGCACCAATGTCTCTCCCCACTGGGAGTGGTCAGCCGGCGGACAAGGGCTTCCCGAGACCCCCCCTTCCTAGGCCTAGGGGAAGGGCGGGGAGGAGCCCAGTGTATACCGAGGGCACCGTGACACCCCCGGCCAGCAGGGGATCCGCCCGGCGAAGCCCACCCTCCAGCAGGGGACCCTCCCGGCAACGCTCGGCATCCGTGGAGTGGACGCGGCTGGAATATGAAAGGGAGAAGCTCGAGTTAAAGAGGCAAAAGCTGGAGGAGAAGGCGAAACAGCGTGAACATGAGGAGAATCAGCGTAAACATGAGCGGGAGGAAAAGGAGAAACAGCGTAAACATGAGCTGGAGCTGGCCCGGCTGGCGAGCAGTGGAGCCCCGGCTGCGGTGAGTGAGGGGGGGACCCAAGCCTACAAAGAGCTTTGATAAGCACTTGCTGCCCCGGCGTAAGGAGGGGGAGGACATAGATACCTTCCTGACGGCCTTTGAGAATGCCTGCGAGCTGCACAGGGTTGACCCTGCAGACAGGATCGCAGTTCTCACCCCCTTACTGGACTCCACAGCCGTGGAGGTGTACAGCCGACTGAAAGGGGCGGAGGCAGGGGACTACGAACTGTTCAAACAGGCCCTGCTCCGCGAGTTTGGGCTGACTCCTGAGATGTACTGGAAAAAGTTCCGGAGCCAGCGTAAAACCCGTGAGGTCACATACCTACAACTGGTCAACCGGGCGCAGGGGTATGCCCGCAAGTGGACAGCTGGGGCCCAAACTAAAGAGGACCTGCTTGACCTATTCATACTGGAGCACCTGTACGAGCAGTGCCCGTCCGACTTGAGGCTGTGGTTCATGGACCAGAAGCCGGAGAACCCACAGCACGCAGGCCAGCTGGCCGACCAATTTGTGGACAGTCGGGCAGGGGATGGCAGGGAGGAGTCTCGAAGGAGCAGGCCTGCCTCAACGCAGAGAGAGAGTCATCATGGGACCTCCCAGTGGGGTCCTATGGAGAACCCCCCCAAAAGGGGAACATCCAGCGGCAGGTCCCTCCGACCCACTCAAAGGGACCCACGAGACATGGGCTGCTATTGCTGTGGCCAACGAGGTCACATACTGGCCCAGTGCCCCAAGCTCAGGGACAGACCAAGCAGACCCAACCCGCAGAGGGTGGACTGGGTAAAAACCCAATCGGAGGAGGGGCTACATTCCCAGGAAGGGGGGCTGGCAACATACCACCTGTGGATGCGCCAGGCTCCGGGTTTGTGGTTTACCGGGTGGGTGCGGGGCTGCCCCTCCGGAAGGAGTGCATTGTTCCCCTGGAGGTAGATGGGAGGAAGGTCACTGGGTACTGGGACACGGGCGCAGAGGTGACGCTGGCCCGGCCCGAGGTGGTGGCCTCAGATCGGATGGTGCCCGACACCTACCTGACCCTGATGGGCATGGGCGGGACCCCATTCAAGGTGCCCGTGGCAAGGGTACACCTGAAATGGGGGGCCAAGCAGGGCCCCAAGGATGTGGGGATACACCGATATTTGCCCACTGACATGTTAATGGGAGGGGACCTCGAGGACTGGCCTAGTAACACCCAAAGTGCCCTGGTCGTGACTCGTAGTCAGAGTCGGCAAAGGGCACTGCACCCCGACAACGGGGAAGGTACTCGACCCAAGGTGCAGGACCCTAACTCAGGGAGCGGGGAACGCCCAGGGGCACGGTGCAGAGAGGCTGCGGCCTCAGACCCAGCCAGCAAGAGAGAGCCGGTCCCCATCCCTGTCCCAGCTGCTGAGTTCCAGGCTGAGTTGCAGAAAGATCCCTCCTTGCGGAAGCACCGGGACCGGGCTGACCTTAGTGCTGTACAGACCATGAGGAGAGGTTGCAAGGAGAGGTTCCTGTGGGAGAAGGGGTTCCTGTACCGAGAATGGGCTCCCCCAGGGGAAGTAGAGTCATGGGGATCAGGAGGCAGCTGGTGGTTCCCCAGAAGTTCTGTCACAAGCTGTTGTACCTGGCCCATGACATCCCTCTCGCAGGGCACCAGGGAATCCGGCGCACCAGGCAGAGGCTGCTACAGAACGTTTACTGGCCTGGGGTCTTTACCCATGTCCGACAGTACTGCCAATCCTGTGACCCCTGCCAGAGGGTGGGGAAGGCCCGGGACAAGGGGAAAGCGGCTTTGAGGCCTTTACCCATCATAGAAGAACCTTTCCAGAAAGTGGCCATGGACATAGTGGGACCCCTCAGCAAGATGACCCGGTCAGGGAAGAAATACATCCTGGTGGTGGTGGATTTTGCCACTCACTACCCCGAGGCGGTGGCCTTGTCCTCTATCGAAGCCGACACAGTGGCAGATGCGCTGCTGACAATTTTCAGCCGGGTGGGGTTCCCCAAGGAGGTCTTAACGGACCAGGGGTCCAACTTCATGTCGGCCCTGCTCCGGTCCTTATGGCAGAAATGTGGGGTCCAGCACAACTGGGCCTCAGCGTATCACCCCCAGTCCAACGGGCTGGTAGAAAGGTTCAACGGGACGCTGAAGATGATGCTAAAAACATTTATGAACCAGCACCCGCAGGACTGGGACAAGTACTTACCTCACCTACTGTTCGCGTACAGGGAGGTGCCCCAGGAATCTACCGAGTTTTCACCTTTCGAACTGTTGTATGGAAGGCGGGTGAGGGGGCCCCTAGACCTGATGAGGGACGAATGGGAGGGGAAGGCCTCTCCCGAGGGGGAGTCAGTGGTGGAGTATGTCCTGACCTTCCGGGAAAGACTGGCCGAGCTCATGGGCCTGGCCAGGGAGAATCTGGCCCGAGCCCAGAGGAGGCAGAAGGTCTGGTATGACCGCACGGCACGGGCCCGTGCCTTCGCCACCGGAGATCAGGTGATGGTCCTCATCCCCGTGAGGAGAAACAAACTCCAGGCCGCCTGGGAAGGCCCCTTCAAGGTTATCAAGCAACTGAATGAGGTAAACTATGTGGTGGAGCTGTCAAACCGGGCACATCACCGTCGGGTGTACCATGTGAACATGATGAAACCATACTATGACAGGGGGAATGTGGTGTTGGCCGTGTGTGGACATTGGGAGGGGCAGGGAGATGACCCCTTAGTAGATCTATTCCCTGGGACAAAAGCTGGTTCCCCCCTGGAGGTGATTCCCCTCTCTGATCAGCTGACCCCGGGCCAGCATGCTGAGATCAGAGGGTTACTGCATCTATACCGACAGCTGTTTTCCAACCAGCCTGGACGCACTAATTTGACTGTCCACTGGGTGGAGACCGGGTCACATCCCCCTATAAGATGCTCCCCTTTTCGGGTCACTGGTAAAACTGCCCAGGATCTTGAAAGAGAGGTCAGGGACATGCTGGCTTTGGGGGTGATCCAGCCGTCTTCCAGCCCTTGGGCCTCGCCAGTAGTGCTGGTTCCCAAGAAGGATGGGTCAATCCGGTTCTGTGTGGACTATCGAAAGCTCAATGCCATCACCGTATCTGATGCCTACCCTATGCCCAGGCCTGACGAGCTCCTAGACAAGCTGGGAGGTGCTCGGTACCTCACCACTATGGATCTTACCAAAGGCTACTGGCAAGTGCCACTGGACACAGATGCCAGGCTGAAATCGGCCTTTATCACCCCTCTGGGGCTCTATGAGTTTCTGACCCTGCCCTTCGTCCTCAAGGGAGCGCCGGCCACCTTCCAGCGCCTGGTGGATCAGCTACTGAGGGGGATGGAGAGTTTTGCCGTGGCGTATATTGACGACATCTGCGTCTTCAGCCAGACCTGGGAGGTCCACGTGTCCCAGGTTAAACAAGTCCTAGACCGACTCCGAAAGGCTGGGTTAACAGTAAAGGCTGAGAAGTGCAAGGTGGGGATGGCTGAAGTATCTTACCTGGGCCATCGGGTGGGGAGCGGCTGCCTGAAGCCGGAACCAGCCAAGGTGGAGGTGATCAGAGACTGGACTGCTCCCCAAACCAAAAAGCAGATCCAGGCCTTTATTGGGATGGCGGGGTACTATCGAAGGTTCGTGCCCCACTTCAGTGCCATAGCCGGCCCCATCACTGAACTGTGCAAAAAGGGGAAGCCAGACAAGGTGATCTGGACTGAGCAGTGCCAGGAGGCTTTCCGGGCGCTGAAGGAGGCTCTGGTTAGCGACCCAGTTCTGGCAAACCCAGATTTTGACAAACCCTTTATGGTGTTCACCGATGCCTCAGACACGGGACTGGGGGCGGTGTTAATGCAGGAGGATGAAAAGGGGAGAGACACCCCATCGTGTACCTGAGTAAGAAACTGCTACCCCGGGAACAAAGCTACGCGGCCATCGAGAAGGAATGCCTGGCCATGGTGTGGGCCCTTAAGAAGCTAGAGCCATATCTCTTTGGGCGACACTTCACCGTGTACACCGACCACTCTCCCCTGACCTGGCTGCACCAGATGAAAGGAGCCAACGCCAAGCTCCTGAGGTGGAGCCTGCTCCTGCAGGACTATGACATGGACGTGGTCCATGTGAAGGGAAGTGCCAACCTGACAGCGGATGCGTTGTCCCGGAGAGGGGGCCCTGAACTTCCCCAGGTCACTGGGCAGAGTGACCCCGCTCAGTTCAGTCTCGAAGGGGGGAGAGATGTGATGGAGTAGGGACTGTCTGTGTGGGGAGTGGGAGAGCAGGGGAGGACTTTAGGGGATGGACGATGCCAGGGCCTGTAACCTGAGCTAGGTAAGGGAGGGGAAAGGTCAACACCTTTGCCCGGGAAGGGGAAAAGGAAGGGAGTGGCAGGAGGGAAGCAGTTTGAGTTTGGGCTTGGGGTTGGATGGGCGGAATTCAGGGGATCCTAGCTAGGATCCAAGCACCCTGAAAACCCAGAAGGACTCGGTGGAGGGGTCCTGACTGTGGCTGCAAGCTCTGCTGTAACCTGTGTTCCTGTTGTCCAATAAACCTTCTGTTTTACTGGCTGGCTAAGAGTCACTGTGGGTCCCAGGAAGAGGGGTGCAGGGCCGGACTCCCCCACACTCCGTGACAACTGGAACTGTGTGCTGAGCGTGCCCCAGATCTGCAGTGCAAGAACACCCAAATGAAAGTTGCCCTCTCAGTGGAGAAGTGCTTGGTGATTGCAGTGTGGAAGCTGGTGACTTTGAACTGCTGCAAGTTGGTAACAAACCAGCTTGGAGTGGGGAAGTTGACTGTTGGGGCTGTGTTGTAGGTTGTTGTATTCTGTTGTGAAAGACAATGACTCTAGGCAATGTTCATGAAATTGTGAATGGCTTTGCAGAAATGGTTTTCCCTAATGGTGGAGGGGTGATAGGTGGCACACATATTCCAATTCTGGCACCATACCACTTTGCTACTGAGTACGTCAATCAGAAGGGGTACTTCTCCATGATTTTGTAGGTGCTTGTAGATCACTGTGGGCAATTCACTGACAACAACACAGGGTGGTCCTGAAAGGTGCATGACGCACGTATCTTTAGAAACACTTGTCTGTACAGAAAGCTGCAAGCAAGGACTTTCTTTCCAGACCAGAAGATCACTGTAGGGGAAGTCGAAATGCCTATAGGGATTCTGAGAGTCCTGTGTACCCCTTAATGCCATAGCTCATGAAGCCACACACAGGAAATCTAGATAGAAGTAAGGAGAAGTTCAACAACGGGCTGAGTAGGTGCAGAATAACTGTTGAATGTGCATTTGGCCGATTAAAGGTGTGCTGGTGTTGCCTATATGGTAGGTTAGACCTGAATGAGGAATATATTCCCATGATTATAGCCACAGTTGTACCCTGCATAACATTTAAAAGCAAAGAGCAAATAGTTTACTCAGGGGTGGACAGGCAAAATGCCTAGCTGGTCATTTTGAGCAGCCAGATAGCAGGGCTATTAGAGAGGCACAACGTGGAACAATAAGAATCAGGGATGCCTTGAGGCAATACTTCAAAAATGAAAATGAGTAATGTTTGTTGCTGTGCTTGGGACTGCAATGCTTAATTACATTTGGTATGCTAGGAAGCAGTTGAGATTGTTAGGGCCTAGGATTCAATGTAAGGAACTAATAAAAGTGCCTGTTGATTTGCAGGTGCCATGAGATATCTTAACTTGCATGTAAACAAATAAAGAGCACTTATAATTAAAAAATCTTTGCTTTTATTGCCAAATAAACCACAACGACACATGCACACTATTGGTGGGAGAGAAGGTACTGGGGGGAGGGAGGAAGGGCTGATTTTCATAGCTGAGTAGAAGTTCAGCTTTCATTTGAAATACTGTCTGTGGGAGTGGAGTGTAGAGGAAACTGTGAAGTGCCAGAAAGCAGAAAGGAATGTGCAGGGGGAGTTTGGGGAGTGCATGGGAAAGAATTCTGAATGGGAAGGTGGGCACACATCTGCTCAGTCTGGAGTGTTATGAGAGACTGGAGCATGCCAGTTTGACACTCCAGAACTTTAATCAGCCTCTCTGTGGCCTCCCTATTGTAAGAATCCTCTTGTCTTTTCTGCTTGTCGCTTTCCCTCCACTTCTAGTGTTCAGCCTTTTCTGCCTCTGAGTGCTGCAGCACCTCTCGGAACATATCTTCCGTGCTCCATTTTGGCCATTTTCTTATCTTGCACAGGCACTCTGCTGCTGTTGTGATGTTCATTCTCAAGGTCAAGTCTGGAGAGGTATAATTAATACTAAACAGAAACACTATT
The DNA here is from genome assembly GCF_025201925.1 of Gopherus flavomarginatus. Taxonomy (NCBI): domain Eukaryota; kingdom Metazoa; phylum Chordata; order Testudines; family Testudinidae; genus Gopherus; species Gopherus flavomarginatus. Next base: position 2,497,786 of record NC_066618.1, on the reverse strand, counting down.
ATAAACTAAACACAGAGCATTGAAACAGTAACATAAATACACTGCTGCTAACATACCTATCACTTTCTTGGTGACCCAAGACAAGCACACATGAGGCAAAAGACCCCAAGAATGGTGAGTGAATCCAGAGGTTGGGATCTTGTTTATTCCAGAAAAGCAATGTGAAAAGGTCATGGGTCAATGCTCTAAACTTTACTGCTGTTTTCCACAGGCAGTGGGCACTGTGGAAGATATCTCACTCCTGAGGGTAAGCAGGGAAGAACGGTGCATCTGCTACATGCTTGAGACTTCCACCCTGGTCCCTATTCTGTTCACCTGTGTGCAGCTTTGGTTCCTGCCCAAGTAATTGCAGAGTGGCACGGGCAAGTGTCTCTTACTGGGGGAAGCAACAAAGCATCTCTGCCAAGGAACTGCCAGCAGATGTTTGCTGACTACCTCCAGGAAAGTTTCCTAGAGATCTCTCTAGAGGATGCCCGTGAAATCTCAGAGTGCATCAAATCCCTGTTCCACCATACTGCCTAGCTGTGAGGGGAAATGCCCAGCACACAGAAACAAAGCCAGCCTTCTAAATTTCTCTGCTCTCAATCCACTTTAGAACTTCACAAAGCAAAACCACTTACCAGGGGTTTCCTCTCTTGCTTCTGGCTCACCAGAAAGCAGCGGCTAACACTGGCTACACACCTCCTGAGTGGTGACAGCTCCTGACTGGATGCACCACCAGGCTCCACATCTTCTTCAGCCTCCACCTCTTCATCAATGACTCCCTGCTCTGGCTTACATCCACATTCCACTGGCTCAAGACCTGCTGAAGTATCTGTGGTGCTCTTGGAAGTGGAGGTGGGATTGCTACCTAGGATAGTGTCCAACTCCTTCTACAAATGGCAGGTCTGGGATGCAGCACTGGAGTGACAATTTGTCTCCCTTGCCTTGTGGTATGCATTCCTCAGATGATTCACCTTTGCTCTGCACTGCAGCATGTCCTAGCCATATCCCTTTTCTTGCAAGCTGTGCGCAATCTGACCATAGGTATCAAAATTCCTATGGCTAGAGCACAGCTGGGACTGGACAGCCTTTTCTCCCCATAGTCTGATCAGATCCAGTAGTTCCACAGTGGTCCAAGTGGGAGTTTGTTTGCTGTGTAGCGCCACCATGATCAGCTGGGAAGGTGTGATGTGAACTCTCCCCATCGAGCAAATAGGAAATGGAATTTCAAAATTCCTGGGCTTTAAAGCAGGAGGGGCAGAAGGCTGGTTACCTGGTGGCAGGACAGCAGAGTTGAAACTGCTTACCAGAGTGGTCAGGATGGGCATTGTGGGACACCTTCCAGAGGCCAATAACAGTGCTAAAATCAAGCATCGTGTCTACATTGGCACTTCGGTAGAACCCAGAATAGAGGGAGGGCCTGTGTTCCCCTGCCAGCCACTGGAAAGCGGCCCAGGATTGTTAGAGGTGTACAGCTGGTCTGCCAAGTCTTTGATACCCCAAGAGGCGGGACTATATAGCAACCTAACTGGAGGGCTGAGTTGCTAAGTGAGAGCGCTGTGAATTCTGGGAAAGACCAGCTTAGTGATGGAATGACCATCGATGGATGGTGGTGCCTGTTAGAATATAGATATTCAGGCCTGTCTTCAAAGGCCTATACTTTAAGAATTTAGGTGTATTTTTATCAGTTAGCTAGTTATAGAGGTATAAAAGAAAGAATTAAAAATCACTGTCTGCCTGTGTAAGGGCCTTCTCTTACTGTGACAGTCTGAGGCCTGGTTCTTAAGATAAGGCCTTTGGCTAAGTAGCAGTGGCAGCCATAAGCTGGGAAGCGAACGGTCACATCCTCACCAGTCACAGTGAAATAAGGCAATCTGGGGCTATTAGGAAGGTGATTCGATCTATCACCTCCAGAGAAAGGGAAGAGCCTAGAAGATTTAAAGAAAACTTAGTTTGATAGTTTTCTGTTTGGTAAGAACTCACTTATCAATAGACATAGATGGGAAATCCTTATGTCTTTATAGATGTAGTTGTGAAATCCTCACTTCTGTATTGTTTTGTCTTTATAGTTCCCACTTTGCTGTTGTTTATTTGCATGGTCTCTTTCTGGTTCTGTGATTGCTTCTGTCTGCTGTATAATTAATTTTTCTGGGTGTAAACTAATTAAGGTGGTGGGATATAATTGGTTAGCTAATCATGTTACAATATGTTCGGATTGGTTAGGTAAATTTTAGTAGAATGATGGGTTAAGGTATAGCTATGAATATTACTATATAAATTAGGGGCAAACAGGAAGTAAGTTAGGATTAAAAAATGTACAGATTGGTTAGGTAAATTTTAGTAGAATTTAGTAGATTCTTGTTTTTTGTATGAAGTAGAGTTTTTGTATCTTGGTACAAAGCTCTCCTTTCTTCTGCAGAATAAAGCAACCTTTCCTTATCCCTATCTGGCTGTCATTGGCTCTCAGCTAGGTGGACCCGACATTTCGGTAACAGTTTCTGGCACCCCAGATGGGACCCTCCACCTCAGCCCAGGCGGCAGAATTGGTAGCCCTCACCCGAGCATGTGAGCTGGTAGCAGGTCAGTCTGTAAACATCTACACTGATTCAAAATATGCTTTTGGCATTTGCCATGCCACGGGCCAACTGTGGGCAGAGTGGGGTTTTATTACTTCCGGTGGCACTAAAGTAGCACATGGGCCCTTAATTCTGGAACTATTAAAGGCCGTGCGACTGCCATCCGAGATTGCCATTATTCATGTTCATGCCCACCAGAAGGGAAATGATCCCACCATCCGTGAGAACCGATTGGCTGATGCAGCTTCAAAAGTGGCCTCCCTACAACCTTATATTACCAACCAAATGGTGCTCACACCCTCTCCCCCATCAACACCGGTCCCATTTGTCCATGAACCATCAGAGGTTAGTCGCTGGGAGGACGTAGGGGCCACTAAGACACCAAGTGGAGAGTGGCAGCTACCTGATGGGAGAAAAGCCTTGCCCTAGGCTGCTCTGCGGCCTGCTCTATTTAAACTACACCAAGAAACACACCACGGAGCAGAGGCCATGGCAGCTATTGTGAACAGACTTTGGTATGCTCCTGGAGTATTCCAGGAAGCCAAAAAAGTCCTTTCCACCTGTGACATTTATGCAAAATTCAATCCAAAGGGGGAACCAAAAGGCCCCCCTGGAGCAAGATTATGGGCATACACACCCTTTGAAGGGCTCCAGATTGACTACTCAGAGATGCCCAAGTGCCAAGGCTACAAGTATCTTCTTGTAATTGTGTGCCAACTGACTGGCTGGACTGAAGCATTCCCGACTAGACGAGCAACTGCCTTGGAAGTGGGGAAAACCTTATTGAATCATGTTATGACTAGGTTTGTTCCTCCTAGGTCTATTGACTCTGATCAAGGGACTCATTTCACTGCCCAGGTTATTCAATACATTGCAAAGGCCCTAGGTATCACCTGGCTTCTACATACTCTTTGGAGACCACCATCTTCTGGGCAAGTGGAAAGAATGAACCAAACTTTAAAGCTTAAGTTCTCCAAAATATGTGCACAGACTGGGTTAAAATGGCTTCAGGCTCTGCCTTTGGCCCTCTTGGCAGTTTGAACTGCCCCTAGGGGTTGGCTTGGTCTCTCACCTTTTGAACTTTTGTTTGGCAGGCCATACACTGGATTTGCTGACCCAGGACCTGTGACTGATTTAGCCACTTGGGGGGATGAGGAGTTGACCAGATACGTTGTTTCCCTCCAAAATACTCTCATGTCTCTTCACAGGTATGCAGCCCAATTTCAGTCCTTACCCGCTGATGTACCTGCTCACCGGATCCAGCCAGGGGATTGGGTCTATGTAAAAGAGTTGAAAATTGAGACTCTCCAACCCCGGTGGGCTGGCCCTTTTCAAGTCCTTCTTACCTCCCACACTGCAATTCGAGTAAGGGAACGAGATACCTGGATCCACCACACCCAAATCAAGCTAGCCCTAGGCCGAGGCCAGAAGCAGACGACATCGGACTTCGAGGGAGCACTGCCAGCTCTTCCCATCGTGACCCAGAAGAGTCAGAAGCAGATGGTACCTGGAAAGCTGAACCTCTCGAGGGACTAAAGCTTTTGTTCCGATGAACAAAATCCTGAGATTTTGTGACTATGTTTGTGCAGTGCTGTTACTAAGGGCTTTACTGTCCGTAGGAGAACACAATATCTCTCCCTCCAGCTTGATCGCAAAATGCGTAACGGGCCAGACAATTTGGGTTATCAGACCCGAAGGGGGGACTGTGACAGTCAGTAGAGTTTCCCCCTAACAGCTATTTAGGCAGCTTATAATAGCTGGCAACCATTAGGGGAAATTGGACACCTCAGGGACACAGTAGCCTGAACTTTTGAACTATCTTCCCTTATCGGTCTAGAGGCAGTTGAAGCTGGTCCTGAACTGGTTTTTGCTGAGCAGATTGCAGAAGTGCAGGGCTTGCTAACCACTAATCAAATGCTAACACAACCGAAGCCTGCGTGTGAGCGTGTATAAAAGATTCTTGGTTTTTGTATGGAGTAGAGTCTTTGTACCAAGGTACAAAACTCTTCTTTCTTCTGCAGAATAAAGCAATCTTTCCTTATTCCTGTCTGGCTGTCATTTGCTCTCAGCTAGGCGGACCTGACATTTCGGTAACAGTTAGCTAATCATGTTACAATATGTTCGGATTGGTTAGGTAAATTTTAGTAGAATGATGGGTTAAGATATAGCTGAGAATATTACTATATAAATTAGGGGCAAACAGGAAGTAAGTTGGGATTCAAAAATAAGGAAAAAGGAACTTGGATTTCTTCTTCGAGTGCTTGCTCATATCCATTCCAATTAGGTGTGCGCGCACCGCGTGCACGTTCGTTGGAGACTTTTTACCCTAGCAACACTCGGTGGGCCAGCAGGTCGCCCCTTGGAGTGGCGCCGGTATGGCACCTGATATATACCCCTGCTGGCCCGCCTGCTCCTCAGTTCCTTCTTACCGCCCGTGTCGGTCGTTGGAACTGTGGAGCACGGCTAGCCGTTCTCCACCTCCCTAGCGTTTCACTCTTCTGCAGTTAGTGTATATAGTTCTGTTATTATAGTAATAGTTGTAGTTATAAAGTTAGTTAAGTGTAGTTGTAAATAGTTATATGGAGGATCGGGGGTTCGCCCCTTTTTCCTCCCCGCGGTGCCGGGGCCCATGCCCGGTTCACCTGGCTTTAAGCCTTGTGTGGCCTGTCATCGGCCGATGCCAACAGGAGATCCGCACGACTCCTGCCTGAGGTACCTAGGTGAGTCCCACCTTGTGGACAAGTGCCGGATCTGCAAAGCGTTCAAGCCCCGAACGAAGAAGGAGCGGGACAGTCGCCTGAAGCAGATCCTAATGGAGGCAGCGCTGACTCCCCCACCGTCGGCACCGACTCCGGCACCGGGACCAAGTGTCGCCTCCGCCCCAGATCGCCCGGCGCCAGCGAAGGCTTCAACTTCCCGCTCGGCACCGGCCCGGCACCCTAGCCGGCCCCGCTCCCTCTCCCCGAGGAGCAAGAAGCACAGGGCTCCTGCGATGCCTGCAACTGCGCCACAGTCAGAGCATGCCTCTAAACCTGACCGCCCGGCACTGTCATCCGCCACGGCACCGAGCGTCGTCGCACCATCGACTCCGGCCCCTCAGAGACCGTTGAGTCCGGTGCCTCTCAGCTCCCCAGTGAGGACAGGGATCGAGCTTGTCGCGCCCTCCACGCCGGAGACCTTCTCCGTTGCACGCGACCTCATCGCACTGACAGAGCCCGAGCTGCCCCAACCCCCGGCACCGCCGGTGGGGGTTCTCCAATCGATGGGCAAGCCCACCATGGTACAGCCGCATTCGCCAGGCACTACTGGGCATCGGTCCCGTTCCAAATCGAGGGACCACTCCCAGTGTCACCGCTCGAGATCTAGACGCCGCTCGCAATCCCGGGACCGCTACCTGCGGCACCGGTCGTACTCGCGGCACCGTTCAAGATCCCGGTCGCCGTCGTACTACTCTCGGCACCGGTCTAGATCGCGGCACCGACGTTCCTACCGCAGCCGATCCCGGCACGGCAGTGTACGGCACCGGTCGACCTCCCGGCACCGAGCTGGTAGCAGGTCCCGGTCCAGATCGAGGTACCGCCATGACTCCCGGTACCGTTCGCCGGCACCGTGCAGCGACGTCAGGATGCGCAGAGGCCTGACACAGTCATCGACGGCTCCTCCATGGCCTTCAAGGCACTCGTCCGCTTCTTCCCATATGGACAGTGCCTCTTACGGGGGTTCAGATGTTCACGCCCGCACGGACCAGGGTCCACCTCAATGGTCCTTTTGGATGCCCTGGGCATACCACCAAGCCCAGGGCAAACCTTCGGGCCCAGCTCGCTCCAGCCAATTGGAGCATCGTGCACCAGAGGCCACAGTCAGTCGCTCCCTCCCTCAGGTATGGAGGAAGACCCCACGGATCCCCTGGCGCAGCAGGATGCCCGGGAAGCGGAGGTCCCTCTGGACGAGGCTTCAGTTCAAGAACCACTCCTCCCTGGGGTGTCTTCATCCTCGTCCCCAGATGAGGCAGTAGCAGGCACATCTTCATCAGGGCCCCCGCCGATTGATCTCCGGGCACATCAGGACCTTCTGAGGCGAGTTGCCCAGAACATAAACCTTCCTGTAGAGGAAGTCCCGGAAGTAGAGGACCCGGTGGTAAGCATCCTCTCGGCGGAGGCACCGACCAGGGTAGCCCTCCCCTTCATCAAGTCGATCGAGGTGAAGGCGGACACCATCTGGCAGTCTCCGGCCTCCATTCCACCCACTGCCCGCAGCGTGGAAAGGAAGTATATGGTACCATCCAAGGGGTATGAGTACCTCTATGTACACCCCGCTCCCTGCTCCTTGGTGGTGCAATCAGTCAATGAGCGGGAACGCCACAGTCAACAGGCTCCTGCACCAAAATCCAGGGAAGCCAGGCGCATGGACTTGCTGGGCCGTAAGATTTACTCTGCTGGAGGCCTTCAGCTCCGTGTGGCGAACCAGCAGGCCCTCCTGAGCCGTTACAGCCACAATACCTGGGAGGCTGTCGGCAAATTTACAGAGCTGCTCCCCCAGGACTCACGCCAGGAATTTTCATCTCTCCTGGAAGAGGGCAGGAGGGTTGCCAGGACCTCGCTACAGGCGTCCTTAGATGCCGCAGATTCAGCAGCGAGGACACTGGCGTCGGGCGTCACAATGCGCCGTATATCGTGGCTGCAGTCTTCCGGACTACCGCCGGAGCTACAATACACGATCCAGGACCTACCATTCGACGGGCAGGGCCTCTTCTCTGAAAAGACAGATCCCAGGCTACAGAGCCTGAAGGATAACCGGGTCATCATGCGTTCACTGGGAATGCACACGCCCCAGACTCAGAGAAGGCCATTCCGCCCCTACCATCAGCGCACTTACCCCCCGCCTCGCCCCAGACAAGATTTCAACCGGAGGCGAGGCAGGCCAAACCGTAGATGTCAGTCAGGTCCTCAAAGGGGTAACACTTCCGGGTCCGAAAAGCCACCGCAGGGACCCAAGGGGAACTTTTGAAGGTGAGCCCGAGAGCAGCTTACCAATCCCCTCTCTGGATCCACTTCATTTCCTCAACCGCCTCCGCCACTTCCTACCGTCATGGTCCCAGCTGACTTCGGATCATTGGGTCCTGAGCACGGTGCAGTTTGGTTACCATCTTCAGTTTGTTTCTCCACCCCCTCCCATCCTCCCTCTTCGTCCCTCTTCAGGGACCCCTCTCACGAGCAACTTATCGTCCAGGAGGTTCGCAAGCTCCTGTCCATTGGGGTTATAGAGGAGCTGCCAAGGGAGCTAAGGGGCAAGGGGTTTTATTCCCAGTACTTCTTAATCCCCAAGTCAAAAGGGGGCCTACGACCCATCCTGGACCTGCGAGGCCTGAACAAATTCATCAAAAAGTTCAAGTTCCGCATGGTAACCTTAGGAACCATCATTCCTTCCCTGGATCCCGGAGATTGGTACGCCGCTCTCAACATGAAGGATGCGTACTTCCACATTGCGATCTTCCCCCCGCACAGAAGGTATCTTCGCTTTGTGGTGAATCAGGACCACTACCAATTCACGGTCCTCCCCTTTGGGCTCTCCTCGGCCCCCCGGGTATTCACCAAGTGTATGGCGGCCGTCGCCGCTGCCCTATGCCATCGTCGTATCCATGTCTTCCCTTACCTCGACGACTGGCTCATTCGAGGCACGTCGGAAGCGCAGGTGACCGGGCACATCACCATCATCAGGGAGCTGTTTGCGAGCCTAGGTCTGACCATCAACCCGGACAAGTCCACTCTGGTGCCTACGCGGAGCATAGAATTCATCGGGGCAGTGCTGGACTCCAACCTCGCGATGGCCAGCCTCCCCCGGCACCGATTCCAAGCCATAGTGTCCATGGTCACAAGCCTGCGGGCCTTCCCGACCACGTCTGCTCGAACGTGCCTCACTCTCCTGGGGCACATGGCCGCATGCACCTTCGTCACCAGACATGCAAGGCTCCGCATGCGCCCGCTGCAGACCTGGCTCGCGTCGGTCTATCGACCAGGCAGGGATGCCATAGACACAATTGTAACGATTCCACCAAATGTTCTAGGCTCCCTAGGCTGGTGGACAACGCCATCCCAAGTGTGTGCTGGCCTACCGTTTCACGCCCCACAGCCCTCAGTGTCCCTGACAACGGACGCGTCATCGCTGGGCTGGGGTGCACACCTGGGGACCCTGCGTACACAGGGTCTATGGTCACAGAGAGAGTTGACACTTCACATCAATGCGCGGGAGATACGGGCAGTTCGCCTAGCATGCCAGACATTCCAACACCATTTGCACGGTCGTTGTGTTGCGGTATTCACGGACAACACAACGGCCATGTATTACATCAACAAGTAGGGCAGGACCCGGTCCTCCCCGCTGTGTCAGGAAGCAATACGTCTGTGGGACTTTTGCATAGCCCACTCTATTCATCTAGTGGCCTCCTTTCTCCCGGGAGTGCGGAACACCCTTGCGGATCACCTGAGCAGATCCTTTCTGTCCCACGAATGGTCCATTCGTCCAGACGTCCTCTATGTCGTTTTCCAGAGGTGGGGGTTTCCCCAGATAGATCTGTTCGCCTCCAGATCGAACAGGAAATGCCAGGTGTTCTGCTCTCTACAGGGTCGCTCCCCGGGCTCCTGTCGGACGTGTTCCTCATACTGTGGACGGGTCGTCTTTTCTATGCCTTTCCACCCTTCCCTCTCGTCCATCAAGTACTGATCAAGGTCCGGAGAGACAAGGCCCGCCTTATCCTGATCGCTCCGGCGTGGCCGCGGCAGCCTTGGTACACCATGCTGCTCAACCTGTGCCTGGCGAATCTGATTGCCCTACCTCTTTGGCCGGACCTGATCACGCAGGACTTCGGCAGGATGCGCCATCCGGATCTACAGTCCCTCCATCTGTCTGCATGGCTCCTGGCTGATTAAGCCAGCCCGAGTTGCACTGATCCGATGCAGTACAACAAGTGTTGTTGGGCAGCAGGAAGCCTTCCACGCGTTCAACCTACCTAGCGAAATGGAAACGCTTCTGCTGCTGGTGCAGTCAGCACGGCCATGACCCACTCGCCGTGCTAGTCCCCACCATTTTGCACTACGTGTGGTCTCTCAAGCAGCAGGGCTTGGCGATCTCCTCTCTGCGCGTCCACCTCGCGGCTATATCCATCTTCCATCCAGGCGAGGCTGGCAAGTCTGTGTTTTCTCACCCAATGGTGTAAAGATTTATCAAGGGCCTGGAGCGACTCTACCCACAGGTCAAACGGCCTACTCCTACTTGGGACCTGAACCTGGTCCTCACCAGGCTCATGGAGCCCCCCTTCGAACCCTTAGCCACATGCTCGCTGCTGTACCTGTCCTGGAAGGTGGCCTTCCTAGTCGCTATTACGTCGGCCCGGCGAGTCATGGAGCTTCGGGCTCAGACAGTGGACCTTCCATATACGGTGTTCCATAAGGACAAGGTACAGCTGCGACCGCACCTGGCGTTCCTCCCTAAGGTCGTCTCCGCCTTCCATATTAACCAAGATGTCTTCCTGCCAGTCTTTTACCCAAAGCCGCATTCATCCTGAAGAGAGCAACAGCTCCACTCCTTGGATGTCCGAAGGGCTCTCGCGTTCTACATTGAGAGAACTAAACCCTTCCGACGTTCACCACAATTGTTTGTGGCAGTGGCGGAACGCATGAGAGGCATGGCAATCTCCTCCCAGCGTATCGCATCCTGGGTCACGTCCTGCATCAGGGCATGTTACGACTTGGCCTGTGTGCCAACGGGACCCCTTACTGCCCATTCTACCAGGGCTCAGGCTTCGTCGGCCGCGTTTTTGGCTCATGTCCCCATACAGAAAATCTGCCGTGCAGCCACATGGTCTTCTGTGCACACCTTCGCATCACACTATGCGCTGGTCCAGCAACCTAGAGACGATGCCGCTTTTGGCGCAGCGGTTTTACAGTCCGCAACGTCTCTCTCCGACCCCACCGCCTAGGTAAGGCTTGGGAATCACCTAATTGGAATGGATATGAGCAAGCACTTGAAGAAGAAAAGACGGTTACTCACCTTTGTAACTGTTGTTCTTCGAGATGTGTTGCTCATATCCATTCCACACCCGCCCTCCTTCCCCACTGTCAGCGTAGCTGGCAAGAAGGAACTGAGGAGCGGGCGGGCCAGCAGGGGTATATATCAGGCGCCATACCGGCGCCACTCCAGGGGGCGACCTGCTGGCCCACCGAGTGTTGCTAGGGTAAAAAGTCTCCGACGAACGTGCACGCGGCGTGCGCACACCTAATTGGAATGGATATGAGCAACACATCTCGAAGAACAACAGTTACAAAGGTGAGTAACCGTCTTTTCAGCTTGCTGGAAGTTCACCCCCAATAAACATCAAATTGTTTGCACCTTCGGACTTCGAGTATTGTTGCTTTCTGTTCACGTGAGAAGCACCAGGGAAATGGGAGTGTGAAGGAATAAGCCCTCTGACACTGCCATATGGGAAGAAAGCTGCTATGCTATGCCAGCCCTGGAGGAGGTACTCTTGCAGTGAGTGAACCCTGTTACAGATGAGCTTCCAGGATTTGTGGCTCTGGGATCAGCCAGCCCTTTAGACTGTCTCAGAACCAGGGATGCCAGAGTTTCCAGGATCCACAGCTCTTGGGAAAGCCTGCCATGCCCCAATTACAGACCTTGGGACCCGTGGTGTGCCCCACTCCAGGGCAGTCTGAATGACTCAGTTGGCTTAGAACCACAGACCATGGAAGACCTGACTTCCCCAGCTCCTTAGGCATTACATTTGGTGGCTGGCCCTAGAGTTCCTGGGGACCTGACTTGCAGGCGAGGAGGCTCTTCAGGAATGCCTGCAAGCAGAACCAGTAACTGGAATGAGAATTTCACATGATCACAATTTAAACAGTTTTCAATACATCACACATGCCTGTCTCAGACCATGAGGGAGCATCCTGGGATGGCACCTGTCTACACATCTCCAAAGCAATGACAGGATGGAGTGGTGTAATTGCACTGTATAGGTGTTCTGTTAGTAGAGCAGTAGTAATGGGACTGGGATTCACCTGCCTTTGTTACGGATGGTCTACCCGATTGCCATCAGGCCATTGTGTGTACCCCTTGCCATAGTCCATGAATGTCATCACATTTCAGTCCTCCACCAAACAGCTTACAGATAGCAGCTGGGACCGAGCCCCATAAAGTCCATCTGGGGCATGTGTCCTGCCCCCTGTGCTCTGATTAGGAGAGTTCCAAGGCTCCTGAGGGGGTCACAGTCCCTATTAATCCAGAGCAAGAAACAGGAATATGTATAATTGGGCAATATACTGCCATGGACCCCGCCTGGTGTTTGTCTGTTCCTGCCTTCTGATTCTGACCTCCTGATTTGGACTGATTCCCAGTAACTGGTTCCTGTACCCTCAGTCCATGCCCAACACTAACCCCTAGGCCACTCCACCCAGGCCTGGCCCTGAAAACCCCTGCTGCTGTCAAGTTTGAGAGGGTGTTCATTACCCTGGGTAAGCTACTGCCAGGCACACCTCCTGGGGCAGATGAGAGGGATCCCGGGCTCGAGTATGTTCACCAGCTGTAGGAGCGAATGGGTCTGATCCACTGGTGTCCACAACAGCACACCCAGAAGGAGTCAAAGCACCAGAAACAGCAATACAACATACAGGCCATGGTGATGCCCTTTATTCTGGGTGACACAGTGCAGGTATGTTCACCCAAGAGACAGAGGAAAGTTGCCCAAAGCTCAGTGCCTGGGAAGGTCCCTGCACTGTGCTAGAGAAACTGTCAGACTTAGCGTATTGGTGGAGCTGAACTGATAGAGAAAAAAAATTATCTTAGGCTAGGACCAGTTAACATCATATCAATCTAACAGGGGGCCTGGCATGAGATCTGCCATGGATTGGAAGACAGGACTGAGGCCAGCCTAAATCATCAGGCCTTTGAGGAATCCAGTGTCATTCACAGTGTGATGCCAGTTTCCTCAATCAGTTCCCAAGGTTTGTGTGGGTCCTATGGGGCCTGCCTGCCACAGACATGAGGTGACTGCCTTTGTTGTAGGAGAACAGAACATCTCTGAGAGGAAACAGTGTAATGGGATTCTCCTCCCCTCCCCCCATGAGAGAGATTGCAGGTGGGTGTGGATTGAGATTGGGTCTGAGGGTCTAGGAGTGAAACAAAATTTTTCAGGGGCAGGGCTGCCTGCCAGTGAGGTGCTGGGATGCTAGAGCTGTGGCTGAAGTAAATTTGGTTCTTCTTCGAGTGATTGCTCACATCCATTCCAGTTAGGTGTGCGCGCCGCGCGTGCACGTTCGTCGGAAACTTTTTACCCTAGCAACTCCAGTGGGCCGGCAGGTCGCCCCCTAGAGTGGCGCCGCCATGGCGCTTGATATATACCCCTGCCGGCCCACCCGCTCCTCAGTTCCTTCTTACCGCCGTGTCGGTCGTTGGAATTGTGGAGCGCGGCATTGCTGTCCTCCACGTCCCTAGCTCTCCTTGTTACTACCGTTGTTACTACCGTTGTTAGTTAGTGTTAAGTATAGTTAGTTAATTAGTTTGTAGTGTAAATAATATTGTACATAGTTGTTAGCCGGTCTGGGCTGTAGCCCTTCCCGGCACCCGGCACAGGGCTCATGCCTGGTTCACCGGGCTTTAAGCAATGTGCGGCCTGTAAGAAGCCTATGCCGACCAGCGACCCTCACGACGCGTGTCTAAAGTGCCTGGGGGAATCGCACAGGTCGGACAAGTGCCGCATTTGCAAGGCTTTCAAGCCCAGAACAAAGAAGGAGAGAGACCAGAGACTTAGGACTCTCCTAATGGAAGCGGCACTTGACCCAGCAGCTTCGCAGGCCGTGATCTCTACACCGGCACCGGATCGCACCGGCACCGGAAAGACTCCCCAGCACCGACCTTCCCCGGCACCGGGTGCAGAAACAAGACCATCGAAGTCTGCAACTCCAGCCAGGCAGACTCGAATGGAGCACCCGGCATCGACATCTGCCGCGGCGCTACTGGCACCGTCGACTCCGGGCCCGGTGGGTCCGTCGAGTCCGGTACCGCCGAGCTCCCCCATAAGATCTGGGGTTGAGCTATTGGTCCCATCCACTCCAGAGACCTTCGCCTCGGCACGGGACCTCATTGCCCTGACTGAGTCAACTCAGCCGCCACCCCCGGTACCTCCGGTGCGGGTAGCGTCCAGGGGCAAGCCGATGATGACGGCGCCGTCTTGGGACTCACGCTCGCGATCGAGGTCCCGACGCCACGGTCGCTCGAGATCCCGCCGCCGCTCGCAGTCCCGGCACCGCTCCCCTCGGCGGTACCGGTCGTACTCGCGGCACCGATCGGCCTCCAGACGGTCACGGTCTGGTTCCAGCCGCCGATACCGACACCGGGACTCTAGGAGCCAGTCTCGCCGTCATTCAGCGCACTGGTCGACCTCCCGGCACCGAGCTGGTGGCAGGTCCCGGTCCCAGTCGACCTCCCGGCACCGCGTCGGTGGCAGGTCCCGGTCCCGATCCCGGCACCGAAGCAGCGGCCGGTACCGGTCCAGATCCCGGCACCGAGACAGAACCCGGTCCCGATCCCGGCGCCGGTATGACTCCTGGTACCGATCCCCGGCACCGAGAACATCTTCGGTGCCGGACCGCGGAGACTCTTACCAGCCGCGGTCGGCCCCGCCATGGCCTTCCAGACAGCCGTCGGTGTCATCACAGGCGGACAGCGTATATGCGCTGGGCACCGACAGACAAGCGGCCCTCTTCCAGGACCCTCCGCAACAGGACCAGGGCCCGCAGCAGTGGGGGTTTTGGACACCCTGGGCGTACCATCAAGCCCAGGGCCCCCAACAGCTTCCTCCTAGGCCTGCAACGGCAGAGCACAGGGTGCCGGAGGTGTCGTTGTCCCGCCCCCCTCCCTCCCCGGAGGGGGAGGAAGGATCGAAGCAACAAGACCCTGGTCTTGCTCCTGAGCCAGAGGTGAGGGCTGAGGCGGACCCCCCGCTGGACACTTTCTTGCCAGGGGTCTCCTCATCCTCCTCTCCTGATGAAGCGGTGGCTGGCACTTCCTCCAATAGCCCTCCTCCGCTAGATCTCAGGGCACATCAGGACCTCCTCAGGCGAGTAGCACAGAATCTGAGCCTGCAAGCCGAGGAGGTCTCTGAGATCGAGGACCCCGTCGTCAGCATCCTCTCCTCCGATGCTCCCACCAGGGTCGCCCTCCCCATCATTAGGACGATCCAGGCCAACGCCAATACAATCTGGCAGTCACCGGCATCCATCCCCCCTACGGCGAGGGGCGTCGAAAGGAAGTACATGGCCCCCTCCAAGGGCTATGAGTACCTCCACGTTCACCCGACACCATGTTCCCTGGTGGTGCAGTCGGTGAACGAGAGGGAGCGTCACGGACAGGAAGCCCCAGCCCCCAAATCCAAGGAGGCCAGGCGTATGGACCTCCTCGGCCGCGAGGTCTATTCTGCTGGGGCCCTTCAGCTCAGGGTTTCCAATCAGCAAGCCCTTCTTAGCCGCTACGCTTTTAACTCGTGGATGGCAGCGGACAAGTTTAAAGAGCTGCTGCCACAAGAGGCTCGTCAAGAATTCGCGGCGATTCTTGACGAGGGCAAGAAGGTTGCACGAACCTCGTTACAGGCCTCTTTGGATGCTGCAGACTCGGCTGCCCGTACCCTCGCCTCGGGGGTAACGATGCGCCGCATCTCCTGGCTTCAGGTTTCTGGCCTTCCACCGGAGCTCCAATACACCATCCAGGACCTCCCGTTCGAAGGCCAGGGCCTGTTCTCAGAAAAGACCGACCCGAGACTGAAAAGTCTTAAAGACAATCGGGTCATTATGCGCTCCCTCGGGATGCACACGCCTGGGACGCAGCGCAGACCCTTCCGGCCGCAACAACAGCAGCAGCGTCGGCCATACCCCCAGTTCCGCCAGCGGCAGGACCTTAATAGGCGCCGCGGCAGGAATGGAAGGCGCAGACAGTCGGGGAACCAAGGGGGGCAGAATCAAAGCTCCTCCAAGCCCCCGCCTGGGCCCAAACCTTCGTTTTGAAGGTGCGCCCGAGGGCGCAATACCAGTTTCCCCCACGGATCCTTCCCCCCCGTTTTCCAACCGCCTTTCGTTTTTCCTCCAGGCGTGGACCCAAATAACATCGGACCGCTGGGTCTTACGCACGGTGCAGACGGGATACCGCCTGCAGTTTGTATCATTTCCTCCCTCCCGCCCCCCTTCCTCGTCCCTCTTCAGGGACCCCTCTCACGAGCAATTCCTTCGACAGGAGGTACAGACGCTCCTCAACAAAGGAGCTATAGAGGCGGTTCCGGAAAACGAGAAAGGCAAGGGGTTTTATTCCCACTACTTTCTGATCCCCAAGGCCAAGGGAGGCCTCAGGCCTATCCTCGACCTGCGAGAGCTCAACAAGTACCTAGTGAAGTTGAAGTTCCGCATGGTATCCCTGGGGACCATTATCCCATCCCTGGATCCGGGAGACTGGTATGCCACCCTCGACATGCAGGACGCTTATTTTCATATTGCCATATGGCCACACCACAGACGTTTCCTTCGATTCGCGGTGGGCTGCCTTCACTACCAATTTGCAGTCCTCCCATTTGGCCTTTCTACGGCTCCGAGGGTATTCACAAAATGCATGGCCGTCGTTGTGGCACATCTTCGGCGCAGTCGTATCCACGTGTTCCCTTACCTAGACGATTGGTTAATTCGGGGCACGTCGGAGCTACAGGTTTGCAGCCACGTCCGCAGGATCACCGGCCTGTTTGCTACCTTGGGCCTCATGATCAACGTGGACAAGTCCACCCTGCTCCCCGCGCAGAGGGTGGAGTTCATTGGGGCCGTCCTGGACTCCACCGTGGCCAGGGCCCTTCTGCTGTTGCCAAGGTTCCAGGCGTTGTCGGCGATCGTTCAGCGCTTGCGGGCAGCCCCCTTGACATCGATACGGTCATGTCTAACCCTGTTAGGCCATATGGCAGCATGCACTTTTGTGACTGGTTACGCTCGGCTCCGCATGAGGCCCCTCCAGTCGTGGCTCATCGTACATTACCGGCCGGCAAGGCAACCACTAGACATGCTGATCACAATCCCCCAGGGGGTGTTGGACTCTCTCAGCTGGTGGCTAGACCAGTCCGTAGTGTGTGCGGGGCTCCCATTCCACCCGCCCCAGCCCTCGGTGTCCCTAACGACGGATGCCTCAGATCTCGGCTGGGGGGCCCACCTGGGAACCCTGAGAACACAGGGCCTGTGGTCCCCGCAGGAGGTGAAGCTGCACATCAACTTGCGGGAGTTGAGAGCGGTCCGCCTTGCTTGTCAAACGTTCTATCACCAGCTTCAGGGTCGTTGTGTCGCGGTATTTACCGACAACACGACGACCATGTACTATATCAACAAGCAGGGCGGCACCAGATCCTCTCCCCTATGTCACGAGGCGATGTGACTCTGGGACTTTTGTATAGCCCACTCCATTCACCTCACGGCTTCCTTCCTCCCCGGAGTACGGAACACGCTGGCGGACCGCCTGAGCAGATCCTTCCTCTCACATGAGTGGTCCCTTCTCCCGGACGTCGCCCTCTCGATCTTCCAGAGGTGGGGTTGCCCCCGTGTGGACCTCTTCGCGTCCGGGGGGAACAGGAAATGCCAGGTGTTCTGCTCTTTTCAGGGCCGGGAACCCGGGTCTATAGCGGACGCCTTCCTTATTCCGTGGACGACCCACTTGTTCTACGCGTTCCCCCCGTTCCCGCTGGTCCACAGGGTCCTTCTGAAGGTGCGCAGGGACAGGGCCCGCGTGATCATGGTAGCCCCGGCGTGGCCCAGACAGCATTGGTACCCCATGTTGCTGGACCTGGCCATAGCCGACCCAGTTCCCCTGCCCCTTCACCCGGACCTGATCACCCAGGACCACGGGACTCTCTGTCACACGGACCTCCAGTCGCTGCACCTAGCAGCGTGGCTCCTGCGTGGCTGACCAGTTCTGAGTTGCGCTGCTCCACCCCGGTACGGGAGGTACTCTTGGGCAGCAGGAAGCCTTCCACTAGAGTGACATACTCGGCCAAGTGGAAGCGTTTCTCCTGTTGGTGCGTGGAGAAAGGTCTCCGCCAGATGGAAGTTTCGGTGGCCAATATTTTGGACTATATTTGGTCCTTCAAACAACAGGGCCTGGCGATATCGTCCCTGCGGGTCCACCTGGCGGCTATCTCCACCTTTCACCCGGGTGGGGATGGCCGCTCCGTTTTTTCTCACCCGACGGTGACTAGATTCCTGAAGGGGCTGGAACGTCTATACCCTAACGTCCGACTCCCTGCCCCGACCTGGGATCTTAACCTGGTGTTGTCTCGGCTCATGGGGCCCCCCTTCGAGCCATTAGCTACTTGCTCCCTACTCTATCTTTCTTGGAAGACTGCCTTTCTAGTAGCTATTACCTCAGCTAGACGGGTGTCGGAACTCCGGGCCCTCACGGTAGACCCCCCGTATACAGTCTTCCATAAAGATAAGGTGCAGCTGAGGCCACACCCTGCCTTTCTCCCCAAGGTGGTCTCAGCCTTCCACATCAACCAAGAGATATTCCTCCCGGTTTTTTTCCCGAAACCTCACTCTTCAGGCAGGGAGCAGCAGCTCCACTCGCTTGATGTCCGTAGGACTCTCGCGTTCTATGTGGAGAGGACCAAACCGTTCCGCAAATCCCCCCAGCTTTTCGTGGCAGTAGCGGACCGCATGAAGGGGCTTCCCATTTCCTCGCAGAGGTTATCCTCATGGGTAACGTCCTGTATTAGGACCTGCTATGAGCTGGCCCACGTTCCTACGGGCCGTGTGACTGCGCATTCTACCAGGGCGCAGGCGTCGTCGCTGGCTTTCCTCGCCCGTGTGCCCATCCAGGAAATCTGTCGGGCAGTGACCTGGTCATCGGTCCACACCTTTGCTTCCCACTACGCCCTGGTCCAGCAGTCAAGAGAGGACGCGGCCTTCGGATCTGCAGTGCTCCATGCCGCGACTTCTCACTCCGACCCCACCGCCTAGGTATGGCTTGGGATTCACCTAACTGGAATGGATGTGAGCAATCACTCGAAGAAGAAAAGACGGTTACTCACCTTTGTAACTGTTGTTCTTCGAGATGTGTTGCTCACATCCATTCCACACCCGCCCTCCATCCCCACTCTCGGAGTAGCCGGCAAGAAGGAACTGAGGAGCGGGTGGGCCGGCAGGGGTATATATCGGGCGCCATGGCGGCGCCACTCTAGGGGGCGACCTGCCGGCCCACTGGAGTTGCTAGGGTAAAAAGTTTCCGACGAACGTGCACGCGCGGCGCGCACACCTAACTGGAATGGATGTGAGCAACACATCTCAAAGAACAACAGTTACAAAGGTGAGTAACCGTCTTTTGGATTTTTATACAAGATGGTCTTGCCTTATTCCTCCAGATATCCCAGATGTTACAGTATAATCAGTGGTCAAGATGCCTTACAGACGTAAGATAAAAGCCCTGCCCCAGGGAGCACATAATATAACCAGTGAGGACATCAACATGAGGAGAAATGAGATGAGGAAAAAGATGCTCATGAGAAAAACAGCTTTGGGGGATATTTTTGGGGGAATAAATTTTTCTGTTTATTCGAGATGTT
Organism: Gopherus flavomarginatus; assembly: GCF_025201925.1. Taxonomy (NCBI): domain Eukaryota; kingdom Metazoa; phylum Chordata; order Testudines; family Testudinidae; genus Gopherus; species Gopherus flavomarginatus. Next base: position 2,478,604 of record NC_066618.1, on the reverse strand, counting down.
CCACATGCAAGAGCCTTAGTTTCAGATAGGTTCAACTGACATACTACATTAGCCATTTTTTATCATGGTAAATTGTGGAGTTCGTGTTTTCCTCTTCATGCCCTAGTGCTAGATTGTAGAGTTCTTCCAGGAGTTTACTGGGGAACAGTCTATGATGTATGTAGCAAGCCAAACTCATCCAGTCCTTAAACCAAACTATTCTATTCCCTTAGTTTTTCTTTTTCCTTCAGTTGCTTATACTGATAGCACATATGTAACTGCTGACATCTTCTGCTATGTGGTGTCAGCAGCAATAAGGCCACTGTACAATATTTAGGGGTTGCTCTTAATATTGCAAAACAGAACCTGCTCGACCCCCCAACCCACTAATCTGGGAAAACTCTGGATGCCTTTAGGAGATAATACTTCCCCACTCGCAACCACTGCATCTGTGTATAAGAAAAGAAAACTTTTATTACAAGGAGGGGGAACCACCAGCATCAATATGGGAAAATATCATAAGAATTCAAAAGCATGAAAACATAAGTAAAGACCGTCTGAGAGTGTGTTAGGCAGTAGCCTTTGACTCAGATTCCCACCTTGCAGTGTGACAGTCTAACAGATGAATGTCCCAATAGTCATTATGGTAGAACAAAGGAACACCCAATGTAATACAAAGCAACAGATTAAAATGATAAAAAATTCTTTCTGCATACTACTCATAATTAATCTGTGGATCTCACTGTCCCAAGTTCAGGCCCACCTACGGGAGGTGGGGGATTAAAGGGGCCAATTGCACAGGGGCCCAAGTGATTTAAAATGGCCCAGGGTCCCCCAGCCACTGCTGCCAGCAGTGCAGTGGGGCTAAGGCAGGCTTCCTGCCCACCCTCACTCTGTGCTGCTCCAGGAAGTGGCAGGCACTGTCCATGCAGCCCTGATGGAGGGGAGAAGAGGTCTCCACATGTTTCCCCCACCCTGAGCACTGACTCCATAGCTCCCATTGGCCAGGAACTGCAGCCAATGGGAGTTGCAGGGGCAGTGCCTGTGGGCAGTGGCGAGCAGAGACCCTCTGGTTCCCCTGCCTAGGAGCCACTGCCTGTGGTGTGTGCCAGTCACTTTCGAGAGCCACTCGAGGTAAGTGCCACCCACTTTACCCCCTCTTTCACCCCAACCCCCTGCCTCAGCCAAGAACCATCACCCTGCACCCAAACTCCCACCAGAGCCTACACCCACATCCCCTTCCTGCACCCTAACCCCCTGCCCCAGCCTAGTGAAAGTGAGTGAGGGTGCAGGAGAGTGAGTGATGGAGTGGGGACAGAGTGAGCAGGCGGCGGGGCCTTGGAGAAGGGGAGGGATGGGGGCATGGCCTCAGGGAAGGGGAGGGGCAAGGGTCTTTGGGTTTGCCTGATTAGAAAGTTGGCAACCCTACTGAGTGGGAATGTGAAAGCCCTGGCTGTGCCAGAAGAGCATGCCCAGCAGTGCAGTCAGCAGCTCGCTGGGCACTAAACAGTGCAGGCGTAACACTGCTCATATGTCAGGTGGACCACGTCATCCTGAGCGTGGCTTGTGTGTATGTGGGCACCCCTTGACTCTTCTGCCCTGGGGCCTGGAATTGTTGTCAATTTATTATTGAGGCCAACAGTTTAGTGAGATTAAACTAAGGAAGTGACATCAGAGATAAAATAGGAAAGGCATCCACAGCATTTATCACACTCAATAACACATGGAAATCAAAGACACTACACCAGACCAAACCGAGAATTTTTAGTACAAACATAATCAAACTGTTAATATATGTAGAGCCCAGCACAGATTCAAAGATGTGGATCCGCCTCCGATCCACATCTGCCAGGCTCAACCCTTCATCCAATCTGTGATCCACTAGCCGGATATTACCTTTATCAGCATCCGCACCCACAGTAGGAAGATGTTTGCAGGGGGGAAGGAGCACAGATGTGTGAGAGGGGGCGATGGGGTCTTGCAGGGAAGAGGCAGCAAAGAGCAGGAAGGGACTGGGGAAGTAAGGGGTAGTATGGCGGCAGGGTCTTGAGAAGGGGTGGGAGGTGGAGGGAAGCCCCGAGCCCTGGCAGAAGCTGTGTGGGGGGAGGGGGATCAGGGAAGCCCTGAGTTCCAGCTGAAGCCACACAGGCTGGGTGAGGGAAAGGGTGGAGGGTGGAGTCAGGAGCCTGCCCGGCACCTCCCCTCTCCTTTAGCCTTGTGGCCAGAGGGATGGAGAGCCCTGCTCTGGTATCTGCATCCACTTCACTATCCACAAAAATGGTCCACAGATATGAGGCGGTAATCCGCAGATTTGCAGGGCTATAAATATATGACTGTGAGAGCAGGAGATCTACCAAAACATCAGAAGAAAACTAGATGCCTTCTAAAATAGGAGCCTACAAAAGATTCTGGGCATTGGCTGGAAGGATGTCATCACCAATGAAGAGATCTGAGAAATTACAAACCAGCGGCTGGTTTCCGCAAGAATTAGAAAGAAGCACTGCATATATCTGGTGCATATACTCCAGATGCAAAACAGCAGACTCCCACACGAAGCTGTCAAGTGGAAAGCAAGGCTGCCAAGAGAAGAATCACCCTTAGCTGGGAGGGCAGAACAATTGATTTCAAATCCTTAGAACGGATGGAAGCAGCAGGCAATGACAGAAAGAACTAGAAAAGACTAGTTTCAGCCCTGAGCGGCAGCACTGGCATGAGAATTACGTAATAATAACTTAATAAAAGCAACCACCTCTAGCCTTGTCACGAATTTGGAACTGGAATTTGGAACTGGAAGTGCTAATAAATAAATACAACTATGACATTACTGGCATTACTGAAACTTGGTGGGATAATACACACGACTGGAATGTTGGTGTGGATGGGTATAGTTTGCTCAGGAAGGATAGACAGGGGAAAAAGGGAGGAGGTGTTGCCTTATATATTAAAAATGTACACACTTGGACTGAGGTGGAGATGGACATAAGAGATGGAAGTGTGGAGAGTCTCTGGGTTAGGCTAAAAGGGGTAAAAAACACAGGTGATGTCGTGCTGGGAGACTACTACAGGCCACCTAATCAGGTGGAAGAGGTGGATGAGGCTTTTTTCAAACAACTAACAAAATCATCCAAAGCCCAAAATTTGGTGGTGATGGGGGACTTCAACTATCCAGATATATGTTGGGAAAATAACACCGCGGGGCACAGACTATCCAATAAGTTCCTGGACTGCATTGCAGACAACTTTTTATTTCAGAAAGTTGAAAAAGCTACTAGGGGGGAAGCTGTTCTAGACTTGATTTTAACAAATAGGGAGGAACTTGTTGAGAATTTGAAAGTAGAAGGAAGCTTGGGTGAAAGTGATCATGAAATCATAGAATTTGCAATTCTAAGGAAGGGTAGAAGGGAGTACAGCAGAATAGAGACAATGGATTTCAGGAAGGCGGATTTTGATAAGCTCAGAGAGCTGATAGGTAAGGTCCCATGGGAATTAAGACTGAAGGGAAAAACAACTGAGGAAAGTTGGCAGTTTTTCAAAGGGATGCTATTAAGGGCCCAAAAGCAAGTTATTCCGATGGTTAGGAAAGACAGAAAATGTGGCAAAAGACCACCTTGGCTTACCCTTGAGATCTTGCGTGACTTACAAAATAAAAAGGCGTCATATAAAAAATGGAAACTAGGTCAGATCACGAAGGATGAATATAGGCAAATAACACAGGAATGCAGAGGCAAGATTAGAAAAGCAAAGGCACAAAATGAACTCAAACTAGCTATGGGAATAAAGGGAAACAAGAAGACTTTTTATCAATACATTAGAAGCAAGAGGAAGACTAAGGACAGGGTAGGCCCACTGCTCAGTGAGGAGGGGGAAACAGTAACGGAAGACTTGGAAATGGCAGAGATGCTTAATGACTTCTTTGTTTCAGTCTTCACTGAGAAGTCTGAAGGAATGTCTAGTATAGTGAATGCTTACGGGAAGAGGGTAGGTTTAGAAGAGAAAATAAGGAAAGAGCAAGTAAAAAATCACTTGGAAAAGTTAGATGCCTGCAAGTCACCAGGGCCTGATGAAATGCATCCTAGAATACTCAAGGAGTTAATAGAAGAGGTATCTGAGCCTCTAGCTATTATCTTTGGGAAATCATGGGAGACGGGGGAGATTCCAGAAGACTGGAAGGGGGCAAATATAGTGCCCATCTATAAAAAGGGAAATAAAAACAACCCAGGAAACTACAGACCAGTTAGTTTAACTTCTGTGCCAGGGAAGATAATGGAGCAGGTAATCAAAGAAATCATCTGCAAACACTTGGAAGGTGGTAAGGTGATAGGGAATAGCCAGCATGGATTTGTAAAGAACAAATCATGTCAAACTAATCTGATAGCGTTCTTTGATAGGATAAAGAGCCTTGTGGATAAGGGAGAAGCGGTGGATGTGATATACCTAGACTTTAGTAAGGCATTTGATACAGTCTCGCATGATATTCTTATAGATAAACTAGGAAAGTACAATTTAGATGGGGCTACTATAAGGTGGGTGCATAACTGGCTGGATAACCGTACTCAGAGAGTAGTTGTTAATGGCTCCCAATCCTCCTGGAAAGGTATAACAAGTGGGGTTCCGCAGGGGTCTGTTTTGGGACCGGTTCTGTTCAATATCTTCATCAACGATTTAGATGTTGGCATAGAAAGTACGCTTATTAAGTTTGCGGACGATACCAAACTGGGAGAGATTGCAACTGCTTTGGAGGACAGGGTCAAAATTCAAAATGATCTGGACAAATTGGAGAAATGGTCTGAGGTAAACAGGATGAAGTTCAATAAAGATAAATGCAAAGTGCTCCACCTAGGAAGGAACAATCAGTTTCACACATACAGAATGGGAAGAGACTGTCTAGGAAGGAGTATGGCAGAAAGAGATCTAGGGGTCATAGTAGACCACAAGCTTAATATGAGTCAACAGTGTGATACTGTTGCAAAAAAAGCAAACATGATTCTGGGATGCATTAACAGGTGTGTTGTAAACAAGACACGAGAAGTCATTCTTCCGCTTTACTCTGCGCTGGTTAGGCCTCAACTGGAGTATTGTGTCCAGTTCTGGGCACCGCATTTCAAGAAAGATGTGGAGAAATTGGAGAGGGTCCAGAGAAGAGCAACAAGAATGATTAAAGGTCTTGAGAACATGACCTATGAAGGAAGGCTGAAGGAATTGGGTTTGTTTAGTTTGGAAAAGAGAAGACTGAGAGGGGACCTGATAGCAGTTTTCAGGTATCTAAAAGGGTGTCATCAGGAGGAGGGAGAAAACTTGTTCACCTTAGCCTCCAATGATAGAACAAGAAGCAATGGGCTTAAACTGCAGCAAGGGAGATTTAGGTTGGACATTAGGAAAAAGTTCCTAACTGTCAGGGTAGTTAAACACTGGAATAAATTGCCTAGGGAGGTTGTGGAATCTCCATCTCTGGAGATATTTAAGAGTAGATTAGATAAATGTCTATTAGGGATGGTCTAGGCAGTATTTGGTCCTGCCATGAGGGCAGGGGACTGGAATCGATGACCTCTCGAGGTCCCTTCCAGTCCTAGAGTCTATGAGTCTATGAGTCTATGAATGTACAATGGGAGATTATAAAGTTTTTTCCATGGCCAAAAACCAGTATGGTCTTTCCTTTCCTTGCCAGACCTTCCACCTCTGTTGTTCCAAGGGTAACATCCAGACCTCTTGGGGAGGAACCCCAAACCAATGGGGAGAAAGGAAAAGGCTCAGAGATGACCTCCTGCATGAAATACAGAGTGACTTAGAGGAGCACCAGGGCTACCAGACAGGGAAGCAGGAGTGGGGCACGGAGAGGGAGAAAGCAGAGAGGGAAGATTGAAGGGCCAAGCAGTAGCTGCAGGAGTGACCAAGGATAAGGGAACAGGATCCAGAAAAGCAGAAGGTGCTGTTTGAGCATTTGCATATTTTTTGGAATTGTTTGCAGGGAAAACCTAGTTTACCAAAAGCCAGAAAGAGGAATCTGCTTGTTCTCTGTATTTTTTCCTGTGACTACTAGGGAACACTTTAAGTGACTGTTGTTAGTTACTTTCTTCAAATTTTGTAGCAAGTTTAAAAAAAAACGTGTAGGTAGTTAACGCAGGTATAAATATGCCCCTGACGTTGTAGCATGTAAGGAGTTACAAGTAGAACTGGATTCCCTGCTTTTCACATGCATAATCTCTTGTGGGGCTACAAAAACAAAGGAGAATCAACTGCAGCTGTGGCTCCCTAGAGGAAAGCGTGCCCTTCTCCTCCCAGCCTGCAGAAAGCTGGACACATTACTTACGAAGCATTCTGACTCTTTGTTCTTGTTCTAAATTCTCTTTATGTTAATAAAGGCAGCCTTGAGGAGAGGGGCTGGAACTGAACCTCTTTGTCAGCAACTTCAATTTTCTGCATATTTGATCCTTCCACAGAGAAGAGTTCATGTATAGTTGCTGATGGAAAATATCTTTTGTCAGCAAGTGTACCCCTGTGATACAACTCCAGCCCAAACCACCCAGGTTAACCACTTATTAAAACCTAGCAAATTAATATACAAACAATATTCTCCAGAAACAGTTAAGGTGGCTGCTGCTTAAAATAACTGCTCAAATATGTAAAAGCAAAAAAATGTAAAGTTAAGCCATTTCCCTTTATAGTTGCTGTTCCTGCATCCACAGAGAAACCTCTCTCCCCACTTCAGATACTATATGTCACAGATTACAAACCATAACCTTAGTTCTGACCCCCTAGAAACCCAGCCTTCCTTCTCCTTTAAAAAACAACCAACCGCAGACAGCTACAGCAAATCATTCCTGGCTAACAGTGTTGGCAGAGTGCAGTTTGGCAAAGGTTTGTGTGCAGACTAAAAGGGAGTGGAGAACAGAATTAGGAATGTGGTGTGTGCTCAGGGATGTACAGTCATTACTGCAGTAGTAAAGTCTGTGCCTTTGGTGAAAGAGTAGACGGTGTGTCCACTTCGGTGTAATAACTCAAAAGTAAAACCTCAGAGCCCTGAAAATCAGTCCCAACTCAGGGCTCTTACCTCAGAGAGTGATGAGCGAAAAGGGTCCTTTATCGAGTCCTTTTCTTTCTTTCTTTCTTTCTTTCTTCCTTTCTTCCTTTCTTTCTTTCTGTCTAGATGCTGTAGCCCACAGACCTAGCTCTCAGGTCTTTTATGTAGCCGCAACACAAGTAACCTACACACCTACATCATGAAAGATATTTCGCTTGAGCAGATATACAAGGCTTTGGGTAGCTGAAGTGAGCTACCCAACAGTGACCCTGAGTTATTGGGGAACTGGAATATTATGTTTAGGGGAGTTTTGTATAAAATTGTAATAGGTAACTCCAGGAATATGTACCGATACCAGCTTTTGGATTGTATGGGATAAAAACATCCAGAGATGCATAATCACAAACTTCTCTTGGAAACAAAGTGACATAGATGATCATAAGTTGAGATCATGAATATATTGTCCTAGAGGAGAAGACACCCCAACATCATGAGCGTGAGGAAGTTAGTTATGGACAAAGGAGACTGCACATTTATATGAATACTCATGGCAGTCATAAGGCTCTATAATAGGCCAAACCACCATGGAAGCTTTGAGAACTTGACCATTGAACTCGCTTGGCATGCCAGAAGCTGGATAAGACTTTGGTTGCCAGGGGAAAGTCAAGTGCAATGTGGATGGGGCTGATGGGGAATTTAATCTCCTGTTGTTCAGACTCACCATCACACATCCCTCCTCTCCAAAAAAGCATGTGTCCTCGCTTCCAGCACCAGTTCATATGGACGTTTTGGGGCCAGCAGAGAGCCTGTATTTTCTTTGTGTCCTCAGGTGTCCCCTTAGCGCTGGTCAGTTATGGGTTCATCTCCACTCTGCAGGGTTGGTTGTGTGGTGTGGTGACCCCACCTCATCATAAGACTTTGTTCCCTTTGCTAAGGCCACATCTGTATTTTGAAATGCTGTTGGCTAGAGCTGGAACTGGTGTGACACTTATGAGAGAAGCTTTTGCCCTCTGTGCCTTTGGTGGAAGAGTAGAGGGTATGTCCACCTCGGTGTGTTAAATTGTAATTTCCTTGATTTTTGTGTTTTGCGCCAGGTGAGTTCTGTGTGTGGAGAACCTGACACTGTGTCCCCATCCCCTCACAAGGCAAGGACTGTCTGAATCCACTTACATACCTGGGTTATTTACATCCCTCCCAATATCCTACCCCCTTACCAGGGTCTCTCTGTATCCCCCACACCACATATCATCCCACCAATAGCAGGTTCCCTCTGTATCCTCCAGCCATGTCTCTCTCCACCAGAGCCAGAGATGACAGGGCAGCTGAAGAATTGTTAGGGAACAGGTAACCCTAGATCTGACACAGAGCTGGAGCCCTGGCCCCAGGACAGGACCTATTGCACAACAGATTTCTTACCTTTGGGTTAGATGAATAGTAAATGATGTCATGAGAGTTTTAAAATAATTGTATCTCATTAAGTCAGGAGTCTGAATTCTAAATAACAGAGTTCCTGGAAGGGAGGGGAGAGACGTTGCCCTGCTGGCAGCTATAAACAACAGATAATGTGCAGAGTTACTGGCCTTGAAAGATGTTATTGTAGCTTTTATCTTTAGTTTTACTTTCAGGTTTGCTTCTCAATATTTTATCATGATGAGTCTCACAGATGTGGTTCCCAGCTTTCTCTCTTAGATGAGCTGTAGAACTGTTGCTTAATGATTCACTTGATTTCGATTTCACTGACATATTCCCAGAAGTGCTTATTGATTTACCAGGAACATTGCCTGTGAGATTGTGAGTGCTGGCGATGGAATTGACACTGTGTCCAGTGAACCCTTTGTAGACAGTTTGTCTGGCCCTGTGCACCTTCTTAGGCTGTGGCAATCTGCCCTGGTCTACCATTTATTGTTTCTCTTCTAGGCCCTGTTGCAGAGATGCTGTACACTTGTTTGTCCAATCGCTATCTTTATAGGGGTCTGACTTTTTCAGACAATAACTCAAAAGTAAAACCTCAGAGTCCTGAAAATCAGTCCCAACTCAGGGCTCTTACCTCAGAGAGTGATGAGCGAAAGGCTTCCTTTATTGGATCCTTTTCTTTCTTTCTTTCTTTCTTTCTAGATTCTGTAGCCCATAGACCTAGTTTTCAGGTCTATTTTGTAGCTGCAACATGAGTAACCTACACACCTACATCATGGAAGATATTCAGCTTGAGCAGATATACAAGGCTTTGGGTAGCTGAAGTGAGCTACCCAACAGTGACCCTGAGTTATTGGGGAATTGAGAATATTATGTTTAGGGGAGTTTTGTATAAAATTGTAATAGATAACTCCAGGAATATATACCGATACCAGCTTTTGGATTGTATGGGATAGGAACATCCAGAGATGCATAATCACAAACTTCTCTTGGAAACAAAGTGACATAGATGATCATAAATTGAGATCATGAATATATTGTCCTAGAGGAGAAGGCATCCCAACATCACGAGCGTGAGGACATTAGTTATGGACAAAGGAGGCTGCACATTTATATGAATACTCATGGCAGTCATAAGGCTCTATAATAGTCCAAACCACCATGGAAGCTTTGAGAACTTGACCATTGGACTCGCTTGGCATGCCAGAAGCTGGATAAGACTTTGGTTACCAAGGGAAAGTCAAGTGCAATGTGGATGGGGCTGATGAGGAATATAATTCCCTGTTGCTAAGACCCACCATCACACATCCCTCCTCTCCAAAGAAGCAGATGTCCTCGCTTCCAGCACCAGTTTATGTGGACATTTTGGGGCCAGCAGGGAGCCTGTATTTTCTTTGTGGCCTCAGGGGTCCCCTTAGCACTGGTAAATTATGGGTTCATGTTCCCTACCCTCACAAGGCAAGGACTGTCTGAATCCACTTACATACCTGGGTTATTTACATCCCTCTCAATATCCTATCCCCTTATCAGGGTCTCTCTGTATCCCCCACACCACATATCATCCCACCAATAGCAGGACCCCTCTGTATCCTCCAGCCATGTCTCTCTCCACCAAAGCCAGAGGTGACAGGGCAGCTGAAGAATTGTTAAGGAACAGGTAACTCTAGATCTCACACTGAGCTGGAGCCCTGGCCCCAGGACAGGACCTATTGCACAACAGATTTCTTACCTTTGGGCTAGATGAATAGTAAATGATGTCATGAGAGTTTTAAAATAATTGTATCTCATTAAGTCAGGAGTCTGAATTCTAAATAACAGAGTTCCTGGAAGGGAGGGGAGAGACGTTGCCCTGCTGGCAGCTGTAAACAACAGATAATGTGCAGAGTTACTGGCCTTGAAAGATGTTATTGTAGTTTTTATCTTTAGTTTTACTTTCAGGTTTGCTTCTCAATATTTTATCGTGAGGAGTCTCACAGATGTGGTTCCCAGCTTTCTCTCTTAGATGAGCTGTAGAACTGTTGCTTAATGATTCACTTGATTTCGATTTCACTGACATATTCCCAGAAGTGCTTATTGATTTACCAGGAACATTGCTTGTGAGATTGTGAGTGCTGGCGATGGAATTGACACTGTGTCCAGTGAACCCTTTGTAGACAGTTTGTCTGGCCCTATGCACCTTCCTAGGCTGTGGTAATCTGCCCTGGTCTACCATTTATTGTTTCTCTTCCAGGCCCTGTTGCAGAGATGCTGTACACTTGTTTGTCCAATCGCCATCTTTATAGGGGTCTGACTTTTTCAGACAATAACTCAAACGTAAAACCTCAAAGTCCTAAAAATCAGTCCCAAATCACGGCTCTTACCTCAGAGAGTGATGAGCGAAAGGCTTCCTTTATCAAATCCTTTTCTTTCTTTCTTTCTTTCTTTCTTTCTTTCTTTCTTTCTTTCTTTCTTTCTTTCTAGATGCTGTAGCCCATAGACCTAGTTTTTAGGTCTTTTATGTAGCTGCAACACAAGTAACCTACACACCTAAATCATGTACAATATTTAGCTTGAGCAGGTATACAAGGCTTTGGGTAGCTGAAGTGAGCTACCCAACAGTGACCCTGAGTTATTGGAGAACTGGGAATATTATGTTTAGGGGAGTTTTGTATAAAATTGTAATAGGTAACTCCAGGAATATGTACCGATACCAGATTTGGATTGTATGGAATAGAAACATCCAGAGATGCATAATCACAAACTTCTCTTGGAAACAAAGTGACATAGATGATCATAAATTGAGATCATGAATATATTGTCCTAGAGGAGAAGGCATCCCAACATCACGAGCGTGAGGAAATTTGTTATGGACAAAGGAGGCTGCACATTTATATGAATACTCATGGCAGTCACAAGGCTCTATAATAGGCCAAACCATCATGGAAGCTTTGAGAACTTGACCATTGGACTCGCTTGGCATGCCAGAAGTTGGATAAGACTTTGGTTGCCAGGGGAAAGTCAAGTGCAATGTGGATGGGGCTGATGAGGAATATAATTCCCTGTTGCTAAGACCCACCATCACACATCCCTCCTCTCCAAAAAAGCATATGTCCTCGCTTCCAGCACCAGTTCATGTGGACATTTTGGGGCCAGCAGGGAGCCTGTATTTTCTTTGTGGCCTCAGGTGTCCCCTTAGCGCTGGTCAATTATGGGTTCATCTCCACTCTGCAGGGTTGGTTGTGTGGTGTTGTGACCCCACCTCATCATAAGACTTTGTTCCCTTTGCTAAGGCCACATCTGTATTTTGAAATGCTGTTGGCTAGAGCTGGAACTGGTGTGACACTTATGAGAGAAGCTTTTGCCGTCTGTGCCTTTGGTGGAAGAGTAGAGGGTGTGTCCACCTCGGTGTGTTAAATTGTAATTTCCTTGATTTTTGTGTTTTGTGCCAGGTGAGTTCTGTGTGTGGTGAACATGACACTGTGTCCCCTACTCTCACAAGGCAAGGACTGTCTGAATCCACTTACATACCTGGGTTATTTACATCCTAACTACATCAATATCCTACCCCCTTAACAGGGTCTCTCTGTATCCCTCACACCACATATCATCCCACATATAGCAGGACCCCTCTGTATCCTCCAGCCATGTCTCTCTCCACCAGAGCCAGAGATGACAGGGCAGCTGAAGAATTGTTAGGGAACAGGTAACTCTAGATCTCACACCGAGCTGGAGCCCTGGCCCCAGGACAGGACCTATTGCACAACAGATTTCTTACCTTTGGGCTAGATGATTAGTAAATGATGTCATGAGAGTTTTAAAATAATTGTATCTCATTAAGTCAGGAGTCTGAATTCTAAATAACAGAGTTCCTGGAAGGGAGGGGAGAGACGTTGCCCTGCTGGCAGCTATAAACAACAGATAATGTGCAGAGTTACTGGCCTTGAAAGATGTTATTATAGCTTTTATCTTTAGTTTTACTTTCAGGTTTGCTTCTCAATATTTTATCATGAGGAGTCTCACAGATGTGGTTCCCAGCTTTCTCTCTTAGATGAGCTGTAGAACTGTTGCTTAATGATTCACTTGATTTCGATTTCACTGACATATTCCCAGAAGTGCTTATTGATTTACCAGAAACATTGTCTGTGAGATTGTGAGTGCTGGCGATGGAATTGACACTGTGTCCAGTGAACCCTTTGTAGACAGTTTGTCTGGCCCTGTGCACCCTCTTAGGCTGTGGCAATCTGCCCTGGTCTGCCATTTATGGTTTCTCTTCCAGTCCCTGTTGCAGAGATGCTATACACTTGTTTGTCCAATCGCCATCTTTATAGGGGTCTGACTTTTTCAGACAATAACTCAAAAGTAAAACCTCAGAGTCCTGAAAATCAGTCCCAAGTCATGGCTCTTACCTCAGAGAGTGAAGAGCAAAAAAGGTCCTTTATCGAGTCCTTTCCTTTCTTTCTAGACGCTGTAGCCCATAGACCTAGTTTTCAGGTCTTTTATGTAGCCGCAACACAAGTAACCTACACACCTACATCATGTAAGATATTTAGCCTGAGCAGATATACAAGGCTTTGGGTAGCTGAAGTGAGCTACCCAACAGTGACCCTGAGTTATTGGGGAACTGGGAATATTATGTTTAGGGGAGTTTTGTATAAAATTGTAATAGGTAACTCCAGGAATATGTACCGATACCAGCTTTTGGATTGTATGGGATAGGAACATCCAGAGATGCATAATCACAAACTTCTCTTGGAAACAAAGTGACATAGATGATCATAAGTTGAGATCATGACTATATTGTCCTAGAGGAGAAGGCATCCCAACATCACGAGTGTGAGGAAGTTAGTTAGGGACAAAGGAGGCTACCCATTTATATGAATACTCATGGCAGTCACAAGGCTCTATAACAGGCCAAACCACCATGGAAGCTTTGAGAACTTGACCATTGGACTCGCTTGGCATGCCAGAAGCTGGATAAGACTTTGGTTGCCAGGGGTAAGTCAAGTGCAATGTGGATGGGGCTGATGAGGAATATAATTCCCTGTTGCTAAGACCCACCATCACACATCCCTCCTCTCCAAAGAAGCAGATGTCCTCGCTTCCAGCACCAGTTCATGTGGACATTTTGGGGCCAGTAAGGAGCCTGTATTTTCTTTGTGGACTCAGGTGTCCCTTTAGCGCTGGTCAATTATGGGTTCATCTCCACTCTGCAGGGTTGGTTGTGTGGTGTAACCAATTGGAGTTGCAAGAGGCAGAGCTCACTCCCATTTCCCTTCCCCATATAAACCCAATCTGGTTTCCAAAAGACAATGGGCATGGCAGCCATGATGGCGAAATTCACTCCGGTATCCAATCTTTCTCTACAAAATCTCTTTCGTTAAGGACCCAGAAAGGGAGTGGTGTGTGGAATAGCCCATCCCCTCATTACTAGTTTTTTGTTTTTTAAAAAACAAGTAGGCCTAGTTTCCAGCACTCCAGTTTGGGTTCATTGATTTCTGGCCCCACACTCTTCTTGTGTATCAGGCATGATTTCAACACAATCTTTTGTTTGGACTATTTCAGTTTGTCTCTCTTTCCTTCTTTTTCCCATCAATATTTGTGAATTTACACTCACTTCTTACAGCTGAGCTCACAATAAGGTAAATTTGTAGGTACAACGATCACAAGAGACACCGACTGAGTCCCATAAGCATTGTTGTAGTAAAGGAAATTAGTAGTAACAATGTTATACAAATGAATGGTACACTCTGCCATTGAAATCTGGATTGTTGTATGCAGTGTAGTTGTAGCCCAAGTCACTCCGGATATGAGAGACACCTTGTCTCTTGAAATTAGGAGTCACTGATGGTGACTTTATCTCAAAAAGGATATAGCACAGATGGGAAAGGAGCATAAAAAGGCAATAAAAAAGTTTAAGGTCCTGGAAATTACTTCCTATGAGGAGATAATAAAAAGATTAAGATTACATAATTAAGAAAAAAGATGAATAATAGATGACATATTGGATCTGTATAAAAAAATCAACAGTTTAGAAAAGGTAAATTAGACTCTTTAGTTTACGTTTCTCCTATGGTAGAACAATGAAATACAAAGCAATACATTCAAATGCTTTATAAAACCCACAATTAATCTGTGTCTCTCACTATCCCAAACTATTATTGAGGCCAACAGTTTAGCAAGATGAAACCAAGGAAGTGATATCCAGGGTAGGAAAGGCATCCACAGTATTTACCAAACTCAACAATGTATGTAAATCAAAGACATACAACACTAGACCAAATTGAGACTATTTAGTGCAAACGTAATCAAACTGCTAATATATGGCTGTGAAAGCAGGCGATCTACCAAAATGTCAGAAGAAAACTAGATGCCTTCTAAAATAGGAGCCTACAAACGATTCTGGGCATTGGCTGAAAGGATTTCATCACCAATGAAGAGATCTGAGAAATCACAAACCAGCGGCTGGTTTCCGCAAGAATTAGAAAGAAGCACTGCATATATCTGGTGCATATACTCCAGATGCAAAACCGCAGACTCCCACACGAAGCTGTCAAGTGGAAAGCAAGGCTGCCAAGAGAAGAATCACCCTTAGCTGGGAGGGCAGAACAGTTGATTTCAAATCCTTAGAACTGATGGAAGCAGAAGGCAATGACAGAAAGGACTGGAAGAGACTAGGGACTAGACCAAGGACAGGACCTATTCCACAAGAGATTTCTTACCTTTGAGCTAGATGAATAGTAAATGATTTCATGAGAGTATTTAAATAATTGTATCTCATTAAGTCAGGAGTTTGAACTCTAAATAACAGATTTCCTGGAGGGGAGGGGAGAGACGTTGCCCTGCTGGCAGCTGTAAATAGCAGACAATGTGCAGAGTTACTGGCCTTGAAAGATGTTATTGTAGCTTTTATCTTTAGTTTTACTTTCAGGTTTGCTTCTCAATATTTTATCACGAGGAATCTCACACGTGTTGTTCACATCTTTCTCCTCTAGATCCTTCGCTCCTGTCTTTACTTTTCTTGAAAATTTCTCAGCACTGGTTTTCTTGTCGGTATTCAAGCAGAGATTAGCGTTTTCAGCCCATTTTTACCTTCTTACCTTATCTATCTTTATCTGTGGAGGATTGATTGTTTAAACTCAGCGATGAACTAAATGGATGCAAAGAAATAGGCGGGCAGCATCTCCTTGTGAGCCAATCATAGCATGATATTTAACGTTGTTTGATTTTCCAACGTGCACTGTGTGTGTGCTCTTTGTCTTACACTTCAGAACTGCTTCAATCTCAGAGCTGCAGGACACAATAATTGTGTAAAGTGTTAGTGTTTAACAAAAATAAGTACCCAAATATATTGAGGGGATTGATAAATCGGTGTAAATCAGTAAAAACCAAACTCCTTTAATTAAAAAAACTGGTAATTTATCATTGAAAATTTGTAAGAACTGAAAATGCAGAACATTCTCTCTGTGATATAATGTACTGAGGTGTTAAAGGAAACTAGATTCAGTAAAATATTTTACAAACATCCCCTAAAAACTGTCACACAGTTTGAGTATTTAAAAGAATCTCTTATCAGTTTATATGTCTGCATAAAAATATACTAGCCGTTCACAAATTGGTCTGATTTGCTCAGGGTCAGCACCAGCCTCTTCCCAGTGGAGGGGCTGAGGTGGGCTAGTCAGAAAATTAGGGGGACTGCACTTCCTCTCGCCATGAGTTTCCACTACTCCTTGGCCCTGCCCCTGTTCTTCCTCAGGTAAGTGCCATCCTGCCTCCTCCTCCCCCCTTCCCTGAGGTCCTGCCCACTGGCCTGATGGGAGGGCAGAAGCTGGAGCTGGGCTGTGTGGGGCAGCTGCTTCACTGGCTGGTGCCATGGTGCAAGTCGCCACAGCGCTGCCCCGTCTCCTCTTCATGCTGTGCTGGCTGTTGCCATGGTGGGAGCAGCTGTGAAGCTCCCCCATCTCCTCTGCTGCTGCTGGTTCCTGGGGCCACAGCTGATTGCAGCTGGTAAAAGCTGCCTGGGTTGGGGGACACAGCTCTTGAGCTGGCAGAGCCCTTGGGAAGCCGTGGGGGGAAGAGCCCAAGGGCACAAGCTAAAGCAGGTGAATCCAGTCCACTGTTGGGGAGCCCCGGACCCTCCACCTGCCCTGGGTGACCAGGGCCGGCTCCAGGCACCAGCGAAGGAAGCAGGTGCCTGGGGCAGCCAATAGAAAGGGGTGGCATTCCGTCTGCTATTGGGGCGGCACGGTCCGGGTCTTTGGCGGCGGGTCCCTCACTCCCTCTCTTGGTCTTCGGCAGCACTTCGGCGGCAGCTCAATCACATTTTTTTTCTTCGCTGCTTGGGGTGGCAAAAAAGCTGTAGCCGGCCTCGTGGGTGACACACCTCAGCAGGGCACCATCTAGGAGCTGCTCTTGGGCACTCTGGCCCCTGCACAGACTTACTTCTTCACTGCAGCTGGAGCTGGGCACCAGGTGTAATGTCAGAAACCACTACCAGCAGGTTTTGCTACCAGGAGCAGTTACAGATACCTGTGGATGTTCTTTTTTGCTGCGTTGTCACCATTTGCTACCTCTCTCCTTTCTCATTAGCTTAGGGGTATCAATCCTGATGGGTGTGTTGTGCCTCTCACAATTTGCTACCTCTCACCTTTGTCGTTCTCTGGTCCAGAGGAAGCAAATAATTACAAAGGAACCTCACTAACTGCATTGCTAGAGACCACCTCCTTCCATGCTGATGGTGGGACAGGAGAAGAGGAGAGGGCTGGGAAGGGGGGCTGGTACAGGGGTCAGGGAAGATCATGGTGGAGGTTATATTGTGCATTTAAGTTGTAAACTCTGTGAGGCAGTGTAGGCAAGTGGACTCACCCTTGCTTCACCTTCTGCTGGTCTCTCAGGGAATTAGCTGTTTCCAGCTCTGGAGCACCCTCTGCAGGCCAGTGATTCGCCTGTCCTCTGGCCACCGTGTCCCTCTCTGGAGCCGGTGCCCTTTGACGTGGGGTTCTGCCCCCTGGCAGTAACCTCTTTCTCTTTGGGTCTCCCCTCCCTGGGAATCCCCCACCCACTATTCCCCCCTTGCCTCAGTATATGGCTACTGCCAGTCATTGTCTAGCCCCATTCTGGGGCCGACTGCAGTATCAGCCACTCATCCCTGGCAAGGAGGGTTTGGATCTGCTGCCTTGGCCTACTCCTGGGCTGCCCTCTGCAACCCCCAGTACCTGTTGGCCTTATGCTAGGCCACAGCCTGGAGCTTTCCAGGCTGGAACTCCTCGGCTCCTCTGCCTTTCCCCAGCCCTGCTCCACTCAGGTACCTTGTGTCCAGCTCCCTGCAGCCAGGCCCATCTCCCTCTATAGCTAGAGAGAGACTCCTGGGCTTCTGCCTCCCAGCTTCTTTATACAGGCCAGCTGTGGCCTGATTGGGGCATGGCCCAGCTGCAACCACTTCCCAATCAGCCCAGCTTAGTAGCTCCCAGCCACAACCTCCCCCCAGGGCTGTTTTAAGCACTTCAGGGCAGGAGCAGGGTAACCACCCTGCTACAGGCAGGCACTGTCTCTTGCTGTCTCTGTGTAGGGCCGAGGACAATAGGCCCCCAACAATTAATAAATGTTAGTGATGAAAGTTTGAGAGCTCGAGGAGGGGACACGGTGCCAGGCTCAGAATCCCATACTACCGCTTTGTTGACCAGTTCTTTTCCCCATTACCCAAAATGCTCAGGTTCACAGCTGGAGCTGAAGAAGTATGTTATTTATTTGCAACTTCAGTGACTGATCAGCCCACCGAAACAGGGCAGAGCGCGGGGTTAAATGCAAGCACACCCCCACATTCATATGCTCATCTTAAATACACTGTTACAAAGTGATTCATTATCTATTGTATGAACACTTTTGTGCCTAACACTGAGATTAATTTGCTAACTCAGTTGTTTACCTGATTGGATGGGTGACCAAGTTGTTCATCTGATCAGTTGCTGACTCAGCTTTTCACCTGGCTGTTCTCTTTCCTTGCCAGACAAGCAGGCACCTTTTCACATGACCCAACCCCTAAAATATACATTCTGCACATTACATATCCTACACTCTTGCTCTCCCACTTCTTCTCAATCCACCTCCCCCAGGCTGCTGCTTATTATTTTTCTAGCTTTTCCTTTTCTCTTATCTCTTTGTCTTCTCTTCCTCCTCATTCTGCCCTGGGCTCACTCCCCACTTCCCCATCCTCCTTCTCCCCTCTCCAACCCCTCACTTATCCTAAGGCCCCTTTCACACATGCAGAACGCCTGACCCTGACGAGGAGGAGAAAGAAAAGGAATAGGGAGGACATGTTACGCAAGATCCTGCAAGCCAATGTTGCATCAGACTGCAAACCAAGGGCCCGGAGGCCCAACAAGGCACAGGACCTGCAGCAGCAACTGTACGTCAGAACATGAGACAGAGAACAAATATTTGACTTCTGGTGTAACCACACCCAAAGCAGTGAGCACTCTGCCCCCTGCACAGCACTAGAGGATGAAAACTAAACCCACATGAAAACATGATCCACTCTCCTATTTATCATCTTCCCAGGGCTCAGCGACCCCAAGCAGCAGAGCAAGAATCAGAATAAAAAGATAGTAAAAGAACCAAAGTAAGAGAACCTAAAAAGTGCCACCGTGGTTAAATAACAAAGTAAAAGAACAGTGAGAGGCAAAAACACATTCTTTAAAAAGTGGAAGTTAAATCCTAGTGAGGAAAAGAGAAAGCAGCATTAACTCTGGAAAGTGAAATCTAAAAATATAATTAGGAAGGCCAAAAAAGTATTTGAAGTACTACTAACCAAAGACTCAAATAGTAATAGCAAAAAAAATTTAAAGTGCATCAGAACCAGGAAGCCTGCTAAAGAACCAGTGGGGCCACTGGACGATCGAGATGCTAAAGGAAGCACTCAGGGACGATAAGACCATTGCATAGAAAATAAATGAATTCTTTGCATCGGTCTTCATGCTTGAGGATGTGAGGGAGATTCCCAAACCTGAGCCATTCTCTTTGGGTTACATATCGGAGGAACTGTCCCAGATTGAAGTATCATTAGAGGAGGTTTTGGAACAAATTGATAAACTAAACAGTAATAAGTCACCAGGACCAGATGGTATCACCCAAGAGTTCTGAAAGAACTCAAATATGAAACTGCAGAACTACTAACTGTGGTTTGTAACCTATCATTTAAATCAGCGTCTGTACCAGATGACTGGAGGATAGCTAATGTGATGCCAATTTTTAAAAAGGGCTCCAGAGGTGATCCCAGCAATTACACTGGTTTACAATTTTTGAGAAGTCATCTGCTTCAGAGATAAAATGTGCGATTTATTATGTATTTTGATGTGCTGAATTCAAATATGACAATTAAAACAACTGATTGGCTACTGTTTCTAAGATATTTAAGTTTTTACATTTTATGTCTATGTATATTGTGTAGATAGTAGAGTTTTAATCATAAATTGTAAACCTAGGTCTTTTCATGTGTTTATGGTTGCTTTACATGATAATATTTCCCCTGTCCTGTTTATGTAACACTTTAAAAATAAGCAAAAGGGTTATATAAATGAAATTTATTATGAAACAAAAGGCACAAAACTATTATGTACATAGTTTAGTCCTATTCAGTGTCTACTTGGAGCTTCTTGGCTTGTCTCTTGTATTCATTAAATGGAGCATCTCTTGTCACTGTCCAGCAATAGTCTGCAAGCATTGATGGGCTCCATTTGCCCTGATAGCCTGCCAGGAGATTCCACTGCTGTAGTCTGGAGCCCAACAGCTCTGCCTTACTCTTCGGGAGTTCCAAATCCCTGACAAGGTCATTCAGTTCACCTTGTGTTATGAGGTGTGGTTCAGAGGAGGAGGATGGGAGAAAATGTGGGTCCTGTGACATTGACGGTTCAGGACCAGAAGTTTCATCCTCTTCCTCTTCCTCGTCTGACTCAAGTGAGAATGATTCTGGTGCATCAGGAACCGGCAGTCCTTCTCCGTGGGGTACTGGGCATATAGCTGATGGAATGTTTGGATAATGCACAGTCCACTTTTTCTTCTTTGACACACCTTTCCCAACTGGAGGACCATGCAGAAGTAACAATTGCTGGTATGATCTGTTGGCTCTCTCCAAATCATTGGCACTGCAAAAGGCATAGATTTCCTTTTCCTGTTCAACCACTGGCGAAGATTTGTTGCACAAGTGTTGCAGCATATGTGTGGGGCCCACCTCTTGTCCTGATCTCCAATTTTGCAGCCAAAATAAAGGTGATAGGCTTCCTTAACCATAGTGGTTATACTGCACTTTTGTGATGCAAAAGTCACTTCACCACAAACATAGCAGAAGTTATCTGCACTGTTCACACAAGTACGAGGCATCTCTGCTCACTTTGGCTAAACAGAAATGTGTCCCTTTGCAAAATCAAACACTGACAAATAAGAGAGCACATCACTGTATGATTTCTAGAGCTGATATAGGGCAATCTGTTCAGCAGAGTGACGTAAGCTTCGTTATGATTGCATCATCCATGACTTCTAGGAATAACATGATGCAATTCATATCATGTATGACACAATACCAGCTTCAGATTGCATCATTCATTGTTTTGCCTAAAAAGCAAGTACTGTCCAAACCCAGTCATAGATTTATTCATATATCCAGTCAAAGATGTATTTTAGTCATTTCTGGTTTAAATTGAGATCCCTTCCCTTTATAACTCACTTATCCTCCGTCATTCCCAAGTCAAGGGTCGTATATACTGACCCAATAGCATATCTTGAAAACTAGAGCCAATCAACAATTTTAAGCATCATTTTCGTTCTCAGTGACCCAGAATTAGTAAAGTTGGACTACATTTATTTCAGAAGCATTTTGGCTGTAGAGCAGTGTTATGGGCAGTAAGCCTGACTTCAGTACCAGGGCAAACTGGTTGAAACTATAGTAAAGAATAGATTTGTCAGAGATATAGATGAACATAAATCATTGGGGAAGAGTCAATATTGTTTTTGTAAAGGGTAATCATGCCTCACCAATCTACTAGAATTATTTGAGGAGGTCAACAAGCATGTGGACAAGGGGGATCCAGTAGATATAGTGTACTTAGATTTTCAGAAATTCCTTCACAAGGTCCTTCACCAAAGGCTCTTAAGCAAAATAAGCTGTCATGGGATTAAAGGGAAGGTCCTACCATGGATCAGTAACTGGTTAAAAGATAGGAAACAAAGGGTAGGAATAAATGGTCAATTTTCAGAATGGAGAGAAGTAAATAGTGGTGTCCCCAAGGGGTCTGTACTGGGCCCAGTCCTATTTAACATATTCATAAATGATCTGGAAAAAGGAGTAAACAGTGAGGTGGCAAAATTTGCAGATGATGCAAAACTACTCAAGATACTTAAAGTAGACTGTGAAGAACTACAAAGGGACCTCACAAAACTGGGTGACTGGGCAACAAAATGGAAGATGACATTCAATGTTGATAAATGCAAAGTAATGAAC
Organism: Gopherus flavomarginatus; assembly: GCF_025201925.1. Classification (NCBI taxonomy): domain Eukaryota; kingdom Metazoa; phylum Chordata; order Testudines; family Testudinidae; genus Gopherus; species Gopherus flavomarginatus. The sequence continues at coordinate 2,456,726 of NC_066618.1, read as the reverse complement.
ATTGGAAAATATAATCTCAAGTATACATATAAAATGATGGGGTCTAAATTAGCTGTTACCACTCAAGAAAGAGATCTTGGAGTCGTGAATAGTTCTCTGAAAATATCCACTCAATGTGCAGCGGCAATCAAAAAAGCTAACAGGATGTTGGAAGTCATTAAGAAAGGGATAGATAATAAGACAGAAAATATCATATTGCCTCTATATAAATCCATGATAGGCCCACATCTTAAGTACTGCATGGAACTGGAAAAGGTTCAGAAAAAGGTAACAAAAATTATTAGGGGTATGGAACGGCTTCCGTATGAAGAGAGAGTAATAAGACTGGGACTTTTCAGCTTGGAAAAGAGACAACAGAGTGGGAGAAATGACTGAGGTCTATAAAATCATAACTGATATGTAGAAAGTAAATAAGGAAGTGTTATTACTCCCTCTCATAACACAATAACAAGGGGTCACCAAATGAAATTAATAGGCAGCAGGTTTAAAACAAACAAAAGGAAGTTCTTCTTCACATATCTGACAGTCAATCTGTGGAACTCTTTGCCAGAGGATGTTGTGAAGGCTAAGACTATAACAGGGTTCAAAAAAGAACTAGAAAAATTCATGGAGGATAGGTCCATTAATGGCTATTAGCTAGGCTGGGCAGCGATGTTGTCTCTAGCCTCTGTTTGCCAGAAGCTGGGAATGGGCGACAGGGGATGGATCACTTGATGATTCCCTGTTCTGTTCATTGCCTCAGGGGCACCTGGCATTGACCACTGTCAGAAGACAGGACACTGGCTAGATGGACCTTTGGTTTGATCCAATATAGCTATCCTCCAGGTGGAGATCTTGGGGGAAGGGGTGGAGTGGGGGCAGGCCCTGGGGCAGAACCAGGGGTTGAGCAGTGAGTTTTGCCCCCCTCCCCCCCTCCCGCACTTTGAAAAGTTGGTACCTGTAGCTCCAACCCTGGAGTCGGTGCCTAGGCAAGGAGCTGCATATTAACCTCTGAAGAGCTGCCTGCGTCTCTGGAGTCACTGGTTGGTCACTCCTTATCTAGAATATCCCTGACAGGTATTTGTCTAACCCAGTCTTAAAAATCTCCAACCTCCCTATGCAATTTATTCTAGTCCTTAACCACCTTGAGAGTCAGATAATTTTTCCTAATGTTTAACCTAAACCTCTCTTGCTGCAATTTAAGCCCGTTGCTTCTTGTCCTATCCTCAGAGGTTAAAGAGAATAAATTTTCTCCCTCCTACTTGTAACAACCTTTTAGGTATTTGAAAAGTGTTATGTCCTTTCTCAGTTTTCTCTTTTCCAGATTAAACAAACTCACTTCTTTCAATCTTCCCTCATAGCTCATGTTTTCTAGACCTTTTAATCATTTTTGTTGCTCTTCTCTGGACTTTCTCCTATTTGTCCATATCTTTAATGAAATGTGACACCCACAACTGGACACAATACTCCAACTGAGGCCTTATCAGCGCAGAGTAGAGCAGAAGAATTACTTCTCGTGTCTTTCTTACAACACTCCTGCTAATACATCCCAGAATGTTTGCTTTTTTTGCAACAGCGTTACACTGTTGACTCATATTTAGCTTGTGATCCACTATGACCCCCAGATCCCTTTCCGCAGTGCTCCTTCCTAGGCAGTGATTTCCCATTTTGTATGTGTGCATCTGATTGTTCCTTCCTAACTGGAGAACTTTGCATTTGTCTTTATTGAATTTCATTGTATCTACCTCAGACTATTTCTCCAGTTTGTCCAGATCATTTTGAATTTTTCATCCTATCCTCCAAAGTACTTGCAACCCCTCCCAGCTTGGTATGATCTGCAAACTTTATAAGTGTGCTGTCTATGCCATGATCTAAATCCTTGATGAAGACATTGGAAAGAACCAGACTCAGTACTGATCCCTGAGGGACTCCACTCATTATGCCCTTCCAGCCTGACTGTGAACCATTAACTACTCTCTGGGAATGGTTATCCAACCAGTTATGCACCCACCTTATAGTTGTTCCATATAGGTTGTATTTTCCTAATTTCCTAATGAGAAGGTCATGCAAGACTGTATCAAAAGCCTTACTAAAATCTAGATATACCACATCTATTGCTTCCCCCATCCACAAGGCTTGTTACCCTGTCACAGAAAGCTATCAGGTCGTCTTTACATGATTTGTTCTTGACAAATCCGTGCTGTTATTTATCACCTTATTATCTTCTAGGTGTTTGCAAACTGATTGCTTGATTATTTGCTCCATTATCTTATCTGGTACAGAAGTTAAGATGACTGGTCTGTAATTGCCTGGGTTGCCCTTATTTCCCTTTTTCCACGACTTTTCAAAGATAATAGCTAATGTCTCATATCTCCTCAGTCAGTTTCCTGTGTATTCTATGATTCATTTCATCAGGCCCTGGTGACTAGAATCAGAGAATATCAGGGTTGGAAGGGACCTCAGGAGGTATCTAGTCCAACCCCCTGCTCAAAGCAGGACCAATCCCCAACTTTTTTTCCTCCCAGGTCCCTACGTGGCCCCCTCAAGGATCGAACTCACAACCCTGGGTTTAGCAGGCCAATGCTCAAACCACTAGAAGACATCTAACTTCTCCAAGTAATTTTAACTTGTTCTTTCACCATTTCAGCATTTGAACTTACCCCATTTTCACTGGCATTCACTGTTTGGCATCCAAATGCCACCAACCTTCTGGGTGAAAACCAAAACAAAGAAGTCGTTAAGTACTTCTGCCATTTCCATATTTTCTGTTTATTGTTTTTCCCGCCTCACTAACGAGCCTAACCTGTCCTTGGTTGTCAGTGTGCTTCTAATGTATTTTTTTTCTTGTTCCCCTTTATGTCTGTAGCTAGTTTGATCTCATTTTGTGCCTTAACCTTTCTAATTTTGTCCCTACACACTTGTGTTGTTTGTTTATATTCATCCTTTGTAATTTGACCTAGTTTCCTCTTTTTGTAAGACTCCTGTTTGAGGTTCAGATCACTGAAGATCTCCTGGTTAGCCCAGGGTGGTCTCTTGCCAGACTTCCTGTCTTTCCTATGCAGTAGGATAATTTGCTCTTGTGCCCTTAATAATATCTCTTTGAAAAACTGCCATCTTCAGTTGTTTTCTCTTGCTTTCCATGGGATCTTACCTACTAACTCCATTGTCTTTATTTTGCTGTTTTCCCTCTTAGCTCGTTGCTTTCTCCACCTTCTGGAACAAAAAATGTCTCCAGTACATTCCAAGAACTTGTTGGATAATCTGTGCCCTGCTGTGTTATTTTCCCAACAGATGTCTGGATAGTTGAAATCCTCCATTACCACCAAGCCCTGTGCTTTGGATGTTTTTGTTAGTTGTTAAAAGAAAAAAAAGCCTCATCCACCTCTTCTTCCTTGTTTGGGGTGAGTATGGAAAATGGATGTCAGCTGAAAGCCAAGGGTAATGTTTGGGGTACAAACTTGAGGACATTTTGCCCCCCAGGATCACATTTTTTATCTCAAACAATGTGCTTCCTTCCCCAGGCCTGAGGAAGAGCTCTGTGTACAGGTCTGTCACATGTTACGTGCATTTAACATGCACGATTTCAGCTTTGTGTGGTCGGGAGAAAGAACACCCCCCCCCAAAAAAAACGGGCGATTCCACCAGCGTGAGATGCAAATCTGCTGTTCCCACTAAAATATTTTTTGGGGGGGAACTTGACAGCAACAGCACGTCTTTAGGCCTGTGATAAAGTTCTCCCCTATAATAACCCTTGAGGGTTGGCAAAAAAAGTTTAAGTAGTCTGTCTGCCCTGGCGTGAGTGTGAGATGGGAGAAGCGAATCTGCTGTTCCCACTACGGTACTCAGTCCCCCTGTGCCTCTCCTACTGTGCACATTTGCCGCGCTGAGTGAGACTCTACTGTGCCTGTACTGTTTAAAGAGACAGTACATGTTTTTTGTACTGTATAACATGGCCCCTAAAGGCAAGGCACCTACTTCATCTGGTGCTCAACTGAAGAAACAGCAATGTGTTCCAATGCTGGAGGAAAAACTGGCTGTGTTGGACTTATTGAGAGATGGTATGTCCATCGCCAACGTGGCGCGTAAATACGGCCGCAACGAATCTAGCATCCATGCCATTAAGATTCGAGTGACAGAAATTTGTCAAGCCGAGGCATCAAGTAACTGCTAAGGTGAGGAGCCAAGTGCGTGACAAGACTTTAGTGAAGACTGAAAAGGCATTACACTTATGTCTGGAAGACATGAACCGTAAACACATGAGTGTTGCTTTAAATTGGTTAAAGGCCTTTTGATACTTTAGTTCACTGAACTGCATTTGGCTAATTTTTTTTTTTTGTTAGATCTGTCAGTGGGGCGGCGATTTGGCTGTAGTGTGGTACAAATCACCTACAATATCCGGCCAAGACTAAGAAGGATTAGACCTGTTTCTTTGACTTTGGCCAGGCCACTTTTGGATAGCATCCACTTTGGCCTGTAGGGGGTTGATAGTTCCTTGACCCACTTGGTGTTCAGGGTAAGTCACTCTGCTTAGGCCTATTTGACATTTCCTGAGCATATTTTAGGTTTTCTTTAGCAAGGGCTAATGAGTCTAGGAGGGTGTTTTGTAGGTCGCCTACAAAGTCCAGAATGTCAGCTTCTGGAGAAGGCATAAACCCCTCCCATTGCTGTTTCACCAACTGTAATGGCCCCTTAAACTCACGCCATATACAAGTTTAAATGGTGAAAACCCTAAACTGGGATGTGGTACAGCCCTGTAGGCAAAGAGCAACTGCTGCAACACTAGGTCCCAATCATTGGAGTGCTCATTTATGAATTTACGTATCATGGCCCACAAAGTTCCATTAAACCTCTCCACCAGGCCATTTGTTTGATGGTGGTAAGAGATGGCAACCAAGTGATTCACCCCACGACCTTTCCAAAGGCTTTTCATGGTCCCTGCCACGAAATTAGTTCCTGAATCCATAAGGATGTTGGAGGGCCAACCTACCCTGGCAAAAATGTCTGCTAATGCTGGCATATAGTTTTAGCCCTGGTGTTGTTTCGAGCTACTGCTTCCAGCCAGCAAGTGGCAAAATCCATGACAGTCAGCATGTACTACTTTCCCCTGGGTGTCTTTTTCAGGAAAGGACCCAGAATATCCACAGCTACTTGCTGAAATTGAACCTCAATTATGGGGAATGGCTGGAGGGGGCTTTGACCTGGTTTTTTGGGTTTTCCCACTCGTTGGCACACCTCACGAGACTGGACATAGGAAGAAACGTTCTTGCCCATTTCCTCTCAGTGGAATGACCTCTCCAAACAGTCACTGGTCGTGTTCACCCCAGCAAGGCCACTAGGATGATCATGGGCTAAGCTTAAGAGCTTTACCCGGTATTTAGTTGGAACTACCAACTGTCTTTGAGGATGCCAGTCTTCCTGGTTTTCTTGTATAAAAGTCCTCTTTCTACAACAAACCGGGATTGATTAGAAGAGCTGAGAAGCAGTGGGTTGCTCTGTGCCACCATTCAAGCTCCCTGGAGGCATTTATCCTGCTTGGCCTGGAACTGTTCCCTTGATGTTGGAGACATCAGTTCCTCCTTCGATTGTGGACTTGGGCTTGGAGCCTCTGGAAGCGATGCAGGTGATGGGGCTGTTTCTGTGGACTGTGAACCACTCTCCGCTGGTGCACTGTGTTGTATTTCAGGCTCCGGCTGAGCTTCTTGTGCAGGTTAAGTCGCTGCTGCCAGTGCAGGTTTGGTAGTGCCCTCTAGCGTTGGAGTTGTAGACAGGGTTGCAAGTGCTGAATTCAGTGTTGGCAATGGTTCTGGTGCTGGTTGCTCTGCCCATTCTGGTTCTGGGACTGGTTCTGGTTGGGTCTCTGGGACTGGATCCACTACAGCTGTTGCAGTCATTGGCAGGGGATCCGGTTCTATCACCTCAGTATAGGTCTCTGGTAACACAGACGAGGCCATGGTAGAAGGCTCAGACACAGGGATAGATGTGAAGGCTTGCTTAGCCTGGCTGCAGGTGACCATTCCCACCCTCTTGGCTAGCTTCACAAGGTTGGCCAAGTCTTCTCCCAGCAGCATGGGAATGGAATAATCATCACAGACTGCAAAAGTCCACATTCCTGACCAACCCTTGTACTGGACAGGCAACTTGGCTGTAGGCAAGTTTAAAGAGTTTGACATGAAGGGTTGAATTGTTACTTGGGCCTCTGGGTTGATGAATTTGGGGTCCACTAAGGATTGGTGGATAGCTGACACTTGTGCTCCAGTTTCCTGCCATGTGATAACCTTCTTCCACCCACTCTCAGTTTCCCTTTGCTCTGAGGGTATCTGGGAGGCATCTGGGCCTGGGAATCTTTGGTGTGATTCCAGTGTAATGAACTACAATCTGTTGGGGTTCTTGGGGCAGTTGGACTTCACAAGCCCCGGCTCATTACATTTAAAACATCGCCCAGCTGACTGGTCACTGGGGCAAGGTGGGTTGCTGGAGACTGGTGTGCTGGGATGATAAGGGGTTTGGGGTTTTCCTTGGGATGTAGGTGGGGCCTTGGGCTGCCTCCGGTGGTAGGGTTTTGTTTCAGGTGGCCCCTTCTGGTATCTGCTCCAACTGCTACTAGTTTTTTGCTTTTCCGTCACCTCCATCCATTTGGTTCCGATCTCCCCCGTCTCAATTACAGTTTTGGGCTTCCCATCTAGGATGTACCTTTCTATTTCCTCAGGAACACTGTCTAAGAACTGTTCCATTTGCATTAGGAAAGACAGATCTCCCAGAGATTTAACACTCGCTCCTGATATCCAGGCATCCCAATTCTTTCCAATGTGGTAGGCATGTCAGGAAAATGCCACATTTGGTTTCCACCTTAGGGCTCTGAACCGCTGACGAGCATGCTTGGGTGTTAGCCCCATTCTCTTTCTGGCCTTTTTAAAAAAAAAGTTTGTAGCTGTTCATGTGTTCCTTAGGCATTTCAACTGGCACCTCTGCTAAGGGTCCACTGAGCTGTGGCCTCACCTCCACCATATACTGGTCTGTAGAGATGCTGTACCCAAGGCAGAAAATTTCAAAAGGGCCTAAGAAGGCCTCTGTATCATCGCCTACCTTGTAGGTGGGGAATTTTTTGGAATGGGGAGCGGTACCTGGAGAAGGATTGTTAGGGTTACCTGGTAGACCCAACTTAGCACTTTTCAGATCTAAGCACTTCAGCTCTAACTCCGCATCCAAGCATTTCACCTCTGCCTCCAAGCGTTTTGCCTGTTTCCTCTCCTCCGCTTCCAACTCCAAACGCTTTAAGGCCATTTGCCTTTCATGTTCTTTCAATCTCTCTTCAGCTTCCAATATAGTTAATTCTAGTTTCTTTTGGACCTTACTTTCCATCATCCTAGCCTTCCTGTGCTCAGCCTAGCCTAACCTGAGAGCTAGAGAAAAAAAAAACCAGCTCGTGAATTCCCTTGCAGGAACTTAACTACTCTGTCCTCAGGCAAAGAACAAAACTCCAGCTGCTCTCAGTTAAAAAAGGTGCCCTTTAAAAAAACCACCTTCTTGGTTTTCAAACAGCCAAAAGAAAAAAATGTGTCCTTTTAAAATCCTCAGGTCTGTGCTTCTGGTTCAAAATGATCCCCGCTATGCTGCCGCCATGTCAGGGTTCCTTCTCCAATCTGAACTCTGAGATACATGTGGGGACCTGCATGAAAGACCCCCTAAGCTTATTTCTACCAGCTTAGCTTAAAAATTCCCCAAGGCACAAATTCCTTTCCTTGTCCTTGGACAGTATTGCTGCTACCACCAACTGCTTTTGACAAAAATCCAGGAAAAAAGGGCCACTTGGAGTGCATTTTCATAAAATATTCTCCCAAGCCCCTTCACTGGGGAGGCTTGAGAATAATATACTAACCAATTGGTTACAAAGTGAGTACAGACCAAACCCCTGGGTTTTTAGGACACTGAAAATCAATCAGGTTCTTAAAAGAAGAATTGTATTAAAAAAAAAAGTAAAAGAATCACACCTGCAAAAACAGGATGGAAGGTAACTTTACAGGAAAAATAAAAGGGTTTTAAACACAGAGGATTCCCCTCTAGACTCAGCATCAAAGTTACAAAAAAAAGGAATAAACCTCTCTCTTAGCATAGGGAAAATTTACAAGTTAAAACAAAAGATAGTCTAATGCATTTCCTTGTCTTTATTTACAATTTCTGTAACTTTAGATGTATCATTTCAGGTACCTTTTCAGGAGATAGTTTACCTGCTTGGTTTCTCTCTCTGTCCATAGACGGAACAAATAAAGAGAGCACAAAAACCTCTCCCCGTGCTGCTGCACCCCCCCCCAGATTTGAAAGTATCTTCTTTCCTTATTGGTCTTTTTGGTTAGGAGCCAACCAGGTTATTAAACCCTTACTGGTAAAGTAATTCTGTACCTCTGGCCAGGAGGGATTTTATTTTACTGCCTACATAAAGGTTGTTACCCTTCCCTTTATAACACACCCTTTCTTCAGTGCTGCTGCTGGCAACAATGCTGCCTTCAGATCTGGATGCCTGGACAGCAGCCATCACTCTCCCACTGCCCAGCTTCAGGCAGCGCTGCCACCAGCAGCAGCAGCACAGAAGTAAGGGTAGAAATAGGCGTGTGACACTCTTTTTGGTTGGGGCCCCTAGTTTGAGAAACACTGTGGAGAAATCACAAACTTTTCATGGGTTGGTCATAGCATAAATAGTACATTTCAGAGGTGTGTAAAATCCACAAAATTTGCAATTTATACTGTGAACAACCTGTGAATATTGTGTTATTTCTCCATCATTTAAGAATTCCCCATCTACAACTACTTAAATTGGGAACATAGATTTAGTTATCGGCTCTTTGATCTAGCAGAGAAAGGTATAATACAAGCCAACAGCTTCAAATTGAAGCAAGACAAATTCAAACAGGAAATAAGACAAATTATTAATGGTGAGAGTAATTCACCCTTGGAACAAATTTAACAGAATCATAGTAAAATAGACATGTCGGGCTGGAAGGGACCTCGAGAGGTCATCAAGTCTAGTCCTGTACTGAGGCAGTACCAAGTATACCTGCACACCTAGACAGGGCTGGCTCTAGGTTTTTTGCTGCCCCAAGCAAAAACAATTTTGGCTGCCCTCTGTCCCAACCCTGGGCTTCCCCCCACACCCCCCTGCTGCCCCAGCCCTGGGCTCTCCCCCCTCCCCACCCCAGCGCTGGGCTTCCCCCTTTCCCTCTCTACCAGTGCCTTCCCCCCGCCCGCTGCTGCCCCAGTCCTGGGCTCCCCTCTACCTCCCACCAGTGCCCCACACAGACACCTCCTGCCTCCCCAGCCCTGGGCTCTCTCCCCCCATACACACACCTGCACCCTCCTTCCACTGCAGCCCTGGGTCACTGGTAACTCACTCCCAGGGCGGGTCATTCAGCAGGAATTTTGGATGTGCACAGAACACAGACAGGATTGGTTCCCATATGGTTACAGAGCTGCAGTAAAGTGGAACAATTTTCAGCTTGTTTGATTGGAGGATATCTGGATGCATATTATAAGACTGTCCTCCATAAATGAGGAAAAGTTGAGGTGCCTTTATTATTCTTTTGTTCCACTCTTTGTTTCTATGGGGAATTTGCCAATGCAGTATCACTGTCTTCCTTTTAAACAAACAAACGAACAAACAAAAGGCAATGGCTGTTGAATATAGCAATTCCAGTCCTAATAACCACTGGGAAGCATTTCTTGCTCAATTTTATCCTACTTTTTCTACAGCAAGTTACAGTGGATCAGTATATTTGATTTGGGAGAAATGAAGTAACAGCTGCCCAATCTGAGCTTGAGCACTCCTGAATTTTGAGGTGTTCAAATCTGGAAGGCAGATGCTGGGTGTGTGGAGGGGGCTGTGGGCTCCGTGGGGGAGCACGGCAGCATGTATGCAGCAGCATGTCTGGCACTGCGCGGAGCCAGACATGCTGGTCTGAGTGGCACGGCAAGGGAGCTGGGGGGTTGGAGAAGGGGTAGGGAGTTCCGGGGGGGGGGCAGTCAAGGGACAGGGAGCCGGGGGGTTGGATGGGGCGGAGGTTTGGGGGGGCAGTCAGGGGCAGGGAGGAGGGCTTAGATGAGTCAGAGGTTCAGGGGGGCAGTCAGGGGACAGGCAGCGGTTGGATAGGCATGAGAGTCCCAGGGGTTGGTCAGGGGACAGGTAGGGGGTGGGGTCCTGGGGGGAAGTTGGGGGGTTCTCAGGAGGGGGCAGTTGGGGACAAGGAGAAGGGAGGCTTAGATAGGGGTGGAGTCCCAAGGGGCAGTTAGGGGCACTGGTCCCAGGAGGGGGCAATCAAGGGACAATGACCAGCGGTGCTTAGATAGGGGGTGGGTCCTGGGGGGCAGTTAGGGGCAGGGGTCCCAGGAGGGGGTGATCAGGGGACAGGGAGCGGGGGGGGGGTTGGATGGGTTGGGGTTTCTGTGGGGGGCAGTCGGAGGGAGTGGATGGTGGCAGGCTGGGCTACCCTCCCTCCTCGTGGAGTGTCCTGTTTTTTGAATGTTAAAATATGGTACCTCTACCCTTCACAGTGCAACTCTCCACTCACAGCTGCAGCATAAGGTCCCCCTCCTTCCTTTCCAGTTGGTAGTGGCCAAGGGAATGCTGGGAAATGTAGTTCTTTCCCTGCTCCAGTGTTGAGTCTATAGGCAGGGAGCTAACCAAGGAACTACAGCTCCCAGGGCCCCCTGTTGGTTCTCAGCTCCCATGCTAGATCCCTGCCAGCTGCTGCCTCTGCAAATGGTCTGCCCCAAGCAGGTGCTTGCTTTGCTGGTTCCTAGAGCCGCCTCTGACGCCCAGCCAGCCAGCTAGCTGTAAAATCCTTCTTGGTAGCTGTTCTCTACTTGCTTTACCTATAAAGGGTTAAAAAGTTCTCGGGGGGGGGGAAGTGGGCGCCTGACCAAAAGAGCCAATTGGAAGGCTAGAATTTTTTAAAATTGGAAAGAAACTTTCCCTTTGTTAGTGTTCTCTCTGGGCTGCAGGGACCCAGAGCAGCAATGCTATAAGCAGGAATGCTGTGTAAGGTTTGAATCAGGTATGAAAAACTATTTTCCATACCTAGCAGGAGTCATTGGGACAGGAAATGGTTAGGTAGCTGCGATAAGATTTATTTATTTATTTTGGCTCGTGGACTCCTCTGTGCTACCCCCCAGATGCTTTTGTTTTGCTTGTAACCCTTAAGCTGAACCCTCAGGAAAGCTATTTTGGGTGCTTAATTTTTTGAAATTTCTCTTTTAAAATCTAGCAAAAGCCTAAGTTCCAGATGTATTTTCTTCTTTTTTTGTTTTTAATAAAATTTACCTTTTTAAAGAACAGGATTGGATTTTTGGTGTCCGAAGAGGTTTGTGCATGTTGTTTGATTAGCTGGTAGCAACAGCTAATTTCCTTTGTTTTCTTCTCAGTTCTTCCCCAGAGTAGGGGTGAAAGGGCTTGAGGGTACCCCACAGGGCGGAATTCCCAAGTGCTCCTTCCTGGGTCCAAGGGGTTTTTGCATTTGGCTTGGCAAACACTGCCACGACCCAAGGTCAGAGAGAAGCTGTAACCTTGGGAGTTAAAGACAAGCCTGGAGTAGCCAGTATTAATTTTTAGAATCCTTGCAGGCCCCCACCTTCTGTACTTGAAGTGCCAGAGTGGGGAATCAGCATTGACATTCCTCTTTGTTCCATTTTTTAAACATTGTTACTATTTGCTCTTCTCCAGTCCTCTAGGACCTGACTCGTTCTCCATGAGTTCTCAAAGATAATTGCTAATGGTTCTGAGGTTGCTTTAGCCCCTCTTTCCCCCACGCCCCATTGTTAATATTGTGTTGAGTATTAGGTCATTCGTAACCTTTTTAGTAAAGACTGAAGCAAAATAGGCGTTAAACATCTCAGCATTCTTGATGTCCTCAATTAGCTCTTCTTCGTTACTAAGTAGAGGGCCTCTACTTTCCTTTGGGTATGTCTACACTATGGGATTATTCCGATTTTACAGAAACCGGTTTCTGGAAACAGATTGTATAAAGTCGAATGCATGTGGCCAAACTAAGCACATTAATTCGGCGGTGTGCGTCCATGTACCGAGACTAGCTTCAATTTCTGGAGCGTTGCACTGTGGGTAGCTATCCCATAGCTATCCCATAGTTCCTGCAGTCTCCCCCGCCCATTGAAATTCTGGGCTGAGATCCCAGTGCCTGATGGGGCAAAAACAGTGTCACGGGTGAGTCTGGGTAAATGTCGTCACTCAATCCTTCCTCCATGAAAGCAACGGCAGACAATCATTTCGTGCCCTTTTCCCTGGATTGTCTTGGCAGACGCCATAGCATGGCAACCATGGAGACCATTTAGCCTTTTTTCACTGTCACCGTATGTCTACTGGATGGTGCTGACGGACGCGGTACTGCGGTGCTACACAGCAACATCCCCTTGCCTTTTGCAAGTTAGCAAAGATGGTTACTAGTTCTACTATATCATCTGTTGCTTTGCAAGTTGACAATGACATTTACCAGTTATACTGTATTGTCTGCAGCTGTCATGGGTGCTCCTGGCTGGCCTCGGTGAGGTCGGCCAGGGGCGCATGGACAAAAATGTGAATGACTCCCCAGATCATTCTCTTCTTTAAGTTTTGTCTAAAGGTAGAGTCAGTCCTGCCTAGAATATCAGGCAAGTCTACTAAAGAACCAGAGAGGCAAATGGCCGCTCCGGGTCAGAGCCCCAGACATCCCACAGAAATGATGAGCTGCATGCCATTCTAGGGGGTGCCCCTGCAACAACCCCACCCGTTGCTTCCCTCCTCCCACACCCCTCCTGGGCTACCGTGGCAGTGTCCCCCCATTTGTGTGATGAATTAATAAAGAATGCAGGAATTTGAAACAACACTGACTTTATTGCCTCTGCAAGCAGAGCTCAAAGGGGGGAGGGGAGTGCAGCCTCCGGCTGCTATGATATTCCAGGCAGGACTGAATCTCCATTAGACAAAGTTTAAAGAAGAGAATGACCTGGGAGTCATTCCCATTTTTGCCCAGGTGCCCCCAGCCAACCTCACCGACACCAGCCAGGAGCACTCATGGGATGACAATGACAGATATCAGTCATATGGTACCATCTGCTGTCAGGAAGGGAAGGGGATGTTGCTGTGTAGCACTGCAGCACTGCATATGCCAGCAGCACGCAGTAGACACGGTGACATTGAAAAAAGGCAAGAAAGGATTTTTTTCCCTTTGCTTTCATGGGGGGGTGGTGGTGAGGAGTGACGACAAATACCCTGAACCACCCGCGACAATGTGTTTGACCCTTCAGGGTTTGGGAACTCAGCCAAAAATGCAAATGGTGGTTTGGAGCGTGCCAGAACTGCGGGATAGCTACAGTTGTCAGTCGCCCCTCCCTCCCTCCGTGAGCATCCATTTCATTCTTTGGCTTGCCGTTACGCTTGTCTCAGCACTGTGTCGAGTCCCTGTTGTGGCCTCTGTCCATCATAGCCTTGGAGATTTTTTCAAATGTTTTGGCATTTCGTCTATTAGAACGGAGTTCTGATAGAACAGATTCATCTCCCCATACAGAGATCAGATTCAGTATCTCCCGTATGGTGCATGCTGGAGCTCTTATTTGATTCTGGGACTGCATGGTCACCTGTGCTGATCAGCGCTCCACACTGGGCAAACAGGAAATGAAATTCAAAAGTTTGCGGGGCTTTTGCTGTCTACCTGGCCAGTGCATCCGAGTTCAGATTGCTGTCCAGAGCAGTCACAATGGTGCACTGTGGGATAGCTCCTGGAGGCCAATACCGTCGAATTGCAGCCACACTAACCCTAATTTGAAATGGCAATACCAATTTCAGCGCTATTCCCCTCATCAGGGTGGCGTACAGATATCGATATTAAGAGCCCTTCATATTGAAATAAAGGGCTTTGTTGTGTGGATGGGTGCAGGGTTAATTTGGTTTAACGCTGCTAAATTCGAAATAAACTTGTAGTGTAGACCAGGCCTTTGTCTTGTTCTATAAATACATTAGAAGCAAATCTTCCTACTGCCTTTTATGTCTTTTGCTAGATGTAACTTATTTTGTTCCTTAGTCCTTCTGATTTTTCCTTAAATGCTTCTACTATTATTTTATATTCTTCTTTAGCCATTGTCTAGTCCTTTTTAATTTTTTCCCCTTAATTAAAGAGCTCCTGAAGGAGCCACTTTGATCTATCACTGTTCTTCCTATCTTTCCTTTGCATCAGGATAGTTGTCAGTTGTGCCTTTAATATTAAGGGTTGTGATGGATTCTCCATCACTGACCATTTTAAAATCAAGATTGGGTGTTTTTCTAAAAGCTCGCTCTTGGAATTATTTTGGGGATGTTCTCTGGCCTGTGTTCTACAGGAGGTCAGACTTAATCCCAATGGTCCCTTCTGACCTTGGATACCCCTCCCTGCCTGGGACTCCCTTCCTTGCAGTTCAGTGATGGTTCATTACCTTTCAAATGTTCTTGTGGCTGTGAGTAGTGGGGAGGAGAGGTGGTCTTGTAGAGGTCACGGTCTCTTATTTTATGCCCTAACCCCCCCACCCTTTGATGAATATCACACCCCACTGCCACTCCTGCCTGTCCAGGTGTAGCAAAGCTGTCTCCTGTGTACATGAGATTCAAAGCCTCTCAGCTGAATTGCAAATTTTTTGCTTGCACCTTTGGTGCATGTCATGGTTGAGGCATCTTTGGGGATCACATGCAAGGTCTTTGTTGACAGTCCTTTGTGATCTCTAAGGAGCTAGTGTGCGGGCATTCCCCAAAATTACAAAGTATTTCAATAACAAACAGTAAAATTTCATAGCCCCACATACACTGTTGCACAAATTTTTACAGGACAACAATTTTCAGCAAATTATGATTATCGTCCTGCTTTGAGTAGGGGGTTGGACTAGATAACTTCTAAGGTCTCTTCCAACACTAATCTTCTATGATTCTATGACTTTTCAAATGATACCTCACAAGGCATACTTTACACAAAATATATCATAACCATATAAAAGTGGTGAATATGGAACATATTTGAACCTATCTGAAATTTATTTCATATAATCTCATGTCTGAGGATGGCGAAAAGGGCAGGCTGAGAGGAAAAAGTCATTTTGTTTCTGTTGAAATATAGTTAAGTACATTCATGGATGAGGCTTTCTTTTCAGTCTCTATCTGTAGTGTGATAACTGGGGTAGGGTGGTTACCAACACTGTACTAGTTTCCTGGTTTTGTATCTGTAAACTGTGCATGGAAACATCTCTGAATAGTTGTTGGACAAACAACACTGTTGAGGTTTCTGTTCCCAGGCCCGAATCAGCTGTAGCTCATAGACTCATACACTTTAAGGTCAGAAGGGACCAATATGATCATCTAGTCTGACCTCCAGCACAAAGCAGGCCACAGAACCCTACCCATCCACTTCTATAACAAACCCCTAACCTATGTCCGAGTTATTGAAGTCTTCAAATTGTGGTTTGAAGACCTCAAGCTGCAGAGAATCCACCAGCAAGTGACCCGTGCCCCACGCTGCAGAGGAAGGTGAAAAACCTCCAGGGCCTCTGCCAATCTGCCCCGGAGGAAAATTCCTTCCTGACCCCAAATATGGCGATCAGCTAAACCTTGAGCATGTGGGCAAGAATCACCAGCCAGCACTCAGGAAAGAATTCTCTGCAGTAACTCAGATCCCATCCCATCCAACATCCCATCACAGACCATTGGGCATACTTATCTGGCGATAATCAAAGATCAATTGCCAAAATGGAGCTATCCCATCACACTATCCCTTCCATAAACTTATCAAGCTTAGTCTTAAAGCCAGATATGTCTTTTGCCCCCACTACTCCCCTTGGAAGGCTGTTCCAGAACTTCACTCCTCTAATGGTTAGAAACCTTCGTCTAATTTCAAGTCTAAACTTCCTAGTGTCCAGTTTATACCCATTTGTTCTTGTGTCTACATTGGTACTAAGCTTAAATAATTCCTCTCCCTCCCTAATATTAATCCCTCTGATATATTTATAAAGAGCAAGCATATCCCCCCTCAGCCTTCTTTTGGCTAGGCTAAACAAGCCAAGCTCTTTGAGTCTCCTTTCATATGACAGGTTTTCCATTCCTCGGATCATCCTAGTAGCCCTCTCTGAACCTGTTCCAGTTTGAATTAATCCTTCTTAAACATGGGAGACCAGAACTGCACACAGTATTCCAGATGAGGTCTCACCAGTGCCTTATATAACGGTACTAACACCTCCTTATCTTTGCTGGAAATACCTCGCCTGATGCATCTTAAAACAGCATTAGCTTTTTTAACGGCCATATCACTTTGGCAGCTCATAGTCATCCTGTGATTAACCAATACTCCAAGGTCCTTCTCCTCCTCTGTTGCTTCCAACTGATGTGTCCCCAATGTATATCTAAAATTCTTATTATTAATCCCTAAGTGCATGACCTTGCACTTTTCATTATTAAATTTCATCCTATTACTATTACTCCAGTTTACAAAGTCATCCAGATCTTCCTGTATGATATCCCAGTCCTTCTCTGTGTTAGCAATACCCCCCAGCTTTGTGTCATCCGCAAACTTTATTAGCACATTCCCGCTTTTTGTGCCAAGGTCAGTAATAAAAAGGTTAAATAAGATCGGTCCCAAAACCGATCCTTGAGGAACTCCACTAGTAACCTCCTTCCAGCCTGACAGTTCACCCTTCAGTACGACCCATTGGAGTCTCCCCTTTAACCAGTTCCTTATCCACCTTTCAATTTTCATATTGATCCCCATCTTTTCCAATTTAACTAATAATTCCGCATGTGGAACCGTGTCAAATGCCTTACTGAAATCGAGGTAAATTAGGTCTACTGCATTTCCTTTGTCTAAATAATCTGTCACCTTCTCAAAGAAGGAGATCAGGTTGGTTTGGCACCATCTACCTTTAGTAAAACCATGTTGTAATTTGTCCCAATTACCATTGACCTCAATGTCCTTAACTACTTTCTCCTTCAAATATTTTCCCAAGACCTTACATACTACAGATGTCAAACTAACAGGCCTATAGTTACTCGGATCACCTTTTTTCCCTTTCTTAAAGATAGGAACTACGTTAGCAATTCTCCAGTCGTACGGTACCACCCCTGAGTTTACCGATTCATTAAAAATTCTTGCTAATGGACTTGCAATTTCATGCGCCAGTTCCTTTAATATTCTCGGATGAAGATTATCTGGGCCCTCTGATTTTGTCCCATTAAGCTGTTCAAGTTTGGCTTCTACCTCAGATGTGGTAATATCCACCTCCATATCCTCATTCCCATTTGTCATCCTGCCATTATCCCTAAGCTCCTCATTAGCCTTATTAAAACCTGAGGCAAAGTACTTATTTAGATATTGGGCCATGCCTAGGTTATCCGTAACCTCCTTTCTGCAGGTATTCCTATAATAATAATAATAAGAGATATACCTATCTCCTAAAACTGGAAGGGATCTTGAAAGGTCATTGAGTCCAGCCCCCTGCCTTCACTAGCAGGACCAATTTTTGCCCCAGATCCCCAAATGGCCCCCTCAAGGGCTGAACTCACAACCTTGGGTTTAGCAGACCAGTGCTTAAACCACTGAGCTATCCCTCCCACTCAGATTAACTTCTTTCCCCCGACCCCTTCTTGCTATAGTCAACTTTTTCAACTGTAGGGGGTGTCGTGGAAAAGGACCACCATACATGGCCATGCAATGAGAAGATTAACTTGGATACTTAATAGGAAAACAAATCACCAGAGGAAGAGGGTCTGGGCCATTGTATAATGGTCGAGGTCTTGGGTAAATATGGGTCTGATTGGGGCTCGGGACGGATATGATTTTCTGAGATATTGAGGGATGGAGTTACTACGGGAGGCTCAACTAAAGGGGAGGCCGTGGGGGGAGCAAGGGAAGGATGTTTCCATTGGTTCATAAGCGTCTCCCCAGTTGTTATTAGGGCAAGGGCTTCTATCATGTCTGCTGACATAGCAGACTGAGACGAGGACTCACTCGAAGGGGTCGTGGGAGACATTGGTCTACTTGAACTCGAGGAGGGTGAGGAGGCGCCCTGATGGCCACCCCGGTTTTCCTCTGTCTCACTGTCTCCAGATCCTGCCCCACCCCCTGCTTTATCATCCTGACCATATGGGGGAGGGCTAGTAGGGACAGGAGCAGGATTATCAGGCCACTGCCGATATTCCAGGAACAAATCAATTAGCTCATCGAAGGGTGGTGACGGGTAGATCCTTTTCGGGGCAGTCGGTTTTGGGCGCGTTTGGGACGGGCAAAGGGGAACCACGTCTAAGGGGGGAACTGGACATATTTTGAGCACTATCTAATTTTTCCTGTGCCTCTTTAAGTTGGGTTTTTAACTTTTCTTGGGTATCTTTTAAACCCCTAACTTGGGATTCCTGACGTCTTTTACCCATTTCATCATGCCATTCGAAATAAGCATCAAACTGTCCCTGTCCTACAGAGTTAGCAACAAGGGCACCCCGGAGGTGCACAATTCTATCAAGATCAAAACTGCCCTCTACAGGAAATTGCAGTTTTGGGTCATCTCTGGTATACCAGTTCCACTTTTGCAAATATTTACATGTCGACGGGCCACGGTGCACATACATATAAGCAGCAGGAGTGCCTTTTGGACCAGACTCCATTCTTACTTCAGCCTTCTCTCACCCAAACCACTCACACAGGGGAACGCTGATCAGGATTACCACGGTTCTAACACCAATGGAATCTTTGCCTGCCCTGGGCAGGGGAAATGGGAGTAGGCTTTCGCTGACCCGCCAAACAGCAGGTACCTACAAGGAGGGAGGTAAAGGATGGGACGGGCTTCCTTCCGGAGAACCCGCGGTCCCCGCACGCCTGTCGTCAGCCCAGAGCACCAGCTTTAAGCCAACGATGCTTCTGAAGCTACGGACCCAGCGGTACGGTTTTCCTGGGGGCTTCCCTCCTCTCCGAGAAGGGAAGGGAGCTTATGGCTCCAGTGGGCAGAAAAGGGACACTGCGGTCCTTAGAGGACAGTGCTCGAGGAGCGGTCACAGGGTCATAGGTCATGGAAGGGAAGGGAAAAAGACGGGGAAACACACAAGCACCCAACAGGCTAGCCACTTACCAAGGCCTGCCAGCTGGGAAGTTTCACAATCACTCCACACACAGAAGCTCAGCTGTGGGGCTTGCTTTCGAGGCACTCCCAGTCACGAGCTTTCGCTTCGCAGGAGGCTCGGGGCGTCTTCCCACAGCTGCATTCACACTGGCCGCTTGGCCCTCACACACACAGACACAGGCACTTTCTTGACACAGGCGTCAAGGTGAAAAAACCTCAGAACCCCGGATCCCCACCAAACCTAGTAGGAAGGGGATCCCCGATCAATTCCCAGGGCGTACTAGCCCAGGAACGGATCAGGACTCTCCGGACCGAAGGGAGCGTGGTCCGTGGGCTGCCGGCGATACCTTTGAAACCTTAGGAGTCTTTGGAAAGACTTTATACCTTTGAGACTTATGCAACCTGGAAACCTCAGAGAAAGGGCGTCAGGTCTGTCTGATGGCTAAAAGTTCGAACCCAGCTTGTGACTTACCCCAAACTGGAGCCTACAGACCAGTCCTCTGCCAAGCCCCGGTAGAGATTTCAAAAGGTCTCTTACCTTTTAATTGGGCCCTGGGGTTGGAAGGAAACTGCCTGCAGTCCTCCGATCCAGGAGAAGCCCTCTCGTGGGTTCCCGGCCAATGCACCAAAATTGTCGTGGAAAAGGACCACCACCCAGTTGAGTTGATCAGACAGCCTGAGGCTCCTTTATTGATTAATCAGAGAATACATGCATATGCATGGAGAGACGACAGGTCCTCTAGCAAGAGGTAAGTCGCTCTGCCCTACAGCAGTGATACCTGGGTTTATAAAGCCAAAAACCGCACATTACCATATGAACTTATACATCTGAGGATACCATATTTGGTTAATACAATGACATCTTTTAACCATCTGTTAAAAAACAACTACTATTAATATACCGGTTATGAGCTAATTTGCAAGCCTGCTCTTTGTTACTTCCCCTTTTTACGGGTTTTTGTAATTGTCAGGACTTTGACACCTGGTTTCCACCTACTTGCGGTTTCAGCAGCTGTGTTCTGAAGCAAATTTTGAGGAACTTGGGTCCAAAAATACCTATGGGTGTACCTTTGGTCAAATGATCATGAGTTATATTTTATGCCCACACAAGCAACTTAATAAACCATAATAAACTAAAAGCTGTTATAACTTAACAGATTTTCTGGTTCCCCTTTATCCAATTCTAGTTCCTCTTTTTGGGGCCCTGACCACATTTTTTTGCCTCAGCGTGCCCTTTGTACAGAAAAACAAGTTTAGCAGGAGTTAAAACTCTTGCTTCTAGCTAAGGGCCTACTCTTACTTTATTCTCAGAAAAAAGCCTGGGGCCTTGGGTAAGGTGGGGTCGGGGGGGGGGGGTTTCCCTATCAGGGGTGTGTGTGTGACCCACAGTGAGATGGAGTTTCTTTCTCTTGCTGTCTCTCACCTGGGGGCATGTAAACACACCTTGAACATGTGGTTTGTTCTCCATACAGTTCAGGAGCTGTCTCTTTAGTGGCTCCAAAATGGTTCTGCAATCATTTGAATTTGGAGTCACTCTCAGACATAACAGGAGCTTGAACCCAAGCACCTCCAAATGCTCCTGGCAACTGAAGGGGCCATGACTGCTCGCTGCTGCTGTTGCAGCAACCTTCACACCCTCAGGGAAAAGTAGCTTCACCTCTACCAAACCTTCTACCATCAAGCACCCATCCAGTAACCTGGGAAATTTATACACCACCTCTGGGTGCCTGTGAGCAGCAATACTTTCCCTCTCACAAGCACAGAGTCTGAGTGTAGAAAAGAAACTTTTAATAAAAGGGGGGAAGTAACTGCATTAATTTGGGAAAACACTGCAACCAGGGTTCATAAACCATGCGTAAAAGACCCACCCCTAAGTAGGTTGGGCAGCATCTTTTCCTCTCAGGTTCTTAAGTCCAGCAACCGAAAAGTCCTTTTCATGTGCCCGACCCTTCTCTGCACCCCACTCACAGTTGCTGTCCTTGGTCAGTGCGGAGCCAGAGTTCAGAGGTGTGTCTTCAGAGTTCACATCCCACCCTGGGTGGAGATGGGTGTTAAGAGGCACCTTACTCACTCCACTGCTTATTCTCTGCCAGCCACTCCTGAGGCCCAGACCCACTGATCCCCTGCTCACCACTCTCACTGCACCTCTCCCCAGCACCCTTGCTGGCTACTCACTGCACCTGTCTGCCTCAGCAGCCACTTGCTCGCCAGCTGTCAGTCAGTCACCTTCTGCTGCCACCTTCTTCTCACATTGCAACATCAATCTCTCAGTGATTTTTAGGTCTTAGGAGGCAGAACAGAAACACAGTCTGCCACAACTAATTTCAGCTCTGATTTAACATAACAAAGAAACTCTCAATGAAATGCATTTAGTCCATTCTTTGAAGGGAAAAGAGAATAGGTTAAACTAGTCCAGGAAGGACCCTGGGGGGAAGAATCCACATCTTCAGACTAGGATATCTGTTCTTCCTTCTCTTATTTTCATATGGCTTTGGCGTTCGAGCCCATGGCTTAATTAGGTTCTTTCCGCCAAGGGTGACCGGGAGGGCTTAAGGCCCCAGCACACCAAGCGCGTGCTTGGGGCGGCATGCAGCGGGGGGCACTCTGCTGGTCACCGAGAGGGAGGCAGGTGGCTCCGGTGGACCTCCCGCAGGCGTGCCTGCGGAAGGTCCGCTGGTCCCGGGGCTTCGGTGGAGCATCCGCAGGCACGTCTGTGGGAGGTCCACCGGAGCTGTGGGACCGGCAGAGCACCCCCTGCGGTGTGCCACCGTGCTTGGGGCCGTGAAATGGCTAGACCCGCCCCTGATGGTGACCCCCTCATTTGGGACCGGTTAAGCACAGTCCAACTTGCCTGTATTCCTACAATAGTTACAACACTGGTAACAGCATTTCACCTTGGATTCAGTACTAAAGTGATTTGTGACCCAATACCAGCCAAAGTTGATTACTTTCAGCAAAACTCTGCTCTACTTGCTGGATATCTAAACAGAGCAGGAGCAAACTGTATTTACATAAACACACCCACAGTCTCTCCCCCTCCCAGCTAGCTGTCAGGGAAGAATTCATTCAGACCCTGCTTTGACCTATATGGTCTTGTTTGGGTTCTGCTGCCATGTAGGCTTCTCCAGCCACTTGTGGTGCCTCTACCACTCTGCACAGAATAGCCTGGGCTTCAGCAGCCAGTTGTGAAGCACTGGGTGGGGCCTGTGGTTTTAATCCCCATGTCTGAACTATGGGCATTGGGCTCCACCAAGGGTCTGTAGACAGTTTGTAGACCCTGCCTGAGACACAGATTCTGATCCCAAATCCTGCCCCTGGTCCCTGTCTAGAATAACCACGTGTCAAGCCCAGCTGAATTTTTCTTGCTGCAAACTCTCTGTTCAGGGAATTGTTCCACAGCCCCATGGGCCTTCCTATAGAATGACTCCACAGTTCCCATGGTTCTTAAAGGAACAGGTTTCCTTGCCCTGTCCTGGAACACCACAAGGAGAACACACTTCAGCCCAGGCATCAAGCCCCTTAATATCCAGGATCCCCTGCAGGGGAGAATAGTGAGGGGGCATTCAGGGTCACGTGCCCCCCTCAGATTGCTCGGTCACATAGTGCAACTGGGCTCCCTCTCTTAGGAGCTGATGACTTGGTGAGCTGCACCAGGCAGGAAGAGACAGAGGCAGAAAGAACAGCTGGAAGCTGCAGGGAGGGGAAAGGTCAGGGAAAGTGTGGGCCCCTAACTGAATGAGGGAGGTAACCTAGTGACAGAGGATGTGGAAAAAGCTAATTTACTCAATGATTTTTTTGCCTCTCTCTTCACGAACAAGGTCAGCTCCCAGACTGCTGCACTGGGCAGCACGGTATGGGGAGGAGGTGACCAGCCCTCTGTGGAGAAAGAACAGGTTGACTATTTAGAAGAGCTGGACATACAGAAGTCCTTGGGTCCAGATCTAATGCATCCAAGAGTACTGAGGGAGTTGGCTGATGTGATTGCAGAGCCATTGGCCATTTCTCTGAAAATTTGTGGCACTTTGGGGAGGTTTCAGATGATTGGAAAAAGACAACTATAGTGCCCATATTTAAAAAGGGAAGAAAGAGAACCTGGAGAACTACAGACCAGTCAGCCTCACATCAGTCCTCGGCAAAATCATGGACCAGGTCCTCAAGGAATCCATTCTGAAGCACTTGGAGGAGAGGAAGGTGATCAGGAACAGTCAGCATGGATTCACCAAGGGCAAGTCATGCCTGACCAATCTGATTTCCTTCAAAAGGGGTGTGGAAAAATTGGAAGAGAGTCCAGCGGTGGGCAATGAAAATTATTAGAGGCTTGGGGCACATGACTTGCGAGGAGAGGCTGAAGGAAATGGGCTTATTTAGTCTGCGGAAGAGAAGAATTAGGGGGGATTTGATAGCAGCCATCAACTACCTGAAGCAGGTTTCCAAAGAGGATGGATCTAGACTGTTCTCAGTGGTACCAGATGACAGAACAAGGAGCAATGGTCTCAAGTTGCAGTGGGGGAGGCTTAGGTTGGATATTAGGAAACACTATTTCACTAGGAGGGTGGTGAAGCACTGGAATGGGTTCCCTAGGGAAGTGGCGGAATCTCCTTCCTTAGAGGTTTTTAAGGTCTGGCTTGACAAAGCCCTGGCTGGGATGATTTAGTTGGGGTTGGTCCTGCTTTGAGCAGGGGGTTGGACTAGATACCTCCCGAGGTCTCTTCCAACCCTAATCTATGATTCTATGAGGGGGCGCTGCTTTCTCAGGGGGAGACTGCTGTGGGAGGCATGACTGAAGCTGTTCTGAGGTTGTGCCCCCACACTATCATCAGGCATGGGTTGTCTCTGTTCCCCAGTCTCATGAGATTCCTGCCAGCCCTGATCATAGTGCTGTGATAGGCATCCAGCTTCCATTCTCTGGTTTGCCAGTCTTCCTGAAGCCTGATGAGACTGTTTGAGGCATGCCTCAGTGTGATGTTATTGACATGAACTGTGCCCATATAAGCAGCAAAGAGTCCTGTGGCAACTTATAGACTAACAGATGTTTTGGGGCATGAGCTTTCGTGGGTGAATACCCACTTCGTCAGATGCACCCATATAGATCATTGTTGCAACCAGGGTCCTATGGTTGCACCAAGTTTTGTACAGAGAAGGTCAAGTGGGGTGTCTATGGAAAGGTTGTAGTTTGCTGGTTATGACTATACTGTCTGTACGTGTGTATCATTCTTGTATTTGAAGTTATGAATATTGGCTATGTATTTGTATCTCAATGTGTTTTGATTCTAAGTAGCCTCGGTGAAGCATTTGGTTAGCTTCTTGAGAAAGGACTATTCTCAATAAGTGCTGAATCAAGAAACACTTAACTGACAGTGGACTTCGAGAGACGCCCATCCCCATCTGAGCTTTCCTAGGAACATTCAAACTAACATGTAAACAATGGCGTCGGCCTGCAAAAAGCTGAATCATTCATGGACATGTGACTTGCTCAGGTGGCTACAAACTCCATCTTGTTGCTCTGACTCTGCACAGAAGAACAAAGAGGTTTCCACCCACAAGAGAGAGAATATAAAAGGCCCTGGAAGCCCCTCCATTTTGTCTTCAGCTGGCTTAAGAGATGGCCTCTCCACCCCAAAGAGATTCCTGAAAGAAACTGGAAGAAAGGACAGTAACTGTGAATGACTGCTGGACTCAGACTAGGAAGGAGTCCAGTCTGTGAAAGAAGCTTATTGGAACATCTCTGGGGGTAAGATTTCATCTGTATTCAGTTTCTTAATGTATTAGATTTAGACTTGTGTGTTTTGTTTTATTTTACTTGGTAACTTACTTTGTTCTGTCTGTTATTACTTGGAACCACTTAAATCCTACTTTTTATACTTAATACAATCACTTTTGCTTATTAATTAACCCAGAGTAAGTAATAAATACCTCGGGGAGCAAACAGCTGTGCATATCTCTATCAGTGTTATGGGGGGCAGACGTTTTACGAGTTTACTCTGTATAAGCTTTATACATAGTAAAACGGATTTATTTGGAGTTTGGGTCCCATTGGGAGAGGGGTGTCTGGGTGCTAGAGACAGGAACACTTGCTAAGACATTTTCAGTTAAGTCTACAGTTTCAGGGGCTTACATCAGATCCTGGGTCTGTGTTGCAGCAGATTGGCATAACTGGCTCAACAAGACAGGGTTCTGGAGTCCCAAGCTGGTAGAGAAAACGGACTCAGAGGTAGTCTCAGCACATCAGATGACAGTCCCAAGGAGGTTTCTGTGACCCAACCCATCATAAAACCAACACCTCAGTATAAGAAAAAGGTTCTCTTGATCCCAAAGAATCAAGCCCCAGACCCAGGTCAACATACACATCAGATCTTACCCACAAATCACGCTGTTGCCAATCCTGTAGAATCTAAAATCTAAAGGTTTATTCATAAAGGGAAAAAGGTAAAGATAAGAGCTAGAATTGGTTAAATGGAATCAATTACATACAGTGATGGCAAAGTTCTTAGTTCAGGCTTGTAGCAGTGATGGAATAAACTGCAGGTTCAAATCAAGTCTTTGGAGTACATCCCCCTCTGGGATGGGTCATCAGTCCTTTGTGCAGAGCTTCAGTTTGTAGCAAAGTCCCTCCAGAGGTAAGAAGCAGAACTGAAGACAAGATGGAGGTGAGGCATCAGCCTTACATAGGCTTTTCCAGGTGTAAGAACACTTCTTTGTTCTTACTGTGGAAAATTACAGCAAATTGGAGTCTGCAGTCACATGGGCAAGTTCCTGCACACCCTGCTGAGTCACAAGGCGTATCTGCCTCCTCTCAATGGGTCAGTTGTGTAGCTGATGGTCCTTAATGGGCCATCAAGCAGGCTAAGCAGAGCTAACACCCACTTGTCTGGGGTGTCACCCAGAACTACAGCACCAATTTGAAATACAGACAGTATAGAGCCAATACTTATAACTTCAACTACAACATGATACAGACATACAGACAGCATAATCATAACCAGCAACCCATAACCTGGTCCAAGACACCTTATATGACCTGCTTTACTTAAGATTCGGTGCCACTACAGGACCTTGGTTGCAAACGATGTTCTATATAGTCCCAGTTTATATCAATAACATCACAGTTGGGTATTGGCAGAGGCCCCTTGCCTACTACAGTGCCAGCTTTTTCTGCCCACTGTTGCTGCCCATAGCTGAACGAGAGTTGTTTGAGTTTCTGTTGTTCTGCCACCTACTTCAGCTGCTGAATAATGGGAGCACAACGTCCTCCATTCTTTTCTCCCCTTATTTCAGGACCTGTTGCTGCTATTGTTGATCACATTCATCCTTCAGGGTATGGCTACATTTGGAATTTTAAAGCGCTGCCGCGGCAGCGTTTTGAAGTGTGAGTGTAGTCGGAGCGGCAGCGCTGGGAGAGCTCCCAGTGCTGCATGTAAACCACATCCTTTACTGGTGTAGCGTGCAGCGCTGGGAGCCGCGCTCCCAGCGCTGCCGCCCTGATTACACTGACACTTTACAGCGCTGTATCTTGCAGCGCTCGGGGGGGGTGTTTTTTCACACCCCTGAGCGCGAAAGTTGCAGCGCTGTAAAGTGTGAGTGTAGCCATGGCCTCAGGCTGAACATGATACAGTAACTCCTCACTTAACATTGTAGTTTTGTTCCTGAAAAATGCAACTTTAAGTGAAACGATGTTAAGCGAATCCAATTTCCCCATAAGAATTAATGTAAATAGGGGGGGTTAGGTTCCAGGGAAATTTTTCTTTTTTGCCAGACAAAAGGCATCATATACATTTTAAACAATTTTAAACAAACAATTTAATACTACGCTGGGTGTGGAGTAGTGTGCATGTGCTGTGTGTTACAAACATACTGGACATACAGTACAGTACAATAGTGAGAGGTGCCCCTGCCTTACCCCACACAGGCACAGCCCACTGACACTGGAGATGAGGCAGGCAAGGAGGCTGAAGGTGTTGTAGGCTAGGAGAAGCACATTGAGCAGCAGCAGCAGCAGCTTCCCCTACTCTGCAAGCACCAGGGCCTGGGGGGGGCTCAACTCTCAGCCCACCCACTTCCCCCCTTCCCCCAAACCTCCATCCCTGACCGGCCTCTTCTCCCCCCACCACCTCCCCCTTTATTTTGCATGCTGGGTGCTCGCTCCTCCCCCGCCCTCCCCTCCCTTCTAAACACCAAAAGCCAGCTGATTGCCTGGGGCAGGAGGTAGGGAAGGGAAGGGGAATCCTGCACAATGAGTCCTCACTCCTCCCTCCCCCACCCCCAAAACGCCGCAAGCCAGCTGATTGCCGCAGGCAGAAGGCGGGGGAAGAGGGGGAAGGTGCTGATCCATGGGGTCTGCCGGTGGGCAGGAGGTGCTGTGGGGAGAGGGGGGGGCATAGGGAGGCTGCCAGCTGTGGAGAAAGCAGGCAGCCAAACAACGTAAGGGTGGAGGATTGCACAACTTTAAATGAGTATGCTCCCTAGTTGATCAGCAACGAAACATTGTTAACCAGGACGACTTAAAGTGAGGATTTACTGTACCTGCATCACCACCACATGTAAGCTGATGCACCAAATCGTCAAGCAGGGCATCACATGAAGCTGCCAACAGGGGCATAATCTGTTCCTCTCTTCAGGGACAGGTTTATTTTTTAAAACCAAAAGAGTCCAACATAAATCAAACAGAGAAACTTATATCTGCTGCCTGGCACTTTTCCCAGATCCTTTCTCCAACCTGCTTGTGCTGCTCCAAGAGCAGAGGGGCAGTTCACACCTTGTCAGGGCAGGTATGGGACAAACCCAGCCAAGCCTCACAGGAACAATGGACACTGGCCTCGGCAGCAACAAAAGAATCTGTTGGACCCTTGAGGGAGTCACCCCCCTTCCTTTCCTTTGGGCAGTTTGGGACTGTGATGAGGTAATGCTCACCTGACTCTGAAGGGGGGAGGGCAAAGGCAAGAGGAAAGAAAGGACATGATAAAAGGGAGAGACATTTTGCCAGGCTCTCTCTCTTCCACCTACATCTACAGACACCAGCACCAAGTGATGGAAACACTGATCAAAGGAGAAAGCCTGGCTGAAGGGTAACCAGTCAGCCTGTGGTGAGAAGTATCTAAGGCCTGGTCTACACTACGTGTTTATACTGAATTTAACAGCGTTAAACCGATTTAACCCTGCACCCGCCCACACAACGAAGCCCTTTATATCGATATAAAGGGCTCTTTAAACTGGTTTCTGTACTCCTCCTTGATGAGGGGAGTAGCGCTGAAATCGGTATTGCCATGTTGGATTAGGGTTACTGTGGCCACAATTCGACGGTATTGGCCTCTGGGCGGTATCCCACAGTGCACCATTGTGACCACTCTGGACAGCAATCTGAACTCGGATGCGCTATCCAGGTAGACAGGAAAAGCCTCACGAACTTTTGAATTTCATTTCCTGTTTGCCCAGCGTGAAGCGCTGATCAGCACGGGTGGTGATGCAGTCCCAAATCCAACAAGAGCTCCAGCATGGACCGTACGGGAGATACTGGATTTTATCGCTGTATGGGGAGACAAATCTGTTCTATCAGAGCTCCCTTACAGAAGACGAAATGCCAAAGCATTTGAATAACATCTCCAGGCTATGATAGACAGAGGCCACAGCAAGGACTCAACACAGTGCTGTGTGACAACCGAAACGGAGAGCCAAAGAATCTAATGGACGCTCATGGAGGGAGGGAGTGGGGACTGAGGACTCCAGCTATCCCACAGTGCCTGCAGTCTCCGAAAAGGATTTGCATTCTTGGCTGAGCTCCCAATGCCTGAAGGGTCAAAAACATTGTTGCCAGTAGTTCAGGGAATATGTCGTCAATTTAGCCCCCCTCCCCGCCTCAAAGAAAATGGAAAAAAATAGTTTCTCGCCTCTTTTCAATGTCACCGTATATCTACTGGATGCTGTTGGTAAACAGGGTGCTGCAGCGCTAAACTGCAGCATCCTCTCCTCTCCCCGGTGGCAGACGGTACGGTACAAAATTACTGATAGCTGTCCTCGTTGTCATCCTGTGAGTGCTCCTGGCTGGCTTCGGTGAGGTCAGCCGGGGACACCTGGGCAAAAATGGGAATTACTCCCAGTCATTCCCTTCTTTAAGCTTTATGTCCTGGAGATTCAGTCCTGGCAGATGGTGGAATAGGGCTGGTAACCATCCTCATCATAGCAGCGGGAGGCTGAGCTCCTCTCCCCACTCACCATTTTCATGTCTAATGGAGATGTCCTGCCTGGACTATCATAGCAGCTGGAGGCTGCCGCCTCCTCATTTTATCTCACTAAAAAGTCAGTGTTTCTTATTCCTGCATTCTTTATTACTTCATCACACAAACAAGGGGACACTGCCACGGTAGCCCAGAAGGGTTGCGGGAGGAGGGAAGCAAAGGGTGGGGTTGTTGCAGAGGCACCTCCTAGAATGGCATGCAGCTCATCATTTTGGCAGGATATCTGGGGCTCTGACCCAGAGCAGTTGTGCTCTCTAGTAGACTTGCCCCATATTCTAGGCAGGACTGACTCTATTTTTAGATAGAACATAAAGAATGGAATGACCTGGGAAATCTTTCCTATTTTTGTCCATGCACCCCCAGCCGACTTCAGCCTGGCCAGCCAGGGGCACTCATGACAGCAGCAGATGGTACAATATGATTGATAACCATCATTGCCAATTTCCAAAGCAGCAGACAGTGCAATAGGGCTGATAACCATCTCTGCTACCTTGCAAAGGCAAGGGGATGCTGCTGTGTAGCACTGCAGTACCGTGTCTGTCAGCAGCATCCAGTAGACATACAGTGACAGTGACAAAAGGCAAAATGGGCTCCATGGTTACCATGCTATGGCATCTGCCAGGGCAATCCAGGGAAAAAGGGCGTGAAATGATTGTCTGCCGTTGCTGTCACGGAGGAAGGAATGAATGACGACATTTACCCAGAATCACCCGCAACACTGTTTTTTGCCCCATCAGGCATTGTGATCTCAACCCAGAATTCCAATGGACGGGGGAGACTGCGGGAACTATGGGATAGCTACCCACAGTGCAAAGCTCTGGAAATCGACGCTAGCCTCGGTACATGGATGCACACTGCCGAATTAATGTGCTTAGTGTGGCCGCGTGCACTCGACTTTATACAATCTGTTTTACAAAACCAGTTTCTGTAAAATCGGAATAATCCCGTAGTGTAGACATACTCTTAAGTTGTAAGGGCACTGAAAGTGTTAAGATCAGCTTAGAATGCATTTTGCTTTTATTTCATTTGACCAAATCTGACTTGTTATGCTTTGACTTATAATCACTTAAATCTACCTTTATAGTAAATAAATCTGTTTGTTTATTCTACCCAAAGCAGTGCGTTTGGTTTGAAGTTTGTCAGAGACTCCCCTTGGGATAACAAGCCTGGTACATATCAATTTCATTGTTAAATTGATGAACTCATATAAGCTTGGAGCATCCAGCGGGCATAACTAGGCACTGCAAGACGGAGATTCCTAGGGTTGTGTCTCGGACCAGAGATATTGGCTAGTGACATTCGCTTGCAAGTGCTGGGAGCAGCTCACATGCCAGAGGCTGTGCGTGAACAGACCAGGAGCGGGGATTCTCACAGCAGATCAGGGCAAGGCTGACTCCCAGAGTCAAGGATTGGAGTGACCTAGCAGATCACTAGTCTGGATAACACCAAAGGGGAACATCACAGTCGTGCAGTGAGCAAAGGTATATGTACGGCTTGTTACTCCAAGGGTACATCTACACTACAGGATTATTCCGATTTTACATAAACCAGTTTTGTAAAAGAGATTGTATAAAGTCGAGTGCATGCGGACACACTAAGCACAATAATTCAGCAGTGGGCATCCATGTTCCGAGGCTAGCGTCGATTTCTGGAGCGTTGTACTGTGGGTAGCTATCCCATAGCTATCCCATAGTTCCTGCAGTCTCCCCTGCCTATTGGAATTCTGGGTTGAGATCCCAATGCATGATAGTGCAAAAACAGTGTTGCAGGTGATTCTGGGTAAATGTCGTCACTCATTCCTTCCTCTGTGAAAGCAATGGCAGACAATCATTTCACGCCCTTTTTCCCTGGATTGCCCTGGCAGATGCCATAGCATGGCAACCATGGAGCCTGTTTTGTCTTTTGTCACTGTATGTTTACTGGATGCCGCTGACAGACGCAGTACTGCAGTGCTACACAGCAACATTTGCCTTTGCAAGGTAGCAGAGATGATTACCAGCTGTTTTGTACTGTCTGCTGTGTCATTGTAAATTGGCAATGAGACGATGGTTTTCAGTTGTTCTGTACCGTCTGCTGCTGTCATGGGTGCTCCTAGCTGGCCTCGCTGAGGTCGGCCAGGGGCACAAAGACAAAAATGGGAATGCCTCCCTGGGTCATTCCATTCTTTATGTTTTATCTAAAAATAGAGTCAGTCCTGCCTAGAATATGGGGCAAGTGTACTAGAGAACCAGTGTACCAGAGAACCAGAGAGCATAGCTGCTCCTTGTCAGATCCTGCAGAAATGATGAGCTGCATGCCATTCTAGGGGATGCCCCTGCAACAACCCCACCCGTTGCTTCCTTTCTCCCCCAACCCTCCTGGGCCACCGTTGCAGTGTCCCCTCATTTGTGTGATGAAGTAATAAAGAACACAGGAATAAGAAACATTGACTTTTTAGCGAGATAAAATAAGGAGGCGGCAGCCTCCAGCTGCTCTGATAGTCCAGAATCTTTTCTTTAGACACAAAAGGCAGGGGGCTGATAGAGCTCAGCCCCCAATGGCTATGATGATGAGGGTTACCAGTTGTTCTGTTCCATCTGCTGGGAATGACCAGAAGTCATTCCTATTTTCACCCAGGCACCCCCAGCCGACCTCACCAAGGCCAGCCAGGAGCACTCACATGAGAAGGAGAAGAGATATCAGCCCTTTTGCACTGTACCATCTGCCATCAGGGAGAGGATACTGCAGTTTATCACTGCAGCACTCAGTCTACCAGCAGCATGCATTAGACATAGGGTGACATTGAAAAAAGTCAAGAAACATTTTTTTCCCTTTTCTTTCACAGGGAGGAGGGGGGTAAATTGACAAGATATACCTGAACTACCCCAGACAACGTGTTTGACCCTACAGGCATTGGGAGCTCAGTCAAGAATGCAAATGCTTTTCGGAGACTGCAGACACTGTGGGATAGCTGGAGTCCTCAGTACCCCCTCCCTCCCTCCAGAGCGTCCACTTGATTCTTTGGCTTTCCATTACGCTTCTCACGCAGCACTATGCTGTGGACTCTGTATCATAGCCTGGAGATGTTATTCAAATACTTTGGCATTTCGTCTTCTGTAACGGAGCTCTGATAGAACAGATTTTTCTCTCAATATAGTGATCAGACCCAGTATGTCCCGTATGGTCCATGCTGGAGCTCTTTTTGGATTTGGGACTGCATCGCCACTCGTGCTGATCAGAGGTCCATGCTGGGCAAACAGGAAATGAAATTCAAAAGTTCGTGGGGCTTTTCCTGTCTACTTGGACAGTGCGTCCGAGTTCAGATTGCTTTCCAGAGCGGTCACAATGGTGCACTGTGGGATACAGCCCGGAGGCCAATACCGTCGACTTGCATCCACAGTAACCCTAATCCGACATGGCAATACCGATTTCAGCGCTACCCCTCTTGTTGGGAAGGAGTACAGAAATCAGTTTAAAGAGCCCTTTATATCGATATTAAGGGCCTTGTTGTGTGGACGGGTGCAGGGTTAAATCGGTTTAACACTGCTAAATTTGGTTTAAAAGCATAGTGTAGACCAGGCTCAAGTGTTTTTCACACTTTAAGCACTGATATTTGTGATTTTAAGTGAGTCTTAAGTGCAGTGGTTAAGAAAAGTCAGGAGGAGGTCACAGTTTTGTTATTTTCTGTTTGTTTATTTTGGGTGTGGGAAATAAGCACAAGAAAACAGAAAAATGCCCAGTGAGGCAGCTACAAAACTGGAGCTGGCCAGAATGGAAGTGGAAGAGAAGGTAAAGGACCACGAGTTTCAAATGTGGCAGGCAGAAATGAGCTTAAAAGAAGCAGCTGCAGCCAGGGAAACTATGGACGCGGAGGCAGAGGCAGTCAGATAAGAAGCTGCACACAGTAGGGCTATGGAAGAAAAAGAGAGAGAGAACACCAACTGGACCTGCTGGAGAAGCAGAACCAGAACCCCAGGACCCCAACAACTCCCATCAGTCCAAAAATCCACAAATGGGAACACTTATGTCCTGCATACAGTGAGACCGATTATATTGCTGAATATCTGATTATCTTCGAAAGGCTGTGTGTAATACATGAAATCCCTGATGGTAAGAGTTCTTACACTGATTGTAAAAGTAACTGGTAAAGCTTGAAATGTATTCAGTGGAATGCCTAATGAAGATGCTTTAGAGTATTGTAAATTTAAAGATACTGTTTTGTGAAGTTTTCAGATTACCCCTGAAACATAGAGAGTTAAATTTAGGAATCTTCAGAGGGATATTGAGATGAGTAATGGGGAATATGTAAACAAAATGAAAGATTTGTTGGTATAATGGGTGAGGGGTAAAGAGGTGGCAAGTTTTTAGGGAATGTTGGATCTTGTTGCTCAAGAGCATTTCCTAAGCATACGTAAAGCTGATGTAAAGCAGTGTCTATGGGACAAAGATGTACAGTCTGATGCCTTTAAACAGAATCAGGCGTCTATTGAGGCCAGGCCACATAAAGAGGGTTTAAAACTGGTGGGAAGGGAGGATCCCATTTGGCCCTAGGAAGAGAGAAGGGGGCTGGGAGACTAAACAGTCTCTTACCCAAAAACATTCCTCTATTGGTAACTCCTATCCCAAATCTCCTGTAAAAGTAGAAGAGTCCAAAAGATGCTATCAGTGTAATTCCACTGATTGCCTGAGGAATAAATGCCCTTTGCTAGGAGGATGCAGGCAAACAATAGCTCATGTTAGTTCTGCTGTCCTCAACACAGAACCCCCCCAAGCAATTGAAACCTATCATATTGGGTTCTGGCTGGCTGCCCTGCCAGTCACTGGTTACTCTCCCGCTGGCTTTCCGCTCTGGCTGCCTGCTTGCCACTTCTGCCAGCCACCTGCCTCTCTGCTGTGACCACTGCAGGTCAGTTGCTTAGTGATTTATAGCTTTTTGCAGGCTGGGTAGAAACACTTTCCCACCAGAAGTGACCCTTAGCTGACATTTGAGTACTTTAGAATAACAAAAGGCTCCTAACAAAACCTATTTAGCTCTGTCTTTCAACAGTGGGGAGGAACAGGTTAAACCAGACCAGGACTCTGACATTTGACCCCGTGACTTAACAAGGTCCTTTCATCTGAGGGTGACCCTGCAGTGTCACCCTCAGAAGCACACTGGATCTTTCTCAGGGGACAAGCTAATATGCGGTGTTTATTAAGAATACAGTAGCAAAGCAGCTAACATATGCTCACATAAACACACATACACACATTGTACCGCCAGTAGATGTTATAGTTACCAGTCCAGGGTCTGGATCAATCTAGTGGCCAGCTCAGTTATCACAGGTAGGGAGGAGCCAGGTTCTGTCGGTTGCAGCATGATGCTTTGGGAGAAGTCTTGGCAGGATGAACCCAAAGCCCCTTAGCTCTGGCCTATCTTTTATAGCAACAAATCCTCATATAAGCCTATGAACTCTGCTGTGTCATGCTTGAATCATTAATTACAAACTAATTGTTTTCACAGTTTCTCTTTCATCATCTGCATGTTCTTTTCACACCTATTCTCCATTTCCTTATCTCATATCTTGTTCTTGATTTAGGGCGGATGCCTTTGCACTTTAGGGTCGTCACTCTGCACTCTTGTCCAGCCATCAGGATATCAGTGTAATGATGCTGGCATATTGTATTTTTACTTCCTCCTCATTTACACACAGAACACTACAATAATTTTTAAAAGCAAACTTCTGACAGGACAGAACAATTCTATCAAGGCAGAATAAAACAGAGCAATCTCCAATCTTACTAAATCTGTATGGAACATTAATGTACAAACTTGCATTAAAAGAATTTCATCAAGTAACCTTATCATAAAGGATAAAACAATTTTGTCCCCTGTGAGGGAAAATTTAGCAGGCCTTAATCTTTAGTCAAGGCCCTGAGTTTGGTCAAGCTTGCTTACAGGCCTTGAACTAAGATCCTGCTTGTTTCTGTGTACAAGGGGCAGCAGGAGTCAGAGTGGAAAAGTCCTCAAGCAGAACAATTTGCAGTAGTCAAGCTTATGAAATATATAACGGCAACAGTTATGTTAGAAAGGTCGCTGACCGCAAAAGAACAGACAGTGAATAACAGGAGGAGCCTAGTGGGGGAGGCGCTTGTTTTTTGCTTCTGGCCTGTATTAATTTTGCAATGTATTCCAAATAAGATAATTGAAATGGAAGTATGTTTAATTTGTCTGTGGTTTTAAGCTTTAAAAAGCTTGTGTGATCCTGGAATCGGGAGGACAGCTCCTTTAGCTGCCACCCTCCTGTGTGCTTGTAATCAATAAAGGGCCTCAGGCTGATCTGATTGAAAACACAACGCGTGGATCGATTTTTTTCCACATCACCCAAATCAATGTTACCATACATTGTGCCCCTTTTGATCCTTCAAGAACAATTCTTGAATGGATCACATTCAACATAGCTGTTTTAAAGCAATGTTCTGTGTAACAATATGGGCTTCAGGCTTCAATTTCAAGAACATTCTTTTCATTTAACAGCACATAAAACACATTATAATAAACTATATTAATACAAAAAACGATTATGGGATAAATTACAGTATTCAGGACTGGTGTTCATGGGGGGGACAAACCTTTAAAATATTGTTTGTTTGCCATTATTTTTGTGTTAGTAGCATCTAGTACCCCCAGCTTCTAATTTAATTTTAATTAAAGGCTGCCCATCCCTCCTGGCTGCCAAGCAAATACAATAACTTTCAGTAGTTTTCACTGAAATAACGCTGGGGCAGCTATACTTTCATTGGGCCTTTACCGTACATTAACATACTGACCATAATTTAACTTACTCTTTACCTTCATTTCTACATGCTTATTCACATTGGTTTGAAACACAAATGCTTCAATCAAATCAATTACAAGTGGTTCCAAAATTCACACATCTATACCTTTTGACCATTTTACCAAAACACCATATAACCCTCCTGTTATTAAATCGTCCTTTCATTCCTGTTACAAATTTCTTGAGGACCCGGGGGGTCCCAAGTGCAAGGCAAAAGGGCCTCCCATGCCCCTCCTGGTATCCTTATTTGTAGTCTTGCCTTCCCTAGGCTTTTTTGCCCAATGTTTGGGAGTGTTTCAGCCTAAAATGAATTGTCTAATATATGGAGATATCCTATCTCATAGAATTGGAAGGCACCAAGTCCAGCCCCTGTCTTCACTAGCAGAACCAAGTACTGATTTTTTCCCCCCAGATCCCTAAGTGACCCACTCAAGGATTGAACTC
Organism: Gopherus flavomarginatus; assembly: GCF_025201925.1. Classification (NCBI taxonomy): domain Eukaryota; kingdom Metazoa; phylum Chordata; order Testudines; family Testudinidae; genus Gopherus; species Gopherus flavomarginatus. The sequence goes on along the minus strand of NC_066618.1, from coordinate 2,420,182 downwards.
ACAACCCTGGGTTTAGCAGGCCAATGCTCAAACCACTGAGCTATTTTGCAAATCTTGGTGCAATTTTCTCTTTTTATTTTGCATTTAGCCAATTTGAGGAACACCTCATTACAGATTTTCCATAAGAGCCAAACTGCGGCTGTCTTTCTTTTCATTGGTATCGATGGCTTATATATCAATAAATATTGGGCCAATATATCTTCCAGATCTAAAATTGTGTGGATATCAGCCAGAGCGTTATCAGACCTAGGGCTGTGCCCAAACTTTTGAAAAATTTGCTCAAAAGGAGTAACTTCTTTCACAAATACTAATTTCTCAGTCTCTTCTCTGGGAGCCTTCTTAAGAGCTTACTTACACTTACCTAGTGTACCTGATTTTCTGTCAGGACTCAATAGCAATCCTTCCTCTTATTTTTCTTGTACCCCTAGGAGCCTATGTGAGGTAGAATGGAGGTGCTAAGCTTTGTTCTTTTGGGCTTGACCCTACTACGACCGAGGGTATACCACCTTTAGATTATTCCCCAGCGACTGGGTCAGAAAGTGGAATACGAAACTGTCATAAACAGATAGCTAAGGGTTAATGTCTCTTACACCTGGAAAGAGGTAACCTGAAGCACCTGACCAGAGGACCAATCAGGAAACCAGACTTTTTCAGGTCTGGGTGGAGGGAAGTTTGTGTCTGAGTTCTTTGTCTTGTGCCTGTCTCTCTCTCGGCTATGGGAGGATTTCTGTCTCTTGCTTTCTAATCTTCTGTTTCCCAGTTGTAAGTACAAAAGATCAGATAGTGATTTATGTTTTTTTGTATTTACATGTGTGTAGTTGCTGGAGTGTTTTGAATTGTATTCTTTTTGAATAAGGCTGTTTATTCATATTTGTTTTAAGCAATTGACCCTGTATTTGTCACCTTGATACAGAGAGACCATTTTTATGTATTTTTCTTTCTTTTTACATAAAGCTTTCTTTTTAAGACCTGTTGGAGTTTTTCTTTAGTGGGGAACTCCAGGGAATTGAGTCTGTGCTCACCAGGGAATTGGTGGGAGGAAGAAGTCAGGGGGAAATCTGTGTGTGTTAGATTTACTAGCCTGACTTTGCATACCCTCTGGGTGAGGGGGAAAGAGAGATTAGCTCTCAGTACTTCTGTTTTCCAAGGCTGGAAACGGGGAGGGTGGAATCCCTCTGTTTAGATTCACGGAGCTTGCTTCTGTGTATCTCTCCAGGAACACCTGGAGGGGGGAAGGGAAAAGGTTTATTTCCCTTTGTTGTGAGACTCAAGGGATTTGGGTCTTGGGGTCCCCAGGGAAGGTTTGGGGGGACCAGAGTGCCCCAAAACACTCTAATTTTTTGGGTGGTGGCAGCTTTACCAGGTCCAAGCAGGTAACTAAGCTTGGAGGTTTTCATGCTAACCCCCATATTTTGGACGCTAAGGTTCAAATCTGGGACTAGGTTATGACAGAAACCCCTCTCCTTATTCGACTTTGCTACGACCAATGGTGTGTATACCTTTAAGACAATTCCTCTTTCCCCTGCCAAGTGAGGGTGGGAGGAGTCTAATTCTCCTTCTCTCTTTACCCAGATTTCTACAACCAGGGATGTGCACACCTTAATAATTGATCCCTTCAATATCCAATAACACTTCTGCAGTATAAAACACTTATCACTGCAGTATATTCTTCTTTTACCACTTTTCCATTGGTTCTTAAAAACAACAGTGCATGCTATCCCCTTTCACAATTCTCCACCAAAAATGTTATGTTTATAAGAAGTACACAGGATCTTTTTCAGGGGATAAAGCAATATACCATGTTTATTAAGAATACAATAGCAAAGCAGCTAGCATATGCTCAAATAATCAATCAAATCAAATCAATCAGCAGATTGATCACGGGCAGGGAGGAGCCGAGTTTTGTCAGTCGCGACACGATACTCCGGGGGAAGTCTTGGCAGGATGAAACCAAAGCCCTTTGGCTCTAGTCTAACGTTTATAGCAACAAATCCTCATGTAAGCCTATGGACTCTGCTGTGTCATGCTTGAATCATTAATTACAAACTAATTGTTTTCACAGTTTCTCTTTCATCATCAGCATGTTGTTTTCACAGCTATTCTCCATTTCCTTATCTCATATCTTGTTCTCGATTTAGGGCGGATGCCTTTGCACTTTAGAGTTGTCACTCTGCACTCTCGTCCAGCCATCAGGATCTCAGGGTCTCAGGATGATGATGCTGCCATCCTGTTTTTTTACTTCCCCCTTTTTGTAATTTACTGGCGTTTTTTTCTCTTATTTATTTATATTCCACATATACTCATTTACACACAGAACACTACAATAATTTTTAAAAGCAAACTTCTAACAGGACAGAACAATTCTATCAAGGCAGAATAAAGCAGAGCAATTTCCAATCTTACTGAATCAGTATCTCATCCTGCCTATAAAATCATGAGCACATTCTCCAGCTTCAAAAGACTTAAACATAATCTCCAGTCACCAATGGGACAGGCACAACTGAATAGTGTAGCTGTCCTTAACGTACATTAAAACAATCCCAAGGAACTTGATGCAAATAAGATTTCTGACAGTTTCATCCGGAAGCTACAGTGAGACATAATGTCTTTCAACTGGGATGTTAGTGAAAACAGTTTGTAGGCGATTGCAATGATTTCAATATGCTTTAATTTATTATATGGTAATTATATAGCTCATAACAATTTAATCATTATTAAAATAGTGAAGGGACCAACGATCGACACATTCAATAACTAGCGTACGGATGAAGTGCAGAAATATGCTGAAAATAGTTTCCCTCTGAAATTGGCAGAGCCCCCCCACCCCCATCCCTCTTCACAAGCATCCACTGGTAAAAACAAAACTCAGCGCCTATGGATCTGATCATCATTCTGTTTCCACTGCTTCCGACCCTCGCCCCTTGTTCCTGGGTTTGTTGAAATTCAGCAGGGAAGCTGGCTGTCTAGGAAACAGGGGGCCCCCACTGAGGGATCTGTACACACTAGCACTTATGTCAATGTAACTGATGTCACTCAGGGGTGTGAAAAATCCCTCCCATCGAGCGACGTGAGTTACACCAACCTAAGCGCCAGTGTGGAGAGCGCTATGTCAGCAGGAGAGCGTCTCTCATTGGCACAGAGTATCTGCAATAGCCCAGCCACAACTGCACAGCTGCAGCGGCACAGCCGTGCCACGAGAGTGATTCTGGGGAGACTAGCCCTGCTTGTATTCAGTGCAGCCATTGGGCCTGGGGCCCAGGTTTAAAAGTTCTGATTTTTTTTTCTTAGAAGGCACACTAAATACACACACTAATCACCCCCACTAAATACCCCCACTAACCACCCCACTAAATACCCCCACTAAACACCCTCGCAGTGTGGAGCCCGCAGTAATTTTACATTTTTGAAAATCTAGTTCAAGCTGGAGGAGTCACAAACTCATATTTCCATGAGTGTAACTGTTAATTCACTGAAAAATGGGGGCAGAGGGATTTCATTCCACAGTAGAGCTGGAAATCTAGACAGACCCCAATGTGGTCGTGAATGAGAACAACATGAACAAACAAAGGGAAGCTGACTGGTCTGGTTTCACTGCTGAATCAGAGAGAAATATAAAAAGTAAAACAATAAAATGATGAAAATTAAATTTGATTTAAAATTCTTCCAGGTTTTATTATCCAAGGTGAAATTAGTGATACATTTAAGGGAAATGTTGTAAATACATTATTTTAATCTCCATTCTAAGATTTTTATACCAATAAAAGCCTTAACATTAAACAAGTGTTCCAAAATCCATTTTAAAATGGTAAAAACTACAATAAACCCATCTCAGATGAGTGTAATCAATTAGAGTATAGAACAGTATTTTTCAAAAAATGACACGTCCTTGTGAAACATTTTTTCAGTATAACAGGGCTTTTCATAATTTCCATGCACCATGGCATCAATCATTTTAAGCAATTCAGAAACCTGAGCAGATCTTTCTGTTCCTTCGGCTCTGTTGTTGAAAGCAAGGCGTCGGTTTCTACAAGTCTGAATCAGACTCCGAAGATCTTCATCACCCTTTGCTAAGAACTCATCCAGTGTTTTCTTCCCCAGATCTTCTTTTCGGGTGAACAGGATGATCATGTATGCTTTTGCTTCAAGCTTGAAAATCTTTTGTATCTCCTTGGCCACCTCCTTTTCTTCTTGGGTGAAACGACCCAGCTGCATGACTTGAATAATGGCATGGATGCCTGGGGAGAGGTGGTTAACAGACTTACCTATTTTCTGACAAGTTTCTTCATTACCTTTCTTAGTGTCAAATAGGCCAGGAGTATCGACCACTGTAATTTTCCTCCCATTAACAAACGCTTCCTGTTTTTCACAATCCTGCGTAACTGAAGAGGGTGAGATATCCGAATGAAATTTTTCAGCACCAAGAATCGTGTTTCCTGTTGCACTTTTCCCACATCCAGTTTTACCAACAAGGACAATTCTCAGGTCAGATTGCGCTGGGAACGAGAGAGAGAGAGAGAGAGAACGCCAGCCAGTCAGTGCAGCTTACTTCAATCATGGAAAAAATTGTTCATGAATAGTTTGTTGAATGAGAAATCTTAGCTCAGTTTCCCTTGTTTGTGGTGATTAATTATTTCAAAAGTTTACTAACCATAAAGAAACTTCACTCCACACCTGCTCCTCCTCCGCTCGTCTCCCCTGCCCCCTTCCCTTCACATTGATTTTCACTTAGCTTTCATTTTCAAATAACACCCCACCCAAAAAATGCACTAACATGCTGTTTGCTGCCATCACATTGTTCACACCTGCTGGTGTGTTCTACCCCATCCCCCACACACTGTCTGTCCTGTCTACTTACACTATAAGCTCCTCGTGACAAGGGCCACCTGCTACTCAGCATTGCCAGCGCTCGTGATTCTCCATGAGTGACGGGATCGCAGAAGGGCTGCAGCCTGTCTGACAATGCTGTGAAAGTGCCAGCCCTTGGGAAGTGCAGCCCTGCCAGAAGCCGGTGAGTCTCTCCTCCACTGGCTGCTCTCACATGGGGGAACAGAGCCCAGTGCTCAGGGCACTGCCCCTCCCTTCTGCCTCTCCCCTGCTGTGTGCAACAGGGATAAAGTGGGGCTAGAGTGACTGATGAGGAGAGGCTGAGGGAATTGGGATTGTTTAGTCTGCAGAAGAGAAGAATGAGGGGGGATTTGATAGCTGCTTTCAATTACCTGAAAGAGGGTTCCAAAGAGAATGGATCTAGACCAGTGGTTCCCAAACTTTAACAACCCATGAACCCCTTTCACTAAAATGTCGTCTCACGAACCCCCTTGTAAAAATGAATATTTCCAGAGATTTTTTCCTTTACCTGAGTATAAATTATAAAGGCAGTGATCTTGGGAATATAAAATTTGTTTTATGACCCACTATTTATTACACGCTATTTATTATTATTATTTAACATTACAATATTTTTATTACATTATGAAAATGGCAACAGTCTTCCAAGATCTCACTTCGTAGCTTGTATCACTTTGAATAAGTCTGTTATAAGACCAGGCTCCCATGTTTCATCAAGGAGTATCAGATGTGAAACAGCAGGAAGCCAACTCAGAAGAGTTCCTCCTACACAAACATTCAGGTCTTGAGCAGTCCAGGCAAACAGCGCACGTTACAACGAAGCTTAAACTTGTTCTTCATAATTTAAAAAACAATACTAGCTGCCTGTTTCATTTAAAAAACAGCAAAAAATATCCACCTCCCTTTCCATTGCTTATAAGGAGTCTTGAAGTTTAAATCTCCTCAGTGTGGTAGATATGCTTGCTTTGATCTGCTTAGCTCTTGGAAGTCTAGGGGCTCTGGGCTGCTGGCCCCGTGCTGCCCAGGATCCCTAGGGACAGCACTGTCCGCCATTAGGGATTTTTTTCCTGAGACCCCCTGTAACATTTCACAAACCCCAGTTTGGGAACCACTGGTCTAGACTGTTCTCAGTGGTAGCAGATGACAGAACAAGGAGCAATGGTCTCTAGTTGCAGTGGGGGAGGTCTAGGCTGGATATTAGGAAACACTATTTCACTAGGAGGGTGGTGAAGCACTGGAATGGGTTCCCTAGGGAGGTGGTGGAATCTCCTTCCTTAGAGGTTTTTAAGGCCAGGCTTGACAAAGTCCTGGCTGGGATGATTTAGTTGGGGTTGGTCCTGCTTTGAGCAGGGGGTTGGACTAGATACCTCCTGAGGTCCCTTCCAACCCTGATATTCTGTGATTCTATGATTCTGCTCCTCTGCCCTCCCTGGGCAGCATCCAGCCTAGGCAGGGCAGAGGGGTGACAAGCCCCTGGAGCTGCCCTCCCTGCCTGGAACGGAAAAGGGAACCTGCTGCAGCCACCCCAGGCCTGGGAGAGGGTGAGGAAGCCCAGGAGGAGCAGAGGTGAGGCTAGGGGTGGCTGAACAGACGGGGACTGGAGCTGAAATAATTGCTGGGCAGAGCTGGGCAGCTGTGGGGTGAGAGCTCCTGTAGCAGGGGCCACACTCACCTCACCCGACACATGTGGGGAAGGGGGCAGCACTCAATGTCACCCCTCGCATGCCTGGGCTGGGCAGGGGGAGTTCACCAGCGAAACACCCCAGTGCCCGACAACAAGCTGCTGACACAACTGTTTCTGTGGTGCCCAGGGTGAGACACAGAGAGGCCGACCCCCATTGCGTAGCACAGTAATGGCTGACGTGGAATTACGACAGCTGAGTGTGAGACCTGAGAAATGAGCCCAGCACAGGGATGTCTGGCACCGTTTGACTTCTGCTTTGTACATCTGAAGGTGCTGGGCCTGATCTGCACCAAATGGAGCTTGTCTAAGTGGATTTTACTTCAGTTAGTGTTTGACCCCCTGTTTAAAGTCGTGGAAACAGTCCTGTGTGGTGTCTGATAGGGATTGAACTGGAGCATCCCTCAAAGGGAGCCGAGCTAGGGCTCTGTGGGGTCAGAGACGTCCCATCCACAGGACAGGTTGGAGCAGTCACCCTGAGCCCTGTGCTTTCGGGGGCCCCAAGCCAGGCCTGCTGCCAGCCCAGCTTGGCTCCACTCCTCTGCCCTACCCCTGCTTCAGGGGGACATGTTGGGGCCAGCACGGGGCCGGAAGCCAGCAGCAGTGCTACCGACCTTTCTGTGCTCTGACCTGCTGGCTCCCAGCATTGCTCAGGGGAGGACAGGGGCTGGGGACTCGGGAGGAGGGGTGGAATGGGGGCAGGGTGGGGGCAGAGCAGGGGCAGGAAGTGGCTGGGGCTTGGGGGAAGGGGTGGAATGGGAGCAGTGCTTGGGGTGGAGTGGGAGGGTTGTCCCAGGCCCCCCACCCCACTAGGGACAGCCCTGTGTGGGGTGCAATGTGGGGGACATGCCCTTAGTGTTGTGTTAACACGTTTGTTGGCAATGAATTGCCCTTGTATTGTGATAAGTGGTGGTTCTGGGGGCCATGACTGAGGGGTTCCTGTGGGGACCACAAGACAGCTCCCTGGGCACACTTCACAGCCACTCTGCACCCAGCCCTGCCCTCCTTCTGATCCCCCAGTGCCCTCAGTATGGCCAGAGGGACCACCAGAAGATGGGAAAGTGAGAACTGATAGGACAAAGGGAGCATGTCTAGCATCCAGAGGGTCGCTTCAGAGCCCTATTGTATTTTGAGGGTTAGCACAGCAGTGGAGGGGACCTGCTCACCCATCTGCAGCAGGAGAGAATCACAGAGGTGTGAACTGGTCCATTCATCTCAGCAGCTGTTCTCCTCCTTTCTCTCCCAATCCAGGTACTGTGTGCGAGGGGTGAGCCCCAAGCGTATACCAATGTCTTCAGTGTCCCACATCGGTCTCAGAACAATGTGTGTGAGACAAGTACTGAGTGTACCTGTTCCCAGGCCAGACCCGACCCAGTGCACCTGGTGCTGCCTGGCAGGAGGTCAGCCTGCCTCTCCAGGCACATGAGGGATTTATCCAGGCCAGGACTCTCGCACTGGCCTCATTTTATACCCCAGCCCTGTTGTGCCAGACCAGTTTTCAGTAAAATCTGCCTGTGCATGTGGATTTTAGAGCACTTTGAAATATCAGCTGGTGATGCTGGCATAGCTGGTACCAGCCAGCCCATGCCAAGGTTCCCGTGTCTCAGCTGAATGCTGCCAACACAGAGCTGGAATCAGTCTGACTCCCCTGTGTGTGAGTATTGCTCAAACAGGTATTAGAATGATAAGAATGGGTCTAGTGTTCAGACTTCATTGAACGCTCATGAGTTGCTGCCAGCAGTAATCTCTCTCAGAACATCTGTATCCCATTGAAAGTTTGTGCTGTGAGCCTCTCTGACTCTGTAAATACCAGACAGAAGAAAGACATTAACTAGTGTGAAACACGGGTCTCCAACAGAAGGTGTCAAACCCTGCACCATAGGGGAGGTCCATCGACACATAAGAACATAACATAAGAACGGCCGTATTGGGTCAGACCAAAGGTCCATCTAGCTCAGTATCTGTCTACTGACAGTGGCCAATGCCAGGTGCCCCAGAGGGAGTGAACCTAACAGGCAAAGATCAAGTGATCTCTCTCTTGCCATCCATCTCCATCCTCTGACAGACAGAGGCTAGGGACACCATTTCTTACCCATCCTGGCTAATAGCTATCTATGGACTTAGCCATCGTGAGTGTATCCAGTTCCCTTTTAAACGCTGTTATAGTCCTAGCCTTCACAACCTCCTCAGGTAAGGAGTTCCACAAGTTGACTGTGCACTGTGTGAAGAACTTCCTTTTATTTGTTTTAAACCTGTTGCCTATTAATTTCATTTGGTGACCCCTAGGTCTTGTATTATGGGAATAAGTAAATAACTTTTCCTTATCCACTTTCTCCACATCACTCATGATTTTATAGACCTCTATCATATCCCTCCTTAGTCTCCTCTTTTCCAAGCTGAAGAGTCCTAGCCTCTTTAATCTTTCCATTTTAGTTGCCATTTTCTGAACCTTTTCTAGTGCCAGTATATCTTTTTTGCCAGATGGACATTGGTGGAATATTAAAGAGGACAAAAGACTTGGTTGTTTCCCTACCCCCACCCATGAAGATGGATCGTGCAATTTTGTTCTTTATGATAGTTTCAACCAATTTGCCTGGTACTGAAGTAAGGCTTATTGGCCTGTAATTGCCAGGGTCAGCTCTGGAGACCTTTTTAAACATTGGTGTCACATTAGCTATCCTCCAGTCATCTGGTACAGAAGATGTTTTAAATGATAGGTTACAGACTACAGTTAGTAGTTCTGCAATTTCACATTTGATTTCCTTCAGAACTCTTGGGTGAATCCCATCTGGTCCTGGTGACTTATTGCTGTTTAATTTATCAATTTGTTCCAAAACGTCCTCTGATGACACCTCAATCTGGGACAATTCCTCCGATATGTAACCCAAAAAGAATGGCTCAGGTTTGGGAATCTCCCTCACATCCTCAACATCTTTGAGTGCTCCTTTAGCACCTCGATCGTCCAGTGGCCCCACTGGTTGTTTACCAGGCTTTCTGCTTCTGTTGTATTTAAAAAAACTTTTGCTATTACTTTTGGAGTCTTTGGTTATCTGTTCTTCACATTCTTTTTTGGTCTTTCTAATTATATTTTTACACTTCATTTGCCAGAGTTTATGCTCTTTTCTATTTTCCTCACTAGGATTTATCTTCCACTTTTTAAAGGATGCCTTTTTGCCTCTCACTGTTCTTTTACTTTGTTGTTTAACCATGGTGGTGCTTTTTTGGTTCTCTTATTATGTTTTTTAAATTGAGGTATATATTTAAGGTGAGCCTCTATTATGGTATCTTTAAAAAGTTTCCATGCAGCTTGCAGGCATTTTATTTTTGGCACTGTATCTTTTAATTTCTGTTTCACAAACCTCCTCATTTTTGTGTCGTTGCCCTTTCTGAAATTAAGTGCCACAGTGTTGGGCCACTGTGGAGTTTTCCTCGCCAAGGGATGTTAAATTTGATTATATTATGGTCACTTTTACCAACAGGGGCAGCTCTAGGAACCAGCAAAGCAAACACATGCTTGGGGCAGCCCATTTGCAGAGGCGGCAGCTAGCAGGGATCTAGCATGGGAGCTGAGAACCAACAGGGGGCTCTGGGAGCTGTAGTTTCTTGGTTAGCTCCCTGCCTATAGAGCCAGACCTGGAGCAGGGAAAGAACTACATTTCCCAGCATTCCCTTGGCCACTACCAACTGGAAAGGAAGCGGGGGGACCTCATGCAGCAGCTGTGAGTGGAGAGTGGTAGGGAGACAATATTTTAACATTCAAAAAACAGGACACTCCACAGGGAGGGAGCCCCAGCCTGCCACCATCCACTCCCTCCAACTGCCCCCCACAGAAACCCCAACCCATCCAATCCCTCCCCGATCACCCCCTCCTGGGACCCCTGCCCCTAATTGCTCCCCAGGACCCCACCCCCTATCTAAGTGCCACCCCTGGATGCAACCCCTCAACCCGCTTTCTTGTCCCCTCATTGCCCCCTCTTGAGACCCCTACCACTAACTGCCCCCCAGGACCCCACCCCCTATCTAAGCGCTGCTGGTCCTTGTCCCCTGATTGCCCCCTCCCGGGACCCCTGCCCCTTACTGCCCCATAGAAACAAAGAGTGGAACAAAAGAATAACAAAGGCACCTCAACTTTTCCTCATTTATGGAGAACAGTCTTATAATATGCATCCAGATATCCTCCAATCACACAAGCTGAAAATTGTTCCACTTTACTGCAGCTCTGTAACCATATGGGAACCAATCCTGTCTGTGTTCTGTGCACATCCAAAATTCCTGCTGAATGACCCGCCCTGGGAGCGAGTTACCAGTGACCCAGGGCTGCGACGGAAGGAGGGTGCAGGTGTGGGGGGGGAAAGACGTGGGGGGCACTGGTGGGGGGGAAGAGGGGACCCCAGGGTTGGGGCAGCAGGGGAGTGCGGCGGGGGGAGCCCAGGGCTGGGACGAGGGGCAGCCAAAATCTTTTTTTGCTTGGGATGGCAAAAAACCTAGAGCTGGCCCTGATTACCAAGCGGTCCAGCTACATTCACCTCTTGGACCTGATCCTGTACTCCACTGAAGACTGAATCAAGAATTGCCTCTCCTCTTGTGGGTTCCAGGACCAGCCACTCCAAGAAGCAGTCATTCAGCATCACAAATAATCAGGCCTTATGATTCTATGGACCAGCCCATTTCCAAGTCTCCTTCGACACAGTTAGCATCTATCCTTATACAAACCTCATGCAACTAGTTTTTTTTCATAGATTCTAGGGTCAGAAGGGACCAATGTGATCATTTAGTCCGACCTCCTGCACAAAGCAGGCCACAGAACCCTACCCATCCACTTCTATAACAAACCCCTAACCTATGCCTGAGTTACTGAAGTCTTCAAATTGTGGTTTGAAGACCTCAAGCTGCAGAGAATCCACCAGCAAGTGACCCATGCCCCACGCTGCAGGGGAAGGCGAAAAACCTCCAGGGCCTCTGCCAATCTGCCCTGGAGGAAAATTCCCTCCCTACCACAAATATGGCAATCAGCTAAACCCTGAGCATGTGGGCAAGACTCACCAGCCAGCACTCAGAAAAGAATTATCTGCAGTATCTCAGATCCCATCCCATCCAACATCCCATCACCAACCACTGGGCATACTTATCTGGCGATAATCAAAGATCAATTGCCAAAATTAAGCTCTCCCATCATACCATCCCTTCCATAAACTTATCAAGCTTAATCTTAAAGCCAGATATGTCTTTTGCCCCCACTACTCCCCTTGGAAGGCTGTTCCAGAACTTCACTCCTCTAATGGTTAGAAACCTTCGTCTAATTTCAAGTCTAAACTTCCTAGTGTCCAGTTTATACCCATTCGTTCTTGTATCTACATTGGTACTAAGCTTAAATAATTCCTCTCCCTCCCTAATATTAATCCCTCTGATATATTTATAAAGAGCAAGCATATCCCCCCTCAGCCTTCTTTTGGCTAGGCTAAACCAGCCAAGCTCTTTGAGTCTCCTTTCATATGACAGGTTTTCCATTCCTCGGATCATCCTAGTAGCCCTCTCTGAACCTGTTCCAGTTTGAATTCATCCTTCTTAAACATGGGAGACCAGAACTGCACACAGTATTCCAGGTGGGGTCTCACCAGCGCCTTATATAACGGTACTAACACCTCCTTATCTTTGCTGGAAATACCTCGCCTGATGCATCCTAAAACAGCATTAGCTTTTTTAATGGCCATATCACATTGGCGGCTCATAATCATCCTGTGATCAACCAATACCCCAAGGTCCTTCTCCTCCTCTGTTGCTTCCAACTGATGCGTCCCCAATCTATATCTAAAGTTCTTATTATTAATCCATAAGTGCATGACCTTGCACTGTTCACTATTAAATTTCATCCTATTACTATTACTCCAGTTTACAAAGTCGTCCAGATCTTCCTGTATGATATCCCAGTCCTTCTCCGGGTTAGCAATACCCCCCAGCTTTGTGTCATCCGCAAACTTTATTAGCACATTCCCGCTCTTTGTGCCAAGGTCAGTAGTAAAAAGGTTAAATAAGATTGGTCCCAGAACCGATCCTTGAGGAACTCCACTAGTAACCTCCTTCCAGCCTGACAGTTCACCCTTCAGTACGACCCGTTGTAGTCTCCCCTTTAACCAGTTCCTTATCCACCTTTCAATTCTCATATTGATCCCCGTCTTTTCCAATTTGACTAATAATTCCACATGTGGAACCGTGTCAAATGCCTTACTGAAATCGAGGTAAATTAGGTCTACCGCATTTCCTTTGTCTAAATAGTCTGTCACCTTCTCAAAGAAGGAGATCAGGTTGGTTTGGCACCATCTACCTTTAGTAAAACCATGTTGTAATTTATCCCAATTACCATTGACCTCAATGTCCTTAACTACTTTCTCCTTCAAAATTTTTTCCAAGACCTTACATACTACAGATGTCAAACTAACAGGCCTATAGTTACTCAGATCACTCTTTCTCCCTTTCTTAAAGATAGGAACTACATTAGCAATTCTCCAGTCATACGGTACAACCCCTGAGTTTACCGATTCATTAAAAATTCTTGCTAACGGGCTTGCAATTTCATGAGCCAGTTCCTTTAATATTCTCGGATGAAGATTGTCCGGGCCCTCCGATTTTGTCCCACTAAGCTGTTCAAGTATGGCTTCTACCTCAGATGTGGTAATATCCACCTCCATATCCTCATTCCCATTTGTCATCCTTCCATTACCCCTAAGCTCCCCATTAGCCTTATTAAAGACTGAAGCAAAGTACTTATTTAGATATTGGGCCATGCCTAGGTTATCCTTAACCTCCTTTCCATCCTCAGTGTGTAGCGGTCCCACTTCTTTCTTCGTTTTCTTCTTATTTATATGGCTATAGAACCTTTTACTATTGGTTTTAATTCCCTTTGCAAGGTTCAACTCTACTTGGCTTTTAGCCTTTCTCACTTTATCTCTACATGTTCTGACCTCACCAAGATAGCTTTCCTTGCTAATCCCACCCTTCTTCCACTCCTTGTAGGCTTTCTGCTTTTTCTTAATCACCTCTCTGAGATGCTTGCTCAGCCAGCTTGGTCTACAACTCCTGCCTATGGTTTTTTTCCCCCTTTCTTGGGATGCAGGCTTCCAATAGTTTCTGCAGCTGCGACTTAAAGTAATTCCAGGCCTCTTCCGCATTTAGATCCACAAGTTCTTCAGTACAATCCACTTCCCTAACTAATTTCCTTAATTCTTTAAAGTTAGTCCTTTAGTTAGTTCAGGGTCTCTGTCTTGGTTCTTCAAAGACATTCATGGAATAGGTCCTAGCTACCCATGAGAGAGTCTCTTTGACCCAGGCCCACAAAGGGACTTAGACACCTAAGAAAAAAATCACCAGAATCCACAAAGCCTGAGTTAGGCCCCTAGGCAATGAATGGGGAGAGAGCTAGGCAGGGAGCTGCGTAAGGCAGCCCATGGGATATGCCAATGACAGAGATATGTCCTAAGTCCTGCTGTTCTCTGAGATTCAGTCTCCTACCTCTGTTTGGGGCCCCTAGCTGTGAAACCTGGAGTCAGGCACCTCAATTTTTTGTTGGCAAGTAACACTGGAAGGGGAGCTGGTGGTGCCACCTCCCTTATAACTTTTAGCACTGAGGCTAGAGCGCTTACCTGGGTTATGGGAGGCCCAGGTTCAAATCCCTCTTCTGCCTGCTGGAGAGAAAGGATTCGAACAGGGATCTCCCACTTCTCAGGGGAGTGTGCTAACCACATGGGATAGTCTGATGAGAGTCTCTCTCAATCTCTGCTATTGAAGCTGTTGCACTTTGGATAAATAATGGACTAATCACTGGAGCAAGGAGCAGGGATAGCTCAGTGGTTTGAGCATTGGCCTGCTAAACCCAGGGTTGTGAGGTTAGTCCTTGAGGGGGCCATTTGGGGAACTGGGGCAAAAAGCTTTCTGGGGGTTGGTCCTGCTTTGAGCAGGGGGTTGGACTAGATACCTCCTGAGGTCCCCTCCAACCCTGATATTCTAGGACTGGACACAGTCTCCTACCTCCCAGATAAGCACCCTGACCATTAGACTACAAGTTGCAAGGGAGGTACCACCACCACCTCTGGGATTTTGTATGGGGCCAATCCAGTAGGCTGCTCAGAGGATCACAAGGTAGGTTAGGTGTGAGCTAGGCCTTCTGCACATGCCCAGAGGCAGAAACCTAGGTAACTAAGAACTTTTATGGCAAAAATTTAAATGCCTACAGGCTTAGACAGCAGCTGAACTGGGATTTTAAGGATCTCAGTAGTGCCTACACTTTGGCCTCTGGTACCTAAAGTGGGAATTAGGTGCCTCAGTCCTTTTGTGGCTCGGGGTCCCTCTTTCTCTCTCTCTGTCTGACCACAGCCTCCCAGGATGGCTACATTAGGCCAGAACAATCAATCTGTTGACCAACAGGGGAGACTCAGAACTACAGACCTGGGCCGTGGCCGACCTACTCCCAGCCCAGACAAAATAACCATGACTGTGGGAGGACATACACAGAGGGGAAATAAAGGGGGATACCATATGGGGGGCAAATGGGAAGACAAAATAATGTCAGGAAAGGCAGGTTGAGAAAAGAGGGGAAATGCTGTGTGAAGGGGATGAGTTGAAACACTGACCCCATACTGAGACATGAATGGGCTTCTGCCAGGGATGGTCAGCTGCTCTCATGTCAGAGGGAAAAGGGGGACAGGCAAGCAGCTCCAGTGGGGAAAAAGGGTGGTCTGCAGTGACTGACTTTGGGAGGGCGGCAGCTGCTGCCTGGTGGTGATGAGGGCCTGGCTGATGTTTGTGCATTGTGCACAAGGTAATGAACGGCACAAGGTAGAGATGCTGCTTATCATGGGCAAGCATAATCCATGTGCTTTACACTGCAGCATCTTATTTATTTTTCTCCAAAGAAAACAAGTGGAAGTGAGGAGGAGGAATAGATTTTGTTTGGCTCCTCAGAGAGCAGAGCAGGGAAACTCAGCTAGACAGGGCCAGAAACATACAAAAGGGTGCTGTTGTTATGTAGTGGGCACACTGAGTAGTTTTGAAGCTGGACAGAAATCCTCTATTATAGGCAAATCTGACACCCTCAGCCAGGCAGCTGAGCCCATCTGAGCTCAAGGGGAAAAGACTGAAATATAGGTGTTAAAGAGACTGCACTGTGAACTCTGCAGATTAATGATGGATCAAGGGATCTAGAGGTCATAGTGGACCACAAGCTAAATATGAGTCAACAGTGTAACACTGATGCAAAAAAAGCAAACATAATTCTGGGCTGTATTAGCAGAAGTGTTGTAAGCAAGACACGAGAAGTCATTCTTCTGCTCTGCTCTGCGCTGATTAGGCCACAACTGAAGTATTGTGTCCAGTTCTGGGCACCGCATTTCAGGAAAGATGTGGACAAATTGTAGAAAGTCCAAAGAAGAGCAACAAAAATTATTAAAAATCTAGAAAATTTGATCTATGACGAAAGATTGAAAAATTTGGGTGTGTTTAGTCTGGAAAAGAGAAGACTGAGAAAGAGACATGATAATAGTTTTCAAGTATGTAAAAGGTTTTACGAGGAAGAGAAAGAAAAAATTGTTCTTCTGAACCTCTTAGGATGGGAGAAGAAGCAATGGGCTTAAATTGCAGCAAGGGAGGTTCAGGTTGGACATTAGGAAAAACTTCCCAACTGTCAGGGTGGTTAGGCACTGGAATAAATTGCCTGGGGAGGTTGTGGAATCTCCATCATCGGAGATTTTTAAGTGCAATTTAGACAAACATCTGTCAGGGATGTGATACATGGTGCTTGGTCCTGCCATGATTGCAGGGGACTGGACTTGATGGCCTCTCGAGGTCTCTTCCAGTCCTATAATTCTATGATTGGCCAAGAAACATGTCTGTTCTGGGGGCTGGGTCAGAATTTGGATTGTGTGCAATTCCGATCTCCCATGAGTAAGAGATTAATTCAAACTGGTGCAGGGACAGAGAAGGGCTACTAGGATGATGTGAGGAATGGAAAACCTGTCTTATGAAAGGAGACTCAAACAGCTTGGCTTGTTTAGCCTAACCAAAAGAAGGCTGAGGGGGATATGATTGCTCACTATAAACACATCAGAAGGATAAACACCAAGGAGAGAGAGGAGCTATTTAAGTTATGACCCAACACTGACACAAGAACAAATGGATATAAATTGGTCATCAACAAGTTTAGGGTTGAAATTAGGTGACAGTGTCTAATCATTGGAGGAGTGAAGTTCTGGAACAGCTTTCCAAAGGGAGCAGTGTTGGCAAAAAAGAAACTGGCTTCAAGACTGAGCTTGATAAGTTTATGGAGGGGATGATGGAACTGCCAACAACGGCATGTAGCTGATCTGTGACTGCTGGTAGCAAATATCTCCAACAAATGGTGATCAGACACTAAATAGGCAAGGTTCTGAGTTACTACAGACAATTCTTTGCCAGGTTCCTGGCTGCTGGGTCTTGTCAAAATGCTCAGGGTCCAACTGACCGTTCTATTTGGGATCAGGAAGATATTTTCTCCTGGTCAAATTGGTGGGGGTGGGAGGTTGCTTCCTTTGCAGCAGTGGGCACAAGTCACTGGCAGGTTTAAAGCTGTGGAAATGGTGGATTCTCTATAACTTCAAGTCTCATGATTTGAGGACTTCAGTAGCTCAGCCAGAGGTTATGGGTCTATTACAGCAGTGGGTGGGTGAGGTTCTGTGACCTGCAATGTGCAGAAGATCAGACTAGATGATCACAATGGTCCTTCTGACCTTAAAGTCTATGTGTCTATAGTGGGGAACACAAGATTAGCTTAGTGTCCTACACGTCTTTTCGTGGCGAGGAGGCCACTGGGGAATTCTATTCCCCTTTCCCCTCATCAGCCTGCCTGGGATGGAATTACTGAGTCAAAACTCTTCTTCTCTCACCTCAGAAAGGACGGCCTGAGAAGGTTTATCATGCAGAGATTTAACTGCCACTGGCTCTCCAGGGAGAGTGGGAATCCTGAGCATGCTCCATCTGCCCCCTGCTCTCAAGGCCACCCAGAGGATTCAGGGGGCTTGGGGCAAAGCAATTTTGGGGGCCCCTTCCATAAAAAAAGTTGCAATACTATATTCTTGTGCGGGCTCCTGAGGCAAATTGCCCCCCTTACCACTCTGCCACCTGGTAGTAATTGTAATAGATCTGATTATTATGTTCTGCATTTATAAAGGGCCCTTTGATAGAAGATTAGGACCTCAGAAGGTCATCTAGTCCAACCCCCTGCTCAAAGCAGGACCAACCCCCAGACAGATTTTTACCCCAGTTCCTCAAATGGCCCTGTCAAGGTTTTTTCCCCCACTTTGAACTTTAGGGTTCAAGAAGTGGGGACCTGCATGATCACTTTTAAGCTTAATTACTAGCTTAAATCTGGTACGCTGCCACCAGCCAGAAGTCTGTATCTGGCACACCTTCTGTTCCCCCAAAACCTTCCCTGGGGAACCCAAGACCCAAACCCCTGGGGTCTTAAAACAAGGAGAAATTAACCATCCCCCCTCTTTTCCCCCCAGACTTTCCCCTCCCTGGGTTGCCTTGGGAAGCTTCACACCGATCCAAACGCCTTGGATCTTAAAACAAAGAGGAATTAACCATCCCCTCTCCTTTTCCCCCACCAATCCCTGGTGAGTTTAGACTCAATCCCTTGGATTCTAAAACAAGGAAAAATCAATCAGGTTCTTAAAAAAAAAGCTTTTTATTAAAGAAAGAAAAAGTAAAAATTATCTCTGTAAAATCAGGATGGAAAATGGCTTACAGGGTACTCAGATTCATATAGACTAGAGGGACTCCCCCGATCCCCTAGCCTGAGATTCAAAGTTACAGCAAACAGAGGTAAAAATCCTTCCAGCAAAAAGACACATTTACAAGTTAAGAAAACAAACATAAGACTAATCTGCCTTGCCTGGCTATTACTTACTATTCTGAAACACAAAAGACTGATTCAGAAAGATTGGGAAGCCTGGGTGTACGTCTTGTCCCTTTCAGTCCCGAGAGCGAACAACGAACAACGCAAACAGCACAAAGACTTCCCTCCACCGAGATCTGAAAGTATCTTGTCCCCCTATTGGTCCTCTGGTCAGGTGTCAGCCAGGTTTATTGGGCTTCTTAACCCTTTACAGGTAAAAGAGACATTAACCCTTAACCATCTGTTTATAACAGGCCCTCTCAAGGACTGAGCTCACAACCGTGGGTTTAGCAGGCCAATACTCAAACCACTGAGCTATCCCTCCACTTCTCCACAGCACTTAAAAGCAGACGCACCTGGGTAGACACAGCAGTCAAGTTACTGTAATGTTTGCCAGGAAGAAAGCAAATGAAAAACTAAACAACATCTCAAACTCCAATCAGTCTGTCTTGCCCCACATCTCTTGAAACCAGCTAGCTAGTTCATGTTATTCACACTCTGCGTTTGCATTAGAGCTGGTTGTGAACTTGAGAATCACTGTGTGGGGACGTGAGGGACTGTCTTTTTGTTCTGTGTTTGCACAGCACCTAACGCAATGGGCCTTTGTCCATGACCAAGGGCTCCTAATTTGCAGGATGAGGATAAGTGGATGGTTACTGCCTGATGTGAACTATTGATCCTGTGTCAATTGGGGGGACATGGTATTTACTACTGTAAATCAGCTGAGTACATATAACCAGAGTGCAAAGACATGCCAAAGGGTGTATTATTGACTGGAGTTAAGGTTTATGGCAGAAAATTATTGCCCTCAAGTTAACAGCACAACTGGGTTTTCACCATAGAGCTACGTACACAGACATGGTGGTAGGTTACCACACAATGTGCTGTGTGACCATTAGCATGGTGCGGAGGCCAGTGAAGTCTCCTGTCTGTCAGGCTGCAGACTATTCTGGATTCCATTAAAATCAGCCTGGTTTCCAGTCGTTACATCGCTGGGATACACAAGCTGAAGGTTGTCAGAGGGAAGCTCTCACCCCCCCACAGCACATTTTTAAGGGCTATTTGAAGAAAAAAAATGGACTGAGTTTTGGACTGTAGAAATGCAAAGGGATTGTTTCCTCTTGAGGGGGAGAATTTCTGCTTCCAAAAGTCAACGCTGTGCTTACAAGCCAAGTTTTCCAGACAAATATTGATCAGGACACAGCATTGTCCAGACACAGCGGGAACTATTTCCAAATGACTGGCTTGCCCTTCCTTGCTGAGGCGTGACAAACTCATTGCAGAGAATACTCCTAAATGCCCCCATCACTGCTCCAACTTCCACTCCTAGCTCTGTGCACTCCCTGCAGCCAGTCACTCATCCATAACCACTGAATGTGCTCTGTGCGCCCTCTCTAGCCACCCCAGCTCCATGCACCCCCTGCAGCCAGAGTCACCCATACCCACTGGTCGCACTCTGCGCACTCTCTCCAGCCACCCCTACCTCTGTGCACCCCTGCAGCCAGAGTCACCCACAGCCACCAGAATACTCCTAAATGCCCCCATCACTGCTCCAACTTCCACTCCCAGCTCTGTGCACTCCCACCAGATGCGCTCTGCACGCTCTTTCCAACCACCTCAGCTCTGCGCACTCCCTGCAGCCAGTCATCCACAGCCACCAGATGCATTCTGTGCGCTCTCTCCTTCCAGCCAGATCTGCTGCTGCCTGGGAGATGCACTGTGAGCGCAGCCAGAGCGCCTGCCCCCTTCCACCCTATCCCCAGCAGCTGCCCGTTAGCGGTGCTGCAAGAGTGCGGGGAGCCCCCTAGCTCTCCTGTGGGCACAGAGCTGCCTCGTCCCAGCCCCTGTGCCGTGCCCGGCGCACCGAGCAGCAGCACTCGTGTGGGGCGCAGCCAGGTGGTGCCACTTGCCAGCGGGGAGTCCATGGCAGGGCTGGCATAGAGCCCAGGCATCCCTGTGCCCATCCTCACCTCCCTGTAGGGCCTGGGGCGTGGCTGAGCATCGCACGGGACAGAACCAGCCTGCCCCACGCCAGCGCCTCCCTCCGGCTTACCTCTGCCCTGGGTCCTGCTCTGTGGGCAGCTCAGCCAATTGAGCCCCTAGAAAAGGGCTGTGCTGCAGCTGGCAGTATATACCGCAGCTCCGTGTGGCAGCCACCCACATCTCCAAAAGCCTCTAGCCCCCCTGTGCCAGGGAAGGGATTCTCCCCACTTTCTCCCCTCTCTGGGCGGCCCTGCCTGCTCTATTCAACTCTAGACCAGGTGGAGTGGGCTGGACTCTGAACATCTGGTCATTGATGATTCTCTGGTGGGAGAGCTGCAGTGACCATCTGGCCTGTTCCAGATATGAACATAACACCTGACCCAAAGTCCATTGAAATCACTGGAAAGACTCCCCTTGACTGGTGTCAGTGGGTATTGGGTCAGGCCTATATTGAGCCAATGAACAACTGCCTGACAGCACAATCTGGGCCCATGATGCAATGACTTGATCACACAATTGTCACAACTTTCTCCAAATACAACTGGTAAAACTCTTACCTTTATGTGATCCAGATGCAGCAGGGGGAGTTGCCTGGTCAGACATTTTCTCTGCTAAGGAGTCTATCCCCACTTCAGTGCTCAGTAGCTCACGGAATTTCTCAATTAAAGAAAGAGTAGAAAGTGGTCGTTACTTGGGCCTGGCTCCATAAAGGGACTGAGGCATTGTGATGCTGAGCACTGCAACACCTAACTTGCAGGCATCTAGAAAAATCACTGGGATCCACAGGGCCTGAGTTGTCTTCCCAAGCTCCCTACACACTGAATGGGGAGAGACAGGCACCTCAGAATGCGATCCACAAAAGCCAACACGCTAGGTGGAGATTCCCCTAAGGCAGCCAATGGGAAATGCTAAAGGGGGCAGCGTGTCCTAAGCCATACACCACTCTGGGATTTAGGCGCCTAAGTCTGGGCTGCGAGGAGGTGACTGTCTCTGTTTGGGATGCACAGCCAGGAACTCTGTCCTGGAGTCAGGTGCCTCAGCTATTTCTCACCAAGTACAGATGGAGGGGTGTGAAGGCGGTGAGTGCCTTAACCCTGGACTATTGGGTCTGCTGATGTGAGTCTCTCTCAGTCTTGTTTGTTGAAGCCTTTGTATCAATAATTACGTATGAATTGGGCCAGACAGCAACTGAGAATGACTCAATAGTCCAGTGGTTTGGAGACTCGTGGGAGACCCCAGTTCAAATCTCTTCTCATCCAGCAAAGGCGGTGACTTGAGCCTGGGTCTCCCACATCCTGGGTGAGTTCCCTACCCACAAGTTTAGATTATAACAGAGTCCTTCTCTTTCCTGCCCTCCCATCCCCCCACCCATTCTGTCTGGAGGAAGGTGTTCTCTAAGTAGATGATTTGTGAGGTCATATAGATTTGATACCTTTTCAAACAGAAGCATGAATTAATGAGTTATGGATCATAAATTAACACATAGTTATTAACACAGGGTGAAGGCAACATACGAGTTTATTGTGAATTAAGATGAGGGTCACAGAATACTTGTGTTATACCCACTGGTCAATTTCCAGAGACATCTGAAGTAGCTTTGAATCACTATATATGTGCTCAGGTCAACATGTGATATCTAGGTGTGTGTTTTGAGAAATGAAAGGTTGGCTTGTGTGAGAGAATATATCCCTGTGTTCACACCCTACACGCTACTGTAATTATTTTTGTCTAGAGTATGTCTTGTAAGATATTTCAAAACTCATAACCTGCTGGTCAGTATCATCCTGATAAAATATGTGTGGCATCATTTTATGTAAAGTTATAAGATTTCCCTGTATGATGTTATTAACATGTTCCAAAGTCCACAGCTCTCCCAAACAGAGGTGGGCAAACAGGTCTGTCCTAAACAAAGGAATGTGTGCTCTGCTTCATTTGCATTTAAGCATTGAACAGAGTCATTAAGCAGGAAGGGAAACAAAGAAAGCTCAAGCAGGTGAGAAAAAACAGCAGGGAAAATCCTTCCACCTAGATTCTTTGTCTTCTATTGCCCAGCTGGAAATGTGCTTCAGGAAAGCACTTGAACTATAAAAAGGAGGGACAGACAACTGTCTCCCTCTACCCACTGCATTCACTATGCCTGAAGAGAAAAGTTTGGTCAGTCAGAATGCGGAAAGCAATCTAGTGAGACACTTTGCTTGACTCTGATATAGTTTGTCAAATTAGGAGAGCTGGCCGTATTTTAAATAAGTCTTACTGAGGGCGCAAAACCAAACCATCCTGATGAGCAGCAAAATAAAATAAAATAAAAATGGCAGGTGACCAGCTTGGCTCAACAGTGAAATCTTCGATGACCTTAAACTCAAAAAGGAAGCTTACAAGAAGTGGAAACTTGGCCAGATGACTAGGGAGGAGTATAAAAATATTGCTCAAGCATGCAGGGGTGTAATCAGAAAGGCCAAAACACAGAGTTACAGCTAGCCAGGGATGTGAAGGGTAACAAGAAGGGTTTCTACAGGTATGTTAGCAACAAGAAGAAAGTCAGGGAAAGTGTGGGACCCTTACTGAATGGGGAGGCAACATAGTGACAGAGGATGTGGAGAAAGCTAACGTACTTGATGCTTTTTTTGTCTCTGTCTTCACAGACAAGGTCAGCTCCCAGACTGCTGCACTGGGCAGCACAGTATGGCAAGGAGGCGAGCAACCCTCAGTAGTGAAAGAACCAGTTAAGGACTATTTAAAAAAGCTGGACATGCACAAGTCCATGGGTCCAGATCTAATGCATCCTAGGGTGCTGAGGTTGTTGGCTGATGTGATTGCAGAACCATTGGCCATTATCTTTGAAAACTCGTGGTGATCGGGGTATAGTGCCCATCTGTAAAAAAGGGAAGAAAGAGAACCCAGAGAACTACAGACCAGTCAGTCTCACTTTAGTCCATGGAAAAATCATGGAGCAGGTCCTCAAGGAATCCATTTTGAAGCACTTGGAGGAGAGGAAGGTGATCAGGATTCACCAAGGCAAGTGTGGATTCACCAAGGGCAAGTAATGCCTGACCAACCTGATTGCCTTCTATTATGAGAAAACTGGCTCTGTGGATATGGGGAAAGCAGTGGATGTGATATATCTTGACTTAAGCAAAGCTTTTGTTATGGTCACAGTATTCTTGCCAGCAAGTTAAAGAAGTATGGATTGGATGAATGCAAAGTTGGATGTATGGATGTAGGCATCAACCTCTGGGGCTTAGCTGCCTAAGTATCTTTGTGGATCTCACCCTAAGGGTGTGTCTGTGCTGGAATAACAGACCCACAGCACAACCTTGGAGGGCCCAGATCAGGTGGTTCGGGCTCAGGCTTGGGCTGTAGTGAAAAAATTGCACTGTAGATATTCGGGCTCTGGGACCATCCGCACTTGTAGGGTACCAGAGCTCGGGCTCCAGCTCCGGCCTGAATGTATATGCAGCAGGTTTACAGCCCAAGAGCCCAAGCCTGAGCCCAAACCAGCTGACCAACTGCACGTTTCATTGCTGTGTAGACGTACCCTCAGTGACAGGCCCAAGTGTAAACAGCAATCTCTGGCAGTGCTGGAACACTGTGTCTCCCACGGCTCAGCTCAGCTTAATTGTAGTTGCTTTCAGCTCTCGATTCTCCAGCTACGGTCTGGGGAAAGAAAAAGTAGAAGTTTAACTGTGCTGACAACTATGGATGGGATTCATAAAGAGCTGCCATTTATCTCAATGGGGTTTAGGGACCTACATAGTCAGGGAGTCACAAAGGTGTTTATTCAGCTTTTTAAATGTAACAGCTTATCTCACTAGCTCCAGTACAGACTAATTTCTCAATCTGAAGTCTCTCTCCAAGAAAGTGGGCTAGCGACTTGCTTTGATAGAAGAGAACCATTATATTTCCACAAAAACAACTAGAAGTCCAGTGGCACTTTAAAGACTAACAGATTTATTTGGGCATAAGCTTTCGTGGGAAAAACCTCACTTCTTCAGATGCATGGAGTGGAGATTACAGATACAGGCATAAATATACGGACACATGAAGAGAAGGTAGTTACTTTACAAGTGGAGAACCAGTGTTGACAGGGCCAATTCAATCAGGGTGGATGTGGCCCACTCCCAATAGCTGATGAGGAGGTGTCAATACCAAGAGAAGGAAAATTGCTTTTGTAGTGAGCCAGTCAACAACAACTCTCCAACACCACATTCTACAGGCCACTATCTTCCGATCCCACTGAGGGTTACCAAAAGAAACTACACCATCTGCTCAAGAAACCCCATGCTATAGCACAGGAACAAATCTACCCAGACACACCCCCAGAGCCCCCTGACCAGGGGTATTCTATCCTCTTCCCAAGATCCATAAACCTGGAAATCCTAGACGCCCCATCATCTCAGGCATTGCCACTCTTACAGCAGGATTGTCTGGCTATGTGGACTCTCTCCTCAGGCCCTACACTACCAGCATTCCTAGCTATCTTCGAGACACAACTGACTTCCTGAGGAAATTACAATGCATTGGTGATCTTCCAGAAAACACCATCCTGGCCACCCTGATGTTGAAGCTCTTTACACCAATATTCCACATGAAGATGGACTACAAGCTGTCAGGAACAGTATCCCTGAGGAGGCGATGCCACATGTGATGGCTGAGCTTTGTGACTTTGTCCTCACTCACAAATGTTTCAGATTTGCAAACAATTTATACCTTCAAGTCAGCAGCACTGCTATGCGTAGCCATATGGCCTCACAGTATGCCAAATGTGTTATGGTTGACTTAGAACAAAGCTTCTTCAGCTCTCATCCCCTAGCGCCCTTTCTCTACTTGCACTACATCGATGACATCTTCATCATCTGGACCGATGGGAAGGAGGCCCTGAGAATCTACTAGAATATCAGGGTTGGAAGGGACCTCAGGAGATATCTAGTCCAACCCCCTGCTCAAAGCAGGACCAATCCCCAGCTAAATCATCCCAGTCAGGGCTTTGTCAAGCCTGACCTTAAAAACCTCTAAGGAAGGAGATTCCACCACCTCCCTAGGTAACCCATTCCAGTGCTTCACCACTCTCCTGGTGGAAAAGTTTTTCCTAATATCCAACCTAAACCTCCCCGACTGCAACTTGAGACCATTACTCCTTGTTCTGTCACCTGGTACCACTGAGAACAGTCTAGATCCATCCTCTTTGGAATCCCCTTTCAGGTAGTTGAAAGCAGCTATTAAATCCCCCCTCATTCTTCTCTTTTGCAGACTAAATAATTCCTGTTCCCTCAGCCTCTCCTCATGCATCATGTGCTCCAGCCCCCTAATCATTTTTGTTGCCCTCCGCTGGACTCTTTCCAATTTTTCCACATCCTTCTTGTAGCGTGGGGCCCAAAACTGGACACAGTACTCCAGATGAGGCTTCACCAATGTCAAATAGAGGGCAATGATCACATCCCTTGATCTGGTAATGCCCCTACTTATACAGCCCACAATGCCATTAGCCTTTTTGGCAACGAGGACACACTGTTGACTCATATCCAGCTTCGTGTCCATTGTAACCCCTAGGTCCTTTTCTGCAGAACTGCTTCCTAGCCATTCGGTCCCTCGTCTGTAGTAGTGCAAAGGATTCTTCTGTTCTAAGTGCAGGACTCTGCACTTGTCCTTTTTGAACCTCATCACATTTCTTCTGGCCCAATCCTTTAATTTGTCTAGGTCCCTCTGTATCCTATCCCTACCCTCCAGCATATCTACCACTCCTCCCACTTTAGTGTCATCTGCAAACTTGCTGAGAGTGCAGTCAACACCATCCTCCAGATCATTACTGAAGATATTGAATAAAACCGGATCCAGGACCAACCCTTGGGGCACTTGCTTGATACTGGCTGCCAACTAGACATTGAGCCATTGATCACTACCTGTTGAGCCCGACAATCTAGCCAGCTTTCTATCCACCTTAGAGTCCATTCATCCAGCCCATACTTCTTTAACTTGCTGGCAAGAATACTGTGGGAAACCATATCAAAAGCTTTGCTAAAGTCAAGGAATAACACATCCACTGCTTTCCTCTCATCCACAGAGCCAGTTATCTCCTCATAGAAGGCAATTAGGTTAGTCAGGCATGACTTGCCCTTGGTGAATCCATGCTGACTGTTCCTGATCACTTTCCTCTCCTCTAAGTGCTTCAGAATTGATTCCTTGAGGACCTGCTCCATGATTTTTCCAAGGACTGAGGTGACGCTGACTGGCCTGTAGTTCCCTGGATCCTCCTCCTTCCCTTTTTTAAAGATGGGCACTACATTAGCCTTTTTCCAGTCACCTGGGATCTTCCCCGATCGCCATGAGTTTTCAAAGATAATGGCCAATGGCTCTGCAATCACATCCGCCAACTCCTTTAGCACCCTCAGATGCAGCACATCCAGCCCCATGGACTTGTGCTTATCCAGCTTTTATAAATAGTCCTGAACCACTTCTTTCTCCACAGAGAGCTGGTCACCTCCTCCCCATACTGTGCTGCCCAGTGGAGTAGTCTGGGAGTTGACCTTGTTCATGAAGCCAGAGGCAAAGAAAGCATTGAGTACATTAGCTTTTTCCACAACCTCTGTCACTGGGCTGCCTTCCCCATTCAGCAAGGGTCCCACACTTTCCCTGACCTTCTTGTTGTTAACATACCTGTAGAAACCGTTCTTGTTACTCTTAACATCCTTTGAGAGATGCAACTTGAAGTGTGATTTGGCCTTCCTGATTTCACTCCTGCAGCCTGAGCAATATTTTTATACTCTTCCCTGGTCATTTGTCCAATCTTCCACTTCTTGCAAGTTTCTTTTTTGTGTTTAAGAACAGCAAGGAGTTCACTGTTAAGCCAAGCTGGTTGCCTGCCATATTTATAATTCTTTCTACACGTCAGGATGGTTTGTTCCTGCAACCTCAATAAAGATTCTTTAAAATACAGCCAGCTCTCCTGGACTCCTTTCCCCCTCATGTTATTCTCCCAGGGGATCCTGCCCATCAGCTCCCTGAGTGAGTCAAAGTCTGCTTTTCTGAAGTCCAGGGTCCATATTCTGCTGCTCTCCTTTCTTCCTTGTGTCAGGATCCTGAACTCGACCATCTCATGGTTACTGCCTCCCAGGTTCCCATCCACTTTTGCTTCCCCTACTAATTCTTCTCTGTTTGTGAGCAGCAGGTCAAGAAGAGCTCTGCTGCCCCTAGTTAGTTCCTTCAGCACTTGCACCAGGAAATTGTCCCCTACACTTTCCAAAAGCTTCCAGGATTATCTGTGCAATGCTGTATTGCTCTCATAGCAGATATCTGAGTGATTGAAGTCCCCCATGAGAACCAGGGCCTTGAAGAATTCCACCAGGATTTCAACAATTTCCACCCTACCATCAACCTCAGCCTGGACCAGTCCACACAAGAGATCCACTTCCTGGACACTATAGTTCTAATAAGCAATAGTCACATAAATACCACCCTATACAGGAAAGCTACTGACCGCTATACTTACCTACATGCCTCCAGCTTCCATCCAAGACACATTACACGATCCATTGTCTACAACCAAGCCCGAATATACAACCACATTTGCTCCAATCCCTCAGACAGAGACAAACACCTACAGGATCTCTATCAAGCTTTCTTAAAACTACAATACCCACCTGGGGAAGTGAGGAAACAGATTGACAGAGCCAGACGGGTACCCGGAAGTCACCTACTACAGGACAGGCCCAACAAGGAAAGGCCCAACACGGACCATCACCTACATTCCCCAACTAAAACCTCTCCAATGCATCATCAAGGATCTACAACCTATCCTGGAAAATGATCCCTCACTCTCACAGACCTTGGGAGACAGACCAGTCCTTGCTTACAGACAGCTTCCCAACCTGAAGCAAATATTCACCAGGAACTACACACCACACAAGAGAAACACTAATCCAGAAAGCAATCCCTGCAACAAACTCCCTTGCCAACTCTGTCTCCATATCTACTCTAGCGACACCATCATAGGACCCAACCACATCAGCCACACCATCAGAGCCTCATTCTCCTGCATATCTACTAATGTGATATATGCCGTCATGTGCCAGTAATGCCCCTCTGCCATGAACATTGGCCAAACCGGACAGTCTCCACGTAAAAGAATAAATGGACACAAATCAGGAATGGTAACCTACGAAAGCCAGTAGGAGAACACTTCAATCTCCCCGGACATTCTATAACAGATTTAAAAGTAGCCATCCTTCAACAAAAAAACGTCCAAAACAGACTTCAAAGAGAAACTGCAGAGCTGCAATTCATTTGCAAACTTAACACATTAATTTGAGCTTGAATAGGGACTGGGAGTGGCTGGCTCGCTAGAAAAGCAACTTCCTCTCTCTTGGTATTGACTCCTCCTCATGAATTATTGGGAGTGGACCACAACCACCCTGACTGAACTGGCCTTGTCAACACTGGTTCTCCACTTGTAAGTAACTCCCTTCTCTTCATGGGCCAATTATATTTATGCCTGTATCTGTAATCTCCACTCCATGCATCTGAAGAAGTGGGGGGTTTATCCACGAAAGCTTATGCCCAAATAAATCTGTTAGTCTTTAAAGTGCCACCGGACTCCGTGTTGTTTTGGGGGATACAGACTAACACAGCTACCCCTCTGATTAGAGCTACAGCAGTTATTAAACATCTATTTGGCCTAGAGCACAGTTTCCAATGGAACGAGTAATAGCTAGGGTGACCAGATGTCCCTTTTTTAAAGTGACAGTCCCATTTTTTGGGACTTTTTCTTATATAGGCGCCTATTACCCCCTATCCCCATTCCGTTTTTTCACAGTTGCTAAAAGGTAACCCTAGTACTAGCTTCCTATGTATTTAGTGTAGTCACCTAACAACTGATTTCATGCACTTGATCTCAGGTGACTCAGTAAACAGAGTTTAAGCCTTCTGTTTTTTTCTGCTACAAAATTAAAAAAAAAGTTACACTTAGAACATTTCTATTCTTAGCATGCTGTAATTCAGGAACACATTCTCAGGTTCGGACCCTCAATATCTCTGGGGACCTGGGTCCCAGGCTGCCTGTCCAATGGTGCGGAGAGATCAGCCCTTTAGAATGGGATCCCCAAAGACCAGCAAAGTAGGTGGTGAGCTGCCTAAACTAGTCAATGAAACATGCCAAAGTCAAGGGAGGTTTCCAAAGCCCCACCCCCTCACAGATTCAGCACCCAAGTCCAGGCAGCAGGGAGGTGCCAGCTCTGCTTGGGATCCACAGCCAGGAGCCCACCCTTGGAGTCAGCTTAGCTTAGATACCTACGTCCTTTCTTGCAAGAACGAGTTAGGTGTCTGCCTGACTCCTCACCAAATTGAGGGGTAAGGGAAGAGGAGGAGGAAGTTCCCATGTTACAGCCTTTAGCTCAGTGATTAGAGAACTGATCTGGGATGTGGGAGACCAAGATTCCATTCTGCTCTCAGATAGACAGGCAGAAAGAGCCCCCTGTTCAAATCCTACTTCTCAGGAGGGTGCTCTAGCCACTGAGCTCTGGACATTCGGATGTGGAACTGTTCCAATAACGAGAGACTCATTAAAGCAGAGGGACTAAACCAGGAGTTTCCCACCTCCTGGCCAATGCCCAGCCCACTGGGCTACAGAGTTAGTCACTGTCTGGCCCAATGACTAAGTGAAAATTCAGGCACCAAGTGCGTTTAGGTGCCTACAGGGATGAGTGGTAGCTGAGTGGGTGGCTGTGTAGGGATCAGAGTGGCAACTAAGTACCTTTGTGGATCTGGGCCTGAATGCCTCACAATGTTCTTTTGTTTGCTTTTACTCTTACTATTCCCATGCACTAGGGCAGTTCCATTATCCCCATTTAACAGCTGGAGAACTGAGGCACAGGAAACTAAGAACCCCCTCGCCCTAAAAACAAAACAAAATATAAAGCCTCTAGGAGCACTTCTCTTCTTAGCATGTTGTAATTCAGGAACCTATTGATGACTCACTTCAAATTCAGTAGAGATGTTTTGCCTTGGTCCCAGACTTAGCCGACCCATTGTGGATTATGGGGCTGACCCAAGAGTTTGTAAACCTGATTGCATTGTAATCAAGACTCCATTGCAACCATCTCTTTGAAATGATCCTGCGACCCCCATGGTCTTATTAGCCACCAGTCAGGCTTCCCAGCAGACTGTACCTGACTGCTAGTCACAGCAGTTACGATGCTGGTCTCTGGGATCACCGGCTCCCTGGAAATTCTGGGCTTTGAATAAAAACACCGAGTCCGACCTGCTACCAGTCATGGGGGCCTAGTTCACAAGAACACAAGGGACTGAGCTATTCAGTAAACGCCGTGTGAATCCCAAAAGCTAAATTAATTTTTACACAAATGAACATTCACCTGAAAACCTATCACATGACTGACAAGTATGCCAAAGACAGTCTAGTTTGTGACTCAACACATAGAAACTATTTTGCGCCTCCTTGCAAATAACAGCTGCATTTGCAGCGGACAGAATTGGTTTGGGAGGGACCCATTAGCCAGAAAAGGAGCTCAGTTCCCAACTCTTTTGATCCTTAATGAGGAGTTTCACCAGCTGCAGGTTAAACCAAGGAGAGAACTGGAAGCCCAAACACCTTGAACACAGTGCTCGGGATTTTTAGGACATCTCCCCACTGGGATTCTGAAGACACTAAATTATTGGACTAGCCTGGAAATTAGCAGATGCATTTAAAATCTCCCTGACCAAATTCTACTAAAGCTCTTAATAATCAGCTCCTCCTGCTTTCATCTCTCAGAAATTGTACATGTGTACACACACCCACCTACCTACACAGAGAGAGACAGAGAGAGAGAGAGAGAGCAAAGGGAGAAAGAAATCAGCCTGTGATGTGTTTCTTCTACCTACAAACCGGAGCGCTGTCAGTGATTAATTTCCACTGACAAAATTCTCTGTCCAAACACTGGAGCAAAGTTTTAATCACATAAGCCAACAATACCTCTGTGCTGCCGCCTCGGTTTGCAGAACAAGCGGGTGCTTTTCCCGTAGCCTCCGAGCTCCCTCCAGCCTCTGCAGCGTCCTCCCAGGCTACTGGGGTTTAAACAGGAAAGGAACATCCTTATATAGGGCTGTGTCTATTTCGTAATGTGGTTCCGTTTTACTCCGGATCAGACGCAGCACTCGCAGCTAGACGGCAGATGCTGCTGGCCGGGCACATCTCTCACTTTTAGAGAACTGGCTGGCTCGCCAGCGCCCCCCCGGCCCCTCACCCAGACCAGCAGCAGAACCACAGAATGAACTGAACTCGCGCTGTCTTCCTGCGAGCGCCGCGCCTGATTCGGAGTTTTAAAACTGCAGCGCATTACGTAACCGAGACTGCGCTATATATGTGTGTACTCGTCCTGCTCAAACCCCAGTAGCCTGGGAGGACGCTGCAGAGGCTGGAGGGAGCTCGGAGGCTACGGGAAAAGCATCCGCTTGTTCTGCAAACCGAGGCGGCAGCACAGAGGTATTGTTGGCTTATGTGATTAAAACTTTGCTCCAGTGTTTGGACAGAGAATTTTGTCAGTGGAAATTAATCACTGACAGCGCTCCGGTTTGTAGATAGAAGAAACAGGCTGATTTCTCTCTCTCTGTGTACACGTGTAGAGCCAGGAGTAGCAGTTTCTGAGAGATGAAAGCAGGAGGGGCTGATTATTAAGAGCTTTAGTAGAATTTGGTCAGGGAGATTTCAGTAGCACCTGCTAATTTCCAAGCTAGTCTATTAATTTCATGTCTTCAGAATCCCAGTGGGGAGATGAACACAACACTCGGATTTCTAGGACAAGATGTTCGGGCTTCCAGTTCTCCCCCTGGTTTAACCTGCAGCTGGTGAAACTCCTCATTAAGGATCAAGCGAGTTGGGAACCAAACTCTTTTTCTAGTTAATGGGTCCCTCACAAACCAATTCTGTCAGCTGCAAACGTAGCTCTTATTTGAAAGGAGGCTCAGAACAGTTTCTACATTTTGTCTAGTCACAAACTAGACTGTCTTTGGCATACTTGTCAGTCATGTCACAGGTTTTCAGGTGAATGTTCATTTGTGTAAAAATTAATTTAGCTTTTGGGATTCACACGGCGTTTACTGAATAGCTCAGTCCCTTGTGTTCTTGTGAACTAGGCCCCCATGACTGGTAGCAGGTCGGACTCGGTGTTTTTATTCAAAGCCCAGAATTTCCAGGGAGCCGGTGATCCCAGAGACCAGCATCATAACTGCTGTGACTAGCAGTCAGGTACAATCTGCTGGGAAGCCTGACTGGTGGCTAATAAGACCATGGGGGTAGCAGGATCATTTCATAGAGATGGTTGCAATGGAGTTTTGATTGTAAACCCGATTGCATTGTAAACTCTTGGGTCAGCCCCATAATCCACAATGGGTCGGCTAAGTCTGGGACCAAGGCAAAACATCTCTACTGAATTTGAAGTGAGTCATCAATAGGTTCCTGAATTACAACATGCTAAGAAGAGAAGTGCTCCTAGAGGCTTTATATTTTGTTTTGTTTTTAGGGCGAGGGGGTTCTTAGTTTCCTGTGCCTCAGTTCTCCAGCTGTTAAATGGGGATAATGGAACTGCCCTAGTGCATGGGAATAGTAAGAGTAAAAGCAAACAAAAGAACATTGTGAGGCATTCAGGCCCAGATCCACAAAGGTACTTAGTTGCCACTCTGATCCCTACACAGCCACCCACTCAGCTACCACTCATCCCTGTAGGCACCTAAACGCACTTGGTGCCTGAATTTTCACTTAGTCATTGGGCCAGACAGTGACTAACTCTGTAGCCCAGTGGGCTGGGCATTGGCCAGGAGGTGGGGAAACTCCTGGTTTAGTCCCTCTGCTTTAATGAGTCTCTCGTTATTGGAACAGTTCCACATCCGAATGTCCAGAGCTCAGTGGCTAGAGCACCCTCCTGAGAAGTAGGATTTGAACAGGGGGCTCTTTCTCCCTGTCTATCTGAGAGCAGAATGGAATCTTGGTCTCCCACATCCCAGATCAGTTCTCTAATCACTGAGCTAAAGGCTGTAACATGGGAACTTCCTCCTCCTCTTCCCCCACCCCCCAATTTGGTGAGGAGTCAGGCAGACACCTAACTCGTTCTTGCAAGAAAGGACATAGGTATCTAAGCTAAGCTGACTCCAGAGGCAGGCTCCTGGCTGTGGATCCCAAGCAGAGCTGGCACCTCCCTGCTGCCTGGACTTGGGTGCTGAATCTGTGAGGGGGTGGGGCTTTGGAAACCTCCCTTGACTTTGGCATGTCTCATTGACTAGTTTAGGCAGCTCACCACCTACTTTGTTGGTCTTTGGGGATCCCATTCTAAAGGGCTGATCTCTCCGCACCATTGGACAGGCAGCCTGGGGCCCAGATCCCCAAAGATAGTGAGGGTCCTAGTGTCCATTTGAATCAATGGAAGTTAGAAGCCTAAAATAACTTTGGAATGTGAGCCAAGGCATCTGGCTCAGGCTGTGCAGTTCCCATGGCTGTTCCAGTGACTGTCTGGATGTCTGAAAGTTCAGAGTTGTGATGCGCAGTGTCTCGATTCATAAATCCCTTTATGGATCTTGGCCTCAAATACTACAGTAATAGGTGCTGGATAAATACCCCAGACAGATGTGACATTTTATGCAACTTATTTAATACACTAATGTGGTGATTTAATGAACTAAACTTTATCTTGCAACAAAGTCAGACAGTTTAAGTGCTGGCTCATTGGCCCTGGCAAGCGAGGCCCTCTGTTTATCTACACAGACTGGGCCCTGGCGGCTGCCTCAGCCGGGCAGGGCCATCCTGTGAGAGCAGTGGTCACCAGGGCCAGCTCCAGGCCCAGCGGCGGAAGCGGGTGGCATGTCCGGGTCTTCAGCAGCAGGTCCTTCAGTCCCTCTCCTCCTCTTTGAGCTTCCACTGAAGTGCTGCTGAAGAGGAAGAGAGGGAGTGAAGGACCCACCACTGAATTGCTGTGGAAGAATGAAGCGGTGCAATTTAGCTGCTGCCAAAGTGCCATCAATTGGCTTTATTTATTTTTTCCATTTAGCCGCTTGGGGCGGCAAAAAAGCTGGAGCTGGCCCTGGTGGTCACTCTCCATGGCAATTCTTGGCCTAGCTGAGTTTGCCAACCAGTGCAAAGCCTGCTGGTGAGTTTGTGATGTGGGAACTGGGACTGAGACTCGCCAAACACCCGTTATCTGGGAACAGCTCTTAATCATCTCTGAGCTGGGCTGGATTCAATAACGGTTCATTTCAATGGGGGAAGGGGGTGGACACTGATCACTCTGGCAGCACTGGGGCAGTTCCAGGAGACTAGCAGAAAGCTCCTGTTGTGCCAGGGCTTTTGAAAAGGTAAATGGGACAACATGGGTAATTCTAGGCCTGTCAGTCTGACATCGATCCTGGGAAAGATCATGGAGCAGTTGAGTGCCATAAATTCTGTTGCCTTCCTTTAATTCTTTATTAATCATTCAGCACTTGATTAATAAAGAATTAAAGGAGGGCAATATAATTATGGCAAATCAACATTGGTTTATGGAAAACAGATCTTGTCACACTAACTGAATACTGTTTAGGATGAGATTACAAGTTTGGATGATAAAGACAATAGTGTTGGTGTAATAGATTTCTGTAAGGTGTTTGGTACCGGGGGAGGGAGGGGAGCTTGCAGGGACTATAGCCACCTCAAAATGCGCTTTAGGCCCCCCGTCTCTCCTCCCCAATGCAAAGATCAGAGCTGGGCACCTGGAAAGTGCACCCCAGAGCACCTGCCTCAGCTCCCTGTCTGCGCTCCCCTCCCCACTCTACTTAGCACAAGCTCTGGGCGCTGCTGCTCTGCTTGCTGGGATCCATTCTGGGGGTGCAGGAGGCCATCCTGGGACTTGCGACTAGGAACAGCAGTAGCGGTGGTGGTTGTGGCTCGCCGGTGCCTTTGCCTTGTGGGGGCACCTTGGTGCTAGCAGCTCTGGCCCCACAAGGTGCCAGCACAGAGTTAAAGCGGTGTCAGGATGCTTGCTGACACTGACTGGTGTGGCAGGAGGCTGTGGGGGAGTCATCAGGACTGAAGGGAGGAAGCACTCAACTCTCCTTCCTCCCCGCCCCCATTCTGGGAGCAGGTGTCTGTTATATCCTTGGAGGCAGCCAGTTTAGGAAGAAGTCACTTGAGGCCAGAGAGCAGACAGCTAACAAAACTACCATTTATTTACAGACACAGAGCTCACCTAACTGGCTGAAGCTGGCTGGGCTATCTCCTAATAATCTAACTCAGTTGCCATAGGAAGAAAAACCATGACAACCAAATACACAACATACCTCCTTCTCTCCCCCCCCCCCCCCGCAATAAGAAGGTCCTCTAACTAAAACACACACTAGACTAGAGAAGGAGGGTAGACTGCCTCCATTGCCGGCTAAAGCCTGGGGATTATTTTGCCCCATAACTGTGGGTTTGCCCTAGCTAAAGATCCAGCCATTGAGGAGGCCTTCTGTCTCTAGGTGGATTATGGGGAACTTCTGGTGTTGCACCTGAAAGTACCATGGGCTCAGGGTCCGCAGCACGAACAGGTGAGGAGGTGGTATCAGTTCATGCTGGGCAAAGAGGTATCTCAGCCGCTGGCAGTAATGGAGGAGAACAGTCAGAAACAGGTGATTCATGATTCGGTGTCTCACCAGAAGAAGTGAAGTCAGACCACTCAACTGCAGATGTGTCCTGAGGACTGGCATGACCTGGCAACAGCTGATCTACATGTCGCCGCCAGGTAAGATTCTCTGCAGCCGGACTGTGTAGGAAACAGGTCCTGTGTGAGTGATGATTGTGGCAGGGACCCATTTAGCTCTGGAAGTATAATTCCGAGCCAAAACTGTCTGTCCTGAGCTAAAGGTTCGGTCTTTTGCTCTGGGTGCCCATCTGATGACTTGATATTGCTGCTGACGTTGCACAATTTGTCGGGGTTCAGAAGGTTTCAGCAGATCAAAGCAAGTGCGCAGCTGTCGTCCCATCATTAGAAAGGCCGGGGATGCCTGGTTCGTAGCATGAGGTGTGTTTCTGTAGGAAAGTAAGAAGGTATCGAGAGGCTTTTGAATGAAATGTTGTCCCCTTGCTGATTTCAAAGCGTGTTTCATTGTCTGCACAAATCTTTCAGCTAATCCGTTGGTGGATGGATGATATGGTGCTGAAGTGATGTGGTGTATCCCATTTGCCTTCATAAAATTTTGAAACTCCTGAGAGACGAACTGCGGTCCGTTGTCACTCACAAGTTGTTCTGGCAGACCGAAACAACTAAAGAGTCCCTGCAGTTTTTGGCTAGTACTCTCTGCAGTAGTGGAACGCGTTGTAGAGACTTCTGGCCATTTAGAATGGGCATCTACCACCAACAAGAACATGCTTCCTTCAAGGGGGCCAGCAAAGTCAACGTGAATACGTTGCCACGGGTTTTCAGGCCAGTCCCATGGGTGTAGGGGCACCCACTGGGGTGCATTCCTCACACCTTGACATGACATACAAGCTTTTGCCTTCTCTTCAATAGCATTGTCCAATCCAGGCCACCAAAAACAGCTCTGTGCAATTTCCTTCATGCGCACTATTTCACAGTGACCAGAATGTAGCTGTTCTAACATCTGTGATCTCGGTGGTGGTGGAATAATGACACATCTCCCCCACAACAAACAGGCTTGGACCGATAACTCCATCCTCCTGGACATGTAGGTAACAAGGTCAGGTGAGACCGGAGAGGGTTTGTCGAGATTTTCCATGCATCACTAGGTCCATAACTTGGGACAATACTGGGTCAATGCGAGTTGCCTTCTTTATCTGAGTAGCAGTGATGAGTGTATTCTCTACCTGTTCAAAGTAGAAGATTTCCTTTTGGGCACACTCTTGATTGACCGGCAAAGGCAACCTTGAGAGGCCATCTGCATTGCCATGCAGAGTGGATTTCTGATATTTGATTTCATATGTGTGTGCTGAAAGTAGCAATGCCCAATGTTGCATATGACTAGCAGCTAATGGGGGGGAATGCCTGTGTAGGGTCCAAAAATTGACATCTATGGTCTGTGAGAAGATTAAACTTCCGCCCAAACAGGTACTGATGAAACTTCTGAATTCCAAAAACAATTCCTAACGCCTCATGTTTGATTTGGGCGTAGTTAGTTTAGTTTCTGCTTTGCTTAGAGTGCGTGAAGCAAAAGCAATAGGTCTCTCTTCTCCCAAAGGCATAATGTGTGACACGACTGCTCCCACCCCATAAGGGGAGGCATCACAGGCCAATTGTAGGGATAAGGATGGATCAAAGTGCATTAGAACTTCAGAATTTAGCAATGCACCCTTAGCTTTGTTAAATGCAACATCACAGGCTTCAGTCCAATTCCAGGCCTTGTTATGCCCAAGGCGCTCATGAAGTGGTTTTAGCAGTGTGGCTAACTGTGAGATGAACTTTCCATAATAGTTCAGTAGTCCTAGAAACGAGCACAGCTGGCTTACATTTCAAGGAGGGGGAGCCTCCACAATAGCCTTAACTTTTGCAGAGGCCTTATGAAGACTCACAGCATCAATGATGTGTCCCTAATATTCAACAGAGGGCTTGAAGAATTCACACTTGTCTTTGCAAACTTGTAGGCCATACTCTTCCAACCTTTGTAGGGTAGCCTCTAAATTCTTTAAGTGATCCTCTTCATTCCTTCCAGTGACCAGGATGTCATCCAGATAGCACTGAGCTCCTGACAAGCCACACAAGATCTGGTCCATAGGCCTCTGGAAAAGGGCGAGAGCAGACGTTATTCTGAAGGGTAGGCGACAGTATCAATAAAGCCCCTTATGAGTCACGATAGTCAACAGTTCTTGGGACTTTTCATCGATGTGCATCTGTAAATATGCTTGACTCAGATCAATCTTACTGAACTTTTGTCCCCACCCCCCCAGGCCTGCGAAGAGGTCATCAATGCGGGGAAGCAGGTATTGCTCTGCACACAACACTGGGTTGACAGTGACTTTAAAATCACCGCAAATCTAGAGAACTATCTTTCTTCACTATTGGAAAGATAGGAGTGGCCTATGGGTAACTGGTATTAGGACTCCATTGATGACCAGGCGCTCCAGGTCTGCTTCAACTTTTGGCCTGATGGCATATGGCACAGTTCAGGCTTTCAGATATTTTGGTGGACTGTCAGGTTTAATGTTCAATGTCAGTGATTCCCTCATACTTCCCAAATCATCTCCAAAAACAGCAGCATGTTTCCTTAGTATAGGGGTTAGACTGGTTTCTTCTTTAGTCATCCAGTGCACTTCTGCCCAGTTGAGCTGAATCTTCCCAAGCCAAGACCTACCCATGAAGGCTGGGCAATTACCTCTCACCACAAACAGTGGCAATATAGTAGCCAGTCCATTGAGCTCAACCCAACATGGGCACAGCTTCTCCCGTATACGTCTTCAGAACAGTTTTTGTTGCCTTAAGCAGAAGATGCTGTAGCTTTTCCTTATACACAGTCTCGGAGATCAGCGAGACAGCTGTACCAGTGTCCAGTTCCATGCATATAGGTTTGCCATCCAACAAGGGCGTTACCCAGTATTCATGTGAGCCCACTGCCAAAGACAAAACATGCAGTGGCACTTCCTCTTGCGATGAGTTGTCGCCTTGTTCCTCCAGAGTCTGCTCTAGGGTATGCAGGGTTCCCCTGTTTGTCGGCCAGACCACAGGCCTCTTTCTTTTGTTTACAGGCATGCCAAATGTGTCCCTTTTTGCCACAGTGTTGACACACCAGGTCCTTACACCAGCATTCTGATGCCTGGTGACCCAGCTTACCACAGCGGTAACATTCCTGACTCTGCACAGTTTTCTGGGTAGGTTCTTGTGACACTTTTTGCACCCTAGGGGATGCACCGATGTATTGCACCTCCCTTGTAGCCAGGTCCATGCAGACAGCAATATCCACAGCCTTCTGTAACGTAAGCAAAAGACTTTCCTGGCTTTAAGACAAAGCTTGATAAGTATATGGAGGGGATGTTATGATAGGATCGTTAATTTGGGCAATTGATCTTGAATTACCACCAGACAGGTCTGCTCAATGGTCTGCGGGGAGATGTTGCATGCGATGGGTACTGAGTTGCTGCGGAGAATTCCTTCTTGGGTGCTAGCTGGTGACTCTTGCCCACATGCTCAGGGTTTAGCTGATCGCCATATTTGGGGTCGGGAAGGAATTTTCCTCCAGGGCGGATTGGCAGGTGCCCTGGAGGTTTTTCGCCTTCCCCTGCAGCGTGGGGCACGGGTCGCTTGCTGGTGGTGTCTCTGCAGCTTGAGGTCTTCAAACCATTTTTGAGGATTTCAATAACTCGGTCCTGGGATAGGGGTTGTTATAAAATTGGATGGGTGGGGTTCTGTGGCCTGCCTTGTGCAGGAGGTCAGACTAGATGATCAGATTGGTCCCTTCTGACCTATGAGTCTATGAGTAAGCTGAGCCTCTGTCAGCAGGCGCTTCTGTATAGCTTCACTGTGCAGGCCACACACTAACCTGTCAGGCGGGGCATCATTTAACATCTCTGTAAATTCACAGTGTTCTGCTAGCTTTTTTACAATTGCTACAAATTGTACAACTGTTTCATCTTCTTTTTGGTCTCTTTTGTGGAACCAATATCTTTCAGCAATTACCAGTGGTTTTGGAGGAAAAATGGGACCCCAGGATTTCCACAATGTCACTGTAAGACTTGGTCTCTGGCTTACCAGGGTGTAGTAAGCTGCGTAGCAGGGAGTAGGTTTTAGCCCCTACAACACTTAAGAATATTGGCACCTTCTTCTCTTCTGTAATGTCACTTGCAATA
Organism: Gopherus flavomarginatus; assembly: GCF_025201925.1. NCBI lineage: Eukaryota > Metazoa > Chordata > Testudines > Testudinidae > Gopherus > Gopherus flavomarginatus. The sequence goes on along the minus strand of NC_066618.1, from coordinate 2,379,967 downwards.
ACAAAAAGCTCCAAACGCTCAGTATACACAGGCCACTGCTCTATATTCTCATCAAAAGGTTCCGGTGGCCTGGACAGAGTAGCCACGATTTTTAGTTTCACTTTCACAATCAGTGCAAACAAGCAGTTGCCATAGAAACAAAAACCATGACAACCAAATACACAACAGTGCTCTCTGGGTAACACATCTCCCAGTGCTGAGAGCATGCCTCTCTGGCTTGGAGTGGTGCTGCTGGGGAGGGGGCACTGGGATCAGCGGAGGCCTCCCGGAGGGGCAGGGTGGTATGGGGGGGGGGGGGGTGGAGCAGCCTTGGAGCAATCCCTGGAGCAGAAAATCCAAAAGCCTAGACAGACTGGGACCATCTGAAAACAGGAACGGGGCACCACCATCCTGGAGGCCCCAGCCATGTGCCACTCAGGTGGGAAACCCTCACCGCCGCTGCTTCCCCAGTTTTCTCATGTCCCTTCTTGTACCATTAGCTGTTTTCCCCTCCCTTTACTCAATACTTTATCTAGAAGTTTTAACACCCCCCACCCCCGATTTCTGCCAATTTTCTCTGAAAGCCAGGCTTTGCCAGGAACAATCAGCTTCTACTTTGTTCAGCAGGCTCAGGGGTGGCAAGTTCTTGCTCCTGTTCTTTGTTGGGGAGGAGGTGTTATGTCTCCAATGCTGGGGAATGAACGGCTCTGCTAGAGCCAAGTGAGCTTGTCTAATGAGAAGTGTCCTCTCCCCTTCTCCACTGCAGTGGCTTCAGATATTGGGGTCATACCTGGGCTTTGGTGACATTGATGTGGTATGTTTAGTGGGATGTAACTTTGTCTTCACGTTCACATGACTCAATTCAGCCAGAAGCACCAAAGTTAATTCACCCAAATTATTTTAGTTCTGTGCATTGTCCTAAACAGGAGCCTATTTCTGAGGAATAGCCAAGTGTTCCTTTTACTTAAAGGGTATTATTAAATAACTGAAATGTGATGGACATTAGCCTTCTTTCATCGTGGCAACATAACTGGCTGTTACAATAAAGCTGACCAAGATGACTGGGGAACATTCTGTTTATATCAAGTAGATTTTCAGATGACCATAGTGCCTAATTGACCCCTTAGCCATAGTCTGTTCAAGCAGATATACATGAAATGCCTGATCCAATGCCAATTGTCTTCACTGTGAAGCCTCCAATTAATTTCAATGGGCTTCGAATCAGACCCTTTGGTAAAAAAACTGTTTTACCAATCTCCAGCAGGAGCCATGCACTCCAAATCAGAGTCCAGTCAGCAAAGTCCCCCCTTCTCCTTTGTTTCCATTTAAATTTATATCTGCTTTCAAGTCTGATAATTACTGTATATAACATTACTGGAAGGGGTATTTCAATGAAAGATGTGCTATTCTTTTTCAATATAGCATTGTGAATTTCCTTTCTAGATGTTGATGGTAATAGCAATTTAAAATCAACATTCACCATTCTTAACATCTCCCTAAACTTTTTCTTAAATTTGTCCTATTATCACTTACTACTGCAGTACATGTGGCATGTATTGTCATATCCTGGCCTGAAACCTCTGCCAAACCAAGAGTTAAGCCTTGTTGTGAGTTTCACAATGTCTTGGGGGGAAATCCACATAAAGAGTTGATAAAATAGTATGTTATCTGCTGAACCATTACATTGTATTATGTAAACATCTGACACATTTTAAAAAGCGTCTTTTAGAACAATAGAATCATAGGACTGGAAGGGACCTTAAAGTCTTCTAGTCCAGTCCTCTGCACTTAAGACAGGACTAAGTATTATCTAGACCATCCCTGAAAGGTGTTTATCCAACCTGCTCTTAATCTCCAATGATGGAGATTCCACAACCTCCCTAGGAAATTTATTCCAGTGCTTAACCACCTTCACAGTTAGGGAGTTTTTCCTAATGTCCAACCTAAACTTCCCTTGCTGCAGTTTAAGCCCATTGCTTCTCCCATCCTCAGAGGTTCAGAAGAACAATTTTTTTCTTTCTCTTCCTCGTTAAAGCTTTTACATACTTGAAAACTATTATGTCCCTTTCTCAGTTCTCTTTTCCACACTAAACACACCCAAATTTCTCAATCTTTTGTCATAGATCAAATTTTCTAGATCTTTAATCATTTTTGTTGCTGTTCTTTAGACTTTCTACAATTTGTCCACGTCTTTCCTGAAATGTGGCACCCGGAATTGGACACAATACTCCAGTTGAGGCCTCATCAGCATGGAGTGTAGCGAAAGAATCTCCTCTTCTCGTGTCGTGCTTACAATACTCTTGCTAATATATCCCAGAATAATGTTTGTGGGTTTTGGTTTTGTTGGTTGCAATAATGTTACACTGACTCCTCTTTAGCTTGTGATCCAGTATGACCCCCAGATCCCTTTCCGCAGTACTCCTTCCTAGGCAGTCCTTTCCTATTTTGTATGTGTGCAACTGATTGTTCCTTCCTAAGTGGAGCATTTTTCATTTGTCCTTATTTAATTTCATCCTCTTTACTTCAGACCATTCTCTAGATTGTCCAGATCATTTTTGAATGTTTATCCTAGCCTCCAAAGCACTTGCAACCCCTCCCAGCTTGATATCATCCGCAGACCTTATAAGTGCACTCTGTATGCCATGAACTAAATCATTGATGAAGATATTGAACAGAACCAGATCCAGAACTGATCCCAGCAGGACTCCACTTGATATGCCCTTGTGGTTTGACTGAACCACTGATAACTCCACTCTGGGAATGGTTATCCAACCAGTTATAGACCCATCTTATAGTAGCTCCATCTAGGTTGTATTTCCCTAGTTTCTTTATGAGAAGGTCATGTCAGACAGTATCAAAAGCCTTACTAAAGTCAAGCTATACCACATCTACTGCTTCCCCCCGCCCCATCCACAAGGCTTGTTACCCTGTCAAAGAAAGCTATCAGGTTGGTTTGACACGATTTGTTCTTGACAAATCCATGCTAATTATATTACTTATTACCTTATCTTCTAGGTGTATGCCAATTGATCTTTCCTGGTGCTGAAGTTAAGATGACTAGTCTAATTCCCTGGGTTGTCCTTATTTCCCTTTTTATAGATAGGCACTAGATTTGCCCTTTTCCAGTTTTCTGGAAAGTCTTCAGTCTTCCATGACTCTTTGAAGATAATCACTAATGGCTCATATCTCCCCAGTCAGCTCCTTGAGTATTCTAGGATGTATGTCATCAGGCCCTTGTGACTTGAACTTTAAATATTTAAGAAGTTTAAATTCTCAGGTTGTTACTGTGATGGGTTGCAAGAACTTGAAAATCTGTAATTTGTTTTATAATTAAAACAAGCACAATAACTATTTTTTTATATATCTCACTTCTCGTATTTTGAAAGAGTAAGTTTAAGGAACTAGGTATTTCAGCTCCATTGCATAACAGTGGTGCTACGATTAAAGGCTCTGTAACTGTTCTATTTTATATATCTTAGCCATTAGGAGCTTATCTTTTAGGTATAAATATTTGCTCAGGCTGCATTTTTGGATTAAAGAATCTTAGCACAAATGATATTTTTAGTACAACTTTCGAAAAGAGTCTTGATCGGTTTTCAGAGTTTTGTAAATGCAAAATGAAAAGAACTGATTTCTGTATTTTTATATAAAAAGCAAGTGTTGTGTTTTGGTGTTTTTAAAATATGTAGCCTGATTCTCATTTACATGAAATCCTCTTTACACAACTCAATCAGCATAAAGGGGCCTTGATTTAGGAGTGAATGATGTTTATTCCCACTGTAAAGGCCCACTTCACACAGCCAGAGCAGTATAAAAGGGCCCTTAATGCAAGTGAGACGCGATCCCTAAAGGTTTTCTTGTCATTTGACTATTATGCAGAGGCTCCAGCCTGTCATACCCCCTCCACCAGCTCCCCAACCTAGGACCCCAGAGCTATACCATCCTGACCTGGTCAAAAGCCTGACCAGTGTATGTTTAATACCCAGTGCGCCCCTCCTTCAGTGTGGAGAGGACGATGCACCAGCCCCTGTTCCTGAGCAGATTTCCCTTTGCACTTCAAACAAAACACTGTTTTAGGTTTTAAAAAAATAAAGCTGCTTTACCTATCGAAAGATAGAATTTAAGTGATTGTAATAGCATACAGATCATAGTTGTTTACCTAAGAAATAAAATAAAATTGAAATCTAAGTTCTAGTCACTAGACAGGATTTGAATCAAGCAGTGTCTCACCCTGATGGTACAATCAGTCCTCCAAGCTTCCATACACTGGCTAGTAATCCCTTCAGCCTGAGACCACATCCCCAGTTCAGCCTTAGTTCCTAAGGTGTTGAGCTGTGGTGGGAGTGAGGCCAAGTGGTTTCACTTCCCCCTTCTATAACTTCTTCCATGTGGGGGGAACTTCACTGTTTCAGACAAAGTCCCCAGCAGAGTTTGTGGAAAAGTAAAGACACAAGATGGACTCCAGTATCACATGATCTAGTCACATGCCCTTCCACGTTTCAATGAGTTATAGCTGCCATTATTCATGTACTGAAGCATCTACAGGAAAATCCATCAGGTGAGGATAAAATTCTTCCGTGGATGGATCATTTAACTTGAATAGTCCATTCAATGTGCTGGCTAGGCTGGATGTAAACTACTGTGTGGGTGTTACCCAGGAGCAGACACATTTGAAATATTAGTACATAGTCAGTATTCCTAACTTCAGATACAAAAATGAAACATACATACAAATAGGATAATCACATTCAGCAAACCATAACTTTTCCATTGACACCTTGCATGACATAGTTTGGACAACATTTGTTGCAATTATAGAACACTGGTGAACATCGGGTGCCAGGGTGTTACTTTGGGGTACAAAATGCCAATCTTGGATAAACAATTTTTAGCGTTGAGTTCTTTGCAAATTGTTCTGTTTGTTAGTAATTATTTGTTACTGCTGGTGTGGTATTTGTCACCTGTCACATGATAGTGTTTCTGCTCCTTGACAGAATGACTTCTTTTTCTGAAAGAAGAATATACAGCAAATGAGGACTACTCCTGTTCATCCAAAAATACCTTGGTTTACATGTGAATTTGTTTGTTGGTTTGGCCAATGGCTGTTGTTCATACACTTTGGCAACCAAAATCTGTTCACATTTATGTTCACAAATATCAAATATCACAAATATCAAAGTGAATGCTTGTGGGAAGGGAGTGGGTTTAGAAGATAAAATAAAAGAGCAAGCTAAAAATCACTTAGAAAGGTTAGATGCCTGCAAGTCACTAGGGCCTGATGAAATGCATCCTAGAATACTCAAGGAGTTAATAGAGGAGGTATCTGAGCCTCTAGCTATTATCTTTGGAAAGTCATGGGAGACAGGAGGGATTGCAGAAGACTGGAAAAGGGCAAATCTAGTGCCCATCTATAAAGGGAAATAAACAACCCAGGAAACTACAGACCAGTTAGTTTAACTTCTGTGCCAGGGAAGATAATGGAGCAAGTAATTAAGGAAATCATCTGCAAACACTTGGAAGGTGATAGGGAATAGCCAGCATGGATTTGTAAAGAACAAATTGTGTCAGACCAATCTGATTAGCTTTCTTTGATAGGATAACGAGCCTTGTGGATAAGGGAGAAGCAGTGGATGTGGTATACCTAGACTTTAGTAAGGCATTTGATACGGTCTCGCATGATATTCTTATAGATAAACTAGGCAAATACAATTTAGATGGGGCTATGTAGCGAGGGGGCCTCATTCCCCACTGCGCCTGAGCGGAACAGGCCAGAACAGGCGGAGCCACTGCCGCCTGTCCCTGCCCCCCCCCGGAAGTCAAGCGGTGGGACAGGAAGTATAAAAGCCCGGCCTCAGCACTCAGTTGAGAGGAGGCTACTGGAGAAGGCAGTTGCTGGGGCCCAAGGTCCTGCTGGGCCCAGCCTGCCCCATGCTCGGTACCCAGAGGAGTGTTGGCCCGACCTGCCCCGTGCCCAGTACCCAGAGGAGCTGTCTGAGCCTCCCAACGCCCTGTACCCAGAGAAGTGGACCGGACCCCCCGACACCCGGTATCCAGAGGAACCCATGGTCTGGGACCCACCAGACGACGCCGGCGGATGGTAGGTACCCAGTGAGGGGGAGGTTGGAAGTGGCCCGGGGGCAGCCAGTTCCAGTCAGGCTGCTGACTCACCTGAGCCGATGTCAGTGTGTTTCGGTCAGGATTCCCCACTGACCGTCAGCGGTGTTAACTGCTGCTAGGGCCCCGGGCTGGAACGCAGTGGAGTGGGAGGGCCTGCGTTCCCCCTGCCGTCCCTTCAAGGGTGGCAGACTCCCCCTCCCTTGGCGTGAGGAGGCTATTCATGGTGGTTGTTTGCTCAGCTCCTCCTGAAGGGCATGAGCCCTGAGTCGCTTGCTGCCCCGCCCTGAGCCAGGGCCGGGGCTTCTAGACTGTTGTTTGCTTGCTCAGCCCTGTAGCAGAGCGTCGGAGCCCTAAGTGACAGTGGGCCACCGCCCAGCCCAGAAGCAAGGGGCGGGCCCCGGGCTGACAGAGTGTGGTGAGCCGGTGTGGCTCCCCTCCGCTCTCAAGGAGGGTTGAGCCCCAGTTCCGCACCACTACAGGCTACTATAAGGTGGGTGCATAACTGACTGGATAACCGTACTCAGAGAGTAGTTGTTAATGGCTCCCAATCCTGCTGGAAAGGTATAATGAGTGGGGTTCCACAGGGGTCTGTTTTGGGACCGGCTCTGTTCAATATCTTCATCAACGATTTAGATGTTGGCATAGAAAGTACGCTTATTAAGTTTGCGGACGATACCAAACTGGGAGGGATTGCAACTGCTTTGGAGGACAGGGTCAAAATTCAAAATGATCTGGACAAGTTGGAGAAATGGTCTGAGGTAAACCAGATGAAGGTCAATAAAGACAAATCCAAAGTGCTCCACTTAGGAAGGAACAATCAGTTTCACACATACAGAATGGGAAGAGACTGTCTAGGAAGGAGTATGGCAGAAAGAGATCTAGGGGTCATAGTAGACCACAAGCTAAATATGAGTCAACAGTGGGATACTGTTGCAAAAAAAGCGAACGTGATTCTGGGATGCATTAACAGGTATCTTGTAAACAAGACAAGAAGTCATTCTTCCGCTCTACTCTGCGCTGGTTAGGCCTCAACTGGAGTATTGTGTCCAGTTCTGGGCACCACATTTCAAGAAAGATGTGGAGAAATTGGAGAGGGTCCAGAGAAGAGCAACAAGAATGATTAAAGGTCTTGAGAACATGACCTATGAAGGAAGGCTGAAGGAATTGGGTTTGTTTAGTTTGGAAAAGAGAAGACTGAGAGGGGACATGATAGCAGTTTTCAGGTATCTAAAAGGGTGTCATCAGGAGGAGGGAGAAAACTTGTTCACCTTAGCCTCCAATGACAGAACAAGAAGCAATGGGCTTAAACTGCAGCAAGGGAGATTTAGGTTGGACATTAGGAAAAAGTTCCTAACTGTCAGGGTGGTTAAACACTGGAATAAATGGCCTAGGGAGGTTGCGGAATCTCCATCTCTGGAGATATTTAAGAGTAGGTTAGATAAATGTCTATTAGGGATGGTCTAGACAGTATTTGGTCCTGCCATGAGGGCAGGGGACGGGACTCGATGACCTCTCGAGGTCCCTTCTAGTCCTAGAGTCTAGGAATCTATGAACATGTTTGAATCAAGCAGAATTTGAAGGAATTTTTTCCAAACTGTCCTGCAGTATTCAACTAACGCTAGCTTACAGATTTTCATATCTCTCTCTGAGCTTGGGCTCATGTTAGGATTTTCCTACTTCATCAATAGAACTAGCTGACAAAGGATCACTACTAGTCTTCTAAAGTTGGTCTGAATTAAGCATTTTAGATCCGTCTGCTTCCCCAGCCCTGCACAAACAACTGGCACATCAGACCTTGACTAAACTACCCAATGACCACAAGATCCATTAAGGGACAAAGGCGTCAGGTTTATTGCTGATGAAGCACAATAGCACCTGGCATCCTTTATAAGGATACTAAGACATGTCTGCCCTTGACAGTGGACGCAGCTCAGTCAGTGGTGGGACTTTCCACTGCCTCCTAGGCCGGCCAGAGATACTCCTCTGAGACAGATCTTTATACCCTGATACAAAGAAGTTAGCATTGCTCCCTGATGTGACCTTGAACATGTTGTTGTTTTGATCAAAAAATTTGTATTGCATCCTGTCATCCTGACCTTATCTTTTAGGAGGGGTCAGTGTGTCCCTGTTATCCTTGGGGGATGTTTTTGTACCATCCTTGATATCAGAAAGCTTTGTACCACTTAATTTCAGGATGTTTGCATGAGTGCTCTGTGACTGGCACTTAGTCTGTGAACAGGTCCCGCATTATACCAGGCTTCTGATACAAGGACTTCTGTCTTTGGCTCTCTTCTTATATCTTCACCCTGAGCCATAGGTGCCAACTGGGATGTTGCACTCTAGCATACTTACATTATATTCACACTCATTATATGATTTTATGAAAGTGGAATATGCTTCATGCAAAATGTCTCTTGTAAGGTATCATTACAAACCTTATCTACTGAGTGTGATCATCCTATTTGTATCTGAAGCTAGGAGTATGAAGTATAATTCTGAGGGCCTATTGTAATTATGCAAAGTGTTGGCCATTAATGGTGGTTTGAAATCTTGATGTCTCCCATTGACCAGGACAATTGTCTGCAGATGGCTGTGTTTTACCTGTAAGTCTTCCTGTATATGTGTGTGCTGGCAAGTGGGTATTTAAGTCTTACAGTGCCATGTGATCATTTCACCTGAACTGGAATCCATCATAAACCTGGTGTTTTTCCATTGAAAAGGAGGGGTGGGAGTCCAGAGAGACAAGATTCCTGCCTTATGCAAAAAATATATAAGTGGGTGGAACAGAACAAAGGGGGAGCCATCATGAGGAATCCCCTAGCTACCACCTGAGCTGGAACAAGGCTGTACCAGGGGAAAGGATTGGACCCAGACTAGGAAGGCATCCAGTCTGTGAAAGAAACTTATTGAAACATCTCTGAGGGTGAGACTTTCTGTATTCAGTTTTATTACTGTACTAGACTTAGACTTGCATATTTTATTTTGCTTGGTAATTCACTTGGAACCACTTAAATCCTACTTTCTGTATTTAATGCAATCACTTTTTACTTAACCTGGAGTATGTAATAATACATTGGGGGGGGGGCGCAAACAGCTGCGCATCTTTCTCTCAGTGTTATAGAGGGCAAATAATTTGAGTTTACTCTCTGTATAAGCTTTATACAGAGTAAAATGGATTTATTTGGGGGTTTGGATCCCATTGGGAGCTGGGCATCTGAGTGTTAGAGACAGGAACACTTCCTAAGCTACTTTCAGCTAAGTCTGCAGCTTTGGGGCACGTGGTTCAGACCCTGGGTCTGTGTTGGAGCAGACTGGCATGTCTGGCTCAGCAAGGCAGGGTGCTGGAGTCCGAGTCCCAAGCTGGCAGGGAAAGCAGGGGCAGAAGTAGTCTCAACACATCAGTTGGAAGTTCCCGAGGCGGTTTCTGTGATCCAACCCATCACACCGACTCCATTGGTGTTCCAGGGCTGGAGCACCCATGGGGAAAAATTTAGTGGGTGCTCTGCACCCACTGGCAGCCAAGCTCACTTCTGCCCCCCTCCCTCCCAGAGCTTTCTGGCCCCAGCTGTCTAACTATTTGGCAGCACTTAGCACTTTCCAGAAGGGAGAGGGAGGAGTGGGGATGCAGTGCACTATGGGGAGGAGGCAGGGCAGGGGTGGGGCCAGGGGCAGGTGGGGGTGGAGCACTCACCGGGCAGAGGGGAAGTTGGCACCTATGACCCTGAGGGTTCCTCAGTGTTCCACTGCTCAGGTCCCCTGCCTGGGCCTCCTACCCCTGCTCAGCACATATCCCTCCAGCATTGACCATCCTGCTTCCACACTCTGCTTCCCTTTTTCACAAAAGGCCACTGCCAGAGGCCTGGTCCACACTACACAGTTAAATCGATTTAAACAGCATTAAATTGATTTAACGCTGTACCCGTCCACACTACAAGGCTCTTAAAATCAATTTCTGTACTCCTCCCCAATGAGGAGTAACCCTAAAATCGATATTACTATATCGATATAGGGTTAGTGTGGATGGAAATCGAAGTTATTGGTCTCATTCTTTTACTGTAGCTACCCAGAGTGCACTGCTCTGGAAATCGATGGTAGCCTAGGACCATGGACGCACACCACCGAATTAATGTGCCCTAGTGTGGATGCATAAAATCGATTTTATAATATTGGTTTTATAAAACTGGTTTTAGTAATTTCGATTTTATGCTGTAGTGTAGACATAGCCTGAGCCTTCTACTCATCAGGGGTCCCCTGCTGTGCTCAGTTCACACCAGCAGCCCTGTTCCAGTTCTCCTCAGAGCTCTGATTTCCCTAGTGGGTCTCCTGCAGCTTTCTCTTGCTGCTTCCTATCTGATTTTCCTGCTGATCTCTTCCTGCTACAGCCCAGGTATCCTCTTAAGCCCCGTTGGAAATCAGCTGAGGAATCACAGGTGCATGGGCCTCTTTCCTCTTAAAGGACCAGCTTCATCCTGCAACACATCATCTCACTGTGTATTAAAGTATACTGTGTGCAGTTCTGGTGTCCCATGTTCAAGAAGGATGAATTCAAACTGGAACAGGTTCAGAGACGGGCCACAAGGATGATCCGAGGAATGGAAAAACTGCCTTATGAAAGGAGACTCAAAGAGCTTGGCTTGTTTAGCCTGGCCAAAAAGGCTGAGGGGGGATATGCTCGCTCTATATAAATATATCAAGGGGGTTAACGTTAGGGAGGGAGAGGAATTATTTTAAGTTTAGTGCTAATGTAGACACGAGGACGAATGGGTATAAACTGGATATTAGGAAGTTTAGACTTGAAATTAGACAAAGGTTTCTGACCATTAGGGGAGTAAAGTTCTGGAATAGCCTTCCGAGGGAAGTAGTAGGGGCAAAAGACTTTCCTGGCTTTAAGACAAAGCTTGATAAGTATATGGAGGGGATGTTATGATAGGATTGTTAATTTGGGCAATTGATCTTGAATTACCACCAGACACGTCTGCTCAATGGTCTGCGGGGAGATGTTGGATGCGATGGGTACTGAGTTACTGCTGAGAATTCCCTCTTGGGTGCTAGCTGGTGACTCTTGCCCACATGCTCAGGGTTTAGCTGATCGCCATATTTGGGGTCGGGAAGGAATTTTCCTCCAGGGCGGATTGGCAGGTGCCCTGGAGGTTTTTCGCCTTCCCCTGCAGCGTGAGGCACGGGTCGCTTGCTGGTGGTTTCTCTGCAGCTTGAGGTCTTCAAACCATTTTTGAGGATTTCAATAACTCAGTCCTGGGATAGGGGTTGTTATAAAATTGGATGGGTGGGGTTCTGTGGCCTGCCTTGTGCAGGAGGTCAGACTAGATGATCAGATTGGTCCCTTCTGACCTATGAGTCTGAGTCTATAAAGTAGTCATGTGAAAAATAGAGGAATGCTTTTATTGCATGACAGATGCATTCTGCATATACATATATTTTAGGGCAGTGCTAAATTCAAACTGTTATGACTAAATCCTTTAACATGAGCTAGTAAATAACAATGTTCTCCTCTTTCTTTTATTCAGAAATCCAGTGACATACTGAGTATTACAGTGAGATTGAACATCTTGCCTGTTAAAATGTCTTTCCCCATCACATATGGGCACCCTAAAGGTAAGGTTTTATCCGTTGTAATAACTTTCCCTGAATACAACATTGAATTGCTCGACAACTGGGCACTTGCTCAATACGGGCTTGATCCATTGGCCACTGAAATCAATCAAGGGGAGTCTTTCCATTTGGCCCAAGTACTGGGTTTATATCTAAAATGGGAGACATGGTCACTGCAGCTCTCACAGCAGAGATTCAGTGATGACTAGAATTCAGACACTGGTTCACTCTGCCTGGACTAGATTCTGCTTGAGCAGAGAGAGATGAAAACTGATCAGGATCAGCCTGGAGAGCCAGTACATAACTCCCCCCACCCCCTCCCCTTCCTCCAGTCTGCTGTCTCTGGACAGAGGAGGAGGGTCACTCTTGGTCAGCAATTCCTTCTCAGACAGACTCAGAGGGGAAGGGGGAAAGAATCTCCCGTGGCCTCCCCCCATGAAAAGAAATAAAGAAAACTGAGCTAGCCATGTGCCTCTCCTAGTAGCATACAGCCCAAGGAGGAGGGCTGGTGGCCTGCTGCCCACTCTGATGGCTTCAAAGGTAATCTCATCACTCTATCTCCTCTCCCAAGATTTCTCCCCTTGCTGTCCTCTTCCACTGTTCTTTGTTTTATACCACTTGAATTCTGACCCATTCTGTCTCTTTCCCCTTCTCAGCCTCCATCTGTCTCCTCCCTTTCTTTCCTTCTGTTCCCTTAATTAATTTTTAATAACGGGTTAGATAAACATCTGTCAGGAATGGTCTACCATTACTTAGGCCTGACTTGAGTGCAGGAAAGTGGAGTAGAAGCCTTATTGTGGCCCCTTCCAATATTACATGTTTATAATTCTGTGAGCAATCAGTGTCACCATTCCAGCCTGGGGATGTTGTACATGGTTTCACAATCTGTCCACTTTGTAGTTGCTGTTGCAACAGCGATCTCACTTCTGACTGCAAATCACCTCTGAGCCCTTTCAGACTGACCCACAGATGCTGCGTTAATACCTTCTGTGATGTCTCCAGCTCATGTTTCAGGTTGGGGTTTATTATGGCCAGTTTTGATTACTTCAATCGCCTCCATCTTGATTCAATGGGAATATCCCTCACAATCCCTCTCCTTGGAAACTGGATCCCACTGCTAACTTCAGTGTTGCCCCTTTTTGACCCTAGCAGCTCGTCAAATTTCAGGGCTCTGGGGATGTTCCAGTTGGAAGTAGAAATTGGTGGGGTGTAGTGTTCTCTTTTGTACAGTCTTATTTGTTTACAAGTGTTGTCAGATTCTACCGATGTGGTGCTCTGCTCTGTTCAGTGCTGATAACAGTTGGCTGCATGTGTGTTCCCTCTGTGAACTGCCCCAGCTCTGCAGATCACTGGCACAGCAGACCCTGAGAGAACCCCCCAAAGACCACAGACTCCGATAAGGTACGAAGGCACCCGGCCAGTTTTATTGTCAAACTAAGCACAGTAATAGTTTCCCCGCAGACTCTACAGGACATGCTATGACTATGAGCCCCTTCCGCCACTGACTGAGCCAGTCCATTGTGAGTTGCCACTACCCCCTAGGCCAGACAAAGATGCCCACTCAAGGATACATTCTTATACAGAGGTGCAAACAGATCACTGCATCAGGAGTGATGAGTAAGGTACAGCTTCTATCCACCATATTGTCCTTTCATATTGTCTATGCATCATATTGTCCTTTTATACTGTCTTCAGGCTGGGTCTGCCTGTTCCTTGTTACCTGTGTGGGTTGTGTTCATACCCAGCTGTTCTGGTGCTGTCCTGGCACACGTTCGTCTTACTAGTGCTTATACATGTATACAGGCTTTTAGCAGCCTTCCTCTTGCCAACTTCTGTGAGCAAGGCCTGCCTCTGGCTCACAGCTTAACTTTGCTTAGCAACATCTTGACCATTACTTCAGTTCAGGCCTCATCTTACTACAACAAGGACTGTTCAAAGTCCTGCTTCCCTGAATGCAGGAGGAACCAAGAACAGGAGCAGTTTCTTAGCTTAAAACTCAAAGCCTCTTTAGCCAACATACCCACAACTTCTCTCTCTAACTGTCCCCTCGGTCACACTATGCTTACACATTACTGCTTGGCTTTCATACCCCTCTCTCTCTGAGGTTTTTGTCTGTTCCAATTTCTGTGTGCTTGCTCATGCGTGTGCGCGCGCACACACACACACACACACACACACACACACACACACACACACACACACATCTGGTCACAAAAGCCAGTGGAATCCACATGGTGCTAATTTCTGAGCAGATTCTATTAGGCCTTGTTATAGGTGTGGACCCGTAGATATTTCTTACAACAACCTTAAGAGCAAGGCTTTAACTTGAACCACAGCAAAGTTTAACCCAGCTCACAACAATAAACTGTTGATGCATAAAATTTGTTCAGCTGTGCATGACAGAGGAAAGTGACAAATCTGGAACTGTTCCAGACTGAGGTGTCATTAGAGGAGGTTTGGGAACAAATCGATAAACTAAACAGCAATAAGTCACCAGGACCAGATGGTATCACCCAAGAGTTCTGAAGGAACTCAAATGTGAAATTGCAGAACTACTAACTGTCATCTGTAGCTTATCATTTAAATCAGCTTCTGGACCAGATGACTGGAGGATAGCTAATGTGATGCTGGGTTTTGTTTTTTTTTTGTTGTGGGTTTTTTAAGGCTCCACAGGCGATGCTGGTAAGCCTAACTTCAGTACCAGGCAAATTGGTAGAAACTGTTGTAAAGAACAGAATTATTAGACACATAGTTGAATATAATTTGTTGGGGAAGAGTCAACATGATTGGTTTTGTTTGTTGTTTTTTTAAAGGAGACTTCCTTTAAATCCTTTTTTTTTTTTTTTTAAAGTAGATTGCCTCGCCAATCTACTAAAATTTTTTGAGGGGGTTAACAAGCATGTGGACAAAGAGGGGATCCAGTGGATATAGTGTACTTAGATTTTCAGAAGGACTTTGACAAGGACCCTCACTAAAGGCTCTTAAGCAAAGTAAGCAATCATGGGATAAGAGGGAAGGTTCTCTCATGGATCAATTATTGGTGAAAAGATAGGAAACAAAGGGTAGGTATAAATGGTGAGTTTTCAGAATGGAGCGAGGTAAATAGTGATGTTCCCCAGGGATCTGTACTAGGCCCAATCCTATTCAACATATTCATAAATGATCTGGAAAAAGGAGTAAATAGTGAGGTGGTACAACTTGCAGGTGGTACAACTTGCAGATGATACAAATGTACTCAAGACAGTTAAAGCCAAAGCAAACTGCAAAGAGTTACAAAGAGATCTCTCAAAACCAGGTCCTAGGCAACAAAATGGCAGATGAAATTCAAAGTTGATAAATACAAAGTAATGCACTCCGGAAAATATAATCCCAACTATACATACAAAATGATGGAGTCTAAATTAGCTCTTACCACTCAAGAAAGATCTTATAGTAATTGTGGATAGTTCTTGGAAAACATGCACTCTGTGCAGCAGCAGTCAATGAAGCAAACAAAATGCTGGGAAGAATTAAGAAAGGGATAGATTATAGGACAAATCATGTTACTGCTATATAAATATATGATCTGCACACAGTATTCAACATGTGGGTATATCTGGTCACCCTATCTTTAAAAATGCTAATTGGAAAAGATACAGAAAAGGACAACAAAAATGATCAGGGGTATGGAACAGCTTCCACATGAGGAGAGATTAATAAGACTGACTTTTCAGCTTGAAAAAGACAATAAAGGGGAGATATGATAGAGATCTCTGATTGTGAAGAAAGTAAATAAGGAAGTGCTAGTTATTCCTTCTCAAACGCAAGAACTAGGGGTCACCAAATGAAATTAATAGGCAGCAGGTTTAAAACACACACAAGGAAGTGTTTCTTCACACAACACAGTCAACCTGTGGAACTCCTTGCCAGAGAGGATGTTGGGAAGGCCAAGACTATATAACAGCTTTCAAAAGGAGTTCATGGAGGAGAGGTCCATCAATGGCTGTTAGCCAGGATGGGCAGGGATGGTGTCCCTAGCCTCTGTTTGCCAGAAGCTGGAAAACAGTGACACAGGATGGATCACTCAATGATTCCCCTGTTCTGTTCATTCCCTCTGGGGTACCTGGCACTGGCCACTGTCAGCAGACAGGATACTGGGCTAGATGGACCTTTGGTCTGACCCAGTATGGCCATTCTTAACGGTCATGTGCAGCTGCTGACATATAACCTCTTCTCCTTGGCATCTGCACCTCTAGCTTTCTCCTGAAAGGTCTGCGCACCACTCCGCTCCCACTTAAGCCTTTACAAACCTAGAGATTCATACACAAACATTTTCAGTGAAGCAGTTAGTTTCCTACACACAACATAACTGACAAACCCACAAAAGCAAAAAAAAGAGAAGTTAAACCACCTGCCAGTACATAATATCTACTCCTCCAACCATAGATAGATGCTTCGCCATGACTCCAGCTCACATGTATCTACCTTAACACAACCCCACAGACTGCCAGTCTTCCATCATCTCTTAACAACACAAGACACTGCTAAACAAAACATCCACCACTGTACCAAGAGCAATGGGCCAGTGCTCTCAGGTGATAAGCAAAATTTTCTTGCAGCTTGGCTTATGAACTTAGGTTCTCACCTGCCACCCAGCTTCCTATTTCAGTTCTGGGGCTTCCTACAGGGCTCTGCTTATGCATGTCAGTCTTGAACTGCAGTCCCCTCTGTTCCCTTGTCCATCGGTTTATCCTAAACAGCTGGCTAGATACTGGATTTTTTTTTACTCTTGCCAAGCAGTAGCACAATTCATGACCATTCATGCTGGTTTCATGTTTGGAACTGAATACAATCCCGAGAATCTTTCACTTCTTACAATGGGCACAGAATCATGTGACATGCAAATGTGTCTTAAAGATCCATTCATGAACCTCAGTCTTAACTCTCAGCAGCCCCTCCTGTTTCAATCCTGGGACTCCATACTTCCCTCCTTACCCCCAATTAACTCTGTTCCAGCCTCATTACAAACCA
Source organism: Gopherus flavomarginatus (assembly GCF_025201925.1). Classification (NCBI taxonomy): domain Eukaryota; kingdom Metazoa; phylum Chordata; order Testudines; family Testudinidae; genus Gopherus; species Gopherus flavomarginatus. Next base: position 2,363,251 of record NC_066618.1, on the reverse strand, counting down.
GCCCCAAGTTGCTGCATCCGGCGCTTCTCCAGTCTTAGCCCCATGGCTGTGCCAATAAACTCTAGTCATCTGCTGCATCTGCCTGGGACCGAACACAGCTCCATTAACAGATGTTAGTCCTGAATGCAGCCCTCCCTAGTCCTCCTGTCCTAGGTCTGTCCTAACCAGATGGTGCAAAGTGCTGTGCTGTGCGATGTTTTCCCAGTGTGTAAAGGTTCACTAGGATGAGACGTGAGCTCATTTCACTTTCTGCAGGAGTCATTTGGATCCAAGACCTTTAGGATTTACTGACTTGATCTGTAGCCCCTGGCTGCCCATTTACCCTCCCATAGAGAGTCAAAGCATTAAGCCAAATGTGAGCACAGGGCCACAAATCTTAGTTCTCTGCCACCTCTCTGGTACCTGTGCAGTGATGTTCTGAATCTGTCACACTTGTTCCCAACAGGGCCAGGGAGCGGCAGCCAACTCACTGGGGAATCAGTTCTAAGGATCATCCTTGTCGGTAAGAGTGGAGCTGGGAAAAGTGCGACAGGAAACATCATCCTTGGGCAGGAGAAGTTTAAGTCCCCCGTACTGGTGGCAACACCCATTATTCAGACATGTAGTGAAGGCAGCAGGACCTGGAATGGAAGGAAGGTTGTGGTTATCGACATGCCTACTATTTTTGACACCAAGGACGCTGATGAACAAACCACCAGTGAGATCAATCGCGGTGTCAAGCTCTCCTCTGTAGACCCCTACGCTCTGGTACTGGTGACCCAGCTGGGCAAGTTCACTGAGGAAGACCAGCATGCTGTGAGGAGAGTACAAGAGATTTTTGGTCCCGAGGCCATGAAGTACATGATCGTCTTATTCACCTACAAAGAAGACTTAAGGAGTGGAGCCCTGGAGCAGTATATCTTCCACCAAGATAACAAACCACTTCTGCAGCTGATCCAACAGTGTGATGGCCGATACTGCGCTTTCAACAATAAACCTACAAGGGAGGAATGGGCTGCCCAGGTTGACGAGCTGCTGACTAGGATTGCTCGTATGGTGGAGGAGGGGAATAAATATCAGGTGTGTAAAGCACCTGAGAAGCTTCAAAAAAAAGATGAGATGGATAAAAGTAAAGATGAGATGGATGAAGTGGAAGATGGAATGGAAATGGGTATGCAGGAAGGATCTCAAGAGGAAGAGCACTCATCCGGGGAACCAGGTAAATCCCATTTGGGGTGGAGGGACAACACTGCTGACAGAAGTAAACAAAAGTAGGTTTTGTTGTATGTTAGGTACCTTAGGGCTTAACTACGCTATCGCGTGGGGTCGATCTAAGATGCATAACTCCAGCTACTTGAATAGTGTAGCTGAAGTCAACGTACTTAAATCTCCTTAGCACAGTGTCTTCACTGCAATAAATCATCAGCTGATGCTCTCTTGTCTACTACGCTTGTGCTCCTCGTTCTGGTGGATTACCAGAGTTGACAGGAGAGTGCTTGGCAGTCAATTATCACAATCCAGTGGGTAGTGTAGACAAGCCCAGTCTTTCAGGTGCTCAGCACCATCCCAGTGATCGGGATTGAGTTGCATCCCTTTGTAGTTCTCCTGTGTGTGTTTACCAGATTTCATAGTGTCAATGAAATTAGAGGTGGATGGAAGAGACCTACTAATTCACATTGAATGTGTATATTGGGGAAATGTTGGATTGTTCTCTACTCTACATTCTCTTTTTTTTTTTTCTTCAGATTAGTTTTTATGCAAGTTTTTTTTTTTTTTTGATGGGCCTTTTATCACTTATGAGATGGTTCCATCTGTTCGGAAGGCTTCCTGTTACCTTACAGTTTCTTTTGGTTCAGTATAATACCATTATTCTTGGTTATAAATCCTTGAGCCACCCAACAAGTCCATCCTCCCAAAACACCAATCAGTTTTATTGCTGTTCTCTAGAACCCCTGTAACTTACCCTGCCTGGTGAGGAAGTGTTGAGATCTGAATTCAATATTCCAATTGTAATCCCTTTCCGAGCCCTAGGGGCTCTCTCTCCCCTCTCTGCTCATGGACACTTTGCATCTGCAGCCCAGTCATATTGGCTTTTTCTGCTGACATGTCAGATTGCAAACTGACTTCTAAATTGCTTCCCTAGACTCTAGAAAGTCATGAGGAATTTTGCTGCTCTGTCACCTGACAGACTCATAAGCATTTGTTTTCCTGTAGCACCTGGAGACTAAGGGTAACATTTTCAAACATGCTTAGTCCTTAAATCCTGCATCTGAGCCACTCAGAGACCCACATCTATCTCAGGCTGTGTCTACACTAGAAATGCAACAGTGGCAGTAAAGGCACTATGATGGGGCAAGGCCAAATGGCTACAGTAAAGTACTGAGGAACAGGTATGTTAGCCCCAGGCTAAACAAATCCCTAGTACCACGGTAACCAAATGGCAGTTGTTCCAGGTTAATCAAGGCACCTGGGGCCAATTAAGATAGCTACTTTAATTAGAACACCTGCAGCCAATCAAGGCAGGCTAATCAGGGCACCTGGGTTTAAAAAGGAGCTCACTCCAGTCGGGGGGGAGGAGCTAGAGGAGAGGAAGTGCATGTGAGGAGCTGGGAGCAAGAGGCACAAGGAGCTGAGACTGAGAGGGTGTACTGCTGGAGGACTAAGGAGTACAAGTGTTATCAGACACCAGGAGGAAGGTCCGGTGGTGAGGATAAAGAAGGTGTTTGGAGGAGGCCATGGGGAAGTAGCCCAGGGAGGTGTAGCTGTCATGCAGCTGTTACAGGAGGCACTATAAACAGCTGCAATCCACAGGGCCCTGGGCTGGAACCCGGAGTAGAGGGCAGGCCCGGGTTCCCCCCCAAACCTCCCAACTCCTGATCAGACACAGGAGGAGTTGACCCAGACTGTGGGTTCCACAAGAGGGGAAGATCACTGAAGTGAGCAAATCTGCCAATAAGCGCAGGACCCACCAAGGTAGAGGAGGAACTTTGTCACAGCACTTACTGCACTGACAGGAGGGGTTCTTCCATCATTGCAGTGAATCCACCTCTCTGAGAAGTGATCACTTCTCAGAGAAGAATTCTTCTCTCAACTTAGCGCTGTCTACACTGGAGCTCAGGTCAGCTTAACTACCTCTCTCTAGGGTGTGAATTTTTCATGCTCTTGAGCCATGGAGCTGGGTCAAGTTAACTTTCTAGTGCAGAGCAGCCCAGTATAGAACCTTTGATAAGGGTCAGTAAATGAAATTAGCAGTTGCTCTTTATCAACATCACATACGGTGAAATCTTGACAAGAGATCAATTTATCAGGCAAACAGGTCTTGAAATTACCCCCAAAATATTCCCAAATGTACTGAATCCAATTCAATGCCACCAATATTAAATGACTAGTTCCATTAAGCAACCAGTTTGTCACACTCCTGAGAGGCTTTTAATTGAAGTGTCCTTCACTTTGATGTCACTTACTTGTAGACAGGCCTGTGAGGTTGCTTTCACTGACTGCAGAGATAAATTAATTTCTATTTGGTGGGGAGGAGACAAGGATCTCCTCTAATGAAATATAAAGGTGAGATGCTGGAGAAAGAACTATTAGACTGGATGGTCCTACCATTTCCCTGACTCTGTACTCCATTACTTGAAACCTCCCAGTGAACTGAGGCCCTTGTACTGAAATTGTTTTAGAGCACACATGGCCAGTTGTCATACCCAGGCACACCCTCCTTACTTGTCTCCTCCTTCCCCATTTCATCTTCTAGCCTAATTATAAAAATGAGAACTAGGGCTCTCAAGTGACTTAAAAAAATTAATCACAGTTAAGCGCATTTTAAATAAGAATACATTTATTTAAATATTTTTGGATGTTTTCCACACTTTTCAAATATATCAATTTAAATTACAACATAGAATATAAAGTGTACAGTGCTCACTTTATATTTTTATTACAAATGTTTGCACTGTAAAAAAGAAACAAGAAATAATTTCAATTCAACTCAACTTATACAAGCACTTTAATGCAATCTCTTTTTCTTGAAAGTTGACCTTACAAATGTGGAATTATGTACTCAAAACTAAAACAATGTAAAACTTTAGAGTCCACAAGTCCACTCAGTTCTTTCTGTTCAGCCAATGGCTCAGACAAATAAGTTTGTTTACATTTGCAGGAGATAATGCTGCCTGCTTCTTATTTCCCGAGTCACCTCAAAGTGAGAACAGGTATTTGCATGGCACTGTTGTAGCCGGCATCACAAGTTCTTCAAGTGCTTGCTCATATCCATTCCAGTTAAGTGTGCACACTCCGCGTGCACGTTCGTCAGAAGATTTTTACCCTAGCAACACTTGGTGGGTCAGCTGGGCGCCCCCTGGAGTGGCGCCGCTATGGCGCCAGATATATTCCCATGCCGACGCAGCCACCCTTCAGTTCCTTCTTACCACCCGTGTCGGTCGTTGGAACATTGGAACGCGGCTTAGCTGACCTCCACTTCCCTAGCTACTCGTAGTTCTCGTGTATATAGTTATAATCCTTATATTTATATACTTATACATTTTTTCTTTACTAGCATAGTTGGTTTAGTAATAGTTAGTGGGGTTTGGGGAGTAGCCCCTTCCCCGCTACCGGTGCCGGAGCCCATGCCCAGCTCACTGGTTTTTAAACCGTGCTTGGCCTGCCACAAGCCGATGCCGACAGGAGATCCGCATGACTCCTGTTTGAGGTGCCTCGGGGAATCACACTTCACAGCTAAGTGCCCCATTTGCAAGGCTTTTAAGCCGAGAACAAAATGGAGCGGGACTTTCACTTACCCTCCACCTTTGGCACCAAGCGCTGGTCACTTGGTGGGCAGAAGTGTCTCCCCAGCACCGGACCCCACCTGCACTGCCAAGGCCTCTCAACACTGGCCGTCGCCAGCACAGAAGTCGATTCAGCACCGCTCCCTCTCTCTCAGGTCGAGAGAGCCCACGATTCCTCCTGCCAGTGCCTGACAGCTCCCTGGCACGTGCCGTGCTTGAGCTCCCTGCTCCTGCTGCTTCCTTGCCAACTGCACCACAGCCAGAGAGCTCGTCTAAGGCGGATCTCCCGGCACCAACACCTGCCGAGGCACTGACGACATCGGCGCCGTTGAATCCAGTGCCTGACAGCTCCCCGGTACGCACTGTGGTTGAGCTTACTGTTCCCTCCACGCCGGAGACATTCTCAACGGCGAGGGATCTCATTGCCATGACAGAGTAGATGCTGCCTGAACCCCCGGCACCACCGGTGCAGGTAATACAGTCTCTCTTGGCAAGCCTCCCTTGATACAACCATCCTCTGGCACAGAAGAGCTGCACCGTTCATGATCACGGTCCCGCAGACGCTCCAGGTCCCTTTGGCACTCCCACTCCCGATGCCACTTGCAGTCCCGATGCTGTTCTCCTCGGTACCGGTCACGCTTGCCACACCGGTCAGTGTCCCATTCACCGGCACTGCTACAGGCACTGTGACTCACGTAGCCGCTCCCAACCTCGATCTCGGTCGACCTCCCCGCACTGCTCAGGTCGCAGGTCCAGATCTCGTTCCAGGTACTGGTACGCCTTCCAGTCCCAGTCCCTGGTGCCGAGTTGGGCAAGGTCTGGTAGAGTCAGACTCTGCCCATGATTTTTCAGCACCTCCATGGCCATCTGGACACGTATCAGTGTCTTCCCACGCAATTCTGATGTGCCCACCAACAACCTGAGAGCCCATCAGGACCTCCTAAGGAGGGTAGCACTCAATGTGGACCTCCAGGTGCAGGAGGTCCCGGAGGTAGGGGACCCGGCAGTGGACATTCTGTTGGCGGTTGCCTCACTAGAAGGGCCCTATCCATTTATTTGGACCTTCCAGGTGAATGCCGACCCTCTGTGGAGGGTACGACTACTTGTATGTCCGTCCGTCCTCCCTGCTCACTAGTCGTTGAGTCTGTTAAGGAAAGGGAACGGCATGGCCAGCAGGCATCAGCCCCGAAATCGAAGGAGGCTAGGCGAATGACCCTACTCAGCCACAAGGTGTACTCTGCAGGGGCCTTACAGCTCTACGTGGCAAATCAACAAGCCTTGCTTAGTCCCTCTAACACCTGGATGACGGTGGATAAGTTTATGGAGCTTCTCCATCAAGACTCCTGCCAAGAGTTCACTGCCCTCTTGGAGGAGGGGAAAAAGGTGGCCAGAGCTTCCCTCCAGGCCTCATGGCTTCAGGTTTCAAACCTCCGGCCGGAGCAGCAGTATACCATTCACAACTTACCATTTGATAAAGGCCTCTTTTGCGCTGAAGTCAACCCCAGGCTGCAAAGCCTGAAGGACAACACGGTCCTAATGCGCTCTCTCGGTGTGCATACGCAGACGACCTAACTCAGGCCTTTCCGTCCCCAGCCATCCACTGTACTCTGTGCCTAGCCACAGACAGGACTTTGGCAGACGGCGCGGCCGAGGTGGTCGCAAACGACCGTCAGGACCCCTAGAGGGCCAAGATAGAGGTCTCTCACAATCACCACTGGGACCAGAGATGAAATTTCGAAGGTGCGCCTGAGGGCGGCATACCAGTTACAGGCGGGATCCCACTCCTACTTCCCCTTGGCGTGGTCCCAGTTAACTCCAGTTTGCTGGCTCCTACACATGGTGGAGTATGGGTACCACCTCCAATTTGTTCCAACCCTGTCCCTCTTCAGGGACTCCTCTCCAGAGCAATTCCTCTTATAAGAGGTGCAGACACTGATGGACAAAAGGGGCAAGGGGCTTTACTCCCGTTATTCCCTAATCCCTAACTCGTACAGAGGTCTCAGACCTATCCTAGACCTACGAGGACTCAACCAGTTTATGATAAAGTTGAAGTTCCGTATGGTATCCCTGGGAACCATTATCCCGTCTTTGGATCCTGGAGACTGGTATGCCACCCTCAATATGAAGGACGCGTACTTTCACATTGCCACCTTCCCTCCGCACAGGAGATACTTCCGCTTTCAAGCCAACCGTCGGTACTTCCAGTTTACGGTCCTGCTGTTTGGCCTTTCTACAGCCCCATGGGCATTAACCAAGTGTATAGCCATAGTTGCCACCCACCTCCGCCGATGTCAGATATGCGTTTTCCGTATCTGGACGATTGGCTTATCTGAGGAGACTCCGAGACACAAGTCACTCAGCATGTGGGCATCGTCAAGGACCTATTCACATCTCTAGGCCTGATGATCTCTATGGAAACATCCACTCTGGTTCCCACACAGAGGTTAGACTTCCTAGGAGCTATCCTGGACTCCGACCTAGCCGGAGCCTGCTTACCACAGTCGTGGTTTCAGGTGATGGCAACAATCATCCAAGGGTCTGCAGACTTTCCCAACAACCTCGGCTCGCACTTGTCTGATTCCTGGGTCCCATGGCTGCCTGCAAGCTTGTAACCCAAGACGCCAAGCTCCGCCTCTGTCCTCTCCAAGTTTGGCTCAAATCGGCATACCAGCCGGACAGGGACCCAATGATCACGATAGTCACCATTCCCTCGAGCACCCTAGGCTCCCTAGAATGGTGGCTAACTCCCTCCCTGGTGTGGGCAGGGATGCCGTTCCATCCGCCCGAGCCCTCACTGTCCCTGATGACGGACGCATCATCTCTTGGCTCGGGTGCTCACCTCAGTCACCTTCGAGTTTAAGGCCTTTGGTCTTCTCAGGAGCTGGCGTTCCACATCAATGTCCAAAAATGAGAGCAGTCTGCCTGGCGTGCCAGGGGTTCCAGCAGCAGCTGCGAGGCCGTGGTGTCTGTGTTTACAGCCAACACAACGGCCATGTGCTACATAAACAACGAGGTAGGGACATGGTCCTCCTCCTTTTGTCAGGAGGCCATCCATCTCTGGGACTTTTGCATAGCCCACTCGATTAAATCTGGTAGTGTCCTTTCTCCCAGGCATTCGGAACGCCTTGCCGCTTTGACTCAGCAGGTCTTTCCTGTCTCATGAGTGGTCGCTCTGCCCAATGTGATGCATTCTGTTGCCAGAAGTGGGGACTTTTCCTCACATAGACCTGTTCGCTTAGCGCGAGAACAGGAAATGTCCGAGGTCCTGCTCCTTCCAAGGTCTCTCCCCAGGATCGATCTCGGCCCTTCCACGGCATGAGGAAAGCATCCAACACCTTTATGCCTTCCCACCATTCCCCCTGGCTCATTGGGTCATGCTCAAACTTCGCAGGGGCAGGGCGCACATCATCATGATCACTCCAGCGTGGTCCAGGCAGCACTGATACACCATGTTGCTCGACCTGTCAATAGCCAACCCAATTACCCTGCCACCCCACCCAGACCTCATAACTCAGGACCACGGCAGGCTTCACCACCCGGACCTGCAGTCTCTTCACCTCACGGTGTGGCTGCTGCGTAACTTAATTGGGGTAGCAGGAAGCCTTCCACCTGGTCAGCGTACCTGGCAGAGTGGTAGCGTTTCTCCTACAGGTGCAAAACACTTGATCTTACTCCTGCTGAGGTCTCCATCCCCTCTATTTTGGACTACCCTCTGGCCTACAACAGCAGGGCCTAGCGGTGTCATCGCTGAGGGTACACTTGGCAGCCATCTCTACCTTCCACCCAGGCTAAGGTGGTCGTTCCATGTTCTCACACTCTATGGTTTCGAGGTTCCTCAAGGGCTTGGAGCGCTTACACCCTCAGGTACGCCGCCCAGCCCCAACCTGGGACCTCAACCTGGTTTTAACCAGATTTGTCTCCCCCATTCAAGCCGTTAGCGACCTGCTTGCTGATATACCTGTCTTGGAAGACAGCTTTCCTCGTAGCCATTACATTGGCCAGACGAGTCTCCGAGCTCAGGGCTTTTACGGTGGTTCCGCCGTACAGTATGTTCACAAAGACAAGGTGCAGTTATGACCACACCCGGCTTTCCTCCCTAAGGTGGCTTCAGCCTTTCATGTTGCCCACACTCAACGCAGTGGGGACGACAATTGCATTCCCTGGACGTCTGTAGAGCGCTCGCATTTATATTGAGCGGACAAAACCATTTAGTAAAACGCCCCAACTCTCGGTCGCAGTAGCAGACTGAAGGAAAGGCCTACCTGTTTCCTCTCGGAGGATCTCATCTTGGGTGATGACGTGCATCCGCACTTGTTATGATTTGGCTCACGTTTCCCCAAGCCACATCACCATGCATTCTACCAGGGCTCAGGCTTTATCTGCCGCCTTGCTGGCTCGTGTACCTACCCACGAGATCTATCGCGCAGCTCCATGGTCCTCAGTCCATACCTTTTGCTTTGCATTATGCTCTGGTTCAACAGTCAAGAGGTGCTGCAGTCTCTGGCTCAGCAGTTTTACATTCTGCCACATTTCACTCCGACCCCACCGCCGACGTAAGGCTTGGGAATCGCCTAACTGGAATGGATATGAGCAAGCGCTCGAAGAAGAAAAGACGGTTACTCACCTTTGTAACTGTTGTTCTTCGAGATGTGTTGCTCATATCCATTCCAAACCCGCCCTCCTTCCCCTCTGTTGGAGTAGCCGGCAAGAAGGAACTGAGGGGTGGCTGGGTCAGCAAGGGTATATAGCCGGTGCCATAGCGGCGCCACTCCAGGGGGCACCCAGCTGACCCACCGAGTGTTGCTAGGGTAAAAATCTTCTGACGAACGTGCATGCGGCGTGCGCGCACCTAACTGGAATGGATATGAGCAACACATCTTGAACAACAGTTACAAAGGTGAGTAACAGTCTTATATTTACGTGCCAGATGTGCTAAAGATTAATATGTCCCTTCATGCTTCAACCACCATTATAGAGGACATGTGTCCATGCTGGTGGTGGGTTCTGCTCAATAACAATCCAAAGCAGTTTGGGCTTGCACACATTCATTTTCATCATCTGAGTCAGATGCCACCAACAGAAGGTTGGGTTTTTGTTTTTTTTTTGTTTTTTTTTGTTGGTTTGGGTTCTGCAGTTTCTGCATCAGCGTGCTGCTCTTTTAAGACTTACAAAAGCATGCTCCACACCTCATCCCTCTTGGATTTTGGAAGGCACTTCAGATTCTTAAACCTTGAGTCGAGTGCTGTAGTTATACAGAAACTTCACTTTGTGTGTTGTCAGATCTGCAGTGAAAGAGTTCATTTTAAGAACATGTGCTGGGTTATCATCTGAGACAGCTATAACATGAAATATATGACAGAATGCAGGTAAAAACAGAGCAGGAGACATACAATTCTTCCCTGAGGTGTTCAGTCACAACTGTAATTAATGCTTGCTTTTTTTTTTTAACGAGCATAATAAACATGGAAGCATGTTCTCTGCAGTGGTGGCTGAAGCATGAAGAGGCATACAAATTTGTAGCATTCTGGCATGTAAATATCTTGCAAGGCTGGCTACACAGGTGCCATGCGAGCACCTGTTCTCATTTTCAGGTGATGTAAATAAGAAGCAGGCAGCATTATCTCCCATAAATGTAAACAAACTTGTTTGTCTGAGCAGTTGGCTGAACAAGAAGTAGGACTGAGTGGACTTGTAGGCTCTAAAGTTTTACATGGTTTTAGTTTTGAGTGCAGTTTATGTAACAAAATAATTCTATATTTGTATGTTGCACTCTCACAATTCAGAGATTGCACTGCAGTACTTCTATGAGGGTAAATTCTTTTGTTATGCAGTTTCCCCTCTCTTGGTTTAATGCTTATCTCCCTCTTCCCCTCAGTGCCATGGCCCTGCTGCTGCTGCTGCTGTGCCCAGGCATAGGGTGGTGAGGGTGGGGCCACACAAGGACTGGGTGCTGGGCTGGTGCGGTCTGCCATTGCTCCTCTTCATGCAGACTGAGGTCTCCCTCTCTGGATCACTGCAGCCAGCCTTCAGGCAGCTGGGTCCTGCCCAGGATGGATCCTGCACCTACGCCCTGCTGAGCAGAGCACCTACCGTCACCACTCAGGGACAGATTTGCACCTTATGCACCTCTAGGCACAGCATCTTCAGCACCCATCCCCCCTACACTGATCCTGGTGTGTTCCATAAAAATTGAAACTTTTTTTAACCCACTTTTAACTTATAGGCACCCCTAAAATGCAAGTGGCCCCAGGCATTTGCCTACTATGCCTAATTGGAAATCCAGCCCTATCACTGTCCCAGCCCAGGACCCTGGGTGCAGGGTCTCGCCACCACTTTCATAAAGCTGACATGGGGTGGCAGCGGATCACACACAGGACGTGCCCCCACCCCTGACCCACAGAGCTGTGTCAGCAGGGACCCCCAGGCAGGAACCCAGGGGAGTGGGAGCAGCAGCCAGCGGTCTCTGCTTTATTCTGTGTACAGAATGAGTGCTCGAGCTCAAATCTCAGACCGACAGCCTCCCCTTCCCCTTCCCTCTCTTCTTACTGTGTCCCTGGCCTCCTTCCAGTGACCCCTGCAGTCACACCGCCTCTTCCCCCCCGCCTCACTCATTCCAGGCCCATGCTAACTGCCACCTCCTCTCCCTCTCATTCTCTCGTCCGCCCCGTCCTGGCTCTCGGGTATCAGCTGAACTCTGGTGCACGTGCTCCACACCCTTGGGAGGGGAGCTCCGCTCACAGGGCCCCATTTCCTCCTCCAGCTTCCCCCTGGCCCCTTCCTACCTGCAGGAGCTCAGGCCACACCCCAGCCCTTCCTGTGAACAATGGCAGCAGGGCTCACTCACTACCCTGGTGGCGGGACTGGGACCCGGCAGCTCCTCTCCACCCTATGTTCCTCCTGTACTCCCTATTCCCTCTACTGCCCATTCCTGTGAGTCCCCCCACCCTCATACCAGTTACCAGCCCAGCCCCCGGCCCCTCTGCTTTTCTGCTCAGGCCCCTCCCTCCCATCCATCACCCTCCCCTCTGCCTTCGCCCTGCCCTGCCCTGCCCCTGGTAGCCAAGCAGCAGGTGCTCGGTGATGGTGAGAAGCAGCAGCTCAGCACGCTCCCCACTGGCACACAGAGCTACCAGCATCGAGCCTGGAGACAGCCTGTGCTGTGCTCAGTGACCTCCAGCCCCACAGACAGACCATGTGTCCCCATTCAGTCCAGCACATTGGGTGTCGACAGCTGTGTCTTGTCTTAGGGATGTTGCTAGTTCCTTGATCTTACTGAGATACGGGAAACTGCACCTGCTGGTAATTCGGAGAATCTGCTGAGTCCATAGATTCAGGGGTCAGCAACTGGGTGCCAAAGGTTGCCGACCCCTTCCATAGACATTGTTACTGAGACCTGGCTGGATTAGGTGTGCTGCAGGGTGGGCGCTGGGGTTACCTCCTCTTGGGGATGCTGCCAATCTCTCCAAAAGTGCTCGGCCTGCTCTTGGGGATCTTTCACTCCCCACACTGGGCACAGAGTCAAGTGACATGCACATGTATCCCAAAGATCTGCCCATGAACCTCAATCTGATTTCACAGCACCTCTCCCCTTCCAATCCTGGGGCTGCAGCCTTCCCTCCCCATCCACCGCTTTATCCCCAGTCAAGGCCGGTGCAAGGAAGTTTTGCACACCCCCCCCCCCAGCCCTGCAGCAGCTCCCCGCACCCAGCCCCCATGGCAGCTCCCCACTCCCTGGCCCGAGGAGCCCTGCAGTAGCTGTGCACCAGAGCTCACCTCTGCTCCGTGTCCACCCTGGGCTGGCGGCTGCCACTGCCGCCGGCAGCTCAGACTCCCTCTCTGTCCCAGCAGTGGCTGCTCAACCATTTTAAAAAAATTTGGGGGCTCCCCGCTTTTTGGCATCCCCAAATCTTGGCACCCTAGGCAACTGCCTAGTCCTCATAAATGGTTGCACCGGCCCTGTCCCCGGTTTACCCTGTTCCAGCCTCATTTCAAATCGGCCCCAACTTGCTGCATCCTGCTCTTCTCCAGTCTTGGACCCACAGCTGTGCCAATAAACTCCAGTCTTCATCCGCTGCTTCTGTCTGGAACCAAACACAGCTCCATTAACAGGCCTCAGACCCAAATGCAGTACTCTCCAGTCCTAGGTCTGTCCTAACCAGATGGTGCTAAGTGCTGTGCTGTGCGATTGTTTTCCCAGTATATAAAGGTTCACTAGGATGAGACGTAACTCACTTCACTTTCAGAAGGAGTTATTTGGAGCCACAAATCTTTGTCTGCCCCCTCTTTGGTACCTGCGTAGTGACATTTTGAATCTGTCACACTTGTTCCCAACAGGGCTGGGGAGCGGCAGCCGACTCACTGGGGAATCAGACCTGAGGATCATCCTCGTCGGTAAGAGTGGAGGTGGCAAAAGTGCGACAGGAAACACCATCCTTGGGCAGGAGAAGTTTAAGTCCGTACTGGAGGCAGTGCCCGTTACTCAGACATGTAGCAAAGGCAGCAGGGACTGGAATGGAAGGAAGGCTGTGGTTATCGACACGCCTGCTATTTTTGACACCAAGGACTCTGATGAACAAACCATCTGTGAGATCTGTCGCTGCGTCGTGCTCTCCTCCCCAGGGCCCCACGCTCTGGTGCTGGTGACCCAGCTGGGCCGTTTCACTGAGGAAGACAGGCACGCCGTGCAGAGAGTACAAGAGATTTTTGGCCCCGAAGCCTTGAATTACATGATCATTTTATTCACCCGCAAAGAAGACTTACGGAGTGGAACCCTGGAGCAGTATATCTCCCACTCGGATAACAAACAGCTTCAGGAGCTGATCAAACAGTGTCAGGGCCGATACTGCGCTTTCAACAATAAAGCTACAAAGGATGAACGGGCTGCCCAGGCTGAAGAGTTGATGACTAGGATTGCTCGTATGGTGGAAGAGAAGAAAGACCAATCATTCTACACTAATGAGGTGTATGAAAAGGCTAAGAGTCTTCCAAAGGTAAAAGCCATGTTTTGTGAGAAAGATAAAAGAACACGTCAGTGTGTAAAAGGGGTGGCTGAGCTGAGAGAATTGATAAAAACGCAGAAATCCTTTGAGAAAAAAACAAAGAAGCCTAGTTCCTGGAGTTGGCCTTTCTCAGTACCAAGTATCTCAATGCCAGAATATTCGTGGTTGAGAAATGATGGTAACTGAGCTACGTCTATTTTCTGGTTCTCCTGTGGTTTTACCAGGCTTTGTAGTGGCTCAGGAATTAGAGATGGCAGGAAAAGAACTTTTTTTATCTCTTCTTCTTAAGTAAAATTTTCAAAGCGTCTCATGGTGTATCTACACAACATTTTGGAGTGTGCGAGAGTACGTCTCTCAGCCCAGGTTGATAAAAGCCCAACCAAACCCTTAGGCTCCAGAACCCGAGCTTTAGCTCGAGCTGAAGCTTCCCAGAGCTGTTGCTAATGCTGGTTTTAGAGCACTAGTGTGAGTCCTGCTAGCCCAGGCGGTAATGCTTGCTCCAAAATGCTGTGCAGACGTACTCCATGTGACTTCAGAGCCTGTGTCCTACTTTCTCCAGGTCTTGGGGGGCTGAGACTTCGGAGGATTGTTCTCGACAGTATCTACTCCAATGTGTTCCATTCAGTGTTAAACAAATCACTATTGGAAATAATCTTTGTTGATTAAAGCCCTATTATCTGTTAAGAAAATGTCCTGCTACCCTAATTTGTTCTTTTCTTCAATGTCACCCAGTTATCCCTATGTATAAACTTTCAGCCCATCCTAAACAATTCAGTTCTTCCAAATGCCCAACCCATTTTACTGCTCTTCTCCAGCACCCTTGTAATTCATCTTTTCTGGTCGTGAAATGCCAAGATCTGAAAGTACCATTCCAGGAGTGATCACTCCAGGAGTTCAAGCCAGTCCTGTCACCTCCCTGCTCTGGGACATGATGGCTCTGCAGCCCAAAGGCAGATTGGCTTTGTCTGCTAACACGTCACATGACAAACTCTCCTGTCTAATGTATGGGATGTGAGGGAAACACACAATCTCTTAAAGTCATTAAAAGAATTTCACTGTTCCATAGCTCTACGAATTCCTAAGTCCTGCATCTCTACAGCTCATATGTCCTCACCCTATATTAGTGCAGAGTGTTTGTTTATACAGAGATCAATAAGTCAAACCATTAATTAGGATTTGTTCTTTACTACTATTATGAACTGAGAAATCTGTACCAAAGACATCTTATTGTGAAAATGTGTCTTAGACTGTTTAATTTTGAGTGGTTTATTCTGCAGCAATCTTTAGAGATGTTGAATTATTTTATATTCATGTTTTTGATTTATGATGATGAAATTGAGCCTGTAATCTAAGCTTCTGATCTATGAAATATTAGACAGGTGTAGTGAAAAATAAATGAAATTACAATTAATTTGGTTGAGACTTTTTTTTTGTTGATACATTGGTTGCCAAAGCTTGTAAAAGCCGGCAGAAGATACGTACCCTTTAAAGAGAGAGACCCTAACAGGCGTTCTCCTTGTTCTTCTAAAGTATTACAGAAGTAATAGTTTCCTGGTAACAAATATTAGAATTGTACATGCAAGACTAGGTCTGGATTCTGCTTTCTCTAACTCTAAGCTGGTTTGTCTCTAAAAACTACTCTTACAGTTTGCACTTGTATTTCAGTGAGTTACAATAAAATATTTTCACCCTAAGAGAACAAAACAAAATCCCATATTTGTAACCACATGTAAAACAGAGATGAAAATCACCCTAGTGCAGGGAGTCAGCACCAGGCCAAGGCACCACTTTAAACCCACTTATGGTACTTAAAATAGATCTTTAAGTAGATTTGTGTGTGTGTGTGTGTGTGTGTGTGTGTGTGTGCGCGCGCGCACTGCCTCTGTATAGGGGTGAAATTCACCCATAACATTTCAGTTACAGGCCCCATCTCTGAACATGTTTATATTGACACTTACATAAAGAATTTAGACTGATTAAAAATCTGAGAACTCGTTAAAATATTTAAACGTGTTTGTAAAAAATCATAAGCTGAAATTGAACACCAGCCATAAGAACAGCCACACTTTGTCAGACCAATGGTCCATCGGGCCCAGGATCCCGTCTTCCAACAGTGGCAGGTACATAAGAGGGAATGAATAGAACAGGAATCATTGAGTGATCCTCCCTTTTTGTCCACTCCCAGCTTCTGGTGGTCAGTTTTAGGACACCCAGAGCATGGGGATTGAGTCTCTGATCATTTTGGCTAATAGCCATGATGGAGTTATCCTCCATCAACTTATCTAGTTCTTTTTTGAACCCTGGTATATTTTTGGCCTTCAGAACATCCTCTGGCAATGAATACCACATGTTGACTGTGCGCTGCGTGAAGAACTTCCTTTTGTTTGCTTTTAAACCTGCTGCCTATTAATTTCATCAGATCACCTCTAGTTCTTGTGTTTATGTGATTGGGATCAGTAACACAGCCCTATTCCCTTTCTCAATACCACTCATAACTGTATAGACTCTATCATAGTCTCCTTAATCGTCTTTTTACTTGAACAATCCTAGTCTCTTCAATCTCTCCTTGTGTGGAAACTGTTCCATACATTTTTGTTAGCTTCTCTGTGCATTTTTCATTTCTAATATCTTTTTACAGGTGGGGTGCCCAGAACTGCACAGCATGGATTTCTATAGTGGCAGATATTGTCATTATCAGTCCTTTTCCTACTAGTTCCTGTCATTCTTTAGGTTTTTTTAACTGCCTCTGCACATTGAGCAGATGTTTTCAGAGAACATGACTCCAACATCTCCTTCTTGGGTAGTAACAGCCAGTTTAGACCCCCTCATTTTGTATGTATAGTTGGGATTATGTTTTCCAACGTGAATTACTTTGTACTTATCAATACTGAATTTCATTGAGAATTTTGCTGCCTGGTCACCCAGCTTTGTTGAATCCCTTCTTAATTCTTGCAGTCAATGTTGGATTTAACTACCTTGAGTAATTTTGCATCATCTGAAAACTTTGCCTTCTTCTGTTTAACCCATTTTTCTAGATCATTTATGAATATGTTAAAGAGCACAGGCAGGAGTGGCACCAGGATTTTTGGCGCCCTAAGTGCAGGGCCGGCTCTAGCCATTTTGCTACCCCAAGCCCGGCAACACACCAAGGGGGGCGCTCTGCCGCTCTCTGGTCCCGTGGCTCCGGTGGACCTGCCGCAGGCATGCTTTTGGATGCTCCACTGGAGCCGTGGGACCAGCGGACCCTCCGAAGGCACACCTATTGAACCAATCACAGAAGGCCCCTCAGCGTGGGTAGTAGGAGCAGAGAAAGAGAAGGGGGGGGCTAAGCAAGGAGCCGTACCAACTACAATATTTCTTCCTTATTTACTAGTATCATAAAGGCTCTGAGAGTCGAGCCCCTGGCTTAATGAGCAGCAAAGAATCCTGTGGCACCTTATAGACTAACAGACGTTTTGGAGCATGAGCTTTCGTGGGTGAATACCCACTTCCTCAGATGCATGTAATGGAAATATCCAGGGGCAGGTATATATATGTGTGCTAGCAAGCAAGCTAGAGATAACGAGGTCAGTTCAATCAGGGAGGATGAGGCCCTGTTCTAGCATTTGAGGTGTGAAAACCAAGAGAGGAGAAACTGGTTCTGTAATTGGCAAGCCATTCACAGTCTTTGTTCAATCCTGAGCTGATGGTGTCAAATTTGCAGATGAACTGAAGCTCAGCAGTTTCTCTTTGAAGTCTGGTCCTGAAGTTTTTTTGCTGCAGGATGGCCACCTTAAGGTCTGCTATAGTGTGGCCAGGGAGGTTGAAGTGCTCTCCTACAGGTTTTTGTATATTGCCATTCCTAATGTCTGATTTGTGTCCATTTATCCTTTTCCGTAGAGACTGTCCGGTTTGGCCGATGTACATAGCAGAGGGGCATTGCTGGCATATGATGGCGTATATTACATTGGTGGATGTGCAGGTGAATGAACCAGTGATGGTGTGGCTGATCTGGTTAGGTCCTGTGATGGTGTCGCTGGTGTAGATATGTGGGCAGAGTTGGCATCGAGGTTTGTTGCATGGATTGGTTCCTGAGCTAGAGTTATTATGGTGTGGTGTGCAGTTACTGGTGAGAATATGTTTCAGGTTGGCAGGTTGTCTGTGAGCAAGGATTGGCCTGCCACCCAAGGCCTGTGAAAGTGTGGGATCATTGTCCAGGATGGGTTGTAGATCCTTGATGATGCGTTGGAGGGGTTTTAGCTGGGGGCTGTATGTGATGGCCAGTGGAGTCCTGTTGGTTTCTCTCTTGGGTTTGTCTTGCAGTAGGAGGCTTCTGGGTACACGTCTGGCTCTGTTGATCTGTTTCCTTATTTCCTCGTGCGGGTATTGTAGTTTTGAGAATGCTTGGTGGAGATTTTGTAGGTGTTGGTCTCTGTCTGAGGGGTCAGAGCAGATGCGGTTGTACCTCAGTGCTTGGCTGTAGACAATGGATCGTGTGATGTGCCCGGGATGGAAGCTGGAGGCATGAAGGTAGGCATAGCGGTCGGTGGGTTTTCGATATAGGGTGGTGTTAATGTGACCATCACTTATTTGCACCGTGGTGTCAAGAAAGTGGACCTCCCGTGTAGATTGATCCAGGCTGAGGTTGATGGTGGGGTGGAAGCTGTTGAAATCATGGTGGAATTTTTCCAGAGTCTCCTTCCCATGGGTCCAGATGATGAAGATGTCATCAATGTAGCGTAGATAGAGAAGGGGTGTGAGTGGACGAGAGCTGAGGAAGCGTTGTTCCAGGTCGGCCATGAAGATATTGGCATATTGTGGGGCCATGCGGGTGCCCATAGCAGTGCCACTGATCTGGAGATATATATTGTCATCAAATTTGAAATAGTTGTGTGTAAGTATAAAGGCACAGAGCTCAGCAGCCAGTTGTGCTGTGGCATCATCAGGGATAGTGTTCCTGACAGCTTGTATTCCATCTGTGTGTGGGATGTTTGTGTAGAGAGCCTCTACATCCATGGTGGCTAGGATGGTGTTTTCTGGGAGGTCACCAATGCATTGTAGTTTCCTCAGGAAATCAGTGGTGTCGCGGAGATAGCTGGGAGTGCTGGTGGCATAGGGTCTGAGTAGAGAGTCCATATATCCAGACAGTCCTTCAGTGAGAGTGCCAATGCCCGAGATGATGGGGCGTCCAGGATTGCCTGGTTTGTGGATCTTGGGTAGTAGATAGAATAACCCTGGTCGGGGCTCTAGGGGTATGTTGATTTCTTCTGGTGTTAGTGTAGGGAGTGTCCTGAGTAGATGCTGTAGTTTCTTAGTGTATTCCTCAGTGGGATCTGAGGGAAGTGGCCTGTAGAATTTGGTATTGGAGAGTTGTCTGGCTGCCTCCTTTTGATAGTCAGACCTGTTCATGATGACAACGCACCTCCTTTATCAGCCTCTTTGATGATAATGTCAGGGTGGTTTCTGAGGCTGTGGATGGCATTGCGTTCTGCACGACTTAGGTTGTGAGGCAAGCGATGTTGTTGTTCCACGATTTCTGCCTGTGCACGCCGGCGGAAGCATTCAATGTATAGGTCCAGGCTGTCATTTCGACCCTCAGGAGGAGTCCATGTGGAGTTCTTTTTCTTGTGCTGTTGGTGGGAGGGCACCCGTGTATCAGTGCACTGTTCAGTGTTTGTCCTGGAAGTATTCTTTGAGTCGGAGACGGCGAAAGTAGGCTTCCAGATCGCCACAGAACTGTATCATGTTGGTGGGGGTGGCAGGGCAGAAAGAGAGTCCCCGAGATAGGACAGACTTTTCTTCTGGGCTGAGTGTGTAGTTGGATAGATTGACGATATTGCTGGGTGGGTTAGGGGTACCACTGTTGTGGCCCCATGTGGCAGGTAGGAGTTTAGACAGCTTACAGTCCTTTTTCCTTTGAAGAGAGGTGAAGTGAGTAATGTAGATCTCCTGTCTTATTCTAGTGAAGTCCGTTTGTATAGAAGTTTGGTTATTAATGAGAGTCTCCAGGTTGGAGAGCTCTTTTTTGATGTTTTCCTGTTTGCTGTATAGGATGCTGATCAGGTGGTTCCTCAGTTTTTTTGATAGAGTCTGACATAATCTCTCACTGTGGTCTGTGTAGTATGTAGATAGCAGTGGATTTTTTACCTTTAGTCCATTTGGTATGATGTCCATCCGTTTGCATTTGGAAAGGAAGATGATATCTGTCTGTATTTGTGCAAGTTTCTTCATGAGGTTGATGGATTTCCATTCCATACGGCTAAATGCAGTGCCTTGCATGGTGTCAAGTATCAGAGGGTAGCCGTGTTAGTCTGGATCTGTAAAAGCAGCAAAGAATCCTGTGGCACCTTATAGACTAACAGACGTTTTGGAGCATGAGCTTTCGTGGGTGAATACCCACTTCCTCAGATGCATGTAATGGAAATATCCAGGGGCAGGTATATATATGTGTGCTAGCAAGCAAGCTAGAGATAACGAGGTCAGTTCAATCAGGGAGGATGAGGCCCTGTTCTAGCATTTGAGGTGTGAAAACCAAGAGAGGAGAAACTGGTTCTGTAATTGGCAAGCCATTCACAGTCTTTGTTCAATCCTGAGCTGATGGTGTCAAATTTGCAGATGAACTGAAGCTCAGCAGTTTCTCTTTGAAGTCTGGTCCTGAAGTTTTTTTGCTGCAGGATGGCCACCTTAAGGTCTGCTATAGTGTGGCCAGGGAGGTTGAAGTGCTCTCCTACAGGTTTTTGTATATTGCCATTCCTAATGTCTGATTTGTGTCCATTTATCCTTTTCCGTAGAGACTGTCCGGTTTGGCCGATGTACATAGCAGAGGGGCATTGCTGGCATATGATGGCGTATATTACATTGGTGGATGTGCAGGTGAATGAACCAGTGATGGTGTGGCTGATCTGGTTAGGTCCTGTGATGGTGTCGCTGGTGTAGATATGTGGGCAGAGTTGGCATCGAGGTTTGTTGCATGGATTGGTTCCTGAGCTAGAGTTATTATGGTGTGGTGTGCAGTTACTGGTGAGAATATGTTTCAGGTTGGCAGGTTGTCTGTGAGCAAGGATTGGCCTGCCACCCAAGGCCTGTGAAAGTGTGGGATCATTGTCCAGGATGGGTTGTAGATCCTTGATGATGCGTTGGAGGGGTTTTAGCTGGGGGCTGTATGTGATGGCCAGTGAGTCCTGTTGGTTTCTCTCTTGGGTTTGTCTTGCAGTAGGAGGCTTCTGGGTACACGTCTGGCTCTGTTGATCTGTTTCCTTATTTCCTCGTGCGGGTATTGTAGTTTTGAGAATGCTTGGTGGAGATTTTGTAGGTGTTGGTCTCTGTCTGAGGGGTCAGAGCAGATGCGGTTGTACCTCAGTGCTTGGCTGTAGACAATGGATCGTGTGATGTGCCCGGGATGGAAGCTGGAGGCATGAAGGTAGGCATAGCGGTCGGTGGGTTTTCGATATAGGGTGGTGTTAATGTGACCATCACTTATTTGCACCGTGGTGTCAAGAAAGTGGACCTCCCGTGTAGATTGATCCAGGCTGAGGTTGATGGTGGGGTGGAAGCTGTTGAAATCATGGTGGAATTTTTCCAGAGTCTCCTTCCCATGGGTCCAGATGATGAAGATGTCATCAATGTAGCGTAGATAGAGAAGGGGTGTGAGTGGACGAGAGCTGAGGAAGCGTTGTTCCAGGTCGGCCATGAAGATATTGGCATATTGTGGGGCCATGCGGGTGCCCATAGCAGTGCCACTGATCTGGAGATATATATTGTCATCAAATTTGAAATAGTTGTGTGTAAGTATAAAGGCACAGAGCTCAGCAGCCAGTTGTGCTGTGGCATCATCAGGGATAGTGTTCCTGACAGCTTGTATTCCATCTGTGTGTGGGATGTTTGTGGCTTAATGAGGTTCTTTCAACTGAGGATGGCCCCCTCATTTGGCCCAGGTTAAGCACGATCCTGCGTTTCTGTATTCCCACAATAATTACAACATTGGTAACCATAGTTCACTACCCGACATTCAGCACTAAGGTGATTTGTACCCAACACCAGCCGAAGTTGAGCACATTGACACCATGGTGTCTGCTGAATGTGTAAGCAGAGCAGGAGCAAATTGTATTTACATAAACACACCCAAGTCTCTCCTGCTCCCAGCTAGCTGTCAGGGAAGCAGTCATTCAGACCCTGCTTATACTTGTAAAAGGCAGGATGGACCCATGAAAAAAAGGCCTGTCCCTTGATCTCAGTGGGGCTGGAACCTCCACTTGGTGCCTGGCCAAAGGGTGTGTTCAGTGCTATGCATGGCCAGGCTGTGCTGCGGGGTTTGGGGACGAGTGTTACCGGGGAAAGCGGCTAACAGCAGCCCCTAGCACTGCAGCTCTGATGGCATCAGGCTAACAGAGCACCTGGGGCTCCCTGGCTCCCATGGCCTTTCTGCAGGTCCCTCCTCAGCACAGGGCATGTGGCAGGAAATGACCCAGCTGTAACCCCCTCTCCTGGCACGGGACAGATGGAGGGGAGCGAGGAGCAGCCAGAGGGGATGATGGTGCCACCCAGCCACTGAAACACAAGACAAATGCAATCAAACCTGCCGACCCCAGCTACTGCCTGCAACGTGCTCCCAGAGAGAGTGAGCGAATGCACCTTCAGCAGCCATGGGGGAGGAGGAACCCTGGTGTGAAATGGGGGAGCAGAGGGGAACACACAGCCCAAGTTTTAGTCTTGTGCTCTCTCTCCACATTCTCCCTGCTAGGGCCACAGCACTGGACTCGGTTTGGTTTGCTTGATAATAAAACATTAGCCAGGCTCTGGTGTTTCCAGATCACTCTGTGCTGCAGGGAGCAGCCTGCTCTGGAGATGGGCAAGGGGCTGGACAGGCCTTTCCCACCTCTAAGGGCTGAGACTACAGGAAAATCTCTCCCTGCAGAGGGGAAGGTAGAGAAACCAGGTCTGTCTGTGCTGTGGGCGGCTGCTCGCCCACTGCTGGGGTTTGGCGCCACCGTGTGGCCTTTTGCTTCCCAAATTGATGATGTGAGTTAATTGCCATTGTTTATCCAGGCTGCTGTTACGATACCAACAGTGGGAAAGACAGAGGAGTTATTCACAGATTGTATCTTCCCCACTGGTGGATCTTGGGCTGTTTCATGTAACAGCAATACAGGGAGGAGACAAGGACAAAATCAGAAGCTTGGTAACTTTAGGGTGAATTTCTGCCAGCACAAGTGGCCAGGTGACTCCAAGAGCAGCCACACACACAGCAGAGCAGAACTTGGCTTCCCGTTGTCTCTTTCCTTGTGCAGCGTCTCCCTGGGGCTCATCAGCAAGGACTGAACCCAAGGGGCTGACACCTAAAACCAGGAGCCGCAGCACTTCGCCAAGCAAGCAGAGACACAGCCAGTGCTCTAGGCAGGGCTGGATTTATACCTTACACGCCCCTAGGCCCAGCATCTTCAGCGCTTCCCCACCCCCAGCCGACCTTTGTGTTTTCTGTAAGAAATGAAACTTTTAACCCACTTTTAACTTTTAGGTGACCCTATAACACTGGCGCCCCAGGCAGGTGCCTACTGTGGATAACTGGAAATCCGGCCCTGGTTCTAAGAATGTCCTGAACACACCGATACTGTCTGGCAAGCAGTGGTTAGTGACGTGGGGCTCAGCAGTTATACCGAGGAACACACAAATCACCAAATTTCTTATTACAGCCACTTCTGATCATCGAACATCAGTTTCTTAGCACCTAACCCAGTGTCAGGGATTTTTCTTATCCCGGACGGCTCAGGTTTCATTGTCAGACCACAAAGAGGCAGGTAACGACTAGCAAAAATCCAACTATCAAGTTCTTTATTGTAGCATGCCATACAACAGAGAACTGCCCATCTCACTCCATACAGAACCAGCCCCCCCTCCCGCAGATTTAGACTGCCTTTATTAGCTATTCCATCACGTCACAGCCACTTTGTCGCATTATCACTGTATTTTCCCACCATAGAAAGGAGGAACAAAGAACAACTGTTATGTCTTGATAAGCTTCATGGTTAGTACAAAAAAGTACAAGTTGCTTCAAAAAACTTCTGCAAGCATTTTCCCAGCCTTTGCAAGCTTTTTCTTATCTAGCAAGGTCATACAGTTGTTAAGATAAGTTCCTGTCTGCATCCTAAAACTTGCCCATACCAGTACTGCCCTGGCCTCTTCCTTTGTCATTCAGTGTTAAACGCATTCTGAACTATATGCATTTCCTCACCTTTTGGGGGCGAAGCCAGACTTTCAGACACCTGCTCCCCTACTTGGTGTAAACTTTGCTTGTACCAATCAGAAACGAACACACACAGTTTTTGGGCCCCGTCCCCTATGACACTTCTGTGATGTCATAGTGGGTATTTTAGGCTGGTCTGCCATGAGCAGGCAGAAGAGGAGAAAGAAAAAAGAATCCTGTGTATCTTGTGCACACCCGTAACCGAGCCTGATCACCTCGAAGCCTCTCTCAGCTCACGTGTTTTAAGCAGAGTTTCTACGTTTGCTGGTCGTTATGAGTTGGTTTGTATTCGTAAGTATTGGTTATTACTAAATGCTGCATCTGTGTTTATAAATATTGTTTACTGCACCTTTGTTTATAAATATCGTTTGATAGTAAATATTTTAGCCATTGTATGTTTTAAGTTCCATTAACCCTATTAGCTAATCATACGCTGCTCCCCTACCGCTTGTAACTATCCCCAATAAAACTTTAAATTAATTAATTTTAGTTGTGTGCGTGCCTGCAGTTTGCATCGTGACCCATATCCTCCTTGCATCCCTTACCTATACAGTCTGTTGCCATGTGCAGCCTGGTAAAATAACAGGTCTGCATTTTTCTTTCACCCCTAAAAGTACGTGGCAATCTACATGGCGTCACGAACAGGATGCACGGAGGTTGGGCCATGCCCATGGCACACTGCAGATCGCGCAGATAATGAAACTGAACAGTTCCAACATTTGCAGTTTCACCTTCTTACTAGCTAAAATTCAACTAATCCAAAAATAGAATGGATCTGTTCTCTTGGCTCGGGCAAAACTCTAAAAGGTTATACTGTACCATTAACCCTGGCAGATATGGGATGCCTCCTTCGGTGCCACCCGAGCTTTAGGAGTCAGCTAGCCGATTGTTCCCTGCAGCCTCAGTGCACGGAGACTGTGGAAAACCTCGGTGCTGCAGATCCCTCTCAACTTTGGAGAGAATGTAGCCGCATTGTTAGAAAATCTGGAGGCACCGTTTCCAAATTAATTCCCCCACCTCGGGTAATACCTGCTGATCCGTCACATAAATTATTATGCCAAATGATAAAAGAATTAAATTTGATTAAGAAAACCAAAAAATTGCGACCCGATGAATATAAATCTGAGGATGTTTCCACCGTCCCGTTTAGCATGATATGCAAGGCCCTCGATCTGTGTTCTGTCCTCCATGGAGGCACAATGTCTGCAGCTAAACAGGCAGCCCCAGGCTCTCCCAAAGGTAATAATGAGAAGAAGACAGAAAAGGTAGAGCCCATCACTACCCCCCCCAAGTCCCTCTCGGAAAATTTTGCCACCCCCATATGAAGCTCCTAAAACTCCTCTGTATCCAGCTCTGCCAACAGCCCCAGAATCTGCAGAGTCTGAAACCGTAGCAGAAGCTTTGCCTATTGCAATAACTAAAACTAAAATAGACGCACAAACAGGCAACACCACGCAGGTTACTGAACTGCGAACACGTACTAAGGCCGAACTTAAAGAGTTTTTAAAGGAAACGCAATGAAAAGCCGACGAGGCCCCCATGGTTTGGGTCGGGCAGCTAGCCTTAGAACACGGAGCAGAATTGGTGGACCGCGAGGAGGCCGGCACCTTAGCCAAAACGGCCAATTGGGCACGAGGCTTCCCGGGTCACGCTTTATTAAATAATCGCATTTGGCCACTTACCACCCCGGCAGCTGCCATTTTAGCAATGAAAGGCAGTTTTAAAGGATTATATATCCCTCCGGGAACCTTAGTTACTCCACACGATCTAATATGGGCAATTGCAGGAGCTTCCATAGCCCTGTGGGATCCACTACAAAATCCACTTAATTTAACTGTTCAACAGCAATTGGTGGCCACACCCTTTATACACGTTACTGATCCCACTCAAATTCCTGTATCAGCAGAGGCGGTTAATTTGGCATTAGAAGCTGCCCCTGGAGCTGACACCGGTGCCATGCTGCACTTGCATGCTGCCGTTCGCAGACCCATCTTAACGTTATTTGAAGTGGTTAGTAAAATTAAGTTGTTACTGCCACCCCCGCCTGTTGTTCTCCCAGTTGATTCGCCACCAAAAAACCCTCCAAAAAGTCAGTTTAATAGCCAAAAATATCCTGAGCGAACTAAAGCTGAACGGGCACTATTTGGCTTCCTTCTTAACAAAGGGATCCCCAAAGAAGGCCTGCGTAAAATGTCAAACCCAGAGCAGCAAAATGTAGCCGAACAGCTAGGCTGGAAAAATTGGGAGGACTATGTTAGGATAAAAAACGAATAGGAGCCGGATGCTGCCCCGCCCAAATTAAAGATCCCACCGATGAACGCCCATACGCCACCCTGTTAGTTAATGGTGACACCCCCACTTCCTTTTTATTAGACACTGGAGCTCAAGTTAGCCTTATTGAGCCCAACGTTCCCCACTGTCCTACTGGCTCCTTTATGTTTGTTCAAGGTCTCAATGCAGTACAAGATAAACCCGTGGTTTGGGTTAAAATTGCCCACGGAAAATACCTAAGAAAAATAAAAGCCTTGTTGGGATCAAAAAATCTGCTAGGTGTCTCAGATATTAAAAAATTTAAACTGCATGATCAAATTCTGCAAGCCCTCCTTATAACCGTAGGCGATCATTCCCCCTATACCCCCGAAGTAGTTAACTCCCAGCCATGGAAATTTTCCCCTATTCCCACAAAATCCGAAGGGCTTCCCCTTATTGAAGCTTTGCTCACTCAGCTTCTAGAAGAAAAAAAAAATAGAAAGGGTCACTGCATCCACCTTTCTGTCCGCGGGTTGGGGTATTCCCAAGCCCGGCGATCCCTCCAAATATCGCCTTGTCATTGATTACAGACAAGCTAACAGCCGTGTAAAGCCTATCGCATTTTCCAGCTCTGCCACCATTCCCGAAATACAGCGGCAACTAAGCGATGCAAGTAATCAGTGGGCATGTACTCTTGATTTAAAAGATATGTTTTACCAAAACCCACTCCAGGACACACAAGGAATCTTAAACTTTGCTTTTAAGGGCGTCCAATATAAATGGAAAGTTTGCCCACAGGGGTTCTGTAATTCTCCTGCACTTGCATCGTCCCATCTCAATATTACATTACAAAAGGTAAAACCCCTACAGGATGTGTACGTGCTAACCTATGTAGATGGCATTGTCATTTGTGGGCCCAATCCACAAGCAGTTCAAAGTACCACCCAAATGATAATTGATGCATTAGAAGCAGATGGGTGGCAAATTAACAAAACAAAGAGCCACCTGCAGGCCAGCCAGCAATTCTCATTCTTGGGACTCCAATTCACTCCCACCACTCCCACTCAAGCCCCAGCCAGTGTATTAGACCCTTGGACAGAAGCCCCTCCACAAAATAAATGAGAGCTTCAGCAGCTACTAGGTCTCCTTAATTATCACCGCCAATATATCCCGGCACAGCTAATTTTTAACCTAGAAATCCTACAAAGCTCTCTCTCTTCTAAACGCTCCCGAGAAGTATGGAACGCATCAGCACAACAAAGCTGAGAGAAACTAGCTGGCTGGTTCGCCTCTAACCCCCACCTCGCCCATTTTAATTCCCGAGAACCCCTCAACATTAATTTGTTTATTACAAACCACCATGTAGGGTTCACTGTACTGCAACATGGTAATGCTATTTACAATTGGGCCCATCGCCTGTCTGGACCCCAGTACAACTATGGTCTAGTGGGAAAAATGCTACTGGCTGCATCCAGTGCGCATCACTGGTCCCAACTCCCTATCCCAGGCAACCTGCCTGGACCACATGTTCATTTAATCCCGTGGCTTACAAGTACCCCTCCACCCGAGTTTCATGGCACTACTCGCACCTGGCAGCTTCTATGTTTCCAGGTTTAGGTAGCTTGGCAGGCATGGACCCTAACTCCCAGCGATAACATCTTAGCCCCCCCACCCCCCTTCACCAACTGTTATGCATTGAAGTAAAATATGATCCCTGGGTTGTGTCTGATGGGGGCACCTCACCATCCCCTAGGGCAGGAGTTCTTTGTTCCACATGTAATCACTTTAATGTGCAATTGCTGCCCCCCTCCTGCTCCGCACAAAAATGCGAGGTGCAGGGCGTTCTTTTAGCTGCCCAACATGTTGCTAATGCCCACTCTGCCAACAAGCAAGTTGTTTTAGGTATCGATTCTCAATTTTGTTTAGACATTTTAATTGAGCAAGCCTCTCCCTCAGCTTTTGTTAAATTGTGGGACCAAATTTTTGCCCTAATTCGTAAATTCTCTCACCCTTGGTTCGTTACGCACTGTCCCTCCCATCGACCAGACTCTAACCCCCTGCATTCCAGTCTTGATCAAAGAATGAGAGAGGTCTCCCAAGTTCATATGGCAAATCCCGCCGTACAAGCAGACCCGCTGTTGCGCTGGCTCCACGAAGAATGGGGACACTTACCCCCCACAAAATTGTACGGCCTGTTATCTAGCTTTTCTAACCAACAGCCTGACGTTAGCCGCAGTCAGTGTGAGCTCATTGTTCAGTCCTGCTTGCAGTGTGTGCGGGTAAAAACTATGAATCGTCCCCGATATGAGCGCTCTGCATACGCTGCAGAACACTTTGCCCCAGGTAGTACCTGGCAAGTTGACTTAATAGGACCCTTGCCAGGTGCTCGTCGTTTTCCAAAAGCCTTAGTTACTGTCGATCTGGGGTCTCAACAAACCTTTTGTGTTCCTCTTAATAAAACCAATGCTGCTTTTGTCGCTGTGGCTCTTAAGCAAACAGCAGCTGCCTGGGGCACTCCCACTGAAGTCCAAGCAGATGGTGGACCACCCTTTACCAGCAAAAGCATTGAACAGCTCATTTTCGGATGGGGGGCTTCCCTTCACATCCATACTAAATATTGTCCTCAAAGCAATGATGTGGTAGAGCGAAAAATCGCAGTCCTTAAAACTATGTTGCGAACAGCAAACTCCAACCCTGATTTTAAAAACTGGAGCTCATTTTTACCCCAGATACTTATCGCACTCAACAAGAGTTACTCTCGCTGGCCTCACATTTCACCTACACCTAAGCTGCCTTGGTCCCCCATGTTTAACACCGGCCAACTGGTTTGGCTTACAGAACCCCAAGCCTCTGGCCATCGAAAACCTATAAAAACCACCATTCTCCGGTCTGGCAAGTACCCTAAAACCTACTTAGTAGCTACAAGTACCCCGGTAACAAGCTAGTTCATCATAACTGGCTCAGCAAATGTAGTTCTTAATAAACAAACTAATGCCCCTGAGCAGGGCTCCTATTATTCTGTTTTACAGGTTATACTGCCCTTCCTCACAACATCTTTGCCCATGGAACCCTTAGGAGAAGGTGGTCTACAAACATGGTTCGCCGCCTACTGGGTGCAGGAGGTCAGCGGAAACCAGCCCCTGTCAGCGCTGAATCCAGAAGATTGTCTTGTTTGCTCTACTCAGTTCTCACCTAAATATCCATTACCCTTTCAATTTGTACCAAGAGTTTATAATTTTTCTCCATTTAATTTGTCTAATGTAAATTGTTCTTCCCCCTATGTGCAGTGGGCTGCTTCTAGTGTTTGGAATAATTGTTCTTCACAATTTAATTCTTATGTGTTTCCAGCTCTTAATGCTTCAGGTGGAAGTGATCATAGCTTTCCTTTAATTGAAAGTATTAGAGTTCCAGCATCTCATTGTTGGGTTTTTGTTGGTAATAGTTTAACCCCAACCCCTACTTGGGTGGGTACTTATTCTAATTGTTCTATGTGGAGTTTCTCTTATACTAACACCTTCCTAACTAAACCCACTCTTACTTACACCTACCCCCCTCCCCTTAATTGTTCTTATCGTCTTAATTATAACATTCCTTTTGGAACCTTCTCTACCTCCATAACACATACATATCTGTTCCATGCCCAGCATATGCATCATGCTGAGGCTGCATGTATCAATCGTGCATCCGTCAGTAACCATTCGTCAAGCGCCTGACTATTTCAGCCAGTATATTTTTTCATTAGGCCTAGCTGGTTGCTAAGCAGAACAGACCACCAAAACCAGATTCATCACCAGTCATCACATTTCCAGGATTTCCTCTTGGAGGAAGGATACACTTGTCTGTAAGGCACCTCTAGGAATGTTGTCCCTGCTGTTTGAATGGTTTAGCATGAAATGGACAAGCTTAAAATATCACAAGCAATTGCTTAACGTTTTCTTTTCAATCTCTCTGGGTCTGTCCGCACGGCAATGTGCGGCTCAACGCTAACCCCCTTGCGTCCACACACCAATTGTATTAACCGAGGGCTCGAGCCTAGGGTCCCAGGGTCCTGCAGGGCTGGAGGGTCTGAGCCCATGTTAAGCTGGGAACTAGGGTCTGAGCCCTATTACTGTCCTATGTGCACATGGCCCAGCTTGACACAGGACCCAGAAGTCTTCTGGATGTATCCCAGAGTTCCTTGGGGCAACTTCCTTTGTCTTCTCTATGCCGACAACCTGCATTGCAGTCTATTGCAATCTTGCAAAGGGAAACCACATCTCCCTGAAGGGCAGCAGCTCAGTCAGCATTAACCCATTGTTTGCTGAACATGGATCTGCAAGCAGGACCCCAGATAGACTGCAGGGTTTGCAATGGAGATCGATCAGAAGAAGCTATTTGCAAAGAGCTGCTCCCTGGTCACAAAAGCACAGCTCCCAACTCTGCACAGCTGAGGAATGATGACCCCCAATACTTCAGCGGCCCCCATGCAGTTTGATGGTGAGTGTGTAACCCTTCTGCCCCTCTAGTTGACAGCAACAAGGACCGGGTTCAGTATCCAGGGGTTCCGTTTCAATAACACAATGCATAACTGGCTCGAGCCCCCACCCAGTGACCTGGGACACTTACATACCACCCCCCCGGCACCTCTAGGAGGCAATACTTCCCCACTCACAAGCACGGAGTCTGAGTGTAGCAAAATCCTTTTAATAAAGGAGGGAAACAATGTGGCATCTCATTGGAGAAACACCACAAACCGGATTATAACACAAACCATAAGCAAAAAAAACCCCACCTCCAAGTACATTTGGCAATGTCCTTCCCTCTCCAAGTCCAACAACCTGAAAATCTCTGGTCAGTGCCACCCCAGAGTTTAAAAGTTTATCTGCAGCATTTTACCTCCCCAGCCTGGGTGGAAATGGTGTGGGGAGGCACATACAGGGTGTTAAGGGGCACCTTACATGGGCTAGGGCCAGCTGCTCCACCTCTCCATGGAGTTCTGCTGCAGCCTTCACCATGACTAGCTCCACTCCACCAGCTGTGCTGCTCATCCAGCCGACCTGTGAGCCACTCCACTCCGCTCACTGTTCCATGGGCTGCTCCAACATTCTGCAAACTGCTCCGCTCTGCTAGTGCTGGCTCTAGCCATTTCGCCGCCCCAAGCACAGTGGCACGCCACGGGGGGGTGCTCTGCTGCTTGCCGGTCCCGCGGCTCCAGTGGACCTGCCGCAGGCATTTCTGCAGACAGTCAGCTGGTCCCACGGCTCCGGTGGACCTGCCGCAGTCATGCCTGTGGGAGGTCCACCAGAGCCGCCTGCTGCCCTCCTGGCAACCAGCAGAGCTCTACCCACGGCATGCCACCCCAAGCACATGCTTGGCACACTTGAGCCATCTCTGCGCTCTGCCAGCTGCTTAGCAATAGCTCTTCAGGCTACCCCATTAGTTAACACAACACTCAGTGATCTCAGCTCAATACGTTTAGATCCTTTTGTGATTTCAGCTTGTAGTAGGGGAACCCCAGTGCTGGTGTACCATTAGCCCAAAATGAATTCAGTTCAACAGCCTCTAGATAGAATCCTAACAGGATCAAAATTAGTTCTGCTTTTCAATAGTGGGGAAAAAAGGATGTGCAATTGGTGTTCCAGACCCTCAAAAGGCAGCCCCTATCATCAGGCAGACACACCAGTCCCCAACCTCTCTCATTCCACGGTGTTTTGGCAGCCATGTCCCTTGTCTATCAAGTGCTACTTAATTCATGTTGAGACATCCCTGTCATAAAGCAGTCTCATAGTTCTTCATTCACATAATCAGGATGACAACACTTTATTCCTCCTGCCCCAATAACAAAGAAATTGGGGATCCCAGAGCTGTCAAAATAACCCTCCCAGGCTGCCATGTGCTATGCTAGGAGGGGTGGGTGTGCCAGTGCAAATACCTGAAATTCCTTTCCACACTCCCCAAAGTTCACCACCAGATGGCAGGGCAGAGCTCATCCTGACTCTGCTTACATGTGCGAGGTCACACCAGTGGGTGGGATCACATCAGAGGGGGCAGGATCATGCCAGTCACAGAAGCACCAGAATGTCTGGTCTTCCAGGAATGTGAGTGGCCTCCCTACTTGGAGCTTACATCTGAGTCACCTGACCCCAGGCACTTGACCACTCCTTGACCCATCCCAGCTTTGTCTAATTACTCCAAATGCCTGTCTGGGGCAGTTGGGAGAGGGAGCGCATTGCCCCACTCATGCTACAGGGCTCTTGGTCCCAGGCCTTCGCAGGAACTGTGCTCTGGGTTTTTTGTACCTTCGATCTCCCAGAACAGCCCCTTCCCCAGAACCAACGTCCTCTCTCCCAATGACTGCTTCAAGGCCTCCATCTGCTCTTCCCTGGACACATGGAATGAGAAACTACCTCCTCTGGCTTAAAGGGCCAGACCCCCATTACAGGCTGCATTGCTGGAGAGTCTTTGTGGAGCAGGAAAAAGCTGATCCAGTGTCAATGTGAATGCCCTTCTCTGG
This sequence comes from Gopherus flavomarginatus, assembly GCF_025201925.1. NCBI lineage: Eukaryota > Metazoa > Chordata > Testudines > Testudinidae > Gopherus > Gopherus flavomarginatus. The sequence continues at coordinate 2,330,527 of NC_066618.1, read as the reverse complement.
CTTCAGCATCATCGATATTGGCTGTTTGTCAAAACCTGAACATACCTCTAGTAACACAACCCCGCACTAATAGCTACAGTATGTTTTACAGCTACTAGTAACCTGTGCAGAGCAAAGCCTTGAGTTGAGACCCTTTTGCTTTTTCTCTCTCTAGGTTTGTGAGGTCTCAGACAAATCAGCTGCCATATGGTGGGATACACTGCAAACCTGAAACCCCAGGGACATGTCTCTGCACTGAGCATTGTACGTGCAAAGGAGGAGATGGGGGGCTCCTAATGAACAACAGCCTGGCCTCATCTCATCTATAGATCTTACTTGTTTGAAAACTCCTGACCTCAATCACAGGACCCTGTGTCCTGCGCAAGGCCAGCTATTTGCATTTCTCTGATGTTGAACGAGCTGAGAAAACATGTGCATTGTTTGGGGTGGGTTTCCGGCTCAGGTCTGGAGCCAGGCATTTTGGTTTCTTGATCAGGGGAAATTATTGCTCTTTTTTGCAGAGGGCGATGCTGTACGAGTGTCTCACAGAAGGTCTCCTGGGATTTGTCTGGGTGATGCTGTTCCCCTGTTCACACCACAGAATGTGTCATGTAGTCAGCAGAACTGTAGGAAGCAGATGCAATTTTTTATTTGACAGTATTTCTCTGTAGAGCAGTTTGCTCCTTGCAGTGGGAGCTGCTGCCTCCTTGCCAGGAGTCTAGCAGAGGAAGTGTCCTGAACCTCCTTGTGTCAAAGCACTGGAGGGGTGATAGACAGAGGAGAGCTGCGCTGTGTGTTCACCTCTCTGTTATATTGCTGATCAGAGCTGAGGTGCTGAGGGGAGAAGGAGCTGGGAGCCAGTTCAGATCTGGAGTGGAGAACTGGGAGGACCAGGAAAGGTTTCTGTTCCCAGCAACAGACCCCTTAGGTTTGGGGTTTGTCTCACCACCTTCTTCTGTGAACAGACTCTTTAGGCTATAAGGTTATATAAGCCCAATAGATGTGCATGTGCATAGAAAAAGCTTTACTGGCATAGAGTGAGTTCTGTCTACAGCACTGTATCCAGTTGTACTACCTAGTTGTACTTTTTACAGTTATTCAGTAACTACTACTACCCTAGGAAGATTTCAAGGGTTGCTTGCAATGGAGTCTGGTCACGCAAAGAGAAAAAAGCAGCATCAATAGGATTTACATCAGTGGTTCTTAACGTGGGGGTGTGAGATGCCCTTTCTGGGGGGTGTGAGATTTTTTTAGATGGTAAATCATTGAAAACACAAATTAAGCACAGGCACGTAAGTACAACTACTTTGTTTAATCAGACCTCTGTACTTATTAACATTACACATTTTTTAACTATTACTGTCATATACAAACAAAAATTTAACATATTAACTAAGGGGTACAAGAACATATTTTGAGAACCAAAGGGGTGCAGGCTGCAGTAAAGGTTAAGAACCACTGGTTTACGTGAATGAGGCTTCAGGTAGCTCAATTTAAAGCAACTTGTATAATTAAATGAACTGGGAATGTTATAATAAAATGCTGCTGGACATCGTGTAGTGTTGCAGGGCTCAGCAATACCAAAAATACAAAACTCCTTCATTTCCTGGAGGGGGTGTATTGCACTTCCCAATGGGACCATCACTGAACTCCAACAGCTGCTAATCCACCTCAGGTATTACTGCACAGCTGTGCAGTGATGTGATTATTGAATCCAGATTTCAAAGAGGTGTTTTGCTTTCATTTAGGCTAAGTTTTCAATGCTGTGTCAGAGGAGGAAAAGACAGCATCAGGTAATCCGCATGGTAGGATATTTATTCGCTACCAATGGGCAGCTGTCTGATTTGTTCTGAAGCCAGATGGTACCATCTTCACTCCTACAAACCGAGACAAAACAGTGTCATTACTAGGGCACCATCTAATGAAACTTGAACATTTACTTAAACACACTTGATCTGTGCTCCATGTTAAAATGTGTGTGAAATCCCCATCTCTCATGGAGCAATTGGGGAAAATCTCCCATAATTCTGCCCCAGCTTCTTCCCCCACCCCAACCCCTGCAGAACATTTATCCCCACTCTCCCGCCCCACCAAAACATCCCTGTTTTCCCTTAAATCTTATGTGGCTTCAGGGGATGTTGTGGAAAGTTCTAAACCAGCTCTGAGGGCCTTTCCTTGCTTGCCAGAAGCTGGGAATGGGCGACAGAGGATGGATCACTTGATGACTGTCTGTTCTGTTCATTCCCTCTGGGGCACCTGGCACTGGCCAGTGGCCACTGTTGGCAGACAGGATACTGGGCTAGAGGGACCTTGGTCTGACCCAGTGAGCCAAGTGGTGACGGGGGTTGTTTGATTTATTTACACTCTTGTTTTATCCTGGCAGGGCAGGTGGAGAGTCAAGAATTCTTGCTTTGGCCTGAAGGCTTAAAATCCAGGTGCATTTTATATAACAACCTGGTATATGGATTGTGCCAGCTCTTTCTCAGACCCAAAGTCCGGAGTTTGGTCAAGAGACCAGAGGCCTAGCAAACAGTATTAGTTAAGAGAAAGCTGGGGTAAACAAATAATCTTGTTTTGCTAAAATAGGCCTGGTCAGCAAATTGCCAGGTGTTGGAGCTAAGAACTAAATAATTGTGTCTTATTCAGAGTTGCAAATTGAACAAAGGATCCCTGTTCCTATTGTGTCAGTCTCTTCCATAGGAAACGTTCTTCCCACAGATCCAACCTTGAGTTTGAAAAGTTGGCACATGTCAGTATAAGATATGGCATCCTTCCACCTCCCTTCCCAGGGACCAGTGCCTGCCTTAAGACATAAAGGGGACAATCTTTATTGTCATATACTTTCACTGTTTCTTTGCTTTAACCCCTAGGAATGTACCTGGTGGACAATCAGAGGAGTTGCTCCATTCCTATGGACCCCAAATCAGAATTCAACATATATATTTTATACTAATAACATTTTATCAAAGTATTAATTAAATGTTAACTAGCTAACTTGAGACCATGGGTGGAGACATTATGTAACCTTCTAACCATTGGCTAATGTGCTTATCTTGTTTTGCTGCAAAACCTATCTCGAGGTGTGGAACTGCCTACCCAGTCACTTCCCCCGCCCATGGAAAAATCTATATAGTCTATTGTAATCAATTGATTGACAGTGTCTCTGAGCCTAATAAGCCAGGTGACACTCCGCCAGCGCTGTGTAAAATAAACTCCTATGCTTGGCCTCTACATGGTGTGGATTTATGTCCTTCAGGCCAGAGAGCTCAAAGCACCAAATTGCCACCTCATTAAAGCAGCCAATTACCAGACGTGGAGAGAAGCTGAACCAGCAGTCACTCCGGGCTGAGAGTCGGGTGAGCAGCCCTGTTACGCTCAGATTCAGGAATCAGGCTTTTCTCATTTAAAAATGTCCAGATGCCTGGTGTCTTGGAGTCAGCAGATCTACAGTCAGCAACTGACAGAAACAGGCTTCCAGAATTTCAGAGTAAATGCGGGATGTCCCTTGCGCTCAGGTGTGTTTGGAGACTGAGGTCTGGAAATTTTGTTAGCTCTTAAGGTATGTTTAAGTGTTTGTACAAAGTGTTCCATTAGTCCCTTTGTAGCAGGGTGGTGTGGAGCTGAACGTCTGTCCTGAATTCCATTTAAAGACGTGATGCCTGTCCTTCATCCGCACAATGCCAAAATGACCTGCATGAAGAGTTTCCAAACTCTGAGACTGAAGTGATTTCAGAATGATCACTCGTATTCCCCCCAAAACACAAGCATGATTCACAGATAATTCACACGGATGTGACACAAATAATGTAAACTGGGGATTCTTTTGATCTAGTGCTATACCTTGTAGCGCCTTTCCCTTCACCAGAGAAAACACATCATCCTTAGTGGTTTCTTTGTTGATGTCTGTGCTAGTGACAGGTAACCTAGCCATCAAATTGAGAGAAAAGAACTTTCTGAAGTTTCTTTGGGTTGACAAGAGCTTGGGCATGGCAGATGTGACTGCCCATCAGCATTGCTGTGCTGAGCCCCTTTACTGAACTGAATAGTATAGGAATGAACTGAAAGTAGCAAGGCCCATCGTTACATATGAGCAGCACTTAATGACCTAGTTCCATATTTTGGTCCAAAAATTGAAAGTAACAAGCAGTGATCCTTCAGCAAGGTAAAATGTCTACGACCCAGATAGGTATGGAACTTCCAAATTCTAAAGATAATTCTGAGAGCGTCTCAATCTATTTGTGCATACTGTAATTCTTCTCAGGCATAGTGAGTGTTCATGAAGGGAAGGCAATTAGTTTCTCCATGCCATTAGGAAAAATGTGGGGAAAAACTGCACCAACTCCAAATGGTGAAGCATCACAAGCCAATTGCAATGGTAACAAAGCACCAAAGTGTGTAAGAGCGTTGGCTGATATCAGCAGTTACTTTACTTCCTTAATTGCACACTCACAATCTTTAGTCCATTTCAAGTTTTTATTTGCTCGTAACAGTTCATGCAAAGGTGCCAATACAGTTGCCAGATTAGGCAGAAATTTACTGTAGTAGTTAAGCAGTTCTAAAAATGAATGTAACTGTGACATGTTCTCTCACAATTTCCTCAAGCTTGTTGCATTGGTTACATGTCCAAGGTATTCAAATGAAGGTTTGAAAATCTCACGTTTGTCTCGGCACACTCTCAGTCCATGGTCTTCCAAATGTTACAAAACAGTATCCAAATGTCAAAGATGATCCTCTTAATCCTTTCCTGTACTAAGAATGTTGTCCAAATAGCACTGAACTCTCTACAGTCCCTTCAGAATCTGATCCACGGCATTCTGGAACAGGGCAGGTGCCCAGTGTGATACTGAAAGGTAATCTGTGGTAGCAAAATGTAACACACACACCTCCTGGGTGTGGTGTTCTGTCCCATCTAGTGGCACTGAGACCACTTAGAGAGAGATCAAATGAGTCTGCTCTACAGCCTTACTTAAGAGCCACTTGCCTTTTAGCTCCTGCAGTAGAGGCTCATGCACTAGGTACTCATAGGCCCCAGGTTCAATCCCACCCATCAACAACTGGGGTTCTTTCAGCATTACAAAACCAAGACTTTTTGTGAGATATTTGCAAGATGCCAGGTCAGTCTCCATTAGTAGTATAAGGGCCCTACCAGCAATCAAACCCTAACCCCACCCTAACCCTGCCCCTTGACCCCTATAGTCCCTCCCATCTGTCACCAGAAGTCCCACCCTATGGGGGTATTACTTCCGGGATCAAGATGGCCACATGACCGGAAGCAAAGTGGATCATATGACCCCTCTAAGAACTCCTCCCACCACCCTCTACCAATCAGGAGGGGTTTCCTCCCGATAGGACCACCCTGAGAGGAGATTTGACCAATCAGGGTGACTTCCGGGGGAGGGGTGACCCCATCTAGAAGTGGGTCATGTGACCCCTCTAAGAACTCCTCCCACCACCCTCTACCAATCAGGAGGGGTTTCCTCCCGAAAGGACCACCCTGAAAGGAGATTTTGACCAATCAGGGTGACCCCTCTAAGAACTCCTCCCAAGGCCCTCCGCCAACCCGAGTGCAGCACCAATACCCCACAAGTCCCAGTGCCGGACAGAGGATGCTATTTCTTACCAAGGACACATGTTTTAGAAAGCGTGGAAAGGCTGCTGAGAGGAAACATGGACTCCTTTACCACCTCCATCAGAACTTCAGACTTTGTTTTAGACCCAAGCACCATGCTTATGTGGCGCAGGCACTACACCAGCGACAGTTCTGAGGAGGAGGAGGGAATGATCGAGTGGAGCCCTTTGGCCCACCAGTTGATGGATATGTCAGAACCCAACTACGAAACCCTCGTGAGGCACCCTGAGGAGCCTGATGGCCTCTCTTTGTCCACCCCCTCAGATCGCTGCTTGGGAGAGTCACCGGTGGACAAGGCAAATGGAAAAGATGGCTCTCAGGTAAATGAATTATTAAAAAACGGCAGTAGAGGAGCGGGGGTGGATAATGAGGCTAGGAACCGGGGGGTTGTGTAAATTAAAAACAAGCAGCTGGGGTACTTACACTGTTTCTTTTTCTGAAAATCTTTCAGCAGCTCGACGATGCCTTTCTAGAGGCCTTTAAGAACTTGCGCATCAGCTGTTATTGCTCATGTTCGAGAGACAGATCTCAAGCCGAAAATGACAAAATGGAAGAATGAAACAGCTCAGATTCCCTTATGGTAGGGGTTATGGCATCCATTTTACAGGCGGCTGTAAAAAATCATGTTAAACCAGGCAATTAATAAAAAGTATTTAAATGTGTCAATATGAGCGTGTCCCCATTCATATTTGTGGTAGTAAAAGATGGTACCAGTAACAGTCATGTCTACACCGACGGCTCTGTTAAAGAAAATATATTACAATCCCAGGGAAGTTGGGAGCTTTGGCGGAGTGAACCCTCTTTTTCAAGTGGCCAGAAAGCATAGTAAAATTTTAAATAGAAGACAGGTAACAGCCTGGCTTTCAGACCAGGATGCTTACACTTTACACAAACCAGCTCGAATACATTTTAAAAGAAACAAGACTATTGTTTCAAATGTGGATGCACAGTGGCAGACAGATTTGGTGGATATGCACCGATTCTCCAAATACAACAGCGGCTTTAACTACATCTTAAAAGTGATAGACATTTTATCCAAATATGCCTGGGTCTTATGCCTAAAAGACAAGACAAGTGGTGAGGTATCCAAGGCCTTTAAAGCTATTTTCAGTGAAGGTCACGTGCCTCAAAAATTACAAACCTATCGGGGGAAAGAATTTTTAAACAAACCTTTAAGTGGATTGTTAAAGCAGCATGGGGTTCACCATTTTGTTACTAATAATGAAGTCAAAGCAGGGGTTGTGAAGTGATTTAACAGAACTTTAAAAACTAGGATGTGGAGATATTTTACAGCCCATAACACCTTTCGCTACATTGACGTCTTACCTGACTTTATAAAGAGTTATAACCAGAGCTTTCACAGAACGATATGTACCAGACCCATTGATGTTAACCCTTCAAATTCTCTGAAGGTGTGGAAAACGGTTTACGGAGATGGTTTTAAAATAAAACAGGTTGTTCCCCCTTTTAGAAAAGGTGATCACATGAGACTATCTAAACCAAAGGCGCTTTTGAAAAAGGTTATGAACAGACGTTTACCGATGAGATATTCATAGTGGATGAAACCTTAACCAGGGGCCAAAGACCTGTATACCGATTAAAAGATTATGAGGGTGAGGCAGTTACTGGATCTTTTTACCCTGAAGAATTACAAAAAGTAAACCCCAAACGAGACAGGATTTACAGGATAGAAAAAATTCTAGCGGAGAAAGGAAAAGGGAGAAATAAACAGCTATTGGTGAAATGGTTGGGTTGGCCTGATAAGTTTAACAGCTGGGTGGAAGCTTCTCAACTCTGTGACATTTAGACACAAACCAAAAAGAAAAAAAGAAAAATTCCTCCTGCAAAGACAGAGAAGAAAAAATAATAATGAGCGATGGTGGCTTTTACATCACTTTGCCCAGCAATACCAGCTCTGCAGTTTTTCCCCAAAACACCATCTTGAACTTTACAATACAGCTAATTAAGCCCTTGGATCTCCCAGGTGCCTAGGAGGTGGGGTTAGTGGAAATACAATACCCATACAGCTGGAATACTATCAATGAAGACACCCCTTTTGAAATCACCTTTGGAGATACGACGTGGAATTTCATCCTACAACGAGGTTATTACTCGACCATACCAGAATTACTGGAGCATATGAACAACACCGTGGCTCGTCACCAAGGCCCGCCTGAGGTGGTACCGCTTTTGAGGAGGGGGCTAGAGATTATTAAGTCCCACGTAAAAACCGCTGCTCAAAACATAGCTAAAGACGTGGTAGGTCATGTCTCCCGTGCTGTTCTGGAGAAGGTGGGGAATACAGCTTCACAGGAAGGATCGGGGCTGATGTACATTAAAAGGAGGAAGAGAAAGAGAAATACGTCATACCTGCGACGCACAGGTCCCCCGAAACCTTTTAAAAGAAGGACTTTGACACGAAGGGCCGGCCATAAACGAAAGTCCAAGAAGCAGCCTGGGCAAAAGAGGAGATGCGCGCTGCCTGGTAAGAGAGACATATTTTAATCAATATGGCTTTTGTTCACTGCGGGTCTGAAGAGTGCACCAAATCCGAACTAGACTTGTTTCAAATAGCCCCTACGCAGACCAGCATCGAGAAAAGCATTTACATCGAGGTGCCACCTCTATCAGCCATTACGGAGTCTGCCCCCATTGACTTTTTTATAGCAGGGAATGGCATAGATAATATGGATTTAAACAACACGCTGCTTTACCTATGTTGCAAGATTGTAAAAGGAGACGGAACTGAACTTGCCGCGGACGCCGAAGTGGGCCTGGTGAATTACCCCGTGGCCTCTATTTTCAGTCAGTTGGATGTTACGCTGGGAGACCGCCTTGTAAGCCAAAGCAACAACTGTTCCCCTTACAGGGCCTTTATAGAATCAATGCTCAATTACAGCGATGACACCCTCACCACGCAATTTTCTGCCGGTCTGTTTTACAAAGACACTGCTGGACAACATGAAGAAACAGACTTGAATGGAGGGAATCTAGGGTTCGTGGAGCATGCAAAGCTGACGGCCAAGAGCAGAATGGTAGAATTGCTGGGCCATCTACACAGTGACCTGTTTTTTCAAGAAAAACTTTTGTTAAACGGAGTGGATGTGAAAATTAAACTGACACGCAGTAAAGACGCCTTCTGTTTAATGGGCAGTGCAGCTGAAGGCTTTAAACTGCACATTGTATCAGCGTCCCTTTTTGTGAAGAAAGTACGGGTGGCCCCGGGTGTCCGTTTGGGGCACGTGGAGGCCCTGCTTGCCGCTAATGCTAAATACCCCGTGGACCGTATGGGAATGAAAGTGTTTAGCATCTTTGTGGGCAGCAGGGTCAGTAACCAGAAGAACCTGTTCTTGGGACAGTTACCCAAAATGCTTGTGCTAGGATTTGTGGATAAAGATGCCTTTAGTGGAAGTTACAGTAAAAATCCCTTTCATTTTAAACATTACGATATTAATTTTGTGGCCTTGTATGTGGATGGTGAACAGGTACCGACCAAGCCTCTGCAACTGGACTTCGAGGCAGGACGCTGCATGAGAGAATACATGAATCTGGTACAGACAGCTGGTAAACGCATGAAAGATCGTTCTCTGTTAATCGACCATGAGGAGTTTGCACAGGGTTACACCTTGTTTGCCTTTGACCTGTCTCCGACCAGGAATGCGCAGATCACTATTCCCTGATTAAAACCGGGAACCTGAGAGCAGAAATACGGTTTGGAAAGGCTTTAACGGTTACCGTCAATATGATTGTGTATGGAGTTTTTGACAATGTCATAGAAATAAATCAGAGAAGAAACGTTCTGTTTGACTACATGTGAACATGGACACCGTGCAGCTCTCACGTGTCTTATCAACGGATCCTTACACGAAAAAGAATTTCTTAGATGTGTTCCCTTGTGATTGGCTCCCTGGACCCCCGCTCCGTTGCCTGTGGCTATCACTACATATTTTTTTTTTACGTTATCGTAGCAAGGGTTTATCTTTTGACCGGATTTTAAAATTGTATTCTAACGACTTAGTGCAAAATGACTGGATGGTGATAAATTTTGTAAAAAATAAATTTAATTTTTTGGGCATGCCTAGCCTTGTTCAAAACATGTTTCAACAAGCCCAGACATGTGTATCTTGTAATGATTTTTATAGCCATGTTATCCAATAAAGCACCTCAGGTTAGAGGTTTAAAGAAATTGATGTTTGTTTGTTTTTTTAAATGACCAACTGAGAAAAATAACACAGATTTTTTTAAAAAGAAAAATATAGAAATGTTTTATTTAAAGCAAAACATTACAAGTTTTAAAATTTTTAGAATGTGAAAAACATTACACACTGAGCCATTGGGCTCTTTTAGCTACATTTTTTTTAATAGGGCAAAAAAGAGGTCACGGATTCTTGATCCACCCCTGTGTCAGCAGTCGAGGCCTTGAGGTGTTCCAAAAGGTCTCTGTTGGCTGCATTGCCCATGACGGAAGATGGTACGTTCAGTTCCACCATGGCATTCATAAACACATCCCATCCTTTAGGTACACATTTGCTAGGTACAGAACAAGTTTGGGTGACGGCCCTGACTAAGTCAAGCATGTTAGAACCATTAACCACAGAGCCTTTGTACACAAAAGACCCTTTATCATTCCATGAAGAGAGATTTTTATCGTGGCCCAGTTTATTTAGCAATACTATTGCATTTTTTTTATAACGCTTATTTACGTTATCCAACACCTCCTGAGCAACACAGTCTGAGTTCTTTGGTGTTTCTGGGGGTTTGGCAGTTACGCTTTGTTCCTGTTCCGGTAGAAACAGATTTATTTTCCCTTTATCCGCATCGCTTTGCTTCATGTACGTTAGGTACCTTTGAAGCACGGCGCTGTAAAGTTTAGCCTTTTCGTATTCGGCCAGGTCAGTTCTTTGAAGAACAGACTTCATTTCAGCGTCCAGTAAGCTAGTTGCTGTTGTTCTGATATTTTCCTCTGCTGGAGGGGGAGTCCTTAACTGCTCCAACTGGTGGCTGGGCACCAGGTACATTTTTTCTGCATACTCCATTATCGATTAGTTAAAAGCCCTGTTATCAGAGGGATAGCAAAACTTAACAGAAGCCCGATAAACCCCCCAAACTGCTTTACCAGATGCTTTTTTCTTTTAAGTGAAACGTTCTTATTACACAAAGTTTTTATAAGCGTGCGTTTCTTTTTCAATACACACTTGATTTTGTGTTAAAGTTACATTTCCTTTTAAGATATTGAGCACTATTTCTGAGATGGCCGCTACTAGATCGTCAGAGGCCGAACACAGTATAGCCCTCCTTTGCTGCGGGGACGATTTGCTAAGTAATTTTAAAAGGCCCAGGTTTCTCTTCACGCAGCTAGACATGTTTTCAGTCAACAGCCCCAGCTGTCAAAAAGGGACCTGCCGATAAGTCATCTCTTTTTATACCCAGCTGTTGTTTTTTTTAAAGTATAAACCACCGGCCAGTCGGGAGGGAAAAGACCGGTTCTTAGTCTATAAGCTTCCGGTGTGGAAGCATTTAAATCCACCACCAGGTAGCCATAAGGTCTTTTGGTAGCATCCTCAAAAGCTTCTAGAAAGAATTGAGCTTTGCCGGGGTACATTTGCTGAGCGAGCGTAGTGATTTGTAATTTACCCCTGAGGGTTTTTGAACAGAACCATGTACTTTGTGTTTAGGTTAATTGTGCGACTCTTTTTTCCCTGACAAAATACGTTCTGAACTATATACATAATGCTCAGGTTTCTGTGATGCACGTACTTGGTAAAAGCTTTCTCGATTTCATCGCTTTCACAAGCAGAGTTCATCAGATCGTCTATGATAATCATATTTACTTTATTAGTAGGAAACAAACTGTCATCATCCAAAGCATCAGGCAACCCCTCCATAAAATTGATAAAGGGATATTTACAGAGCATTCTTTATACAGAGGTTGCCAACAACTATAACACCACACGATATTCTCAGGCATAACAGACAGTGTTTGTTTGGCATTATTCAACACATTTTTTATAAAGTAACTTTTTCTGCAGTTGCTAGGCCCCGCAAGAATTGCAGAAAAGGGGTGTTTCCACTTCACATCCATTTTTCAAAAGCCGTAGGGCAGGGTTTTAAAACCTTTTCCTAGGACCCTCTTCTTATAAAGCACTTTTTGTGTTTTTTTAAGGGTTTATGGAACTGGTATACCAGAAATAATCCAATATTGCAATTTCCCCTAAAAGGAAATTTCGACCTTGACAGGATTGTGTATCTACAGGGTACACTTCTTGTCAACGCCGTACAGCAAGATCAATTTGAGGCATATTTTGAATGGCATAATAAAATGGGAAAGCGACGTCAAGAATCGCAAGTAAGGGGTCTTAAGGACACCCAGGAGAAACTAAAAGTTCAATTAAAGGAGATACAGGGAAAATTAGTACTAGCTCAAAACATGTTGGGCCAACCTAAAACTGGCCCAACTCCCCTTTATACCTTGAGGCCGTGCCCAATGGCTCCGGCCCCAAAACCTGTGCCTTCAGCTCCATCTAGTGACCTAATTGACTTGTTTGTGGAATGCAGACAATGGCCTACCCCTCTCCCATATAACCCGTCAGGGAGTGACCCGCCGGGATCCCGAGACACCTCCCCGGGATGACAAGCAGGAACTTCTGTTAGGTCCCAGTCCCCAGAGGAACAATCCCATTCCCCCTCACTAGAAACCTCCCTGGATTCATCCTCAGCCTCTGAGTAGTCCAAAACCTCGGACTTGACACCCAAGCAAATAAGAGAAATCGCTGACCTATCCTTAGAAATGGACAAACTGATATGTGAAATTAAGGGATCAGGAAGCGATATAAATCAAAGCCCGGGGGGGAAGAGTCAGCGTTGCGACACCTATCCCGCAGACTATCTATTATAAAGGGCATTGTAACATCATCACCTAAGGGGCAGGGTTGTAATAATTCGCCTCCTGCCCACCATACCCAGCTTCAGTCCCTTGCAAGGCAAGCACAACCAGAGGGTGGGTTGTTTCCCTTGCGGGAGTTACCAGGTCCTCAGGGATTGGTAACTGTACACGCCCCCTAGTCACCGGGAGACTTATATAATTTAGTTGATAAATTCCCCCCCAAAAAATTAGAGAGGACCCCGTTAAATTTCAAGAACAGTTAAGCGTGCTTATTCGGTGTTATAACCCTTCATGGGCTGATATGGATCAGCTCCTGAGGGCAGTGTTGCCCAAGGAAACACTTAATCGCCTTTTTCAAAAGGCAAATTGGCCAAATACCGAGGAAAGTCTTGACCCTGGCGGGCTATAACAGCACAGGGATGATTTGGTTAGGGAAGTCCTTTCAGTCTGCCCCAAGAAAACTGACTGGACGAAGATAAATGCCTGTAAGCAAGCTAAGGGAAAAAAACCCTGCTGATTATATGGAACGTTTAAAACAAGTGTTTGAACGGTATTCGGGGATAGATGATGCAGAGGGTACCGCCAAAGAAGCTGTGGTGGCTGCTTTTGTGCAGGGCCTTCTGCCTAAGGTTAGCGAGCAACTAAAGGTTACTCTTGTGAATTGGGAAGGAAAAGACTTAGAAGGTATCTTAGCTGCGGCACAACATTTTCATAGGCAGTTGGAAACGAAAAAAAAGGATGAGACAGAGTCTAAGCTTATGGCCCTGCAAATTCAAACTATGCAGGACACTAGTAAAAGTTTACCCAAACAAAACCCAGTACTGGGGACGGCAGAGGGGAAGCCCCTGCCTGGGATAAGCCCCCACCCAAACCCTGTGCCTGCTTTTCGTGTGGGCAAGAAGGGCACTGGAAAACCGAACGCCCTCATAGAAAAGCTGCGACTACTGTAAACAGGAAGGCCACCATATAAGGAACTGTCCCACGTGTTCTCCTAAGCGTTTTCCGCGTCCTGGAGGAGTCTCAAACCAAGCTCCTGTCCTTAGTTGTCAGTCTTTCCCTAATCCACCCCCGCCTCCGCCTAATTGCTAGGAGAGCCAGGAGACTGCTAGCGTCATCACCCCACTCCTGCCAGTCGATCAAACCAGCCCTACAGTCTCATGCTTAATAAATGGCATTGCTACCCTATGCTTAATAGATACTAGAGCCTCACATTCCACCCTAAGGGCTCAGGAATTTCTGTCTATACTCCTCTTCAAAGGTTGCAGCCGCGATAGAAGTGGGTAATATTCCTATTCCCCACCCTGTCTCATCCCCACTTTCTGTCTCTGTTGGTCCCCTTTCGGCTCATCTTGCGCTTCTCCTTAGTCCATGTTCTCCTGTCAACCTGTTGGAAAAGAATTTGCTGTGTAAATTGAACCGTACCATTTTCTGCTCCGCTGACGGGGTGTCTCTGGAGGTGCCTGATCCTGTGCAGAACGAAGTTTTAGCTCTATTGCAGGAGAAGCAAGCTCCTGTGGGGGACACTGACTCCAGCCCTTCCTCGTTGCAACAGGAACTGCTGGTTAAGGTCTCTCCCTCCCTGTGGGCATTGTGAGCCGATCATGCTGACCAGGTTGGGCACATTGGGTCTGCTCAGCTGGCTAAAATTTGCCTGAACCCAGCAAGACCATTTCCCAAAATATAGTGAAACCCTCTCTCAAACTATACCGAGAAAGGAATTTTATTGTGCTGTTTATGTTGTTGTTCTCCCTGTTTTGTTTGTTGTTTGTAGCCCTGTTATTATTCTCTTTTATAATGTACCAGTGCTAAGGGGTTGTTATTGCCTCAAAAACCAGAGATAAAAAAAATGTTAATTATTAAACAAAATGCATCTAAATGTAATGTGTGTTGTAAATAGCTGTGCATAAATAAATAAAAGGGGATTTAGTCAAAAAGCCCACTCTCCTTGCCAAACTGGTAGTAAAACAATGCTTGTACCCATAAAAAATAATGCAAAAAAAAAAAAAGGATCGGTCCCAAACAAACGGCAATCGTGGTTTAAGGAAGTTGAGAAAAAAAAAGTTAACTCTGTGGTTATTAAAGAAAATTAAGTAGTAAAACTAAGTACAAACTCTTGGTGCATATAATTTTTGTCTTATAATAATTGGTGTTGTTATATACTTTTACCAGAACACAAAACTAAACAAGAAAATAATCCAAAGTTGTGGCTGCAACAGGGCAGTCAAGGCCAAAGAAATGGTAAAAAATTTAAAATCTATTTTGGTAACAAATAGCAAATAAAAACTGTAGTAAGTACTCCACACTAAGCCTTAAGGTGGCTCTGTGTAATTAATGGTCATGTTGCCAAAGGGATGCCCCAAAATTTTCAATCATGGCTCAACGATATTGTAATTCTTGCCCTATTTGTCTGGCACACAACAGTAAAAAGCCAGTCCGGACTAGACTGGCAGCTCACCTCACTCTATGGGGACCCTTTGTAAATATTCAAATTGATTTTATAAATATGCCAAAATGCTGCTCTTATAAGTATGTGTTAGTTTTAGTAATGTATTTCCCTATGAAAAGGCAGACGCCAAACCTGTTGTAAAACTTTGGCATACCTGTGAATAGCAACAGTGACCACTTCCACCGACAGTGCCCTGCTGGCTTTGACTCAGATGGGGGACATACATTTAATAGATGACACAATGCTTAATTATTGCCAGGCACTAATGAAATGTGTTAGGTCTTTTTATATACAGTAGCTCTGCCACTCGCTGAAACCAGAGAACTGGGTCTACAGTGAAGGGGTGACTGACGTAATGTTGCCGGGTCACGGACCAGTGAAAGAAAGGGGAAGAAATGTTGATTTCAGCCTAAAATGCATCACAGATAAACGAATCCCCATTATCGTTACTGTTGTCGTCACAACTTTAATCATCACCATAATTGCACTGGCAGCCAGAAAGCCTCCCCCCTGCCCAGGCTGCCCACCCTACGTCACTGTTGCGTGCCTGGATGGCTGGGTGGGATACCAAGGAAAATGCTGCTACTTCTCAGAGACTGAAGGAAACCGGAACAACAGCCAGAGCCACTGCTCTTCCCTCAACGCCTCTCTGCCTTCCATTGATTCCCTGCCGGAGCTGGATTTCATGCTGCGCTATAAAGGGGTCCCTTACCACTGGATTGGCCTCCAAAGGAAACAAGGCGAGGGCCAGCCCTGCAAGTGGACCAACGGCACCATATTCAACAACCTGTTTCTGGTCAGAGGAGAAGGGCAGCGCGTCTACCTGGATGAATATGGGGTCAGCTGCTCCAGGTGCTACTCAGAGGCCAGGTCCAGACTAGAGCTTTAAATCGATTTTAAGAGCTCTAAATCGATTTAAAGCTGTAACCGTCCACACTACAGAGTGCATAAAATCGATTTTAAGGGTCCCTAAAATCGATTTTGGAACTCCATCAAAACGAGAGGAGTAACCCCAAAATCGATTTTTTAAAATCGATTTTATGATAGTGTGGACGGCCATCGAAGTTAATGGCCTCCGGGACGTATCCCATAGTGCTCTAGTGGCCGCTCTACACAGGTAAAGGTACTCTTCTGCTGGCCAGGTAAACAGGAAAAGCCCCGGGAAGTTTGAAATTCCATTTCCTGCTTGCACAGCGTGGAGCTCTCAGCAGCAGAGAGAAGAATGCAGTCTCCTGAAAATAGGAAAAGAGCTCCAGCATGGAGCACACAGGAGTTACTCGATCTGATAGCTGTATGGGGAGAAGAGTCAGTGCTTTCAGAACTGCGCTCGAGCAGACGAAATGAGAAAACCTTTGAAAAAATTTCTAATGCCATGCGGGAGAGGGGACATACCAGGGACTCGTTACAGTGCCTAGTGAAAGTGAAAGAGCTCAGACAGGCATATCAGAAGACCAAAGCAGCAAAGGGCAGGTCAGGCTCTGCCCCCAAAACATGCCGGTTCTACGACGAGCTTAACGCAATATTGGGGAACAGCGCAACGACGAACCCCCCCTTGTCTGTTGATTCAGAGGTGGGTGTCGTGATTCCTGCAACTACGGAAGATTTATTTGATGGCGATGATCAGTATGATGAGGACCAAGAGGAGGAGGCTCCAGCAGAGAGCACAGAGCATTTTATCCCCCCAAACAGCCAGGATCTTTTCCTCACCCTTACTGAGGTTCCCTGCCAGCCATCTCAAGGCAGTACTCCAGAAAATGAAGCTGAGGGACCGTCCTCTGGTGAGTGTAATTTTTTTTACTAAAAGCTTCGGTTTAATGTAAGCCTTTTTACTGGGTGCTTCAAATCACTACCTGTACTTAGAGTCACTGACCAAGTAGATTAAAAACCTTTCCTAAAACAGTGACCCATGAGGTGGTTTTTAGAAAAGTCTCCATTGTAACAGGGCGGATTCATCCTGCTTGTTGGGGGAACGCGAGAGCAAACCGGGGAAGGAGAGTAGCTTCGCCGCGGTTTGCTCTCCCGTTCCCCGAACCACCCAGCAAACCGCAGGCAAGGAGACCTGCTTGTTCGGGGACCGCGAGAGCAAAGCAGGGAAGGAGACCAGCTTCGCCGCGGTTTGCTCTCGCGTTCCCCGAACCACCGAGCAAACCGCAGGCAAGGAGACCTGCTTGTTCGGGGAACGCGAGAGCAAAGCAGGGAAGGAGAGTAGCTTGATTACCAGTACAATCTACTACAGGGATTACTAGCCATTATTAACTTACCATTTTCTCCGGGCACGGTCTGTGTGCTCCCCTGACCTGCGTCTGAGCAGAACTCTCTGTCCTCAGCCACAAGCAATAAGTATTAAAGGAATCCTAAGGTGACCTTGTGGTAAAGTAAAATGTTCAAGGTTCGGTAACAGGCACAGGTCAGTGAGGAGAAAGACTGTATGTATGGTTGTGTGAAATGTGTCTCTTATGATTCTTTTATCACTCTTTCCAAACCCCACCCCCCCACACACAGCTGCACATTTCTCCAGCCTCCCTCTCGCTTCTCATCTACGTGGGGGGGGTATCATAAGAAGACTAAGGAAAAGGAGGACGCGTGAGGACATGTTCACCGAAATTATGGCAGTAACCCGTACAGAGAGAGCTCTGCAGGGAGACTGGAAGCAATTGGTCGCAAAGTACAGGGAGGCTGCCAGTCAACGCGAAGACAGGAGGGACCAACGCGAAGACAGGAGGGACGCCAAAAAATGATGTCAGGTGGCAGGAAGATCAGCGCTGGCGAGCAGCAACTCTGGATCTTCTTCGTGATCAGACTGACATCCTCCGCGATATGCTGCAAGAGCTCTGTGGTTTCAGAATGCCCCTACAGCCCGTGTATAACCTCCCTCAGTACTCACCCTGTCCCACACCTTCCAGAACCAGGCGTGTAAGAACGCGTGGGGGAAGGCTCTCTGCACCAGCCCCCTCCACTGCTGCGGACACTCCAACCAGAAGGCTTTCATTAGATTGAAAAGCCCTTTGTGTCCTGTTTTTTCCCTCCTCTAATGATCCAAACTTCTCCCATGGCACCTTTGCCTATTTTTACTCTCAGGTCATGCTATTAAGGCAGTGTGACTGTAGTTTGGTAATGAACTAAAGCAAGCAGCTTTGGAAAGCTGCACGGAAGCTAGTTATCAGCATCAGGATTTGACAATTGGGGATATGGGTAATAAAGGGAAAACAAAGAAAGCAGCCATACTGTAACCTGGTCCATGAGAATTCTTGTTCTGTCTTCTCTGATGCACTTTCTTCTTTCAAACCTCCCTCCCCCTTCCTCCAAACCTCCCTCGCTCCGTCCCCCATAGAACGCTGAGTTATGAAATTTCATGCACAGTATTGTAACAACAAGCATGATGCTTGATTGATGAAAGGGTCTGATTTTAAATAAAGAACACAATTCTTGTAACAAATAGTAGTAACTTTATTTTCAATAAAAAAGCAGTTAAGGAAGGTTGCAGGTACTGTGCCTAGCAGCAGACGGAAGCAGCTAATGGTGGAGGTAGGTAATAATTGGGAAATACAGAATTATATGTTTCCAATGGACAGCTCTCGCAAGTAACCTAAGCAAGCAATTGAGGAATGCTGCAGGCAAAGTATCTTGCAGCAGCAACACCGCATAGACGGGGAGGGCAGCAATCAATTGAAAGGAAAATCAGCATTCAAACTGTACCCTGGCCCATGAGGAAGCTACTTTTCAGTGCTTCTCTGATGCGCACAGCATCCTGGTGAGATCTTCTAATTGCCCTGGTGTCCGGCTGCGCATAATCAGCGGCCAGGTGGTTTACCTCAGTCTCCCACCCCGCTATAAAGGCCTCCCCCTTGCTCTCACAGAGATTGTGGAGCACACAGCAAGCAGCAATGACAAAGGGGATATTGGTTTGGCTAAGATCTGAGCGAGTAAGAAGCGTTCGCCATCTCGCCTTAAGCCTGCCAAATGCACATTCTACCACCATTCTGCACTTGCTCAGCCTGTAATTAAACAACTCCTGAGCACTGTCAAGGCTGCCTGTGTATGGCTTCATTAGCCAGGGCATCAAGGTGTAGGCTGGGTCCCCAAGGATAACTATAGGCATTTGGACATCTCCAACTGTTATTCTCTGATCAGGGAAGTAGGTCCCTTGCTGCAGCCGTTTAAACAGTGTAGTGCTCCTGAAGACACGTGCGTCGTGAACCCTTCCTGGCCATCCCACGTGGATGTTGGTGAAACGTCCCTTGTGATCCACCAGGGCTTGCAGAACCATCGAAAAGTACCCCTTGCGGTTAATGTACTGGGCACCCTGGTGTTCCGGTGCCAAAATAGGGATGTGGGTTCCATCTATGGCCCCCCCACAGTTAGGGAATCCCATTGCAGCAAAGCCATCCACAATGGCCTGCACGTTTCCCAGAGTCACAACCTTTCGAAGCAGCAGCTTAATGATTGCTTTGGATACTTCCAGCACAGCAGCCCCCACAGTAGATTTGCCCACTCCAAATTGATTCCCGACTGACCGGTAGCTGTCTGGCGTTGCAAGCTTCCATATGGCTATTGCCACTCGCTTTTCCACTGTGAGGGCTGGTCTCATCCTGGTATTATGCCGCTTCAGGACAGGAGAAAGCGAGTCACAAAGTTCAAAGAAAGTGCTCTTACGCATGCGAAAGTTCCGCAGCCACTGCGAATCGTCCCACACCTGCAGGACTATGCGGTCCCACCAGTCAGTGCTTGTTTCCCGTGCCCAAAAGCGGCGCGGAACGGGTAGAACCTCACCCATAACCGTCAGGAGCTCCAACGTGCAGGGGCCCGGGGAGTCAGAAAACTCGTTCTCCAGTTCGTCATCGCTGTCGTCCCCGCATTCAAGCATTCTCTCTTGCATTTCTGCATCATGGGTCAGCAGTGATAGAACGAGAATGCGTGAATTATTTACAGCATTCGCGATCAAGGACAAGAGCAGACCTGGATCCATGCTTGCTGCAAAATGGCGTTTCCCTCACTGCAGCCAGTAAAAACAGCGCGAACTGACTGTGTGCCATTTACAGGAGGGGGGGGGGGCTGTACCCAGAACCACCCAGGACGGGGACTTTGATCCCATCATGCACTGGGCTAGTAACCCATAATTCCAAAGGGCAGGGACCCGTGCAGGAACTGTGGGATAGGTACCCAGAGTGCAACGCTCAGGGAAAAGATGGACGCCAGGGAACATGGACGCTCAACATCGATGTAAGTAGCCCTAGTGTGGACGCGCAAAATCGATTTTATAAAGCCTGCTTTATAAAATCGATTTTAATAACATCGATTTTACCCTGTAGTGTGGACGTGGGCAGAGAGACATTTCATCTGCAAGCGGCCGGACGAGTGCTCTAAAAGGAAGTTTGTCACTACCCACTGAGCCTTTGAGCCTTGCTAAAAAACTCCACCTGAGGACATCATAAAGCCTCCAACCAAGCAAGGTGATGGTGCTAGTAACCTCTCCCTTGCTGCCTCACTGCTGAACAGCTAAGTAAATTAAGACTACGAAATCTCGAAGAATAGCTTGCGGAGGCTAGTCAAAACTACCTGAAAATGAAACTTTCAATGTTCCTTAACCTCTCCTCCTTAATGAACTTGGGGTGGGGATGGGAAAATAATTTTTTTTCTAAATTGTAGCCAATTAGTAGCCTCACTAGTAAACAACCAAATATATACCCACAGGACTTGCCAGAGGCTATTCCAGTAACCAACAATATAACCTGTACCCTAATTCGGTATACCCCTGCTCACACTGCCAATATCTCCGTATCTAAAGATGGCATTCAAGTATATGATCAGCAGCTGTGGTATGAATCCACAGGAAAATCAGCCTTGACGGGATTTAAATGGACTATGTTAAATGCCACTTTGGGAACTATTAGGTTCTCCCTTCCATTAACTGATTTCCAAATTGCTGCTATTTACCCTAACTGTTCCCAAGGGTGTCAAGTATCAGAGGGGTAGCTGTGTTAGTCAGGATCTGTAAAAGCAGCAAAAGAATCCTGTGGCACCTTATAGACTAACAGACATTTTGGAGCATGAGCTTTCGTGTGTGAATACCCACTTCGTCAGATGCATGTAGTGGAAATTTCCAGGGGCAGGTATATATATGCAGGCAAGCTAGAGATAACGAGGTTAGTTCAATCAGGGAGGATAAGGCCCTGTTCTAGCAGTTGAGGTATGAAAACCAAGGGAGGAGAAACTGGTTTTGTAGTTGGCAAGCCATTCACAGTCTTTGTTTAATCCTGAGCTGATGGTGTCAAATTTGCAGATGAACTGAAGCTCAGCAGTTTCTCTTTGAAGTCTGGTCCTGAAGTTTTTTTGCTGCAGGATGGTCACCTTAAGGTCTGCTATAGTGTGGCCAGGGAGGTTGAAGTGTTCTCCTACAGGTTTTTGTATATTGCTATTCCTAATATCTGATTTGTGTCCGTTTATCCTTTTCCGTAGCGACTGTCCAGTTTGGCTGATGTAGATAGCAGAGGGGCATTGCTGGCATATGATGGCGTATATTACATTGGTGGACATGCAGGTGAATGAACCGGTGATGGTGTGGCTGATCTGGTTAGGTCCTGTGATGGTGTCGCTGGTGTAGATATGTGGGCAGAGTTGGCATCGAGGTTTGTTGCATGGATTGGTTCCTGAGCTAGAGTTATTATGGTGCGGTGTGCAGTTACTGGTGAGAATATGTTTCAGGTTGGCAGGCCAGTCCTCGCTCACAGGCAACCTGCCAACCTGAAACATATAAACAAGTGGGCAGGTTGCCAGTCCTCGCCCACAGGCAACCTGCCAACCTGAAACATAAAATAGAGTGGTCTGAGAAATTGTGAGTCCTGATTCTAACTTTGACAATTTGGAGGTTCCACCGAGATGGCAACCATCTTCACTAGGGCTGTGTGATTCCTGACCATTTTTGTAGGATGACCGTGGCAGCCGGCACCTGGGCATTTGGCCCAAGCGGTCCTCCACTAGAGTGGAAAGGTGCACAGCCACAGTGAGGTCTACGCCATCGAACCTGTTGGTTCCCACTCTGTTCTGGTAGGGATCCCAGGATCTGACATCAGGAATCTGGTCAGGTAATTATTTCTGTGTTTTGTCCGGACTGAGGACTGTCCTGTTTCTGTGTCTATCTGTCCTCTTGTGGAGTGTTTTGAGCCTGGGTGCCGTCTCCGTCCGGGGATAGGCCAACCAAGGGGTTCCTGTCCCCGCGGTCTGAGTGAGTGGAATCTGCACAATCGCAGCCGCACCGCACTTTGGGTAAAACCCCTGGTGTGAAAGCAAGGGCAATTGAGGCAGTAGCCTGTGGGCTCCTTTTGTGTGTTGCACTGGGCATCGCTCTGACGAACCCGAATTTCCTTCTTGTGTGATTGGTGTGTGATGTCCTCCTGTATTGGTAACCAGACGTCTAAGTCGGGACAGTTCCCTAAATGAATGCCGGCTCATTTTATGTATTTAGGATGGGTCCAGACTCCTGTAAAAAGGGTCCAGACTCCCTTAAATTTCTGGAAAAATGGTTTAGGCTAACTCAGGGGGATCCCAAAACTCAGCGGCCACTGTTAAAATCTTGGAACAAAGACTGAGTGGACGTCTTAAAGGACAAACTCAGCCAACCTAAAACTAAATTGGCTAAAGGAGAGGTTAATTGTTTCATGCAGTGGTGGCAAGAGGCAAATCATAGGTGGACAAAATCAAAACTCGCCTCTCTCAAATATTCAAATAATAAGTTACAAGCTTTATTAAAAGCCTCCTCTCTCACCACCAGACTGAGCGCTCCCCTTTACCCAGTTCTCCAAACCCCGGATCGATCCAACCCCCTTCATACTCCCATCTCATTGTAAAAAGGACAAAAAGCCCCTTGTTCTGTTCCCCTTTGTTGTCTGCCTCAAAAACTGATTCTTTAGTGTTCCACTACCAATTCAGTAAGGGGGGGGGGGGGGGGGGGGGGCGGGGGGGTCCTCAACTAGCCCCCACCCTTCCTGGTCCCTTTTCTTGAACATTTCTTTCAAAATTGTGAAATGACCACAGTATCACTCACAAACGGTTCATTGGAAAAAAAAAAAAAGCAGGATCGGGCCCAGACAAGCAGGCAAGTAACAGATAAACAAACTGAAAAACAGGTTGAAAGCCCTAAGGTAATAGTGTCAGGAGTAAGAAAAGCAGTAAGTGCAGGCATGAACCCCTGGAACAATACTTAAAATGGTGAAATCTGAGGTGATAAAGGTGTCATTTTGGGACATAAACAAGTGATTTAAGAAAAGAGAGTGAAAAGTTAACTCTGCAGAGGCTGAAGAGAATTAAGCTGTTAAACTTTGTGGAAAATGTTAAAAAGGACCATGTTAAAGAGAAAGAATTCTTGGTTTCTTTGCAACCATTCTGAAGGGAAAATGGGCCCTTTTCCAGAAGAATGCCTGTAAATAATCCATATATCTATATCTATATATACAGCTATGTAAAAACAAAGCAGTGTAAAGAAATGTTAAGGAAAAGAATATGTGTATGTATCTATTTGTCTGTGAAAATATGTAACGTTCTAAGAATCTAAACCAACACTTCTGGTTTGTAAAACTCCTGTTTTCTAGGTGTGAGATAAATTGGTTTTGTTTTTGTTTTTAATGCCACTAAAAATTCATTTGACTCTTTAATTCGAAGTTGCAAAACTGACAGACCTTTTTGCAAGACCCAGGTAATTAGTGCTGTTTGGCTTTGGGATTTAGCATTTAACCCTTAAGGGGTAACTTGATGCTTTACAAAAAAATTAAAATTTTTTAAATAAAGACCAAGTCATGGCTGCAATAGGGCAGTCAAAATCAGGAGAATAGGGAGAGATTCTGAAGTCTTTTTGTTTGTTTGGGTTTTTTTTGTAACAATAGCAGATAAAAGCTGTAATGAAGGAATAAGAAATTAACAGTGACCCTCTGAAGCAACAGCAGAGGTGAAGTTCACAAAACAAAAAGAAGCAATGTTAAAAACACTGAGCCTTAAAATGGCTCTGTGTAATCAGACTATCACTTTTATAAGAGTACATGAAAACTCTGTAAGAACAAAACAAACAGTTACACCTTATGTAAAAATAAATATGGCTAATATTTTTAAAATGTTATAGTATAGAAAGAATGTGCATTTTCCCTAGGACGTGTGCAGTGTATATTGTAGAAACGGGTAAAAAAAAATGCAAATGAAACGTGCTGTTGAATTAAAATCCTATTAGGGCTCCAAAAAAAGCCGCAATAGGCTGTGTTTTCTTTTTCAGATCCCTGTGTGTTAAGAGTCTCTGAGCTCTGCTGATGGCTTTGATTCCAAAAGCCAAGCCTGTGTTGATGCAAATTACCTAACTGATAAAGAAAGGTAAGAACTGCCAGCACAAAAGAAGCTGCAAATAAAGAACGTACCTGGTCAGCAAACAAACTGCCTACATAAAAGGCATGGTATAACAAGATACCTTTAATAGATTTGATGCTAATGTTATTGTTAATATTAAACATTAAAATAAATTTAATGTTAGTAAGTACCCCTGTAACAACTTATAGTGTGTATGATTTTTGGAAAAATCCTTTAAAGTAATATGGTAAGGATGCTTCTCAGCTATTACCTGTGAATAAACTTAAAGCTTAACACAGCAGGAAAAACATTACAAACTTGGTATGCTATATAAGAGGAAAAACTTGAGGTACACCACCTCATGAATTTAATAGCTAAACAGTGGAATAATTTCCGCATAACCCTTAAAAAGTAGAAGCCATTAAAACCTGGCCTGCCTATAAAACAAACAACAACAACAACAACAAAACACAAGAAAATATGGGGGTAATTCCTCTGTTTTGCCTGCAATCAGCAAGGGTATTTGTAAAAGAAAGGAATCTTTTAAGTAATAATCAATGCCACCCCAAAAGGGGTAGAAAAATGTTCTTTTTGTCTTTCAGATAATCCAAAGTACTGTATAATGGGCCATGCGTATGTGTTAATTCTTGGGGAAAAGTGTTTAAAAAGTGTTAGCAACCCACCAGAAGACAACTGTAAATGTAATGTAAGTACTGTGTTTACCAATAATCACATTTACTATTTGCCACAACAACAACAACAACAGAGTCTCAGCTTACTGTAAGCACTGATTTAGCTCAGTTCTCTATCAATCTTGGCATTGAATGGCAAATAGTTACCAATCATCTGTTAAAAAGTAAAAAGGTAACATAGTTCCTAAAAAAAAAAAAAATGTGGAAAACTGGACCATTCATATTATACACACAAATGGGGACATGTTAAGAATTGCCGCTACAGAAAAACATAACAGCCTACCATTGGTATAACATATTTTCTGGATGGTCTCCCACAACTACTGGCATACTAATGTTACTACCCCTAATTGTGTTTTTGGTTTTAAATTGTATGTGTTTAATTGGACCTGAAACACCTCAGAGATGCCGACCACAAGTGAGACATGGAAAGAAAACAAAAAGAAATAGAAATAAGAGAAAAAGAGGTGGAGCTGAGAGAAAGAGAAGAAAAAATCAAAGAGGAAGCCTACAAAAGAGAACAAGCAGCCAAAGACGCAAACCACAGAAGAAAAATAGAGTTCCAAAGGGAGGCACACCAGCAGGCCATGGAATTAGCAAAAACTAAACAGAATGACACAGCCAATCCTACTAACCCTTCGCCAGTTATTGTTCCACATCCCAAAAAATTTCATACTTACAAGACAGGTGATGACACTGAAGCCTTCTTAGAAAATTTTGAAAGAACCTGCCATGGATACAGCGTCTCTGAAACCCAGTACATGATAGAGCTGAGGCCGCTGCTCAGTGGACCCTTAGCAGAGGTGGCGGCTGAAATGCCTAAGGAGAACATGAACGATTATAAACTTTTTCAAACCAAGGCCAGATACAGAATGGGGATAACACCTGAGCATGCCCGTCGGTGGTTCAGAGCCCTAAGGTGGAAACCAGATGTGTCATTTCACCGACACGCCTACCACATTGGAAAGAATTATGAGGCCTGGATATCAGGAACAAAGGTTAACAATATGGACGAGCTGCACCTCCTGATACAAATGGAGCCGTTCTTAGATGGTGTTCCTGAGGAAATAGAAAGGTACATGCTAGATGGGAAACTCAAAACGGTAACCGAGGCAGGGGAGATTGGAGCCAAATGGATGGAAGTGGCAGAAAAGAAAAAAGCTACTGTCAAGGGGAGCGAATACCCCAGGGGGCACACCGACAATAAACCCTACAACCGAGGGCAGCCCAAGACCCCACCTACAACCCAAGGAAATCCACAGACACCTTATTCTCCCACCTCACCAGTCTCCAGTAACCCATCTCGGCCCAGTGACCAGTCAGCTGGACGATGCTTTAAATGTAATGAACTGGGACATATAAAGGCCAGCTGCCCCAAGAACCCCAACCGAGTGCAGTTCATTACACCACCATCACACCAAAGATCCCCAGGCCCAGATGCCTCTCAAATACCCTTGGAGCGAAGGGAAATTTTGAGAGTCGGCGGAAAGAAGGCTACCACGTGGAGAGACACGGGGACACTAGTTGGATACTTAGTTGGAACCACAGGTAAAAGAGACATTAACCCTTAACTACCTGTTTATGACACACCTCCCAAATCGCAGACAGTGGGGGAACCTCACTGGCTTTGATTTCTTCCTAGAACTTTAGAATAAACAGATTAATACAACCCATGCACCTTTACATATACTACTAAGTATGTAAACTAGAAGACTTTCTACATTTCAAGGACAAATTTTAACTAGTGGATTTTGGGATGGAGGATGGAGATTCCACCACCTCCTTAGGTAACCATTTCCAGTGCTTCACCACTCTCCTAGTGAAATAGTGTTTCCTGATATCCAACCTAAACTTCCCCCACTGCAATTTGAGACCATTGTTCCTTGTACTGTCATCTGCCACCACTGAGAACAGCCTAGATCCATCCTCTTTGGAACCCCCTTTCAGGTAGTTGAAAGCAGCTATCAAAATCCCCCCTCATTCTTCTCTTTTACAGACTAAACAATCCCAGTTCCCTCAGCCTCTCCTCATAAGTTATGTGCCCCAGCCCCCTAATCATTTTCATTGCCCTCGGCTGGACTCTTTCCAATTTGTCCACATTCCTTCTGTAGTGGGGGGACCAAAACTGGACACAGTACTCCAGATGAGGCCTCACCAATGTCGAATAGAGGGGAATGATCAAGTCCCTCAGTCTGCTGGCAATGCTCCTACTTATACAGCCCAAAATGCTATTAGCCTTCTTGGCAACAAGGGCACACTGTTGACTCATATCCAGCTTCTCATCCACTGTAACCCCTAGGTCCTTTTCTGCAGAACTGTTTCCTAGCCATTCAGTCCCTAGTCTGTAGCAGTGCATGGGATTCTTCTGTCCTAAGTGCAGGACTCTGCACTTGTCCCTGTTGAATCTCATCAGGTTTCTTTTGGCCCAATCCTCTAATTTGTCTAGGTCCCTCTGTATCCTATCCCTACCCTCCAGCGTATCTACCACTCCTCCCAGTTTAGTGTCATCTGCAGACTTGCTGAGGGTGCAGTCCATGCCATCCTCCAGATCGTTAATAAAGATATTGAACAAAACTGGCCCCAAGACCGACCCTTGGGGCCACTCCGCTTGATACCAGCTGCCAACTAGACATGGAGCCGTTGATCACTACCTGTTGAGCTTGATGATCTAGCCAGCTTTCTATCCACCTTATAGTCCATTCATCCAGCCCATACTTCTTTAACTTGCTGGCCCTACATTTCTTTGCTGATCGCAAATAGCTGCAAAACCTAGTGGAAGACGTGTCTTGCCTTCCCCTCCAGTGACTGGTCAGATTTTCAGAAGCATTGAGCACTCACAGCTGCAACCGGAGTCGATGGGAACTGCACTCAAACATGTAAAGTTCTATAAAACTGCTAAAAGCTCTGAAAAATAATCAGGCCCTGGGCTTCTTAAGTTGGGCTCCTAAATTAGTGGATGTTTTTGACAATTTTGTCCTTACTCTGTGCCTCAGTTCCTCCTCTAAAATAGGGATATTAACACTTTTCTACTTCACAGGAGTGATGTGAAGAAAAGTGTATTAATGTTGTTGAAGCACTTAGATATTACTGCTGTCAAAAAACAGAGTTCTCACTCTCTTTTGGGTGCAGCAAATCAGATACTTTATTATTTCTAGCAATTGCCTGGAGGGAGAGACCTAAGCATGTCTTTCTACAGGTAAACAATTACAGCAAGCATTTATACCTTTGTTACAGACAATAATGAGCAACAGCTGCATTTTGTTTATACCTAGGTCATCCTGATAACTTATTTTTCACATCTATTTAGACTCTACATTCCATATTTATCTACACAAGGTCACAACAACTTCTCACACAATTCTTTACCACTCACCTCACACAATCCTCAGTTCTACAAATCTCGCATTATTAGGGTTACAGCTAGCCTGACTCTTGCTAACAGAAGGACTGTTTGCATTGGAATCCCCTTCAAATTCCTGTCAGTTCTTTCTCTACTTCCACATTGTGATGGGCAGCCAGGAGGAAATTAACAGTTCTGGATTCAATTCAGGGTTTGAATAGTGTACGTACATAAGCCCTGGGGCCACATATTGAATATGTAATGTAAACAGAGTCTGGATGAGCTCTCCCCTGAAATCTAGTGGTGAGCTGTGGAAAAAGACTTCAGAAGCTGATCTAATTTGCATGGACACACCCACCCTGCCTAGGTGCTCAGCATGATGGAACTGCTTGCCCAAATGATCCCTTGTGGCTGGTGTTGAATCCCCAGTCTCCTTGTTATTGGGGCAGGAGTAGTAAAGGGTTGTTATCATTGTTGTGTGAACTGAGGGCGGCATGACTACCTGGCATACCACAATGGAGGGACTCACCCTTAACTGAACAGCACTCACTAGGCAGGGGACATGGGTTTCAATGCCTGCTGAGTTGACTGAAGGTGGGGACAAGTAGGGGGGGGGGGGAGACTTTTCAAGGGTTCTAGACACCATTTGATCCCTTTCTTCATAGTATTACAAAAGAGCTAATTTAGACTTAATTGAGTCTTGTTACATACTGCAGAGCTAAAATCACTGATACCTCAGTCTAAGTATTAGATGTACTTTGGGATATTGTCTCTATTATGAAAAGACTGCCCAATGTGCTCTAGCAGTGAGGCTCCCCCACTAACAGCTGAAATCACTGAGAGATGTGTTCGGTGGGATGGGGGCTGAAGACATCTTGGTGGGCAGGTAGCTGGTGGAGAGGTATAGCAATTGGCCATTAGGGTGACAAGCAAGTGCCTGGCAGTATAGCATGCAAGGTGGCTCCTTATGCACCCACCACCCCCACATTCCACACAAGATGGGAAGTGAATTCTGCGGATGAATCTCTGAACTTTGGGGCTGCACTGGCCAAGGACAGCAACTGTGACTGGAGTACAGAGAATGGACGGGCACGTTAAAGGGACTTTTGGGTTGCTGGACTTAAGACCCTGAGGGGAAAAGGACACTGCCCAACTTACTTGGGGGTGGGTCTTTTGCTCATGGTTTGTATTTATGAGCCATAGTTGTGGTGTTTTCCAAAATTAATGCTGAGTTAATTCCCTCCTTTTATTAAAAGGGTTTTGCTACACTCAGACTCTGTGCTTGCGAGAAGGGAAGTATTGCCTCTTAGAGGTGCCTGGGGGGTGGTGTGTAATTGTTACTGGGTCGGGGCTTGATCTAGTTCTGTATTGTATTGTTGAAAGGAACCCCTAGATAATGAACCTGGCCCTTATTGCTGCTAACTTCACCTGGCAGAAGGGTTACAGTAGTATAAAAATAAATATTGGATCATAACCATTCAGATGAGAACCACTCCAACTGTGCATTGAACGAGGAGTTCTGTAGAAAAGATAATGTTTGATCATGTAATTAAAGATGGTGTCCTAATATATAAAGTCAGGTGGAGAAGGGGACAAGTTTTCTTTGGAGCCCTAGAAGGGGCTAGTCCTTGAATAGACCCTGAGATGGGACTGAAGACCCCGCCAGAGAGGACCAACCATTTGTTGGGCTGTGTCACCTCAGCAGAGGTTTATTTGCTTCACATACAGACGGTGTGTGATTCAGCCAGAGGGCTGAGTCTCAAAAACCTACCGCAAAACAGATTTTTAATCTTAGTTATTTCATAACGTTTGGCTGCTTGGCTTTGCAGCCTTCACATTCTTAATGTAAAAGATTTGTTTAATGTAAGTGTATAGATATTGTACTGGAGAAGGAGCTAGTACAGTCTGTTACATGCTTTGGGATCCACTTGGATAATAACTGCATGTACACGTAACAATCTCATTATCAGCTGCTGAAACTGCCCTAAGTGCAGCAGGCTACAGTAAAAATGTCATTTTAATCATGCAGAGCAATCATTGTGTATTTGTTAGACTTTTAAATGTATGTTAATCTATTTTTATTCTCATACAGACACAGTGAGTGAAGCATGTTACCAGATCAGACACTTTGTTCAGGGACATTCAGCTCGTATTTCAATGTTAGAAAATGTCTTGCAGTTACAGAACAGAAAGGTTTCTTACCCTCTCTGCCATTTACCATGTGTCTGTCTGTACTATTCTAGGCATCACTTTATGGAACCTGGAGACACTTCAAAATCATGTAGACACAAAACCACAATCCAAGACTGAATTTCAGATTATTGCATCTGACACCACTGA
Organism: Gopherus flavomarginatus; assembly: GCF_025201925.1. Classification (NCBI taxonomy): domain Eukaryota; kingdom Metazoa; phylum Chordata; order Testudines; family Testudinidae; genus Gopherus; species Gopherus flavomarginatus. The sequence goes on along the minus strand of NC_066618.1, from coordinate 2,299,894 downwards.
TGACAAGGCCTCTGCCCTCAATGTCACAGCATCGCTGTAGGCCAGTTTCCTGTCTGGTCTGGTAGAAGTGAATGGAGCTGCAGAATATTTAAGTGATACCAAGACATCAAAACATCAAGCCCGTGTTTCTCTCCAGTACTCAGCTACAACACAGTTTAAGCAGCTGACTATGAGCCATTTAGAGCACCATAATATCTCCTACCCTGATGTGTTTGAAGAACACACGGCCACCCACGTGGTCATGGCTGTGCTATATGGGGCGCAGGCTGTTTTTGTCTTTGATCAGGACATTTCTTCATCTGAGAACATACAAGACATACAGGGAAAACTCCAGATTATCATAAAAAAGATACCCCAGGTTTCTATTGAAGGGGAAGGAGATCTCACAATGGATGACATGGAGAAAGCACAAGCTGAGAAACTTAGTTGTAAGTTTTATGGTGATTTTGCTCTTGAGAACAATCCAGTTACTTACCAAGATGCCATGAAAACATACTCCATCCTCCCCAAACTACTGGGTGAGAATGAGAAGAAGGCTGTACCAGTGACAGTCTGGCTGTATCCACTGATCAAGCTGAATTCCAGAGCTGCTCAGCTGGTGCGTGAGATCAGCACAAAACTCATCTTTGATGTACAAACTGCTCTGGACCAACTGACAGGATTAGACGTGTGATGTAATGATGCGGTGAAGAAACAGATTGCCACAAAATTCCCTGAAATCCAGAGGACAATCCAGCAATTCAATGATCTGTGTAAGCAACACAGACAGACTTTTCAGACACAACTAGCAGGACTCTTACCATCTATCTGTGGAAGTGGAAAAGAGGAAAACATCCTGGTGGACATTTTAACTGGCAACGATCACTCTCCATTCAATACCCTGAAACTCAGTGAATTTCTAGGTACAAAGGAGGAAGAGATGGATTATGTGACACAACTTAGAGCCCTAAGCAAGGCAGGAGTGGTGCCCTCCCAGAGAGAACGAGATAAAATAGTTTTTGACCCCGGGCTTCACTTTGTCGTTTCTTTTACATTCACCTCACTGCATGAAGAGGAGCCGTATTTGTCAGATTTAAAAGAATGGCTTCAGGCCCAGTTTATAAAGGAAACTCATGATCCTGCATCAGCCATTTCTGTCGCTGATAAACCAAAATCCAAAGCATGGTTTGAGGAAAATGAAATAAAGAAAAAAGCTCGAAGAACTGCAGAGTCCCTTTCACATTTTGTCAGTGTCAACAAATCTAATGGGATGACTCGGTTCATTGTGGTGTCTGTTCCAGACAAGGACAATCCAGGCACTGTCATTTACCTGTATGAGGATGGAGAGCTGGTCAGCACCAACTTTGAGCCTGCATCAAAGCCTCTTCCTCCCCTGATTGATGGAATCAGACATGACCGTGTGCAGCTCACGTTTAACCCAGCAGCCTATGGCAGGGCTGCGATATCCGGCTATCGGGCAGAGTACAGAATTGTAGGGCAGGAGAACTGGGCAGGTGTGGATGTAAATAACACACAAATGACATTCACAGTAACAGGACTACATGCAAACACTGAGTACCAGTTCCGATATGCTGCAGTGAGCAAACCAGGGCTCAGCGAGACCAGCGACGGGAGTGATCCTGTGAAAACTCTTCCCTCTACCTGCCCTCCTGGGAAGCTTGTAGCAACTGCTGTAGATTCATTTGCCATCACCCTCATTTGGGAGAGTCCAACTGTCATTGGAGATGGAGTCAATATAAGGGAGTATAAGGTGGAATATAAGGAGGAAGCAGGAGCTATATGTCATGAGGGGAAAGAGAAATGGCTGGAACGAAGGACAGGAGAGAGAACTGAATCTTGTACCATTGATGGACTGAGACCTGAGATGCCCTACGGATTCTGACTGGTGGCTGTGTACGCGGGTGTAAAAATTACACTGGACTGACGGGTCTGGTCAAGTTAAGGTTCCAACCTGGTTTCTGCGAAAAGTTTCATTCCTCTAAGTGCTCTAAAATCATCATGGTTACTCTGATTGCCATGAAATTTGGTGTGCCTCAAGGGGCACTGGCTAGGGTCAGTGATCCAAATTTGGAGTCATTTGACCAAAGGATTCGCAAGATGCAACACCCCCTCATTGTCCCCCCAATTTTCTAGAGGTTGAATGTTTTATCCATGTGGTTTTGCCCAGACCTGGGGATCAAGCCATGGCTCCGACCCTGGCACAAGGGTCTCACTCACTTGAGGGTAACCCCCAGAGAGTAAATGGCGCCCCATGCTCTTTGAGGGAGCACAATTCTGAACATTATCAGGTAAATAATATTGTTTGTTAACTAAGTGGATCATACTGAGCATATGTGGACAGAGGAGCCAAGAGGATCTGTAGGTGGAAAGCTTTCACTGTGGCTGGACAGGTCTCCACAGATATGACGATTTCCTGCAATATCACTGAAACTCAATTTGTGTCCTTTGAGCAGGAGAGTCCTGAGATACAGTCCCCTGAAAACACAGCTGTTCTTAAAGTTCACTGATTCAATCAACTACTTTGTGCACATGTGGCATCTAAAATGCTAATGGATAAATGGACAGGAATGGAGGGGTGAGTTGGAAATGATGGAGAGGGGGGAGCTATCTGTTGTGAGGACTAATAGGAGAGGGAGGTGAGAGACACAAACCAGCTTTCTGTCCTATGCTTAAAGTTACTGTAACCACAGGCGTTCACAGAATCATAGAATATCAGGGTTGGAAGGGACCTCAGGAGGTATCTACTCCAACCCCCTGCTCAATGCAGGACCAATCCCCAGCTAAATCATCTCACCCAGGGCTTTGTCAAGCCTCACCTTAAAAACCTCTAAGGAAGGAGATTCCACCACCTCCCTACGTAGGTGAAAACGTTTTTCCTAATATCCAACCTAAACCTCTCCCACTGCAACTTGGGACCATTACTCCTTGTTCTGTCATCTGCCACCACTGAGAACAGCCGAGCTCCATCCTCTTTGGAACCCCCTTCGGGTAGTTGAAAGCTGCTATCAAATCCCCCCTCATTCTTCTCTTCTGCAGACTAAGCAACCCCAGTTCCCTCTGCCTCTCCTCATAAGTCATGTGCTCCAGACCCCTAATCATTTTTGTTGCCCTCCGCTGGACTCTTTCCAATTTTTCCGCATACTTCTTGTAGTATGGGGCTCAAAACTGGAGACAGTACTCCAGATGAGGCCTCACCAGTGTCGAACAGAGGAGAATGATCACGTCCCTCAATCTGCTGGCAATGCCCTCACTTATACAGCCCAAAATGCTGTTAGCCTTCTTGGCAACAAGGGCACACTCTTGATTCACATCCAGCTTCTCGTCCACTGTAATCCCCAGGTCCTTTTCTGCAGAACTGTTTCCTAGCCATTCGGTCCCTAGTCTGTAACAGTGAATGGATTCTTCTGTCCTAAGTGCAGGACTCTGCACTTGTCCCTGTTGAACCTCATCAGGTTTCTTTTTGCCCAATCCTCTGATTTGTCTAGGTCCCTCTGTATCCTATCCCTACCCTCCAGCGTATCTACCACTCCTCCCAGTTTAGTGTCATCTGTAAACTTGCTGAGGGTGCAGTCCACGCCATCCTCCAGATCATTAATGAAGATATTGAACAAAACTGGCCCCAGGACCTGTAGATTGCCACGTACTTTTAGGGGCGAAAGAAAAATGCAGACCTGTTATTTACCAGGCTGCATGTGGCAATAGACTGTGTAGGTAAGGGATGCAAGGAGAGTATGGGTCACGATGCAAACTGCAGGCACGCACACAACTAAAATTAATTAATTTAAAGTTTTATTGGGGATAGTTACAAGGGGTAGGGGAGCAGCGTATGATTAGCTAATAGGGCTAATGGAACTTAAAACATACAATGGCTAAAGTATTTACTATCAAACAATATTTATAAACAAAGATGCAGTAAACAATATTTATAAACACAGGTGCAGCATTTAGTAATAACCAATACTTACGAATACAAACCAACTCATAATGACTGGCAAACATAGAAACTCTGCTTAAAACACTTGAACTGAGAGGGGCTTCGAGGTGATCAGGCTCGGTTACGGGTGTGCACAAGGTATACAGGATTCTTTTTCTTTCTCCTCTTCTGCCTGCACATGGCAGACCAGCCTAAAGTACCCACTATGACATCATAGAAGTGTCATAGGGGATGGGGCCCAAAAACTGTGTGTGTTCGTTTCTGATTGGTACAAGCAAAGTTCACATCAAGTAGGGGAGCAGGTGCCTAAAAGTCTGGCTTCGCCCCCGAAAGGTAAGGAAATGCATATAGTTTAGAATGCGTTTAACACTGAATGACAAAAGAAGAGGCCAGGGCAATACCGGTATGGGCAAGTTTTTAGGAGGCAGACAGGAACTTATCTTAACAGGACCGACCCTTGGGGCACTCTGCTTGAAACCGGCTTCCAACTAGACATGGAGCCGTTGATCACTGCCTGTTGAGCCCAATGATCTAGCCCAGCTTTCTATCCATTTTATAGTCCAATCATCTAGCCCATACTTCTTTAACTTGCTGGCAAGAATACCGTGGGAGACCGTATAAAAAACTTTGCTAAAGTCAAGGAATAACACATCCACTGCTTTCCTCTCATGCACAGACCCAGTTATCTCATCATAGAAGGCAATTAGGTTAGTCAGGCATGACTTGCCCTTGGTGAATCCATGCTGACTGTTCCTGATCATTTTTCTCTCCTCTAAGTGCTTCAAAATTGATTCCTTGAGGACCTGCTCCATGATTTTTCCAGGGACTGAGGTGAGGCTGACTGGACTGTAGTTCCCTGGCTTCTCCTCTTTCCCCTTTTTAAAGATGGGCACTACATTACCCTTTTTCCAGTCATCCAGGACCTTCTCCGATCGCCAGTAGTTTGCAGAACCATTGGCCATTATCTTTGAAATCACATCCGCCAACTCCTTTACCACCCTTGGATGCAGCACATCCAGCCCCATGGACTTGTGCTCATCCAGCTTTTCTAAATTATCATGAACCACTTCTTTCTCCACAGAGGGCTGGTCATCTCCTGCCCATGCTGTGCTGCCCAGTGCAGCTGTCTGGGAGCTGACTTTGTTCATGAAGACAGAGGCAAAAAAATCATTGAGTACATTAGCTTTTTCCACATCTTCTGTCACTAGGTTGCCTCCCTCATTCAGTAAGGAGCCCACACTTTCCCTGACCTTCTTCTTGTTGGTAACATACCTGAAGAAACCCTTCTTGTTACTCTTAACATCTCTTGCTAGCTGCAACTCCAAGTGTGATTTGGCCTTCCTGATTTCACTCCTGCAGCCTGAACAATATTTTTATACTCCTCCCTGGTCATTTGTCCAGTCTTCCACTTCTTGTAAGCTTCTTTTTTGTGTTTAAGATCAGCAAGGATTTCACTGTTAAGCCAAGCTGGTCGCCTGTCCTATTTACTATTCTTTCTACACATCAGGGTGGGTTGTTCTTGCAACCTCAATAAGAATTCTTTAAAATAGAGCCAGCTCTCCTGGACTCCTTTCCCCCTCATGTTATTCTCCCAGGGGATCCTGCCCCTCAGTTCCCTGAGGGAGTCAATGTCTGCTTTTCTGAAATCCAGGGTCCGTATTGGCCAATGGCTCTGCAATCACATCAACCAACTCCCTCTGCACCCTCAGATGCATTAGATCTGGACCCATGGGCTTGTGCATGTCCAACTTTTCTCAATTGTCCTTAACCTGTTCTTTCATCACTGAGGGCTGCTCACCACCTCCCCATACTGTACAGGGCAGCAGTCTGGGAGCTGACCTTGTCTGTGAAGACCGAGGCAAAAAAATGATTGAGTACTTCAGCTTTTTCCCCTATTCAGTAAGGGTCCCACACTTTCCCTGACCTCCTTCTTGTTGCTAACATACCTGTAGAAACCCTTCTTGTTACCCTTCACATCTCTTGCTAGCTGCAACTCCAATGGTGTTTTGGCCTTCCTGATTACACCCCTGCATACTCAAGCAATATTTTTATACTCCTCCCTGGTCATCTGTCTGAGTTTCCACTTCTTGTAAGCTTCCTTTTTGGGGCCAAAGCTCACTGAAGATTTCACTGTTGTGACAATGATGCCCATGGCAGCCAGCTGAGGTTACTCAATTAGAGTGAGCTGCAAACAGAACAGGGCACTAAACCTCAAAAGCTGGTGGATATTCCTATACTTAGATTTACTAACAAGCACAAAACAGCTTCTGTATTATCTCACTGGTTACTCAGAAGTGCAAATAATGCAGTTCCCTTAAAGTACCCAGCCTCAGGCCCCCATCCAGACACACATATTAGATATGATGATGATTACTGAAAATCTTATCTCAGTATATAAAAGAAAAGGTTCTTCCAACCCCAAAAGGTCAGTCACATACCCAGGTCCAATTATAGCTTAGATCTTACCCAAAATACACGCTTATAGCCAACTCTTATTAACTAAGCTAACATTTATTAAAAAAGAAAAGAGAGAGAGAGTTGGTTAAAAGATCATTCTATAGACAGACTTGAATTCAATTTTTGAGGTTCAGATACATAGTAGAGATGAGTTTGTAGTTGCCAAAAATCCTTTTAGAAATAGTTCAGAGGTTATAGTCCAACGTCCATATTCAAGGTGACTCCGATCAGTGATTGGGGATCTCAAGCCTTGTGGCTTAAGGTTTCCCCCTCTTGAAACCCAAAGCAGATCTGAGGTAAAACATGGTGTCCCAGGGTTTTTTATACATTTTCCAGGAGCCTCTTAGCCTGAGAGAATAAGCTTAATCATCTGTCTCCCAAACATCCTGGCAATTAGCATAGTGTAATTTATCCATTTAACAGTTCATATACAGTTTATCACAACCTTCAAAGAGACAGAGACAATAATACTATTTCACTCAATTGTCATCATAAATGTTAATATTCCTTTTTTGGTCTTTCAGTCAAAGCTGTAGCAATAGACAAGACTTGTTTGCTTACATCACAAGACCTGAGCAAACAGCTACCCCTTCTCCCCTGCTTGAGGTTTCTTTGTTTCCCTTCCTGCTTAATGATTCTGCTTAATGCTTAAACGAAAATGAGGCAGAGCACACGGTCCTTTGTTTAAGACAGAGGCTACGTCTACACTACAGCATAAAATCGAAATAACTAAAACCGGTTTTATAAAACCGATATTATAAAATCGATTTTATGCGTCCACACTAGGGCACATTAATTCGGTGGTGTGCATCCATGGTCCGAGGCTAACGTCGATTTCTGGAGCGGTGCACTCTGGGTAGCTACTGTAAAATGATGAGGCCAATAACTTCGATTTCCGTCCACACTAACCCTAAATCGATATAGTAATATCGATTTTAGTGTTACTCCTCTCGTTGGGGAGGAGTACAGAAATCGATTTAAAGTGTGTTGTAGTGTGGATGGGTACAGCATTAAATCGATTTAACGCTGTTTAAATCGATTTAACTGCGTAGTGTGGACCAGGCCAGACCTGTTTGCCCATCTTTGTTTGGGAGGGCTGTGGACTTTGGAACATGGGTAAATAACTACAAACAGGGAAATCTTATAACTTTACATAAAATGATGCCACACATATTTTATCAGGATGATATTGCCCAGAAAATTATGAGTTTTTAAATAATATCTTACAAGACATACTCTAGGTTAGGCTAAAAGGGGTGAAAAACAAGGGTGATGTCATGCTAGGAATCTATTACAGGCCACCTAACCAGGTGGAAGAGATGGATGAGGCTTTTTTTAAACAACCAACAAAATCATCCAAAGCCCAAGATTTGGAGGTGATAGGGGACTTCGACTACCTAGATATATGTTGGGAAAATAACACAGCGGGGCACAGACTATCCAATAAGTTCTTGGACTGCATTGCAGACAACTTTTTATTTCAGAAGGTTGAAAAAACTACTGGGGGAAAGCTGTTCTAGACTTGATTTTAACAAATAGGGAGGAACTCGTTGAGAATTTGAAAGTGGAAGGCAGCTTGGATGAAAGTGATCATGAAATCATAGAGTTTGCAATTCTAAGGAAGGGTAGAAGGGAGTACAGCAAAATAGAGACAATGGATTTCAGGAAGGCAGATTTTGGTAAGCTCAGAGAGCTGATAGGTAAGGTCCCATGGGAATCAAGACTAGGGGAAAAACAGCTGAGGAGAGTTGGCAGGTTTTAAAAAGGACACTATTAAGGGCCAAAAGCAAGCTATTCCGCTGAGTAGGAAAGATAGAAAATGTGGCAAAAGACCACCTTGGCTTAACCACGAGATCTTGCATGATCTAAAATATAAAAAGGAGTCATATAAAAAATGGAAACTAGGACAGATTACAAAGGCTGAATATAGGCAAACAACACAGGGATGCAGGGGCAAGATTAGAAAGGCAAAGGCACAAAATGAGCTCAAACTAGCTATGGGAATAAAGGGAAACAAGAAGACTTTTTATCAATACATTAGAAGCAAGAGGAAGACCAAGGACAGGGTAGGCCCACTGCTCAGTGAGGAGGGAGAAACAGTAACAGGAAACTTGGAAATGGCAGAGATGCTTAATGACTTCTTTGTTTCGGTCTTCACTGAGAAGTCTGAAGGAATGCCTAACATAGGGCTTGGCTACACTGGAGAGTTGCAGCGCTGGTGGTGGGTTTACAGCGCTGCAACTTACTCACCATCCACATTTGCAAGGCACATACAGTGCTGCATCTCCCTGGCTGCAGCGCTGGCTGTACTCCTGCTTTGCCTGGGGTATAAGGATTGCAGCGCTGGTGATGCAGCGCTGCTCCGCCAGTGTGGCCACCAAAAGTGCTGTAATTGGCCTCCAGAGGTATTCGGAGGTATCCCAGAATGCCTGTTCAGCCACTCCCAACAGCGCTGCAAATGTGGCCACACTGCAGTGCTGGTAGCTGTCAGTGTGGCCACACTGCAGCGCTTTCCCTACACAGCTGTACGAAGACAGCTGTAACTCCCAGTGCTGTACAGCTGCAAGTGTAGCCATACCCATAGTAAATGCTAATGGGATGGGGGAAGGTTTGGAAGAGAAAATAAAAAAAGAACAAGTTAAAAATCACTTAGAAAAGTTAGATGCCTGCAAGTCACCAGGGCCTGATGAAATGCATCCTAGAATACTCAAGGAGTTAATAGAGGAGGTATCTGAGCCTCTAGCTATTATCTTTGGAAAATCATGGGAGACGGGACAGATTCCAGAAGACTGGAAAAGGGCAAATATAGTGCCCATCTATAAAAAGGGAAATAAAAACAATCTAGGAAACTACAGACCAGTTAGTTTAACTTCTGTGCCAGGGAAGATAATGGACCCAGTAATTAAAGAAATCATCTGCAAACACTTGGAAGGTGTAAGGTGATAGAGAATAGCTAGCATGAATTTGTAAAGAACAAATCGTGTCAAACCAATCTGATAGCTTTCTTTGATAGGATAACGAGTCTTGTGGATAAGGGAGAGCGGTGGATGTGCTGGGCTCATTTCCCAGGTCTGTGCCTCCGCCTGCTGCCCCCACCCCGAGTGCCCCTGCAGCCAATGGGAAGCTATGTGGGTGGTGCCTGGGTGTGGTGCCTGGGGGCAGCAGCATGCGGTGGCTGCCAGCCAAGCCTTGGAGCCCCAGGTAAGTGCCACACACCCCCACCCCCTCCAAGAGCCTGCACCCCCTCCCCCTTCCCATACATCCCCTCCCACTCCCAAACTCCCTCCCAGAACCTGCACCCCCTCCCCTTCCCACACCCCCCTCTTACCCCCCAATTCCCTCCCAGAGCCTGCAACCCCACCCCTTCCTCCTGCAGCCACACCCCCTGCCCCATCCCAGAGCCTGCACCCAGCACCCAAACTCCATCCCAGAGCCTGAGGATCCAAACAAAATCCATTCCTCCTCACTGCCACTTGTCATCTTTGGAGAAAAATAAATAAGGTGCCGCAGTGTAAAGCACATGGGTTATGCTTGCCCACGGTAAGCAGCATCTCTATCTTGTGCCGTTCATTAACTAAATGCACAAACATCAGCCAGGCCCTCAGCACCACCAGGCAGCAGCTGCAGCCCTGCTCAGGTTTGTAGCTGCAGATGACTCTTCTTCCCCACTGGAGCTGCTTGCCTGTCCCCCTTTCCCTGTGATATCAGAACAGCTGACCATCCCTGGCAGAAGCCCTTTCATGTCACAGTGTGGGGTCAGTGTTTCAACTCACCCTCTTCACACAGCATTTCCCCTATTTTCTCAACCTGCCTTTCCTGACATTATTTTGTCTTCCCATTTGTCCCCCATATGGTGTCCCCCTTTATTTCCCCTCTGTGTGTGTCCTCCCACAGTCATGGTTATTTTGTCTGGGCTGGGAGTAGTTCGGCCACAGTCCAGGTCTGTAGTTCTGAGTCTCCCCTGCTGGACAACAGATTCATTGTTCTGGCCTAATGTAGCCATCCTGGGAGGCTGTGGTCAGACAGAGAGAGAGAAAGAGGGACCCCGAGCCACAAAAGGACTGAGGCACCTGAGGCCAAAATGTAGGCACTACTGAGATCCTTAAAATCCCAGCTCAGCTACTGTCTAAGCCTGTAGGCATTTGAATTTTTGCCATAAAAGTTCCCTAGGTGGCTAGGTTTCTGCCTCTGGGCATGTGCACAAGGCCTAGTTCACACCTAACCACCATTGGGATCCTCTGAGCAGCCTACTGGACTGGCCCCATACGAAATCCCGGAGGCGGTGGTGGTGCTGCCTCCCTTGCAACTTGTAGTATAATGGTCAGGGTGCTCACCTGGGAGGTAGGAGACCCTGTGTCCAGTCCCCTTGCTCCAGTGACTAGTCCATTATTTATCCAAAGTGTAACAGCTTCAATAGCAGAGACTGAGAGAGACTCTCATCAGACTATCCCATGTGGTTAGCACACTCCCCTGAGAAGTGAGAGATCCCTGTTCAAATCCTTTCTCTCCAGCAGGCAGAAGCAGGATTTGAACCTGGGCCTCCCACATCCCAGGTAAGTGCTCTAGCCTCAGTACTAAAAGGTATAAGGGAGGTGGCACCACCAGCTCCCCTTCCAGTGTTACTTGCCAAAAACAACTGAGGTGTCAGACTCCAGGTTTCACAGCTGGGAGCCCCAAGCAGAGGTAGGAGCCTGAATCCCAGACAACAGCAGGACTTAAGACATACCCCTGTGATTGGTATAGCCCCTGGGCTGTCTTATGCAGCTCCCTGCCTAGCTCTCTCCCCATTCATTGCATAGTGAGCCTAGGGGCCTAACTGAGGCCTTGTGGATTCTGGTGATTTTTTTTCTAGGTGTCTAAGTCCCTTTGTGGGCCTGGGTCAAAGAGACTCTCTCATGGGTAGCTAGGACCTATTCCATGAACGTCTTTGAAGAACCAAGACAGAGACCCTGAATTGGTTGCATGAGGTTTGTATAAGGAGACATGCTAACTGTGTGTAAGGAGACTTGGAAAATTGGCTGGTCCATAGAATCATAAGGCCTGATCATTTGTGTTGCTGAATGACTGCTTCTTGGAGCAGCTGGTCTTGGAACCCACCATAGGAGAGGCAATTCTTGATTCAGTCCTAAGTGGAGCACGGGATCAGGTCCAAGAGGCGAATATAGCTGGACCGCTTGGTAATAGTGACCATAATATAATTAAATTTAATATCCCTGTGGCAGGGAAAACTTCATAGCAGCCCAACACTGCAGCATTTAATTTCAGAAAGGGGAACTACACAAAAATGAGGAGATTAGTGAAACAGAAATTAAAAGGTACAGTGCCAAAAGTCAAATCCCTGCAAGCTGCATGGAAACTTTTTAAAGACACCATAATACAGGCTCAGCTTAAATGTATAATCCAATTTTAAAAACATAGTAAGAGAACCAAAAAAAGAGCCACCGTGGTTAAACAACAAAGTAAAAGAAGCAGTGAGAGGCAAAAAGGCATCCTTTAAAAAATGGAAGATAAACCCCAATGAGGAAAATAGAAAAGAGCATAAACTCTGGCAAATGAAGTGTAAAAATATAATTAAAAAGAGTAAAAAAGAATTTGAAGAACAGCTAGCCAAAGACTCCAAAAGTAATAGAAAAAGTTTTTTTAAATACATCAGAAGCAGAAAGCCTGCTAAACAACCAGTGGGGCCACTGGATGATCAACATACTAAAGGAGCACTCAAAGATGATAAAGTCATTGCAGAGAAACTAAATTAATTCTTTGCATCGGTCTTCACCAGAGCTGTAACTAGGTATTTTTGTGCCGAAGGCAAGAATGTAAAATTGCACCCTCCCCCAGGGGCAGCTCTTTGGCAGCAATTCGGCAGCGGATCCCTCAGTCCCTCTTGGAGGGAAGGGCCTGCTGCCAAATTGCCGCCGAAGAATGAATAAAGGTAGTGGTGAGGAAGCCTGTGATTTTGGGGGGGTCAGCTCATGATTTTTGACTGCTTGGGCTGGTAATGTTGCTTCCAAGATGGTCTTTGGTTCCAGTCCAGTTCCAATCCAGAGAGGGACTCACAGGTTAAGAGAGAAGGGAGGTGCTGGATATCAGCAGTGGCCACTAGGGACTAGCAAGTGTCCTGAGAATGCTGGGAGTTCAGGTCTGCAGGGCAGGATCAGGGGTGGCAGGTTTGTAGAAATTTTGGTGGTGCCCAGAACCCGCCCCCACCCACCCAAGGCTCTGGGAGGGAGTTTGGGTGAGAAAGGAGGTCTGGGGTGCAGGCCTTAGGCTGGGGCAGGGGATTGGGATGCAAGCTCTGGGAGGGACTTTTGGGATGGGAGGGGGTGCGGAGGGAGGGGGTACAGGTTCTGGGAGGGAGATTGGGGATGGGAGGGGTGCAGAGGGATGGGGTGCAGGGGTGAGGGCTGTGGGTTGTGGCTGCAGATGAGAGGTTTGGAGTGTGAGAGGGACTCGGGGTGAGAGTAGGGGTGAGGGCTCTGTCTGGGGCTGGGAATGGGAGGTTTGGGGTGTTGTAGGGGCTCAGGGCTGGGGGCAAGAGTAGGAGTGTGGGGGGATGAGTGCGCTGACTGTGACTGGGGATAAGGTGTTTGGGGTGCTGGAGGGGCTCAGGTCTCGGGCAGAGGGTGGAGGGTGCGGTGGGGAGGTGAAAGCTCTGACTAGGGGTGCGGGCTCTGGGGTGGGGCAGGGCTGGGGATGAGTTTGGGGTACAAGCAGGCTGCTCAGGGACAGGGGCTACAGAGGAGGACTCCCCGCAGCCCTTTCCCTACCAGCAGCAGCAAGCTCTGGAGAAGGAGCCCCCCCCTTTCCTGCCCCCCCCCAGCAGCACACTCACCCCCACCACTATCACTGCATGTGCTCCTAGGGCCCCTCTCAGGTCCAGGAATCTCCCTCGCCTCCCCCGTGGTGGGTGCCAGGGGCGCTGCGTGAGCCTCCTCCCCTGCTGTTGCCCCTGACTGTAGCCTCACTGGGGGGTGAGGGATGGGGCTGCCTCCTTGCCCAGCATGGGGCAGGAGCAGTGACTGCAGGCAGGGGGACCCCCTGTGCTGCTGGAGGGTCCCATTGGAAAATGAAAGGGTCTGAGGGGGAAGGGCAGGCTCAGAGTCAGCCTGCCCTGGCAGTGAGAAAGGGGGCACTAGACCCTGCGATAGCAGTTGATGCAGGGAGTGGAAGCATGGAGCTGCTCTACTTCGGGCCAGGGGGAGCAAGTCAGGGCCGGAGGACACTCAGGGAGGCACAGAGGGGCAGCAGGTGGGGCGGGGGAGGATCACCTGGGTTATAAATATCTGTGCCAGCCAGCAGCTTTTTTTTTCCCCCCTTTTTCTCCACCACTTTCTGCGCCCCTTGGCTTTATGTGCCTGAGGCAAGTGCCTCACTCGCCTCGCCCTTGTTACGGCACCGGTCTTCACTGTCGAGGATGTGAGGAGATTCCCAAACCTGAACCATTCTTTAGAGGAGATTTTAGAACAAATTGATGAACTAAACAGTAATAAGTCTCCAGGACCTGATGGTGTTCACCCAAGAGTTCTGAATGTGAAATTGCAGAACTACTAACTGTAGTCTTTAACCTATCAGTTAAATCAGCTTCTGCACCAAATGACTGGAGGATAGCTAATGTGATGCCAATTTTTAAAAAGGGCTCCAGAGGTGACCCCAGCAATTACAGGCCAGTAAGCCTCACTTCAGTACCAGGCAAATTGGTTGAAACTATGGCCACGTCCAGACTAGGCATTAAAATCGATTTTAGATACGCAACTTCAGCTACGTGAATAACGTAGCTGAAGTCGAATTTCTAAAATCGAGGTACTCACCAGTCTGGACGGCGCTGCATCGATGTCCGCGGCTCTCCGTGTCGATTCCGGAACTCCGTTCGGATTGATGGAGTTCCGGAATCGATGTAAGCGCGCTCGGGGATCGATACACCGCGTCCAGACTAGACGCGATATATCGATCCCCGAGCAATCGATTTTAACCCGCCGATGCTGCGGGTTAGTCTGGACGAGGGCTAAAATAAAGAACAATATTGTCAGGCCTGGTCCACACTACAGCGTTAAATCGATTTAAACAGCATTAAATCGATTTAACGTTGTACCCGTCCACACTACAAGGCACTTAAAATCGATTTTAAGGGGTCTTAAAATCGATTTCTGTACTCCTGCTCAACGAGAGGAGTAACCCTAAAATCGATATTACTATATCGATTTAGGGTTAGTGTGGACGGAAATCGAAGTTATTGGTCCCATTCTTTTACTGAGCTACCCAGAGTGCACTGCTCCGGAAATCGATGGTAGCCTGGGACCATGGACGCGCACCACCAAAGTAATGTGCCCTAGTGTGGACGCGTAAAATCGATTTTATAAAACCTGTTTTATAAAACCGATTTTATTAATTTCGATTTTACTCTGCAGTGTGGACGTGGCCTCAGAGATATAGATGAACATAATTTGTTGGGAAATCGTTAACATGGTTTTTTGTAAAGGGAAATTATGCCTCGCCAATCTACTAGAATTCTTTGAGGGGGTCAACAAGCATGTGGAACAGGGGGATTCAGTGGATATAGCACATTTAGATTTTCAGAAAAGGATGTGGTGAAGCAGATACAAAAGGTTTTCAGCTTTAAAGCAAAGGAATACATGATCATCCTGTTCACCCGAAAAGAAGATTTAAGGAGCAAAACACTGGACAAGTTCTTATCAGAGGGTGATGAAGATCTTCAAAGTCCGATTCAGACTTGTGGAAACCGACGCCTCGCTTTCAACAATAGAGCCAAAGGAACAGAAAAGTCTGCTCAGGTTTCTCAATTGCTTAAAATGATTGATGAGATGGTGTGTGGAAACTGAACAGCCCTGTTATACTGAAGAAATGTTTGGAGAAGTGACCTGTCGTCCTTAAAGATTGTGTCCTATACTGTAATTGATTACGATCAGCCGAGACAGGGGTTTATTGTAGTTTTTACCATTTTAAAATGAGGTTTGGAACACTTGTTTAATGTTAAGGCTTTTATTGGTGTAAAAATCTTAGAACTCCCTCTGCCCCCATTGTTCAGTGAATTAGCAGTTACACTCATGAAAACGTGAGTTTGTGACTCCTCCAGCTTGAACTAAATTTTCAGAAATGTAAAATTGTTGTGGGCTTGTGATGATGGTGCCTGTGGGAGCCAGCTGAGGTCACTCAGTCAGGGTGAACTGCAAACAGAACAGGGCAGACAAACCCCAAACGCTGGTGGATATTCCAATACTTAAGTTTACCAAGCCAGCACAGAACAGCTTCTGTAGTACTTCACTGGTTACTCAGAAGTCCAAACAACGCAATTACCTTAAAGTACTCAGCCTCAGGCCTTTGTCCAGACACACCTGTCAGATATGATGATGATTACTGAAAATCTTATCTCATCATATAAAAGAAAAGGTTCTTCCAATCCCAAAGGGTCAGCCACATACCCAGCTCCAATTATAACTTAGATCTTACCCAAAATACACGCTATAGTCAATTCTTGTTAACTAAACTAAAATTTATTTAAAAAGAAAAGAGAGAGAGCGTTGGTTAAAAGATCAATATACAGACAGACTTGAATTCAACTCTTGAGGTTCAGATACAGAGCAGAGGTGAGTTTGTAGTTGCCAAAAGTCCTTTTAGAAATAGTCCATAGGTAGAGTCCAATGTCCGTATTCAGGGTGACTCCAGTCAATGACTGGGGATCTCGATTCTTATGGCGCAGGGTTTCCCCTTCTTGAAACCCAGAGCAGATCTGAGATGAAGAAGGATCATGTCCCAGGGCTTTTATTCATTTTCCAGCAGCCTCTTGGCCTAGAGAATAAGCTTAATCGTCTGTCTCCCAAACATCCTGGCAATTAGCACAGGGTAATTTATCCATTAAACAGTTTATATACACTTTATCACAACCTTCAAAGAGACATTTAGACAACAATACTATTTCATCAAGTGTCATCATAAATGTTAATATTCCTTTTTTGATCTTTGAATTGAAGCTATAACAATAGACAAGACTTGTTTGCTTAAGTCACAAAGACCTGAGCAAACAAATATCTACGCCTCTAACTCTAACAATGCAGGTTGCATTTCAAAGTTCTATTCATTTACAAATCTTTCTAGCAAGTCTTTGAATTTGGGCCATGAGTCATGTCACTCTGTGAGTTAATTAATTCTTTCTGGCCCTGTCATCTTTCAATGATATATTATATTACACTCATAACTTCACAGGGCTCCACAATGTGGGGTATTTAGCGGGGGTGTTTAGTGGGAGTGGTTAATGGGGGTATTTAGTGGGGGTGGCTAGAGGGGATATTCAGCGGGCCTTGAGAAAAATATATATATATTGGAACTGTGTAGCTACTTCCTTTTAAACCTGGGCCCCAGGCCGAATGGCTGCACTGAATACAAGCAGGGCTAGTCACCCCAAATCACTCTTGTGGCACGACTGTACCGCTGCAGCCGTGTGGCTGTGTCTGCGCTAGTGCAGGCACTCTGTGTCAATGACAGACGCTCTCCTGCTGACATAGCACTCTCCACACCGGTGCTCAGGTCGGTGTAACCTACGGTGCGCAATGGGGGGGTTTCCACACCCCTGAGCGACATCAGTTACATTGACATAAGTGCTAGCATGTACAGGTCCCTCAGTGGGGGCCCCCTGCTTCCCAGACAGCCAGCTTCCCTGCTGAATTTCAACAAACCCAGGAAACAAGAGGCGAGGGTGGAAAGCAGTGGAAACAGAATGATGATCAGATCCATAGGAGTTGCATTTTGTTTTTACCAGTGGGTGCTTGTGAAGTGGGGGGGGGCCTTTGGGAGGGCTGTACCAGATTTGGGGGAGGCTATTTTCAGCATATTTCTGCACTTTGTCCATATGCTAGTTATTGGTCATTGGTCTCTTCACTATTTTAATAACGATTAAATTGTTATTAACTATATAATTACAATATCATAAACTACAGCATATTAAAATCATTTCAATCGCCTACAAGCTGTTTTCACTAACATTCCAGTTTAAAGGCATTATGTCTCACTGTAGTTTCTGGATGAAACTGTCAGCAATCTTATCTTCATCTTGTTCTCTGGTATTGTTTTAATGCATGTTAAAGACAGCTACACTAGTCAGTTGGGTCTGTCCCATTGATGACTGGAGATAATTTTTAAGTCTTCAGAAGCTGGAGAATATGTTCAGGATGATATAGGCAGGGTGAGAAGGATTCTTATAAATTTGCAGATGACTCCAAGATCTCTTTCTTCAAGGGTAACAGCTAATTTAGGCCCCATCGTTTTGTATGGATAGTTGGGATTCTGTTTTGCCATGTGCATTCCTCTGCATTTGACATTGAATTTCATCTGCCATTTTGTTGCCCGGTCACTCAGTTTTGTGAGATCCCTTTGCAGTAAGGGCAGTGGTAGCGAGATGCCTCACAACCCTGGGTGCCCCTGGGAAGCGTCGCAGTCCTGTTTCCCTGAACAAACTATGCCCAGGCAGCCCCTCTTTTGCAGAAGTTTCAGAAAAAGGTGTCTCAGCTTGTTCCCAGCAAGAGCTGTCTTTTAATCGCTGCTTCTCTCCAAGGACACACAGAGACTCCGTCAGCTTTACTCCAAACTGCTTAACCCAGCCCCTGCAGCTGGAACCTGCAAAACCCTGATAGCTCCACACGCCTCAGCTGTGGCCACAGGGCCACAGGGCCTCAGCCTCACCCTACCTCATGAAGATGCTCTGGGCAGTTACCGGCATTACAGCCTTTCTGTGCAGTGACAAAGAGCTTTGTTGATGCAGAATTAAGGTTGTCTGGTGATATCTCCAGCCCTTCCAGAATGTCAATGTAAGCAGGGTCTGAATGAGTGCTCCTCTGACAGCTAACTGGGAGGGGGAGAGACTTCAGGAGCAAATTGTATTTACATGAACACACCTACTCTAAGTATGCAGCAGACAGAGCTGTGTTGCTCAAACTGATCAACTTTGGCTGGTTTAAACTAAACGTGTTAGTCTCTAAGGTGCCACAAGGACTCCTCGTTGTTTTTAAAGATTCCGTGACAGGAAAACCTGAGGTGAGTCCTGAAGTGGTGGAATGCTCAGGCAAATGGACCCTCACCAAAGGCAGGAAAACCTGGCTCAGACCGGTTCTCCAACAGCCTTTGAATGTTCCAGAGAGTGAGGGCAAAACCCAAGATGAAGCCCAGAGGTCAAAGGTGACCGACTCCATTTTGAAATACACAAAATCATTGTTTTAACATTAAAATCATTAACATGTAATCATAAATATACAGCAACACTTAGGTATTTTATACTTAACCACTAACAATGTCCAGTTAAATCAAGCAACTTCTACCATGGCTGCACTGAAAGAGGAGAAGGGATTTTTTTTTATCCTATGTAATACAGTTCTCTTTTAAACTCTTTGGTATTAAAGGAAACATCACTCTTTTAGCAGAAATTGAAATATGCACCTATGGAATTGCTTTATTCATTTATTAAAATATGAATCATCAGGGCAGGGCTACCATATTCCAGTTAGACATGAGAGAGATTTTCATGTTAGTGGAGGGAGATCACACAGGACTAGAGGGAGAGTTGGGTTTATCTCTTCTGATTTTCTGCTACCTTCTTCACAAACACCCTCTTATTCTTGTGCCACTTTTTCTTCTCTTTCTCTTCCCCCTATTTTTCATCTTCCTCAGACTCCCATCAGTAGCAGAGAATTTTACACTGAAGGATGTCCTGGAAGAAATAGCTAGGAGACAATGCTAAGAACCATCCCCCAGAAAACTGCAGGTAGAGATGAATTATCTGGTTGGAATCTCGCACTGATTTCAATGGAGCAGTATTTCATTCTCTGGCTCTGAGCTTGTCCACACACAAACTCACTCTGAAATAACTAAATTGGATTCAATTAAAATCTCTTCTTATTTCACAGCAACTCTGTGTGGACTCTGTTATTTCAGAATAAAGTGTCCTATTTAAATACTGTCTTAAACTAAATGGAAATATGTCCACATAGACTTGCACTGAAATAACAAAAGGTGTAAATTAAAATGATTTAGTTATTTCAGTGCAAGTTTGTGCAAACAAGACCTCTGATAAAGTTGCTCCCTCTCTAGATACTGCTAAAACTTATCTTTGATTCTTATATAATTATACTAATAAAAAAAGTCCCATCCTTTTTTTCCTTCTTAATCTAATTTCCTTCTTAATCTAAAAACATTTCTTTTCAAAACTAAAACAAACCAAACAACCCCGCCCCCAACCTGGGGGAAGTACATGCACACTTTTTTAGTCTGTCAAATCTCCTCTCTGAGACACTCTCACCTCTGACACACAGATCTTTTAATGCATGCTAAAAGAAAACCATTTCCTTGGAAACCTTTATTACATTTTAACAAGATGTTACACATACACACCCTAATCCACCCCATTTGCTCCTACATTCCAATCATCAGCTTGGCCTGAAGTACATGGCAGAGAGGGATTGTGGGTACTGAACAGGGGAGCATTCACATCAGAGATTACTCCTAAAAGCCCACTTCTGCAGCACTGAATATTGTGATTAATGTGCACAAGCCTTGTCAAGTAGTGTCAGGCTAAGCAGTGTTAGGCCTAAAACTTCCAGAAGTTGTAAGAAGCGAGTACAGTTAAATTCTGCAAGCATAAGCATAATTTAGCTAGACAGCTTTGTAGACTAAAGAGAAAACTCTGTAGAAATAAATACAGATTTGTGGTTACTATGCTCTGCAATCAAATACCTCTTTAAGCTAACTTAAGCATTTTTGAGTCTAGCAAATTGATCACAATTAGCCGCATAAAAAAAAGATGAGCTGAGCATAGGTGCACAGTTCATAAAATCAAGACAATCACAAATACCACAATGAAACATTTGGCCATCTTCATTGGTTGACCTGTTTTGAAACACGGCTAGCAAATACCGTATAAATAAGGTGTAAAGATGCAAGTGTTTGTGTGTGTGTTGACCTAAAAGAGATCACTCTTTGTTAGGCTTACATACACCCCCTGAACCAAAGGGACTTGCGCTTCCCCAACCATCTGTATTTGGCCAATGCGGAAAACGGTCAACTAAAGGCAACATATCTTTGGAAGAACGCAGGGTAAGATTTTGGGCTGAAGAGGTTTAGTTGTGCTCGAGTAATTAATCTTAAGTTTGTATTAATACTATAGTTTAATTATATTAGTAAATTGTTTAAGTTGCTTAAAGATAGTAGTAATCAAAAGTTAATCAATATATAGAAACTGTATATGTTTTTGTACCTTGTTAAAGATGGGTACAGCACTGGTAACGCTAGTAGTTTGTAAACAATAGCTTTTGTGGAAGTAGAGCAAAAACTGACAGGAATTTAAAGGGAATTTCAATGCATGACATTCTCTGTTAGCAAGAGTCAGGCTAGCTGTAACCCTAACACAAGATTTGCAAAACTAAGGATTGTGTAAGATGAATGAAAAAGAACTGTGTAAAAAGTTGTTGCGACCTTGTGTTAGATATGGAATGTAGACTGTAGTGTAAATAAAAGTAAAAAAAATAAAATATCAAAATAGCCTGTGTATAAACAAAATGCAGCTGTTGCTTATTATTGTATGTAACAAAAGGTATAAATGCTGTAATTGTTTACCTGTAGAGAGACTTGCCTAAGAGGGAGAAACCCTGCGTCCTAGCGCACTCTCTCCCTCTATGCAATTGCTTGAGAATAAAGTGTCTGACTTTGCTGCACCCAACCAGAAAGTAAGAACTATGTTTTTCTCCGACACTTTGCATGTCGCTGTGGCTGTCTTCAGTATAAGTTGTTATTCAGTTTATTATAAAAGCCAGTAAAAGTTTATAAGTTAAGTTAATAGAAAGGTTAAAATTAGTAAACTATAGTTAATTAATGTATCAGTATTGCATATAAATTTGTGTTGGTTGGGAATGATTACAATACATGTGACGTCACTAGGCACATTCTGTCTGTGTAGCCTTCATGTTGTAAGTCATTAAAAACCTTTCTTAAGGAATAATCAGTTGTTTAGTTTCTCTTTTGCGAACACTACTCAACCTTATTACATCTGTGTTGGGTGGTGGGAAGTAGCAATCACCCAGAGCCCCACTAGGGCCCTAACATGAGCCCTCCTAGAGCCTTGATGAGTGCCTCCTCCTTCCATTAATCTCCACATGGCATAGTTGGCAGGATTTCCGGAATATTCCAGGAATTCCAAGAATTTTTGGGTAGTTTTGGGATGAGGGGATGCAGTCAGACACTTAAACCGTCTGCCCTGAGACCCACAAGCCTCTAAAGCCTCTGCATTATAGTTTTAAAAAGAAGTAAAAGACTCATCTGATACACACTACTTAATACAAAGGTATACCTACAGTTAAAATAGCTAAAAATTTGGAATAACTTAAAAAACTCTGCCAAACATGTGCTTACACCTGCCAGTGTTCTTTTTTGTCATCACATTTCAGATTTTGGATTCTCAGGTCATGGTTAATGAACCTTTTGTGTCTTTGCCTTCTTGTTGCTATAATCTTATGAAGGATCCTATTTCCTTAGTGTCATAAGCCATCATGTTGTCCCTTTGATTTGCGGTAAGAGTGTCAGCGTCAGCATAAGTTAAGAAGATTGTTTTATGCTGGGGCTGATCTGCCACTGTGAGTTTGTATTTTCCTCAGTGTTAATAAGTAAAAAAAATTGTGAAGTTCTGTGGCTGGTCCACAATTGTAAGATTTTATTCCCCTCTGGTATTTAATAATTCGCTAAATAAGTTTATGGTCCAATTAAAATATTGCAGACTCTAACCATGGCTGCTAACTGGTTAAAACAACATGCCACAAAATTGGTGGGGCAAGTAACAGTAACAAGGAAGAAGTTAGAAAAATCAAAAGAATCTACATAGCCCTGGACTGCTCCCACTCCCCTTGCAGGGTGGCAAGCAGCTCAGAGACAGCCAGCACAGGAACAGAATAAAACATTGGAAACAGCTACATAAGAACATAACATAAGAACGGCCATACCGAGTCAGACCAAAGGTCCAATCTACCCCAGTATCCCGTCTACTGACAGTGGCCAGTGCCAGGTGCCCCAGAGGGAGTGAACCTAACAGGCAATGATCAAGTGATCTCCCTCCTGCCAGCCGTCTCCACCATCTGACAAACAGAGGCTAGGGACACCATTCCTTACTCATCCTGGCTAATAGTTCACCATTTATGGACTTAGCCACCACGAATTTATCCAGTTCCCTTTTAAAAGCTGTTATAGTCCCAGCCTTCACAACCGCCTCAGGTAAGGAGTTCCACAAGTTGACTGTGCGCTGTGTGAAGAAGAACTTCCTTTTATTTGCAGCAAAGAATCCTGTGGCACCTTATAGACTAACAGACGTTTTGGAGCATGAGCTTTCGTGGGTGAATACCCACTTCCTCAGATGCATGCATCTGAGGAAGTGGGTATTCACCCACAAAAGCTCATGCTCCAAAACGTCTGTTAGTCTATAAGGTGCCACAGGATTCTTTGCTGCTTTTACAGATCCAGACTAACACGGCTACCCTCTGTTCCTTTTATTTGTTTTAAACCTGCTGCCCATTAATTTCATTTGGTGACCCCTAGTTCTTGTATTTTGGGAATAAGTAAATAACTTTTCCTTATCCACTTTCTCCACATCACTCATAATTTTATAGACCTCTATCATATCCCCCCTTAGTCTCCTCTTTTCCAAGCTGAAGAGTCCTAGCCTCTTTAATCTTTCCTCGTATGGGACCCTCTCCAAACCCCTAATCATTTCAGTTGCCCTTCTCTGAACCTTTTCTAATGCCAGTATATCTTTTCTGAGGTGAGGAGACCACATCTGTACGCAATATTCAAGATGTGGGCATACCATAGATTTATATAAGGGCAATAAGATATTCTCCGTCTTATTCTCTATCCCTTTTTTAATGATTTCTAACATCCTGTTTGCTTTTTTGACCGCCTCTGCACACTGCGTGGACATCTTCAGAGAACTGTCCACAGTGACTCCAAGATCTTTTTCCTGACTCTTTGTAGCTAAATTAGCCCCCATCATATTGTATGTATAGTTGGAATTATTTTTTCCAGTGTGCATTAATTTACATTTATCCACATTAAATTTCATTTGCCATTTTGTTGCCCAATCACTTAGTTTTGTGAGATCTTTTTGAAGTTCTTCACAATCTGCTTTGGTCTTAACTATCTTGAGTAGTTTAGTATCATCTGCAAACTTTGCCATCTCACTGTTCACTCCTTTCTCCAGATCATTTATGAATAAGTTGAATAGGATTGGTCCGAGAACTGATCCTTGGGGCACACCACTAGTTACCCCTCTCCATTCTGAGAATTTACCATTAATTCCTACCCTTTGTTCCCTGTCTTTTAACCAGTTCTCAGTCCATGAAAGGACCTTCCTTTTTATCCCATGACAGCTTAATTTACGTAAGAGCCTTTGGTGAGGGACCTTGTCAAAGGCTTTATGGAAATCTAAGGACACTATGTCCACTGGATCCCCCTTGTCCACATGTTTGTTGATCCCTTCAGAGAACTCTAATAGATTAGTAAGACACGATTTCCCTTTACAGAAACCATGTTGACTATTGCTCAATAATTTATGTTTTTTTATGTGTCTGACAATTTTATTCTTAACTATTGTTTTGATTAATTTGCCCGGTACCGATGTTAGACTTACCGGTCTGTAATTGCCGGGATCACCTCTAGAGCCCTTTTTAAATATTGGCATTACATTAACTAACTTCCAGTCATTGGGTACCGAAGCCGATTTAAAGGACAGGTTACAAACCTTAGTTAATAGTTCCGCAACTTCATATTTGAGTTCTTTCAGAACTCTTGGGTGAATGCCATCTGGTCCCGGTGACTTGTTAATGTTGAGTTTATCAATTAATTCCAAAACCTCCTCTAGTGACACTTCAATCTGTGACAGTTCCTCAGATTTGTCACCTACAAAAGCCAGCTCAGGTTTGGGAATCTCCCTAACATCTTCAGCCGTGAAGACTGAAGCAAAGAATCCATTTAGTTTCTCTGCAATGACTTTATCGTCTTTAAGTGCTTCTTTTGTATCTCGATCATCAAGGGGCCCCACTGGTTGTTTAGCAGGCTTCCTGCTTCTGATGTACTTAAAAAACATTTTGTTATTACCTTTGGAGTTTTTGGTAAGCCGTTCTTCAAACGCCTCTTTGGCTTTTCTTATTATACTCTTGCACTTAAGTTGGCAGTGTTTATGCTCCTTTCTATTTGCCTCACTAGGATTTGACTTCCACTTTCTAAAGGAAGTCTTTATCGCACTGCTTCTTTTACATGGTTGTTAAGCCATGGTGGCTCTTTTTTGTTTCTTTTACTGTGTTTGTTAATTTGGGGTATATATTGAAGTTGGGCCTTTATTATGGTGTCTTTAAAAAGCACCCATGTAGCTTGCAGAGATTTCACTTTAGTCACTGTACCTTTTAGCTTTTGTTTAACTAACCCCCTCATTTTTGCATAGCTCCCCCTTTTGAAATTAAATGCCACAGTGTTGGGCTGTTGAGTTGTTCTTCCCACCACAGGGATGTTGAATGCTATTGTATTATAGTCACTATTTCCAAGTGGTCCTGTTATAGTTACCTCTTGGACCAGCTCCTGCGCTCCACTCAGGATTAAATCTAGAGCTGCCTCTCCCCTTGTGGGTTCCCGTACCAGCTGCTCCATGAAGCAGTCATTTAAAGTATTGAGAAATTTTATCTCTGCATTTCGTCCTGAAGTGAAATCCCCCACTATTATTGAGTTCTTAATTTTGATAGCCTCTCTAATTTCCCTTAGCATTTCATCATCATTATCACTGTCCTGGTCGGGTGGTCGATAATAGATCCGTAATGTTATATTCTTATTAGAGCATGAAATTTCTATTCATAGAGATTCTATGGAACATGTAGATTCACTTATGATTTTTACTTCATTTGATTCTACATTTTCTTTCACGTATAGTGTCACTCCCCACCTACCCCCTGCATGACCTGTTCTGTCCTTCCGATATATTTTGTACCCCAGAATGATTGCGTCCCATTGATCGCTCTCAGTCCACCAGGTTTCTGTGATGCCTATTATATCAATATCCTCATTTATCACAAGGCCCTCTAGTTCATGCATCTTATTATTTAGACTTCTAGCATTTGTGTACAATCACTTTAAAAAGTTGTCACTGTTTATTTGTCTGCCCTTTTCTGATGTGTCAGATTCTTTTTTATGTGACTGTTTATCATCCTCTTCCATCCTCTGTTCCTGATTATAACCTGGAGATTCTCTATCATCAGACTCTCCTCATAGACTCATAGACTCATAGGTCAGAAGGGACCAATCTGATCATCTAGTCTGACCTCCTGCACAAGGCAGGCCACAAAACCCCACCCATCCAATTTTATACAACCCCTATCCCAGGACCGAGTTATTGAAATCCTCAAAAATGGTTTGAAGACCTCAAGCTGCAGGGAAACCACCAGCAAGCGACCCGTGCCCCACGCTGCAGGGGAAGGCGAAAAACCTCCAGGGCACCTGCCAATCCGCCCTGGAGGAAAATTCCTTCCCGACCCCAAATATGGCGATCAGCTAAACCCTGAGCATGTGGGCAAGAGTCACCAGCCAGCACCCAAGAAGGAATTCTCTGCAGCAACTCAGTACCCATCGCATCCAACATCTCCCCGCAGACCATTGAGCAGACCTATCTGGTGGTAATTCAAGATCAATTGCCCAAATTAACGATCCTATCATAACATCCCCTCCATATACTTATCAAGCTTTGTCTTAAAGCCAGGAAAGTCTTTTGCCCCTACTACTTCCCTCGGAAGGCTATTCCAGAACTTCACTCCCCTAATGGTCAGAAACCTTCGTCTAATTTCAAGTCTAAACTTCCTAATATCCAGTTTATACCCATTCGTCCTCGTGTCTACATTAGTACTAAACTTAAATAATTCCTCTCCCTCCCTAACGTTAGCCCCCTTGATATATTTATATAGAGCGAGCATATCCCCCCTCAGCCTTCTTTTGGCCAGGCTAAACAAGCCAAGCTCTTTGAGTCTCCTTTCATAAGGCAGTTTTTCCATTCCTCGGATCATCCTCGTAGCCCGTCTCTGAACCTGTTCCAGTTTGAATTCATCCTTCTTGAACATGGGACACCAGAACTGCACACAGTATTCCAGATGGGGTCTCACCAACGCCTTATATAACGGTACTAACACCTCCTTGTCCTTGCAGGAAATACCCCGCCTGATGCATCCCAAAATCGCATTTGCTTTTTTAACAGCCGTATCACATTGGCGACTCATAGTCATCCTGCTATCAACCAGTACCCCAAGGTCCTTCTCCTCCTCCGTCGCTTCCAACTGATGCGCCCCCAACGTATATCCAAAATTCTTATTATTAATTCCTAAATGCATGACCTTGCACTTTTCACTGTTGTATTTCATCCTATTTCTATTACTCCAGTTTACAAGGTGGTTCAGATCTTCCTGAATAGTATCCCTGTCCTTCTCCGTGTTAGCAATACCCCCCAGCTTCGTGTCATCCGCAAACTTTAGTAGCACATTCCCGCTCTTTGTGCCAAGGTCAGTAATAAAAAGGCTAAATAAGATCGGTCCCAAAACCGATCCTTGAGGGACTCCACTGGTGACCTCCTTCCAGCCCGACAGTTCACCTTTCAATACGACCCTCTGGAGTCTCCCCTTTAACTAGTTCCTTATCCACCTTACAACTTTCATATTCACTCCCATCTTTTCCAATTTAACTAACAGCTCCCTGTGCGGAACCGTGTCGAACGCCTTACTGAAATCTAGGTAAATTATATCTACCGCATTTCCTTTATCTAAGTAATCCGTCACCTTCTCAAAGAAGGAGATCAGATTGGTTTGGCACGATCTACCTTTAGTAAATCCGTGTTGCAATTCGTCACAATTACCATTGACCTCTATGTCCTTAACTACTTTCTCCCTTAAAATTTTTTCCAAGACCTTACATACTACAGACGTCAAGCTAACAGGCCTATAATTACCCGGATCGCTCTTATTCCCTTTCTTAAAAATAGGAACTACATTAGCAATCCTCCAGTCATATGGCACAACCCCCGAGTTTATCGATTGCTTAAAAATTATCGCTAACGGGCTCGCAATTTCACGCGCCAGTTCCTTTAATATCCTCGGATGGAGATTGTCCGGGCCCTCCGACTTCGTCCCATCGAGCTGTTCGAGTATGGCCTCTACCTCAGTTGCGGTAATATCCACTTCCATATCCACATTCCCGTTTATCATCCCTCCATCGTCGCAAGGTTCCTCACTAGTCTTATTAAAAACTGAGGCATAGTACTTGTTTAGATGTTGGGCCATGCCTAGGTTATCCTTAACCTCCATTCCATCCTCAGTGTATAGCGGCCCCACTTCTTCTTTCTTTGTCTTCTTCTTATTTATGTGGCTGTAGAACCTTTTACTATTGGTTTTGATTCCCTTTGCAAGTTTCAGTTCAATGTGGCTTTTAGCCTTCCTCACTCTATCCTTACATGTTCTGACCTCAGCAAGGTAGCTTTCCTTACTGATCCTGCCTTCCTTCCACTCCCTGTAAGCTTTCTGCTTTTGTCTAATCCCCTCTCTGAGTTGTTTGCTCATCCAGTTTGGCCTACAACTCCTGCCCTTCTAAGAGAAGGCTGTGTCCGATCCACATGCTCCTCTGTAGCAGTCAGCTTTCCCCCATCTCCTAGTTTAAAAACTGCTCTACAACCTTTTTAATGTTTAATGCCAGCAGTCTGGTTCCACTTTGGTTTAGGTGGAGCCCATCTCTCCTGTATAGGCTCCCCCCATCCCAAAAGTTTCCCCAGTTCCTAATGAATGTAAACCCCTCCTCTCTACACCATCATCTCATCCACACATTGAGACTGTGAAACTCTGCCTGCCTACCTGGCCCTGTGCATGGAACTGGGAACATTTCTGAGAATGCCACCATAGAGGTCCTGGATTTCAGTCTCTTCCCTAGCAGCCTAAATTTGGCCTCCAGGATGTCTCTCCTACCCTTCCCTATGTCATTGGTACCTACATGTACCGTGACCACCGGCTCCTCCCCAGCACTGCACATAAGTCTGTCTAGATGCCTCGAGAGATCCGCAACCTTCGCACCAGGCAGGCAAATCACCATATGGTTCTCCGGGTCATCACAAACCCAGCTATGTTTCTAATGATCGAATCTCCCATTACTAACACCTGCCTTTTCCTAGCAACTGGAGTTCCCTCCCCCGGAGAGGTAACCTCAGTGCGAAAGGCAATCCCAGCACCATCTGGAACAGGCCTGCACAACTCGTAAAGCGGTGAGGGCCATATTACTCCAAAGAAAACAGCTGAGGGCCGAACCCACCCGGCCCCGCTGACCTCCCCACCCCCAGCGCTGCCCAGCCCCCCGAAATACTTCCCGCTCCCCCAGCACCGCCCACCTCAGGGAAACAAACCTTCCTTCCCCAGCGCTGCCCCACTGCAACAGCGGTATTGAACCTTGGTAATATGTTATAGCGGGCCCCTAAGCAGGGCCGGCCTTAGGATTTATGGTGCCCTAGGCGAGATTATTAAACTGGTGCCCCTGTGCCTGATCTGCTCTTAGCAACACAAACATAAGCTTATAGTACTGGAAAACTTGCCACATTCACGTTATTAAAACCAGTTTAACTTAATTAAGCACGCTGTAATGCTGATGGACTAGCACTAAAGAAGCAGCACTATAGAAAAAATTCTGATATGACAGAATGATGCAAATAATATTTTTTTTTAATTTATCAAAATTTTATTGGAAATTTATATGAAAAGGTATTGAAACAAAGATTTGCTTTTAATTAAAAGCAATCTTTCTGGCTTTTTTGGCTGCAAAATCAGTAATAATGTCATCGTATGACAAAGACAAAGTTGTGTCTTGTTCGATTGCAAGACTAGCAAGACCAGTTAAGCGTTCCTGACTCATGGTAGAGCGGAGATAGTTTTTAATGAGCTTTAGTTTTGAGAAACTCCGTTCTCCTGATGCTACTGTTACAGGAATTGTCAGTAGAATACAAGTGGCAATATACACATTAGGATATATGTCAACAAGTTTGAGGGTATGAATAAACTGTACAATGTCCATCACCGATTTCGCATGTGGCAACACTGATGACAGTGTACTCAATTCTTCGTACAGTTCAAGTCCATTTAAATCAAAACTATCACCGTGCTTCAGGAGGCTCTCTAGGTTCTTGCACTTTGTCATTAGTTGCTCTTGTTTTCCTATTTCGTTGAATTTAGTTATGTCATACAAAAATCCAAACTGTTCATGGTGTACTTGCAAGGTATTAAACCTTTCATCAACAGCAGATACTGCTTTATCCATCACATTAAAAAATTCAACCTCAAATTTCTTTTCTGGATCGTCTATGGGAATGATCTACTGTACAGATTCTTCACAAAGAAGTGTCCCTGGCCTTTTTAACTCATATTAACTATGTATTTACTTTATGAAAGTTGGAGAAAACATTGTGAAAACGTAAAACATTGGCTGCCCAACTTCTGGGCTGGCAAAAGTTATACTGACTCACAGGGAAAAAAAAAAGCAGGAGAATCTTAGTACAACATATGGTCACTTTATACCAGGGGTTGGCAACCTTTCAGAAGTGGTGTGCCAAGTTCACTGTAATTTAAGGTTTCTCGTGCCAGTAATACGTTTTAATGTTTGTAGAAGTGTCACGGAGTCACCGGGCGATGCTCTGGAACTGCTCCCCACAAAGCCAGTCAGGACTTTGGGGAGCCTCCTCTCCCGTGGAGCAGACTTGTTCAGGGCAAGAAGCTCACCTCCTGGGTCTCTCCTTGGAGCATTCAGCATCCTCTGCCCCTCCGTGCGCTTCCCACAGCGAGCCTGCCTCAATGGGGTCCTGGGGAAGCCACCGGGTCCTGCACCCCAACTTTGCAGTCAGATGTGACTCTTAGCCAGCCAGTAACACAGAGGTTTATTCGATGACAGGAACAGGGTCTAAAACAGAGCTTGTAGATACAGCGAACCAGACCCCTCGGCCGGGTCCATTC
The DNA here is from genome assembly GCF_025201925.1 of Gopherus flavomarginatus. NCBI lineage: Eukaryota > Metazoa > Chordata > Testudines > Testudinidae > Gopherus > Gopherus flavomarginatus. Next base: position 2,269,462 of record NC_066618.1, on the reverse strand, counting down.
TGGGGGGCAGTGAATCAGACCCCCCACGTCTGCACTTCACTCCTCGACCCCAGCCAGCTCCAGACTAACAACCCCTCCCAGCCCCTCCTCTCTCCTCAGCCCCTTTCCCCGGGCCAGGAGGTCACCTGATCCCTTTGTCTCCAACACCTTCAGCTGGCACCTTTGCAGAGAAGGGGCCTAGGCCATCAGTTGCTAGGAGACAGAGGGTCAGGCATTTAGGTGCACTGGCCCTTTGCTCTTCAGCAATCACATGCCCTTATCCCACCACCTAGATACTTAAGAACTGCATAGGGGACACTGAGGCACCAACACAGTATTCAGAGGAAACATCAAGAACATTCCCAGTTCGTCACAAGAAGGTTTCTCTCTATGTCTATATTATATAAATAAACTATTGTTATTATCTGAGGTCTTGGCCACTGGTCCTGCTCAGGCCACTGCCAGCTGAGTAAATGAAACCCCAAACTGGCAGCGGGCTGGTGGCTGGAACCCTAGACAAGGATCCCAGGCCCTGCTCAGCCCGCTGCTGGTCTGGGGTTCTGACCACCAACTCCTGCCAGCCAGGATCCCGGCCGCCAACCCCCCCTCAGCCCGCTACCAGCCTGGGATTCTGCTCACCCAGGCTGGCAGGAGGCAGAGTGGAGCTGGCGGCTGAGCTCCTGACTGGCAAGGGGCCAGCAGCCGGAACCCCGGAGTAGCAGTAAGCTGAGTGCTGCTGGCACCCCAGACTGGCAGCAGACTGAGCCACTCAACCCTCCACCGGCCCTGCTCAGCCCGCCACCAGCCCACTCAGCCCACTGCCGGCTGAGTGAATGGAACCCCAGGCTGACAGCAGGTTGAGTGGTTCAACTGGCCTGCTCAGCCCACTGCCAGCCTGGGGTTCCTTGGGGGTCCCCAGGCCAGCAGCAGGTGCTGAGTGGGGCCGATGGCTGGTATTCCAGCTGGCAATAGGGCAGCAGCCGGAACCCCAGAGCAGAGATGGGCTGAGCCGCTCAGCCTGCTGCTGCATACCATCAAAAATCAGCTCACCTGCCACCTTTGACACGTGTGCCATAGGTTGCCGACCCCTGCTTTATACACTAGTAAGGAGATGAGCATATTACAGTTGTGGGAGGGCTCTTATCAGGAGCAACAGGCTATAGGAAAGTCAGTCAACATTTTTTGTTTCTCTGATGAAAACTGGCCCACTCCCTGCCTTTAAGCAAACCCGTCACTAATAATTGTCAACAACTTAATTTTCTGTTTTTGGCTAAGATATTGATTTTTTTTTAAAAAAAATATTGAAATTGGATTCAGGATTGTTAGCAAGAATTTTTTGCAAACAAAGTTGTTAAATGACAATCTAAATGGCAACACAGTACTGCTTTCATGCTTGGCTCACCCCCCAGCCTGCTGGTCCAACAGCTGCATTAGACCCCAAAATCCACCTCTTGGGGTGCAGAGTGGCAACAGAAGCAGCAAACCCTCAGGTGCAATCACACGCCAATGGGCACCACCACCAGCCTTACGGACCATGGCGAAGTTAGCACAGCATCTGATCTCCGACAGGTCACCCATGGAGCCACAGCAGCTCATCTTGCCCTGTGCAGTTCCCCCCGGATGAGATGGATTGCTGGCAGCTGCCAGCCCGGGGGAGAGGCGCTTCCCAGCTAGGGTGGCCAGATCCAGATGTCCTGACTTTATAGGGCAAGTCCTGATATTTGGGGCTTTGTCTTATATAGGCACCAATTACCCCCACTTAGAGTGACCAGACAGAAAGTGTGTAAAATCAGGACAGGGATGGGTGGGGGTGGGGGGGTAAAAGGAGCCTATATAAGAAAAAGACCCCAAAATTGGGACTGTCCCTATAAAATAGGGATATCTGCTCACTGTACCCCAATCCCCTATCCTGATTTTTCACACATCTGGCTAACCCCAGCCAAACCCTGTGTGACATTCCAATTCTGGCTGCCTGCCCAGGAAGTGAGTTACTTTCACTTTCATTCCTCAGCAAGCAGCCAGCTTCCCTTCCCCCCACCTACCTCCAGCCCCTCACCCAACCCAGCCCTGACGGAGGGGAGGGAGGAGAGAGAGAGGGGTGCTCCTGGGGAGGAGGGAGAAAGGAGGGGGTGCTCCATGGGGCGGGGGGGGGGGAAGAATGGATGTTATGGGGGACAACAAAGGATACTGGTTCCAGAGCCGCAGAGCCTGCCTCACCTGACCTCAGCCGGGGGGAAAGAGTCACACTCACAGGTGAGCTCCTTTCCCAACCCCCACCCCCTCCCCTTCCCAGAGACCCCAGCAGCCAATCCCATTCCTCAGACTGTGCTGCATTTGGCTCTCTCTAGGACCCAGCAGCCCTGCTTCTCCACTGTCTGGGCTGCCTGCAGAGTGGTGCCCCCAGGCAGAGTGAGGCCCTACGCGGCTGCCTATTGTGCCTATGCCTAAGGACGGCCCTGCCCCTAAGTAGTATAATTAAGGTAAAATAAAAATGTCTTTTTGCTAGAAGCAGAATAAGATCTTTCCCCCACTTTGTAATTAGTTTCCCTGGTGAATGAATGAGGTGTGACTGAGGAAGGCATGGAAGGCGGAACCTCCAGACAGCTGCAGCCCTTGGAGAGGGGCTGGGAGCCAGACCAGATCAGTAGAACAGGTCAGCCACTGACTCCTCGCTTGCCTTCTCAGTCCCCCAGCTCGCCTACTCAGCCCCTGCCACTGCGTGCCCACTTGCCTCCTCAGCCCTCCCTCCCCCGCCACCGGTTCACCTGCCCCCCCGGCACTGCCTCCCCACTCGCCTCCTCAGCTCCCCACCTCCCCTGGCTTGCCTCCTCACCTCCTGCCACTGCCCACCCACCTCTCCAGCCCCCCTCCCTCACCCACCACTTGCCTACTCACCCCCCATGGGCCACACAGTGAGCCCACCTACTCATCCCCTGTGGGCCGCACAGTGAGTCAACGTGGGCCACATGTGGCCCCCACGCTGCATGTGCAGGCCTGATCTGGAAGGAGGATCCCTACTACGGGAAGGTTTCCCTCTGCTCCCATTGACTGCTCTGCTTCCCTGGGCCTTTCATCCTCCTCAACAGCGCAGGGGCTGTCTGACCGGAGGTGGGACAATTCTACAGTGTCCCAGAAAGCCTCATCAACATACCTCTCTGCCTCTCTTAGTGCCTCCAGTTCCGCCACCCTGGCCTCCAAAGTCCGTACATGGTCTCTGAGGGCCAGGAGCTCCTTGCACCAAATGCACACATACGCCACCCACCCACAAGGCAGGTAATCATGCATGCTACACTCAGTGCAATAAACTGGATAGCCCCCACTCTGCAGCTGCAAGAAACGTACAAAAAGTACATGTGCCATCCCCTGTTATAAATAATTTTGATAAACAGAAGGCTTCAGGTAGCTACCCTGTGCCTGAAAAATGGGGACAGAAATGGAAAAAGGTGGCCCTAGCAAAATTAAAAGATAAAACTGGATCCACTGTATTGAAACCACTACCTTATAATAAATGCCAGGTTCAGGTTAAACTTAGGCCATGTCTACATCTAAAGTTTTGCAGCGCTGGTTGTTACAGCTGTATTAGTACAGCTGTATAGGGCCAGCGCTGCAGAGTGGCCACACTTACAGCAACCAGCGCTGCAAGTGGTGTTAGATGTGGCCACACTGCAGCGCTGTTGGGCGGCTTCAAGGGGGGTTCCGGGAACGCGAGAGCAAACCGGGAAAGGAGACCAGCTTCGCCGCGGTTTGCTCTCTCGTTCCCGGAGCCACCCAGCAAACCGCAGGGAAGGAGTCCTGCTTGCTCTGGGCTCCGGGAACGAGAGAGCAAACCGGGAAAGGAGACCCGCTTCGCCGCGGTTTGCTCTCTCGTTCCCGGAGCCCCGAGCAAGCAGGTCTCCTTCCCTGCGGTTTGCTGGGTGGCTCCGGGAACGAGAGAGCAAACCGCGGCGAAGCGGGTCTCCTTTCCCGGTTTGCTCTCTCGTTCCCGGAGCCCAGAGCAAGCAGGACTCCTTCCCTGCGGTTTGCTGGGTGGCTCCGGGAACGAGAGAGCAAACCGCGGCGAAGCGGGTCTCCTTTCCCGGTTTGCTCTCGCGTTCCCGGAGCCACCCAGCAAACCGCAGGGAAGGAGACCTGCTTGCTCTGGGCTCCGGGAACGAGAGAGCAAACCGGGAAAGGAGACCCGCTTCGCCGCGGTTTGCTCTCTCGTTCCCGGAGCCCCGAGCAAGCAGGTCTCCTTCCCTGCGGTTTGCTGGGTGGCTCCGGGAACGAGAGAGCAAACCGCGGCGAAGCGGGTCTCCTTTCCCGGTTTGCTCTCTCGTTCCCGGAGCCCAGAGCAAGCAGGACTCCTTCCCTGCGGTTTGCTGGGTGGCTCCGGGAACGAGAGAGCAAACCGCGGCGAAGCGGGTCTCCTTTCCCGGTTTGCTCTCGCGTTCCCGGAGCCACCCAGCAAACCGCAGGGAAGGAGACCTGCTTGCTCTGGGCTCCGGGAACGAGAGAGCAAACCGGGAAAGGAGACCAGCTTGATTACCAGAGGCTTCCTCCTTCCACGGAGGTCAAGAAAAGCGCTGGTAAGTGTCTACATTGGATTACCAGCGCTGGATCACCAGCGCTGGATCCTCTACACCCGAGACAAAACGGGAGTACGGCCAGCGCTGCAAACAGGGAGTTGCAGCGCTGGTGGTGCCCTGCAGATGTGTACACCTTCAAAGTTGCAGCGCTGTAACTCCCTCACCAGCGCTGCAACTTTCTGATGTAGACAAGCCCTTAAACTGAGACCTAGACTGGTGCCTGTCAGAACGAAACAAGTAAGTGCACAAGTAAAAAAAGTAGCACACAATACTTCCACTAAACAGGTAAATCAAATGAAGAAAAAAATGGAACAGTTCACAGAGCACATTAGAAAACAGGAGCTGTGACTCAATCGCAGGGAAGTGAATAAAAAAGAATGTCGACAAACACTGGGGGAACAAATTCAGGTTTAACAAGAACAGGTAACTACCCCCACTCTCAGAGACAGAATAAAAACCAGGAGCGCAGTTCCCAACTGTGCAGGTTCCCAACTGCTTTAACCCACGGAACCACATTCCACGCTCATATCTGAAAATGTACCCTTCTTTCTTAACTATTTTTACATATTGGTTAAGTTTTGTCCTTTATATGCTTTCTCAGTTTGCTATACTTGCTGCTGCTGCCTGTATTTTCATTTTGCCACTTTCCTAGGTTGCTCTTCACCCACCCCCCTCATTTCCTCTGCCTCTCCTCATTGCAGCTCTGTTTGCAAAACTCACTGCTGCTGCTTCACCCCCACCCCATTTTCCCCGCCTTGCTACACTTTAGCTCTCTCACTTTGTTTTTAAAAAGTTACTTTTTACAGAAACTCCAAAGAATAAAGCATTGAAAACAGAACAAAACAACAAACAAAAAAACAAGGTAAAAATGTTACTTTACATAAATCCAGTAAATTAATTATTTTAACCCTTCAGGAATGCAACAGCTGGAATTATTCCTAACTTTCTTAAAAATATGGTTGCCAAGCAACAAAAAGGCACACTCTGTTTTTAATCCTAACCACTAACTAATATTAGAAACATGAGCTTTTCTTTTTTCCATATAGCAAAGTTTTAAAATCATGTTAAATATGAAATAATAAAAAATGCCTTAAATTAATACAATACATTTTGCAAGCAATTATATACATTTTATCAATTTTTATTAAAAGTTTTAAACAACAAGGTAATAACTTGTTTATTTAAATGTTTAAACCTTTGGTTTATTTTATATTTTAGTTTGCCTTATTTTGTTTAGTTATAAATAGAATTCTGGTACCATTTGTTTTTAATTGTAAGTTTGTCCTATATGTCATGTTTGTTGTATGTTTTGTGTTTCACATGACTATTTTTTATTATTGTTGCAACAAAAGTCAATTTTATACCCTTTTAAAAATATATGTATATGTGGTACCACACTATTTTAAAATCATGGTTGGGGTATAATCACAGCATTATTAGCACCATTTTTTTGTGCAAAGTTCAAAAAGGTTTCAGTTACAATATGTGTACATATATTTCTGCCAAAACAAATGATGCAATTGCAAACAAAAATAATTCTCTTTTATCAAATCACAGTTTTGTTTTGTTTTTTAAGTTTTTTTATTTGTTATTCAAAGAAAAAATGTAAGGGGCAACCTCAATATTAAGGTAAAGATAATATTAACAAAATGTCAATTTCTTGTGTGGGCTTTTTATAAACCAGTTTGCACTTTTAAATATAGTTATAAGAATGTGATAGCAAAATATTTTAAAACAACAATTTATGCATAGAGCTAACCAAATAATTTCAATAGGTTTCCACATTTGGCTCCCAAACATAACAAAGCACCATAAAAGTTTAATACCCTCAAAGTATTTTGATGGATCTGTATTTAAAATTTATTTTGGTTTAATTTTATATGTTTTTCTATTGTTATGTTATGTTAATGGGAAGCAATGGTTGTTAAAGTTTGTGCTTCTAAACCGTTAACGAGAGTGAAGTTGGTATCACAAGGAAATTAACTCCAAAAAGCTTGTTAAAATTATAGGAGTACTTGTGGCACCTTAGGCCACGTCCAGACTAGGGGAGGAAAATCGATCTTAGATACGCAACTTCAGCTACGTTATAAGTCGAATTTCTAAGATCGAGTTACTCACCCGTCCAGACGGCGCGGGATCGATATCCGCGGCTCTCCGTGTCGATTCCGGAACTCCGTTCGGGTTGATGGAGTTCCGGAATCGATGTAAGCGCGCTCGGGGATCGATACATCGCGTCCAGACTAGACGCGCTATATCGATCCCCGAGCAATCGATTTTAACCCGCCCATACAGCGGGTTAGTCTGGACGTGGGCTTAGAGACTAACACATTTATTTCAGCATGAGCTTTTGTGGGCTACAGCTCACTTCTTCGTATGCACAGAATGGAACACACACAGACAGGAGATATTTATACATAGAGAGAACATGAAAAGGTGGAAGTACCCATACCAACTGTAAGAGTCCAATCAATTGAGATGAGCTATCATCAGCAGGAGAAAAAAAACTTTTGAAGTGATAATTGAGATGACCCATAGAAGGTGTGAGGAGAACTTAACATGTGGCAATAGATTCAATTAGTGTAATGCCCCAACCATTCCCAGTCTCTGTTTAAACCTAAGTTAATTTTATCTAATTTGCATATTAATTAGAGTTCAGAAGTCTCTCTTTGGAGTCTGTTTTTGAAGTTGTTTTTTTGCAAAATTGCCACCTTCAAGTCTGTCACTGAGTGGTTAGAGAGGCTGAAGTGTTCTCCCACTGGTTTTTGAATGTTATGATTCCTGATGTCAGATTTGTGTCCATTTATTCTTTTGCATAGAGACTGTCCAGTCTGGCCAATGTACATGGCAGAGGGGCATTGCTGGCACATGATGGCATACATCACATTGGTAGACGTGCAGGTGAACAAGCCCCTGATGGCGTGGCTGATGTGGTTAGGTCCTATTATGGTGTCACTTGAGTAGATATGTGGACAGAGCTGGCATCAGGCTGTGTTGCAAGGATAGGTTCCTGGGTTAGTGTTTATGTTGTATGGTGTGCGGTTGCTGGTGAGTATTTGCTTCAGGATGGGAGGCTGTCTGTAAGCGAGGACAGGCCTGTCTCCCAAGATCTGTGAGAGTGAGGGATCATCTTTAAGGATAGGTTGTAGATCTTTGACGATGCGCTGGAGAGGTTTTAGTTGGGGCCTGAAGGTGACGGCTAGTGGCGTCCTGTTATTTTCTTTGTTATGCCTGTAAATTAAATAAAATTAACTTAGGTTTAAACAGAGACTCGGAATGGTTGGGTCATTACACTAATTGAATCTATTTCCCCATGTTAAGTTCTCCTCACACCTTCTATGGGTCATCTCGTTTATCACTTCAAAAGTTTTTTTTCTCCTGCTTGTGATAGCTCATCTCAATTGATTGGACTCTTACAGTTGGTATGGGTACTTCCACCTTTTCATGTTCTCTGCATGTATAAATATCTTCTGTCTGTGTGTTCCATTCTATGCATCCGAAGAAGTGAGCTGTAGCCCACAAAAGCTCATGCTCAAATAAATGGGTTAGTCTCTAAGGTGCCACAAGTACTCTTTTCTTTTTGCGGATACAGACTAACACGGCTGCTACTCTGAAACCTGTTAAAATTATGTTACTGACTCTTTTTCTGAAACAAAATGTTCAGCAAGGAAAAGCAATACACCTTCTTATGAAAGATTGTAAACATTTATTTTAGCTGTTAAGCATTACATTTAATATAAAATATTAGTAATGCACCTCAAATAAAAATAATTGTCTATACAATAATTGCAAAATTATAGCTTGGGTTATAAAAAACTTGGTCCCTATTCTGTGTATTAAAATTGGGTTACTAAAAACAAAAAATTGTAAAAACCAAAAAACCTTTATTATGTTAACTAACTGAATGTTTAAGTTGCATCCCACAGACTAAAGACATCAAAAAAATCACACCACAAAAATACCAAATAATATCAGTATACAGTGAAGAAACCCCCAACCATCAAAAAAAGAAAAGTGAAGCGCTTTATAAATAAAAAACTGGTCAAATACACCTATCTACCATATATGAACAATTAAGATAACAATCAGCTAAAAACTACTAGCTGAACCAGAATAAACTGTCATTTAATTTCAATTTGGTTATTTTGTAAAAACTGTATTATTGCTGTACTACTGTATTACTGCTGTACAACTTTACAATGTGCATAACCTTGCTAAACTGTTCAGCTAACACACAGGTAAAAATCAACAAATAAATGGCAGCAAACATAAAGGCAAGAAAAAAACAAATTAGTAAAAAATTAAATTACACAGCAACTACAAATTAGATAAACACATTCCCTGTTAGTACCAGTCATAATTTGGGTTATTACCATTGCATACAAATATCTATGCATATATACTAATTACACTGGTCTACATTTTTGAGAAGTCGTCTGCTTCAGAGATAAAATGTGATATTTATTATGTATTTTGATGTGCTGAATTCAAATATGACAATTAAAACAACTGATTGGCTACTGTTTCTAAGATATTTAAGTTTTTACATTTTATGTCTATGTATATTGTGTAGATAGTAGAGTTTTAATCATAAATTGTAAACCTAGGTCTTTTCATGTGTTTATGATTGCTTTACATGATAATATTTCACCTGTCCTGTTTATGTCACACTTTAAAAATCAGCAAAAGGGTTATATAAATAAAATTTATTATGAAACAAAAGGCAAAAAACTATTATGTACATAGTTTAGTCCTATTCAGTGTCTACTCAGCGCTTCTTGGCTTGTCTCTTGTATTCATTAAATGGAGCATCTCTTGTCACTGTCCAGCAATAGTCTGCAAGCATTGATGGGCTCCATTTGCCCTGATAGCGTTTCTCCATTGTTGCAATGTCCTGGTGAAATCGCTCGCCGTGCTCGTTGCTCACTGCGCCGCGGTTCGGTGGAAAAAAATCTAGATGAGAGTGCAAAAAATGTATCTTTAGTGACATGTTGCAACCAAGGCTTTTGTATGCCTTGAGGAGGTTTTCCACCAACAACCTGGACTTGTCTGCCTTTTTGTTTCCGAGAAAATTTATTGCCACTAACTGGAAGGCTTTCCATGCTGTCTTTTCCTTGCCACGCAGTGCATGGTCAAATGCATCATCTCGAAGAAGTTCACGAATCTGAGGACCAACAAAGACACCTTCCTTTATCTTAGCTTCACTTAACCTTGGAAATTTTCCACGGAGGTACTTGAAAGCTGCTTGTGTTTTGTCAATGGCCTTGACAAAGTTCTTCATCAGACCCAGCTTGATGTGTAAGGGTGGTAACAAAATCTTCCTTGATTCAACAAGTGGTGGATGCTAAACACTTTTCCCCTCCAGGCTCCAATGACTGTCGGAGTGGCCAATCTTTCTTGATGTAGTGGGAATCTCTTGCACAACTATCCCATTCGCAGAGAAAACAGCAGTACTTTGTGTATCCAGTCTGCAGACCAAGTGTAAGCAGTGTCAGGATAAGCTCTACACTGACATCTGGTGGAAAGAATTTCAGAGAGTGTATTTGCATAGGCACGCCTACCCTATCCCAGACTGCCGAGCTGTGGGACTGCTTGGTGACAAATGACTCACCCTCAGTTGGGTGGTACTTGCTAGACAAGGGACATGGGTTCCAAAACCCAGAGAATTGAGAGAGGCTGGGGACAGGTATCTGTGCTGGGTGGTGCAGTCTCCTTGTGGAGCCAGAAGCACCAGTTCCACCCCCTCCTCTCTCCACTGTGGAATGTCAGAGTTGATTTTTTTTTTATTCCCTCAAGAATCTAGATACAGGTGACTGAGCTGAACTCATTTTGGGCTAATGGTGCACTAGCACTGGGGCTCCCCTACTATGAGCTGGAATCACTAAGAGCTAAAAATCACTAAAGAGCTGAAATTACTGAGCTGAGAGCACTGAGTACTGTGCTAACTAGTGGGGAGCCCAAAGCTATACTGTGGAACAGAGCCGCTGGCGGAGTGGAGCAGTTTGTGGGGATGGCTGGAGTGGATCACGGGACAGCTGGTGGAGCAGAGCGGCTGGCAAAGCGGAGTAGCTGTGAGATGGGTGGAGCGGCCCACAGAGCAAGCAGAGCCGAGCAGTTTGCAGGGACAACTGGAGCAGCCCACAGGACAGCTGGTGGAGCGGAGCAGTTTCTGAGGATGGCTGGAGGAGCAGAGTGGAGCGGCTGGTAAAGCGGAGCAGTTCGTGGAGAAGGTGGGAGCAGAACCCACGGAGAGGCAGGGCAGTTGGCCCCGGACCACGTAAGGTGCCCCTTTCTACCCAGGCTGGGGGGGGGGGCCTCTGCAGATAGACACTCGAACTTTGGGGCTGCACTGACCCAGGACAGAGACTTTTGGGATTGTGGGACTTTTGGGACTGTGGGTGATTTGGGCGTTGCTGGACTCAAGAGCCCAGGAAAGAGGACACAGCCCAATTTCCTGGGGTGGGTCTTTGCTCACGGTTTGGTCTATGAACTCTAGTTGAGGTGTTTTTCCCAATTTAGTGTTTGTTGTTTATCTCATGTATTAAACCTTTTCTGCTACACTGAGACTCTGTGCTTGCGAGAGGGGAAGCATTGCCTCTTTGAGGCGCCTAGGGGTGTGTGTAAGATTTTCCCAGGTCACTGGGTGGGGGCTCGAGCTGGTTTGGCATTGGGTTATTGAAATGGAACCCTTGGATACTGAACCCGGCCCTTGTTACTGCCAACTCAGAGGGGCAGAAGGGTTACACAAGCAAGAGAGCAACAACCTTCAAATCACCACAAAGCTGCCACTGATGTTGGTCATAGTTTATGCACCTCAAAAGTTGTTTCATGTTGTCATAGGTTTCCTTCATATGGACTGCATGACCAACTGGAATTGATGGCAAAACATTGCCATTATGCAGCAAAACAGCTTTAAGACTCGTCTTCAATGAATCAGTGAACAGTCTCCACTCATCTGGATCGTGAACGATGTTGAGGGCTGCCATCACACCATCGATGTTGTTGCAGGCTACAAGATCACCTTCCACGAAGAAGAATGGGACAAGATCCTTTTGACGGTCACGGAACAAGGAAACCCTAACATCACCTGCCAGGAGATTCCACTGCTGTAGTCTGGAGCCCAACAGCTAGACTAGAGCCAATCAACAATTTTAAGCATCATTTTCATTCTCAGTGACCCAGAATTAGTAAAGTTTGACTACATTTATTTCAGAAGCATTTTGGCTGTAGAGCAGTGTTATTTAAAAATACCTCTAAGGCTCAATCATAATACTACATTCCTCAGTCAAGATCCCGGACCTAACATTCCTAGGCTCACATATTCTTCTGAGATTGTTAGTCTGTCTTACCATAGTTATTGCTGGGGCCTTAACATTTGCCTGCATTTACTATTTGTCCCCTGTTATAAAGGAATATACTCAAAAAATTGCTATTTTTGCTAAGCCAGAAGTTTAGTCCTCCGGGGGGATGTGATTAATGTGCCCAAGCCTTGTCAAGTAGTGTCAGTGTAACAAGGTCCTCTACCCACCCCTCTTCCTGGGGCCCTTTGCTGCCCCAATAAAGCACAGAGAGGCTTCTCCTTCTGCAGCACCCGTGGCTTTATTTATGTAACCCTTCTGCCAGCCCGAATTGATAGCAGCAAGGGCCAGGTTCAATAAATAAGGGTCCCTTCCCTACAACGTAATGCAAAACCAGCTTGAGCCCCCACCCAGTGACCTGGGAAAATCTTACACACACCCCTGGGTGCCTCGAAGAGGCAATACTTCCCCTCTCGCAAGCACAGAGTCTCGGTATAGCAGAAAAGGTTTAATTACATGAGATCAACAACAAGCATTAAATTGGGAAAACACCTCAACTAGAGTTCATAGACCAAACCGTGAGCAAAGACCCACCCCAGGAAATTGGGCTGTGTCCTTTTCCCTGGGCTCTTGAGTCCAGCAACCCCAAATCACCCCAAGGCTCCAAAGTCCAATAGCCCAAATGTCCCTAGAGTCCAGCTACCCAAAGATCACCCACAGTCCCAAACGTCCCGCAATCCAAAAGTCTCTGTCCCGGGTCAGTGCAGCCCCAGAATTTGAGAGTCTATCTGCAGAGGTTCCTGCCCCGCCCCCCCCAGCCTGGGTAGAAAGGGGCACCTTACGTGGTCCAGGGTCAACTGCCCTGCCTCTCCATGAGGTTCTGCTTCCGTCTTCTCCACGAACTGCTCCACTCTACCAGCCACTCCACTCTGCTCCTCCAGCCATCTCCACAAACTGCTCGGCTCCACTCGCTCCGTGGGCCGCTCCAACCGATCCACAGCTGCTCCACTCTGCCAGCTGCTCTGCTCCACCAGCTGTCCCGTGATCTGCTCCAGCCGTCCCCACAAACTGCTCGGCTCCACTCGCTCCATGGGCCACTCCAACCGATCCACAGCTGCTGCACTCTGCCAGCTGCTCTGCTCCACCAGCTGTCCTGCCTGACTTTGTGAGGAGCAGTTCCAGAGCATTGCCCAGGGACTCCGTGACAGACACCAAATAACCTGACCCAGAAACATGGAAAAAGCCAGACCTGGATTCTTCATCATTTTGCAGTTTTTGCTGGAAATATTCTTTTTGCTTATCTGGAAGGGGAAAGTGACAGTAAACTGCTGAGAGGGTTTTCTGCTCAGGTAGAACATTAATTCACATCATTTATATTGCAGTAGCACAAAGAATCTTGTTGCACTTGGTATTGGACAGGCACAGAGATAGACACAGCTTCCAACAGGTCAAATGTTTACCTTAAACTCAGAATTCAGTGTCATTTATTGCAGGAAGATTTTAGAAACCTGTCAGCCCCTGTTTAATAGATCTGGGTTTCTATTGCGAAAGAGCTAAACCCTTGGACTCTGTGAGTAATTTTTATGTGAATCTTTTAGTAAGACGTCACTTTGGTATAAATCCAGACTAGCCTTCTATACAATTGTCAAAGAGGCTTTTAATTTAACTTCCTGTCACTGCAGTGGGAACTAATTAAATGGACTTTGCTTGTTCCTGTGCTGTGCATTGCTGAGGATATTGCTGAGGAATAGAAAAGGCAGCTGGCTGGTGCCACCGTGTGGTGTTTGCTGTTCACATCTAAAGAGGGACTGTTTTATGCCTAAAGTAATTTAAAAGTTTGGGGTCAGATCCTGATCTGTTTTAATCCAGTAATAACTTCACTGAAATCAGCAGCGATTGTCTGAATTTGCATCAGTCTGGCTGAGGTCGGTAATACATTTTAATGTTTTTTAAAAGGTCTCTCTCTACAAGTCTATATATTATATAACTAAATAGTGTTGTATTGTAAAATAAACAAGGTTTTCAACATGTTTAGGAAGTTTCATTTAAAATGAAATTAAAATGTTGATCGTACTCCGCCGGCCCGCTCAGCCCGCTGCTGGTCTGGGGTTCTGTTCACCTAGGTTGGCAGCGGGCTGACCGAGGCCTGCGGCCGAGACCCCAGCTGGAAAGGGTCCGGCAGCCAGAACCCCAGACCAGCAGCAGGCCGTGCGGGGCCGGCTGCTGGGACCCAGAGGGCTGGGGGGCAGAGGGCTGGGTATGTGGGGGGGTGCAGGTGTCAGAGCTAGAGTTGTTGGGGGGTGGGGGGAGATGGAGTCAAGCAGAAGGCTGGGTATGTATGAGGGAGTACAGGGCTCAGGGCAGGGGCCTGGGGTGTGTGTGGGGCAGAGGGCAGTATGCGTGTGTGGGGGGGTCAGGGCTCAGGGGAGAGGGCTAGGTGACTGCCCCCCTAAGAACTCCCAACCCCTCTGCTCCTTGTTTCCTGACTACCCCCTCCTGGAACCCTGCCCCCAACTGTCCCCCAGAATCCCACCCCCTATCTAAGCCTCCCTGTTCCTTGTCCCCGGACTGGACCCTACTTCCTACCTATCCCCGGCCTGCCCTGACCCTTATCCACACCCCCATCCCCAGCCAGACCCCCAGGACTCCCATTCCCCATCTAACTGCTCTCTGCCCCCTGACAGGACCCCCAGAACTCCCAATTCATCCAACCCCCTCCCGATCCCTGCCTGCCCCAACCCCTCTCCACACCCCTGCCTCCTGACAGGACCCCCAGAACTCCCAACTCATACAACCCCCCCAGCTCCTTGTCCCCTGACCACCCCTCCAGAGACCCCTCATCCTAACTGCCCCCTCCAGGACCCTCCTTGCTCCCAGTCCCCTGACTGCCCTGACCCCTATCCACCCCCTGCCCCCTGACAGACCCTGGGACTCTCATGCCTCATCCAACCCCTCTGCTCCCTGAGTTCCCCCTCCAGAGACCCCCGCCCCTAACCACCCACCCTCCCCATCCAACCCACCTTGTCCCCGACTGCCCCCACCCCTTATCCAACCCCGGACCCCTTACCATGAGGCCCCACACAGAGCTAGACACGCTGCTCTGCTAGAGCACACATCCCTGCCCCTCAGAGCACTGCACACACAGCAACAGGACTCCGGTTGAGAGGGGAGCGTGTCTGCCTCCCCGTGGAGCCAAACGCTGCCCCGCGGGAGCACGCAGGGCGGCATGGCTCCAGGGGAGGGGGGAGTGTTTCTTCCTCCCTGCGGAGCCAAACGCTGCCCTCGGGAGTGTGCAGCCCCAACCCCCAGGACACTGTATATGGCGGCAGGGCTCCGGGAGAGGGGCCGGCAGCTTGCTGCGCTCGGCCCGGGAGCGCAGACCCCGCGGCTTGCCGTGCCCGGAGACTGGGGCCATTTGCCCACCCTGTGCACACGGCTATGCTTCTGCTCCCTGCCCCTGCAGACCGGGCTGGGCAGGATTTTTTAATGGCATGCTGGAGTCCCGGCAGGCTCCGGCATGCCATTAAAAATTGGCTCGCGTGCTGTCTTTGGCATGCGTGCCATAGGATGCCGACCCCTGATCTAGTCTGACCTCCTGCACAATGCAGGCCACAGAATCTCACCCACCCACTCCTGGAACAAACCCCTAACCTATGTCTGAGTTACTGAAGTCCTCAAATTGTGGTTTAAAGACCTCAATATGCAGACAATCCTCCAGCAAGTGACCCGTGCCCCACGCTGCCGAGGAAGGTGAAAAACCTCCAGGGCCTCTGCCAATCTGCCCTGGAGGAAAATTCCTTCCCGACCCCAAATATGGGGATCAGTTAAACCCTGAGCATGTGGGCAAGACTCACCAGCCAGCACCCAGGAAAGAATCCTCTTTAGTAACTCAGATCCCATCCCATCTAACATCCCATCACACACCACTGGGAGCCTCACCTGCCATCACATCTTTTCTCTGACCCACATTACTCCAGGCCTGTGGTTTTTAGACTCTCTGGCCCTGTAAGGCTATGTCCACACTACAGCCTATGGTTGCAAAACATATGTCACTCAGGGGTATGAATACTCCACCCCCCTGAGCGACATTAGCACTTGTGTCAGTGTAACTTATGTGCACAGTGCTGTGTCGGCAGAAGAACTTCTCCCACCAACATAGCTTATGCCACTTGTGGGGGTGGGAGTTTTCCGCTGACAGGAGAGCGCTATCCCATTGGCACAGAGCCTCGCTGCAGTGATGCAAGTGTAGACATGCCCTCAGAGTTCAAACAGTGAAGAGAGATATGGAAAAATTTCCTGTGGTTTTGTTTTATTTCCTTCATTCAGTTCACAAAGCACTTCCAAGGTGATAGGGTCATTAACCAATCCTTTGTATTGCGATGTTCCTGGGCCCATCTGATCTGATAGTTCTTCTGGATGGGCAGGGGACAGGGACGATTTCCATGCCTGGGTTAACAAGTTCAGAGCAAACATTTTCAAAGTTATAAAGCAAAACTTGTGTATTTTCTTATAGCATGAATGCCAACATTACACGTGAGACTAATGCGGGCAGCAACTTACAAGGATTCATAGCATCTTATGACAGGGTCAGGCTAGATGGCTATCGGAGAGTGGTCCTGTTGGGATCCTGGAAGTGGGTGGGTGGAAGCCTGCCTACTGCTAAAGGACTTCCCCCAGCCTAAGGGGAGGATCCACAAGGTCTGAGATCTCAATTAATTATGGGGGACAACTAAAGATATAACAGGAACAGGAGTGAGGTCACAGGGCTAAATTAAGGGAACTTGACAGGGACCCTGGAGAGCACCCACTGCTCCTTGAAAGTGTCAACGGAGCCAGCGGACACCACCCAGAGGAACTCTGCCCAGATGCATGAACAGGCGGAGGATCAGAAATAGGCCCCACAGTTGCAGGAAACCCCATCAGCCAACTCCTCTCTTTGGTCTTGTAGATGGCCAGTGCTAGGAGGAGGTTGACAAGGAGGTCCCGCGACTTTCTGGGGCCACAGATGGGGAGTGCATAGATCAGGAGGTGAGGGTGTTACCCGGGGTTCTTTCAAGCCAAAGCTCTTGATAACTTACTCTATATGAGGAGGTGTCAGGAAATAAATCAGGGAAGCCATGGCTGTCCAACCGATAGACGGCTGGCACAAACAGGACAACATGAGAGTGCTTTCACTTAAAGTTAAACTTTACTTAATCTCAAGCACTTACACACGTCTGCAACAGGTTAGTAAAACACCCCCAACCCTTGATAATTACCAAAGCTGAGTGTGGCTTTGGAGGGATACAGCAGCAGCCCGTCTGCCAGTGGGGAACACAAGATGCATCCAAAGGGAGAGACCAGTCCTGAAGTGTCCCCCAAATGAGTCCCACTATCTCAAGCTTTCCCCCCTTATTTATACATTAGTAATAGAATGACATGCCCCTTAAAGAAACCTTGTTAAGTAAGCAGTTTTAATGATCGAGCAAGAGGTTCCTCCTGATTATTGATTAACCAAGTGTGGGTTTTTCCAGAGCCTGCAGCCTTGAGACCCAATAGACATTCCTGAGGGTACATCCTGCTCTTTTCAAATGCATGTAACACAATTTTTATCAGGAAGGACACGGGGTCAAGCTGCCCTTTCTGAGGCACCCAAACCCCCCTCCCCTCCTGCCTTGGTCAAGCTGAGACTGCTGAATGGCCAATTTACAGCTTGCTGACTAGGCTGTCTTTAACAATAAGCCATAGTAGTTTTAGGCACTTTACTGGTTTGCCAAAGTCTCCCCATACAAGGGGAAAAGTGCAGCCAAAAACATAACAGGATATCTAAGAGGAGCCGGAATAGGGGCTGCAACCTAGTGCACTCCAGATACACATACGCCAGGGTCTCCCTCACTGTCATAAACAGATAGCTAAGGGTTAATGTCTCTTTCACCTGAAGCACCTGACCAGAGGACCAATCAGGAAACCGGATTTTTTCAACTTTGGGTGGAGGGAATTGAGTGTCTGAGTCTTTTGTCTGTCTGCCTGCTTTCTCTGAGCTTTGGAGAAGTAGTTTCTACTTTCTAGTCTTCTGTTTCTAAGTGTAAGGACAAAGAGATCAGATAGTAAGTTCTATGGTTTCTTTTCTTTGGTATTTGCATGAATATAAGTGCTGGAGTGCTTTGATTTGTATTCTTTTTGAATAAGGCTGTTTATTCAATATTCTTTTAAGCAATTGACCCTGTATTGTATCATCTTAATACAGAGAGACCATTTATATGTATTTTTCTTTCTTTTTATATAAAGCTTTCTTTTAAGACCTGTTGAAGTTTTTCTTTACTTCAGGAAAATTGAGTCTGTACTCACCAGGGAATTGGTGGGAGGAAGAAATCGGGGAGATCTGTGTGTTGGATTTGCTAGCCTGATTTTGCATTCCCTCTGGGGGAATAGGAAAGTACTTTTTGTTTCCAGGATTGGGAACAGAGAGGGGGAATCACTCTGTTTGGATTCACAGAGCTTGTGTCTGTGTATCTCTCCAGGAGCACCTGGAGGGGGGAAGGGAAAAAGGATTATTTCCCTCTGTTTTGAGACTCAAGGGATTTGGGTCTTGGGGTCCCCAGGGAAGGTTTTTCAGGGGGACCAGAGTGCCCCAAAACACTCTAATTTTTTGGGTGGTGGCAGCAGGTACCAGGTCCAAGCTGGTAACTAAGCTTGGAGGTTTTCATGCTAACCCCCATATTTTGGACGCTAAGGTCCAAATCTGGGACTAAGGTTATGATATGGTGTAGCAGCGGGTGGGATCTAGACAGAATCCAGAAGCCAGTAGGAATATTATATTTTTCTTTTCTCTGCTAAGGGCTTTTTAGCAGAGAGAAACAGTTTGGTTTTAAAAGGGAACTAGAGAGAATTTTTTTTTCTGCTCTCTCTGGCAGTTTGTGGCTTGCATGTTAAGCAAGAAGCCATTACCAGACTGTTAAGGGTCTTTTGTCATGCAATAGCCCTCCCATTAGGAGGCAAGTTCCAGCACTATATGCATGCAAATAAAGTGGTTTTTCAGGTTTACTTAACATTGAAGATTAGCTAAAGGCACAGTTGCTAGGCAGACTTCAGGAGGCAACAGAGCCTGCAGTGCAGAAGATAAACACCGGAGGGCACCCCAACACAAGAAAACAGGAACCATGACTTCTAAGGCAAAAATTGAGGCCGAAGAACAATTCAGAGAAGCTGAACACAGGCGACAACTGGAAATAAAACAAAAAGAGATGGAGATGAAAGAAAGAGAAGAACAGATCAAAGAGGCAGCCTACCAAAGAGAACAGGCAGCCTTCCAAAGAGAACAGGCAGCCCAAGAGGCAGCACACAAAAGAAAACTAGAAAAAGAAGAGGTGGCCTACCGAAGGAAACAAGCAGAAGAAGAGGCGGCCCACCGCCGAGACATGGAAAAACACCAAAAAGAAATGGAAAAACACCAAAAAGAAATGGAAAAACAACAAAAAGAAATGGAAAAACAACAAAAAGAGAATGAAGAGAAGGAAAAACAGAGAAAACATGAACTGGAGTTGGCCAAAGCTGGGCTGCATGTGCCAGCCAACCCTAACAACCCGGCGCCAATTATTGCTCCACAGCACAGGAAATTTCCCACCTACAAGGCAGGTGATGACACCGAGGCCTTCTTGGAAAATTTTGAAAGAGCCTGTCTTGGGTACAGCATTCCCGAAGACCAGTACATGGTAGAATTGAGGTCACAGCTCAGTGGACCTTTAGCAGAGGTGGCAGCTGAAATGCCTAAGCAGCAAATGAATGACTATAAACTTTTTCAAACCAAGGCCAGATACAGAATGGGGATAACCCCAGATCATGCCCGTCGGCGCTTCAGAACCCAAAAGTGGAAACCAGAGGTGTCATTTCCCAAACACGCCTACTACATTGCAAAAAACTATGAGGCCTGGATAACAGGAAACAACATTCAAACCTTGAAAGAACTGCACCTCCTCATACAAATGGAGCAGTTCTTGGATGGTGTTCCTGAAGACATCACACGGTACATACAAGATGGAAATCCCAAAGATATCGCTGAGGCGGGGGAAATTGGAGCCAAATGGATGGAACTGGCAGAAAGCAAGAAAGCTACTGTCAAGGGGAACGATTACCCCAGGGGGCACACAGACCATAAACCCTACAACCGAGGACAGCCAAAGACCCCACATACCCCCCAAGTAAAGCCACAGATACCCTACCCTTCAACCTCACCAGTCTCCAGTAACTCACCTCGGCCCAGTGACCCATCAGATGGAAGATGCTTTAAGTGTAATGAACTGGGACATATCAAGGCCAACTGTCCCAAGAACACCATGCGAGTGCAATTCATTACACCACCATCACCCCAAAGATCCCCAGGCCCGGATGCCTCTCAAATACCCTTGGAGCGAAGGGAAAATTTGAGAGTGGGCGGAAAGAAGGTTACTGCGTGGAGAGACACGGGGGCACAAGTGTCAGCTATCCACCGATCCTTCGTTGACCCCAAATTCATCAACCCAAAGGCCAAAGTTACAATTTACCCCTTCATGTCACAAGCTGTAGACTTGCCTACAGCTCAACTGCCTGTCCAGTACAAAGGCTGGTCAGGAATGTGGACTTTTGCAGTCTATGACAATTATCCTATCCCCATGCTACTGGGGGAAGACTTGGCCAACCAGGTGAGGCGGGCCAAGAGAGTGGGAATGGTTACACGTAGCCAAACCAGGCAAGCTTCCAGACCCATTCCTGTTCCTGAGCCGTCCACAGAGGCCCCGTCTGTGTTACCAGAGACCCAGACAGAGGTAGTGGACCCGGATTCCATGCCTACCACTGAAACAGCCACAGCATCTCCAGTCCCAGGCCCGGAACTGGAACAGTAACCAGCACCAGCAAGTGCAACTACATCTTCAAACTCAACGCCAGAGGGCGCCAGCGAGCCACAACTGGCAGAAGCAACAGACAGCCATACCCAAAAGGCTCAGCCAGAGCCTGAAATACCCTCAGGCGCACCAGGGGAGAGCGGTTCACCAGCAACGGAAACAACCCCATCACCTACATCGCTTCCAGAGGGACCAAGCCCAAGTCCACAGTCTGAGGAAGAACTGGTGACCCCAGCCTCAAGGGAACAGTTCCAGACTGAGCAGGAAGCAGATGACAGCCTTCAGAAAGCGTGGGGGGGCGGCACGGAGCACCCCACCGCCTCTCAGCTCTTCTAATCGATCCCGGTTTGTTATAGACCAAGGACTTTTATACAAGGAAATTCTTTCTGGTGGACACCGGGAAGAATGGCAGCCGCAAAAACAGTTGGTGGTTCCAACTAAGTACCGGGGGAAGCTCTTAAGCTTAGCCCATGATCATCCCAGTGGCCATGCTGGGGTGAACAGAACCAAGGACCGGTTGGGGAAGTCCTTCCACTGGGAGGGGATGGGCAAGGACATTGCCAAGTATGTCCGGTCTTGTGAGGTATGCCAAAGAGTGGGAAAGCCTCAAGACCAGGTCAAGGCCCCTCTCCAGCCACTCCCCATAATTGAGGTCCCATTTCAGCGAGTAGCTGTGGATATTCTGGGCCCTTTCCCAAAAAAGACGCCCAGAGGAAAGCGGTACGTACTGACTTTAGTGGACTTTGCTACCCGATGGCCGGAAGCAGTAGCTCTAGGCAACACCCGGGCTAACACTGTGTGCCTGGCCTTAACAGACATCTTTGCCAGGGTAGGTTGGCCCTCCGACATCCTTACAGATTCAGGGTCTAATTTCCTGGCAGGGACCATGGAAAAACTGTGGGAAACTCATGGGGTGAATCACTTGGTTGCCACCCCGTACCACCATCAAACCAATGGCCTGGTGGAAAGGTTCAATGGAACTTTGGGGGCCATGATACGAAAATTCATCAACGAATTCTCCAATAATTGGAACCTAGTGTTGCAGCAGTTGCTGTTTGCCTACAGGGCTGTACCACATCCCAGTTTAGGGTTTTCACCATTTGAACTTGTGTATGGTCACGAGGTTAAGGGGCCATTACAGTTGGTGAAGCAGCAATGGGAGGGGTTTACGCCTTCTCCAGGAACTAACATTCTGGACTTTGTAAGCAACCTACAAAGCACCCTCCGACACTCTTTAGCCCTTGCTAGAGAAAACCTAAAGGATGCTCAAGAAGAGCAAAAGGCCTGGTATGACAGACATGCCAGAGAACGTTCCTTCAAGGTAGAAGACCAGGTTATGGTCTTGAAGGCACAACAGGCCCATAAGATGGAAGCATCATGGGAAGGGCCCTTCACGGTCCAAGAGCGCCTGGGAGCTGTAAACTACCTCATAGCATTTCCCAATTCCTCACTAAAGCCTAAAGTGTACCATGTTAATTCTCTCAAGCCTTTCTATTCCAGAGACTTACAGGTTTGTCAGTTTACAGTCCAGGGAGATGATGCTGAGTGGCCTGACGGTGTCTACTACAACGGAAAAAAAGACGGTGGCGTGGAAGAGGTGAACCTCTCAACCACCCTGGAACGTCTGCAGCGGCAACAAATCAAGGAGCTGTGCACTAGCTTCGCCCCATTGTTCTCAGCCACCCCAGGACGGACTGAACGGGCATACCACTCCATTGATACAGGTAATGCTCACCCAATCAGAACCCCACCCTACCGAGTGTCTCCTCATGCCCAAGCTGCTATAGAACGGGAGATCCAGAACATGCTACAGATGGGTATAATCCGCCCATCTACCAGTGCATGGGCATCTCCAGTGGTTCTGGTACCCAAACCAGATGGGGAAATACGCTTTTGCGTGGACTACCGTAAGCTAAATGCTGTAACTCGTCCGGACAACTATCCAATGCCACGTACCGATGAGCTATTGGAAAAGTTGGGACGTGCCCAGTTCATCTCTACAATAGACTTAACCAAGGGGTACTGGCAAGTACCGCTAGATGAACCTGCCAAGAAGAGGTCAGCATTCGTCACCCATGCGGGGGTGTATGAATTCAATGTCCTTCCTTTCGGCCTTCGAAATGCACCCGCCACCTTCCAGAGGCTGGTAGATGGTCTACTAGCTGGACTGGGAGAATTTGCAGTTGCCTACCTCGATGATGTGGCCATTTTTTCAGACTCCTGGCCCGAACACCTACTACACCTGGAAAAGGTCTTTAAGCGCATCAGGCAGGCAGGACTAACTGTTAAGGCCAAAAAGTGTCAATAGGCCAAAACAGAGTGACTTACCTGGGGCACCAGGTGGGTCTAGGAACCATAAACCCCCTACAGGCCAAGGTGGATGCTATCCAAAAGTGGCCTGTCCCACGGTCCAAGAAGCAGGTCCAATCCTTCTTAGGCTCGGCCGGATACTACAGGCAATTTGTACCACACTACAGCCAAATCGCTGCCCCATTGACCGACCTGACCAAAAAGACCCAGCCAAATGCCGTTAGGTGGACTGATGAGTGTCAAAAGGCCTTTACCCAGCTTAAGGCGATGCTCATGTCTGACCCTGTGCTCAGGGCCCCGGACTTTGACAAGCCATTCCTAGTAACCACGGATGCATCTGAGCGTGGTATAGGAGCAGTGCTCATGCAGGAAGCAACAGATCACAACTTCCATCCTGTCGTGTTTCTCAGCAAGAAACTGTCTGAGAGGGAAAGTCACTGGTCAGTCAGTGAAAAGGAATGCTATGCCATTGTGTACGCCCTGGAAAAGCTACGCCCATACGTTTGGGGACGGCGGTTCCAACTACAAACTGACCATGCTGCACTAAAGTGGCTGCATACTGCCAAGGGGAACAACAAGAAACTTCTTCGTTGGAGTTTAGCTCTCCAAGATTTTGATTTTAAAATTCAACACATCACAGGAGCTTCTAACAAAGTAGCTGATGCACTCTCCCGTGAGAGTTTCCCAGAATTCAGTAGTTAAAAAGTGTTCTTAAAATGTAGAAGTCTGTTAGTTATATACTTAGGAGTATATGTAAAGGTGTATGTGTTGTATTAATCTGTTTATTTTCAAGTTCTAGAAGGAAATCGCTGCCAGTGAGCTTCCCCACTGTCTGCAATTTGGGGGGCGTGTCATAAACAGATAGCTAAGGGTTAATGTCTCTTTCACCTGAAGCACCTGACCAGAGGACCAATCAGGAAACCGGATTTTTTCAACTTTGGGTGGAGGGAATTGAGTGTCTGAGTCTTTTGTCTGTCTGCCTGCTTTCTCTGAGCTTTGGAGAAGTAGTTTCTACTTTCTAGTCTTCTGTTTCTAAGTGTAAGGACAAAGAGATCAGATAGTAAGTTCTATGGTTTCTTTTCTTTGGTATTTGCATGAATATAAGTGCTGGAGTGCTTTGATTTGTATTCTTTTGAATAAGGCTGTTTATTCAATATTCTTTTAAGCAATTGACCCTGTATTGTATCATCTTAATACAGAGAGACCATTTATATGTATTTTTCTTTCTTTTTATATAAAGCTTTCTTTTAAGACCTGTTGAAGTTTTCTTTACTTCAGGAAAATTGAGTCTGTACTCACCAGGGAATTGGTGGGAGGAAGAAATCGGGGAGATCTGTGTGTTGGATTTGCTAGCCTGATTTTGCATTCCCTCTGGGGAAATAGGAAAGTACTTTTTGTTTCCAGGATTGGGAACAGAGAGGGGGAATCACTCTGTTTGGATTCACAGAGCTTGTGTCTGTGTATCTCTCCAGGAGCACCTGGAGGGGGGAAGGGAAAAAGGATTATTTCCCTGTTTTGAGACTCAAGGGATTTGGGTCTTGGGGTCCCCAGGGAAGGTTTTTCAGGGGGACCAGAGTGCCCCAAAACACTCTAATTTTTTGGGTAGTGGCAGCAGGTACCAGGTCCAAGCTGGTAACTAAGCTTGGAGGTTTTCATGCTAACCCCCATATTTTGGACGCTAAGGTCCAAATCTGGGACTAAGGTTATGATACTCATGCCACAGAAAGGGCAGGTGTCTGGGACAGGGATGAATAGCACCAAGAGCACACCCATGCTCACAGCCCCATGAAGGAGCTGCCATCTGACATCCCCGGCAGGCCTCGGGACCAGAGTGGAGTATAGGCTGGCCCACCGGGACTCCTCACCCTCCAGAGGTGGTAGGAGGTCCCACCACTTTGTGGTGGGGCGGGATGCAAGGGTGAGGATGTGGAGCACGAGCGTGTATAGATGTTTCCTTGCCGTGGTCTGGAAGCAAACCAGCTGCAAGTCATGCAGCCAGCTCATGGTAAAGGGGTGGGATCGTCAAGTGGGTCCGCGGGGCAGGGGCTCAATGAAAAGGTCTGGAGGGCCTGGGGTGGAGGATGGGCGGGGCGTGCCCTATGCAGGACCCAGTTAAGGTAGGCCCGAGCAGTGAGCGAGAGCGGCCCTTGCTTCCTGAAGTAGGTGCAGGAGAGTACGAGGGCCGGAGAGCCCCATGTGCTGAGCGAGCGTCAGGGGATCCAGCCAGTCTCGCTGGTCGTAGTCCAGGAGGTCTCCAACTCTGGTGATTTCTGCCAGGACTAACCTCTGGTGCACCGAGGGGAACTCCGCCACCTGCACAGAACTGGGAGTTGTGTAGCAGGGGCTCCATGAGAAGATCCGCCCCCTCAGTGGCCACCATGGACCTGGTCGCCGGAACCAGATTCCAGGTCTGGAGGAGGTCCTGATAGAAGACCAGCAGCCCAGAAAGGTCTTGCAGAAAACCTTTCGGATGGAGATAAAGGAGCTGCCGGTTGTATCGGAGCCCTCGGAATTGGCATAGGAAGATGTGCACCAGTGTGCTCCAAGCTGGGCTACCTGCTCCATAAAGGAGCCTCTGAAGGGCCTGGAGGCAAAAGATGCCAGACATCCACCAGGGAGTGATGGTAGACAATCTCCTGGAGGACTTCTGCGGCAGCCATGCACTGCTCAGTCCCCGAGTGTTCCCACTTCTCAAGAGTGGTGTTAAAGTCCCCGCCCAGGACCAGGCACTTGTGAGGGTCCAAGGAGCCGAGGGAGGCAGATGCCTGTTGAAAAAAAGTGCAACCGCTCTGGGCCCGATGTCAGGGCATAGACATTGACGAGATTGACCACCAGCCCCTCCATGCAGACCCGGAGGTACAGCAGATGGCTCAGCACAGCCTCGGCAACCCCCAGCACCTCGGGCCATAGGTCAGGGGAGAACAGGGTGGCCACTCCAGCTGAGTTGGTAGTGAGGTGGTTAAAATAAACCCTGTCCCTTCAATCCAGCCACCAACTACCTTTCTTTGATGTCTGGATCCGTATGGGTCTCCTGCACGAAAACCACAGAGTACCTGCCCTCCCGAAGGAAGAAGAGCACCTGGCATCTGTGGAGACCAATCCTACAGCCCTGGGTGTTTAGTATTATAAAGATGATGGGTGCCATGGGGAGGGCTGGGGGAGATCCTCACCAGCAGGGACGCTCGCGGCCCGCATTGGGCCATGCAGCAAACCGTGACCCACCCCGTAGATGAGCAAAAGTCACTGAAATTGCAGGCCTGCTGGTAGGCCAAAGCAGACAGCCTCCTGGTCCCTTTACTCTCCTCCAAAACAGCCCTCAGAGCCTGGAGGATTTGATAGAAGTCCCCCCAGAGCTGGAGAGCAAACTGCACCTTGTTCCGGAAACCAGGGGCGTCCTGGAGAAACTCTCACAGCTCCTCTCGCAGCTTATCGAGGGGTGGGGTCAATGGCCTTTGGCTGTCCTCTGGTGGGGCCCCTGTTGAAGCCCCATGGCCTATCAAGATGGGCAGGCAGGGGGAAGACCCCTGGCACAACACTAAGTGTTCCAGCACCGTGCAGCCCACCTCAGACCCTGGCTCAGAAGGGGGCAGTGGAGGGAAAACAGCAGCCCCTAGGGGGTCAGAACAGGGGAACACGAAGGCCGCTCCCTGGGAGTCGTCCACCGGGAAGGGGAATGAGACAACCCCAGGGGTGGCGGCAGCATGGGAGGTGAAAGGGAAGGACATGAGATCGGCATCAGGGGTGATGGCGGGACAAGGATCAGGAGTAGGGTCAGGGAGAGGCGCAGTCAGAATCAGGGGCCCCAGCAGATGAGCCACTGGGGGGTGGCATCTCTCGGCTAGGCTCAGAGGTAGGGGGAGCGGGCCCTCGATGATGCCGGGCTCATGCTCTCTGGTGGGTGATGCAGCCACAGAATCAATGGGTGGAGAATCAGCAGTGGAGCCCTCACCCAGGAAGGAGATCAGCTGCCCCGCTTCAGCCAGGGTGCCCCATGGTAACTCAGGGCCTGTTCTGGCAGGAACTAGACAAAATGTTTGAATTGTGTATTGATGCATCAAACAAGTCTAGGAATGGTACTGATGCAAACAAGGGTGTGACCTGGTGGTCTACTTACCGCAGGTATGGCGCCTCCTCCTGGCTGTTCTGGGGAACAGCTCAGCAGGTCAACACCCCTCCCAATCCCTCACACCATCCCTCCACCTCTGTTTCTTTGTCTGCAGCCCCTTTCTTACTCCAGGAGCTTCTGTGGCCTCTTCATGACTCAGCCCTCCGGCTAGGTCACTGTCGTGATTTCCCCTTCTGTTGGGGGGCTCTTCTCCCAGGCAGGTTCAGGAAGCCTTCCTATGCACAGCCCTGATGGTGCCACTTCCCTAGTGGCTGGTTGGGGAACCCAGGCCAACCCTGTATTCTGGGTTCTGGCTCAGGGACACTCTAGTTAGCAGTCAATGGCTGTTACACCCTGTACCTTCCTGCATTTCTCTGAGCCCTTTCCTAACCTTCTGGCTCTCCCTTCCTTCTCTGGGTCTGCCAGCTTCACCGCTCCCTCCTCCCAGGGAGCAACTGTAGCCTGCACATCTCTGCAGTCTCCAAGCACTCCTCCCAGGGAGTGACTGCAGCCCTTCTCAGCAGCCTCTTCTATTGCCAGCTTCCTGGCTTCTATAGGCCTCACCTGTCCTTGCACAGGTGAGCGTCTAATTAGAGTTTTCCTAAAGCCTAGGCTTTAGGAAAGCTTTAGGCCTTCAGCCTAATAGATTAATTGGCCACCTGGCCTCCATTGACCCCTTCAGGGCAAGTGCAGGGTCAATACCCCATCTCAAAGGCAAAGTAACAAAAAGCATCCCCTTGCTTTCTTAAGTAAAAAACTGACACCCTCTGAACAGAATTGATCTGTTATAGAAAAAGAAAGTGATGCAATTTCCAGGGCTGTCAAACACTTAAAGACTTCTCTATTTAACAGAAAATGTTGGCTCCCAACAGACCATTCTCCATCAGTATGGCTACATCGAACAAAAAGGGACCAACTCCAAACTACCACACTGGAGCATCACTCTCCAAGAACATGACATGGGAATTGTATATCTTAAAAGTAGAGAAAATCCAGTGGCAGATGCACTGTCCAGACAAGATGGTTATAACCCAGTGCCTATGAATCAGCCAGTGTTTGACTCTCCTGCATCAGTGTGTTACAGAAGAGAGGTGGGTTATATTGATTTCAAGAGCCAAAGGAGCTGAAGGTGTTATAAACTCTCTCGCTGTCCAACATTAAACCAGTGTTACAAAAAATCAGGGTTCTTTCTACAGAGACCCTGATTTACTCTGTATCTTGGCAAATACCCAAATATTCATTCTAAAGTTGAAAGTTTATTGAACAGAACACAAGAAAGAACAAGAAATCAAAACAAGCAAAACTAAAATTGAGTATCAGTAATTATGCAAAACAAACAAACAATACCTACTTCAGTCTCTCCCTTTTTGAAGGAAAAATATCAGTGTCTCTTATTTTCACCAACAACCTTTCTTCGATGAAAAGGCAAGGGTTAATTTTACTCTCAGTCCTGGTGCTTGAAGGACATTCATTTATCCTGTTTTTAACACACAGACAGACACAAGCTGGAGGAGAGACAGGAGGCTGGTATTCTTGGAGCACATGGCAGCTGGTCTGTCAGAGTGGATGCTTTAGGCCGGCAGGTTGGCCACAGCACCTGTTGCTCTGGACCCTGGTTCACTTTCTGGTCAGGAACGTCATCTGGTTGGCTCCTTTCTCAGATGGGGCAGGGCTGGATGGGCCATCTCATCTCACTGTGGGATGTGTGCAGTACAGTTCATTTCAGTATCTGGTGAAAAGCCAAAGGAGTGAGAGGGAGGATAGGAGGAAGATTAGTTAGGTGGAAAATAACATGAAAAGGGAAGGGAGACAGAACAGGATCTTATGTGCCTCTGGAGCCACTGTGGTGCTGACAATCAGGCATCCCCGCTGCTGGGCTGAGGATTGGATGACATGATGATATGATGACTTTCAGGACTCGCAGGTGAAGAACTGTGTTAAACTTGTCCTTAAACAAGTGCAAGGCTCGATGGCTTTCCTCTCGGAAAGAAAATCCTTTGGTCCATCTCAACACAGTCCGTGAGCCATAACAACAGTCCTTTTTGTTTGGACCATTCAGTCTCTAGTTTTCTTGCACCTGCTCATAACATTCTTTTTTGGGCCTAGGGTCCCAGATAGCCTTGATCCTGCCCTGAAAGTGGCCCTTTCTCCCTTTCTCTCGCTCCGTCTTTTCCTCTTTTTGTCTGGATTTATCTCATTGTGAAGAATTCCCACACAGATGAATAGAAATAAACCAGTTCTCAGAGTCAGTGAGTATCACAAGCAGCTGCCCATTCCAGCACTCAGGATCTGGCACTAACATGTAGCCATTTCATTTTTATTTTTTCTTTCAAACATTTCTATCATTTAAGAAAAGAAACTATAGCTAAATGATGGCTTGGGTTACAGATGATAAATTTGGAGATTATAATGCAGTACTCATTTTTCTGAACAGATACAGAAGGAGGGGATTATAAAAAATGTTTAAATTGACTGGAATAAATTATTAACCTTTATTAGTTTATTAGTTTAATTACATTAACTCATAAAAAGTTCTATTTCAGCAATAGGAAAAATCATATGAAATAGCATAGAGCACCCACTTATTTATATATAAATCACATTTCAATATGGATGAAAACCTTCAAAGACAAAAAAACCTACACACTCTCCTCCCTAAAAATATTTATTCCAAAATGCAACTACATATAAAATTGTAACCATGTGGCTATGCCATTTTTATAAGGAAATGTCTCTTATTACCTATTTAGGGTTCATTAGTAGGTATGAGCACTTTGGAATTCAAACAAACAACCAATAGCTGGAAGGATGATGGCTGAGTGTTTAGATTTACTCATCCAGTGGATTATAAATTGATCCAAATTGTTAAGTCTATTGTCATTTTATTTAAAAGGGGAACAGTCAAGTTTAGGTAAATCTTTCATGTCCAGAGTAAGAGCTCGTCTGAGCTATATCAGACCTATGATTTCAACTGGAAAAGGACAGCTTTCTTTTTCCATTCCTTTTCCTTGCCTGGTTTTGCAAAAATCACGTTGTATGATTTGCTGGGTGAAATCCTGGCTCCAGTGAAGTCAGAGTTTTGCCATTGATGGCAATGGAGCCCTGGATTTCACCCATTAAATCTGACTTGAGATGATATTCTTCAGTCGTAGCACTCCTTTATCGAACAGTATTTGTGTGATCAGACAGGGGAACTAATCCATCACTTTCATATAGGGACAGTAGGTGGGAAGCATTCCCAGTCCAAATAGCTTTGAAGCTGGCATTTATGCAAATAGTTTGGGGAAAATGATCAATAGTAAAATTGAATGTGGAGAAAGAGAAAAGCTTTAATTACTTAAATGTTAATGCTGTTTACTACAGTAGTGCCTAAGGGGAGAGTTGGAGCAAAGAACCAATCAGCACAGAGCGTTGTTGGGTGCCTCTCTGTAATTCAAAACAGGAAGAGACGCTGCCATTAGTTACAATAGCGACACAAGGAGAAGCTTATAAGGAATGTATCCAACTTTGAAAATCATCTCAGATTTTGTAGTGGGAAGAATATCATCAAGATAATTGCACTCAGTTCAATCGATAAAATATCGAGTGATAAAATATGTCTGATTTTTAGGAATAAGTTTCAAAGGGGAAGGTGGACCCAGCAAGGAATCCAAACTGGAATGTATTTCCAGAAGTTCCTGAAAACCTTGTGGGATGTTGAGAAGGGATGTTGTATTCCCTTCAAAAATAAAAGTGACCCAGGCAAGGTACTGACAAGTGAATGCTTTTTCTTTTTGGCATTTTTTTTTAAGAAAGTGGGTCACAAAATGACTCCGGGCTCACAGTAGACAAAAAAGATGCATCTAACCAGACTACTAATAGCTAAGGAAACCTGGAGAGAGAGAGAGAGGAAAAGTGGAAGTAGACACCAGATTGGTGTCCTGGCTCTATTACACTAGACCCCTTACACTGGTTAAAGAGAAACAGGAAAGAGAAGCCATTTGCCTTAACTATGCCTGTATAGTTAATCACCAGAGCTGGGAACTTGCTAATGTATCTGATAGTTTAAAAGACATTTCAGCTACAAACATTAGGAATTTGTTTCATCCTCTGAGAGCTTTTGAGACACCTGTCTCTTGCTTTCTGTGCAGGTGCATTGGAACCTTTGTTATTGTTAGTTGAACTAATCAGCTTTTGGATTGAGACACAGCATTGGGCAACTCCTGTTATGTCATTCAAAAATCTCTTCAACATGTAGGATGCGGTTCCAGACTCTCATCCAGCTGCTGTGGAACCAAACACGGTAGACGATCCAGAAGACTGACAGCTGTCAGTGTGCCATGTAGACACAATACGAAGTCTTGCTTTTTCATTGGCCATTGGGAACTTTTTTACAACAGACTTCAGCTCAGCAACAGAGCTATGAGCCTTCCTAGCCAGTGAAGTGAGCCATTGTCCAAGCCAAAGTCCTGGCTCTAACACTGCAATTGTATCACAGAGATGGCTGGACCAGAAGCTGAGGCGAGATCTGGGCAGGAGTAAGGGCATCAGCACATGACACAGGGGCTAGATTTATCTATTTCCTTCTCCAGTGTTTCCTGTAGGAGGGGGAAATCATATTTGTCTGGGTCCCAGTGACTGATAAGGAAAATCTGGGGGAAAGTCTCCCCTTCTCCCTTCATCCGTTTTATGCAGTCATCCCTGATCTCCTGTAGGATTCTCTGCTCACTGTAGGATTTGCGGCACATAGCAAGAAACAGATCCTCATCCACTTTGGAGCGCACATAGTAATACTTCTTTCCCATCCTCCGAATCTCATTGGCGAGGATTTGGTGGCAGGATCTGAAGCGTTTTGAGAGCATGATGATGAATAAGTCATAGCGGCTGAAATTTACCAACTTCATATATGTATGTAAGGGAAGCCAAGCAAACCATGGTAGGTCCCATATTGTTACATTTGGGTGTTTAGGATGTTGATAAGGTGTTGGCTCCCTTCCTGCTTCACACACCTCAGTTTCAGCAGCACCTTCATCATAATCATTGAGCCCCCGGAAGGCATTTACAAAGCTCAATCTTCCTGAACCCGGCTCACCCATGACGGCAACATGAAGCATGGTGATTTTTAATGATTTTATGTTCTGAAGTTTAACTATCACATCTGTGAAAATTCCTGCTGCAATAGTGTCCTGCAATTCTTTAATCTCCTTTTTGGAGAGTCCAGCAAATGTTCTATTGTTTGAAATTGCATTTTCAGCAGCCTTGGTAGCTCTTGGAACTGGCTCAGTGTGTCTTACATGCAAACCTTAGAAAAGGAAAAGAAATATATCTATGACTATGCAACACGAAAACAACCTGTTCACATGGGAATCTGCAGCTTATTGAGGGGGAAAGGGTACTTTCAACATCATCACTTTAAGTTGAGCAAAGTTTTAATGGAGTTTAATAAAAGTTAACATCTAGAAAAATGAACACCCAGTTTCCTTATGATTCCTTATTAACAGAAGCCACTAGGTCTTTGGCCAAGATTCTCAAAAGTCCCTAGTCATTGTGGGTCCCCAACTTCACAGACAGTAAGGCGGGCCATTTATCAGAGGGTGAGCGCTCAGCACTTCATGAAAATCAGGTCGCTTCAAGCTGGCACCTAAAATGGAAGGTACTTAACGCTCTTTTGAAAATCTCGGTCTTTGACACTAGTTATTGGACAAAGTTAATGAAAAGGGTGAGAAAAAAACTCAAAGCTAAAGTTCAGTTCGGAAGATCTCCCGTAGTGCATTGTATTTTCAGAACATTCACAGACGCGTTGCATTTCTCATCACCAGCATAACCAGCTAATCAGCCCTTCAGAGGGGGGCGGGGGGAGAATCTGGATGTGTGTGTCCAGACAGCCTCTCCCCTTCAACCCTTTTCCTGTGTCCCCTCCTCCCACTCAGAATTCTCTTCCAGTGATTTATGGCATTTCCCTGAAAGGCCAGGGGAAAATGGGCAGAGGGAGAAGGTGAAAGGAGTTAGAGGAGATAAAAGGGGAGGGAGAATTTTGTTCGGAGCTGGTGAAAATCTCTGATGGCCAGTGAACAAACTACCACTTATTTTAGTCCCACTTTAAACTTTCATCTTTCCAGAATGAAGAAATGTCCTCCCACAGGTGTGTGTCCCCTGGCAGGTTTTATCTCACACTCACTCACTCTTCTGAAAGAAAGGATTGTCTTGAGAATAACCCACCGGGCTGTGACAGAGTTCTGGGTACAATTCCAAGCTCTGCCACAGACGGCCTGTGTGACACTGGGCAAGTCACTTAGGCACGAATCCACAAAGGGACTTAGACCTTGTGACACTAAATGTTGCGGTGCCTAACGTTTAGACACCTAGAAAATCACTTGGATCCACAAAGCCTGAGCTAGGCATCTAGATTCCCTGTACAATGCAGGGGGAGAGAACGGCACCTAAGAATGAGATCCACAAAAACCTGTATGCTAGGCAGGGAGCCACCTGAGCTAGCCAATGGGAGATCCCAACAAAAAGGTTTTTTGCTATGCCCCGCCCCTCTCATGGAGATGGGCACCACACTCTACGCTGCAGGGAGACACTTATATCTACTAACAATTCACAGCTGGGAACCGCTCTCCTGGAGTCAGTCCACTTAGACACCTACGTAGTTTCTTGTGAGTCTGAATTCACCGAGGCAGTGAGAGAACCAGGGTCCAGTCCCCCTACTCCAATGACTCTTTAATTATTTATCCAAAGATGAATCCCTTTGTGACAAAGTCGGGTTTTATTCATCTTGTCACATTGCATGTGAGTCTTACTATCCTGTTCTAATATTGTGTGTACTTCACTTTCCCTGGGTACTGCACCAATGCCTACGTGGTGGGGATAAGGGTGTGTAAATTTTGCTGAGGCCTGTGACATTACAGTCTATATGATTTTATAAAAATATGCTAATGGGTGAATATAATGTAACTGGAATATGCTTCATGCAAAAGGTCTCTTGTAAGGTATCATTACAAAGCTTATAATCTACTGAGTGTGATCATCCTGTTTGTTTAAATATACCACTCTTGTATATGGGACTAGGAATATGAAATATAACTCTGAGGTCCTGTTGTAATTATGCAAAGTGTGGGCCATTAATGGTGGTTTGGAATCTTGATGGCTCCCATCAACCAGGACAATTGACTGTGGATGGCTCTATTTGCAGGCAGCCTTCCTGTGAGTCAGGCTGGGAGGAATGAAGGCTTGGGGTCTTACAGTGGCATGTGATCATGTCACCTGAACTGGAATCCATCTTTAACCTGGTGCGTTTCCATTGCGAAGGGGGGGTGGGAACCCAGAAGGACAAAGGATTCCAGCCTTACGCAAAAGATATATAAAAGGGGTGGAACAGAACAAAGGGAGAGGAGCCATCATGAAGAATCCCCTAGCTACCGCCTGAGCTGGAACAAGAGCTGTAGGGGAAAGAATTGCTCCCAGGCCTGGAAGGTGTCCAGTCTGAGGAAAAAAAGTACTGAAGCATCTCTGAGGATGAGATTATCTGTATTCAGTTTGATTAGATATAGATTTGCGCATTTTCATTTTATTTTGCTTGGTGACTTACTTTGTTCTGTCTGTTACTACTTGGAACCAATTAAATCCTACTTTCTGTATTTAATAAAATCAATTTTTACTTATTAATTAACTCAGAGGATGTATTAATACCTGGGGGAGCGAACTGCCGTGCAAATCTCTCTCTCTCAGTGTTATAGAGGGCAAACATTTTATGAGTTTACCCTGTAAAAGCTTTATACAGGGTAAACCGGATTTATTTGGGTTTAGACCCCATTGGGATTTGGGCATCTGAGTGTTAAAAACAGGAACACTTCTGTGAGCTGCTTTCAGTTAAGTCTGCAGCTTTGGGGCACATAATTCAGACCCTGGGTCAGTGCTGGAGCAGATGGGCTTGTCTGGCTCAGCAAGACGGGAGGCTGGAGTCCTGAGCTGGCAGGCAAGGCAGGAGTAGAAGTAGTCTGGGCACATCAGATGGCAGATCCCAGAAGGTTTCTGTGATCCAACCCTTCACAAGGCCCTCAGGGCAGGTGAGGCTGCCCAGCTGTCTGCACGTAGGTGAGGGCCAACCCCCTTCGTAACCTGAGATCCAGGAGGGGGATGCGCCCATGTGACACCTTTTGCCCAAGGAGCAGGACAAAGACCAGAGAAGGAGCAACGGGCGTGTTGGAGGCCAGGCAGGGGGATCCAGGGCAGTCTGCTGGAGAGGGCTGTAAGAGGGGGAGTCCAGGCCATCTGGCCCGGGATCCCCCCAAGATGGACTCTGCTGAAAGTCACTGACTTCTGTGCTAACAAGTTCTGTTCTATGCTGTGTTCCTGCTGACCAGTAAACCCTTCTGCTTTGCAATGCTGGCTGAGGGGCACTGCTGACTGTGGAGTTGGGGTGCGGGGCTCTCTGGCTCCCCAAAAAGGAGCAGTGTGCGGTGTGAACAGGGAAGTTGAATGCTCCGAGGTCAGACCAGGAAGGCCAAAGCCGAGCAGACTCCTTGCACTGGACAACCCTGAGGGGAGTTATCCGGAGTCCTGGCTGGCTTCATACAGAGCAGTTCCAGAGCATTGGGCCTGTGACTCCGTCACACCCTTCAGCAGGAGAGTTTGAGAGACCCACCCACACACCCATCAGAACATCCCATAGCTCAGTGGTTCACGCTCTCTCCTGAGTAAAGTGTGGGAGACCCCAGTTCGAATCCCTGCTCCCAGCCTCAAGCAGAAGGGGGAATTGAATCCGAGTGAGTGCTCTAGCCACTGTGCTAAAAATCACATGTGAGCATCACCACCTCCTCCTTCAGCTGGAATTGGAATGGGACCCAATCTGGTTGTCCTGCTCAGAGCACGCCTCGCAGGTTGGGCCCTTCAAGGAAAGGCAGGAGTTTATACACTGGTTTGTGGCTCATGCTGGGGCATAGGCAGAGTGAGGGCACATGTCCAGGAACAGAAACTCAGGTGTGTAGGAAAGATTTACCCTGATAATTTAGACACCTACAGGTTTCAGCAGTAGCCAAGCAGAGGTTTAGTGGGTTGCTGTGGTGCCTAAATCTGGGGTTTAGGCACCTAAGTGTCTTTGTAGATCTGAACCTTAATTTCTCTGGGGCTCAATTCTCCATCTGTAAAATGGGGATAATAATACTCCTTCTCTCCCACCCTATGTCTGTCCTGTTTATGTAGGTTGTAAACTCTTCAGAACATGGACTGTCTGTTGCTATGTCCGTGTACTGTGCCTAGCACCATGGAGCCCCAAGACTGACTGAGTCATGAAGACACCACTGCAATGCAAATAATAAACCACCATAAAAACAGGTTGATTCTGAAGTTACTTCTACACTCCGCAACTGAGCTCTCAGTCTCTTTCCAATGAGAAGTGTAGTTTTACCTGAACCAGCTGCCTCCAGGTCCTATACCTGAAGGAAGAATATGGAAACATATTTAAGTGTTTACCTTCCTTTAGTGTTGAAATCAGAGTCTCCTCACTTGGGTCACTCACAGCCCCATCCGCACACACAGCCGACACTCGGAATCTGTAGGGTGTCTCAGGCCTCAGCCCATCAATAGTACAAGATTCAGTTCTGTCTCCTGTCCTTCGTTCCAGCCATTTGCCTTTCCCCTCCTGACTCATATCTCCTGCCTTCTCTTTATATTCCATCTTATACTCCCTTATATTGACTCCATCTCCTGTGACACTTGGACTCTCCCAGCTGAGGGAAATGGCAGATGAATCTACAGTATCTGTTACAGGCTTCTCAGGAGGGCTGGTCGGGGGAGGAGTCTTCACAGGATCACTCATGTCGCTGCTCTCACTGAGCCCTGGTTTGCTCACTGCAGCGTATCGGAACTGGTACTCGGTGTTTGCACGTAGCCCTGTTACTGCGAATGTCTCTTGTGTGTTATTTACAGTCACAGCCGTCCAGTTCTCCTGCCCTACAATTCTGTACTCTGCACGATAGCCGGATATCGCAGCCCTGCCATAGGCTGCTGGGTTAAACGTGAGCTGCACACAGTCATGTCTGATGCCATCACACAGTAAAGGGAAAGGTTTTGATGGAAACTCAAAGTTGGTACTGACCAACTTCATACAGGTAAATGGAAGCTCCTGGATTGTCCTTGTCTGGAACAGAGGCCACAATGAACCGAGTTTTCCCATTAGATTTATTGACACGAGCAAAGTCAGAGAAGGACTTTACGGCTTGTCGTGCTTTTCTTCTTATCTCTTCGTCCTCAAACCACTGTTTGGATTTTGGTGTCTCACAGGCAGAACTGGCTAATGCTGGAACATGAATGTTCTTCATAAATTGTCTCCGGAGCCAAAGGTTCAATTCTGATAAATAGGATTCCTCATTGTGCAATGAAGTGAGTGCCAGACAGACAACACAATTATGCCTGTCGCTGAGAACTATACGTTGTAGCTCACTCGTGGAGGATACGACTTCGACCTCCTCTAGCTCAGCCAGGTAGGAATTGACAAAATCCATTTCTTCCTGTTTCTTATCTAGAAATTCATTGAGTCTCTGGGTACTATATGGCGATTGCTCCTTGTTGATTAAAATCTCCACCAGGGCCCCCTCCTCTGCTCCGCCTCCACGGATAGAGGGCAGGGTTCTAGCTAGCTCTTTTTGGAAGGTCTGTCTGTGTTGTTTACACAGATCTCTGAATTGCTGGAGTTTCTTCTGGATCTCAGGGAAGGTTGTAGCCGTTCTGTCCTTCACCATGTCGTTGCATCAGACGTCACACTCGGTCAGGTGCTCCATGGCACTTTGAGCATCATAAACCAGCACCGAGCTGATCTCATGCACTAGCTGAGCAGCTCTGGAATCCAGCTTGCTCAGTGGGTACAGCCAGACTCGCACTGGTACAGCGTTTTCACCAGAGACTCCAAGCCGCTTAGGGAGAGTGGAGTAAACTCCCATGGCATCTTGGTAAGTAACCGGATTGTTCTCCAGAGCAAAATCTCCATAAAATTTGCAACTGAAATTTTCAGCTTTTTCTTCTGCCTTGTTCCCCTTTTCCCCAGACACCTCTGCTCCGCCAGAAACCTTTGGGATCTTTTCTATCATCAGTTTCATTTCCCCCTCTATCTCTCGCATACTCTCTGATGAAGAAACTTCCCAATCAAACACAAAGAAAGCCTGTGCCCCGTACAGCACAGCCGTGACCACATGGGTGGCCGTGCCTTGGTCAAACACAGCAGAATAAGAGACGTTCTCGGTACCCAACTGGCTCATAGTCAGGTGCTCAAACCTGCTTGTCACTGAGTAGTGGAGAGCAACTCGAGCCTGATTTTTTGATTTCTTGGTATCATTTAAAAATGCTGCAGATCCACCTACTGCCACCATCCCCCCCAGGAGACTGGCCTTCAGGGATCCAGACAGACTGAGGGCTGAGGCCTTATCTTCAGTGGAATCAGACACAATGATCTGGAATTCAGTATTGTGCTTTGGCATTGTCTCCACATCTTTCTTAAGAGCATCAATGCCCCATAAAGTGATACTTGGAAATTCCACACAAGCACATAGTCAGTCATCAACGCAGAGGATAAGAAATTGTTGCAATTTCATTTAATAAAGTTGCCTCCTATTAAAGAGAGACATGAGCAAAAGAACACAGCACTGAGGGCTCAAATCAATGTGCCCTGTCATCTGATCCTCCACTTCAATCTCCATCTATCCATATGGCTCTCTGTATAATAACGTGCTAGCTTCACTGTTACCTCATTGTCTCCTCCTCCATTCCCGTTTATCTCACTTCATCACAAGCTAGACTTTAAGCTCTTTGGGGCAGAA
Organism: Gopherus flavomarginatus; assembly: GCF_025201925.1. Lineage (NCBI taxonomy): Eukaryota > Metazoa > Chordata > Testudines > Testudinidae > Gopherus > Gopherus flavomarginatus. Next base: position 2,230,558 of record NC_066618.1, on the reverse strand, counting down.
GTTGCCATTTTGTACTGTGCATACAGACACTGACTAGTAATGAGACCATGATTCTGGATTGATGCCCACGGAGGTTACTGCCACACAAACAGTAATAATTAAGGCACTGATCACTATGGTCTCCATGTGCAAGTATAATATCATATCAGGATTAGCAAGAGATTTGCAGTGCCAGGTTCGCCACCACACCAGTTTGCAGAATAAGAACATAAAAACGGCTGTATTGGGTCAGACCAAAGGTCCATCTAACCCAGTATCCTGGCTTCCGACAGTGGCCAGTGCCAGGTGCCCCAGAAGGAATAAACAGAACAAGGAATCATTGAGTGATCCACTCCCTGTTGCTCATTCCCAGCTTCTGGCAAACAGAGGCTAGGGACACCATCCCTGCCCAGCCTGGCTAATAGCCATTGATGAACCTATCCTCCATGAACTTATCTAGTTCTTTTTTGAACTCTGTTATAGTCTTGGCCTTCACAACATCCTCTGGCAAGGAGTTCCACAGGTTGACTGTGTGTTGTGTGAAAAAATACTTCCTTTTCTTTGTCTTGAAGGTGAAAATAACACTTCCTTATTTACTTTCTCCCCACAAATCATGATTTTATAGACTTCAATCATATCCGCTCTTAGCCGTCTCTTTTCCAAGCTGAAAAGTCCCAGTCTTATTAATCTCTCCTCATATGAAAGCAATTCCATACCCCTAATCATTTTTGTTGCCCTTTTCTGAACCTTTTTCAAGTCCAATATATCTTTTTGAGATGGGGTGACCACATCTGCATGCAGTATTCAAGATGTGGGTGTACAATGGATTTATATAGAGGCAATATGTAATTTTCTGTCTTATTATCTATCCCTTTCTTAATAATTTCCAACATTCTGTTCACTTTTTTGACTGCCACTGCACATTGAGTGGATATTTTCTGAGAACTATCCACAATGACTTCACGATCTTTTTCTTGAGTGGTAACAGCTAATTTAGACCCCATCATTTTATACGTATAGTTGAGATTATGTTTTCCAATGTGCATTACTTTACAATTATCAGTACTGAATTTCATCTGCCATTTTGTTGCCCAGTCACCCAGTTTTGTGAGATCCTTTTGTAACTCTCGCAGTCTGATTTGGGCTTAACTATCTTGAATAGTTTTGTATCATCTGCAAATTTTTCCACCTCACCATTTACTGCTTTTTCCATATCATTTATGAATATTTTGAACAGCACTGGTCCCTGCGGGACACCACTATTTACCTCGCTCCATTCTGAAAACTGACCATTTATTCCCACCCTTTGTTTCCTATCTTTTAATCAGTTACCAATCCATGAGAGAACTTTCCCTCTTATCCCATGACAGCTTACTTTGCTTAAGAGCCTTTGGTGAGGGACCTTGTCAAAGACTTTTTGAAAATCTAAGCGCACTATAAACACTGGATCACTTAGATGACATGCTTGGTGACCCGCTCAAAGAATTCTAGTAGATTGGTGAGGCATGATTTCCCTTTAAAAAAACCATGTTGACTCTTCCCCAACAAATCATGTTCATCTATGTGTCTGATAATTCTGTTCTTTACTATAGTTTCAATCAATTTGCCCAGTACTGAAGTCAGGCTTCCAAGCCTGTATTTGCTGGGGTCACCTCTGGAGTCTTTTTTTAAAAATGGCATCACATTAGCTACCCTCCAGTCATTTGGTACAGAAGCTGATTTAAATGATAGGTTGCATACCACTGTTAGTAGTTCTACAATTTCACATTTGAGTTCCTTCAGAACTCTTGGGTGAATCCCATCTGGTCCTGGTGACTTACTGCTGTTTAGTTTATCAATTTGTTCCAAAACGTCCTCTAATGACACCTCAATCTGGGACAGTTCCTTAGATCTGTCACCTAAAAAGAATGGCTCAGGTTTGGGAATCTCCCTCACATCCTCAGCCATGAAGACTAATGCAAAAAATTCATTTAGTTTCTCTGTAATAGCCTTATCGTCCTTGAGTGCTCCCTTGGCACCTCGATCGTCCAGTGGCCCCACTGCTTGTTTAGCAGGCTTCCTGCTTCTGATATATATATATAAATAAAGTTGCTGTTACTTTTTGAGGCTTTGGCTAGCTGATCTTCAAATTATTTTTTGGCCTTTCTAATAATATTTTTATACTTCACTTGCCAGAGTTTATGCTCCTTTCAGTTTTCCTCACTAGGATTTATCTTCCACTTTTTAAAGGATGCCTTTTTGCCTCTAACCGCTTCTTTTCTTTGTTGTTTAGCCACAATGGCTCTTCTTTGGTTCTCTTACTATGTTTTTTAATTTGGGGTATACATTTAAATTGAGCCTCTATTACAGCGTTTTAAAAAGTTTCCACGCAGCTTGCAGGGATTTCACTTTTGATGCTGTACCTTTTAATTTCTGTTTAACTAACCTCATTTTTGTGTAGTTCCCCTGTGATAAATGAAAGGGGTGGGGGGAAGCTCCTTTTTATGGACCCAGCCAGCCAGTAGCTATAAAATCCCTCTTAGTAGCTGTTCTCTACATGCTTTACTGTATTTACTTGCTGGCTCTATTTTAAAGAATCCTTATTGAGGTTGCAGGAACAAACCATCCCGATGTGGAGAAAGAACAGTAAATATGGCAGGCAACCAGCTTGGCTTAACAGTGAAATCCTTGCTGATCTTAAACACAAAAGAGGAGCTTCCAAGAAGTGGAAGATTGGACAAATGACCAGGGAGGAGTATAAAAATATTGCTCAGGCTGCAGGAGTGAAATCAGGAAGGCCAAATCACACTTGGAGTTGCAGCTAGCAAGAGATGTTAAAAGTAACAAGAAGGGTTTCTTCAGGTATGGGGCGTCCAGACTACCCACCATATCGGCGGGTAGCGATCGATTTTTCGGGGATCAATATAGCACGTCTAGATGAGACTCTCGTTGACTCCAGAACTCCACCGGAGCCAGCGGTGGTAGCGGAGTCGACAGGTGGAGCCACAGACGTTGATCCCGAGCTGTGAGGACCTGAGGTAAATCGATCTAAGATACTTCAACTTCAGCTACGCTATTCATGTAGCTGAAGTTGCGTATCTTAGATCAATACCCCCCCTAGTGTAGATCAGCCCTACATTAGCAACAAGAAGAAGGTCAGGGAAAGTGTGGGCCCCTTGCTGAATGAGGGAGGCAACCTAGTGACACAGGATGTGGAAGAAGCTAATGTTCCCAATGATTTTTTTGCCTCTGTTTTCACAAACAAGGTCAGCTCCCAGACTGCTGCACTGGGCATCACAGCATGGGGAGGAGATGACCAGCCCTCTGGAGAAAGAAGTGGTTCAGGCAGGGCCGGCGCAAGGATATTTTGCGCCCTAGGTGAAACTTCCACCTTGCGCCCTCTGCCCCCACCCCTCCCCCCAGAGCATTGCTTATTATAAACTTTCAAAAATGAATACTGCATAATGTGGCATTGTTCATTAGAATTAATACATATTTGGCTTGAAAATTTATTAATTTCATTATTTAGCCTACATATTTAATGAAAATAATTGAATAACCTGACAGGGTGTGGGGTTGGCTGGCTCTGGGCAGGGCAGGGGATGCGAAGCTGGTTGGAGAAGGAGTGTGGGGTTGGCTGGAGACAGGGGGTGCGGGACTGGCTGCGTGCAGGGCAGGGGGTGTGGGGCTGGCTGCAGGCAGGGCAGGGGCTGCAGCAGGGGCTGGATGGAGACAGGTGGTGTGGGGCTGGCTATGGACAGGGCAAGGAGCACAGCAGGGGCTGGCTGCATGCAGGGCAGGGAGTGAGGGGCTGGCTGTGGGCAGGGCAGGGGGTGTGGGGTGGCTGGAGACAGGAGGTGCGGGGCTGGCTGTGGGCAGGGCAGGAGGTGTGGGGCTGGCTGCAGGCAGGGCAGGGGGTGCAGCAGGGGCTGGCTGTGGGTAGGGCAGGGGGTGCGGGGCTGGTTGAGGCAGGGAAGGGGGTGCGGGGCTGGCTGCGGGCAGGGGGTGAGGGGCTGGCTGGATACAAGGGTATGGGGCTGGCTAGAGACAGGGCAGGGGGTGTGAGGCTGGCTGTGGGCAGGGCAGGGGGTTCAGCAGGGGTGGCTGCGGGTAGGGCAGGGGGTGAGTGGCTGGCTGGAGGCAGGGGAAGGGGTGAGGGGCTGACTGGAGGCAGGGCAGGGGGTAAGGGGCTGGCTGGAGGCAGGGGAAGGGGTGTTGGGCTGGCTGGAGGCAGGGCAGGGGATGAGGGGTTGGCTGCAGTCAGGACAGGGGGTTCAGCTGCCATGGATGGAGCTGGAGCATAGAGAGCAGCTGCAGAAGGAAGAGCTGTTGGACAGAAGCTTCTGTGAGGAACCAGCTCTGTCCCATGGAGAGGTACCACTGTGGGTTCTGCATTTTAAATAGCAGTGGGGACACCCCTGCAGCCCCTTGCCCTCTCAGCCTCCTGGGCACTGGCTCTCTGCGGCTCAGCCCTGCTCCTCTTGCCCCCAGTCCCTCATTAGGCCTGGGTGCACGGAAAGCATGCAGCATATCTTTGTACTGTGTTAATGACTCTTGAACTGGTGGGGGCTATGTCTAATTGCTGCCACTATCTCTTTCTTTGCTGGGCAATTAGATGACAATTAACTTGGAATAGCCCAGGGGGGTCAGAGTAGAGAAGGAGGGAGGAGAGACCTTTAGGTTTCAGTTCTGTGCAAAGCCGGTTAACTTTTCTTTTCAGCTGCCTATAAACAAACTGTCATAAACAGATAGCTAAGGGTTAATGTCTCTTTCACCTGGAAATAAGTATCTGAAGCACCTGACCAGAGGACCAATCAGGAAACAGGATTTTTTCAACTCTGTGTGGAGGAAAGTTTGTGTGTGAGTCCTTTGTTCTTGTCTTCTGCCTGACTCTCTCTCAGCTATGAGAAGGATTTTTCTATTTCCTGCTTTCTAATCTTCTGTTTCCTAGTTGTGAGTACAAAGTTGGTTTGTTGTTTTGTATTTACATATCTATAGTTGCTGGAGTGCTTTGAATTGTATTCTTTTGGAATAAGGCTGTTTATTCATATTTCTTTTATGAAATTGACCCTGTATTTGTCACCTTGATACAGAGAGACCATTTTTATGTATTTTTCTTTCTTTTTATATAAAGCTTTCTTTTTAAGACCTGTTGGAGTTTTTCTTTAGTGGGGAACTCCAGGGAATTGAGTCTGTGCTCACCAGGGAATTGGTGGGAGGAAGAAGTCAGGGGGAAATCTGTGTGTGTTAGATTTACTAGCCTGACTTTGCATTCCCTCTGGGTGAAGAGGGAAGTGCTTGTGTTTCCAGGCTGGAAACGGGGGAGGGTGGAATCCCTCTGCTTAGATTCACGGAGGTTGCTTCTGTGTATCTCTCCAGGAACACCTGGAGGGGGGAAGGGAAAAGGTTTATTTCCCTTTGTTGTGAGACTCAAGGGATTTGGGTCTTGGGGTCCCCAGGGAAGGTTTTTGTGGGGACCAGAGTGCCCCAAAACACTCTAATTTTTTGGGTGGTGGCAGCTTTACCAGGTCCAAGCTGGTAACTAAGCTTGGAGGTTTTCATGCTAACCCCCATATTTTGGACGCTAAGGTCCAAATCTGGGACTAGGTTATGATATGGTGTGCAGCGTAGTGGGAAAGATAGAATCCAGAAGCCAGTAGGAATATTATATTTTTCTTTTCTCTGCTAGGGGCTTTTTAGCAGAGAGAAACAGTTTGGTTTAAAAGGGAACCAGAGAGAATTTTTTTTCTGCTCTCTCTGGCAGATGTGGCTTGCATATTAAGCAAGAAACCATTAAGGAGCTGTTACGGGTCTTTTGTCACACAATAGCACTCCCATTAGGAGTCAAATACCAGTACTATATACATGTAAATAAAGTGTTTTTTCTGGTTTACTTTACATTGAAAACATTAGCTAGAGAAAGAAAGGGAAAAAGGCACTGTTGCTAGGCAGACTCCAGGAGGCAATAGAGCCTGCAGTTCAGAAGATAAACACCAGAGGGCACCCCAACACAAGAAAACAGGAAACATGACTTCTAAGGCAAAAATGGAGGCCGAAGAACAAAGGAAAGAAGCAGAACACAGGCGACAACTGGAAAAAAGAGAAAAAGAGGTGGAGCTGCAAGAAAGAGAAGAACAGATCAAACAGGCAGCCCATAAAAGAGAACAAGACGCCAAAAATGCAGCCCACCACAGAAAACTAGAAGAAGAAGAGTTGGCCCACCGCCGAGACATGGAAAAACAACAAAAAGAAAGTGAAGAGAAGGAAAAACAGAGAAAACATGAACTGGACTTAGCGCAAGCTGGGCTGCATGCGCCAGCCAATCCTAACAACCCTTCACCAATTATGGTTCCACATCACAGGAAATTTCCCACCTACAAGGCAGGTGATGACACCGAGGCCTTCTTGGACAATTTTGAAAGAGCCTGTCTTGGGTACAGCATCCCTGAAGACCAGTACATGGTAGAATTGAGGCCACAGCTCAGTGGACCTTTAGCAGAGGTGGCAGCTGAAATGCCTAAGCAGCAAATGAACAACTATAAACTTTTTCAAACCAAGGCCAGATACAGAATGGGGATAACCCCAGATCATGCCCGTCGGCGTTTCAGAACCCAAAAGTGGAAACCAGATGTGTCATTTCCCAAACACGCCTACTACGTTGGGAAAAATTATGAGGCCTGGATATCAGGACACAATGTTAAAACCTTGGAAGAACTGCACCTCCTCATACAAATGGAGCAGTTCTTGGATGGTGTTCCTGAGGACATCACACGGTACATACAAGATGGAAAACCCAAAAATCTCGCTGAGGCGGGGGAGATTGGAGCCAGATGGATGGAAGTGGCAGAAAGCAAGAAAGCTACGGTCAAGGGGAACGAATACCCCAGAGGGCACACCGACCATAAACCCTACAACCGAGGACAGCCAAAGACCCCACATACCACCCAAGTAAAGCCACAGACGCCCTATTCTTCCACCTCTCCAGTCTCCAGTAACTCACCTCGGCCCAGTGACCCATCAGATGGAAGATGCTTTAAGTGTAATGAACTGGGACATATCAAGGCCAACTGTCCAAAGAACGCCATCCGAGTGCAGTTCATTACACCACCATCACACCAAAGATCCCCAGGCCCGGATGCCTCTCAAATACCCTTGGAGCGAAGGGAAAATTTGAGAGTGGGCGGAAAGAAGGTTACTGCATGGAGAGACATGGGGGCACAAGTGTCAGCTATCCACCAATCCTTCGTTGACCCCAAATTCATCAACCCAAAGGCCAAAGTTACAATTTACCCCTTCATGTCACAAGCTGTAGACTTGCCTACAGCTCAACTGCCTGTCCAGTACAAAGGCTGGTCAGGAATGTGGACTTTTGCAGTCTATGACAATTATCCTATCCCCATGCTACTGGGGGAAGACTTGGCCAACCAGGTGAAGCGGGCCAAGAGAGTGGGAATGGTTACACGCAGCCAAACCAGGCAAGCTTCCAGACCCATTCCTGTTCCTGAACCGTCCACAGAGGCCCCGTCTGTGTTACCAGAGACCCAGACAGAGGTAGTGGACCCGGATTCCATGCCAACCACTGAACAGCCACCGCACCTCCAGTCCCAGGCCCGGAACTGGAACAGCAACTAGCACCAGCAAGTGCAACCACATCTTCAAACTCAACGCCAGAGCGAGCCAAAACTGGCAGAAGCAATAGACAGCCATACCCAAAAGGCTCAGCCTGAGCCTGAAATACCCTCAGGTGCACCAGCGGAGAGCGGTTCAACAGCAACGGAAACAACCCCATCACCTACATCGCTTCCAGAGGGACCAAGCCCAAGTCCACAGTCTGAGGAAGAACTGGTGACCCCAGCCTCAAGGGAACAGTCCCAGACTGAGCAGGAAGCAGATGACAGCCTTCAGAAAGCGTGGGCGGCGGCACGGAGCACCCCACCGCCTCTCAGCTCTTCTAATCGATCCCGGTTTGTTATAGACCAAGGACTTTTATACAAGGAGATTCTTTCTGGTGGACACCGGGAAGAATGGCAGCCGCAAAAACAGTTGGTGGTTCCAACTAAGTACCGGGGGAAGCTCTTAAGCTTAGCCCATGATCATCCCAGTGGCCATGCTGGGGTGAACAGAACCAAGGACCGGTTGGGGAAGTCCTTCCACTGGGAGGGGATGGGCAAGGACGTTGCCAAGTATGTCCGGTCTTGTGAGGTATGCCAAAGAGTGGGAAAACCCCAAGACCAGGTCAAGGCCCCTCTCCAGCCACTCCCCATAATTGAGGTCCCATTTCAGCGAGTAGCTGTGGATATTCTGGGTCCTTTCCCAAAAAAGACGCCCAGAGGAAAGCGGTACGTACTGACTTTAGTGGACTTTGCTACCCGATGGCCGGAAGCAGGAGCTCTAGGCAACACCAGGGCTAACACTGTGTGCCTGGCCCTAACAGACATTTTTGCCAGGGTAGGTTGGCCCTCCGACATCCTTACAGATTCAGGATCTAATTTCCTGGCAGGGACCATGGAAAAACTGTGGGAAACTCATGGGGTGAATCACTTGGTTGCCACCCCATACCACCATCAAACCAATGGCCTGGTGGAAAGGTTTAATGAAACTTTGGGGGCCATAATACGTAAATTCGTCAACGAATACTCCAATAACTGGGACCTAGTGTTGCAGCAGTTGCTGTTTGCCTACAGGGCTGTACCACATCCCAGTTTAGGGTTTTCACCGTTTGAACTTGTGTATGGTCATGAGGTTAAGGGGCCATTACAGTTGGTAAAGCAGCAATGGGAGGGGTTTACGCCTTCTCCAGGAATTAACATTCTGGACTTTGTAAGCAACCTACAAAGCACCCTCCGACACTCTTTAGCCCTTGCCAGAGAAAACCTAAAGGATGCTCAGGAAGAGCAAAAGGCCTGGTATGACAGACATGCCAGAGAACGTTCCTTCAAGGTAGGAGACCAGGTTATGGTCTTGAAGGCGCAACAGGCCCATAAGATGGAAGCATCATGGGAAGGGCCATTCACGGTCCAAGAGTGCCTGGGAACTGTGAACTACCTCATAGCATTTCCCAATTCCTCACTAAAGCCCAGAGTGTACCATGTTAATTCTCTCAAGGCTTTCTATTCCAGAGACTTACAGGTTTGTCAGTTTACAGTCCAGGGAGATGATGCTGAGTGGCCTGAAGGTGTTTACTACGAAGGGAAAAAAGACAGTGGTGTGGAAGAGGTAAACCTCTCAACCACCCTGGAACATCTGCAGCGGTGACAAATCAAGGAGCTGTGCCCTAGCTTCGCCCCATTGTTCTCAGCCACCCCAGGACGGACTGAACGGGCATACCACTCTATTGACACAGGTAATGCTCACCCCATTAGAACCCCACCCTACCGGGTGTCTCCTCATGCCCAAGCTGCTATAGAACGGGAGATCCAGAACATGCTACAGATGGGTATAATCCGCTCATCTACCAGTGCATGGGCATCTCCAGTGGTTCTGGTACCCAAACCAGATGGGGAAATACGCTTTTGTGTGGACTACTGTAAGCTAAATGCGGTAACTCGTCCGGACAACTATCCAATGCCACGCACAGATGAGCTATTGGAGAAGTTGGGACGTGCCCAGTTCATCTCTACAATAGACTTAACCAAGGGGTACTGGCAAGTACAGCTAGATGAACCTGCCAAGGAGAGGTCAGCATTCGTCACCCATGCGGGGGTGTATGAATTTAATGTCCTTCCTTTCGGCCTTCGAAATGCACCCGCCACCTTCCAGAGGCTGGTAGATGGTCTACTAGCAGGACTGGGAGAATTTGCAGTTGCCTACCTCGATGATGTGGCCATTTTTTCAGACTCCTGGCCCGAACACCTACTACACCTGGAAAAGGTCTTTGAGCGCATCAGGCAGGCCGGACTCACTGTTAAGGCCAAAAAGTGTCAAATAAGCCAAAACAGAGTGACTTACCTGGGGCACCAGGTGGGTCGAGGAACCATAAACCCCCTACAGGCCAAGGTGGATGCTATCCAAAAGTGGCCTGTCCCAAGGTCAAAGAAACAGGTCCAATCCTTCTTAGGCTTGGCCGGGTACAACAGGCGATTTGTACCACACTACAGCCAAATCGCTGCCCCACTGACCGACCTGACCAAAAAGACCCAGCCAAATGCAGTTAACTGGACGGATCACTGTCAAAAGGCCTTTATCCAACTTAAGGCAACGCTCATGTCTGACCCTGTGCTCAGGGCCCCAGATTTTGACAAGCCATTCCTAGTAACCACGGATGCATCTGAGCGTGGTATAGGAGCAGTACTCATGCAGGAAGCAACGGATCACAACTTCCATCCTGTCGTGTTTCTCAGCAAGAAACTGTCTGAGAGGGAAAGTCACTGGTCAGTCAGTGAAAAGGAATGCTACGCCATTGTGTATGCCCTGGAAAAGCTACGCCCATATGTTTGGGGACGGCGGTTCCAGCTACAAACTGACCATGCTGCACTAAAGTGGCTTCATACTGCCAAGGGGAACAACAAGAAACTTCTTCGTTGGAGTTTAGCTCTCCAAGATTTTGATTTTCAAATTCACCACATCTCAGGAGTTTCTAACAAAGTAGCTGATGCACTCTCCCGTGAGAGTTTCCCAGAATCCAGTAGTTAAAAAGTGTTCTTAAAATGTACAAGTCTGTTAGTTATATACTTAGTGGTATATGTAACGGTGCATATGTTGTATTAATCTGTTTAGTTTAAAGTTCTAGAAGGAAATCGCCGCCAGTGAGCTTCCCCACTGTCTGCAATTTGGGGGGCGTGTCATAAACAGATAGCTAAGGGTTAACGTCTCTTTCACCTGGAAATAAGTATCTGAAGCACCTGACCAGAGGACCAATCAGGAAACAGGATTTTTTCAACTCTGTGTGGAGGAAAGTTTGTGTGTGAGTCCTTTGTTCTTGGTCTTCTGCCTGTATGCTCTCTCGGCTACGAGGGGATTTCTATTTCTTGCTTTCTAATCTTCTGTTTCCCATTTGTAAGTACAAAGGATCAGCTAGTGATTTATATGTTTTTTGTATTTACATGTCTATAGTTGCTGGAGTGCTTTGAATTGTATTCTTTTGGAATAAGGCTGTTTATTCAATATTCTTTTAAGCAAATGACCCTGTATTTGTCACCTTAATACAGAGAGACCATTTTTATGTATTTTTCTTTCTTTTTATATAAAGCTTTCTTTTAAGACCTGTTGGAGTTTTTCTTTGGTGAGGAACTCCAGGGAATTGAGTCTGCAGCTCACCAGGGAATTGGTGGGAGGAAGAAGTCAGGGGGAAATCTGTGTGTGTTAGATTTACTAGCCTGACTTTGCATTCCCTCTGGGTGAAGAGGGAAGTGCTTGTGTTTCCAGGCTGGAAACGGGGGAGGGTGGAATCCCTCTGCTTAGATTCACGGAGGTTGCTTCTGTGTATCTCTCCAGGAACACCTGGAGGGGGGAAGGGAAAAGGTTTATTTCCCTTTGTTGTGAGACTCAAGGGATTTGGGTCTTGGGGGTCCCCAGGGAAGGTTTTTGTGGGGACCAGAGTGCCCCAAAACACTCTAATTTTTGGGTGGTGGCAGCTTTACCAGGTCCAAGCTGGTAACTAAGCTTGGAGGTTTTCATGCTAACCCTCATATTTTGGACGCTAAGGTCCAAATCTGGGACTAGGTTATGATACAAACCTAGTAGAGAAAAGAGTTTCTTCCCCACATCCCCTCCCCCAAAAAATCGGTTATGATTTTAATGGATCCAGAAGCAAAATAATTCTGTAATCAAAAAGACAAGTTTCCTGCTTTCCCTTCCACAAAGATCTATTTCCAACCCAGGTAACTTATTATTTATTATCTGTAGTAACTATGTTCTCACGTTTGAATGATACACTGCAGTGGTGTCGGAGTTCTTTGGAAATCCCTCAGTTCTTTTGCGGTGTTGGGAGTGAATGCTAGACCCTCGGTTAATTACTTTTACTTTACTTCACGTGCCCATCTTTTGGTCATTAATTTTTGAAGTTAAATTAGATTTTCAAAACCCAGCTTTAAAATGATGTTCATGCCAACAATTGCAATTTAATTGTCCAAATGGGGAAATCGATGCCTTGAAATTATGGGATCTAATTTTAAAATTGTATTAAAAATGTGGCATTATAAAGGGGAAATATTTTAAAAGGTTTTACCAGCATCCCCATTACCGTTACCCAGGATTCTGCTTCAAGCAGTAACACAGGAGGGAGGGGGCAATGGACAGATTAGTGTTCAGTGGTACTTCAAACAAAAAGACATTTACTCTTAAATTATCTCGTTGATGCCTAATTGACGATCTAATAGCATGCATCAAGTACATCAAAACTTCGCTGAATAAGCTTGTTAGCATTTCTAAGGGGGACACTGAACATTCCAAACAGTGATAAGGTTTCTTATCAGCCTTACTTCAACCCTCCCCTCACCCCTCACTATGCCCTGATTGTGCAGGTAGGCAGTGGTGTCTCTGGTAGATCCACCAGAGCCACGCGAGCAGCCGATCGTCCCCAGGCACGACTGCGGCAGCTCCACGGGAGCTGCCTGTGCCCCCTCCGAACACCCTGGGCTGCCGGCTGCCACGGAGGCGCCCTGATCCAGGGGACCCCCTGGACTGCGGGCTGCCACGGCGGTGCTCTGACCCAGGGGACCCCCTGGGCTGCGGGCTGCCGCGGCGGCGCCCTGACCCAGGGGACCCCCTGGGCTGCCGGCTGCCGCAGAGGCGCCCTGATCCAGGGGACCCCCTGGACTGCCGGCTGCCATGGAAGCACCCTGACCCAGGGGAACCCCTGAACTGTGGGCTGCCACCGGCAGCTCAGATTCCCTCTCTGTCCCAGTAGCAGCGGCTGCTCAACCATTTAAAAAAACAATTTGAGGGTGCTTTTTGGCGCCCTCAAATCTCGGCGCTCTAGGCAACCGCCTAGTCCACCTAAATGGTTGCACCGGCCCTGAGTTCAGGACTATTTAGAAAAACTGGACGAGCACAAGTCCATGGGGGCCGGATGCGCTGCATCCAAGGGGCTAAAGGAGTTGGCGGATGTGATTGCAGAGCCATTGGCCATTATCTTTGAAAACTCATGGCAATCGGGGGAGGTCCCGGATGACTGGAAAAAGGCTAATGTAGTGTCCATCTTTAAAAAAGGGGAAGGAGGAGGATCTGTGGAACTACAGGCCAGTCAGCCTCACCTCAGTCCCTGGAAAAATCATGGAGCAGGTCCTCAAGGAATCAATTCTGAAGCACTTAGAGGAGAGGAAAGTGATCAGGAACAGTCAGCATGGATTCACCAAGGGCAAGTCATGCCTGACTAACCTAATTGCCTTCTATGATGAGATAACTGGGTCTATGGATGAGGGGAAAGCAGTGGATGTGTTATTCCTTGACTTTAGCAAAGCTTTTGATACAGTCTCCCACAGTATTCTTGCTGGAAAGTTAAAGAAGTATGGGCTGGATGAATGGACTATAAGGTGGATAGAAAGCTGGCTAGATCGTCGGGCTCAACAGCTGGTGATCAATGGCTCCCTGTCTAGTTGGCAGCCGGTTTCAAGCGGAGTGCCCCAAGGGTCGGTCCTGGGGCCAGTTTTGTTCAATATCTTCATTAATGATCTGGAGGATGGCGTGGACTGCACCCTCCGCAAGTTTGCAGATGACACTAAACTGGGAGGAGTGGTAGATACGCTGGAAGGTAGGGATAGGATACAAAGGGACATAGACAAATTAGAGGACTGGGCTAAAAGAAACCTGATGAGGTTCAACAAGGACAAGTGCAGAGTCCTGCACTTAGGATGGAAGAATCCCAGGCACTACTACAGACTAGGGACCAAGTGGGTAGGCAACAGTTCTGCAGAAAAGGACCTAGGGGTTACAGTGGATGAGAAGCTGGATATGAGTCAACAGTGTGCCCTTGTTGCCAAGAAGGCTAACGGCATTTTAGGCTGCATAAGTAGGGGTATTGCCAGCAGATCGAGGGACGTGATCATTCCCCTCTATTCAACAGTGGTTAGGCCTCATCTGGAGTACTGTGTCCAGTTTTGGGCCCCACACTACAAGAAGGATGTGGAAAAATTGGAAAGAGTCCAGCAGAGGGCAACAAAAATGATTAGGGGGCTGGGGCACATGACCTACGAGGAGAGGCTGAGGGAATTGGGATTGTTTAGTCTGCAGAAGAGAAGAATGAGGGGGGATTTGATAGCTGCTTTCAACTACCTGAAAGGGGGTTCCAAAGAGGATGGATCTAGACTGTTCTCAGTGGTAGCAGATGACAGAACAAGGAGCAATGGTCTCAAGTTGCAGTGGGGGAGGTCTAGGTTGGATATTAGGAAACACTATTTCACTAGGAGGGTGGTGAAGCACTGGACTGGGTTACCTAGGGAGGAGGTGGAATCTCCTTCCTTAGAGGTTTTTAAGGTCAGGCTTGACAAAGCCCTGGCTGGGATGATTTAGTTGGGGATTGGTCTTGCTTTGAGCAGGGGGTTGGACTAGATACCTCCTGAGGTCCCTTCCAACCCTGATACTCTATGATTCTATGATTCTATGATTTACCTGTAAAGGGTTAAAAGACATGAGTGGGAACCAGGCCAGGAGAGCCAATGGGAGGCTAGAACTTTTTAAAATTGAAAGAAGACTCCCCTTTTGTCTGTCTGTGGTTGTTCTCTGGGAGCGAGGGAACAGGGCAGAACTCTGCTGTAAGAAGCTTGGAGCCAGGGTATGAGAAAATCATCAGGCTCATACCTAGAAGCTGCTCATTTAAAACCCCAGCTATGTAAGTAGATCAGGAAATGTCTAGGAAGACACAATTAGGTTTATCCTTTTTGTTTCTTTATGGCTTGTAGACTCCTCTGTGCTAACCCCAGGTGCTTTTGTTTTGCTTCTAACCTTTATGCTGGACCTCAAGAAAGATATTCTTGGGGTTTAATCCTTGTAGTTGTTTCTTTTAAAATCTAGCAATAGCCTGAGTTCCCAGATGTATTTTCTTTCTGGGTTTTTTTTTAAATAAAATTTACTCTTTTTAAAAGCAGAATTGGATTTTTGTGTCCTAAGAGGTTTGTGCACATGTTGTTTAATTAGCTAGTGGCAACAGCTGATTTCCTTTGTGGTTTTTTTCTCAGCTCTTCCCCAGGGGGTAGGGGGTGAGGTGAAAGGGTTTGAGGATACCCCACAGGAAGGAATTCCCAAGTGTACCTTCCTGGGTCCTCAAAGGGGTTTTGCACTTGGGTGGTGGCAGCGTTTCCCCATCCACAGTCAGAGAGAAGCTGTAACCTTGGGAGTTTAATACAAGCCTGCAGTGGCCAGTATTAATTTTTAGAATCCTTGAGGGCCCCCACCTTCTGCACTCGAAGTGCCAGAGTGGGGAATCCACCTTGACATCCCATTTCTGAAATTAAATGCTATAGTGTCGGGCCGCTGTGGCTCTACTGTTTTTGCCGCCCCAAGCCAAAAAAAAAAAATAAAAAAGCCGCCTGAACTGCCGAAGTGGCGCTGCTCCGGCAGCGCTCCTCCTGCCGCGCATCCCGAAGGGTCCTCTTGCCCACCCCACCTTGGAGACCACTGCGCTAGTTCACCCATCTTATTATTTAGACTTCTAGCATTGGTATGTAATCAAGTTAAAAAAAGTCATTTTTTAGCTGTCTGCCATTATGTGAAGTAATTGAATAGGACTCTTTTCCATTTGACTGTTTCTCATCATCTCCTACCTGTGTTTTATCATCTTCCATCCTCCCCTCCTTACTAGGACATAGAGAATCTCTATCAATAGATCTTCTCCTAAGGGATGACTCTTGTCAAACCATGTGTCAGCTTCCCACACCCTTTAGTTTAGAAACTGCTCTGTGACCTTTTTAATGTTTTAATGTTTAGTGCCAACAGTCCTGTTCCATTTTGGTTTAGGTGGAGCCCATCCTTCCCGTATAGGCTCCCTCTTTCCCAACAGTTTCCCCAGTTCCTAATAAATCTAAACCTCTCCTCCCCACACCATCGTCTCATCTACATATTGAGACCCTGCAGCTCTGCCTGTCTAAGTGGGCCTGTATGTGCTACTGTGGAGGTCCTGGACTTCAGTCTCTTACCTAGCAGCCTAAATTTGGCCTTCAGGACCTCTCTCCTGTCCTTCCCTATGTCATTGGTACCTACATGTACCACGACCACCGGCTCCTCCCCAGCACTACACATAAGTCTATCTAGATGTCTCGAGAGATCCGCAACCTTCGCACCAGGCAGGCAAGTTACCATACAGTTCTCCCAGCCACTGCAAACCCGGGTATCTATGTTTCTAATGATCAAATCCCCATTACTATTACTAATAACTGGAATTCCCTACCCCAGAGAGAGATCTTCTTCAGTGCGAGAGGACACCACAACATCATGTGGTAGGAGGGTCCCAACTATGGGATTGTTTCCCTCTGTTCAAGTGGGTTTTTGTCCTTCCCCGAGGCTTTCATCCTCAACAACACAGAGGCTGGGACCGTTCTACTGTTTACTGGGAAGTCTCATCTCTGTACCTCTCTGTCTCCCTTAGCTCCTCTTCTGGTCTCCAAAGCCCATACACAGTCTCTGAGGGCCAGGAGCTCTTGCACCAAATGCACACATACACCACCCCCCATAGGGCAGGTAATCATTCATGCTGCATTGGGTGCAATAAACTGAGTAGCCCCCACTCTGCTGCTGGGCTTCTGCCTGCATTGTCTTTTTACTGCTGCAGCTGGTTCCTTTGCTGATGTTTTGTTTTTATCGGGGAATGTTTATTGCCTTTTAATTTAAAAAATGTTAATGAAGGATATCTAGTCCCCCGCTCTCTCACTCAACCCCCTCGCAAAACTCCCCTGTTAGCTGCTCCTGGTCGCCAGCTCCTCGGGTCACGTAGGAGTCGATTTCTTAACCCCGGTTCTCCCCGAGTAGCCCTGCCTCCTGGTTAAGGGTTGATGGATGCTAAAAGGCTTGGGAATCAAAACCTCGTTAAGAAGCTCTGAGCCTTGCCTAGTAGGCCACCAGGCTCAGCACACGGTCCCCAAACAAACAGACCACAAGCAAAAAGCTCACCTCAAGGACAAACACACACACTAAAGGGTTAGAAGAGACTAAGGATCATCTAGTCTAACCCCTGCCAAGATATCGGATTTGCTGTGTCTAAAGTATCCAAAAGAGATGGCTATGCCGCCTTTTTTGAAAATCAAAGTTAGTCCATAATTCCCCAGGTCCTCCTTGTTCCCCTTTTTAAAAATAGTACTGTGTTTGCCCTTCTCCAGCCCTCTGGTACCTCACTCGTTCTTCATGAGTTCTCTGCTGATTGCTAACAGTCCCAAGATTGCTTCGGCTAGTTCCTTAAGTATCCTAGGATGAATGTCATCAGGCCCTGCTGACCTCAATGCATCTTGTGAGGAACTGGGAGTGTTCTTAATGTTTGCTCTGAATTCTGCGTTGGTGCCTCAGTGTCCCCTCTGCAGTTCTTAAGTATCAAGGTGGTGGAATAAGGGCATGTGATTGCTACAGAGCAAAGGGCCAGTGCACCTAAATGCCTGGCACTCTGTCTCCTAGCAACTGATGGCCTGGGCCCCTCCTCTGCAAAGGTGCCAACTGAAGGTGTTGGGGACAAAGAGATCAGGTGACGTCCTGGCCTGGGGAAAGAGACAAAGGCCAGAGAGGAGGGGCTGGAGGGAGTAGTTAGTCTGGAGTTGGCTGGGGACGAGGAGTGAAGTGCAGACGTGGGGGTCTGGCTCACTGTCCCCCAGAATGGACCTGGCCGAGGTCCTGTTCGCTGTACCTACAAGCTCTGTTTTAGACCCTGTTCCTGTCATCGAATAAACCTCTGTTTTACTGGCTGGCTGAGAGTCACGTCTGACTGCAAAGTGGGGGTGCAGGACCCTGTGGCTTCCCCAGGACCCCACTGGGGCGGGCTCACTGTGGGAAGCGCACGGAGGGGCAGAGGATGCTGAATGCTCCAAGGAGAGACCCAGGAGGTGAAGACGTGTGAGCATCTTGCCCTGAATAAGTCTGCTCCAAGGGGGAGGAGCCTCCCCAAAGTCCTGACTGGCTTGGTGGGGAGCAGTTCCAGAGCATCGCCTCGTGACTCTGTGACACATCTACCTTATCGAAATATTTTTTATCCCGTTCTTTCCCTATTTTGGAAAAGAGTGAACCAGGTGTTATGTTGAAAGGGTCCCGCAGGGTAGGTAAGTTGACAAGAGGTCCATAAACTACAACTAACAAATACAAGTGTGTTTGGTGCAGGTCTAAGCATACCTGGTATGAGAGTGTCGCTGCGGCAGTCGTACAGCATCCCCAGTCGGAGAGGGCGGCCCAGGGCTGGCATCTCAATTGTTGAAGCTCCAGAGTAAGCCATGGTAGTAGGCAAGAGGCCAATCCAACCCTAAAAAACACCATCAGCACAGTTACACAGACAATGTGATCTCCGATTCATGATCGCCCTATTTGGCTTTTATCCCCTATGAGTTTCTGCTTGATACTGTTATGTGTTGGGTTCTACCTTGTTGTTGTGGGTCAGGTGTAACCACCGCTTTGCATTCAGGGTAAACGTAAAAAAGCCATGTAATCGGTGGCTGAAACAACAGCAGTAGCGCCCAAAACACAGGCACATGGAAAAGCTTGAGCAGAAGCTGACCCATGTGGCCCAAGCTGAACCACAGAGACAGACAGAAGCAGCCCAAAAGCCAAGCAGACAGTAACAGTGTTGTGTATCTGGTTGTCATGATTTTTGTTCCCATGGCAACTGAGTTAGATTATTAGGGGACAGCCCAGCCCAGCCAGCTTCGGCCAGTTAGGTGAGCTCTGTATCTGTAAATAAATGGTAGTTTTGTTAGCTGTCTGCTGTCTGGCCTCAAGTGATTTCGTCCTAAACCGGCTGCCCCAAGGATATAACAAGTGGCGACAAGGGTGGGATTCTGGTGCTGCCCCAATAACAAAAGGAAGTAGAAGTCAAGGTAAAGAACAAACAAACAAAAAACCTGCTTGTTTGCACTGACTGTGAAAGTGAAACTAAAAATCATGGCTACTCCGACCGGGCCACTGGAACCTTTTGATGAGAATATAGAGCAGTGGCCTGTGTATACTGAGTGTTTTGAGCTTTTTGTTATTGCAAATGACATTACAGAAGCGAAGAAGGTGCCAATATCCTTAAGTGTTGTAGGGGCTAAAACCTATTCCCTGCTACGCAGCTTACTACACCCTGTTAAGCCTGAGACTAAATCTTACAGTGACATTGTGGAAATCCTGGGGTCTCATTTTTCTCCAAAACCACTGGTAATTGCTGAAAGATATCGGTTCCACAAAAGAGACCAAAAAGAAGACGAAACAGTTGTACAATTTGTAGCAATTGTAAAAAAGCTAGCAGAACACTGTGAATTTAAGGAGATGTTAAATGATGCCCTGTGTGACAGGTTAGTGTGTGGCCTCTACAGTGAAGCTATACAGAAGCGCCTGCTGACAGAGGCTCAGCTTACACTACAGAAGGCTGTTGATATCGCTGTCTCCATGGAACTGGCTACAAGGGAGGCGCAATACATCGGTGCATCCCCTAGGGTGCAAAAAGTGTCACAAGAACCTACCCACAAAACTGTGCAGAGTCAGGAATGTTACCGCTGTGATAAGCCAGGTCACCAGGCATCAGAATGCTGGTGTAAGGACCTGGTGTGTCGACACTGGCAAAAAGGGACACACACAGTATGCCTGTAAACAAAAGAAAAAGAAGCCTGTGGTCTGGCTGACAAAAAGAGGAACCCTGCATACCCTAGAGCAGACCCAGGATGATCAAGATGACACCTCATCGCAAGCGGAAGTGCCACTGCATGTTTTGTCTTTGGCGGTGGGCTCACATGAATACTGGGAAACCCCGTTGTTGGATGGCAAACCTATACGCATGGAACTGGACACCGGTGCAGCCGTCTCGCTGGTCTCCGAGACTGTGTATAAGGAAAAGCTACAGCATCTTCTGCTTAAGGCAACAAAAACTGTTCTGAAGACGTATACGGGAGAAGCTGTGCTCATGTTGGGCACTATTGATGTTAAGGTGGAGCTCAATGGACAGGCTGCTAAATTGCCACTGTTTGTGGTGAGAGGTAACTACCCAGCCTTAATGGGTAGGTCTTGGCTTGGGAAGATTCAGCTGAACTGGGCAGAAGTGCACTGGATGACTGAAGAGGAAACGGGTCTGACCACTATACTAAGGAAACATGCTGCTGTTTTTGGAGAGGATTTGGAAAGTATGAAGGGAATCACTGTGACATTGAACATGAAACCTGACAGTCCACCAAAATATCTGAAAGCCCGAACTGTGCCATATTCCATCAGGCCAAAAGTTGAAGCAGACCTAGAGCACCTGGTCACCAATGGAGTCCTAATACCAGTTACCCATAGCCCATGGGCCACTCCTATCGTTCCAATAGTGAAGAAAGATGGCTCTCTCTAGATTTGCGGTGATTTTAAAGTCACTGTCAACCCAGTGTTGTGTGCAGAGCAATACCCGCTTCCCCGCATCGATGACCTTTTCGCAGGCCTGGCTGGGGGACAAAAGTTCAGTAAGATTGATCTGAGTCAAGTATATTTACAGACGCACGTCGATGAAAAGTCCCAAGAGCTGTTGACTAATGTGACTCATAAGGGGCTTTATCGATACTGTCACCTACCCTTCGGAATAACGTCTGCTCCCGCCCTGTTCCAGAGGGCTATGGACCAGATCTTGTGTGGCTTGTCAGGAGTTCAGTGCTATCTGGATGATATCCTGGTCACTGGAAGGAATGAAGAGGATCACTTAAAGAATTTAGAGGCTACCCTACAAAGACTGAAAGAGTATGGCCTACGAGTTCGCAAAGACAAGTGTGAATTCTTCAAGCCCTCTGTTGAATATTTGGGACACATCATTGATTTTGCAGGTCTTCATAAGGCCCCTGCAAAAGTTAAAGCTATTGTGGAGGTTCCCCCACCTCGAAATGTAAGCCAGCTGTGCTCGTTTCTAGGACTACTGAACTATTACAGAAAGTTCATCTCACAGTTAGCCACACTGCTAAAACCACTTCATGAGCTCCTGGGGCAGAACAAGGCCTGGAAGTGGATTGAACCCTGTGATGTTGTATTTAACAAAGCTAAGGATGCATTGCTAACTTCTGAAGTTCTAACGCACTTTGATCCATCCTTACCCCTACAATTGGCCTGCGATGCCTCCCCTTATGGAGTGGGAGCAGTCGTGTCACACATTATGCCTTCGGGAGAAGAGAGACCTATTGCTTTTGCTTCACGCATTCTAAGCAAAGCAGAAACTAACTACTCCCAAATCGAACGTGAGGCATTAGGAATTGTTTTTGGAATTCGGAAGTTTCATCAGTACCCGTTTGGGTGAAAGTTTACTCTTCTCACAGACCATTGACCTCTGACGTCAATTTTTGGACCCTACACAGGCATTCCCCCATTAGCTGCTAGTCGTATGCAACGTTGGGCATTGTTACTTTCAGCATACACATATGAAATCAAATATCGGAACTGGCTGACCCCAAGGATATAACAAACAGAAGTGCTGGTAATGTGGTCCTGAGAGAAAGCGAAGAGAGAGAGATTTTTGGGCACAGAGTGCTGACTGAAAAGGGGATTGGAACAGCAAGAAACTGTCTCCTGTGTTGGATTCCTACTGTGTTCAGGGAAACAGGACTTAAGAACATAAGAACAGCCATACTAGGTCAGACCAAAGGTCCATCTAGCCCAGTATCCCAACAGTGGCCAGTGCCAGGTGCCCCAGAGGGAATGAACAGAACAGGGAATCACCAAGTGATCCATCCCTATCGCCCATTCTTTGTAAATAAATAAGACGGCAACAAAGAATATACCTGGCTCTGTGACATTCCCTAGGTGCAATCTGAACTGCTAGGCTGCTGTGTCCCCTTAGCACCACAACTGGGGTGCTCAACTGAGCAACAACCCCCCAGGCCTCTGCTCACTCACAGCCACTAGCCTGCAAAATCACTCCCAGCTGACTTCATGAATGCTGTGCCCAGCCATTCATGATTTATATACAGGGCGACACCTGCATACCACCAGCCCCACCCTCGCCCCCCAGAAATGTGTGTCCTGTGTCCTCAGAATTCTCCTGAGCAGTATAAGCGCATAGACAGTCTGACATTCCAACTATGGGTAATGTTTATGCACCAGTCTCTGTTAACTCAAGTAGAAGTTTCCTAAACACTTAAAACACACCCACTGGTTTAGATAAAACAATAAAATTAATTTATTCATTAGAAAAAGATAGATCTTAAGTGACTGTAAGTGATGAGGCATAAAGGTCAGAATTGGTTACAAAAGAAATAAAAAGATAAAACCAGAAACTAATTCCTAAGCCTTACCAAGGCGGCTAGTTCTAAAAGCAAAATAGGCTGTCTCACCATTAGCTGTAATACATTTCATAGGTTGTATCTTCTTCCAGCCTGGAACCACTCCTTGGTTCAGTGTCTTTAGATATTCATTGTTGTCATGAGCAGAAAGAGGAGAGGTGGAGAGGAGGAGTAGTGCCTAGGGACACAAACCCCCTTCCTATACACCAACCCTTTGTGTTGGAAAAATCCTTGCTGAGTAAAGGGGTCAGGTAGTTCCACGGCAAGCTGTCCTTCAGCTGAATGGCAAATACCTTCCCCCCTGCTGGTGAATGTCCGATTATATCGGTAATGGCTCTGTAGCACCTATCTGGCATGCAAGTGTGCCTTTGTCTCTGAGAAACTGGCTTTTTGGCAGTACCTAGAAATACAACATAGTTCAGTTATAACCATACTGTAAAATCTCATAGTTTTAAGTGCAGTGTTGTTACACACATAGTAACAGGACAATGATGTTCAGCAGATTATGGGATTTCAAAAGATACCGCATAAGGCATACTTTGTACAAAATATATCATATGAAAGTGGTGAACAAGGGATACAGGGTGACACATAGGGTACAGAGTGTCAAAGGCTCTATCATCAATCTTTCTTCTTAGCTAGAACAACACACAAGAACCCAAATCTGGCTAACCACTTGGATCAAAAGTTCATCCTGGCTGGGAAACAGAAGGTTTATTCCCTATTCAGCAAATAATTGTACTTCTACTGAGGCAGCTGCACAATATCTCCCTCGTGGGAAGGTGATTTATTTATTTATTTTTCTATTTAAAGAACACCTGAGTAACATGTCATAGAAAAAACGTACTGAACAAAGTATAAAAGAGTATAATTTACATGGTGACAAGAGCAAGAGATCAGCCAGACCATGAATTCTATGTGGGAGAGTCATATGAGGGGAATTCAAATAGTATTTAGCCAATCAGAACATGGACTTAACAGTTACAAGAGTCTAAAGGTATCAGTGGGGCAGCGGAGTTGCCTGTTCAGCGGGGAAGAATCTCCAGTCTGGCAGAAGAGGGCTGTGGGATTCTAGCCCTGAAGGGGATCAGGAGTTTCTGGTCTCTTAGGAATGGGAGGCAAGTTCTTGCCCAGCAGGGAAGGTGTTTGGGGTTAATCCAGTGGGTGCAGGTGGTGAGGATTCTTTCCAGCAGGAGATGGGGCATTTCCAATCTAATGGAGACTTGGGATGAGGTTCCAGTCTGGAGACAGAAGTTGATTCCAGACTAGTAATGGGGGAGTGAGCCCTGATCAGGTGGAAGAGGATTGTGGCTGCAGCTGGAGGGCAGCTTATTTTAATAGCTTTGGAACATGAAATTCAGGATAAATAAAAAAGACTTTATACAAAGAAAGAATCTCTGAGCTAAAACTCAGCAAAAATGGCACCATCCTCATTCATAAAAAGAAACCAGCTAGGGGAAAAACTGAACAGACATTTAACTGAAGACATAGCAAAGCCAATGGGCTGGAATAAACAATATTCTCAATGCAGAGGAGAAGACACAGATGCACAACTCGCTTCTCTAATCAGGACACAAAGTCCTAATGAACCTGGCTCAGTCCAAACCCCGAAGGGCATGAGAATGTTCAGCAGACACAGAAATAGCAGCAAGTGAAATGGATTTTTTAATCATACTGCTGGCCACAGAAATCCAGGCTCTTCCACACCCAGAAGCTTCCAGCCATCCGACACTAAATACACACTCTCCGGCTCAGTTAAATAATATAATTTTGACAGTTGAGAGAAAAGGCAGCTTAGCAGCACCCAACACTTATCCCACAGGTTTCTGTTCACAATTCAGACCCCAGCAGCTGGCTCCCACCCCTGAGGCCTATAAAACAGGCCAGTCCCAGGGCTGACAGGCTCAGACAGATTCCTGGAGACAGAAAAGGCCGAAACAAAGAATTCTGACGTTTGTACAAACCAATATAATTCAGTTCTGACAAGATATTTGCCTCGGCCCTACCTGGTGGACAGATTCCCTGGCTCTAATAGGCAGGAGAGTTCAGAAAACTTCAGTGCTTTCTCCAAGGGCTTCACATAGAATCTCCCCAGAGAAGGAAATGAGCAAACCTGAAAGTGAAACCATCATCCCCAGTTGCTGAGTTTCTCAGAATACACTCAACTATAGACACTCCCATCCCACTGAGCACTGGGATGTAGAAGCTCCTGAGATAAAAATTCTGTTTGAAGAGGCCCAAATCACAAGATCACCAATAAGCTAGAAGGGTCACACTCCCAAGCCCTGATCAGGAAAAGGAGAGTCACTGCACAGTGCTGGGGGATATCAAGAGATTACAAAGTTGGATAAAACGGTGATAATGGGAGACTTCAGTTGCCAGCACATTGAATCACAGAATCATAGACTATCAAGGTTGGAAGGGACCTCAGGAGGTCATCTAGTCCAATCCCTGATCAAAGCAGGACCAATCCCCAACTAAATCATCCCAGACAGGGCTTTGTCAAGCCTGACCTTAAAAACCTCTAAGGAAGGAGATTCCACCACCTCTCTAGGGAACCCATTCCAGTGCTTCACCACCCTCCTAGTGAAAAAGTTTGTCCTAATATCCAACCTAGACCTCCCCCACTGCAACTTGAGACCATTGCTCCTTGTTCTGTCACCTGCCACCACTGAGAACAGTCTAGATCCATTCTCTTTGGAACCCACTTTCAGGTAGTTGAAAGCAGCTATCGAATCCCCCCCCCCCATTCTTCTCTTCTGCAGACTAAACAATCCCAGTTCCCTCAGTCTTTCCTCATAAGTCATGTGCTCCAGCCCCCTAATCATTTTTGTTGCTGAACTCTTTCCAATTTTTCCACATCCTTCTTGTAGTGATTTTTCCTCCTGCTGATAATAGCCCACTCTAAGTGAATTGTCTCATTAGAATTGGTAAGACAACCCCCATCTTTTCATGTACTCTGTGTATATATCTATATCTATATATCTTCCTACTGTATTTTCCACCCCATGAATCTGATGAAGTGGGTTTTAGCCCACGAAAGCTTATGCCCAAATAAATGTGTTAGTCTCTAAGAACAGGAGTACTTGTGGCACCTTAGAGACTAACACATTTATTTGAGCATAAGCTTTCATGGGCTACGGCCCACTTCATTGGAATGGAACATATTGTAAGGAGATATATATACACATACAGAGAACTTGAAAAGGTGGGAGTAGCCCTACCAACTCTAAGAGGCTAATTAATTAAGATGAGCTATTGTCAGCAGGAGAAAAAAATCTTTTGTAGTGATAATCAAGATGACCCATTTCAGACAGTTTAACAAGAAGGTGTGATGATACTTAACCTGGGGAAATAGATTAAATGTGTGTAAGTCTTTATTCAAGCTTAGATTGATGGTATCTGTTGTTAGTAGCTACCAGTGTATAGCTCTGCTCTTGTTCGATGATAACAGTCAGCTGCGTGCGTGTCCCCTCTGTGTGCTGCCCCGGCCCTGCACAGATAGCTGACACAGCAGACCCCGAGAGAACCCCCAAAACCACAGATTCTAGTAAGGTACGAAGGAACCCGAGCCAGGTTTATTGTCAAACGAAGCACAGTAATAGTTTCCTATAGACTCTACAGGATATACACAGCAATAGACACAGCAATAGACACAGCTCAGTCAGTGGCGGGACACTCCACTGCCCCCTAGGCTGGACAAAGACACGCACTCCGGGACCTACTTTTATACAGTTACAGGACAGACTGCTCATCCCTACTGACTCATTGAGGTACAGCCCCTTGGCTCATTAGGGTGCTGTCTCCCCTCTGATCATGTTGTTCTAGACATACAGCTCTATCCATCATGCAGTCCTGTCTTTAAGATGCACCTGCCTGTTCCTTGTTAGGTCTATGGAGTGTCTTTGTATCGGGCTGTCCAGGTACCATCTAGGCACAAGTTCCTCTTATTAGCCCTTATGTGTGGATGCACTTGCATCTAACAACCCTCTTCTTGCCAACTTCTGTGAGTGAGGTCTGCCTCTGGCTCACAGCTCAGCTTTTGCTTAGCAGAGTCTGCAAGTATTTTGGTTCAGGCTTCAGGCCTCAGACTAGGCCTCTGACACAAGAGTTTATATTTCAGGGCCTCATCTTACTATAGTATCTAGTTTGCATATCAATTCAAATTCAGCTGTTTCTCCTTGGAGTCTGTTTTTGAAGCTTTTCTGTTGCAAGATTGCCACCTTTAAGTCTGTTACTGAGTCTCTAAGGTACTGCTCAGAGACAGTAGTAGTAGTAACGAATACTAATTCTGCACTATGGAGACATTGGGCCAGATCCTCAGTTGGTGTAAATCTATCAAGTCAATGGAACTTTGCTCATATGCATCAGCTGAGGATCTGGCCGATTGTGTACTCCAGTGGATTTGGGCAGTGCTGAGGACTGGAGGGACTGTATAATAAACTCTGTGGGTTTCAGTGTAGCCAGTTCTCATGGTTTTATTGCAAGTCTCCTGGTATTGGATGCTCCCCAGCTCCGGGAGTCATGTTAACATACGAATTTCAGCTAGTGCTCATGGCTTTGCAGGAAAGCTTGGACACATCATCCATCTGCCTCTGAGGCTACGTGTACACAGCCCGCAGCAGCAACTCTCAGCGCCTGGGCAGACTCAGGCTTGTGTTACAGCCCTGAAATCAATTGCAGAGACATTCGAGCTGGAGCTTGGGCTCTGAAGCCCTTCCCCTACCCTAGGCTCCAGAGCTGCTGTAGCGCCAGTCCTGTGAGTCCGAGCTGTCGACCTGGGGTCTGCAATTCACTGCCGCGGGCTGCCCCTCACGCTGTAGATGCGCCCTTAGAGACTTATAAACCCGGTGACAAATAAAAGAACCAGCCATTTGTGGGTGTGAATTTCCAGGATTTTTAAGGCAATCGCATCCTTTGGAGGACCTGGCTCATGTGTTTTGAACACTCAGGGTTTGTGACATGGGGGTTTGTACTTTCTGGGATCTCAGCAGGCAGCACAGTGTCCTCTCCATTTCACTTACCGATGGGCCACGGGAGCAGTGACTGGTTCACCACATTGCAGGAACCGGCCTGTTTTGGCCAAACACTTTACATTCACTTTTACCAGACCAGCCTAATAACAAGCCCCCCATCCACTCTCTCTCTAGCTGACCTGTTCATTTCAGAGTGTCGACAGCCAAGTCTGATTATAGGAGGCAGGGAGGCTGCAGCCCTGGACCAGCGGGAACCCATTTCAGTGAGACAGGCACCCGCACTGTCTGGGTTTTAATTTTTAATCCCTTATTTTAAGAAGCCTCGTCAGTGCACAGTGCCGTGACCTGCCATTGGGCCGGGAATTTCAGACTCCATCGACACCAGCTGTGGATCTGTCCCCGAGGCCCCAGCACGATACATCTGTGTTCTACCAATGCGATACACTCCGATCGGCCTGAGTCGAGGAAACAAACCAGAAACCCCAACCACCCTCTGCACCAGTAAATCCTTCCAGGAAGGACTACAACTCCCAGGAATACCCCACGAGAGCCCAGCTCTCACAACAGAGCAGGCTGAGCGAATTAAACACAGCAACAAGGGAGACCAGAACCCCGTCCTTCCCCCCAGCAAAGCCTCTAGATTATGCTCTAAATCTAGCACCTATTTGCTCTCCAAGCAGGGATTAATCACCCCCTCCCCCAGCTCAGCTGTGTTTCTGTTTGCTGTGCTGCTTCCCCTGTTACTTTACTGAGCTGAGCACAAGCTGGGGTCTGAGGCTGAGTGTGCAGCCATGATGAGACGCAGTGAGAGCAGAGAGCAAGCAGGCCTGGGGAATGCTAAGAGAACTGAACCCTGTCAGAGAGTGGTCTGGAGCCTTCGTTATTTTCCATTTCTCTGCTGAGAAACCCAGTCTGGCCAGAGGAAGAAGCAAGGAAACACCTGGAGAGGTTTCTGCTCAGGTAGGAATCTTACAGTGATCTTGGGGCTAATCCAGCTTTCATTCAAATCAATGAGAGTCTTGCTGTGGCCGTTGTTAGGAGCAGGACTGAGCATCGCTAGCTTAACCACATCCAAATGTAGTAAAATCTCTGCATTGCAAATCAGTGCAGCAAAGAGAAATTTGGTTAAGCTTTTGCTGCCCATGTGATGACTAATAACTAGTCGGGATCAGACTGTGGGCTCAGTTATCTCGGGCAAACTTGGAGTAAGTCCCCTGCTCTGCTTTCAAAAGAAATAGCCCAATTCACACCAGCGAAGTAACCCAATTCGCACCAGCGGCACTGAGACCACACTGTGGCCCATGCTAGTTTTAGAGAATTTAGAAGCTGTAAAACAAAGTGATGAGTCAGATCCTGCTCTTGTTTATGCCCATGTAAATCAGGACTAACTCGACTGATGTTCATGGAGTTACTCTAGGTTTACAAGCGTGGAATTCAGAGCCGAGTTTATCATGGCTTCAGCTCTGAAGAGGCACTGTGCACCCACAACAACCACTGAATTCAGTGCAGGTCCTGAGCACCCCTGTGAGCTTGGCCCAGGATTAGCAATCAGAGGGTCTGATTCACCTCTCACTTCCCACAGTACAAATACGGAGCAGCGCCACTGACCTCACTGCTGTAAAACGGGTCTAAATGACGGGAAAAGCTGGGCCGAGAAGTTTTGCAAAGGCTAGAGACATTCCTGCTGAACATCTCTGCCCAGCAAAGGGAGCTGGCTGACACTAACGGTGCTGCCCTTTGGTATCTGTCTGACAATTATTCTATTTTATTGTATTGCTGAGGGGCTTGGGCTGCAAACACACCAATTTAATGACAGCTTCAATTCTTCTGGTAAGAGGAACAACACTTTCTGCCCCAGTTGCCGCCAGGGAGATGGAAGCCGTTATTCAAGAAAAAGCCCAGATGGAGAATTAAGTGTATAGTTCACTTTATGGTGAAATGATTTAGAATAAAACTCTGGCCTTAATTCCCCCCCTTTGTTGTATAAAAGAAAATAACCCGAATAGCAGCTACATCTCCCCACACTCCACTGACAGCGAGACTACTTTGTGGTGCTGTCAGATCCGCATTTGGGTCTCAGTCGATGGTGTGTAACAGCACAGGTGGCTGGACACTTTCCTAATGGGACCAATCCTGTAGTGCTACAGGCAAAACTACATTTGAAACTGCTAATATATGATGCAAGAAGCTCAAGCTTGCATTCCCAGTGCTCCCCCATCCCCCAATTGACTTTCATTCTGGGCAAGCAACAATTGCAAAACTAGGCTCAGATTATTCTGATTTCATTCTCACTCACTTCAGCAGTGGAAGGTCTCATGTTTTCAGGCTTATGAATATATATATATATATTCTTCATGTTGGGACAATATATATATATACTTCATGTTGGGACAATTGTATTGCCATCACAGTAACCTCCAGAATTTCTTTCTTCTCCAGTACCTGAAGAATCCATGAACAAACAGAAGCAGCATCATACAAAATACATTGAACTGCAGGGAACAGCCTCAGAAAGACATGATGAGGATGGTATCAGAGGGGGAGCTGTGTTAGTCTGGATCTGTAAAAGCAGCAAAGAGTCCTGTGGCACCTTATAGACTAAAGACGTTTTGGAGCATGAGCTTTCGTGGGTGAATACCCACTTCGTCGGATGATGAGGATGGTTTCTAGGGCTGTGATAATGGGCCAGGCTGCAGGACCTGGTGAAATCTGAAACCAAAGAAGAACCTAGGAGATAAATCCACTCCTGGTGAAAGAAGACCCAGCACCCTCGCCGATATTAGACTATGGAGACTATATGATGTGAGGAGAGACTCCCAGAGCAGAATCTTCCTAATGCAGCCCCTGCTAGACAGAAACCCTATGTGTCTGTACAGCTCCTAGCACAATGGGGCCCTGACCAGGTTAAGGCCCCTAGGTGCTATCACAGTATCAGTGTTAAATACTAATACTAGAAATACCTTTCCTGGGCCATAAGCTGGAGGGGAAGGAAGATGCTCAAAACCCCGCAGAGCCCTGACCCGGACGACAGGCCGTACAAGTGCACCGAGTGCGAGAAGTGCTTCCGGCAGAAGAAGATCCTCAAAGCGCACCAGAGCATCCACACCGGAGAGAAACCGCACACGTGCGCCGAATGCGGAAAGAGCTTCCGGCAGAAGAACAACCTCCGGAAGCACCAGTGGATCCACACCGGCCAGACACCCCACCAGTGCACCGAGTGCGGGAAGCGCTTCAGCGAGAAGCAGCGCCTGCGGAAGCACCAGAAGACGCACACGGGGGAGATGCCGTATGCCTGCGCCGAGTGCGGCACGTGCTTCAGCCACAAGCATAACCTGAAAACTCACCAGCGGGTGCACACCGGCGAGACGCCCTACAAGTGCCCCGAGTGCGAGAAAGGCTTCAAGCAGCAGAACCACCTCATCAGCCACCTGCGCACCCACCGGGAGGAGAAGCTCCACAGGTGCACCCAGTGTGACAGGTTCTTCAGGAAGAAGGCCAACCTGCTGAAGCACCAGGAGAGCCACGCGGGGGACAGGCCCTACCACTGCAAGGACTGCGGGAAGACCTTCAAGCAGAACAACCACCTGGTGAGTCACCAGAGGACCCACGCCGCAGGCAGCCTCTACATATGCACTGAGTGTGGGAAGAGCTACAGCCAGTGGGCGCATCTCACCACTCACGAGCGGGCCCACGCCGGGGAGGGCCGGCTGACCTGCAGCGAGTGCCGGTGAGGGCTGCGCACACACAGTCTCAGAACACACGGAGGAGAGGCCATCAGTAGGACTGAGCGTGGTACAGCTTCGTGGAGCAGATGACTAAGAAAAGACCCGGAAAATCAACACTTCACCCATTTAGATGAGATGCTTTTGTTCTGAGTTCGTACAATGCCCACCACAGTGAGCTCTGGTCCATAGCTAGGGTCAGAGGCACTCCGGTAACACAAATTATAAATCATAATATACACAGCGGTGAATAGGAAAGCTTCACTGTGAAACCAATAGGATGGTGCATGGCAGAGAATCATCCACGCAGGAGAGGGACTCTATAGGTGTGATAATTACTAGACAATTTCAGCAATAAATCTAATCTTAGTAGGACAGATGACTCTCCAGAGGAGAGATGCTACGTGCATTATGTGGAAATCAGAGTAGCAAGAAGTGTGCTGTTAGACTACATCCATGGAGTTGGATAGAGTGTCACTAATGAGTCCTCTGTGCCCCTGCAGGATTGCTGGCAGAGAGAATGAGTATTGTTTTGTTAAGTATTTCTGCACAGTGCATCATGAAACAAGATGGCTACATGCGGCATTGTATGTAGTTACATGATGGTCATTTTGTTATTGTCAGAATAACCATCAGGTTTACACACAATTGTTGATCGGTTTTCCAATTAACAGCCTCTGTTTTCCTTTCTTGTTTATTCAGGAGTTTCTTGGTTTGCCCCAGAATGTTTCCATTTGCATGACTTTCCAGCCCATCCTTTTAAAATCACAGCGTCTGTTCCCCATGGATAAAGTTCTGCCTTCTGTTTTTCCCCCAAAGATATTGAATTCAATTCCTTGTGGTGTCTGTTTTATGGAAAAACAAGGGGAATGAGTGAAAATTGCAAACATGAGATTCTGCAGAGACCAACGTATTGTGTGCCTAGTTCACCCCACTGGAACATGGATCAGTGCTGCACAGGTCGAGATCCAATCAGGGAATTCTTGTTATCCAGAAGTCTGGGCTTCTGGTGAGACATGGTCTATGATGGACACAGCTGTGATATGACGTGGCTTCTCCTGTCATTCTAGGCCCTGATCCCGGGAACATGCTCATGTTTAACCTTTAGCACATGAGCTGCCCCTTTGAAGTCAGTGGGACTATTCACCGGCTTAAAGCCAAGCACTTGTGTAAGTGTTTGAAGGATCAGGGCCCTAATGTGTAAATATATTTTTTCCTTTCTGAGACTAGAAGCCAAATTTGAGCCTGGGAAGGGGAACAGAAACAAAGGGGTGAATTTTTAACTGTCCTAGCAAAGAACAGGGTGAACAATAGTTGGAGGTGAGTCATTTAAACTCAAGGGCTATTAAAGGGCTCATTGAGCTGTAGCTATTGCAGAACAATCCCAGCATCACAGAAAAGATTAATCAATTTTAAGGGCAATAGGGACCATTCAACCATCCAGTCTGATCCCCTGTTGCTGAGAGAATTTCACCCAGTTACCCTTGTCCTGAGCCCACACATGTTTTCAAGGATCGCAGACCATCCTGATTTGAAGTATCAAAGAATAGTGAAACCACCACTTCTCTGGGTAACTTGTTCTAGTGTTAAAAATTCGTGTCTCATTTCTCATTTGAATTTGTCTGGCCTCTGCTTCCAGCCATTAGTTCTTGTGACGACTTTCTCTGCTGGATTAAAGAGCCCACTAGTACCCGGTATTTTCTCCCCAGTAAGGTACTTCCAGGCTGTAACCATGTCAGCTGTCCGTCTTCTTTGTGATAAATTAAACAGACTGAGCTCCTTAACGCTCTTGTGAGAAGGCATTTTCTCCAGCTCCTGAGAACCATTTTTATGGTTCGTTTCTGCACCATCTCCAATCCTTTTTAAAATGTCAGTACCAAAATTGGACACAGTATTCCAGTACAGGTCTCACCGATGCTGTGAACAGAGGTAAAAATTACCTCTCGACTTCTACTCACTGCTCCCCTGTTTATCCAAGGATCACACAACCCTTTTGTTTGCCACACCATCACACCGGGAGCTGATAGTTAGTTGTTTGCCCAACTGACCCCTATTTTTTTCAGTGTCACTGCTCTCCGGGGTACAGCCTGCCGTCTGTTGGTATGGCTTGCTGTGACCAGGTCATTCCTGGGCTCACTACCACCTACTGCTACATCCCCAGTCAGGTGTAAAAGACAAAAGGGGTTAGTTAGCTGTCACCCCTTTCCAGCAGGGCACCACCAGCAACAGTGCTACTCAGCAACACTCAGCCAAGTCACTGGTAGCAAACCAAACAATCATCCCATCAGGCCTACTTTTCCTGGGGGAGGCTCTGGCAGGCACGCTCCCTAGTCAATACCTGGCTCTAGCCAGATTTCTCTGGCTCACAGACTGAGAGCTGGAGATCTGCTCTTCCTCCCAGCCAGTTCATAGCTGAGCTGGGCTTTCCCCCTGGTAATCTCCCCGTGCTAGTCCAAAACCTATTGCAGGGCTGAGTGGGCCCACAGCAGCTCATTAACGCTCTCCAGCCAGCATGGGGCATGTAAACCCCATCGCACCTGCATTCCCTGTTCCCGGCTCTATGACCTCACGTGTGTAGTTACCAAAGATGTATTAATCAAATATAGATATAAAATCCCTTCAAATTTCCACCCTTTCTTCTTTGATAATCAAACACTGCTACAAAATCACCCCAAATGTTTTAATTTATCAAATATGGACATAAAATCCCCTCAGATTTTGATCTATTTCACTGTCATTACCAAATATCAATATCAATGGTATTTTAGATTTTTTGCCATTATCTAATTCTCAAATACAGATAGAAAATTTCCTCAGATTTTGGCCCTTTTAATTCTATACTACTATAAAGTCACTTCAGATGTTGCTACTTCTCTTAACAATTTTATTGAATACTCTTAGATTTCCCATTTGCTCTTTCTAGTTATTTAATATTGATATAGAATCTCCTCACCCTGCACCAGTTTCCATCAGATTATTGAACAGTGATTAAAATCTCAGATTATGCCACTTTTCATCCAATTTTCAAATATTGACATAAAAACCCCTTAAATGTTCCCTCTCTCTGTTTTCGAAGAATGATTTAAAACAGCCCTCAGATATTGCCCCTTGCCACTAAATATCAAATACTGATTTTAAAAGCCTCAAATTTTTCCCATTTTCTCCCCAGTTCTCAAATGTTGTTATAAAATCCACTTATGCTTTGCCTCTTCTCTCTAATTATTAAGTATTTATATAAAATCACCTCTGTTGTCTATCTAATTTTCAAATACAAATATAAGACTTGGGGTTTCCCATCCTGTCTAACTGCAGCAATGTCTCTTTGTTTTGGAGGGAAACTGCCGCCCTGAGTTTTTCACTCAGATGGGCCCGAACATAAGAATATAAGAATGGCCATACCGGGTCAGAGTAAAGGTCCATCCAGCCCAGCATCCTCTCTCCTGATAGTGGTCAATGCCAGGTGCCCCAGAGGGAGTGAACCTAACAGGCAATGATCAAGTGATCTCTCTCCTGCCATCCATCTCCATCCTCTGACAAACAGAGGCTAGGGACACCATTCCTTACCCAGCCTGGCTAATAGCCATTTATGGACTTAACCTCCATGAATTTATCCAGTTCTCTTTTAAACGCTGTTATAGTCCCAGCCTTCACAACCTCCTCAGGTAAGGAGTTCCACAAGTTGACTGTGTGCTGGGTGAAGAAGAACTTCCTTTTATTTGTTTTAAACCTGCTGCCTATTAATTTCATTTGGTGGCCCCTAGCTCTTGCTTTGGATTAACTGCTCTGACGGGCTGACACCAAAATACTGGTAGGAGTGAGATTGGAACCTGGGGCTACCAAGAGCCAGGCACTTTCTATGACTCTCATGCACTGGGCACCGTATCACGTCAGCCGCAGCCTGGCGGGGCCCTCGCACACTCAGCCGGGCCATGGGCAACAGCTGCAGTTCCTGCTCCTGGGGCTCCCTGTCACTGGATTTGAGGCAGCCAAGTGGGCTCATTGCCTCTCAGCGTGCTCTGCCGCCTCGCTCTCTGGCCCTTGAGGAGGAGGTGTAGCAATGGTAGTGGAAGACGATAAGCAGGGGGACTGGAGATCAAGGGAGGGAAGAGAAGATGGCTGGAGAACAGGGAGAAAATGGGGCAGGGCAGAGTGAGGGAGGCTGCCCCAGGTCTCCCATTCCCTCAACAAACACCTGGTTCCCACTGCCCCCTAAAACCCCCCAGCCTCTCCCTCCCAACACACACTGCCCTTGCCAGGCTCTGCCATTGGCCTGAAAATCTCTAAGCTCATTTCTCCTCCCACCACCACCCACAATCTGTAACCATCACCCCTTGGGATTGCTCTGACACAGCCCGGCTGCCTGGCAGTGCCCCGGGGGCACCTCTAATCAGGCCAGTGCTGTGAGCTCATATAACTCAAATGGCCGGAGGGGTCTGATACAGCCCTGTGCCAACCAGCTCCAACACTCCACTCTCCTGCCGAGGTCCCCAGATGCCCTGTCTAACTCCTCACAGTCACACTGCCCCTTGCTGGCCCACAACTGCTCAGCAAAATCACCACAAATCCCTCTTCCACGCTCCTCCCATCTCAAGAGCCCCAGGCTCTCCTCAGTACCACCCCCATCGGCTCTCCAAGCACCCCTGGTTCCCCTCCCGTTCCTGCCTATCCCAAACCTGCTCCCCCTGCTCAGGGGTTCCCTGACTTGGAATCAGTGACAATTGGTCACCGGTGTCACACGTGGGGCTGCACCAGATTTTGCAGCTATGGGAACTGAGAGCACTGGGCCCAGCTCTGCTCTCTGTGATAGCAGTGTAAATCCAGAGTAACCCCACTCACGGCACTGGAGTGACTCCAGGTTTACACCAATGTGCCTGGGAGTGGAGTTTTGGCTCATTTGCTGGGCAGGGGGCATGTGTTTGAATCCCAGCCCCTGAACCTAGGGCAACCCTTGTCCCTTTCGCTCCAGGCCAGAGAAACTTTAATCATGGGAGTGGGCCCATTGGACTGTGTTTCAAAATAGGGGTAAAATCCTCATTAGTTCAAACGATGTAAATTCTTGTATCTCTCTGTACATGCTTAGGGACCAGCATCATTACAGCAATATTGGTGGCTGAATTGGGATTATTTATGAGGTTAGACAAAGCCACTGTGGTGGGCTGGGGTGGGAAAAGCTACTTGGACCAACCCTTGAGAGTCTGTGCTTCAGCAGAATCTCCGAGACAGTTGTTTTCAGAATAGTTCCTCTGTTAGAAAGGTAAAATCAAGAGCACAGAAAGCTCCTGTTTCAACAAAGCTGGAAAAACAGCAGGGCCAGAGTTCACAAGCTCAAAAACAATAGAGAGAAAGCGTCATATGTAAACAGATTTTTTTTAAATTAACAATGTTTGTAGTAGCTGCCACTCCCTGAAGGTTGCTGTATTGGCCTGTTAATGCACAACACAGTTGGTTACAAGCATTCAAACTCCATGTACCTGAGCCAAGTACTGTATTAAAAAACCAATAAAATCCACCTTGTTGTGTATTAATGCTGAGTCATGACCTATTCACCATACTGCATGGGCTGATACTAACGAACTCAGGCAAACTGGACTCTCGGGGGCCTATTATTAATCCAATTACTTGTTCGGCGAGAGACAGGTTGTTTCTTACTAATGATCTTTTCTTTTGAGTACAGCAGATGATGCTGTGTTGAATGGAAAACAAAACAAAAATCAGCATAAAACTTGAAAGAACAGCTGAAAGATGATACAGTCTGAAATAGATATGAGAGAGAGGTTTGCAGAGCTGTGTAGTTGGAGAGCCTATGTCAAGTCAAAAATAAGAGGAATCACACCAAATATCAAACCAGATAAATCTATTTTAGCAAACTCTAACATGACACAAGAATCCAGGACAAAGAGCCAAAAGCTTCATAATTCTGGGCAGAGAGACCAGACCAGAGAAGAACAACATAAATATACTGCAGAACTAAAGACACAATCACATTCCTCACTCCGTGGATTATCCAAATGGAAGAGAAACCATTCAAGAGCTCTGAGTGTGGGAAAATCTTCAACCTGAAATGAAATCAAAACACACAGGGCAAGTCACGCAGGGAAAAAAAAGCCATAAACACGTACAGAATAATGGGGGAAAGCAACATATCAACTAGGAACTGGTCTGAAATTTTCGAGCTGGACAACTGTCAGGTGGAATATGTTGATTCAACTAAATGAACATATTGATTTCATCAAACATTTCAGTTAAACTTTATCCAAATGTTTTGTTTTGATTAGGTCAAAGCACTTTGTTTCAATAAGATAAACTATATTATTTGTTATGTTACATCATGATCTGATATTTGAATACAGTGGGAACAAAGTGCTTTGACAAGGTTGTTTCAACATTTCCCAAACAAGCCTGGATCTGAAGCCGGCAGCCCCGGCTCTGAAATATTCCTGATACTCGGCTCTTATGTGAAACTGATCTCGGATCTCTGCAAGGCCTTTCTAATTGTGCCCCCTCACGTGAGGTGTGCTGAGCTGAGCCACAGCCTGGTCCCCTGAGCATCCTGCTCAGCCCTGGGCGGCCCCTGGCACGGACCAGACGCTGACCTAGGCTGCAGTGGCCAGCCAAGATCTCCGCACCTAGTCCCCACGCGCAGGGCTGCTGGGAAATGTAGTTTGTTTTTTACATCAGCGATCGAGAGAGAGAAGAGGAAACTGCAGCAATCGCGTGCGACAGCGATTCCTGCCAGGAGGCGGCACCGTGCGAGCAAGCCCCGGATGCGGAGCGAGGGATGGAGCCCAGAGCACCTGGCGCTGCCCGAAGGCTGGGCTGAGTGTGCCCACTCTGGGGTCATCCCTGCCCTTACCTCCCAGCCTTCCCCTCCCTCTCCGTCCCTTTGGTCCCCCTTGCGCTCAGGGTAGCCCTTGGGCCAGTCAGACACTGCCAGAGGCAGGAGTGGAAACAGGATCTCCTAACCCTGACAGAGAGGAGAGAGCTGGGAACTCACAGCTGTTACAATTCCAGCTTCATCAGGGAACCGGCCAGGAAAATGCCTGGTGGGATTTCAGCTCAGGTAGGACACTGACTTTCTTGTGTTTGCACCCGAACCAGAATGACACAGAGGACTGAATGACGGGCTCTGTCTAGGGAACTGAGCTAAAATCTCTTCCACCTGTAACCTGCCTTTAAGGAAACAGCTGCATTCCAGGAGAGCTTTCTGCAGGGCACCGGGAGGTGCAGGGATGGGGAATGGGCTGTAGACATATTTTAGCTCTAGGTTGCTAGTTAAATCCAGACCAAGGTGGTGGTGCCTGAAGGTTGCTGCCATTATGGGTTCTGGGGATCTCAGTGCAGGTCCCAAAGGATGGGGGTGGGGTCCTCCTTCCCAAGCCTACCATGACAACTGGCCCATTGCAACAAGCTGTTATAGACTGAACAGTGGCTCTCAACCTTTCCACACTACTGTCCCCCTTGCAGGAGTCTGATTTGTCTAGCGCACCCCCAAGTTTCACCTCACTTGAAAATGACTTGCTCACAAAATCAGACATAAAAACACAGACGTGTCACAGCCACACTGTTGATGTAACATTGCTGACTTTCTCATTTTTACCACACAATTATAAAATAAATCAATTGCAATATAATATTGTACTTACATTTCAGTGTAGAATATACCGAGCAGTATAAACAAGTCATTGTATGAAGTTTTAGTTTGTACTGACTTCACTAGTGCTTTTTGTGTAACCTGCTGTAAAACCAGGCATATGTCTAGATGAGCTGATGTACCCTCTGGAAGACCTCTGCGCCCCCCAGGGGTACGCGTCCCCCTGGTTGAGAGTCACTGGAATCGATCATGGAGAGTCCCCTGCAGCAGGCAGATTCCCTGCAGCTCATAGTTCAGGCACGTGGGGTGGCCCCTGTGGGAAGCGGAGTCTGCTGCTGTACCCATCACTGGATAAACCCAGGTTTCAGTCTCTGGAGATGTCAGGCGGGCGCCTTTCACAAGCAATAGTGGATATAAGCAGCTGCCTTCTATCCCACACACTTGGGCACACAGAATTTTGCTGCCAATATAGATTGTTTGCTACTCTGGGCAATGGAAACATCACTGACAAATATTTCTGTATAGCACAAGAGACCTACTGTCTAATCGCACAAACCTAAACACTCTTGTCTGCCCCTGCCTCACCCTTTTCCCGAGGCCCCACCCCCCTCACTCCATTCCCCCCCCCATTGCTCACTCTCCCACACCCTCACTCACTTTAACCAGGCTGGGGCGGGGGTTGGGGTGCGGGATGGGGGATGGGGGATGGGGCTGAGGGGTTTGGAGTGTGGGAGGGGCTCAGGGCTGAGGCAGGAAGTTGGGGTGCCGGACGGGGGTGCGGGATCTGGAAGGGAGTCTGGGTCAGGAGGGAGCTCAGGGCTGGGGCGGGGGTCCGGGCTCTAGGAGGGAGTTTGGGTCAAGAGGGGGCTCAGGGCTGGAGTATGGGTGCAGGAGGAGGTGTGGGCTCTGGAGGGAGTTTGGGTGTGGGAGGAGATTCAGGGCTGGGGCCGCCAGGGATTGAGGAGTGGGAGGGGGTTAGGGGTGCAGGCTCCAGCTGGGTGGCACTTACCTTGGGCAGCTCCCAGAAGTGGCCGGCCTATCTGGCTCCTAGGCTGAGAGGCAACCAGGTGACTCTGCGCACTGTCCCTGCCTGCAGGCACTGCCCCCGCAGCTCCCATTGGCCGCGGTTCCTGGCCAATGGGAGCTGCGGAGTCAGCACTTGAGGCGGGGACACCGCGCAGAGACCCCTGGCCATTCCTGCACCTAGGAGCTGGACATGTAGGCCACTTCCGGGAGTTGCACAGGGCCAGGGTAGGTAGGGAGCCTGCCTTAGCCCTGCTGCACCGCCAACCGGACTTTTGGCCTATTAAAATCTCCCTGATGGCTTTCAATAGCCGCTGGGAGATTGAGGCTGATTCCGAGAGACTCCAAGCCAATCCGGGAGGGTTGGCAACCCTAGCTGCTGGTGCCAGCACTGCCTGGGATTTGTGTTCTCCAAGATGCAGCAGGCGTTTGAGGGAGAGATCAGGGATGTCAGGGTCTCCTGGTCTTGGGAAATACTAAACAAGAAATTTTTAACCTAACCGTAGCGTGATGCTGTTTGGGCTCTGCTGTGGCTTTTAATGCCACAGCATGTAATGGGGCTAAAAGTGAGCTTACCATGAGCATGCATGTTCCAAGCTATAAACACGTTTGTACACTGTAGAAAGCCACTGCTTTTGCTTTAAGAAGTTTGGTCGGTTAATTGAAGAGGTGACAATGAGAGGTGGCTGAAATATGACACAAGGGAAATCTCTATACCCATTGGTCCAAATTACCACAGACTCTCCAACAATATACCCGAGAGGCAGCACTGTCAACGTAGCAATAACAGTGAAGAATAGACATTTTTGGAGACCCCACTGTGAATGAAAGTTTTCTGGATTATTTTGCATTTGACAATGTTGCCATTGCTAGCAACAGAATAATTTGCTTTTTCCATTTTCATTACAGTGGGTAAAAGATCCACGAGTGGAAATTAGAGAAGAGAAACACCCTAAAAATATAAAGCAACTGGAGGAATGGGAGTTTGAGAGAGGACGATACAAAGAG
Source organism: Gopherus flavomarginatus (assembly GCF_025201925.1). Taxonomy (NCBI): domain Eukaryota; kingdom Metazoa; phylum Chordata; order Testudines; family Testudinidae; genus Gopherus; species Gopherus flavomarginatus. Next base: position 2,189,949 of record NC_066618.1, on the reverse strand, counting down.
ATGGTTTCTGAAGCAATGATAATGAAGGAAGCTGAAAGAGCTGGAGGAAACTGAGAAAGAAGAGGAAGCCAGCAGAAAACAAGCCAAAATATATTCACTGCTGGTGAAAGAAGTTTCAACAAACTCAGCAGCATTTTTAAGATTCCCAGTGCCCGTACACACATATCTGGTACACATACAATAATCACACACATTAGACACCACAGAAAAAAACATATGAGTTTTGGGAAAAAACTCATGGAGGGTTCACAGAAATTACAGAACTGGCGAAATGATACAAAACATATTTTGGAGACTGGAAGCTATTAATTTGGTTCCACATTATTCCTGCAGTCACATTATTTGCTATTCACCAATATTTGAACAGCCATCAGGTATTTGTGAAAATGTCTGCACATCGCCAAAGTTTCATGAATTTTAACTCCAGTGATTATCTGTCCAAAGCTTCATCCTGGGAAATATATTTTTCATTATTTATTATGCATTATTTTTTTATTTTAAGTGTTTCAACCATCCAGTCAGGGAGCAGAAACAATCCCATATGACCTAGGTGATCAGTCAAACCCCCATGAATAATGAATAGCAAATAACTTGTGGACAACCCGTAGATTGAGATTTATTTGCACAACCCCTCTGGTGAATACATGCACTTTGCAAAGATGCTGCGGCACAGGAGAAAGGGCTGAACTCACAGCACAGCCCATTTGCAATGACCCATCATTCAGCCAGCTCTAATAGATAATTCCCTGTATGTGGGAACACGAGCAGCCACATCATGTTCCAAGCTGCCCAGATTCTCTGTGGAGATGAGAAACCCTATAAATGCACCGAGTGTGGAAAAGGCTTTGGGCAGGAGAAGATCCTCCGAGAGCACCAGCGAATCCACACAGGCGAGAGGCCTCACAAATGCGCTCACTGCGGGAAAAGCTTCACCTGGAGCACCAGCCTGATCAAGCACCAGCAGATCCACACGGGCAGCAAGCTGCATGCCTGCACCGCATGCGAGAAGAGCTTCCGGAGGCGGCACAGCCTCCTGCAGCACCAGTCGGTGCACACCGGCGAAAAGCCGCACACCTGCGCCCAGTGCGGCCGCAGCTTTGTGGAGAAGCAGGCGCTGAAGAAGCACGAGAGCATCCACACAGGGGAGAAGCCCTTCACCTGCAGCGAGTGCGGGAAGAGCTTCCGGCAGAAGGGCAACCTGGTGTCACACGAGAGGAGCCACCTGGAGGAGAAGCCGCACCGATGCCCCGAGAGCAGGAAGTGCTTCCGGGAGCAGCGCTTCCTGGCCAACCACCAGCGCACCCACACCCAGGAGCGGCCCTACCAGTGCGCCCAGTGCCAGAAGAGCTTCAGTGCCAAGCAGGGGCTCCTCATCCACCAGCGCCTGCACAGCGGGGAGCGGCCCTTCCAGTGCCCCCTCTGCGGGAGGAGCTTCACCGAGAGGAAGAACCTCAACAAGCACCAGCGGACGCACAGCGGGGAGACCCCCTACACTTGCGGGGAGTGCGGGAACAGCTACACCCAGAAGTACAGCCTGAAGGTACACCAGCGAACCCACAGCGAGGAGACTTCCCACACCTGCAGTGAGTGTGGGGAGAGCTTCAAGCAAAGGAACCACCTGGTGAGCCACCAGCGGAGCCACAAAGCTGGGAGCCTCTACATATGTGCCGAGTGTGGGGAGAGCTACAGCCAGTGGGCGCATCTCACCGCCCATGAGAGAATCCACACCAGGCAGAGCCAGCCAGCGTGCACTGAATATCGGTAACAGAGGCAACGTATCTCAGAGCATGCCAAGGATCCAGATGAGAGCCCACATCCATACATGAGTTAAGGGCTCCGGCTAGGTATAGGGCATTAGCCAGAGCCATTCTGAACCAGAATGCTTCCCAGGCAGGCGTCAGAACGTTTGGACCTCCTTGTGTTTCCCTAAAAGCAGCAAAGAATCCTGTGGCACCTTATAGACTAAGGATTCTTTGCTGCTTTTACAGATCCAGACTAACACGGCTACCCCTCTGATACTTGTGTTTCCCTGTCTCTCTAAGGACCCAATCCAGTCAACGGGAACCTTTCTGTTGACTTCAGTCTGGATTGGGTCTTGGTTGTGTAAACTGGGTAGAACTTGCCATAAACCATTTTACAAGCCAACTAGGTAACAGTGATAAGCATCATGCAGCATTTACGTGGTCTCTAGACTTGCAAGCAATGTTCCCTCTAATTTTTGACAGGCCGTGTGCGCAAAAAAATTCTTCTGTGCAAATTTTTGTGAATCTGTGCAAATTTTTGTGCCATGTGCGCGGAGTTTAGGATCTGTGTGCGGGCACACACGCGCACAGCTTAGAGGGAACAGTGCTTGCAGGTACTTGTAAACATCAGTTAATTAAATCAGGCAGAATCCTAGTCTAGGATGCTGTGTAGGTCAATCAGTTTGTAACACAGCCCGTAGGGGGCTGGGGATCCATTTGGAAGTTGTGTTCACGCCTTCCTGGGACGATTTTGTTTCAGAAGAGCTCTGTCTAAAATGTTGTCCCTCTCGGGCAAGCAGGACCAAAGAAACTGGCTCAAAACACAGAGAATGCTTCGCAGAGCCAATCCTGCTCCCACTGAAGTCCATGGAGAATTTGCAATCGAGGCCTTTATGTTTGCTGTCTGCGCACAATGCATTTAGAGTAGAAACTGCAAACTTTAAAGGGAAGTGATTCCATTTCTAAGGCACTTACCTCATGCAAGAAACATTTGTGTCTTGACATCTGATGCTGATGGCGTAAACAAAGCTAGAGCTGGGGCAGAGAAGATCTTTAAGCTGCAACTTTCACTGGGTTTAGCTGAGCGGGAAAGGCTGGATCCCCTGGCAGCAAACATAAAACCAGCACCTTCAGAAAACGACAGTTGGTGAAAGAACTTCTGGGGATCCTGGCAAGGATGGACCCATGACAGGCATCACTAACCTCCCTACTGGGTATACTTGAAGAGTTAAATTTAAAAAGCTAATGCCCTCAAGGGGCAGGCAGTTTGAGACGGGCAACAAACCCAAATGCGCAAAATACACTGTACAAAAACCCACCAGCCACAACTAACAGAGATTCCTCCAATAACACAAAGTTGTTAATGTATGATTGGCTCCTAGAGAAAAGCCTGGGCTCCAGATTCTCGCTCATCATGAGTGGATGCTGGTATTCCAGTGGGGAAAGAAGCACCCAGTCCCACCTATTTCATGGAAGAGTTTGAAGGGGACTTGCTGAATTTAGCTACCAAAATTCACCCTTTGCATGTAGAGAAATACCACGTGTATGCATCACTTGCTGGAGTTGCAGGTCTTGGTGGGACATTTATCAATGATGCTGCTGGACACGAGGGAAGGGACCAAGTTCTGGCAGCCATTGGGCAGCAGAAAGATTAGCTCAAAGCACATGCTAAGATGTTCATTCTTCCAGATTTAAGTACAACCACAGCAAATAGAAGCAAAGAATGTCACGCTGTGAAGCAGAAGTCCTGTGGGTGAGGCCACAAGCGTTTCCATTCTGTTTCCTGCCAATGCATGGGTAATTCTTAACAAGTCCTTTACCTGTTGGGACGTTGGGTGATGAAATTGGGTGCTGAGAAACATCACACAAGGCAATGCCAGAGAAGAAGAGGGTTTGAAAGGTGATCCGGGAGATGAATGAGCTGTAACTGTGCCATTTGGATGACTAACACTCAGGCTGTGAATGCAGGCTTTCTTAGAATTTATTACTATTATTTATTATTTGCATAATGTCAGCAGGTGCTGAGCAGTTTACGGACAGGGGTAAAGGAAAGGCTTCGCTTCATTGATTTTACAGTTTAAAGTTCCTGTCTACTATATGGTCCTTAATGCACAAACATTAAAATCAGCACTAAGAGTTGTTGATGTCTGTTCCTTACCATTTAATTATGTTGAGCTAGAAGCTACTCAACCTATTATTTTGTAGAAATATATAACACAGAATTCTCTTTAAATGTGGTACTGATTTTCAAATGTGGTAAGGAGAGTGATCCTGGCAATTAAGGTCTGTAACTCATAGCCCTAGTAAAAACAGTAAAACATATTAAGGGGAAAAAAATCATTCATCAGCCACAAGGAACAGAACCATGAGCAATAATGAGCATGGGTTAATTATTATGAGGAATATGTTAGGCACAGAGAATGTGTTTGGCATTGCACAAGACAGAAATCAGTTGTCTACAATTAACCCTAACTTGAGGTGCTGATGATTGTAAGGCAAATGTAGAAAAGTTGAGATGTATTAGGAGATTCTCTGTGAAAAGAATAAAATTTGCTGCACAAACACAACTGGCATTTTAACAGAATGGCGAATTAGTGGGTAAAGTGACTGCAATAAATCAGAAATGTGAAATATATTTGGATTTTAGTCAAATATTTGATTATGTGACTCACAAAATTTTCTTTGAAAAGTTAATTCATATTGGTTTGGATTGAAAACTGGCTGGAAGACCAGTCAATCTAACCTATCTATGTTCTTAATATGGTTCCCATCACTGGGGTGTTTTCACAAAGAGTAATCAGAAATGGTCATGTAACCAGTTATAGGGAGGTGTCTCACAGGCTTTACAGTAACTGGTGAGAGGTCCTGTTTTAGTTAACATCTCAGTCAATGACCTGAAAGAGGAGGTGACCAGCACACAAATGAAATCTGCACATGATACTAAATTGGAAGGAGTTGCAAACATCAGACAAGACCTGGAAATAATCTCGAGGGTCCTAGTGGCATTAGAGACCTGGGCAGAAAATAACTAAATTAAGATCAACTTGGAAAAAAGCAGTTAGAACATGTCAGGGAAAGTAACCAGAATCTCATGTAGACAGTGGGGAAGGAAACACTTGGGAAGCAGAAATGGCTGGAATGGACCTAGGTGGTGTTCCAGTGAGGATGGAGCTCAGCTGTTCTCAGTGGTGGCAGATGACAGAACAAGGAGCAATGGTCTCAAGTTGCAGTGGGGAAGGTTTAGGTTGGATATTAGGAAACACTATTTCACTAGGAGGGTGGTGAAACACTGGAATGGGTTCCCTAGGGAGGTGGTGGAATCTCCTTCCTTAGAGGTTTTTAAGGTCAGGCTTGACAAAGCCCTGGCTGGGATGATTTAGTTGGGGTTGGTCCTGCTTTGAGCAGGGGGTTGGACTAGATACCTCCTGAGGTCCCTTCCAACCCTGATATTCTATGATTCCAGGTCTGACAGTGGTCAGCAAATTAGACGCATGATGTGGCAGCAAAAAGTTTTGTCCCACATGCAGTGTTAGCACTGGTTTTCAAAAATCAAATGAGAAGAAAATTCCAAAAAAGTGACCAGCACATCAGTTATCGAAGCATTTCCTATTGGTCCTTGAAGAGTTCCTGTTACAATTTTGAAATGGGCTTTGAAGTTCTGGGATACAGCATAACGGTCCATGGCCACATGTCCATAGACGCCACCACGACCAACTCAGCCGCATTCCTGCAGCAGTGGGGCTCTCAAACCCAGGAACACAGGAATGGCCCTGAGAACACAACAGCAGCGAGGCTTCTCCCCCTCCCTGGCTCCAGACACACACTAGAGGGCAGTGCTGCACAGACCTGTAGCCTTATACTGCAGTTCTCACCTGTGAGCTGAGGCTGGGGAATTTCTTTCTAGATAGTTAAGTGGTTAGAAGAAAATTCTCAATTTTCTTTGGGTTTTTTTGTTGTTCTTTTTGTTTTTTGCTTTGTTTAAGGTAGTTCCTTGTTCTAGCAGCCATGTGGATGCCAGATGCTGGGGTCTTGGATTGGTCCCCTGCCCCCAGGCCGGCGGCAGGGGCTGGGTTGTGGCATGCAGTGGCAGTTCACTTACCGGCACTGGTAGAGCACTCCTTGCCTCTTGACCCCAGATGTGCAGTCCTGTCCGAAGGCAGCTCTGGCCAGAGTGGGGCCTTCCAAGGGTCCACGGAGGGAGTAAAAGAGATGAGCTGCAGGATGGGCTCGGAGGACCACACGCTAGGTGTATGCGACTAGCTGAGAATTGTAAAAGCAGCAAAGAATCCTGTGGCACCTTATAGACTAACAGATGTTTTGGAGCATGAGCTTTCGTGGGTGAATACCCACTGCGTCAGATGCATGTAGTGGAAATTTGCAGGGGCAGGTATATATATACAGGCAAGCTAGAGATAATGAGGTAGTTCAATCAGGGAGGATGAGGCCCTGTTCTAGCAGTTGAGGTGTGAAAACCAAGGGAGGAGAAACTGGTTTTGTAATTGGCAAGCCATTCACAGTATTTGTTTAATCCTGAGCTGGTGGTGTCAAATTTGCAGATGAACTGAAGCTCAGCAGTTTCTCTTTGAAGTCTGGTCCTGAAGTTTTTTTGCTGCAGGATGGCCACCTTAAGGTCTGCTATTGTGTGGCCAGGGAGGTTGAAGTGTTCTCCTACAGGTTTTTGTATATTGCCATTCCTAATATCTGATTTGTGTTCATTTATCCTTTTCCGTAGCGACTGTCCAGTTTGGCCGATGTACATAGCAGAGGGGCATTGCTGGCACATGATGGCGTATATTACATTGGTGGATGTGCAGGTGAATGAACCAGTGATGGTGTGGCTGATCTGGTTAGGTCCTGTGATGGTGTCGCTGGTGTAGATATGTGGGCAGAGTTGGCATCGAAGTTTGTTGCATGGATTGGTTCCTGAGCTAGAGTTATTATGGTGCGGTGTGCAGTTACTAGTGAGAATATGTTTCAGGTTGGCAGGTTGTCTATGGGCGAGGACTGGCCTGCCACCCAAGGCCTGTGAAAGTGTGGGGTCATTGTCCAGGATGGGTTGTAGATCCCTGATGATGCGTTGGAGAGGATGATGCATCCAAGGATAAATGGACACAAATAAGATATTAGGAATGGCAATATACAAAAACCTGTAGGAGAACACTTCAACCTCCCTTGCCCCACAATAGCAGATCTTAAAGTGGCCATCCTGCAGCAAAAAAAACTTCAGGACCAGACTTCAAAGAGAAACTGCTAAGCTTCAGTTCATCAGCAAATTTGACACCATCAGCTCAGGATTAAACAAAGACTGTGAATGGCTTGCCAACTACAGAACCAGTTTCTCCTCCCTTGGTTTTCACACCTCAACTGCTAGAACAGGGCCTCATCCTCCGTGATTGAACTAACCTCATTATCTCTAGCTTGCTTGCATATATATACCTGCCCCTGGAAATTTCCACTACATGCATCTGACGCAGTGGGTATTCACCCACAAAAGCTCATGCTCCAAAACGTCTGTTAGTCTATAAGGTGCCACAGGATTCTTTGCTGCTTTTACAGATCCAGACTAACACTGCTACCCCTCTGATAGCTGAGAATTGTCCTCTCCCCCTCAGGCCATAGGCATACGGACTGGGCCGTTCCGTGCGGTTAAAAAACTCTTCCTCCCACCCCCGGGAAAGAAGCCAGCACTTCACTGATTGATACTCTGGGCAGGCCCTGCAGCTCAGTACGTGCAGAGAAATACCAGCCAGAGCATCAGCTCAAAGACCCCAGCTGGCACCAGGGGGCTCACAAGGATGAAACCAGACCTGTGCGAGGAGCTGGGGCACATGGAGATGCTATTCTCATTAGCTACGGAGGAGCCCTTCATCTTGGGTCCAACGGGATTGTGTGGAAGAACTACTCCAATGGGAGATTAGGTGACAAATTCAGAGCCTGCAATGAGTCACTGAGACTGGCATTCTCATCGCATTAACAGTGCCACTGGCTCAGCGAGGGTACAGGAAATGCACATTCACCTAGCACCCCTTGGTGGTGCTGTTTGGGAAACCCGGCAGATCAGTCTTTGGCATGTTACGAGGGAGGTCTCTGATCTCCTGAAACTCCACACTGAAGGCATGTGATCTCTGAGTAAACCCAGTTTATTGTGTGGATCTCTTCCTTTCATCTGAATAAATCCTGTTTGCCTCCTGGCACTGCCTGCCAGGGCCCTTTGAACATGCAGGGACAAGCCCCAAGAATACAGCTTTCAAATCATTACCAAGCAGAGGTGTTGGGCAGTAGGAGGAAACTGATGAAAGAGAAAGCTGGGAGGGCGACAAGGGCTTGTTTCCTGCTCCAACCCTAAGCTGTCCTGAGTATCCCACGTCTTGGGGAGAGGGCCTGGTTTGGTTAACCTCTCAGGGAATGCTCTGGAAGAGGAGGTGACCAGCACACCCGTGGATGGCATCCCCATGGGGTCTTGAGCTCACAGTTCTCGCTGGAGAAGCTTCCACGGGGAGGAGGATGTGAGGGTGGCATTTCCCCCACCCAGCATCCCTCTTCTGCCAGCCCCACGTCCCTTACGCTCATGGAAGCAGAGGGGAGGAACTGGATCAAAGTCTCTGTGAATTGCTGCATGTGGCCTTGAGTTCTGAAAATTGAGTACATTCCCTGTGCCCACAGGGCCTCCCGCGTGCTGATGGGACGCTGCTTCTGAGGGCCATCACAGCTCTGGGGCTAAAGGTTTCCCACAGGCTAAGTGCATGCGATTGTGTCTCCCAAGCCCCAGTGACCACCACAGTCTGATACTGCCCCAAGCTAATGGAGGGTGGTTGTTTAGCTGAACTGATAGAAGCCAGTGATTTAAGCGTTGAAGTTCCTGGGCTGTGAGAGTGGGGATAGCCATGTCTATGCAGCCAGTTTGTTACACCTAACCGGGGGCTGACGCTGGAAGATCATGGGTGAGCCGCGATCAGGACAGATTTTCACCTAAATCAATGATCACACAGCACAGATTTCCTTTTAAAACACACCTTCCTTTATTGATCTCTAGCATTCCAGGTACAGTACCAGAGAGACACCCCATCATTTCCATCCCCAATTTAATTGCTGCTTCCCCTCAGGATTAACCCTCACCAGACACGCCCCTCCCCTACCAGCTCCTGTCTTATTTTCATTTCCTTTAATCAACCCATCTCTACCACTCCTTCTGCCCAGGCAGGGATCACTACAAGAATTCAAACAGGGATCCTCTATAGAAATACGAGCCAACACATGCCTCTTACTCAGGAATACGGCACTCTCCAGTCACAGAAATGGTACCTGAAACTTACCCAGCCAATTCTCTGGAGTTACAGACAACATTTAGATTTATTTTTTAAATAAAGGGTGTTGGGACGGTGAGTATCTCAAAAACCTCGTACCGATGGTGGTGTTTGCACGAATCTCTGACGATGAGCTACATGTGCTCTCTCATCCGGGGGGGTACCCTATCCCCTGGTAGGATGAGGGTTATCGTATTTGCTCCTCAGTCATTAAGGCCTCAATCCTGCAAGATCCTTGTCATGCTGATCCTGATCCAGCAAAGCCCTTATGCCCTTGCTTAACCTTAAGGCGGTGAGTGATCATGCTGACGACAATGCATGTGCTAAAGCGCTCTGCTTTGCTGGATCAGGGCCAGAGCATTCAGCACCTTGCAGGACAGAGCCTTCCTGCTCCTGTTCCCACTGACAGCAATGAGAGCCTGTCCACTTATTTCACTAGGAGTTGGACTGGGCCCTAAAGTCTGATCTCTGATGTTAATCTCTGGATGTATCAGCTGTTATGACTTGAAATCAATGGTTAATTCTACCCCAGTACAGCTTCACTGAAATGATCTCCCTTCTCCCAGATGTTTAATATTCATTCCCCTGTGGCATTGGGAACCCAGTAACAATATGCCCATGGGGAGACCCAGAAAGTGAAAATGGCTAGAAACTGAAACTGACCAATCTGGTTTCATTGTCCAGGCAGAGTGACATGTAACATTGAGCAAAACAGCAGAAAATTATGAAAGGAAAATTCATTTTTCAAACCATTCCTGTTTCGCTCATCGGAACAGCTGTGAGTGACATAGGCAGGAACCGTTTGTGTTCGACATCTCTTGAGTTTTAAGCTGACTGCACTGATGGCCTCTCCCAGGGGAAACAGAGTGAATTCTTGCCCTCCTCACATGCAGCAGAAACTTGCCTCCTTTTGGAACATTATTGAATCCGTCCCCTTCTGCCCACAATCTTCAGGCATAGAAAAGAAACATCACAAACCCAAACAGAAAGGACCAGAAGAGACTAGAACAGGAGGTGGGAAATACCACAAAGGGAAAAACAGGGATGCCACTGGCATAGCAACGCTCCCTGAACTGGCCTGTAACAGCAGCCAGGGAGCAAACACTCCAGTGCTTCCGCGTAGCAGTTTCTTGCTGTCCTGTACAGCAAGGGGAGAGAATAAGATTTCTCCAACATACATGACATTTGTGTGATGTCTCTCCTTGTGTTTTAACGGACTATTTTCCCATCTTCAGGAAGTCTCAGGCTTATATTCAGAATTACAGGTTCACGGAATTTAAAGCCAGAAGAAATCACTGTGCTTCTCTAGTCGACCTCCTGCACTGGCCGGTCACAGAACTACACCCAGTGATTCCTGCAGAGGAGAGAATTAGTCTTAGCTTATCTCCAGTTCTGGGTAAGTGATCTCACTCATGCAGATTCACTCGGGAAGATTTATCTTGTGAGGAGCATGCCCCACCTCGGGACATTTAAATGGTCTCCTCTGGTATGGATTCTCTGGACCATAATGAGGTCATCTGATAGCTGAGGCGTGTCCCATGCTCAGAGCAGATAAATGGGGCCCTGTCTTTGTGGATTTTTTCAGCTATCACCAGGAACATTCTCGGACCAAGCCTTTCCCACATTCAGTTCATTGGGATGGTCTCTCCCCAGTGCAGGTTCTCTGGGGTTTTGTGAGCCTGCTTCTCCCTGAAGGGTTTGCAGCAAGGATTATAGTCGCTTAGTCTCTCTGTGCAGGGTCCCTGGTGATTTAGAAGAAATCTGTGGTCTCTGAAGTTTTTTTTAATCGATTATGAGGATAACAGTTTCTCTGGGTGGATTCCAGGGGGTGGGATGAGATCCTGCTTCAGGTGCCACCTTCTCTCCTGTGTGGTTTCTAGGAGAGGTGGCTGTGGGCTGAAGCTTTTCCCACATACAATGTATTAATATTTCACATGAGTCATGAGATCCTGCTTCTTTTTCACACTCATCCTTCTCGCTCCCTGGGTAAATGAACACATTGAGAGATTAATTCATGCGCTAGTGGAAAATTTCCAACTACCCGGATAATGCAAACAATACCGAGCACATATAAATAGTGCTTTACGGGCCAGTGCCAGGGCCAAACAGCCCCGAGAGCTGGGTGCGGGGATGCCGGGCAAACATGACTGAAGCTGCTGTAATTTACACGGCTATGCAATGGTCACAAGGCGCTATTAATTCAGCCAAGGGCTGGGATGGTGCTGCCACATCTGCTTTCTCTGGGCGCATCCCCCTCTGCTCTGTTCACTGGCACCAGCCAGCCTCACTGCATTCCCCTAACTCAGAGCTGCTGGTACCTTCGTGCTTCCACTATCCCACAAGGGGCTGCAGCTGAAGCACCTGAACTGCCCAGCTGAGGGGATTTAACCAACACTCACAGGCCATGCCTAACGGGCAAAAAGTGAGTGCAGCTGTCTAATCCTTAATGTGGAGGAGGGGTTTATGGAGAACCCGGGTCCCAGCATGCCTGGCCTCAACCTGCTCTGAGCAGCCAGGCCAACACTGTATGGAAGACCAGGGCCCTTGCGGCCCACGCTGTAGAACACTGGGCCTGCAGTGATCCCAGGGCTGAATTTTGGCCAGGCCAGAACTACGGGCTTTAAGGTCCTCAAGGCTGCAATGCTTCAAGATGGAGAGAAAGCGAAGAGAACTGTTCCTAGTTTTCAGGGGTGCTGGGCATTCACAGCTCCCATGGGAGCCAGCAGGAGGCGTGGGTGCTCAGCACCTCAGAAAAGCAGGCCAGACAGCTTTGATCCTGCAAGATGTCAGGCGTCTCCAATGGAGGCTGAAGGGTACTGACAGGACTCAGCACTTCACAGGATCAGTCCTACAGCAGCAGTAAAGGACTTTGCAGTGAGTCTCCCTCGTCGTTATCTCATCTGCTCCCAAGCACAGGGAGCCAAGCGAGCTGGGACAGGGACAGGGAGCTGGGGGAGGGACGTGGGTGGAGAGTGCCTTGCTGGAGGGTGAGGCCATCACCATGGAGCCGGGGGGCTGGGACTTAAGATTCCTTCAGGGGCTTCTATGTGGGGTGGGCACAGAACAGCACGAACCTGACCGGCCAATGGACAGAGGAGCTGTACAGGGGGACCCAGACTCACTGCATGAAGACAATCAGCATCCCTTGTGGGACTCCAGGGTGTATAAGGAGTGACTGAGGCCTTCCAGACACTCAGAACGTTCACATGGCGTCTCCGCCGTTCAGCCTCTCGCATCCAGTGCAGTCATGGGCCCCTCCGGGAGCTCCCAGCAGAGTTCAGAGCTATCCGCTCTGTAAAGCTTCTAGCGTGATGTCAGGCTCACGTCAGGGTTTGTCTCCCAGGTGGGTTCTCTGGTGCGTAGTCAGGTTTATCTTCTGCGTGAAGGTTTTCCCACACTGGGGGCATGTGAAGGGGGTTTCCCCGGTGTGGATTCTCTGGTGGATTTTCAGAGACCCTTTCTGGCTGAAGCGCTTCCCGCACTCGGGGCAGGCGAAGGGCCGCTCCCCGGTGTGGATGCGCTGGTGGGTGACAAGGCCGCTCTTGCAACTGAAGCTCTTCCCACACTCGCCGCAGGTGAATGGGCTCCCCCCTTGGTGGGTCTTCTCGTGCGTCACCAGGAACGTGCGCTGGCTGAAGCTCTTCCCGCACTCGGTGCACTGGTAAGGCCTGTCCCCGCTATGGGTCCTCTGGTGGCTGGCGAGCGTCTGCTTCTCCTTGAAGGACTTGCCGCAGTCGCTGCATTCGTAGGGCCGCTCCTCCGTGTGGGTCCTCTGGTGGTTGAGGAGGAATCGCTGCTCCCGGAAGCTCTTCCCGCACTCGGGGCAGGCGAAGGGCCGCTCCCCCGTGTGGATGCGCTGATGGGTGACCAGGTTCTGCTTCAGGCTGAAGCTCTTCTCACAGACGCTGCACTTGTAGGGCCGCTCACCCGTGTGGGTGCGCTGGTGGATGATCAGGTTGTGTTTGAGGCTGAAGCTCTTACCACACTCGGGGCAGATGTAGGCCCTCTCCCCCGTGTGGTTCTTCTGGTGCCGGGTCAGGCTGGGCTGCTGGTTGAAGCATTTCCCGCACAGAATGCACTTGTACTCCCGCTCCTCCGCCTGGCTGTGGATTATGAGGTTTCTCTCATCGCTAAAGCTTTCGTCACAAGCCGGAAACGCAAACGGCCTTTCTCCAGGGGGGGACGTCAGGTGAGTCATGAGATCCTGCTTCTGATCCACACTCATGGGACTGTCATCTCCTGGGAAAACAAACACACTGCAGAGATTAACCCAGGCCCCGGTGGAAAAGTGCCGTGAACACACCATTTAACACTAAACAGACTCCTCACTGCCACTCTCAGCATCAACAGCCATTAACTCTGCCTGAAAACATCTGGGTTTTATTATTATTAACCACGTCCCCGTTCCATTGATTTCTCCACTTCTACTCGGAATATCCCCAGTGCGGTTTACAAATATAAACTGATACAGAGATTAACAGGATCACGCGGAAATGCAGCCTCCCCTAGGGTGTATACGGGAATACGGGAGCCCTAAAACATCACACAACAACGCTACACAACAGCTGGGCACCCAAAATGAAGAATCCAGTTTCAGCAGTAGGTGGAATTTAAATAAGGAGAGTGTAACCAAAATCAAGTCAAACAGGGTACTGACTCTTCCCAAGCATGCCCTGGCCTCTGTAATGACAATCAGTGATCAGGGCCTGGCTGTCTTTTAGACCTCACCCAAAGGATGGTACCCATAGCAACAGTAACTCGTGCACGGCTACACTGTGGTATTTATTCAGTAGTGGAGTAGAGGGAAGAGGGACATCTGTTCAATCTCACCACTTGGTCCTACCACATCTGTGTCTCCTGGAAGGTCTCCAACTCTTCTAGCCTGATGGCTCCAGTGTGAAGGCATGATGGGATCACAGCCCGAGGTGCCCTGGCTGGTGCCTGTGGGGGTTCCTCATCGTTTGAATACACGGCAACCAGAGGGACGTTGTCCCTTTGCATGAGGAGCCTTTGTATACTTAGGGTGAGCAGATGTCCCGACTTTAGGGTCTTTTTCTTAATATAGGCTCCTATTACTCCCCGCCCCTGTCCCAAGTTTTCACATCTGCTGTCCGGTCACCCTGAGCATACTCTAAAGCAGCTGAATTGGGATGCCCAAAATTTCCCCAGCAAGCGATTGCATGGAGACCCAGGAGTCCAAGTGATGAATGTCCTCTCCACAAAGTGAGGCTGGTATCAGCCAAACTCCCCCTTCATATTGCAGCCCACAGAGACTACAAGTCCCAGCATGCAACGGGCCACAGTCGCAGCATGCAACGAATCAGGCTCAGCCCTGGATCAGAAAGTACTGCCCACTGGGCCCTGTGCAGCGCATAGTGCTCGGCGCTGTGCTCCGCATTTAGACAAGGCAGGCAGCATGTGACATCCCCGACAGCCAGGAACAAACGTTCATCCGCGGAGCCCCACAGCGCGCCGGCGAGGCGGGTTAACCTCCTTCCACACTGCAGCGAGCCAACGGCAAGTGACTTGCCCAAGGTCGCGCAGCCAGGCGGTGGCAGAGTCTGCGCTCAGTGGGAGCAGGGCAGCGGCCCACGCTCCCTTGTACCTGCAGCTTCTGGGACAGCAGGGACTGCGCCCGTGCGGCTGCAGCGTGGGTTCTGCCTGGGGAAAAGCCGTGTGAACGCACCGGCGTGTGCTGCCCCCCGACACCCACCCCCATATCTCGGCATCCCGCAGGGCCCCGGCCATGCAAAGCAGCAAGTCGCGGTGCCGGATCTTAGTGCCGCCCCTCCCCTCCCACGCGCGTTTCGTTCTGCGGAACACCCACGCGAACGCCCTTACCCTGATCCGATTTCACTCCGGTGTGGCCGCGCGCGGATACTGCCCCGGTCCGTGACCCGCCGGGAGGTTTGTGTACAACTACCCAGGCCGGGCTGTTCCCCAGGGGACAGGGGCTTGGTCCCGGGTGACTCCCCTGGCGCGAACGGACGGGAACTGGCTGGAAGCGTCCGCCCGGAGTGGAGTTTGCGGGGCCTTCCCCGGGCGGATTCCCCGAGCCGGTGAGGTGCGCCGGGCGCCTGCTCCGCTGCAATGCGGAGCTCGCCGTGTCTCGCTTCGCTTTCTCTCTCCCCGCAGCCCCGCTCCGCTAACGGCAGCAGGGCTCCCCCGGTCCCGGCCAGGGCAGGAAGGGGAGCAGGACAGGCTGGGTTCACACCGCACGGGCTAGTGGACAGGCGATGCTGGGAAATCAGCTCGCCCTTGGCGAGTCACGCCGAGCCTGCTCCATTGTGCGGGGCTTGCAGACTCACACCCTTGCAATGCATCCCTGGGAGCAGCTGGAGCACTTCCTGCAAGGGGAAGGAGGCTGCCTGCGTTGCTGCAATTTCCTGTTTTATCACGGGGTGGGAAGGGGCTCACAGGCCTCCGCCATGGAGAGGGGGCTCTGGCCAGACAAAGTGACCCCCAGGATCAGGCCGGCTAGAGGAGCTCGGTGTAGTGCCAAAGCTGCTCTCTCCCCGCAACAGAAGTTGGTCCAATATAAGATATCAGCTCCCCCACCTCATGTCTCTCATCTACTGGGACCCACTGGCTACAACAACACTACAGACACTCTTCTGTCTGCTGTACCTCCATAATACTTTATAGGATCCTCCAGATCATCCCACTTCCCCGGCTCAAAGACAATCTGGTCACCCTGTGCGGATGTATCCAGAAAGCGACCCACAAAGGGGTAAAATGAGCTTGTGCCTTTTTAAAAAAATATATATATGATGTATAAAAAGATGCAGTTCCTCCCCCCTTGCTTTTTATGTTAGAAATGTAAGTCTTATATTTGATCTGGGTTTTTTTCCTGGAAGACTCTGTGGATGACTAGAAAACTCTGAATGGCTGGAGATGTTCGAATACTATGAAGATGAGGATGGTATAAGAAGACAGACGGACAAACAGAACTAGTCTTATGGCACTAGAGAGACCATACATGTGATCCTTGATTCACTGAGTGGGGAGATAACTGTTATTCACTTTGGTTTTTGTTTGCTTTTGTTGACACAACTCAGGTGCCCAGAAACACTTGGAAGAAAGTTGTCTTTGTTAAAAATTCAGACCTAGCCTTGATCCCTTCTGTTAAGGGTTAGGGAAAGTCACAATCCCTATTGGCCCCCTCTGAACACTTAGAAGACTATGAGCTTCTAAGATGCTAACAACATCTTCCTGCTTTGGGTCATCCTGACTTCATCCAACCCCGCTCTGTCCCACCACTGGCTCCTCCTTCTCCAGTGCAGCCAACACACGCTTCTTGTCTTGCCCTCTAAGGCACTTTGTGACGTAGCCTCACCCTCTCTGATCTGGTATTTTACCCCCCCTTTGCACTGCCAAATAACCCAGCCTTCGCTGTCCACCGCTCAGTGTCAAGCCTCAGACAAGAGGGTGCTTTCCTCAGTGCTGCCAGGTAGAAGTTCCCCAGCAAAATCTGTCGAACTATCACCCTCTGCCTGTAAATCCCTTCTGAAAACTCACCTCTGCTGTGGTGCTTAGAGTTCTGCCAGCTGACACAGGGAGGGGAGAGGATGAAATGTAGACAAGGTTAGAGGACAGCCTGGATGTTGTATTTATAGATTCCAAGGCTAGAAGGGACCGTTGTGATCATTTGGTCCGACTCCCTGTATAACACAGGCCAGGGAATTACCCCCAGAATAATTCCTAGAGCAGAGCTCTTTAGAAAGACAGCCAATCTTGGTTTTAAATGACCAGTTACAGAGAATCCACAGGACTAAATGGCGGTGAATCATCCTGCAATTTACATGATCGAATCATATCCACGTGTTTATAACATGCCCATCACTGTAGTACCTAAGCAAAACCAATGCACTCGATTTGTAAAGAAGCCTGTACCAATCCCCTTTTCCCCCCAAGTATGTTTGCACCTGCAGTAAATATTGCCAGAATGTTTGCACCACACTTCAATCTGGGTGCACGTACTTCACTCTCTAAATGCTACAGTACAGTACATGCCCACCGTTAAAAGGTGCCCACCTATTTCGGAGGGTGGCCCTGAAAAGCTGTGCCCACGTTTCACTAATGCAGCGGTCCCCAACTTTTCTGTCTGGCGGGCACCAGATGAAGGACAGTGGTGGCAGTCGAGCATCCCTCAAAATACCGCAGAATTTGGGCATTTCAGCAGCGACGCCTCTCGATGACATCGCTTGTAGGTGGCAAGGGGCGGCATCGAGAGGCGTTTTGGCGGATGCTCGACCACCGGCCAGGACAAGAGCACATTTAGATGCCCACGTGGGTGCCATGGTGCCCACGGGCACCGCGTTGGGGACCGCTGCACTAATGCTAGACATCAGAGGACTCTACTCATTCAAGCAGTTCCATTGAGGGCTGGAGGTTCAGACTAGAGTGACCAGATGTCCCAATTTTATAGGGACAGTCCTGATATTCGGGGCTATTTTCTTAGATAGGCGCCCTATTACCCCCCACCGCGTCCCGATTTTTCACACCTGCTGTCTGGTCACCCTAGGTCAGAGCCCTGTTCTCTGGTTACTTATCCGGGAATGTGAAGAGACTGGTTTGGCAGGCAGAGAGGCGGGGTTTGCTGGCCCTGCAAGCCTGGGCAGGTTTGCCACCGCAGCCCGGCAGCAAACAAAGGGTTCGCAGGCCGGCTCCGTGGGCTGATGGGAAGTGTAGTTCTCCCTCCCGGGTAAGGTTCAAACCAATCTGTGCTGTGATCCCAGGCAGCTCCAGTACCTTCCGGGCAAGGACTACAGCTCCCAGGGGCCTCCTGCAGCTCGGTGGGGGGGGACCTTCGCTCTGGGGGCTAACGCAGCAGCACAGGTGACCTGCGTGGGGAGCTGCCCTGTTCCTCAGCATCCTTAGCGTGTCAGGCTTTGCTTAAACCGACCTAAGAGCCCTGGCTGCGGATCTCCCCCGTTCCTCTTCTCTGCTCTCTCCCTGCCTGCCCTGTGACGGCTCAGCTCAGACCAGAGTCCCCCTGCACTGCGGCCATTAAGAGAGAAAACCCAGCGGGGGAATCGGAGTCCTCATTATCCGCTGAGTTCCAGCCAAGAAAGCCCGTCTACACCCGGCGCGCTCCAGCACCAGAGGGGGATGGCCCAGGCGATCTCCGCTCAGGTAGGACATGCACCCTGAACATCGTGTCTGCAGATCAATTATAAATACACCGAAGAATCTGTCATGAAGCAGACTGGGATCTCAGTGAGACTGGTGTAAATCCAGAGCAGCTCCACTGAATTAAGTGCAGTGGCTCCAGATTTACACCGAGAGCAGAATGTGTCTCTGTGTCTTGATACTCAGCCTGAGCCGACCAGTTAGGCTGCAGCTAGGGTGACCAGACAGCAAGTGGAAAAATTGGGCCAGGGATGGGGGGTGTAGAAGGGAAAGCCCTGAATATAGGGACTGTCCCTATAAAATTGGGACATCTGGTCACCCAAGCTGCAGCCTGCAGGTTTCTAAATACACGGGTGGAAGCTTGGAGTTTGTTCTACTGGAGCAGTGTCTAACGAAAGGGTAAAAAGTCTCTCTGTGCTGGGGCTCCACTATAACGTCATAGATTCCAATGCCAGGTGGGACGTTCATTGAAATCATTTCATCTGACCTCCTGTGCAACACAGGCCAGAGAACGGCCCCCAAATAATTGCTGGAGCAGAGCTTTGAGACAAGCGCTGCCTAGGAGCAGGGAATATACACTTTCAAGCTGCCCCTATCTGCCCTACACAGTAAAGCGGTGCCGAGCTGTCACATCTGAGGGGTCTGTCCTGCAGCCCCGCCTCTCTCTATAGAGCCTGGGAGGTTTTGTAGCTGTCGGTAGGTGCATGTGCCATTTGAAAATGTGACCTGGGATGGTTGAGAAGTGCACTCGGGCTGAAGAGATGGGGCACTCGTTTTAGAGATGGGGCATGGAAGGGGATCATCTAGATTAGTCTTAGCCCAGGTCTACACTTGTGCGGGGGTCGACCTAAGATACATAACTTCAGCTACATGAATAACAAATAGCGTAGCTGAAGTCGGCGCATCTTAGGACGATTTACCAGGCCGTGAGAACGGCGGCGAGTCAACCGCTGTCGCTCCCCCATGGACTCCACCTCTGCCTCTTGCGAGCTGGAGTTCCAAAGTCAAAGATGACCGTGATCGGGGATTGATTTTATCGCATCTACACTAGAAGCAATAAATCAGCCCCCGATAGATGGATCACCGCCGTTCCAGCAGGTAGTAAAGACCTGCCCTTAGAGTGGAGCGCAGGTTAGAGGCTGAACCAGGACTAGGGGTTTCTATTCAGCAGCACAGAGCCCAGCTGTTCTTGTGAGATTCCATCCCCAGAACAGCTGCTCTCACAAAGCTTATGCCACATGAGGCCAAAATCACATGAGAATGGGTTTCCTCTTCATCTTAGCCAGAAAAGGAAAATAAGACCCTGCCAGGTTTAGAATCCAGTCTAGAATCAAAATCATAGGGTGGGCTTTGCAGCTGGGAATCCGTATCCAGCCCCTCCACTTTCAAAGGGGTTTGGCTTGTAGGTTCTGCAGCATTAATAGCTATTGTACTTGGGAAGAGAATTAGAAAAATAACCTATGGTTATGGGCACCTAAATGTGTTACTGCTCTGCAAAGGCTGGGCCTGTTCTTTGGAGGAGCTCAAAGTAACGATCCCTGCAGACAAACTATTCCTCTGCAAGGCAATGCCATGCATTGGAGATAACCAGCGCTGTCTTTGCACCCACAAGACAAGGCATATGCCTGTAGCTAGTTGAAGGACAAACTGCAGTTTTCAGGAAGGTAAGTGCCAAACAAGGGTTCCAGAACCGAGCAGTCTCACAATCCCATTACAAACCCTCAGGTTCCCGGAATTTGTTCACCTGCTTCCCACTTAACACGCTGTTAACCACGCACCCACACGCACACACAGAGAGCAGCTTGTAACCTCACATCAATACCATTAGCCCTTCCTGTTCCAGGAGGGCACTGAGCGGGTTGCTGTTTGCGTTTCAGAGGCTGGTAACGTTTGAGGATGTCAGTGTCTATTTCTCTCCGGAGGAGTGGGAGATTTTGGAAGAATGGCAGAGAGAGCTTTACCGGGACGTCATGAGGGAGAACTATGAGCTTCTGATCTCAATGGGTAAAAATCAACAATCATTTTGCCTTTGCTTTACAGATAGCCTGATTCTGGGCATGTCTGGGGTGACTTCAGTTTATCAGGTTGTACCACATTTTTAAGGGTTTGATTTCAATGGGAGTTAAGCTCGTGGGTGATTGTGAAATCCCACTAGGTACCTACCTGCATCTTTAGGCATCTGGATACCTTTAAACATCTGGCCTTTCTCCATCATGGTGAAGGCGTGAGCCTGATTCTGAGCTCAGTTACGCTAATGTAATTCTGGAGTAACTCCAGTGAGGTCCACGGAGATTCACCACTGTAAACGTGGTTTAAGTGAGAGCAGAATCATGCTTCGTGAATGGAAACAAGGCAGTAACATGCCTCAGCTCTGACCCACTCATCTGGAAATGGGGGTAAACAGTGAAATGGCAAAGTTTGCAGATAATACAAAATGAGTCAAGACAGTGACGTTCAAAGCAGACTGCGAAGAGCTACAAAGGGGCCTCACAAAGCTGGGTGACGGGGCAACAACATGGCAGATGAAATTCAACCTTGACAGGTGCAAAGTAATACACACTGGGAAAAGATAATCCCGACTACACATTTATAATTATGGTTCTCAATTAGCTGTTACCACTTAGATCTTAGAATCACCATAGATAGTTCAGCTTAATGTGCCGCAATGGTCTAAAAGGCTAGCAGATTGTTAGGGACTATTCGAGAAGGAACAGAAAATAAAGCAGAACATTTCACATACCATTATGTAAGTCCCTGGTGCGCCCACACCCGCTATACCAGTGGTCCCCAATGCGGTGCGCCCGCGTACTGGCGGGTGGACGAGCATCCGCCGAAATGCCACCGAGAAGCAGCGTCATCCAGAGGCGTCGCCGCCGAAATGCCACTCCTTCTCGGCGGATGCTTGTCTGCCAGCACTGTCCTCGGTGGCTCGTCGTCCGGCACCTGCCAGATGAAAAAGGTTGGGGACCACTGTGCTATACTGTGGTTGCCCCATCTCAGAAGGGATACAGGGGAACTGGAAAAAAGTTCAGGGAAGGGCAGCAAAGATGATCAGAGGAATGGAACAGCTTTCCTATGAGGAGAGACTAAGAAGATTAGGGCTGTCATCTTAGAAAAGAGATGACTCGTGGGGATATGGTAGAGGTCTATAAAATCATTAATAGGCAGCACATTTAATACAACCAAGAAGTACTTTTTCACATGATTCAAAATTAACCTGTGGAACTCATTGCCAGCGGATGTTGTGAAGCCAAAAGTATAACTAGGTTAAAAAAAGAACTAGATAAGTTAATGGAGGACAGGTCATAGAATCACAGAATATCACAGTTGGAAGGGACCTCAGAAGGTCATCTAGTCCCACCCCCTTCTCAAAGCAGGACCGAGCCCCAACTAAATCATCCCAGCCAGGGCTTTGTCAAGGTCCATCAATGGCTATTAGCCAGGTTGGGCCTGGATGCAAAACCATGCTCTGAAGTGTCCCTAGCCTGTTTGCCAGAAGATGGGTTGATCACTCCAGCTGTCCTGTTCTTTACAGTCCTTTGAAGTTCTGGGGAGCCATTGTCAGAAGACAGGACACTGGGCTAGAGGGACCATTGGTCTGACCCAGTATGGCCATTCTTATGTTCTTAACTGCTGGCTTGTGGCCTATCCCTCCTCAATACATGTTTCTGAAAAAAGCCCTCCGAGTTGGTTTGTTTCACAACTTTGTTTCTGCAAATCATCATCGCTCTAGGTGACACGTGCAATAGAAATGCCTAGTCATTCCGTGCATTCATTCATTCCAGTGCTCGCTCTCTTGGGGCAGCCAAGAGACTCACCACCGTCCACCCGAACAAATATTCTCTTAAATATTCCTCTGCATTGCTGTAGAGCGGAGGTACCCTCCCTTTTGCTGCACCCCCTTCTCCACGGGAGTTACATAACAGCCCACCCCCAAACTCCTGCCAAACTGGGGCAAAGGTAACTCACCAAGCAGAGCCGGCGGCTCCCCCGAGGTCGGGGCAGGACCTGGCTGGCTAAGTCTCCGGAGAAGCCCACGGCAGCACAGTGCAGGAGTAGACCAGGCACCGTATGCTTCCTCCCCCTGCTCAGAGCCTCTAGCTCCTGCAGGCTCCGGAGGGTATGAAATACATGGTGCTGGGGCCGGTCAGGCGTGTAGGCCAGGGCAGGACAGCAGCGGGGACAGTGCGCAAGGAGTCCTCAGCAGTCCGGGAGCGAGAGGGAGAGGAGAGCAGCGGGCTGCTGCCTGGATGGGGTGGGGCTGCACTCCCCCTCCCAGCCCGAGTGCTGGGGGCTTCCTGCGTGTTATTTTTCCACATATCAAACCCAGGGCTGTGAGCTTTCAGACGTTTCGGACCAGGCATGGTGCTTACTCCCTTGAAAGCAATGGGCTGACTCATGGCAGTGAGCACTACTCCCTGGAGTAAGTTGTTTGCAAGATAAAACCCTTGCAGACCTAGTGCTTAACTTCAGAGCTGCGTAGGCAGGCGCAGCTCCACTGACGCCAGGTGTAGCAGAGGGCGGCAGGGCCCCCTTGGCGCCTGCCTCTGCTGGTCCACAGAGTCACTCGAAGACCCTGGGGTTAGCAACCAGCGGTGCCGTTTATTTGCAGGCTTGTTCCCTGCCGTTTCACCGTGTACAGTTGGCCTTTCACCATCTGCGGGCAGGAGGGAATACCTACCTCCCTGCTTCCGTTCCCTGACTTTTCCCTTCCTTCCCCGAGGCTTTTATACAGCCCCAGGTTAATCAGGCGGCAGTTCTCTCTGCTTCCCCAGGTAGGCCAGGTTATCTCCAGCCAGCTCTAATGTATTCCCCTGAATGGGAGCTGGCATGACAGAGGGTGTAGGCCCAGCCAGCCCTGTGCCCAGCACCTGTCACACCAGCGGTGTTATGATCACTGACGTCAGGGGTGACTGTCCCTTAGTCCAGACACGCTGCGACTGGGACAATTCTCAGTGGAATCCAGAAGTAGAACATTCTACGTAACAGTGGGGCAGAGGGGTGGGTGGGGATGTGAGATCCTACAGGGCAGTGTACCATGAGGGGGACAATACGAGGGACTTAAAAGCCCCTGTTTATCCTCAGAGCAGGTACAGCCTGGACTGCAGCAATGCCAGATCCCCACCACCACCCCTACCCGTCTGCACCAGTTTAGAGCGGGTCATTGTTAGGTGAGCCCCTTAGACACCCCACTTAGGACCTAACAAAGATGCAGTTTCTCACTCTAAAAGCCAGGTTCCCTGGCTGGGGCTAACCCTAGAGGGACTAGCACAATTTAAATTCACCCCTTTTTTCTCAGTCTGGGCCCTAAAGGTGAGAGGGGAGTCGCGTCTCCTTCGCCCGCTCATTCCTTGGCCTCTCTCATGAGATGTGTGAGGGTTGCTGACGAGCATTCACTGCGATGGTGGGTTTTACAATAGGGGTGCCATTAGGTACGGGAAAGAGACCCTGAAGCCCACCCACACAGCGGCATCTGTGCACCGCTGTCCCAGGCCACATCCACACCAGTCACCTGGCAGGCATGTTGCCCAGCGACGGCCAGTCCCCCTTTGTGGGGCCACTGTATTCCCACACTATGGACCACGTTGCCAGCTAGGCCTGGCTGATGGCAAGTAGGCCCCGGGCTGCTGCAGTCCAGGTGAGACGCCCCCTCCCGGTTGAGTCCCATTGCCAAGTGAGGCCTGGAAGGAGATGGCACCATCTCACCCACTTCTCTTCCTGCTGAGAGGGGTGGGGAGGCCCGGGAGCAGCAGACAGCGCCCACCCAGACTCCTGGTTTTCCTCCGATTTAGGGCACTGTCTCCCAAGCGGTTGTCATTGCACTGGCTGTCTGGGGTACCAGCCCTGAAGGATGCGGGGCAGCGTGATGGATACCCCTATGCTACGCAGAGGGCTGTATCTCTGTGTCCAATCCAAGTGGGGTGGGGGGCAGCCCGCTAGGCCGGCTCTCTGTGGTGGGAGAGCTGTGCGGGCTGGAGAGGCTCTGTAGGCCCGGTCTCTGTGTCCCAGGAGGGTAGCCCCAGCTGGAGGGAGGCCCCTGCCAAGATGAGAATCCCTGGGGGAGAAGGGAACCAGGCCAAGTGGGGAGCTGCTCCCTCAGTGGGATGGGGGGGACACACCCAAAGCAGGGACCCTCCTGAGGGCAGTGGAGCAGGGAAACCTACCCTTGGGAGGGAGTAGGAAGAGTGGGGTTTGCAGAAGCAAGACCCTTCCTTGGAGAGGAGTTTTCCCCTTGCCAGGGGGCACATTCACTAGGAGGAGGGGACCTTGTCAAGGGTCCACAGAAGACTCTGAAGCCTGGGAGATGCTAAAGGAAACTAACTGGGTCTGCCCTGTGCTCTCAGCAGGTCATTCTGTTACGAAACATCACCTCCCGCCGCAGACTGAGCAAGAGGAGGAGCTGCCACGTCCCAGGGAATGGCGCGACGCAGAGGAAAAGGGGACTCGGCAAAGCTGCCTCACAGGTGAGGGATCAGACCTACTCCAGAAACACTCAGGTGTAGGCCCAGCCGGCCCTGGCCAGCGGAAATGGGCTCACAGCTTCCTAGGGAGGAGCTGCATTTAAACATGTAGCTTTGAGGGCTGCTTCTCTGGTTCTGTCTTGGCAGAGGCAGATGGGGCAGAAAAGGAATGAACCCAACATTCCATAAGCTCTTCAGGTTACAGGGTTTCTCTTCCAAGCTTCAGGTTTTTACCTCTTAGTTGTCACATCTTGGTGGGCTGGGCTCTCAAATGCCATTCAAAGACTTTGTTCACCTAGAGCTTGTTGAATTTTTTTGCTACAAATTTAGCACCTCGTTGGTTAATCTCGCTCTCAAATCCATCCTCCGTTTCTTCAAATGGTTCGTTATTCTCTGGGCAGTGGGGGCCTGTCATTTTCAGGCTGTTGGCTCTTTACAAACTGTTTTGATGATTTCTATTCATTATTAGTGCTTCTTATAGTGCTGTGTGGTCAGGGCCGGCTCCAGGTTTTTGCCACCCCAAGTGGCCAAAAAATATAAAAAATTTAAAAAAAAAGCCACGATCGCAATCGGCGGCAGCTCCACCACGCCGCTTTCTTCTTCAGTGGCACTTCGGTGGCAGGTCCTTCCCTCCGAGAGGGACCCGCCGCCAAAGAGCCGGACGTGCCACCTCTTCCCCTTGGCCCCCCCAAGCACCTACTTGCTGAGCAGGTGCTTGGAGCCAGCCCTGCGTGTGGTTGGGCAAATTAAGACACATGATATTGTGTGTACATCCTGACTGGGAGAATAGCAAATAAAAAATCATGAATAGCACATGATTAAGATCACACTTTCTGGTATGGATTTTCCAACTCAATCTTTTCTGTGAAAATTTTTGGAATTTAGAATAATTTTTACAATACAATAGAATCTCAGAGGTACCAACACCAGTTACGAACTGACCGGTCAACCACACGCCGCATTTGGAATTGGAAGTACACGATCAGGCAGCAGCAGAAACATAAATAAAACCCCACCAAAGGTAGTACAGTCATGTGTTAAACGTAAACTACTAAAAAAATAAAGAGAAAGTTTAAAAGAACAGATTTGATAAGATAAGAAAACTGTTTCTGTGCTTGTTTTATTTAAATTAAGATGGTTAAAAGCAGCGTTTTTCTTCTGCACAGTAAAGTTTCAAGGCTGCATTAAGTCAATGTTCAGTTGTAAACTTTTGAAAGAACCACCCTAACGTTCTGTTCAGAGTTAGGAACATTTCAGTTATGAACAACCTGCATTCTCGAGGGGTGCGTAACGCTGACGTTCTGCTGTATGTGACGCTCATCTTAATCTTCATAAGTAAACAGTGGTATGACCCTTGGGCTCATTGCAAACTGATATGACCTGACAGCATTTTTTTAATCTATATTTCATACATGCCACCTAGGATTAAAATAATAAAGATGATCATGTGAGTAATTTTATCTGTAACCAGCAAATTCTCATAAATCATGGAAAGGATGGAAGCAGCATGTACAGTGGGAGAAAGGTCTCCTGAGTTGTGTTTCCAGCTTTCTGTCCCTAACCTATTGTGTGACCTCTTGATCTCACTGTGCCTCAGTGAGCTACTCTGTAAAATGGGTATAATACCAGTACGGCTTACCTACCTATCTCACAGCATGGGTTTTGGGGACTAGATAATGCCCGTAAAATGCTTTGAGATCCTAACATGGAGGCAACATCTTGTATGCATGATGACTTCCTACAAAAGTTCCAAACCTTGTATCTGTAGACATGGAGGTGGTACAAGGGGCCTATAACCAGTGCTGCTGTGAGACATACCTTCATGGGATTACACTGGAAATCAGAAAGCGTTGATATTACAAGTTTTACCTTCCCTTGCAATAATGTTCTTAACTCTTGTCTCTGTATTGTAGATGATGAGAACTTTACTATAAAATCAGAACCACCTGACCCCTTACCAGAGAGATCAGTAGAGAATCTCTCCTTGACTCCAGACTGGAGAAACGCCTACGAGATCCAGTGCAAACCGCAAAGGCAACAGATGTACCATGCAGGAGCCAGGCATGAGAAGGTAACTATAAAATTAGAGCCAAGTGAGTCCTCATCAAAAAAGTCTGAGGAAGATCTTTCCACATCTTCAGACATCTACGGGATCCAGTGCAAACCAGAAAGGCAGCAGATGAGCCCCACCGGAGCAGAGAATGAGAACCTTACTGTGAAATTAGACTCACCTGAACAGTCCAAAGACACTGTTCTTGAGCCTTCAGATTGGGACAGCATCTTCAGGATCCCTTGCAAATCAGGAAGGCAGCCGGTGAGCCCCACTGAAGCAACCCATGAGACCTCCGCTATAAAACTGGAGGTACCGGACCAATCATCAGAAACTCGCCAACAGAATGTGACCATGAATTCAGATTGGGGGAATGTCTGCAGGATCCCATGCAAATCAGAAAGGCAGCTGAGGAGCACTCTAGAGGCTGAGGCTGAACAATCCAGCTTTGGCAACATGAAGAATTTTGCACTTTTCCAAGAACACCTGAAGAGAGAAATGCCTTACGTGTGCATAGAATACAAAGACAACTTTGCGGATCAGGTTGGCCTGGAACCACACCAGGGAAAGCTCCCACTGGAGGCTCCATTTAAGTGGACTGGTTGTGGCAGCGGCTTTGGGCCGATGTCCCTTCTCATGACTCATGAGAAAACCCACATGGGAGTGAGGCCGTACATCTGCACGGAATGCAAGAAGGGCTTCAATCACAAACAAGACCTGATACGGCACTACCGTATCCACACGGGAGAGAGACCCTATCAGTGCACCGAATGCGGGAGAAGCTTCGTCCAGAAAACGCACCTTATAACGCACTTCCGAATCCACACGGGCGAGAGGCCGTTTCCATGCACCGAGTGCGGGAAAAACTTCAGGAAGAAAACCCACCTGATGCGGCACCAGAGGACTCACTTGGGAACCCGGCCGTTTCCCTGCTCTGTGTGCCAGAAGAACTTCGGCCACAAGCAAGATCTTGCCAGGCACCAGCAGATCCACACAGGGGAACGGCCATTCACGTGCACCGAGTGTGGGAAAAACTTTGGTTGGAAGAAGAATCTTATCACCCACCAGCGTATCCACACGGGGGAGCGGCCCTTCAGCTGCGCCAAATGTGGGAAGAGCTTCAGCTGGAAGAAATACCTCATTACGCACCAGAAGACCCATGAGGAGAAGAGACTGTACCACTGCCCTCACTGCGACAGGACCTTCTGCCAGAAGTCCATGCTCAACTTGCACCAGAAGACTCACCTCGAGAGGCGATCCTACACCTGCACCGTATGCCAGAGGAGCTTCGGCCACAAGCAGGACCTCATAAGGCACCACCGGATCCACACCGGAGAGAGACCCTTTGCCTGCAGCGAATGCGGGAAGAGCTTCAGCCAGAAGACTCACCTTGTTACCCACTTCAGGATCCACACAGGCGAGAGGCCGTTCCTGTGCAGCGAATGCGGGAAAGGGTTCAGCAAGAAAACCCACCTGATGAGGCACCAGCAAATCCACACAGGGGAGCGGCCCTTCAGCTGCACCCAGTGCGACAAAGGCTTCAGCTGCAAGAAGAACCTCCTCACCCACCAGCTGATCCACTCGGGGGACGTGACCCTCTACGCCTGCACTGAATGCGAGAAGAGCTTCATCTGGAAGAAGAACCTCATCACCCATCAGAAGATCCACGCGGGGAAGAAGCCGTTCATCTGCACCGAGTGTGGGAAGACCTTCAGCCAGAAAACCCACCTGAACACCCACCAGCGCATCCACACCGGAGAGCGGCCTTTCCCCTGTGCTCAGTGCGGCAAGGCCTTTAGCCAGAAGTCCATCCTCATCACCCACCAGAAGACCCACCTGGGCAGCAGGCCCTATGCCTGCACAGAATGCGACAAGAGATTCAGCCACAAGCAGGACCTGAAGCGACACCTGAGGATCCACACAGGAGAGAGGCCTTACGTGTGCACCGCGTGCGGCAAGAGCTTCAACCAGAGGACGCACCTCATCACGCACTACAGGATCCACACCGGGGAGAGGCCCTTCCCCTGCGACCTCTGCGGGAAGCGCTTCAGCAAGAAAACACACCTCATCAGGCACCAGAGAGTGCACACCGCGGTAAAGCCGCACATGCGCAGGCTCAACATAGGGGCCATCTCCATGGGGAGCCAGATTTCGGTCTCGGTTGGAAGTCCTATTTCACTCGGGGATCCCCTGAAGGAGGAGACCATATACATTTACCAGCTGTGAAAGAAGAGCAACGCTAGACGCCTGCCCCACAGAGCTGAGCGAGGAAGGTGCAAAGAAGCAGCTTTTTGTAAAATAACCATTCAGAATCCAGACAGTTCTGCATGTGAGAGAAGCTTCACTACTGCTCCACAGCAGGGCCACGTGCCTGGACACAGTAGGCAGGAGCAGGTCCAGTCTAACCATCCAGCTCCTGTTTCCGCCAGCAAACACGCACAGAGCAGAATTCATGTCTATTTATCAGGCTGACATCTGCAGATAAACATTAGAGCACCCCAGGGACCAGCCGATGGTTCGTCTCCTCTCTAAGGTTAATTAGTGGCCTCACACAAAGAACATACTTTGGCTCAAAATTGCAGCAAGTTGCCTTAGTTGCACATGCAGAAGTTGAGTGCATCTGTCTGTGCCCCCAAAAGTGCATCAGCCTATGCAAGATGAGCAACTGCATGCACAAAAGCATGTTTGGAGTGCACATAAACACCACGTGCTCCCAATATTTGCAAGCACAGTTAATGAGTCCCCCGGGAAACACGTCCCTTTGTATCCTGGATGAAAGAACATCCATCACAACTGGACTTTTTAAAGGTCACAAGACAGTCCTCACAGACGTTCACGGGAATCTGCGGAGAGGAATAGAAGCTTCACTGCTAGGTCCTGCTCCAGTCTACTCTGCAGACCTGAACCAGGAGAGCAAAGACAGACCTGTAATGAATGTGTGAAAAGCTGCTGTCGATGTTTATATGTAAATCTCAAATGGGATTATCGCAGGAATGAACAAACCACAAAGACTGCACTCAATTGTACAGTAACCTATGAACATGTGAGAAATGGGGGGGGACAGTATACAGCGTGTGGAATGGTTTCAAAAGAAGAGGAGTAAAGGAATAACCATGATACCCTGTTATCTCCTTTGTCTGCCGCTCCCCCTGCACCCCATATCCGCAGGGTGGCAGAGGACATTGAAGGTGAGTTGGCAGGAAGCCGTGGTGGTAAGGAGTTTTGAACAGAACCATCATTTCTCCTTCCTGAACTGCTCCTGGAAACATTGGAGTGTATTTCAATGGCCAGGGGCTTTCCATTCAGACAGGGGGAATGTCTATGCAGATCTTTGCTCGTTCGGCTCACATATCTGCAGGGGAGAGCCGCTCGAGGGGATTCAGAACTGGGTGTACCATGAGAATCCAGGCACCGTCTGCTTCCCCACAGGGACCAAGGGCTGTTACTGCCTGGGTTAGATCTAGCTGCCAAACCGAGCATGCTGAATATCAGACACGCTCACACAGTCTAGCCATGACACACTAACAGGGCTTACATTCGTCTGGAGCCAAGCTCTGGGAAATATTTCCGAGCCCCAGCACTACCCTGTGGGGTGCAGCCCCTGCCCACTATGTGGAACTGAAGCCCTGAGCCTCTGTGCACCCCCATCCCGCACCCCTGGTGCGGCTGAATCCCAGAGCCCATCACCTCGCCACAGGGCAGAAGCCCTGAGCTCGCCCCACCAGTCCAGTGTCTGGAGCTCTGAGCCTCCCCTCCACCCTGCTGGGCCCTGGAGTTTTTATAGCATGATGGGGGAGGGTGTTAGGAGCTCCGGGAAATAATCTATGAGAATTTAAGATCTAACCCCACTGCGTTTTAAATTTGGTGCCTAACATACAACACAACGACTTGTTCATCCACAGAAGCAGAGAATCTCTGAAGTCGCATTCAGTGTCCTGCATAAAGTACAGGTCCGTTGTCGTGACAGTGATGATATGACTGAAGTTACTGCACTTACCTCTCCCGGGCGATCTAGGGGCCCGAGTCTGAGCTGTCCAGCGCCTCAGGGCTTGTATCTCTCCCCCCATCGC
This sequence comes from Gopherus flavomarginatus, assembly GCF_025201925.1. Lineage (NCBI taxonomy): Eukaryota > Metazoa > Chordata > Testudines > Testudinidae > Gopherus > Gopherus flavomarginatus. The sequence continues at coordinate 2,159,190 of NC_066618.1, read as the reverse complement.
TGTAGTGTCTGAATCCCTCCAAGTAAAACCAACCCCCCTATTGCCACCATTGGAGCAGCTTGTACAAACCCCTGTCAGGGATGGTCTGGGTAATACTTAGCCCTGCCTTGAGTGCAGGGGGCTGGACTAGGCCACCTCTCGAGGTCCCTCGCAGCCCTATGATTCTATTGCTTTCTTCCATCCCTGCTGGCAAGGAGCAGGTATGGTGGGCACACGGACACCCACACTGGAGTAAATAAAGAATACGAGTTTAACTTTGTGCAATGGAATAGACATGGGGAAAGTTACTGGGAAGGTGAAGTGCCCCTGTTCTTTTTGCAGCTACAGACTAACACGGCTGCTACTCTGTAGCGCATCCGTGAGCTCAGCAAATACCTGCCTTGGTTTGTAAAGGCGGCACCGAGTGAAAAGGCAGGAAATCCCCTTCTGTTCCTACCTGTTGTAACAGTCACCGAAGATCTTCACTCAGTGGTTCATGTACCACGCTGAACCTGCAGCATCAGGGGCTGGAATATGCTGCTCATTGTAAATGGAGCGAGTTTGATCTGGACCCCACTGAGGACAAATCAGTGTTAAATGCCCCACCCCCAGTTCTGTTTCGACAGGGCCCAACTATCTGGCCACAGTCAGATTCTGGTAAAGTCCCATAGCAGCAGGCCCACTGACGAGGGGGGAGGCAAAGGGGGCAATTGTCCAGGGGCCTGGGCAATTTAAAACGCAGTGGGGTTAAGGAATGGCCCTACGGCCCCTGGGGGGGTCGCCGCGCACTGCCCCACCCTGAGCGCTGACTCTGCAACTCCCATTGGCCAGAAATGGTGACCAGTGGGAGCTGCAGGGGCAGTGCCTGTGGGCAGCAGCGTGCGGAGACCCCCTGGGCCCCCTGCCTAGGAGCCGCTGCAAGAGGGGTGTACCGGTCGCTTTCAGGAACTGCCAAAGGTAAGTGCTGACCCCCTCCTACACCCCAGCCTAGAGCCCATACCCTGCACCTGAACTTCCTCCCAGAGCCCGCACCCCCTCCTTCACCCCAACATTCTGCCCCAGCCTAGAGCCCGACCCCTCACCCCCTCCCACACCCAAACTCCCTCCCAGAGCCCGACCCCTCACCCCCTCCCGCACCCAAATTCCCAGAGCCCGACCCCTCCCCCTTCCACACCCAAACTCCCTCCCAGAGCCCGACCCCTCCCCCCTCCCGCATCCAAATTCCCAGAGCCCGACCCCTCCCCCCTCCACACCCAAACTCCCTCCCAGAGCCCGACCCCTCACCCCCTCCCGCATCCAAATTCCCTCCCAGAGCCCGACCCCTCACCCCCTCCCGCATCCAAATTCCCTCCCAGAGCCCGACCCCTCCCCCCTCCACACCCAAACTCCCTCCCAGAGCCCGACCCCTCACCCCCTCCCACACCCAAATTCCCAGAGCCCGACCCCTCCCCCCTCCACACCCAAACTCCCTCCCAGAGCCCGACCCCTCCCCCCTCCACACCCAAACTCCCTCTCAGGCCCTGCACCCCACACCCCTGCCCCAGCCCACACCCTGCACCCAAACTCCGTCCCAGACCCCAAACCCCCTCCTGCACCCCAACATTCTGCCCCAGCCTAGAGCCCAACCCCTCAACCCCCCCACACCCAAACTCTCCCCCAGAGCCCGACCCCTCAACCCCTCCCACACCCAAACTCTCCCCCAGCCTCGTGGAAGTGAGCAGAGGGTGGATGGAGTGAGTGGGGCGGCGCCTCGCAGAAGGGGTGGGATGCGGTGTGGTCTCATGGAGGGGGCGGGGCAAGTGTATTTGGGTTTGTGCAATTAGAAATTGGTGACCCTACCAGGTGGGCATGTGGCAGCCCTGGCCGTGCCGGAAGAGCGCACGCAGCATCACAGCCGGCCGCTCGCTAGACACCAGCCAGCGGAGGGGCAGCACTGCCCGAATGTCAGGCGGACCACGTCCGTGCAGGCCCAGCTTGTGTGCATGGGGGCCCATTGACTGGTCTGCCCTGGGGCCTGGAATTGCTGCCGGCCGGCCGGCCTGCCTGCCTGCCTAGCAGCATACAGAGCTACAGTCTCATCTGTGTTTTCATTTTATAAGTAAAAGTCCCTGTACAAACCAATGTGTTTCTGTGCTGAGATTAAAATACCGCACAATGAATCACACGTCAGCACAGCGCTGAGGGCCGAGTACCGTAAGGTGCTGAGAGCTTTCGCCTGGTGACGTCACTGGGAGCTGAGAGCCCCTTGAGAGAACAGGCCCTGGACACATCATGTACGATTGCTAAATATTCGTACTCTGTGAACGGCCTGTTTGCGAGAGGAGATGCTATGGTGGAGATCAGAGACAGGTGGCTTCGAGGGGTGGCAGTTTGGGATTCTTATCTGGAGAGTTTTCTACCAAGATCTGAACCACTCTGCCATCATGACCTGCTCTGAGCAAGGTAAGACAATGTGGTGATGCCAGCGCGTGCGCCTTGTCTACACTAGCACTCCCACCGTTGCTACCACGACTTCCACTGGCTTCAGTAGGCATTGGATCAGCTCCCCGACGAGCAGCTACGGCAGATCGTGGAGGTGCTAACGTTGGAAGGGGCAAACTCAGGGCAAGATTCTCCCCCGGAACCCCTTCTTGTGTCAGGAGTTGGGCTTTGATGCTCAGCTCCCCTTACGGGCATAGACCCAGGGGTGACGAGTTATATACACTCGTGGTGCCTGGGCTCCAGCAATATTCAGGGCCAGGGGGCCCAGCTCCACCAATGTTTGGGGCTGAGTCTCTCCCCCGGCCCCACCTGCCACCCCCATGCACCTCCCCCGAGTATCCCCCCCACACCCCTTGCTGGCCCCGTGCACGGCCCTGGCCCTGGAGCCTGCAGCTCACCCTGACTGCTCTGCCAGCTCCCAGCATCAACTGGTGCTGCAGGGTCCTAGTGCCCCCCAAACAATAATGGCAGGGCAGGCTGCCCTTATTCTGCCCTTCTGCCCCAGCCCTGAGCCTCTCCAACATCCCAAACCCCTCAACCCCAGCCAGAACCCTCAGCCCCCCCACCCTAATCCTCTGCCCCAGCCCTGAGCCCCCTCCTGCATCATGAACCCCTCATCCCCCCACCCTAATCCTCTGCCCCAGCCCTGAGCCTCCTCCTGCATCATGAACCCCTCATCCCCAGCCAAAGCCCTCACCCCCACACCCTAATCCTCTGCCCCAGCCCTGAGCCCCCTCCTGCATCATGAACCCCTCATCCCCAGCCAAAGCCCTCACCCCCCCGCACCCTAATCCTCTGCCCCAGCCCTGAGCTGCCTCCTGCATCATGAACCCCTCATCCACAGCCAGAGCCTTCATCCCCCCACACCCTAATTCTCAGCCCCAGCCAGAGCCCTCATCACCTTGCACTGCACCTAATCCTCTGCTCCAGCCCTGAGCCCCCTCCTGCATCATGAACCCCTTATCCCCAGCCCCACCCCACATCCCAACCCTCTGCCCTAGCCCTGAGCCCCTCCCCCACCCCAAACCCCTCATCAGCCCCACAGCACTGACCCCTGCACCCCCTCCTATCCCCAAACTCCATCCCAGAGCCTGCACCCCAGACCGCCTCCCCCACCCAAACTCCTTCCCAGAGCCTTAGGCAGGTGGGGAACGGAGTTTGGCGGCGGGGTGGGTTCTGGGCACCAGCAAAATTTCTACAAACCTGCCACCCCTGCATAGACCTGGGGCAGAATTCCAACCATTTGCTTGAACCTGGGCGGGGGGTGATACGGGAGCACGTATGGAGACCTCCCCCTCAGAGAAGAATAATGACCAGTTAACGCCCATGATACAGAGTACATTAGACACTGCGCGACAACCAGCAAAGCCGTCATTACCATGATCACTTTAGCGTCTCAAGAGTGTAAAAGTATATGAAAATGTTAATTGCCGTAGAGACAAAATGTCTCTCTCCCACCATCCACATGCATAATTCTCACTATTGTATCTGTGTCATGGTATAATTCCCGACTCTGAACCTTAGCGTCCAAAAGATGGGGTACCAGCATGAATTCCTCTAAGCTTAATTACCAGCTTAGATCTTGTAGTGCTGCCACCAACCAGGACTTGCAGTGCCTGGTACACTCTGGTCCCCCCAAAACCTTCCCAGAGGACCCCAAGACCCAGACCCCCTGGATCTTACACAAGGAAAGTAAACTCTTTTCCCTCACCGTTGCCTCTCCCAGGCTTCCCCTCCCTGGGTTACCCTGGAAGATCACTGTGATTCAAACTCCTTGAATCTTAAAACAGAGAGGAAAATGCACCTTCCCCCCCTCCTTCTCTCTCCCCCTTCCAGACTCTCCCTGAGAGAGACAGTAATCCTAAAACCGAGAGAAATTAACCTTTCTCTCCCCCTTCCCTCCTTTCTCCCCATCAATTCCCTGGTGGATCCAGACCCCGTCCCCTGGGGTCTCACCAGAATAAAAAACAATCAGGTTCTTAAACATGAAAAGCTTTTAATTAAAGAAAGAAAAAACAGTCAAAATTATCTTTGTAAATTTAAGATGGAATAGGTACAGGGTCTTCCAGCGATAGACACTGGGAATACCCTCCCAGCCTAAGGATACAAGTACAAAGTAAAATCCTTCCAGCCAAATACACATTTGCAAATAAAGAAAACAACCATAAGCCTAACTCGCTTTATCTACCTAGTACTCACTATTCTGGATCTATAAGAGCCTGTATCGGAGAGATTGGAGAGAAACCTGATTGCACGTCTGATCACTCTGAGCCCCCGGAGAGAACAACAACCAAACACTAACAGCACAGACACAAACTTCCCTCCCTCGAGATTTGAAAGTATCCTGTCCTCTGATTGGTCCTCTGGTCAGGTGACAGCCAGGCTCACGGAACTTGTTAACCCTTTACAGGCAAAAGAGAGATGAAGTACTCCTGTTCTATTAACTCTTACTATCTGTTTATGACAACCTGGCTTCCAGCCATTAAGAAAACAAAACCCCCCAGGTCTTTAAATACTAGCACATCTTGTCAGATTCCGGTAAGGGTTTGGATTTTTCTGAAGTTTCTTTCTCCTTTCCTTCTACTTGCTCCAAGAGGTTAAAATATTGATAATAACAAAAACATACACACTTAAAATAAACCACCACCACCAAGCTGACACAAGGCCCCCCCCCCCCCCCAGAGTCACATCTCATCCTCAAAACAGAATTGTCTCATTATAAAGCCAGGTGCAGCAAAGAATATTAATATGATGCTTTTGTAGTAAGCTTTGGACTTCTCAGGGGAGGGGTGTAAAGCTGCATTTCTGTTTCACCATGTAACAATTTCATAAATTCAGAAGAACAGCCACACTGGGTCAGACCAAAGGTCCATCTAGCGCAGTGTCCTGTCTTCTGACAGTGGCCAATACCAGGTGCCCCAGAGGGACTGAACAGAACAGGGAATCATCAAGTGATCCATCCCCTGTGGCCCATTCCCAGCTTCTGGCAAACAGAGGCCAGGGACACCATCCCTGCCCATCCTGGCTAATAGCCATTGATGGACCTGTCCTCCATGAACTTATCTGGTTCTTTTTTATGCCCTGTTACAATCTTGGCCTTCACAACATCCCCCAGCAAAGAGTTCCACAGGTTGACTGTACGTTGTGTGCAGAAGTTTTAAACCTGCTGCCTATTAATTTCATTTGGTGACCCCTAGTACTTGTGTTATGAGGAGGAGTAAACAACGCTTCTTTCTCCACACCAGTCATGATATTATAGACTTTCTCATATCCTCCCTTAGTCATCTCTTTTCCAAGCTGAATAGTCCCAGTCTTATTAATATCTCCTCATACAGCACCCGTTCTATAGCCCGAATCATTTTTATTGCCCTTTTCTGAACCTTTTCAAGTCCAATAGCTCTTGGAGGAATAGAGCCTTTGCCCATCGACATCACTGGGAGCTGAGAGCCCCTTGAGAGAACAGGCTGGGCCCATCGTGTACAATTGCTAAATATTCGTACTGTGTGTGAACTGCCTGTTTGCGAGCAGGAGATGCTATGGTGGAGATCAGAGACTGGCGGCTTCGAGGGGCGGCAGTTTGGGATTCTTGTCTGGAGAGTTTTCTACTGATTGAACCCTTGTGCAACCAATTGATAACCTCATAGATGTTGAGGCCAGAAGGGATCCTTGTGAGTCTCTAGCCCAGCTGTGGGCATCACACAGGTCACGGGCTGTCCCCCTGAGCACCTTGCCATGGAGGTGGATATTAACCCTCGTGCTTCAGGGCTTCAGCCAATCGCCAACTCTTAGGGATCTGGATGGGACGTGTTTGGAGGGGAAGATTATTCCACATCTACTGCTGATGGGCTCTTACGCCTTCCCCTGAAATGTTCGGAGCTGGCCAGTGCCACAGACAGGCACTAGCCTGGAAGGATCTGGGGTCTGACCCACTCTGGCAAGTCCTGTGTTCCCAGGTAAGTGACACTGCTGTGACTGCATGAAGCATTTCTCTTGTAGACCAGCATCCAGGTTCTAGTTAAATACTTCAAGGGAGGATGAATTTACCACTGCCCCAGGCAGTCAGTTCCCATGATTGGAGACCCCCCACTCCGCACCAGTGTAACTATCTCAGCAAGCAGTATCCTACCATGCTGCCTTATTGACTGGGAAGGGCCAGACGGGATGGTTAATTCTGATGGCAAAAAACAGGCAGTGTAACTCCCTGCTCAGTCCGATGCCATTTGCCCTGCCGATGGGTCAGTGAGCCCCCCTGCCCCCCCAGCATGCACTCGCACCATAGCACACCAGTCTGGGGGGTCCCACAGTAGGTGACAGGAGCCATGCACTGGGCGTTAGCTCTGTTTAATTGCACTGTACAGGGTGGGGGGATTTTCACCCCCCTGAGCGATGCGGTTACACTGGCCTCATTCCCTCGTGCAGACCAGGCCTTAGATTTAAGCTCTTCAGGGCAGGACCCACTGGTTTGCCCAGCACAAGGAGGCCCTGTCTCCAGGTACTATCATAGTACAAATGATGAACAAATTAGGCGTGAGACAGGCACACAAAGTGTCAGTGACTCCAGTTTATGGTCTAACAGCTCAAGACCAAGCCCCAGAAGCAGCCACGTCCAGGGGCGGGGTAAGGCCGACCCTTCAGCCTTAATGCTGGCTCAGCGCGTGGGGCTGCTAACGGTAGTTCAGTTTCACTTTAATGCTCTGACTGTGGGCACGGCTCTGTCCTAAAGCCAGCGGGTGCGAGGGAAGATGGTCAGACAGTCAGACAGGGAACACTACAGTCCCACAGGGTTTTGGCTACTGTTACTCTCAAACCTTTGGCCCCCTCAACAGTGTCTTGATGCAGCGTCCGTACTAGGGAGTATAAAGAACAACCACATACTTATTTACTGGGGGAGTCACTTGGCTGGGTCGTGCCTGGAAGCCAAGGGCAGAGGCTCAGGATGTGGTGGAATGTAAGGCACAATCCCGTCTGCTGGATATTTTCAAGCCTTCGGAGTGACATGGTTTTGGAGGGGCAGGTGAGGGCGAGGTGGCAGAACTTAGAAATACGACTGCCGTGTCACCGCTTGGTCCTTTTGTGCAAAGCGTATGCAAGAGCCCCAGCTCACATGATGAGGGAGGAGATCTAAGCACTGTGGCCTGCGGCTCCAGAGCGTCTCGTACACCATGTCCCATACAGTGTAGCGTCTATTGTCTGTCCCTACCAAGTAGTGACCAAGGGAAGGCCTGACAGCAGTGCCTCCCCCCCGTGCGGTACGGCCTGTGGAATGGCCAGCCTGGCAATACTTGCACGCCCAAACTCCCCCTGGTACACCAGAAACGCAGCCCCCAGTCTATGGTGTCCTACGTGTGAAGTCTCAGGGGTCACAGACTGATTCACGGGGGGTGCCCAGGTGTGGCAGGAGGCAGAGTTCAGCTCACTGGTGTTAGACAGATGTGCTCCCATTGCAATCTCTCTCCCACGCCCTTGCTTAGCTCCCCTCCAGCCTACAGGGGCTCAGTTTCACAACCTGCACGCTCTGGGGCCTCTGTCCCCTTCGTGGATACTCTGGTGTTTCAGGAGGTGCTGCTTTTGGGCAAAGCCTTTCCCGCACTCCCCACACCGGTGGGGCCGCTCCCCGGTGTGGTTCTGCTGGTGCCGGACCAGGCTGGGTTTCTGGGCGAAGCCCTTCCTGCACTCCCCACACCGGTGGGGCCGCTCCCCCATGTGGTTCTGCTGGTGCTGTGTCAGGTTGGGTTTCTTGGCGAAGCCCTTCCCGCACTCCCCACACCAGTGGGGCCGCTCCCCTGTGTGGTTCTGTTGGTGCCGGACCAGGCTGGGATTCTGGCGGAAGCGCTTCCCGCACTCAGGGCACGGGTGAGGCCGCTCCCCCGTGTGGTTCTGCTGGTGCCGGACCAGGTTGGGTTTCTGGGCGAAGCCCTTCCCGCACTCCCCACACCGGTGGGGCCGCTCCCCCGTGTGGTTCTGCTGGTGCCGGACCAGGCTGGGTTTCTGGGGGAAGCCCTTCCCGCACTCCCCACACCGGTGGGGCCGCTCCCCCTTGTGGTTCTGCTGGTGCCGGACCAGGTTGGGATTCTGGCTGAAGCCCTGCCCGCACTCAGGGCACGGGTGGGGCCGCTCCCCGGTGTGAATGCGCTGGTGGATGGTGAGGGCCGACCACCAGCTGAAGCTCTTCCCACACTCGCTGCAGATGAACTGCCGCTCCCCGGGGAAGGGTCTGTGCCCCGCGGGAGGCTTCTGGAAGGCCAGGGGATGTGGCTCCCACTGGACGTTCTGCGGGCACTGGCCCACGGCGAAGCGCCACTCCCCAGCCTGGGCCAGCTGGGGCCCGTTCAGGCCGATCTGCCCCAGCGAGCGCTGTTGGGCCGGGAGAGCCGGCTGCCAGCCCACAGCCAGCCCACGTCACTGCGGGGGAAGGGCCTGTGTCCCGGCACACACTGCGGAGGGACAAGGAGACGCGGTGTGCGAGCCAGGCTCTGGCTGTGTTCGCACGCCCACCGGCAGCCCTTCCCCCACATGCCTGCGCCGGTGCAGCCGCAGCGCGCCCTGGCTTTTGAGCTCTGCCCGCCCAGGGACCCCAGCAGGCCCCGTCCCCCAGTGCCTGCACTGGTACAGGAGGAGGTGTTGCTTCTGGTGGAAGCGCTTCCCGCCCTCGGCACACCGGTGGGGCCGCTCCCCAGTGTGGTTCCGCTGGTGCCGTGCCAGGCTGGGCTTCCGGCTGAAGCTCTTCCCTCACCTGCCGCATTTGTACGGCTTCTCACTGGTGTGGGTCCATTTGTGGATGTTGAGGGACGACCACCAGCTAAACCACTTGCCACACTCACTGCTTACGAAGTGTCCCTCAGCTGGGTGCATCCTGCCCCTGGACCTCTGAGCGACCTCATCCTGGCAGCTCTCCCCTGGCCCGGCGGGGGCACTGAACATCCATTCTCTTGTCCCCTTCCCGGTGCCCTCTGTGACCTTACAGACACCTCAGTCCCCAGTGCCCTCCTCCACCAGCCTGGCTCCCACAGGCGTCTTCTGTTTCCCCGTCACTTTACACTGGTTTGTGCAATTCCTTCTTCTGCCAGGACACTGGAAAATAGTCTCCTTTTCTGGGAGCATCTCCTGGGCTTCTGCCTTCTCCACATGGTCCTCACGTTTCTTCTCTTTCTTGATGTTGTTCACAGGCAGAACTTCTGCGATATTAACGAGAGAGAGAGAGCGAGAGCCAGACGTTACTTCAGATGCTGGTAACAAAGGAAAACTCCACTGTTAGGAAACATTCGATTCACAACCAAGCCACCAGAATAACTTGTTCCAGCAGCAAAAATATACTTAACACACCCGTGAGTTATCATTCCAGGTCAGCTGGCTTCGAAGCACTTACTCTTCTGAATATTCACTGAGGCAGAGAAATGGCCCAAACTGTCCCAAATCCCCGTCTTTTATTCACACTGTCTCGTCACTAGCGCAGGGCACTGTGGCGTCCAGGGTAAGGGGAATGCAGACACTTTTCTGGATGGATGGGAGGGATTTTTAAGGCAATCTAGAGCATTTTAGCTCTTGGTCTCTGGTTCTCTGCAGCCCAAGGAGGTCCTGGAGCAAGCTGTTATGTGGAAGCAGTTTGACAGCTTGTGTGAAAGGAGCTGAGGGTTGGACAGGTTTCCACATTCAGTCGCGATTCAGTCACACGCCCCTCCCTCCCCCCCCGAGGGGTGTAGAGACACGATTCAGTCACACACATCCCCCGAGCGGTGTAGAGACACGATTCAGTCCTGCCCCACCCCCCTGAGCGGCGTGAAGACGCGATTCAGTCACACACACACACACACCCCAAGCAGCGTAGAGACACGCTCGATATAAGTATGTGGATTCAGTGTCCATGTAGACACGGCATTGCTTACACCGACTGTCGCTGGCCTCCGGGAGAAGCCCACAACGCCCCACACTGAGAATACAATTGATACGTGCGCTCCCGCTGGGGACACACCCGCCGACACAAGGAGCAATGTGTGCACAGGCACAAGCGATGTAATAACTGCAGGGCCTGTGTGCCACGTAAGTTAGGGAGACATCATTCTGTAACGTAGACATGGCTGAGGCCATGGCAGTATCGCTCTGCAGTAATTACCCCTCGCTGAGTTTAGGTCGGTAACCATCCCCGTGGAGCCAGAGGGCAGTCCCCAGCTCTGGAGATACAGAGAACAGAGGCCTGGGAATGGTCTGTGTCCTCCTCCCAGCACCGCTCAGTAGAATAGGCCATGGAGCTTTCCATGCGTCTGGGGGCTCCCTTCTGGCCCAGCGGCTGGGGCGGGACAGCATCCCGGGAGCACGTGCTGTATGTGGGGCTCTTTACAAGCTGGACAGTTAAATGCAGGAAAGAGGTTGTTTGCAAAGTGCTGTTTCCAAAACTAAAGCCAAGCTGAAGTATTTTAGAGGCAGCTTATATCTACCGGCCTTTACTACTGTTCAATTTGTATATTACAGTAGCAGCCAAAAGTCGAAGCAGGTTCCCTGTCCTGGAGAGCTTTCTGCTAAATGACTCGCCCTGTGGCACCAAGCTGGGATCCTGGGGGGGTGACAGGGGAGACCGCAGCACCGGATTGGCCAGCAGGATAGTAGACAGGGAGTCCTGAGTTCTGGCCCCTGTTCTGACACGACTCTCCCATGGCCCCGGTGGGGAATTCTCCAGGCACTTTGTGGAGGATCTGGCTGCTCAGAAAGCAAAGGGAAAAGTGATCTAGATGAAATCACTACAAGGTGGGTGCACAACTGGTTGAAAGATCGGACTCAAAGTGGAGTTATCAATGGTTTGCTGCCAGATTGGGAGGGTGCATCTGGTGGGGTCCTGTACCTTCAACTGCCACAAGACCAAACTTCCTCTCTGCCTCTAGCATATCATGTGGCAGTGAGTTCCACAGGTTAATTGTGCACTGTATAAAAATGTCCTTTTATTCCCTTTCAGTTTCATTGGGGGGTCCCCTCGTTCTCCTGTCACACGAAAGTGTGAATGGGATTCACTTTCTTTGGACTAGTTGTTATTTTGCGCATTCCCTCTCATGTGACTCCCCTGGAAACAGGTCTAATCGTACCAATCCCTCTAGCCATTTTCACTGCCCATCTTTGGAGTCCAGCTGCTTCAGCTCTTTTTTGCTATCTCACTTAACCCCCCTATGTTTTCTGTCACCTCTGATGACCCCCTTTTTCTCCTCCTTGATATTTATTCTCATCACTCAAATCCTGAGGTCAGTGCCCCTTTGCAATGAAACCTGGGGCTCCCACCAGCCCGAACCTTTCTCCCTCTCCTGGATTCCCCCTCTGCCTTACAGTCCCCCCATCTGGAATCAGCTCCCCATGGACTCCCCTAAGCTGACCGGTCACCAACAGTAAAAGCAAATGCAACACCCATCTCCTGCCCATGACGCTTTCCTCACATTCTGTATCTAAGCAAACCTGTCCCCTGCCTGGTGGCTTTTCTTACCCTGTGTGTGTAAAGGCTCCTTTTCATCACGCAGTGGGCAAGACCCTGGGGGAAAGGGTCTGCAGCATAATAGAGCGGCCATCTATTTCACAGCTCAACTCAGGTTCCAGAGCAGATGATTTACTCCAACCCCCACAGCGGGGGGCTTCCTCTGCTCGCCAACAGTTACCAAGGGAAGTAAAGTTTCAATAGTCTCCATTGTTCACACCTGTTTCCCTCCACTTCTGCTTCAATCCAAATCCTGCTCTGCCCATGCAGAGATGCACAGACACCAGTGTACTGGCCACCCACACCCAAATGCAGCCGGCACCGTGGCCCTACCTGGGAGAGCCCCCGGAGCATGTCACCTGCCCTTTTGGCCCTGGAGCCGAGCAGCTGGTTTCCTCTTCTCCTGCCTCAAGTTTAATCTGGTTGCTCAGGAGGCAGCCTGGCCTCCGCCCCCTTCCTAGGGGAGTGGGACCGACCCCGCCCGCCACCCCCTATTTGCACAGACTACAACAAACGTTTCCAAGTGGAGGGGAGCTCGTGGGAAGGTTTGGCAACCCCACAAGGACATCAATCACTGAGCTCCGCAAGCCAGGCCATGTGGGGAGCCTGCTCGATGGGGGCAAAGCTCTGGTCCTCCCTGTGCAATACAGAATTCATGCAACAGCAGGTGCAGGGATCCCGTCGGGTGGCGGAGATTACAGAGAGATGCAGACCCCCCCCCCAGATCTACATACACACACATCCCCACTAGCATTGCTGGAGACGGGCTCCAAAGAGCATCCCAGAAGAGAGAGAGAAAATACCTTTGGAGCTAAAGGGGGAAACACTCAGGGCCTGGGCCCAGTTACTGTTTTCCTGGCTTACAATTGAGTCCTGCCTGTGCCAAGTCTGGACTCCGGCCAAGGGTTGGCTTGGGGCCCTGACAATCCAGAGGGCCAGAGCAATCAAAGGTTTGCTCTGGGGAGGAAATAAAGGCAGGCAGAGTTGAGGGTAGCGGGAAGGCAGCTGCCATTGGCTCCTTTTCTCAGATGACCCAAACCCTCCTATTGCAGGGGGTGGTGGGGAGGTGAGGGGGTGGCTGACAGCTCTGAGGAAGGGCTTTGATCTCAGGGCCCAATAGCCAGTGGGTTCCCCAGCTCCCTGGCCAGCCACAGCACTGGGAAGTGATCGAATTAACCCCAGCGTCTCCAGGAGCAAACAGGCCTCAGCTGGGCGTGGAGAGGAGCACCCAGCCCTGCTAGTGTTGGCTCAGGATACCAGCTCCGGCACTGAGACACGGCTGGGGCACTAGTCATTGTACCCATTGTACAACACCGTGCACATCTGCAGCTAGGTGACTGTGTGTCGTGCGGCAGCATCGTGAGTAGCTAAAAAGTCCAGTTCTCGAGCGACAAGGTGGGAGAGGTCATATCGTTTAGTGTGCCGACTTCGATGGTGAGAGCGTTGGTGCAGTAAGACGTGACCTCCCCCGCCGGGCCTCTCTCAGATCCTGGGGCCAACATGGCTCCAACTTCACCGCAGACAACAGGTCTCGCGTGACAGCGCCCGTAATGCAGGAGTAAAGCTCAGGGATGGAAGATGAAGCTGGCACACCCAGAGCACTTCCTCTCTCTTCAGCCTCCTTGGGGGCATCTATACAGCAAGCAGCACCCCCTGCCATGGGGTGTCAGAGCCTGGGCTGCAGTCCAAGGCTTGCAGGGCTCGCACGGTGGCACTAAAAATGTCCTGTAGACTTGGAGCTCTGAACACCAGGGAGACGTGGTGGGTGCAGAGCCCACGCTCCAGCCCAAGCCCCAAGGCTATGGGGCTATTTTTAGCACCATAGCCGGAGCTCTGGGCTTGGGAACTTGCTGGGTAGATGCCCCTTTTGGCTCGCAGGTGCAGCGCAGCCTGTGTCTTGCCAGGTCTTCCCAGCTTGCCGTGTTGATGTTGAAAGTTTTCCAGTCCCACTTGGAAACGTCCTTAAACCTGAGGCTAGGTTGACCCTGTGGCCTTGGACCATCAGCATGGTCTCCTTGCAGGAGACCCCCTGGAAAGCATCCATGCGGGCAGATGTCCTAGCCAACAGAGACGCCTGTGGTGGAAAATAATAATTAAACTTGACACTTTTGCTTTCTCCTGTACTTCAGTGTCTGTAATTTTGGTTCCCACTTGCCATTTAGAAGACGGGGAAGCCAGCAGGGGTGGAAGATACTCAGCTTTCTCTCATGCCTGCTATAGGCTGTCCAGGTCTCGCTCCCACCCGCTTCCGGAAGTGGGATGGAGGAATCGCCCACACAAGGCAGAGCAGGTTGAATTAGACCAGTGATGCTCAGATTGAGGGTCCTGAGCTGCAAGTGACTCTTAAACGTGTCTCCTCTAAGCAATACATGATATTAAAACACCGTGTGACTAAATTATTAACCAGTCAGGAGACTTCTACTGTGTTATTAACCAATTGTTGATAAAGAACTTGGTCAGTCATTTTGCTGTGGGAATAATATAATTATTTCTGTCATACTGTTTAAATGGGACTGTATAGAATTATATGAAACCATGAATTCACATGACTGGGGCTCTTTTGGATAATGCTGATGGCTAATTTGGCTCCTGAACCACTGAGGTCTGAGTATCACTGAATTAGACCAATTAACCTGATAGGCTGATTGATGAGGGAGCCCCACTGAGAAGGAGCAGACAGGGCTGGTATAAAGCCAGGAAGCTGGCAGCAGAAGAGAGCTGCAGGGGAAGTAGCCAGTGGGAGCTGTGGAGCCGGCGCTCAGGGCGGGAGCAACACACAGAGCCTCCCTGGCCACCCCTGAACTTAGCAGCCGCAGGGACATTCCAGCCACTTCCAGGAGCCATGCAGAGCGAGGGCAGGTAGGGAGCCTGTCATAAACAGATAGCTAAGGGTTAATGTCTCTTTCACCTGAAGCACCTGACCAGAGGACCAATCAGGAAACCGGATTTTTTCAACTTTGGGTGGAGGGAATTGAGTGTCTTTGTCTTTTGTTTTCTGCCTGCCTGCTTTCTCTGAGCTTTGGAGAAGTAGTTCTACTTTCTAGTCTTCTGTTTCCAAGTGTAAGGACAAAGAGATCAGATAGTAAGTTATATGGTTTCTTTTCTTTGGTATCTGCTCTCTCTCGCAGTTTGTGGCTTGCATGTTAAGGGTCTTTTGTCATGCAATAGCCCTCCCATTAGGAGGCAAGTACCGGCACTTATATGCATGCAAATAAAGTGGTTTTTCTGGTTTCCCTTCATTGAACATTAGCTAGAGAGAGAAAGGGAAAAAGCACTGTTGCTAGGCAGACTTCAGGAGGCAACAGAGAACCTGCAGTTCAGAAGATAAACACCGGAGGGCACCCCAACACAAGAAAACAGGAACCATGACTTCTAAGGCAAAAATTGACGCCGAAGAACAAATCAAAGAAGCTGAACACAGGCGACAGATGGAGATGAAAGAAAAGGAAGAAAGCATCAAACTGGCAGCCTTCCAAAGAGAACAGGCGGCCCAAGAGGCAGCACACAAAAGAAAACTAGAAGAAGAAGAGGTGGCCCACCGCCGAGAAATGGAAAAGCACCAAAAAGAAATGGAAAAACAACAAAAAGAAACCATATAACTTACTATTTGATCTCTTTGTCCTTACACTTGGAAACAGAAGACTAGAAAGTAGAACTACTTCTCCAAAGCTCAGAGAAAGCAGGCAGGCAGGACTAACTGTTAAGGCCAAAAAGTGTCAAATAGGCCAAAACAGAGTAACTTACCTGGGGCACCAGGTGGGTCGAGGAACCATAAACCCCCTACAGGCCAAGGTGGATGCTATCCAAAAGTGGCCTGTCCCACGGTCCAAGAAGCAGGTCCAATCCTTCTTAGGCTTGGCCGGATACTACAGGCGATTTGTACCCCATTACAGCCAAATCGCTGCCCCACTGACCGACCTGACCAAAAAGACCCAGCCAAATGCAGTTAAGTGGACTGATGAGTGTCAAAAGGCCTTTACCCAACTTAAGGCAACGCTCATGTCTGACCCTGTGCTCAGGGCCCCGAATTTTGACAAGCCATTCCTAGTAACCACCGATGCATCTGAGCGTGGTATAGGAGCAGTGCTCATGCAGGAAGCAACAGATCACAACTTCCATCCTGTCGTGTTTCTCAGCAAAAAACTGTCTGAAAGGAAAAGTCACTGGTCAGTCAGTGAAAAGGAATGCTATGCCATTGTGTACGCCCTGGAAAAGCTACGCCCATATGTTTGGGGACGGCGGTTCCAACTACAAACTGACCATGCTGCACTAAAGTGGCTTCATACTGCCAAGGGGAACAACAAGAAACTTCTTCGTTGGAGTTTAGCTCTCCAAAATTTTGATTTTGAAATTCAACACATCACAGGAGCTTCTAACAAAGTAGCTGATGCACTCTCCCGTGAGAGTTTCCCAGAATTCAGTAGTTAAAAAGTTTTCTTAAAATGTAGAAGTCTGTTAGTTATATACTTAGGAGTATATGTAAAGGTGTATGTGTTGTATTAATCTGTTTATTTTCAAGTTCTAGAAGGAAATCGCCGCCAGTGAGCTTCCCCACTGTCTGCAATTTGGGGGGCGTCATAAACAGATAGCTAAGGATTAATGTCTCTTTCACCTGAAGCACCTGACCAGAGGACCAATCAGGAAACCGGATTTTTTTCAACTTTGGGTGGAGGGAATTGAGTGTCTTTGTCTTTTGTTTTCTGCCTGCCTGCTTTCTCTGAGCTTTGGAGAAGTAGTTCTACTTTCTAGTCTTCTGTTTCCAAGTGTAAGGACAAAGAGATCAAATAGTAAGTTATATGGTTTCTTTTCTTTGGTATTTGCATGAATATAAGTGCTGGAGTGCTTTGATTTGTATTCTTTTTGAATAAGGCTGTTTATTCAATATTCTTTTAAGCAATTGACCCTGTGTTGTATCATCTAATACAGAGAGAACATTTGTACTTATTTTTCTTTCTTTTTATATAAAGCTTTCTTTTAAGACCTGTTGGAGTTTTTCTTTACTTCAGGAAATTGAGTCTGTACTCACCAGGGAATTGGTGGGAGGAAGAAATCAAGGGGAGATTTGTGTGTTGGATCGCTAGCCTGATTTTGCATTCCCTCTGGGGGAATAGGAAAGTACTTTTTGTTTCCAGGATTGGGAACAGAGAGGGGGAGTCTCTCTGTGTAGTTTCACAGAGCTTGTGTCTGTGTATCTCTCCAGGAGCATCTGGAGGGGGGAAGGGAAAAAGGATTATTTCCCTTTGTTGTGAGACTCAAGGGATTTGGGTCTTGGGGTCCCCAGGGAAGGTTTTTCAGAGGGACCAGAGTGCCCCAAAACACTCTAATTTTTTGGGTGGTGGCAGCAGGTACCAGGTCCAAGCTGGTAACTAAGCTTGGAGGTTTTCATGCTAACCCCCATATTTTGGACGCTAAGGTCCAAATCTGGGACTAAGGTTATGATAGAGCCTGCCTTAGCCCTGCTGCGCCGCCGACTGGACTGACCGGAGCTGCCAGGGTCCCCTTTCGAACGGAGGTTCCAGTTGAAAAACCAACTCCTGGCAACCCTCAGTGGCACGTGGGCTGGACCTGGCAGAAAGACTAATCAAAGGCACGAGAACTGACATGCTGGGCTGGGCAAAGCTACTACCTGTGGTGTCTCGGGAAGCAGGGCTAGTGATCTTCTTTATAGCTTCCTTGTCAGGAATGAAGTGTGTAGGTGCTCCTAGGAACAGCAGAACGGCCACACTGGGTGAAATCAAAGGTCCATCTAGCCCAGTATCCTGCCTGTCGACAGTGTCCAGTGCCAGGTGCCCCAGAGGGAGTGAACCGAACAGGGAACCATCAAGTGATCCATCCCCCGCGGGTAGGGTTGCCAACTGTGTAATCACACAAACCCAAATGCCCCTACCCCGCCCCCTTTCTGAGGCCCCGCCCTGCTCACTCCATCCATGCCTCCCTCTGTCGCTCACTCTCCCCCACCCTCACTCACTTTTAGCAGGCTGGGGCAGGGGCTGGGTGGATGGCGGGGGTGCAGTCTCTGGGCAGGGGCCGAGGGGTTTGGAGTGTGTGAGGGGGCTCCAGGCTGAGCCTGGGGCAGGAGGGGGTGCAGGGTGCAAGTTGTGCGAGGGAGTTTGGGTGCTGGAGCGGGCTCTGGGCTGGAGTGCAGGCTCTGGGAGGTTGGGTGCTGGAGGGGGCTCAAGGCTAGGGCAGGGGATTGGGGTGCAGAAGGGGGTTCGAGGTGCCCGTTCTGGCCAAGAGGCGTTTACCTGGGGCTGCTCTCGGTCAGTGGCGCAGCAGGGGTAAGGCAGGCTCCCTGCCCGCCCAGGCCCCACGTCTCTCCCAGAAGCAGCCAGCATGTTTCTACAGACCCCGAGGGCAGGAGCTCTGCATGCTGCCTATGCCGCAAGCACCGCCTCTGCAGCTTCCATTGGCCACACTCCCCAGCCAAGGGGCGCAGCAGAGTCAGCGCTCAGGGCACTGGCAGTGTGTGGAGACCTCCTGCCGCCTCCCCCCCGGGGCACAAAGACGTGCTGGCCACTTCCGGGAGTGACACAGGTCCGGGGCAGGCAGGGAGCCTGCCTTAGCCCTGCTGCGTTGCCGCACTTTTAGTGGCCTAAAATCTCTGAGCTTGGTGTCAGTAGCCGCTGGGAGATGAGGCCTAATTCTAGGAGACTCCTGGCAAAACTGAGAGGCTGACAACCCTCCCTGTCGCCCATTCCCAGCTTCTGGCACCATCCCTGCCCAGCCTGGCTAATAGCCACTGATGGACCTGTCCTCCATGAACTTATCTGGTTCTTTTTTGAACCCTGTTATGGTCTTGACCTTCACGACATCCCCTGGCAAGGAGTTCCCCAATTGACTGTGCGCTGTGTGAAAATACTTTCTTGTGTTTTAAATCTATTAACTTCGTTTGGCAACCCCCTAGTTCTTGTGTTGTTCCTTCACACCAGTGAAGATTTTATAGACCTCTATATCCGCCCCACGCCCCGTCGCCTCTTCTCCAAACTGAACAGTTCCAGTCTTATTAATCTCTCCTCACACAGAACCTGTTCCATACCCCTAATCATGCCTGTTACTCTTCTCTGTTCCTTTTCCAATCCCAATACATCGTCTTTGAGATGGGGCGACCACATCTGCACGCACTATTCACGGTGCGGGTGTACCATGGATTTATATAGCGGCAATATGTTATGTCCTGTCGTTACCTTTCCCTATCCTAATGGCTCCCAACAGCCTGGTCACTTTTCTGGCGTCCACTGCACATTGAGCGGACGTGTCCAGAGAACACGAAGTGGGGAGCAGTTGCAATTTCCAGTGAGGACCAGCAAATAGCACAGGAGTTTTGCAGGTGTAAAACCTAGGAAGAGAATAACTAAACGAGAGTAATCTGAGACCGAGGGACGGAGCAGCTTTGGAGCAAGCGCATTACACCCCCGGCACCACCCTGCGCACAGCACACACACACACCCGGAACCACACTGCACCACCACCCCGGCACCACACTGTGGACTGCACTCCCAGCACCTCCACCACCACACTGTACACAGCACACACACACCCACCACCCTGCACCACACTGCACCACCACCCCGGCACCACACTGTGGACTGCACTCCCAGCACCACCACTACCACACTGTACACAGCACACACACAACCCACACCACCCTGCACCACTACCACCACCCTGCACACAACACATACACACACCCTGCACCACACTGCAAAACCACCCCGGCACCACACTGTGGACTGCACTCCCAGCACCACCACCACCGCACTGCGCACAGCACACACACACTCTGCACCACACTGCACACTAACCCTGCTGCATCTTAAGAGGTATCTAGGCTACTTTAGATCAGTGCAAGAGGCTGATCCACAGGCAGTTTGCAGCTCCCCCCTTCCCTTCCCCAGCCATGCCATGCACCACACTTGGACACACTTTCCATCACTTAAACAGCGCCTCTGCCAAGCTGCCCTGGACACATCCATCCAGCCCCCGGAGCAGCACTCGGCAAGCCAGCAGTGGTTCTCCAGCCAGCTGCAGGGCTTGGATTGCCTGGGATAGCTGGGCCTGGTGTCACCATGGACATTGCATGAGGACAACGGAAGTTTGTTTGTTTGCATCAAACAAATCCCTACATTTGGTTGCTGAGGAACAGGCCAATCGGCCTAATGCTGCAGGGTGTCCAGGAGCTGCAACCTCCCTGCCCCACTGCTCGGCCAGACAGAGATGCCAATACACAGAGGTTACGCTGCACACCGAGGACAGCTAGGGGCTCTAGGGACTCACCTCTCACAGGCTCTGACCAGCCACCCAAGAGCAAAGGTTTGCAGTTACTGCTGGCCTGGCCTGAATTCAGCCTAGAAGCGAGAGGCTGGAACCCAATCCCCTGACCAGGGTCCTCTCTGCGATTGGCCCTTGCTCCCAAGCAGCCCACAACACCAGTCAGGCATTTCCAAAACACAGAACTCACCTGCTGCCCCAAAGCTTTTATTGTACATGAACATACCCGGGGGGGACTCCCCAGGCTCTGAAAGACGGTGCGAGCACAGGGCTGGCTTAGCAAGGATGGTGACATGGGCATTTCCCACCAGGGACACGCCGTGAATACACAGCAGCAGCAGGAGATGGTTGGTGATGAGAGGGCTGTGGGTATGCAGCAGGTTTGGCTTCATGCTAGAGAAACGGTCCCCAACCATGCTAAGCAACTGTGCCATCCGGCAGCCTCCTGCCCCTGGCAGTCCCATCCAGCTGGCTGCCTAGGCTGGTGCGTTCTAAGCCAGGAGCCTGATCCACGAGCAATGCACAGTCCTTACCGGTCCTCCAGGCTCTGCCAGCCTACCTCAGGGTGCTGACCCCCAAGGAACTGACGTGCCAGTCCCAGTCCAGCAGCTCCATGGCACACTGGAAACAACACACCTGGCCCAGTGGCAGACAATGGCAGCACATCAGGGCCCGTCATGGGACACGGCAGTCCTAGATTACCAACCACGGGGGGCTGAAATGCCCAGTCCCACAGCCGTAACCTAGCGAGTCTCCACGCCAAGTGCATACATGCACAGTTATCGTGGGTATTAGCGTGACACCAAGAGCCCTGGCGCAGGAAGAGTGCCTGCCCCGAAGAACTTCCTCTGAAGGCACAAATCCATGTCACGCCCAGCGCGAACCACCACCCAGAGCAGGACGTGGTCCTCACTGGTGCGACTCAGTGGCTGGGAACGAAGCGGCTCCGTGCCCACGAGCGAGGGAGGCGGGGAGGTGGCTGCAGGGACAGGGTGCGCACGGCTCTCTGTACCGTAGGGTGGAAGCAGCCCAGTCCGGTTCGTGGAGTGTACAGCCTTTCACTCCTCACCGCCTGAGGCAGGGTCCCCTCCAGAGCACCCCGCTCCATGAACCCTGCTGCACAGCGGTGCCTGGCTGGCATGCCGGGGGGGCTTGTGGACGCTAGACAAGAACGAAAGGAAGCAACACACTAGTTGGTCCCCACCCAAGTGCCCACTCTCACGCTAGCCGCTGGTGCTGGGAGGGGCCCCAAAGCTTCGGGAGACGTCAGCACTGAGACAGCGCGCGGTCAGGTAGCGAAGCCCCCGTGGTTCTGTAGCCAGCTCCCCCCGGCGCTCCTGGGAGCTATGTAAGGTCAGCGTGGGAGGAAGGCACTGGCCTAGCAGCCCGACGTCCCGGTGAACCAGTCAGCAGCTATGGCAGAGCCCTGCACGCTTCGCATGTGCGCCTGCCCCATCTCCCGGCCCTGCCCCAGATCAGCTCTGGGGCTCACGGGAGGCCAAGCCAGTGGCCCGTTCTGCCCACGTGCTGGGACTGCCCAACAGGACTAAGTGTGGCAATGGCTGGTGGGAACCGGGCTCCTTTCCCTCAGCCTGTCCCCCCCTCCTGCACCAGCCCGTGGGGAAAGCAGAAGCTTGTGCTCGTGACAGCAGGGGCTGGTGCCCGGGAAGAGACGTTGCAGCGCAGGCCCCACCTCACGGTCACTAAGTGAAGACAGGATTGGGTCCCCAACCAGCCCTGGCTTCTTCCCCCTCATCATTCGACCTGTTCACCCAGCCACACCCACAGGCCAGGCTGTCCCCTCCCCACCTCTGCAGCAGGCAGCTTCAGTCCCCCCAACACCCTACGGCAGCAATCCACCGACAGGCAGCGCCTTCGCCGCCAGCACGAGGGATCCTGGGGAGGCCTGAGAGCCAGACGCCCACTGCTGCCTGGGAATGCACAGCCCTGGGCAGGGCTGTCGGAGCGGGGTCCATTGCTGAGTGACTGATCTACCCAGGCGATACCCCCTTAGCTGTAACACCCTGGGGCACCCCTGGCTGCGTTTCCAGGTAAGGGAGAGAACTTACGAGAGGCTCACCACACACACTGTCACTGCTGCAGGCCAAACTCAGCACACACCGGGGTCCTGCATCCCTCCGTTCCCCACCCGCTCCCTGGGTGCCACCCTCCCTTCCCCCTCTAGTACAGGGGCTCCCTGCTTCAACCCACAGCCTCATGCTAGAGGCTCTGTGTGCCCCCCATTCTGCCAGGGGCTTTGTGTGCCCCATGTCCCCCCAGCCATGGGCTCTGTGTTCCCCACCCCCCGAGTCCTCCTGCCATTAGTATTTCTTTTTTTCCTGTCTGGGACATACGACAGTCATGGTGTCGCCACGCTCCTGCTGGGACGGGCACAGCACAGCTGGGAGTATCACACTGCAACCTGCTCACGGCTCTGTTCTCCGCCCTGGAGCTAATTACACACCTGGCCGAGGCTGGCGGCTCAGCTAAGCAGGTACCAGGGCTCCCCATGCCCCCCGCTGCCCCTTGACGGGCCCATGGAGCTGAGCTCTGCCCCAGCACACAGTCCTCCTCCACCAGGGCATCCGCACCCAGCTTCTCCTTCCTGCTCTCCCGCATGGGCACCTCCCCCCCCCACTGCTTTCAGACCAACCGTGGCTTTCTCTGGGGCTGGGCCTCCTGCCCCTCCCCCTCAAGAAGTGCAGACACGGGAAGGGGGGGAGCAACATACACACTGTTACTGTCTACAGGGGCTGCAGCTGGCAGTCCCAGGTGGCCTTTCACTGCCCTGCAGCTGGCTCTGGGTGGGATCCAGAACCCAGCAATACCCTCGGTACAACGTACGCCCAGGCTAGCCAGGCTCTGCCTCCGCTTGGATCGGAGCTTCCAAGAGCCACCCCCACCCCACATTTAGCTCCAGGGAGGCGAGAGGGTAGAGCTCCACAGGCCGTTCTGTCCAGGGAGTCTTTCAGGGTTTGGTTTCCCAGGACTCTCGCTGCAGGGCCCCAGGCCTGCCAGCTTGCTGTGCCCTCCCCTTGCTCTGCTCACAGCAGTACTCTCTGCACCCTGCAGCGGTGTGTGCTGATCGATCAGCCGGCTTGCCCGCTGCCAGCAGCTGTGTCCTCTCTGAAGTTCAGTGTGTGCAGAATGAAGTCAGATCTGGCTTCTGGCGGTAAAGTTCCCCGGTCCGTGTCTGGTGCCGTGGGTGCGGCAGCAGCACGGGTTAGCCCCAGGTTCCCAGATCCAGTCACCGTACAGCTCGCCAATCAGGCACATGCTCTACTCGCTCCAGCTTGCACAAGGGGACGGATGCTCTCTGGTGTGCCCGTAGAGCTCTCTGATCTTCAAAGCTCCTGCCACCCCTACTGTATTGACACCACGTCTCTGCTTGCTTGGCTTCAGGAGCTCCCCGCCGTGGGGGACGCGGTGGCTGAGGCACCCTCTGCAGGCCAAGCACATGTGGGGCCAGTCCCCACCGCGGCACAGGGTGAAGGTGTCCCCATGGGGGAAGCTTGCGTGGCACTGGGGGAAGCATACGGTCTCTGCTGGGAGTGGGTTCTGCGGTGAGTGAGGAGATTGGGCTTCTGGCTGAAGGTCTTCCCGCACTCAGTGCAGCTGTAGGGCCGCTCCCCGGTGTGGGTGCGGTAATGGGTCACCAGGTTGGGCTTCCAGCTGAAGCCCTTCCCGCACACAGTGCAGGCAAAGGGCCGCTCGCCGGTGTGAGTCCGCTGGTGCGTGAGGAGGTTGGGCTTCTGGCTGAAGCTCCTCCCGCACTGGGTGCACTGGAACGGCCGCTCCCCGGTGTGGGTCCGGAGGTGCGTGACCAGCGTGACCTTCTGCCGGAAGCATTTCCCACACTCTGGGCAGGCGTATGGCCGCTCCCCACCGTGCACTCGCTGGGGGAGCTGCAGGGCAACGTGCTCCTTGAAGGGTTTCCCGCATGGTGAGTGGGAACAGCACCTCTTCCCGGCGTGGGCCTCCATCAGATCCACGCTCGGCAGCCTTGCGGGAGGTCTCTCCCCTACGTGGACACGCTGGTGGATCTTCAGGGACATCTTGCCTTTGAAGCGCTTGGGGCACTGGGCGCAGGCAAAGGGCCGCCGCCCCACATGGGTTCTCTGGTGGGCGAGGAGGTTGGGTTTCTGGCTGAAGCTCTTGCCGCACTGGGGGCAGGTGAAAGGCCGCTCGCCCGTGTGGGTCCGGTAGTGAGTCACCAGGTTCCCCTTCTGGTTGAAGCGCCGCCCGCACTGGCTGCAGGCGAAGGGCCGCTCGCCTGTGTGGAGCCGCTGGTGCGTCATCAGGTTGGCTTTCAAGCCGAAGCTCTTCCCGCACACGTCACAGCGATGGGGCCTGTCGCCCCAGTGGCTTTCCCGGTGCTTTTCCAGCTGGCTGTGCAGGCTGAAGCTCCGCCTGCACTCAGGGCACGTCCAGGCTGTCTGCCCCACCTGCGCCTCCTGCTGGGCTGGCAGGGACAGCCGGGGCCTGAGGCCTTTCCCGCGGTCAGGAAGCGGATACGGCTGCCATCCTGCGTGGCTGCCCTGATGGGCAACGAGAGCCGGCCAAAAGCTAAAGCTGCTCCCACACTGGTTACAGATGAAGGGCCGCTCTGCCCCGGGGGCTGCGTGCGGCGCATCGCCAGGGCCCAGGCAGGGCTCCAGGTGTCTGAGGAGATGTTGGTTCAGGCTGAGGCCTCTCCCGTACTGGACGCTCTCGCAGGGCCTCTCTATGGCATGGCCGGGCTGGGGCTTCAGAAGGGTCGCCTGTGGGCAGCCTTCCCCACACTGCACGCACAGGAACGCCTGCTCTGCTGAGGGGGTTTGCTGGGGCAGTGGGATATGCTGTTTCTGGGGGAAGCTGCTACCACAGTCAGTGCACGTGCACAGTGCCTGGTTTCCGGGGATCTTCTGGGCTAGCACTGGCTGAGTGGGGTCACGCTGGCTCTCCTGCTCAGCACCTGAGGGCTGGAGCAGCACAGCGGGGGGACTGTGGAGTGGGATTGGCTCTGGATTCCCACAGGGTCTGGGCTGGCTCAGGCTGTGGGTTCTCTGGTGCGCTTTCAGGGACACCTTGTCCTTGAAGCACTTCTGGCACTCCCCGCATGGGTACGGGCGCGCATCCGTGTGGGTGCTCTGGTGAGTCACCAGGTTGGTCTTCTGGGTGAAGCGCTTCCCGCACTGGGGGCAGGCGTAGGGCCGCTCCCCGGTGTGGGTCCTGTAGTGAGTCACCAGGTTGGTCTTCTGGTTGAAGCTCTTCCCGCACTGGGCACAACTGAAGGGTCGCTCGCCTGTGTGGGTCCGGTAGTGAGTCACCAAGTTGGGTTTCTGCGTGAAGCTCTTCCCGCACTCAGGGCATACAAACGGCCGCTTTTCCTCATGGTCTCCCTGGTGTGCTGGGGACTTTGGCTTCCCCCCAAGCCCGCCCCACTGCGGCGGCTTCTCCCCCACATGGGTCCTCTGGTGGGCAATGAGATTGGCCTTCTGGCTGAAGCTCTTCCCACACTGCGTGCAGGAGAAGGGCCGCTCCCCGGTGTGGATCCGCCGGTGAGTCAGGAGGTTGGGCTTCTGGCTGAAGCTCTTCCCGCAGTCTGGACACCTGTAGGGCTTCTCTCCTGTGTGGATCCTCTCATGCGTGACGAGGCTCTGCTTCTGGCGGAAGCGTTTCCCGCACTCAGCACACTGGAAAGGCCCAGCCCCCAGCTGACGTATGACGGCATCTGAACATTTGCTGAAGCCGGCTGATTCTTCCATCTTGATCCTTGTCTGGTTTCTCTGCTGCCTCTTGGATACCAGCTGCCGACTGTGAAACGAACTGTCGGAACTGTCACAGACCACGGGCGACAGCTCTAAGTCTGCAGCAAAGCTCTCCGAGTTCTCTTCTTGCTCGACTGCGTTCACACCCCCGTGCTCTGCTGGATTGCAAAGAGAGAATGATGGCATGAACCCATGGGCCTTCCTCGCCGTTTGTAAAACTCTACAGGAATGAGCAGCTCCTCAGGCTGGGCCCAGACTGTACCCAGCTGAGGGCTGCACTGCCAGCCTGCAAGAACAGCAGAGGCTGCAGCTAACTGCCACAAAGCAGAGCAGACTGCAGCTGTCCTCATCTTTGCAATGGAACTGCAGCCCCTTGAGACAACAGGTCCAGCAAACCACCCCCTATGCTGATCTCAGCCTCCGCTGGAAGGGGAGCCCAGAGCAGAACCAATCGCAGCTCTCACTCACCTACGCAGGCACTTCCAAGGATCTTGCTCGCCTCCAGTTTCTGCTGAGCCTCCATGTAGCGCTCCTCCCATTGCTCGATACGGAATAAACCATCGGGCTTGAAAAATCCGTAGCCTGGTTGAGGGAACAGAGGATGTCATCATGTACGGTTAGGCACATCCAGTGCCAACACCCCTGTGCTGGAGACGATGCATCTGCTACTTCACAACTCAAACAATTAACCTAAGTCCCAGGGGAACCTTTGTCTTTATTCTAAGCCTCTGCTTTCTAATGGGGAATTAAAGATACCGGACAACACAATCAACACACCCGCAAGCTCTCTGAAAAGCCCGTCTTTTCCTCACCGCTGTCCTGGGGGCGACCGGCAGACAGAGGAGAGCAGGTCTGACCGGGAAAACAGTGAGCTTTCAACGCATCTTCCAAATGTTCCGAAAAATACTTTGTTCTTTTTTGGTGCCTTTCAACCCAGAATCTCAAAGCCCGTAACACGTATCAATGAATCCCATCTCCAGCCTGTCTCCTGGGAGGGAAGTCTGGATCACTAGCCACACTGTACTGATGGAGATACTGAGGCCCAGGAAGGTTAAGTGACCTGATCCAAATTTGCACAGTGAGTCAGAGTGACAGAGCTGGGATTAGAACCCGGGAGCCTAGACTCGTCCTTTGCCTTGTGCACTAATCCTCTCTGACCCTCTCAATCACAGGGGAGGGGCGACAACCAGATGCCATTTAGGACTGGAGCAAACCCATGACTGACACGTCCCCTGAAACTCCAGCAGATCTCAGTGAGTAAAGACATGGAAGGATTAAGCCAATGGCGGTTTCATCTGCTTCTCTCAACCTCATGTGCTGCTAATTAGCTACTGCGCTGAGCACTCACCTGTGCAGGGATCTGGCGGACGCTCTAAGCCACCAGAGAGCAGCTGAACCCCCACACCTGGTTGTTCCCCTCGTTCAATCCGGAACAAGAGATCAGGTTTGAGAGCCGGGTGGCCTGGGTCGGAGGGAAAATATTCCTGTTAGCAGGTGCTCGACCACTGCTGCCCGCACTGAGGCCAACGGGAGCCAGGGCTCGGTCCCCGCTGCATTGCTAGCTGGCGCTGGGTGGAGGGACACAGCTGCTCAGAGCACAGCTACGGTCAGAGAGGGGAGAATGGAAAATGGCACAATCATACCCAGCCCCTCTAGCACCCGGAGGGGCAGGGAGGAATGTCTCCACTGCCCACTCAATGGCCAGTGTCTCATGCAAGATGGACAGTGACGGGGCCAGGCTGGGAGTGGATTTTAGGAGGTGGCCTAAGTGGATCGAGGCCCTCCAAATAATTTCATGAGGGTCTCCAAAGAGGCTCAGATGACAATGACTTTGGAGCAGCACTGACCTGGATTTGAACTGGTGACGCCACGAGAAAAGGTTCCACAGCCTAGCTCCAGTTCGCTGTGCCATCCTGCCCCCTCCTTTGAGGGGTGCGGTTCTTCGGACATGGCTACACCCAGCCTCACTGCCTTGTGTGGGGGTGGGGCTCTCAGACCCTGCAACAGGCAAAGCCTGAGCCTGCACCCCACCAGGGTCCCAGGCTGATCGCTCTTCCCTGTGGAGCTGCTTTCGCCTGAGGAGGGGAGGGACAGAATGAGGAGGGAGACAGGGCGCTCCCTGCTGCCCCACCAACCAGCCAGGTACATGGCAAAGAGGGTGATCCTCTCCAGCACCCCTCACAGCCACACCCAGAACCATCCGCTGCAGCCAGGGAGCAGCCTTCTGCCCTGCCAGGGAAGGCTGCAGAGTGGAGCCGTGAGGAAGTACAGAGCCTGGCTCCTGGCAGCCCCAGTACAGGTTCCCTCAGCTCTTGGCTCCCAGATCCCGCTGGGGGAGCATAGGCTGGTGAGAGAGAGTGAGGCAGGCAGCAGTGGGCAGTGAGTTTAGTGACACTGTCGTCCGTGGCTGGGGGGAAGAGCTGTCCCATGCACTGGCAGTACCAGCTCTGCTTTCAGGGAGCAGGATCTTGCAAAGGGGTTTAAAGGAGGAGAAGGTAACGGCTCCTCAATCAGTGAGACAGCTGAGCCCTGCCCAGCACCGTCTCCCAACTGAAGAGTTGTATTTATATCAGCACTCTCCAGCCCTTTTACTGCCTGGCACCTCACCTCTAGCCTGTGCAGCAGACAGTCATCACCCAGCAAGGTGACCAGCTCGTAGTCCTCCCACCTCACGCCCCAGTACAGCTCCCTCTGCCATTCCGCTAACGCTGCCCACTCCACCGGGGAGAAACAGCCCCTGCCGTCCTCAGACGTCACTGGCACCTGCAACAAGAAGCCCCCACTCAGCCCTGCCTGCTTCAGCAGCACAGCAGTCACCCACCCAAGTCTACTGGGCAAGGCCACTGTGTGCTGGCCGAAATGGGAGAACAGGTTGTGTGCGCCAGGCACTTGTACCAGGCAACATGGCTGAATACAAGATGGGTGGCTGGTGGTACCACGGCTCCTGCCTACCTCACCGTGCTGCAGATGTCATGTCAGAGAGCAGAAGGTTCTGTCTGGAGGAAAAAGCTTGGGATAGCTGGGGTACGAATGGACAGGGGACACGCCTGTGAACAAACTGCTGGCTGGCAGCATCTCACACATGGGAGTGGCTGGAGTAGGGACTGGGAGGTCTACTTCCAGCTCTGCCACTGATTCACTATGTGACCTTGAGCAAGTCACTTTCTCTGCTGTGCCTCAGTTTCCCCATCAGTGAATCTGGGATATACCACATCCTCCCTCCCAGGAAAACAGTCAAGCTGTATTCCTTACTGTCGGGAAGGTCTCTAGCTAATGGAACCCAGAACCAAAGAGAAAGCTGGGCAGGAGGAGAGGGGGCACAGAGGGATCCTGAACTCCTGGAGGTGCAGTGACTAAGACCCAAAGGGCTCTCAGGAGAGGTGAGGAAACTGAGGCAGGGTCTTGCATGCAGCTGTTACTTCTCCATAGCTCTGTATATCCCTTGTACTCTGGGTATGAGTGAGGTGTGTGTAGTTCAGAAATACCTTTGCGATGTCTGTGTCACTTGCTTTAACTGTAACAAAGTCCCTGTAGGATTAACCTGTAAACCAGAGTGTCCGTCCTTTGCTGAGTTCTAAACGTGCTGCCTTTCAAGTCCCGGAATGGCCCTTTGTTCCTGCAGTGTAGGCGGTGATAAAGGAGAGCCCTGATTTACCTGTCTATCCAGTCATTACTTTGTCTCTTCCTCTCTCCACTGAACTGTCCCCGGCTTATCAATCTCTCCCGCCTGGCCTCGGCTCCGTCTCTATCCCCTTCCTATCGCTGCGCGCTCTCTTGTCTGAGAAAGGGGGACCAGCACAGAACGCAGAATGGGGGTGGGGGGGATGTATAGAATGGCAGCCCTCCAGACAAGAGCCCCACTCTCATCCGAAGCTGCCAGAAACCCTCCCCGATTCATACACTACAGCCCCCTGCCACACCTTCACAAAGGAGCCAGTGTTTGTGTTCCAACACTGACTAGCTAGCACATGAAGGGTTAAGTCTGATGTGTAGGACAACTGCACTCAGCCCCTGATTTTCGGAGGGGCTGGTTGTCAGCTCCCCACTGAAGTCAGGAGAGCTGCACACCTCTCAGTGCCTGACCCGCAGCGCTGACAGAGAACATCCCATTTCCAAAGCGGTTAGCTGATCCTTGAAGCACTCCAACGCAGCAGGCAGTAATGGAGACACGTGGATGGGAAGGAACTTTCCCCAGGCCTTGCAGCTAGCGAGTATCAGAGCTGGGATTCAGACCCAGGAGGGCCTGGCCCCCAGACCCAGGCTTACCCTGCACTTTAACTGAACTGTTGGGCCTGTCCCAGACATCCATAGTAATGAGGGAGGAATTACCTCCAGTCTCCTCCCCAGTAATTTTTCTCCCTGGCAGCAGAGGAGCCTTGCTGCAGCTAATCCTGGAGGTGCTGTCGTGCACTCCTAGCGGGCAGAGCACTTGCTTTATGTCGCAAATGCCATTAGTTCCACTTTTCTGGGGCAGGAGCATTTATTGAAAACTCGTCGTCTCTTCTACTCTCTCTGTGGAGCTTTCTGCACTTTCATCTTCATCTGTGCCCAAATGCTCTGCTTTGAAGGGAAAGGTTCACCCTGGGCTGGTGCTGGAAGGACACAGCACGCTGCAGGAAAGCTACTCGCTGGGAAATCTTGCATAACCACGGACCAGAATTTAAGCTGAGAAAACAGGCTTTGAATTTCAGCACCTTCAGATGCTTTAAAATCCACGTTCTTCCTTGTTCGCTAGAGCATCCGAGGAACAGGAAGGCACTATGGATACCAACTCAGCTCTGCAGCCTAGGGGTGTGTCAGGGAAGAAGTCCCAGGAAAGGACTGGCAAGAAGTCTTATGCCAAGTGCCATAGGCCGGTTAGACACTGGTGACTGGTGTGGCTGAGGGACTTCCACACTCATCTCCTCCGATGCACCCTCAGATGTGCTGGGCCACAAATTCTAATAAAAGCCCCCACCCCCACCAGCTCCATTAGTGCTGTGGCAGCTCTTGCTGAGTCTCTGAGCCTACCAGGCAGAACCATTCTCAGTACTCGGCTGGTAAGAGAGTAAGCTGTTAAGGAAGCTCATTTGGATCAGCGCTTCTCAGCCTTTCCTGGGAACTGGAGTAGCGCACCAGAGTAAGGAGCCTGTGCTGATCTCACCCCAGTGAGGATCAGGGGTAACTGCGGAAGTTCCAGCAGCGTAGGGTCCTCACGACAGCAGAATCAGGCACTCGGACCTCTGCGGCACAAAGAATCATCCCCCATTTACAGATGGGAAAACCGAGGCACAGAAAATTACTTGGCCTGCACTACTCAAGATATCAGGGCAGAGCTGAGTTTGGAACCCAGGGATCCTGACTTCCAATCCCCAGCTCCCATCAGTAAGCCACACTCCCACGTGAAACAAGTGAGGCATTGCCCAGCCCACACCAGGAAGCTGTGTGCGCATCCCAGTTCCATGAAGAAGCCAAAAGGAAGGGAAGAGGCCAAGCCTGCTGGAGAGGACATTGGGGTGTGGAGAGGAAAACTCACAGGAACTTTGCAACGGAATGAGACAAATCCCTCCGCTGGCCCCTCGTTCTATTTACAAAGACAACAGAGCTGGGTTCTGTGTGCAGAGAGGCCTCCCGACTGGCAGGCAGCCAGGGACAGGTTTGGCTCAGGGAGGGAGATGTCAGGGAGGCAGGAGGGGATGGGGTCCAGCCTCCACATTAGCACTGCAGGGAGCACAGGAGAGACTCAGGGGCAACTGTACACCCTCTCTTCACTCCTATACAACTGCTGGGGAGGACCACTCCTGACCTACTTATATCAGGTGAGGCAAGCAATGGTGATCCTCAACCACCTCCCATAAAGACATACATGGAAACCACTGCTTTACCCACCCAGAAAGCACTTTCCAAGGCATACATGCGGTAGCCTCTTGATGTGGGGGTGTTGATGGGCTTTTCCATCCCATAGTGCCCAGAGCTAGTGCCTGATGTTGTGCTGGGGGCGGGGTGGGCACTTGAAGCAGGTGGGAGTAAAAGCTGCCCTTCATTCAGGATAAATGTAAGAAACAATTAAGTCCTTTATGGAATAAGATGGCTGAAACAAGGAGCCACCACCCAAAACACAGGCCATATGCAAGGAGTTGAGCACATGCAGGGGGATGGGTATTGCTGCGATGGAGCCGTGCATGCGTGGGGAGAGAAGCAGCCAGAAACATCACAGAGGCACACAGAGAAGGCAGCAGGAAAGCACTAGAGACAGCCAGAGAAGCATTTGTAGCATGACCTTAAGAGAAAGCTCTTGGGCAGAGTGCTAGCTGGAAAGGGGCTTGGAACCAGGAACAAACAAGCTTTCTCCAATTGCTTGATTCCTGCTGTGTTCTGGGAGACAGAACTTTGCATATTCTTTGTAGATAAATAGGGATGCATCAAAGAAATGCCTGATTCCATCATCGATTGCTCCTAACAACCCACAAGTCCCCAGATACTGGCTAACCACTCAGGTCAAAAAGGGTGGCACTGGTGAGAAGAACTGGCTTTCAGCACTCTCTTGGTTTGCAGTTATTTACAAAGAAGTACTCAAGGGTTTGGTTCTGCTCCCATTTCCCTGCTCTGCCCCATGTTGGCTTCCAGGTCTCCCCAGCCCCTGTGCTAGAACAGAACCCCCCCTACGCACAGGGAGAGATCTCTTGGATGGCTCCATTGATTGATACAGTTGACCACAATAAGAACAACTAAACCCTTGAACCTACAAAGGGAAAGTGCACTTCCCCTCCCTATCCTGCTGCCGGACACCCAAGCTCAGCTCCTTCAGCAATTTGAGTTTCCATATTTCATTAAGCACAGGGGGATGTTGGACAATAAGGGCCAATCCAAACTGAAAACACCTGTCCCCAGGAGACTTGAACACAGGATGTGTTTTTCACAGAAGTCCCAAAGCAGTGAGACTGAGCATCTTTGCAATACACCTCGACCCCGATATAATGCTGTCCTCAGAAGCCAAAAAGTCTTATTGTGTTATAGGTGAAACAGCTCCCCCGGCCAGCGCTGTTTTACCGCGTTATATCCGAATTAGTGTTACATCGGATGGCGTTATATCTGTGTAGTGGTGTACAAGGCTGTATCTACTAGCAGCCACTCTGGCAAACACTCAGTGCGACTTTGAGTCTCCTTTAGCCCATCCCCTGAATTCAAGTCAAACGGAACTAGCACTGCAGGGAGCGAGTTGGACAAACATCAACAGAGCTGAGCTGAAAGCTTGTTCCCAGCTATTACCGAGCTCTAAAGAGAGAATTTACTGCTGTTTCGCTATAGCCCTCCTCCAACGGCCATGGCACGACGGTCCCCTACAGTCCATTTACAGAGCTAATCTGTAATGTCCTGGCTAGCAGGGCTCCTCTCCCTTCCCTTAGGACAGCGGTTCTCAACCAGGGGGATGCTTAGCCCTGGGGGTATGCAGAGATCTTCCAGGGGTACACCAACTCATCTAGAGATTTGTCCAGTTTTACAACAGACTACATAAAAAGCACTAGCGAAGTCAAATTTCTTACAATGACTTATTTGTACTGCTCTATATACTACACACTGAAATGTAAGTACATTATTTATATTCCAATCAATGTATTCTATAACCTTATAGTAAAAACGAGAGAGCAAGCAATTTTTCAATAATAGTGCGCACGGACACGTCAGTGTTTTTATGTCTGATTTTGTGAGCAAGTGGTTTTTAAGTGAGTGACACTTGGGCTACTCAAATCAGACTCCTGAAAGGGAACCAGTAGTGTGGAAAGGTTGTGAACTGCCTCAGGTGGTGGGTTTACATGCTTGTCACTGATGCACTAGGGAGGTTTTCCTTGACATTTACCCTTCATTTCCCTTTTCTCCATTCCAGCCCATGAGGTCACCTTCCCACCCTGGCGCATCCTGAGCAATTCCTCTGCCAGCGCAACAAACAACTCACCTCATCGCCGGGCAGTTACAAGGGATAAAACTAACCTCAGCCGAGCTTCTCCCCACCCCGACCCCCACCCCCACCCAGCCTCTCCCCACACCCGTCCCCTCCATCCAGCCTCTCCCTGCCCTCTGCCCACACCCGTCCCCTCCACCCAGCCTCTCCCCACACCCATCCCCTCCACTCAGCCTCTTCCCGCTCCCTCTCCCCACATCCACCCCTCCCCCAGCCTCTCCCCACCCCCTCTGCCCACAACCATCCCCACCCAGCCTCTCCCCACACCCGTCCCCTCCATCCAGCCTCTTCCCGCTCCCTCTCCCCACATCCACCCCTCCCCCAGCCTCTCCCCGCCCTCTCTGCCCACATTCACCCCCACCCAGCCTCTCCCCACCCCCTCTGCCCACATCCATCCCCACCCAGCCTCTCCCCACACCCATCCCCTTCAACCAGCCTCTTCCCGCTCCCTCTCCCCACATCCACCCCTCCCCCAGCCTCTCCCTGCCCACAACCATCCCCACCCAGCCTCTCCCCACACCCGTCCCCTCCACCCAGCCTCTCCCCGCCCTCTCTGCCCACATCCATCCCCACCCAGCCTCTCCCCACCCCCTCTGCCCACATTCATCCCCACCCAGCCTCTCCCCACACCCGTCCCCTCCATCCAGCCTCTCCCCGCTCCCTCTCCACATCCACCCCTCCCCCAGCCTCTCCCCACACCCTCTGCCCACATCTATCCCCACCCAGCCTCTCCCCACACCTGTCCCCTCCACCCAGCCTCTCCCCCTCTACCCAGCCTAACCCCAGCCTCTCCCCCACACCCGTCCCCTCCACCAACCACTTCTCCCTGCCCCATCCCTCCACCCGTCTAACCCTACTCTCTCCCCTAGCCTCTCCCTCACATCGCCCCCTCCCCTCTCCCCACCCCAACCCCCTCTACCCAGCCTAACCCCAGCCTCTCCCCACACCGTGCCCTCCACCCATCCCTTCCCCCCCGCTTCTCCCTGCTGCCATTTCTCCACCCCAGCCTAAGCCTACCCCCTCTCCCCAGCCTCTCCCCACACCTGTCCCCTCCTCCCAGCCTCTCCCCACTCCCATCCCTCCACCCCAACCTAACTGTCCCCCCAGCCTCTCCCCACACCGTCCCCTCCTCCCAGCCTCTCCCCACTCCCATCCCTCACCCCAACCTAACCGTCCCCCCAGCCTCTCCCCACACCGTCCCCTCCTCCCAGCCTCTCCCCACCCCAACCTAACCATCCCCCCAGCCTCTCCCCACTCCCATCCCTCCCCCCAGCCTCTCCCCACTCCCATCCCTCCATCCCAACCTAACTGTCCCCCCAGCCTCTCCCCACACCTGTCCCCTCCTCCCAGCCTCTCCCCACTCCCATCCCTCCACCCCAACCTAACCGTCCCCCCAGCCTCTCCCCACACCGTCCCCTCCTCCCAGCCTCTCCCCACTCCCATCCCTCCACCCCAACCTAACCGTCCCCCCAGCCTCTCCCCACACCGTCCCCTCCTCCCAGCCTCTCCCCACCCCCATCTCTCCACCCCAACCTAACCATCCCCCCAGCCTCTCCCCACACCGTCCTCTCCTCCCAGCCTCTCTCCACCCCAACCTAACCATCCCCCCAGCCTTTCCCCACTCCCATCCCTCCATCCCAACCTAACTGTCCCCCCAGCCTCTCCCCACACCTGTCCCCTCCTCCCAGCCTCTCCCCACTCCCATCCCTCCACCCCAACCTAACTGTCCCCCCAGCCTCTCCCCACACCGTCCCCTCCTCCCAGCCTCTCCCCACTCCCATCCCTCCACCCCAACCTAACCGTCCCCCCAGCCTCTCCCCACACCGTCCCCTCCTCCCAGCCTCTCCCCACCCCAACCTAACCATCCCCCCAGCCTCTCCCCACTCCCATCCCTCCCCCCAGCCTCTCCCCACTCCCATCCCTCCATCCCAACCTAACTGTCCCCCCAGCCTCTCCCCACACCTGTCCCCTCCTCCCAGCCTCTCCCCACTCCCATCCCTCCACCCCAACCTAACCGTCCCCCCAGCCTCTCCCCACACCGTCCCCTCCTCCCAGCCTCTCCCCACTCCCATCCCTCCACCCCAACCTAACCGTCCCCCCAGCCTCTCCCCACACCGTCCCCTCCTCCCAGCCTCTCCCCACCCCCATCTCTCCACCCCAACCTAACCATCCCCCCAGCCTCTCCCCACACCGTCCTCTCCTCCCAGCCTCTCTCCACCCCAACCTAACCATCCCCCCAGCCTTTCCCCACTCCCATCCCTCCCCCCAGCCTCTCCCCACTCCCATCCCTCCATCCCAACCTAACTGTCCCCCCAGCCTCTCCCCACACCTGTCCCCTCCTCCCAGCCTCTCCCCACTCCCATCCCTCCACCCCAACCTAACCGTCCCCCCAGCCTCTCCCCACACCGTCCCCTCCTCCCAGCCTCTCCCCACCCCCATCTCTCCACCCCAACCTGTCCCCCCAGCCTCTCCCCACTCCCATTCCTCCATCCCAACCTAACCATCCCCCCAGCCTCTCCCCACACCTGTCCCCTCCTCCCAGCCTCTCCCCACTCCCATCCCTCCACCCCAACCTAACCGTCCCCCCAGCCTCTCCTCACTCCCATCCCTCCACCCCAGCCTAACCGTCCCCCCAGCCTCTCCCCACACCTGTCCCCTCCTCCCAGCCTCTCCCCACTCCCATCCCTCCACCCCAACCTAACCATCCCCCCAGCCTCTCCCCACACCGTCCCCTCCTCCCAGCCTCTCCCCACCCCCATCTCTCCACCCCAACCTAACCATCCCCCCAGCCTCTCCCCACTCCCATCCCTCCACCCCATCCTAACCGTCCCCCTAGCCTCTCCCCACACCGTCCCCTCCTCCCAGCCTCTCCCCACCCCCATCTCTCCACCCCAACCTAACCATCCCCCCAGCCTCTCCCCACACCGTCCTCTCCTCCCAGCCTCTCTCCACCCCAACCTAACCATCCCCCCAGCCTCTCCCCACTCCCATCCCTCCCCCCAGCCTCTCCCCACTCCCATCCCTCCATCCCAACCTAACCATCCCCCCAGCCTCTCCCCACACCGTCCTCTCCTCCCAGCCTCTCCCCACCCCAACCTAACCATCCCCCCAGCCTCTCCCCACTCCCATCCCTCCCCCCCAGCCTCTCCCCACTCCCATCCCTCCATCCCAACCTAACTGTCCCCCCAGCCTCTCCCCACACCTGTCCCCTCCTCCCAGCCTCTCCCCCACTCCCATCCCTCCACCCCAACCTAACCGTCCCCCCAGCCTCTCCCCACACC
The DNA here is from genome assembly GCF_025201925.1 of Gopherus flavomarginatus. Taxonomy (NCBI): domain Eukaryota; kingdom Metazoa; phylum Chordata; order Testudines; family Testudinidae; genus Gopherus; species Gopherus flavomarginatus. The sequence goes on along the minus strand of NC_066618.1, from coordinate 2,122,044 downwards.
GTCCCCTCCTCCCAGCCTCTCCCCACCCCCATCTCTCCACCCCAACCTAACCATCCCCCCAGCCTCTCCCCACACCGTCCTCTCCTCCCAGCCTCTCTCCACCCCAACCTAACCATCCCCCCAGCCTTTCCCCACTCCCATCCCTCCCCCCAGCCTCTCCCCACTCCCATCCCTCCATCCCAACCTAACTGTCCCCCCCAGCCTCTCCCCACACCTGTCCCCTCCTCCCAGCCTCTCCCCACTCCCATCCCTCCACCCCAACCTAACCATCCCCCCAGCCTCTCCCCACACCGTCCCCTCCTCCCAGCCTCTCCCCACCCCCATCTCTCCACCCCAACCTGTCCCCCAAGCCTCTCCCCACTCCCATTCCTCCATCCCAACCTAACCATCCCCCCAGCCTCTCCCCACACCTGTCCCCTCCTCCCAGCCTCTCCCCACTCCCATCCCTCCACCCCAACCTAACCGTCCCCCCAGCCTCTCCTCACTCCCATCCCTCCACCCCAACCTAACCGTCCCCCCAGCCTCTCCCCACACCTGTCCCCTCCTCCCAGCCTCTCCCCACTCCCATCCCTCCACCCCAACCTAACCATCCCCCCAGCCTCTCCCCACACCGTCCCCTCCTCCCAGCCTCTCCCCACCCCCATCTCTCCACCCCAACCTAACCATCCCCCCAGCCTCTCCCCACTCCCATCCCTCCACCCCAGCCTAACCGTCCCCCCAGCCTCTCCCCACACCGTCCCCTCCTCCCAGCCTCTCCCCACCCCCATCTCTCCACCCCAACCTAACCATCCCCCCAGCCTCTCCCCACTCCCATCCCTCCACCCCAGCCTAACCGTCCCCCCAGCCTCTCCCCACACCTGTCCCCTCCTCCCAGCCTCTCCCCACTCCCATCCCTCCACCCCAAGCTAACCATCCCCCCAGCCTCTCCCCACACCGTCCCCTCCTCCCAGCCTCTCCCCACCCCCATCTCTCCACCCCAACCTAACCGTCCCCCCAGCCTCTCCCCACACCGTCCCCTCCTCCCAGCCTCTCCCCACCCCCATCCCTCCACCCCAACCTAACCATCCCCCCAGCCTCTCCCCACACCGTCCTCTCCTCCCAGCCTCTCTCCACCCCAACCTAACCATCCCCCCAGCCTTTCCCCACTCCCATCCCTCCCCCCAGCCTCTCCCCACACCGTCCCCTCCTCCCAGCCTCTCCCCACCCCAACCTAACCGTCCCCCCAGCCTCTCCCCACACCGTCCCCTCCTCCCAGCCTCTCCCCACCCCCATCCCTCCACCCCAACCTAACCATCCCCCCAGCCTCTCCCCACACCGTCCCCTCCTCCCAGCCTCTCCCCACCCCAACCTAACCATCCCCCCAGCCTTTCCCCACTCCCATCCCTCCCCCCAGCCTCTCCCCACTCCCATCCCTCCATCCCAACCTAACTGTCCCCCCAGCCTCTCCCCACACCTGTCCCCTCCTCCCAGCCTCTACCCACTTCCCATCCCTCCACCCCAACCTAACCGTCCCCCCAGCCTCTCCCCACACCGTCCTCTCCTCCCAGCCTCTCCCCACTCCCATCCCTCCACCCCAACCTAACCGTCCCCCCAGCCTCTCCCCACACCGTCCCCTCCTCCCAGCCTCTCCCCACCCCCATCTCTCCACCCCAACCTAACCATCCCCCCAGCCTCTCCCCACACCGTCCTCTCCTCCCAGCCTCTCTCCACCCCAACCTAACCATCCCCCCAGCCTTTCCCCACTCCCATCCCTCCCCCCAGCCTCTCCCCACTCCCATCCCTCCATCCCAACCTAACTGTCCCCCCAGCCTCTCCCCACACCTGTCCCCTCCTCCCAGCCTCTCCCCACCCCCATCTCTCCACCCCAACCTAACCATCCCCCCAGCCTCTCCCCACTCCCATCCCTCCACCCCATCCTAACCGTCCCCCTAGCCTCTCCCCACACCGTCCCCTCCTCCCAGCCTCTCCCCACCCCCATCTCTCCACCCCAACCTAACCATCCCCCCAGCCTCTCCCCACACCGTCCTCTCCTCCCAGCCTCTCTCCACCCCAACCTAACCATCCCCCCAGCCTCTCCCCACTCCCATCCCTCCCCCCCAGCCTCTCCCCACTCCCATCCCTCCATCCCAACCTAACCATCCCCCCAGCCTCTCCCCACACCGTCCTCTCCTCCCAGCCTCTCCCCACCCCAACCTAACCATCCCCCCAGCCTCTCCCCACTCCCATCCCTCCCCCCCAGCCTCTCCCCACTCCCATCCCTCCATCCCAACCTAACTGTCCCCCCAGCCTCTCCCCACACCTGTCCCCTCCTCCCAGCCTCTCCCCACTCCCATCCCTCCACCCCAACCTAACCGTCCCCCCAGCCTCTCCCCACACCGTCCCCTCCTCCCAGCCTCTCCCCACTCCCATCCCTCCACCCCAACCTAACCATCCCCCCCAGCCTCTCCCCACACCGTCCTCTCCTCCCAGCCTCTCCCCACCCCAACCTAACCATCCCCCCAGCCTTTCCCCACTCCCATCCCTCCCCCCAGCCTCTCCCCACTCCCATCCCTCCATCCCAACCTAACTGTCCCCCCAGCCTCTCCCCACACCTGTCCCCTCCTCCCAGCCTCTCCCCACTCCCATCCCTCCACCCCAACCTAACCGTCCCCCCAGCCTCTCCCCACACCGTCCCCTCCTCCCAGCCTCTCCCCACCCCCATCTCTCCCCCCAGCCTCTCCCCCCAGCCTCTCCCCACTCCCATTCCTCCATCCCAACCTAACCATCCCCCCAGCCTCTCCCCACACCTGTCCCCTCCTCCCAGCCTCTCCCCACTCCCATCCCTCCACCCCAACCTAACCGTCCCCCCAGCCTCTCCCCACTCCCATCCCTCCACCCCAGCCTAACCGTCCCCCCAGCCTCTCCCCACACCTGTCCCCTCCTCCCAGCCTCTCCCCACTCCCATCCCTCCACCCCAACCTAACCATCCCCCCAGCCTCTCCCCACTCCCATCCCTCCCCCCAGCCTCTCCCCACACCGTCCCCTCCCCCCGCCTCTCCCCACACCTCAACTCCCCACGTGGTCGCCAGACGCCCCCCTGCCCCCCCAGTGCCGCCTCCCATCACGGCAGCGGCGCTTACGTCACCCCGTGACTCCATTTTGTGGCGGGAACACGTCATCGCGCATTGTTATGGCAACGCAGCCCAACTCCCGCGCTCAGCCCGAGACCCGCATCACCGCGGCGACCGCCCAGCCTCGCGGGATGACGTCACGTCGGAACGCCGCGCGGACGCGCTCACCTTCAGCCGGCCCCGTGGAGACGCCGCCGCTGAGCGCGGCCCCGCAAGGGATCTCGGGAAAGCTAGGAGCCAGACATCTCGCGAGAACACGCGGGACTTCACAGGGTGATGGGAGATGTAGTTCCGGGCGGGGCAGGGCTCTCCCGGGAGCTGGGAGAGCAGGAGGGGCCCGCGCAGTGCGCTGTAGAGGGGCGGAGCCTTGACAGGGACCATCACACCATAGAGTCCTGCCAGAGCGCCGCTCCCATGGCACCATAGAGGCGTGTCCGCCAGAGCGCCGCTCAGGTGGTGTCACCATAGAGACGTGCCAGAGCGCCGCTTCCGTGGCACCACAGAGATGTGCCCGCATGGCGGCGCGCCTCCCTGAGCGCCCGTGGGGTGACACCATAGAGACCGTAGAGACGTACCAGAGTGTCCCTCCCACAGTACCATAGAGACGTGTCAGAGCGCCACCTCCGCCCAGTTGGGGAGCCAAGACCTGAGAGGCTGAGGCTATGGAACCCAGGCGTCCTGACTCCCCCCCCCCCCAAGTTAGGGTTGCCAGGTGTCCGGTTTTTGACTGGAAAATCCAGTTGACAAAGGGACCAGCCACAGTCCGGTCAGCGGACACTAAAGTCTGGTTACCAGACTAACCGTGATCAGCCTCCCTGCCGAGCGGGCGGGAAGACCTGCGGCTGCTCGGCTGCTGATGGAGAGGCTCAGTGGCAGCTACAGGGGGCCTCTCACAGCCTGGGAACGAGTCTCCGGCTGAGGAGGGGGCAGGCCTGGGGGCTGGGGAGCGTCTGCAGGTTCACGCCAGCACTGTGAGCAGGTTAGACGAGAGGAGAGCAAGCTCCGAGCACACCGGAGAGGCCACGGGTTGTCAACTTTCTAATCGCACAAAACTGAACACCCTTGCCTCGCCCCCTTCTCTGAGGTCCTGCTTCCTCCTCCCTCCATCTCCCCCACTCCACCCCTTCCCCCAGCCTCTGCCCTGCCTCTTCTCACCCCTGCTCTGCCCCCTCCTCACCCCCACTCCACCCCTTCCCCCAATCCTCCGCCCCGCCTCTTCTCACCCTTGCTTCGCCGCCTCCTCATCCCCATTCCACCCCTTCCCCTAAGCCTCCGCCCCGCCTCCTTACTCCTGCTCCGCCCCTTCCTCAGCCCCACTCCACCCCTTCCCCCAAGCCTCCGCCCCGCCTCTTCTCACCCCTGCTTCGCCGCCTCCTCACCCCTACTCCACTCCTTCCCCCAAGCCTCCGCCCTCGCCTCTTCTCACTCCTGCTCCACCCCCTCCTCACCCCCATTCCACCCCTTCCCCCAAGCCTCTGCCCTCTGCCTCTTCTCGCCCCTGCTCTGCCCCCTCCTCACCCTCACTCCACCCCTTCCCCCAAGCCTCCGTCCGCCCAGCTCTTCTCCCCCCTGCTCTGCACCCTCCTCACCAGGGCCGGCTTTAGGCCGAATCGCCCGATTCCCAGGAATCGGGCCCCGTGCCTAAGAGGGCCCTGTGCCTTAGACACTTTTTTCTTTTTTAAACTTACCCCGGGTCCCTGGCTGCAATCTGCTCAGGGGTCTTCCGTGGTCCCGCTCCCTTGAGCGAAGAGCAGGAGGGAGCACGGCAAGCCCCGCGGCCCCGGCTGGAGCCCTGGCTGGAGCGCGGCAAGTCCCGCTGTCCCGGCTGGTGCTCTGGCCAGAGCATGGCAAGCCCCGAGGCCCCGCTCTCCCAGTTGGAGCCCCGGCTGGATCGTGGCAAGCCCCGCGGCCCTGGCTGGAGCCCCGGCTGGAGCGCAGCAAGTCCCGCTCTCCCGGCTGGAGCCCCGGCCAGAGCGCGGCAAGCCCCGCGGCCCTGCTCTCCTGGCTGGTGTCCCGACCGGAGCGCGGCAAGCCCCATGACCCTGCTATCCCGGCTGGAGCTCCGGGCCTTTAAATAGCCTCCAGAGCCCTGGGGTAGTGAGAGGCTCCGGGGGCTATTTAAAGGGTCAAGGCTCCAGCTGTCTCTGCCGCCCCAGTCCTTTAAATAGCCGCCAGAGCCCGGCCACCCCCATGCATTCCCCAGGGCTCCCACGGCTATTTAAAAGGTCCAGGGTGGGGTAGAAGCTGGGGAGCACCGGGCCCTTTAAATAGCCCCCAAAGCCCTGGGATAGCAGGGAACTTGGGGGCTATTTAAAGGGCTGGGGCTCCAGCTGCCTCTGCTGCACCCCCTGCCCTGCCCACACCAGCCCCGCTCCCCCTGCCTGCAGCCAGCTCTGCACCCCGTGCCCACAGCCAGTCCCTGTCAAACCCCCTGCGGTGTCTCCAGTCAACCCCTGCCACACTCCCCTGCGGCCCTGCCCAAAGCCAGCCAGCCCCCCACACAGCCCTGCCCGCACCAGCCCTGCACACCCTGCCCTGTCTCCAGCCAACCCCTGCTGCACCCCCCTGCCTGAAGCCAGCCAGTCTCACACTCCTCTGTCTCCAGCCCTGCCAGCCCCTGCTGCACCCCCCTGTGGCCCTGCCTGAAGCCAGCCTGCCCCACACACCCCCTGTCTCCAACCAGCCCCGCACCCCTTGCCCTGCCTGCAGCCAGACTCTATCTCCAGTCAGCCCCTGCCCTGCCTCCAGCCAGCCCCATGTCCACTGCTGCCCTGCAGTTCCCAGGGCAGTAACCCTGCACACCTGCTTCAATGAGAGGGGCAGGGAGCAGCTGGGACCCACACATGTGAAATGGTGGTCATTAATAACCAATCAACAGCATATATGATGCAATGTACATAATATATAATTTTATTATTTATATAGTTATGGAAAGTAAATAATATATGAAAGAAATGAAAGGCTTTTTTTTTCCACTTTTTTTTTAAGTCATCCCTGCCAGGGCCCCGCCAAAAATGTTCGAATTGGGCCCTGCACTTCCTAAATCCGGCCCTGCTCCTCACCCCCACTCCACCCCTTCCCCCAAGCCCCCACCCCGCCTCTTTCCGGCTTCTGTCCCCTCCCCTGAGTGATTCCAGGAGCAAGGCAGGGCTGGCTGGGGCCGGGTCACTCGCTGCTGCTGGTGCCAGGCCCTGGCTCTGCTTGGACCCGTTCTGGGCACCACCAAAAATTATACAAACCTGCCGCCCATGCTCCCAGCCCCACTTTAACTGTACAAGTCTATCTTTAGAAATGCTCCCTGATTCCCCGGCTGTACGCCCTGTGCAGTCATCCTCCCTCTGCCTCTTTTTCGACCTGGCTAGGGAGCCAGGGGAGCTGGGGGCTAGATTGGCTTGGCGGCAGTGAGGCCCGGAGAGAGGAGGTCAGCTTGGAACACTTTGAAGGCGGGAGGAGAGTACTTTAAGAAGAATTAGAAGAGCACTGCGAGGGTTGAGTCTTGTTGGCAGGGAGAAAGTGGGATTGGGGCTGGGTGGGGGGACAGGCTATGGTTAGGGACAGGGGTGAGGCACAGAGCAAGGAATAGCTGGCTTCAGTATCTAGGGATAAGTATCTCCGCTGCCCCCCGCCCTCCCCAAGCGCCCAGACTCTGTGCTCAGAATTCAGCTCTTCGAATCGTTGGGAGAAACACTAAACTTCAAACCAGCTCGACCTTCAGCATTTCCAGCCCCTGCTCTCTGTTCCTCTGTGCAGGGTGATGCATTGCCTAATCCACCTGCCCTCCCAGCCAGTGACCTGATGCCACAAGTCCCCTGCCTGCCAGGGACACTGGGAAAGGTTCAGCTCTGGGTGGAACATCAATCAGGTTTCAGATAAAACATAGCGACCAGAATGGAAAAACAAACTGATCCAGCCGTGGGGGCTGGAAGACCTAGCGCCAGGGACGTACACAGCCAGGTTTCCCAGCTTGTAGGGAACAAACCTGGCGTTATCCCCAGATGGACTCAGTGGGACCCGCCCAGGCTTTGCCATCGCTGCTGCTCTGAGCTCCTTTCTCGTCACAGGGCGGGGCTGGGGAAAGCCTGCAGAGCCCCCTGAGCTCCTGTGGGGAGCATCCCCAGAGACAGAACCCTGAAGCTGTCAGAGCTCGGGGCAGACCCCATTGGGAAGAGCTCTGGAGAGATGGCCTCATGGCTGAGAGTTCTGTTCCTTTCTCTGCCAGCCGCTCGCCACTGGGCTGCCGGGATAGTGACCCCGCCCCAGCCATCCCTGTGTGCATTGCCCTGGTGCCCTCGGGTGGGCGATGCCCTGGGTTGCAAAGGGCTGTGATGAGGAGCCAGCCCAGGGGTGGGGGAGGGGTCCCAGCACCAGGCCGGAAGTAACGAGAGGCAGAAGCTGAACCTCTGTGGGTCTCTTTCCATTTTACCTCCAGAGCATCCCCTCCCCCACCCCAAACACATGCCTGTCCCTGGCCAGCTGAGGGCTGGGTGTGGTGCAAGCTGGTAGGGCGGGGGGTCTCCCTGCATTGCGGTGACCCGCAGGGCATGCAAAGCTTCCCCTTGGCACAGCCAGGGAGAGGAGCCAAGAGAGGATGTGCTCTGGCTCCAGGAGCCTGCAGCTGCAGCTCCTTCAGTCTGGCCCTAGAGGCTAGATGAGTTTAGGGACCAGCCACAGGAAAGAGCTTCCAGGCCACCAGGAACTGGGCACCCCGTTCCCCTGGCTCGCCCGCCCTCCTGCCCCACCCCCATGGCTGGGCTGGGCCAACTTTGCCTGCCTCTCTCCAGCAGCTCCCAGCAACAAATCGATGAGAGATTGCAATGGGAGGGTGCTGACCCGGGACAGGGCAGCTTCTGGGGAATTAGTTAATGGATGACTAAGATCAACGGTGGGGGAGAGGGGCCGATGCTCACTGGGGTCCATTCGCCACCCGCACAGATGAAGGGGCTGCTCGTTCTGGGCTTGGGCTTGGTGGCCCTGGTTGCGGCTAGTGAATTGACGCTGCAGCAGAGGGTGGTGGACTTGGTGCTGGAGGCTTTTCACAACAGGAAACTTGTGCAATGGGTGTACAAGGAACAGGCGGTGGAAGAGGTCACTGAAAGAGTGAGTGCGTGAGAGCCGGCAGCGCGTTGCTGCGCGCTGAGCTGCTGAGGCCCTCCCCAGAGGTGGCTGCTCTGCAGTGATGGGGGAAGCGATTCCTGTCTGCCCAGCCTGTATGGTGCTCTGGGATCCTGGGGGATGGGAGGAACGTGGGACTCTCATGGCTGAGAGCCCATGTGGGTGGGTTTGGGGTGGGGGTGCACACGGCCCTGGGTGGAGATGGAGGAGGTCTGCAGAGGCTGTGCGGGGGCAAGGAAGGGGAGTTGTGAGGAGGGTGGGTTTGGGTACAGGAAGGGGAGTGTGGGGGGGTGGGAGGGCAGTGGGCAGGGGCCTGGGGATGAGTGGGAGCTCTGCAGAGCTTGGGGCAGACACAGCCATGCTCAGCACCCCCAGTGGCCCATGCGTCATGCGTCGCATGGCTGGGGCATGGCCAGCTAGGGGAGAGGGCAGGGTGGCCAGGGCTCTGCACACCCAGAATGCCTCTTTGGGGCTGGAGAAGGCAGGACAGAGCTCTTCCTCCCTCCTGCCGGAGCCCCGGCCTGGCCCCGCGGAGCTGCTCACGGCCCCACAGGCAGCACGAGGCAGGCGTCTGTCAGGAGAGCTGGTTCCAGCTAACAGGGCTCAGCGTTCTGGGCTGGGGGTGCTAGGGCTAGGCTGGGTTGTGGGCACCAGGCCAGCCTTGTCGGAGGCGAATGGACGTTGACCTGCAGAGCTCAGCTAGACGTGAATTGTGCCCGGCCCCCCTGAGGGGGCAGCTAGCAGCTGGCACAGGGTGCGGGTCACTGCTGGGGCCTAGGAGTGGTGATGTCCCAGTAGCCCCGCCCCTCCTGAGGGGGGGACCCTAGGCCCACCCACATCCCTGGGGTCCAGCCTGGGGACCCCGCCTTGGCAGCTGTTGCTGCTACTCACAATCCCTCGCTGCCTGTCTCTGGGCTGTAACCCACTCTCCCGGGTGCTCCAGCGCCTGCTGCAGCCTCGAGTGGGCTGACCACAGTGCCCGGCCTCCCCGGTGGCAGCTTTGCCACCCAGCTGTGCCCCTCGACTCCCTGGAGACGTCACTGACCAGCCGTTGGCCCCTTCCTGGCTGCTGCAGTGTGGGGCGAACCCCCCCCCCCCACATTCCAGCACAGGCCGCTGGTGCTCGGGGGCTTCTCCCAGGCTCCTCTGCGGACACTGCAGCTCATGGGAGCGGGCACGTTGGACGGCATGTCAGACTGGGGGCCCGAGTCTGGTTTTCCCGGGAGCGGCATGAGGCAGCCCCTCCGTCGCCCCGCTGGCAGCAGGGAGGGCCCCTGGGGCGACACTGCCCCTCACACGGTCATGCCATGGCGGTGAGTGAGGCTGTACCCTGGAGGTGGCTGGCTGGTGCAGGCTGGTTCTGTCCCTGCCGCGTGCTCAGGCCCCTGGCTCTGTGCTGGGCTGGAGTCCCTGGCTAGTCACAGCGAGCAATGCACAGCTCCCCTTGGGCGCTTCCTCGGGGCCCGCAGCGTGCCGGGGAGCCTCCACCCGCCTCAGCAGAGGGAGCCCGGGGCTCTGGCAGGAGCTGGCAGCGGCGCTTTGCTGACCTTGGTTTCTGTTGGGTTCCAGGAGTATCCGGCGGGGCCTTTTGTGCGGCTGCGGCTCAGGCTCCAGCAGACCCAGTGCCGGAACCAGCCGGGGAGCAGACAGGACTGTGCCCTCAAACGCAGAGGGGTGAGCGAGGGGCCAGCTGCCTCCAGCCTCTGTCTGTCGGCGGCTGGGGCACTGCTCCGGAGGGCCATTTCCTCCCCCTCCACCGGGGAGAGGGGCTGCGGTGACGCGCTCCCAGCCCCTGGGAACGAGGGGGGGGGCAGCCGCCAGCTCCGCCGGGCCCCAGGGAGGAGTGCGGGGCGTGCGAGCGGCAGGGGGGGGCTGGGCCTGGCACATGTGGAGCAGTGAGGGCTCCAGCTGGACCCTGCGTGGTGTCGGGGCGCAGTGCTGGGCTCCGGTCCCTGCTCTGCCAGGGACTCCCTGGGGACAAGTCAGCGTGTGGCTCTGGCTGTGCTGGGGTCAGCGCCTGCCCTGCCCCATGGGCTGTGCGGGGGAGGCCCAGCACCTACAGGGATTGGGGCCAGGGAGGTGCGGGTGCGAGGGGAACACGCTCCCCGGTGAGGGAGGGGCACAGGCGGCACTGGGGACACGTGCAGCAGGGGAGCTGCTGCATGTTCTCGGCCCAGCCTGCCCCAGCTCGCCCACGGGGCTGACGCTTCCCTTGGCCCCTCTCTCCTCAGAGGAAGCAGATCTGCCTGGCGTGTGTCAAGTTTGACTCCCACAGCCCGGGCGAGGTGCTGGCTCACTACGTGCACTGCAGGATGGAGATGCAGCAGGCTGTGAAGGTGAGTGCGCCTGTGGGCTCAGTGCGCTCTCCTGGGAGCAGGGTGCTGGGGAAATCAGACACGGTGGGGCCAGGCTCAGCTGGGCCATTCCACCCCCCAAGTCCCACCCCCAGGTGCAGCACGGGTCTGCACATGGACAGACGGACACCCATGCTCCTGGGAGATGCCAAGACATGCACATGCCCGTGACACATGCACACAGACATGCACACGCATGCAGCACGTGAGCACCGAGGCTCAGCGGTTCCATGCTCTGTGCAGACTGATGGTGCCAACAGCACTGGGCCCAGCCCATGCCCCCAGGGCGCTGCTTGGGGCTGAATCCGCACCACCTCCCTGGCCGGAGCTGTGACCTGGCACCTCTGCCCCTGCAGGAGACGGAGATGGCGAGACACGAGGAGGAGTGCAGGACTGTGCAGGAGAAGGGCGAAGCACCCTACCGTCCCGGCCTGTTTGCCTTCTCCAAAGGGCTGCCGTCCTAGCCAGGGTGGCACCCCCCATCCACAGCATGGTAGGACGGCCCCCCAGGCAGGGTCCAGGTGGGGGCTGGGCTGCTCATGGTTCCCTTAGGGGGCTCTGAGCTGGGCACCAGATTGCTCCCCCCCTCCGACCAAGCCCCCCTGCATAGCGCTCTGTGCCCGCTCCCCTTGGAACTGATGCTCTTTGACCCACTGCTCTCCCCAGGGGCTGATCCCGCAGGCCACAGCCCAGCAGGGGGCCCCAAGATGCACCGCAGTTGGAGGGGGCGCGTCCAGCGCCCCCAAGGGGGAACCAAGGGCAGGCAGCAATGGGGCCGGGGGTTCCAGGTCCAGCCTGGACTTGGGCTCACCCAAGGCAGCGGTCACCAAGCTGAGCTGACAGCACCCCCACAGGGCCCCGAGTGCCAGCCGGGGGGCGTGCCTGCGGGCCCCTGGGGTGCAGAAGGGATGCCCTTGCTCCTGCCCCAGGCAGCCACACCTCAAGGCCACGCTTGGGGCAGCTTGGCTTTCTGCAAACGTGACCCGCTCAGCTGGGCAGACACCACCTCCAACTCCCAGAAACAAACCCAGCCTGGCGAGCAGCAGGGACGGGGATCCCCCGGAGCCCCCAGCCGCAATGCTAACCCCATGGCGTGTCTCCTCTTCCCCTGGCCAGTGCCCACAGTGCCAGGACACCTCTGGCGCCTCCCATCCGCGGAAGGACGCTATCGCTGCTGCCCAGCAGAGACCCGGCGACCACCCCTGCCCGTCAGAAACTGCGCCCACTCGAGCACCAGGCCGGGCAGAGCGGCCTGGCCAATGGATCCTGCTGCCCCTTCCCCCCACCCCCACCTCGCCCAGCTCCATTGCCCGGCTGTTCATCCCCAATAAAGCCAGACCCAAGTTGGGAAGGGCTGTGCTGTTATTCAGCCAGGAGCTGCCCTGCCGGCGGATGCGAAGTCGGGCCAGCCGGCCCCCAGGGTATTTCTCGGGTCACGGGGCTATGACAGCACTTGCTGCTGCAGCAGAACAGCTGCCTGGGCCTGCTCCCGCCGCCCCGGATTGCCTCAGTGGGTCGTCTGCTCCAGCGCATTGTCTCCTGCCGGGACAGGGCAGCCCAGGAGTCCGTCACCCGCCCTCCCACCCGGCTGGGTCCCTGGGCTCTGTCCCGCCTCGCGCTGGGGGTGGAGCATTTAGCTGGGCGTAGTGGCCAGCGCAGGGCCCCTGAAGCACCCTCCCGAGTTTTACAATCCAGCCGCCAGGAAGTAGGAGGATGCTGGGGTGAAGGGCCAGGCCAGGCAGGGATCTGGGGGACAGAGCTGGAGTGATGGGTGCAGCCCCCAGAACAACTCACCAGGGTAGGGCAGGGGCTTAAGAACCCCAAGATTATCAGGCCCCCCTTGTGGCAGTGAGGCCCCGCAGGCCAGCCCGTCGGAGGAAAGTCACTGGGCCCTGCGGCGCAGCTGGGGTGCCCCTGGCTCTACGCACCGGGCACAGAGAGGCAGGGGCCAGGGAGGAGACGAGATATTTATTTCACAGGCAAATCTCTTCACATGGCACCGCGGCAGTTCCACACCGGGCAGGGCCCATGGTGCCGGAATGGGCAGCTCCCAGGCCCTGCCTCCCCTTGGTCACCCACAGGCTGTGTCCCCTCCTTCCCGAGTCCAGGGGATTGCGCCACTCCTCCCCTGGGTCCTGCCCCACAGGAAGTAGGCTGAGCATTCCTTCCTCCCAGTGGCTCAGGGATGCTTGCCGCAGTCAGCGCTAGGGCTGGCCCTGGTCTCTGCTCCAGTCTAGTCCGTCCTGCAAGGGGTCCGGGAGGGGCTCCTGCCAGCCTCGCATGGAGAAAGAATCCCATGGGGTCAGCTGCGCGCCATCCCCAGTCCCTGGCAGGTCTCAGAGCAATGTGCCAGGGCACACACCATCCCGAAGCCCGGCTGGCGCTCCCTGGCGGGGGATGCTGCCAGGGCCCCACACCACTGGCAGAGCTGCCCTTCACCAGCAGATGGGGGTTCACAAAGATTACAGGTCCCCCCTGCCGGCTCCTCCTCTCTGCCACCGGGGTCAGCCGGCCGGTTCTTGCACAGGCACTGGGTTGGGAGAGGGAAGGTGCTGCCCTGGTGAAGGGACTGGTTCCCCCACGACCTGGCCGGTAGGGACTGAACGCTGGGCCCTGCTGGCTGCTGGCGGGCTGCCTGCAGGAAGGAGACTCAAAGGGAAGGACAGGGGGATCCCCTCCCCAAACCCCTATCTGCCTCTGGCCCCCACTGGCCCTGTGAGCTGAGAGGCAAGGACCGAGGGAGCAAGCCATGGAGCAGGCGGGGCCGTTGCCTGTTGGTGGTGGGCCGCTTGCCCTGAGCTGCCCGCATGGTGCCTGCTGGTGGAATTGTCTCCGGAGCAATCTGAGAATTAAGCCCAGGGCAGAGGGAGATGGGGGCAGCCTGAGCCCAGGGGCAATGCCAGCGGCTGAGCAGACTCACCAGAGGCCCAAGGGGAACTGGCGAGGTGCTGTGGGGAGATCTGGAAAAGCCCCCAGGCTCACCGGCGCCCAGCTTCAGGGGCTCCCACACACACCGGTGCTGGGGCTCCGTGGCTAGGCTCATCGGCTCAGAGCCAGGTGTGCCCCGCTGCGGGGCTGGGCCCCTCCATCCAGTCAGCTCCTGGAGCCCCTCTGGCTTGGGGGCAGAGCCAGATCAGCTTGGGATGAGGGCCAGGGCCAACGCCCCCGGGCCTCAAGCTGGCTGTGGTCAGAAGAGGAAGGCCGGGGACAAGGGAAGAAAGGGGCTCTCATTCCAGGCAGGCAGGGCACTGGGGCTAGAGGGCAGGGGGCTTTTCAGGCGGGGACTCAGGCATGGGCCTCCGTGAAGCTGGGCGATGGAGGCAGATCCCCAGCTTCGCCCCTGCAGGTGGTGCCCGGCGAGCGGCTCAGAAAACGTAGGAGCTGGGGTCGCTGCGGACGCTCAGGGCCCGCTCCGCCTGGGAGATGGTGTCGTCCGCCCTCTCGCTCAGCTCCCGGCACTCCTGCAGCACGTCGTTGAACTGCTTGTAGGCCTCCTCCATGATGGAGCTGCGCCGAGCCGGCCTCTGCTCCCAGTAGCCCTCCTCCACCCAAGGCAGGGCCGTGCCTGGCAGCTCCAGGCTGCCCGCCCCGCCGCTGCCGCCCCGCTCCAGGGAGCTGTCCAGGTCCCTGCAGAGCTGGTAGAGCTCGCTGCCGCGCCCGGAGACCCTCTCGCCGTCGATGGCCTTGAGGCCGGGGAGCAGGTCCCCCAGGGCGCTGCGGTAGACCCCGGTGGCGCAGACGGGGTTGCTGAGGCGGGCCCGGGTGTCGTGCAGACGCAGGCTCTCCAGCCGGCGCAGCCCCGCCAGGCACTGCAGCTGCTGCAGGCTGCCCAGCAGGTTGCCGGCTACGTTGAGGCTCTGCAGGCTCTCGCAGGCGCCGAGCGGCTCCAGGCTGCAGATGCGGTTGGCCGAGAGGTTGAGAACAGCCAGGGACTTGAGGGCAGCCAGGGGGCCCAGGTGGGTGATGGCGTTGCCAGAGAGGTCCAGCCACTCCAGGCTGGCGCACTCGCCCAGGCAGCCCAGCTCCGAGATGCCCAGGCCTCGCAGCTTGAGCAGCAGAATGGACTCCAGGGCGAACTCGCCCGTCTTGGCCTTCAGCAGCTGGGCGGTGATCCTGACGTTCTCGCCCTCATCCCCCTTCTCCGCCCAGGGCTCCATCGTGGCCGGCCCGCTGCACTACGGCTCAGACGGGGCCCGAGCAGTCACAGCCACAGTAGGGAGAACCTCTGCACACCCCGAGCTGGGCCAGGTCCGGGAAAGCGCTTTGCCCCTTCCACGCGCCTCTGCCCCACAGGGCTCCCTGGAGCTCGCTGCCCGGGCAGCCACGCCAGCAACGCACCAGACCCTGGAAGGGACGAGGAGACGGATCAGGACCCTGCCCAAGCCCAGCTGCCTCCTTCCCGCCAGCAGCAGCCTCAGCCAGCAGGGCCGGAGCCCCATTTAGCCCCCTCCCCCCGCCACACACAGCTGAGCACGCGGGGCGGCTCTGTGGCCTGCTCGCCCCCGGTGCTCGAAGCTGCCATCTGTGGCAGGTGCAGCTGGGGAGGTGGCGCAGGGAGGGGGCACGAATCTCCTGCAGGCTGCTCCGGGCAGGATGCTGCCAGGCCCACAGTAAGAGGTTTGCCCCGACCTCGATGGCAGCAGGGACCAAGAGAGAGGTTCACACTACAAGCAGCAGCTGCTCAGAGCTGGGTGACGAAGGAATTCGCCCCCTGCAGCCCCATACACCCGGCCACTTCCGTCCAGGGGCATCACCCCCTGCCTGTCTCAGACCTGAGGCCTTGGCTGTCCTTCCCTGCGGTACTAACCCCCCCATGGGTCAGGGGTCTCCCTGACTTCTTCTGTGTCTCCTTCCAGCCCAGGCCATGGCCGGAGCCCCGGCTGCTGTGATTGCCAGGCATTGGGGGAAGGGGGGTCCACAGGCACTAGGAGGCCAAGGCTGCAATGTTTGGCCTGCAAACGTGTGCAGGGTGTGTGTGTGTAGGGGGCGTTTCCATCCCAACAAAGCAAAAGGGGGTTGTGGAAATAGGGTATTTAAACACCAATTCTTGGCACCCTTGAACGGACCCCCCGGGGCCCCAGGCCATCTGCAGCCTGACACCTCCAGTGGGCCAGGGAGAGCACGGGGGCTTCTGCCACCAGCCTGTGCACCCTGAGGAGCTGGTGGGACCCTGGGAATGCATGTGCACACCATGTGCAGAGCCAGACACACCTGTGCACATGTGCATCCCCCCCCACAGGTATGCAGACGGCACATCTGCGCAAAGCAACACAGCTACATGAACGTGTACGTGGTGCTCACATGGATGAACACAATCACACACACACACACACGGATGACCTCACACATGCAGACATGGACACACACAGAGATGAACACAGTCACACGCACGGATGACCGCACGGACACACACAGATGCACACATGGATGGCTGCACACACGCACAACACAGGGATAACCGCACACACACAGATGCAGACATGATCCCACATAGATGAGCACAGTCAGTCACACACACACACACGGATGACCGCACGGACACACAGATGCACACCTGGATGGCTGCACACATGCACATACACAGATAACTGCACACACACAGACAGATGCACACATGATCCCACACAGATGAACAGTCACACGCACACACACAGATGACCACACGAACACAATCACACACACACACATGGATGACAGCACGGATACATACAGATGCACACCTGGATGGCTGCACACACATGGCTGCACACGAGGATGGCTGCACACATGCACACACACGGATAACCACACACACACACACGGATAACCACACACACATACATGCACACCTGGATGGCTGCACACACACGGATAACCGCATGGACACACACACGCACACACATGATAACCGCACACACACAAGCACACATATGCACACATGATCCCACGTAGATGAGCACAGTCACACACACACACATGGATGACCGCATGGACACACAGATGCACACCTGGGTGGCTGCAAACACGCACATACACAGATAACTGCGCACACACACAGATGCACACATGATCCCATACAAATGAACAGTCACACGCACACACACAGATGACCACACGAACACAATCACATGCACACACATGGATGACCGCACGGATACACACAGATGCACACCTGGATGGCTGCACACATACAGATGACCGCACGGACACACACAGATGCACACATGGATGGCTGCACACACGCACAACACACGGATAACTGCACACACACACACAGATGCACACATGATCCCATATAGATGAGCACAGTCACACGCACACACACAGATGACCACACGAACACAATCACACGCACACACATGGATGACTGCATGGATACACATAGATGCACACCTGGATGGCTGCACATATGCACACGCATGGATGCACACCTGGATGGCTGCACACATGCACACACACGGATAACCACACACACACACAGATGCACACATGGATAACCGCACACACACGCACACCTGGATGGCTGCACACACAAAGATAAGCACATGGACACACACACGCACACACATGGATAACCGCACACACACAAGCACACAGATGCACACATGATCCCACACAGATGAACACAATCACGCACACACACACAGATGACCACACGAACACAATCAGACGCATACACATGGATGACCGCACGGATACACACAGATGCACACCTGGATGGCTGCACACATGCACACACATGGATGGCTGCACACATGCACACACATGGATAACCACACACACACACACACACACACACACACACACAGATGCACACATGGATAACCGCACACAGACACACATGCATACCTGGATGGCTGCACACACACGGATAACCGCATGGACACACACACGCACACACATGGATAACCGCACACACACAAGCACACAGATGCACACATGATCCCACATGGATGAACACAATCACAAACACACACACAGATGACCGCACAGACACAAACAGATGCACACCTGGATGGCTGCACACATGCACACACACGGATAACCGCACACACACACACACACACACACACACAGATGCACACCTGGATGGCTGCACACACACACACACAGATGCACACCTGGATGGCTGCACACATGCACACACATGGATAACCGCACACACAGATGCACACCTGGATGGCTGCACACACGCACACACACGGATAACCGCACGGACACACACACGCACACATGATCCCACACAGATGCACACAATCGCATGCACACACATGGATGACCGCAAGGAGACACACAGATGCACACCTGGATGGCTGCACACACGCACACACACACACACAGATGCACACCTGGATGGCTGCACACACACACACGCATAACCGCACACACACACATACACACAGATGCACACCTGGATGTCTGCACACATGCACACACACGGATAACCGCATACACACACACCACACACAGATGCACACCTGGATGGCTGCACACATGCACACAGATGCACACATAGATGGCTGCGCGCACACATACACACACACAGATAACCGCACATGCACACACTCACACGCACACACACGGATAACCACGCGCACACACACGCACACACACAGATGCACACCTGGATGGCTGCACACACGCACACACATGGATAACCGCACACACACACACACAGATGCACACCTGGATGGCTGCACACACGCACACACACGGATAACCACACACACACACAGATGCACACCTGGATGGCTGCACACAGGCACACACACTGATAACTGCACGGACACACACAGGCACACACACGGATAACCGCACACACACAGATGCACACATGATCCCACACAGATGAACACAATCTCATGCACACACACGGATAACCGCACGGACACACACAGATGCACACCTGGATGGCTGCACACACTCACACACGGATAACCGCACACACACACACACACACACACAGAGATGCACACTTGGATGGCTGCACACACACGCACACATGGATACCCGCACACACACACACACACACACGGAAAACGGCGCGCACACACACGCGCACACAGACGGATAACTGCACACACACAGATGCACACATGATCCCACACAGATGCACACAATCACATGCACACACACGGATGACCGCAAGGAGACACACAGATGCACACCTGGATGGCTGCACGCACACACACACACACACACACACACACAGATGCACACCTGGATGGCTGCACACACACACATGGATAACGGCACACACACACACACACACAGATGCACACCTGGATGTCTGCACACATGCACACACACGGATAACCACACACCCACACACCACACACAGATGCACACCTGGATGGCTGCACACATGCACACAGATGCACACATAGATGGCTGCGCGCACACACACACACAGATAACCGCACGCGCACACACTCACACGCACACATATGGATAACCGCGCGCACACACGCGCACACACACAGATGCACACCTGGATGGCTGCACACACGCACACACATGGATAACCACACACACACAGATGCACACCTGGATGGCTGCACACACGCACACACACGGATAACCTCACACACACACACACACACAGATGCACACCTGGATGGCTGCACACAGGCACACACACTGATAACTGCACGGACACACACAGGCACACACACGGAAAACCGCACACACACAGATGCACACATGATCCCACACAGATGAACACAATCTCATGCACACACACGGATGACCGCACGGACAGACACAGATGCACACCTGGATGGCTGCACACACTCACACACGGATAACCGCACACACACACACACAGATGCACACTTGGATGGCTGCACACACACACACACACACACGGATAACCGCACGCGCACACACTCACACGCACACACGGATACCCGCACACACACACACACACACAGATGCACACCTGGATGGCTGCACACACACACACGGATAACTGCATGCACACACACGCACACACACGCACACACACAGATGCACACCTGGATGTCTGCACACATGCATACACACGGATAACCACACACACACACACCACACACAGATGCACACCTGGATGGCTGCACACATGCACACAGATGCACACATAGATGGCTGCGCACACACACACACACACACGGATAACCGCACGCGCACACACACGCGCACACACACAGATAACCGCACACACACACACAGATGCACACCTGGATGGCTGCACACACGCACACACATGGATAACCGCACACACACACACAGATGCACACCTCGATGGCTGCACACAGGCACACACACTGATAACTGCACAGACACACACAGGCACACACACGGATAACCGCACACACACAGATGCACACATGATCCCACACAGATGAACACAATCTCATGCACACACACGGATGACCGCACGGACACACACAGATGCACACCTGGATGGCTGCACACACACACACAGATAACCGCACACGCGCACACACACACACACAGATGCACACTTGGATGGCTGCACACATGCGCACACACGGATACCCGCACACACACACGGATAACGGCGCACACACACAGTTGCACACCTGGATGGCTGCACACACGCACACACATGGATAACCACACACACACACACAGATGCACACTTGGATGGCTGCACACATGCGCACACATGGATAATTGCACGGACACACACACACACGGATAACTGCACACACAGATGCACACATGGTCCCACACAGATGAACACAATCACACACACACACATGGATGACCGCACGGACACACACAGATGCACACCTGGATGGCTGCACACACACACACAGACGCACACCTGGATGGCTGCACACAGGCACACACATGGATAATCACACACACACACAGATGCACACCTCGATGGCTGCACACAGGCACACACACTGATAACTGCACAGACACACACAGGCACACACACGGATAACCGCACACACACAGATGCACACATGATCCCACACAGATGAACACAATCTCATGCACACACACGGATGACCGCACGGACACACACAGATGCACACCTGGATGGCTGCACACACACACACAGATAACTGCACACGCACACACACACACACACACAGATGCACACTTGGATGGCTGCACACATGCGCACACACGGATACCCGCACACACACACGGATAACGGCGCACACACACAGTTGCACACCTGGATGGCTGCACACACGCACACACATGGATAACCACACACACACACACAGATGCACACTTGGATGGCTGCACACATGCACACACATGGATAATTGCACGGACACACACACACACGGATAACTGCACACACAGATGCACACAGGGTCCCACACAGATGAACACAATCACACACACACACATGGATGACCGCACGGACACACACAGATGCACACCTGGATGGCTGCACACACACACACAGACGCACACCTGGATGGCTGCACAGAGGCACACGCACGGATAAGCGCACACACACACACACACACAGATGCACACCTGGATGGCTGCACACAGGCACACACATGGATAATCACACACACACACAGATGCACACCTGGATGGCTGCACACAGGCACACACACGGATAACTGCACGGACACACACAGATGCACACCTGGATGGCTGCACACACACACACATGGATAACCGCACACACACAGATGCACACATGATCCCACACAGATGAACACAATCATATGCACACACACGGATGACCGCACGGACACACACAGATGCACACTTGGATGGCTGCACACACGCGCACACACGGATAACCGCACACACACACAGACGCACACCTGTATGGCTGTGCACACAGAGACACACGGATAACCGCACACACACACAGATGCACACATAGAATTATAGACTCTAGGGCTGGAAGGGACCTCGAGAGGTCATCGAGTCCAGTCCCCTGCCCTCATGGCAGGACCAAATACTGTCTAGACCATCCCTGATAGACATTATCTAACCTACTCTTAAATATCTCCAGAGATGGAGATTCCACAACCTCCCTAGGCAATTTACTCCAGTGTTTAACCACCCTGACAGTTAGGAACTTTATTTCCTAATGTCCAACCTAAATCTCCCTTGCTGCAGTTTAAGCCCATTGCTTCTTGTTCTATCATTGGAGGCTAAGGTGAACACGTTTTCTCCCTCCTCCTGATGACACCCTTTTAGATACCTGAAAACTGCTATCATGTCCCTTCTCAGTCTTCTCTTTTCCAAACTAAACAAACCCAATTCCTTCAGCCTTCCTTCATAGGTCATGTTCTCAAGACCTTTAATCATTCTTGTTGCTCTTCTCTGGACCCTCTCCAATTTCTCCACATCTTTCTTGAAATGCGGTGCCCAGAACTGGACACAATACCCCAGTTGAGGCCTAACCAGCGCAGAGTAAAGTGGAAGAATGATTTCCCATGTCTTGTTTACAACACACCTGTTAATGCATCCCAGAATCACGTTTGCTTTTTTTTGCAACAGTATCACACTGTTGACTCTTATTAAGCTTGTGGTCCACTATGACCCCTAGATCTCTTTCTGCCATACTCATTCCTAGACAGTCTCTTCCCATTCTGTATGTGTGAAACTGATTGTTTCTTCTTAAGTGGAGCACTTTGCATTTGTCTTTATTGAACTTCATCTGGTTTACCTCAGACCATTTCTCCAATTTGTCCAGATCATTTTGAATTTTGACCCTGTCCTCCAAAGCAGTTGCAATCCCTCCCAGTTTGGTATCATCCGCAAACTTAATAAGCTACTTTCTATGCCAACATCTAAATCGTTGATGAAGATATTGAACAGAGCCGGTCCCAAAACAGACCCCTGCAGAACCCCACTTGTTATACCTTTCCAGCAGGATTGGGAAGCCATTAACAACTACTCTCTGAGTACGGTTATCCAGCCAGTTATGCACCCACCTTATAGTAGCCCCATCTAAATTGTACTTTCCTAGTTTATCTATAAGAATATCATGCGAGACCGTATCAAATGCCTTACTAAAGTCTAGGTATATCACATCCACCGCTTCTCCCTTATCCACAAGGCTCGTTATCCTATCAAAGAACGCTATCAGATTAGTTTGACGCGATTTGTTCTTTACAAATCCATGCTGGCTATTCCCAGCTGCACACACGCACACACATGGATAACCGCACACACACACACAGATGCACACTTGGATGGCTGCACACACGCACACACACACAGATGCACACATGATCCCACACAGATGAACACAGTCACACGCACACACACGGATGACCGCACAGACACACACAGATGCACACTTGGCTGCACACACGCACACACACACAGATGCACACATGATCCCGCACAGATGAACACAGTCACACACACACACACGGATGACCGCACGGACACACACACATGCACACTTGGCTGCACACACACACAGATGCACACATGATCCCACACAGATGAACACAGTCACACGCACACACACACAGATGAACACGGTCACATGCACACACACGGATGACCGCAGAGACACACACAGATGCACACTTGGCTGCACACACGCACACACACACAGATGCACACATGATCCCACACAGATGAACACAGTCACACACACACACACGGATGACCGCACGGACACACACACATGCACACTTGGCTGCACACACACACAGATGCACACATGATCCCACACAGATGAACACAGTCACACGCACACACACACAGATGAACACGGTCACATGCACACACACGGATGACCGCACGGACACACACAGATGCACACTTGGCTGCACACACACACACAGTCACACGCACACACAGATGCACACATGATCCCACACAGATGAACACAGTCACACGCACACACACGGATGACCGCACGGACACACACACATGCACACTTGGCTGCACACACACACAGATGCACACATGATCTCACACAGATGAACACAGTCACATGCACACACACAGATGCACACGGTCACACGCACACACACGGATGACCGCACGGACACACACAGATGCACACTTGGCTGCACACACGCACACACACACAGATGCACACTTGGCTGCACACACACACACAGTCACACGCACACACACACAGATGAACACGGTCACACGCACACACACGGATGACCGCACGGACACACACAGATGCACACTTGGCTGCACACACACACACAGTCACACGCACACACAGATGCACACATGATCCCACACAGATGAACACAGTCACACGCACACACACGGATGCACACGGTCACACGCACACACACGGATGACCGCACGGACACACACAGATGCACACTTGGCTGCACACACGCACACAGTCACACGCACACACACACAGATGAACACGGTCACACGCACACACACGGATGACCGCACGGACACACACAGATGCACACTTGGCTGCACACACACACACAGTCACACGCACACACAGATGCACACATGATCCCACACAGATGAACACAGTCACACGCACACACACGGATGCACACGGTCACACGCACACACACGGATGACCGCACGGACACACACAGATGCACACTTGGCTGCACACACGCACACAGTCACACGCACACACACACAGATGAACACGGTCACACGCACACACACGGATGACCGCACGGACACACACAGATGCACACTTGGCTGCACACACACACACAGTCACACGCACACACAGATGCACACATGATCCCACACAGATGAACAC
Organism: Gopherus flavomarginatus; assembly: GCF_025201925.1. NCBI lineage: Eukaryota > Metazoa > Chordata > Testudines > Testudinidae > Gopherus > Gopherus flavomarginatus. The sequence continues at coordinate 2,097,766 of NC_066618.1, read as the reverse complement.
AGTCACACGCACACACACGGATGCACACGGTCACACGCACACACACGGATGACCGCACGGACACACACAGATGCACACTTGGCTGCACACACGCACACAGTCACACGCACACACACACAGATGAACACGGTCACACGCACACACACGGATGACCGCACGGACACACACAGATGCACACTTGGCTGCACACACACACACAGTCACACGCACACACAGATGCACACATGATCCCACACAGATGAACACAGTCACACGCACACACACGGATGCACACGGTCACACGCACACACACGGATGACCGCACGGACACACACAGATGCACACTTGGCTGCACACACGCACACAGTCACACGCACACACACACAGATGAACACGGTCACACGCACACACACGGATGAACACACAGACACACGCCCATCCCCCACTCTCCATTGCCCAGGACCCGCCCGCGGTGCCCGGTGCCCCCCGCCCGCAGCCCCTCACCCAGCGCAGCCGCCTGCTCGCTCCCGGCCGAGCCCTTCGTGGGGCGGGGCCGCGCAGCGCTGCCATGGCAACGGGGGCCGGGGCAGCAGCTCCGCGGGGGGGACATTTAAAGGGCCAGCGAGCGGCAGGTTCTGCGCCACGGGGGAGGGGCGGCTCCGGGGGACCCCGCTGGGGCCGGAGCCTGCGGCCCCTTTCCCGGCATCGCCGTCCCAGCGCTGCAGCCAGCTCCGGAGCAGGGGGCTCTCAGCCCCCCCCCCCCCCCCCCCCACAGCCCCGCTCCCGGTGTCTAGTACAGCCCCGGCCAGGCCACGGGCTCCCTGCAGTTGTGCATGTTGCCCCTGACCTGTCCCGGCGTTGTACTGAAAAGAACCGTGACAAAACCTTCCCCTTAGGGATGGGGCATCAGCAATCAGCCCCGGGGCCGGGCACATACACACTGCACATGCTGAAATAAGATACACACCGTGCATACACACACACACACACCCTGTGCACACTCATACCGTGCACACGGATACACACCGTGCACTCACACATCTGCACACACACACCTGAACAGATATACCCTGTGCACGCTCACACATGCAGCTCTGCACACACATATACCCACTTTACACACACAGTGCACACAAAGATTTGCACAGAGATACACACTTCACACTCCCATCTGCACATGCACTCACACATACACACGCTGCAGTCACACAGACATGTCCTGGGTATGCTCACACATGCTGCACACTTGCCAACACACATGCGCCATGCATGTTCACACACACACTGTGACGCTCAGAGAAACACAGCCATGTAGGGCTGGTCACCACACCCAGCCCCCTGCGCTGAGGCAGCACACAGGGAAGCCTAGACTCTGACAGGGGTTTGTCCAACCTGCTCTTAAAACACCTCCAGCGATAGAAACTTTCCCCTAATATCTAACCTCCAGCCCCCTGGCTGCAGATTAAGCCCATTGCTTCCAGGCCGACTGGTCACTGTCCTCTTTATAGCAACTGAGACCAAACGGCCTATGGTTAGGAGCCACACCGAGCGCTGTACCCTCCCCCTTCAGCCATCTCTGCTCCATAAGGGCCCAGTGGCACCCAGCGCCGTGCATCCGGCCTGGCGTACCCCGGAGACGGGCGGGTGCCCCACTGCCTGTATCTCGGAGATGGTCTCTAAGCGGGCCGGGTCCCCTCCTCCCCGCTGCTGCTGCCTGTGCTGTCGTTCTCCGAGCAGATGAGGGGTGGCGGAGGGTAGTCGGGGAAGTTCCCCAGGTTGGCTCTCAGAAAGACAAGCCGCTCTGTGCTCTCCCCCTGCGGGGGGTGCCTCTCGGAGAAGGGGCTGTCTGGGGCAGTGAAGATGCGCTCCGAGAAGGCCCCCGAGGGTGGGCAGGACAGGTAGAGCATGGCCAGTTTGGCCAGGGCCGGCCAGAGCCAGTGCCGCTTCTCCCAGTACCCCAGCGGGTCCTCCCGGGCCCCGATGGTCCGGTTGTCCCGCAGGTACCTCTCCACCATCACACAAGCCGAGTGGCTCTCGGTGGGGAGGGAGGCCCCGCGGCCCTCAGAGGCCAGCAGCCCCACGCTCTCCAGGTGCTCGGTCAGGGTCTTCTCCTTCTGGATCAGTGGAGGCACCGCAGAGCTCTTCCCACTCGGCCCCCTGTCCCGACGGGGCTCTCTTGGCTCTGCCTCCTGGGGCTGCGGGGCCGCGTCCACGAAAGCCTTGCTGGGCTGGGCATTCCAGGGCGAGGAAGGGCAGCCAGTGGGTGAGGCCAGGAGCTCCTTCACCTTCCGGACCAGCAGCTGCTTCCAGTGGTCGAGGTCGGAGCCCAGCGGCAGGATGGCGTCCATCCTTCCCTTGAAGCGGGGGTCGAGCAGTGTGGCCAGCACGTACTCTTGGAGGTGGAACATCTCGCTGAGCCGGGGCTCCGTGGAGAGCTGCAGGGCCAGGCTCTCGGCCAGGCGCACAGCGGAGCCAGCCTCCTCCCCGGCCTGGCTCTCGAAGCGCCGGCGGATCTGCTGGAGGAAGATGTGCAGGTAGCGCACCTGCGGCAGCACCTGGCTCAGTGAGGCGTCGGCTGCGCTCGCCTCCCGCACAGCCATCTCGAAGGGCTGCAGCAGCTCCACCAGGCTGCGCATCAGCGTCCACTGGGTGGCGCTCAGGGCCAGGCCAGCCTCGCCCATTCGGTGCTTGCCCACGTACTCCTGCACAGCCGGCTGCAGCGCCAGCAGCCGCTCCAGCATGTAGTAGGTGGAGTCCCAGCTCGCCGTGGCCTCCTGCTTCAGCCGGCGCGGGGCCAAGCCGTGCTGCCGCTGCAGCTCCGCCAGCCCCCTCCTGGCCTCCGGCGAGCGGGCAAAGTGGGCACAGATGGCACGGGCCACCCCCAGTGTGCCCTCGATGCTGCGGTGGAGGCGCAGGAAGCCTAGCACCAGCTGGCTGAGGCAGTGAGCGAAGCAGGGGATGTGGGTGTGGCCGCCGTCCTTCGTGGCCCGCTCCACGCCAGGGCTGCCACCCGAGACCAGGAAGCCGGGGCTCAGGGAGTTCTGGGCCAGCCACAGCTGGAGCTGCTTGGCCAACACCTGCTGCACGCCACCCAGCGCCGGCTCCTCCTGCAGCGCCTGCACGCACAGCACCGCCTGCCTGCGCTGGCTGCGTGGCTGGCGCTGGCCTGAGTCCGAGCGGGGCACCAGCCAGTGCGCTGCCAGCGCCAGGTACTCCCCTGCTGGCCCCTGGGCCCACACGTGGGCGCTGAGATGCACCCAGCTGATGCTGGCCTGCTGCAGCTGCAGGGCCAGGCCCAGGCCGACAGCTTGGCACAGCTGGGGCACTGCCTTGCGGGAGAAGAAGGCCGGCGAGGGGACATGGTAGCGTGGGTCAGCCTGCGCCATGAACCGGTGGAAGGGCTTGGCTGAGACGAAGGAGCAGGGCAGGGCCATGCCGCACAGCAGCTCGGCAATGCTGCGGTTCCATGCCTGCGCCTGGGGGTGATTGGGGGTGTATTTGCCAGGCACGTCCCCATCCCGCTCGGCCAGGCCAGCTTGGTTCTTGCTGGGGGGCAGCAGGGCCACTGGGGCTGGCAGGGCTTTCTCCACCTTGCCTTTGGGAGGTGCCTCACTCTGCCAGCTGTTACACACAGGAGCTGGGGCCCCACCAGGTCTGGCGCAGGGTGATCTCAGGGGGTCCGATGTGGCAGGCGACATGAGAGACAGGTCCTCCTCAGGCTCCTCGTCCTCCGCCGGCCCCAGGCTCAGCCTCTCGGACTGGGTGCTGCTGGGAGGGGTGCCAGGTGCGCCAGGAGCCCGCCCCCGCCCCCACTCCAGCGGGTGCTTGCCCTCCAGGTGGCGCATGAGGGCCGAGGTGCCAAAGTGGCTGCCCAGTTTGCCACGGCTGACACTGGCCTGACACAGGGTGCAGACGGCCCGGCACACGTTGCTGCAGTCGATGTAGAAGAACTGCCAGACGGCTGAGGTGGACTTGCGACGCTTCGTGCCTGGTGGCACCAGCGGGTGGTTAGGGAGGCTGAGCTGCCTGGACTTGGGGAGCTCCTGGCCCACTAGCATCTCCAGGTAGGGTGTGGCCAGGTCCGACTTGGGGTGCCCTGCTTGGGCACAGCCCTTCATGCCCCTCCCCCGGCTCTGGGGGAGCAGCCTGCTGCTCTCACTGCTTTCCTCCTCGCTGGACTCTGTGGAGGAATCAGTGACTGGGGTGCCTGCCCTTCTCCGCCTCTCCTCCTCCTCTTCCTCACTGGAGTCGCTGATCACATGCAGGAAGCGGGGGGCACCCTGGGGCACTTGGAGGGGCACCCTGCTGAGGGTTTGGGCAGGGGAGCACAGAGCATGGCTGGTGCCAAACACAGTGTCCAACTCCTTTGCCACCTGCTCTTCCTCCTCCTCCTCATTCTCATTCTCCTCCTCCTCCTGGGCCCTGCCCCCTGCTCTCTTCCTCTGCCCCCACTCCAGCGGGTGCTTGCCCTCCAGATGGCGCTTCAGGGCGGTGGTGTTGCAGTGGCCCCTCAGCTTGCCGCGCCCGACGCTGGCCTGGCACAGGGTGCAGACAGCCCGGCAGGGGTCGCTAGCATCTGGGGAGAAGAACTGCCACACCTCAGAGGTGGTCTTGCGGCGCCGGGTGCGGACAGGGAGGCCAAAGGCCGGAGGTGCGGGGCGCTTCGCTGCCCATCCCTCCAGGAGAGCCTTGTCTACACCCAGCATGGAGGAAGGGTGTTGCCAGCTGGCCGTGACACAAGGCTGGCTGCCCGCACTTCGGGGGGCCAGCTCTGCCTTCTTCCTCTCATGGCTCCCTTCCCCACAGGCCGCCATGAATCCCAGCGTGCCACCCTCATGGCCCTCCTCCTCCTCGTCACTAAACTCCAGCTTGATCTCGATCTCGGGGACGCGCTCATGGTCGGAGCCTGGAGGCAGATGGCGGAGGTGGGCATCAGCAGCTACGGCGAAGGGGAAAGCACCTGCAGCATGCTCTCCTATGGCCCTGGGCAAAGTGGCACAGACGCCAGGGCTCAGCATAGCCGAGCTGCTGACTGTCCTCCGCTTCCCCAGCTTGCTTTCCTTTACCGGCAACATGCCTAGCGAAAAGGAGCAGGTTCGGAGAGGGAAACACCTAGGGTCAAAGGCAGCTGGCGAAGCAAGCGGTTTCACCCTGCCCCATACCCACTCCTTCCCCTCAACAGGAGGAGACGCGCTCGTTGACAGCAGCTGAGTCAGGTGCTGCAGGCCTTCCGAGCTGGGGGAGAGGCAGAGTCCTGTCCGTAAGCGCAGAGTTCAAAGCTGCACTTGTGGCTGGGGTAGGCTGGCAGAGCGGTCTCAGGACTACCAAGAAGGCACCAGAGGCAGGGTTCTAGGGGCGGGAGGCCGCCGGCTGCCGCTGCTCGTTGATTTCCACGTAGGTAGCAAGTCTGCTCACAAAGAACACTTAATTCAGGAGTTCATTCCTAAGTCCTCAATGGCTCCTCAGCCTCTCCGCCTGGCTGCCCCCGTCCTGGTGTCCATCCACAGGAAGCCATGGAGCTACAGCTGCTGTTACCCACTTGTTCTGGGTGAGGCAGCGTGGGGGACCCTGCCTGGGGTCTCTGCAGCAGGGCTCTGGGAGTCCGGGCCAGGCCCACGCATCTGGAACTGGGAGCCGGGAGCCCAGTTTCTCAGGACATGCCCAGGGACACACAGTGCTGGGGAAGATGGAGAATCCACCAGTTCTGGACCTACAATAGCAGAAAGGAAGCTCAGAATCCTACAAAGCAGCCCCAGAAGAGCAGCTGCCCGTCGCTGCCAGGTCAGGCCAGGGCACATAACAATGGCCATACTGGGTCAGACCAAAGGTCCATCTAGCCAGTGTCCTGTCTTCTGACAGTGGCCAATGCCAGGTGTCCTAGAAGGAATGAACAGAACAGGGAATCAAGTGATCCATTCCCTGTGGCCCATTCTCAGCTCCTGGAAAACAGAGGCTAGGGACACCATCCCTGCCCAGCCTGGCTAATAGCCACTGATGGACCTATCCTCCATGAACTTATCTGGTTCTTTTTTGAACCCTGTTATAGTCTTGGCCTTCACAACATCTTCTGGCAAGGAGTTCCACAGGTTGACTGTGCATTGTGTGAAAAAAATACTTCCTTCTGTTCGTTTTAATTCTGCTACCTATTAATTTCATTTGGTGACCCCTAGTTCTTGTGTTATGAGGAGTAAATAACACTTCCTTACTTACTTTTTCTACATCAGTCATTATTTTATAGACCTCTATCATATCCCCCCCTTAGTCATCTCTTTTCCAAGCTGAAAAGTCCCAGTCTCATTAATCTCTCCTCATATGGAAGCTGTTCCATACCCCTAATCATTTTTGTTGCCCTTTTCTGAACCTTTTCCAATTCCAATACATCTTTTTTGAGATGAGGTGACCACATCTGCACACACTATTCAAGATGTGGGCGTTACCATGGATTTATATAGAGGCAACATGATATTTTCTGTATTATCAATCCCTTTCTTAATGATTCCCAGCATTCTGTTCACTTTTTTGACTTCCGCTGCACATTGGGTGGATGATTTTGGAGAACTATCCACAATGACTCCAAGATCTTTCTTGAGTGGCAACAGCTAATTTAGGCCCCATCATTGTATATGTATAGTTGGGATCATCTTTTCCGATGTGCATCACTTTGCATTTATCAACACTGAATTTCATCTGCCATTTTGTTGCCCAGTCACCCAGTTTGTGAGATCCTTTGGTAGCTCTTCGCAGTCTGTCTGGGATTTAACTATCTTGAGTAGTTTTGTATCATCTGCAAATTTTGCCACCTCACTGTTTACTGCTTTTTGTAGATCATTTATGAATATGTTGAATACAACTGGACCCAGTACAGATCCTTGCGGGACACCTCTATTTACCTTGCTCCATTCTGAAAACGACCATTTATTCCTACCACGTGTTTCCTATTTTTTAACCAGTTACCAATCTATGAGAGAACCTGCCCTCTTATCCCGTGACTGCTTACTTTGCTTAAGAGCCTTTGGTGAGGGACCTTATCAAAGGCCTTCTGAAAATCTAAATGCACTATATCCACTGGATCCCCCTTGTCCAAATGCCTGTTGACCCCCTCAAAGAATTCTAGTAGATTGGTGGGGCAGGATTTCCCTTTACAAAAACCATGTTGACTCTTCCCCAACAAATTATGTTCATCTATATCTCTGACAATATTGTTCAAACTAGTTTCAACTAGTTGGCTCAGTACTGTAATTGCCAGGATCACCCCTGAGCCCTTTTTAAAAATTGGTGTCATATTAACTACCCTGCAATCATTTGGTACAGAAGCAGATTTAAATGATAGGTTACCAGCCCAGCTCCTGCAGACACACCAGAGTAACCAGCCTGATTCTAAAGAATTACAACAGTGGCAGAGCTAAGCACCACCAGGCTCTGCTGGGACAGATGCTGGGAGCTCTGGGGCTTGTCAACTAGGGCGGGTCACTTCTCCCCAGGTTCCCCCGCTCGCAGTCTCTCCTCCCCGCTCAGCACTTCTGTGGTTTATTCTCCCAGTCTTTCCCCCTCATCCCACAAAAATCAACCCCTCCCCTGAATATACACTTGTCCCCATCCACCAGGTTGCTGTGTCTCTCACACTGCACACTCACTCACACTGCCCTGCCTTGTGCTGCCTCTCTCACCCCCTCAGCACCTCCCCTGAACCCCCTCCCTCACACATCCTCCCGTACTCTCTCCCTTGCAAAACATCCACTCCCCCACCCCAAAGCCATGTGGCACCTTCCTCTGTCCATGCCCCGCCCCAAACGTGCTCAGCCCTTCTGCGCTCAAATGCCGTTCCCCGCTTGCCTGCCAAGCTGAGCCAGGGGGGATGTCCATGGGGACGTGGGTCTGACCTGGGGGGTGCAGCAGTGAGCAGGACAGAGGAGAGGGGTTCTAGCTTCTCTGTCCCGATTGCTCTTTTGTCTAGTGCAGTTCTCGAACTGTGGGTCATGACCACCAGAGCTGGCTTAGACTTGCTGGGGCTCGAGGCCGAAGCCTGAAGGATTCAGCCCTGGGTGGTGGGGCTCAGGTTACAGGTCCCCTGGCTGGGACGGAAGCTTTGAGCCTGCCCAGGGCAGTGAGGTTCAGACTTTGGCTTTGCTTCCCCACCCCGGGCAGTGGGAATCAGGCAGACTCAGGCTTCAGTCCCCCTTCCTGGGGTTGTGTAGTAACTTTTGTTGTCAGAAGGGGGTCGTGGTGCAATGAAGTTTGAGAACCCCTGGTCTAGTGGATCTGCCAGGCAGGAGCCTCGGGGATGGAGAGGAGATTGGGCAGCTCCCAGCCCGCTCCCCCACCACCTTAAAGCTGCCTATGGGTTATTTGTGCAGAGGCCTGGCCTGCCTTCATGTGCTTCACAAATCTGTGGGGAACTGCCACTGAAACGCAGCCACCTCTGGGGAGAAACCCAGCAGCCACAGGAGCTAGGCAGCCGTGCCTCACGCTGTTTGCAACGGGGGCTCAGCAGCCTGCAGGCTCAGGCCCATTGTAATTAGCTGAGCTGGGATGCCGGGATTAACCTCCGCACCCTTAGAAAAGAGCCTCCCGAGGAGACAAACCTGGCTCCTGCAGCTAAAAGACAGAGCCTCCAGCAGGGCAGCACCTGCACAGGAGAGAAGAACAGGGGTACTTGTGGCACCTTAGAGACTAACACATTTGAAACCTGTCATTATACATAGGGAAGAACGCCCACTGCTCAGCCCCCACCCCGCTCCCTGCAGCCCAGAGCTCCCCGAGCCCCCACCCCGCTCCCTGCAGCCCAGAGTGCCCACCAAGCCCCCACTCCCTGCCCAACCCCCATCCCGCTGCCTGCAGCTCCTGCTCAGCCCCCACCCCGCTCCCTGCAGCCCCCACTCCCTGCTCAGCCCCCACCCCGCTCCCCACAGCCTAGAGCTCCCCGAGCCCCCACCCTGCTCCCTGCCCAACCCCCATCCCGCTGCCTGAAGCTCCTGCTCAGCCCCCACCCCCCCTTGCAGCCCAGAACCCCCCCACCGAGCCCCCGCCCCGCCCCGCTCCCTGCCTTTGCTCTGGCCTCAGCCCCGCCCCCTTGGGTGCCGGCTGCCCGGGGGAGCGGGTGGGGTCCCCCCTCCCAGCACAGAGCCGCCCCCTCCCCTTACCCTGCAGCAGCGGCAGCAACAATCCGCCCGTTCCCCCCTCCCCCGGCAGGGCCTGCTGACCCCGCCCCCCCGCCGCGCCAGTACTAAAGATGGCCGCCATCTCCCATTGTTTGCAAGGGGCTCGAAGCTCCATTGCCCTCTCTCAAAATGGCCGCGACCTTCTCCTTTGGGGGCGGGGCGGAAGGAACTGCAGAGATGATGGACAGCTCCCTTCCCGGGGGCGGTGAGTGGGGGCCCGCCTGAGGGGAGCGCGGACCGACCCCCCCCAACTGCCTCTGCACCCCCGTCTGAGGGGAGCGCGGACCGACCCCCCCCAACTGCCTCTGCACCCCCGCCCGAGGGGAGCGCGGACCGACCCCCCCAAACTGCCTCTGCACCCCCGCCTGAGGGGAGCACGGACCCCCCCAAACTGCCTCTGCACCCCCGCCCGAGGGGAGCACGGACCGACCCCCCCCAAACTGCCTCTGCACCCCCGCCCGAGGGGAGCGCGGACCGACCCCCCCAAACTGCCTCTGCACCCCCGCCTGAGGGGAGCACGGACCCCCCCAAACTGCCTCTGCACCCCCGCCTGAGGGGAGCACAGACCACCCCCCCAAACTGCCTCTGCACCCCCATCTGAGGGGAGCGCGGACCGACCCCCCCAAACTGCCTCTGCACCCCCGCCCGAGGGGAGCGCGGACCGACCCCCCCAAACTGCCTCTGCACCCCCGCCCGAGGGGAGCGCGGACCGACCCCCCCAAACTGCCTCTGCACCCCCGCCTGAGGGGAGCGCGGACCGACCCCCCCAAACTGCCTCTGCACCCCCGCCTGAGGGGAGCACAGACCGACCCCCCCAAACTGCCTCTGCACCCCCGCCCGAGGGGAGCGCGGACCGCCCCCCCAAACTGCCTCTGCACCCCCGCCTGAGGGGAGCGCGGACCGACCCCCCCAAACTGCCTCTGCACCCCCGCCTGAGGGGAGCACAGACCACCCCCCCAAACTGCCTCTGCACCCCCACCTGAGGGGAGCACAGACCCCCCCCCAGCTGCCTCTGCACCCCCGCCTGAGGGGAGCACGGACCCCCCCCCAAAAACTGCCTGTGCACTCCCGCCTGAGGGGAGCACGGACCGACCCCCCCCAACTGCCTCTGCACCCCCGCCCGAGGGGAGCACGGACCGCCCCCCCAAACTGCCTCTGCACCCCCGTCTCAGGGGAGCACAGAGCCCCCCCAGCTGCCTCTGCACCCCCGCCTGAGGGGAGCACGGACCGCCCCCCAAAAACTGCCTGTGCACTCCCGCCTGAGGGGAGCACGGACCACCCCCCCAAACTGCCTCTGCACCCCCGCCTGAGGGGAGCACAGACCGACCCCCCCAAACTGCCTCTGCACCCCCGCCTGAGGGGAGCACAGACCGCCCCCCCAACTGCTTCGCAACTCCCCGCCCAAGGGGAGCACGGACCGACCCCCCCAAACTGCCTCTGCACCCCCGCCTGAGAGGAGCACAGACCGGCCCCCCTAAACTGCCTCTGCACCCCCATCTGAGGGGAGCACAGACCCCCCCAAACTGCCTCTGCACCCTCGCCTGAGGGGAGCACGGACCGACCCACCCAAAACTGCCTGTGCACTCCCACCTGAGGGGAGTACAGACCCCCCCAACAGTTTCTCAACTACCCGCCGGAGGGGAGCACGGACCAACCCCCCCAAACTGCCTCTACACCCCCGCCTGAGGGGAGCGCAGACAGAACCCCCCAAACTGCCTCTGCACCTCCACCTGAGGGGAGTGTGGACCGATGTCCCCAGACTACCTCTCAGCTCCCGCCTGAGGGGAGCGCGGACCGACCCCCCCAAACTGCCTCTGCACTCCCGCCCAAGGGGAGCACAGACTGACCCCCCCAAATGCCTCTGCACCCCCGCCCGAGGGGAGCACAGACTGACCCCCCAAACTGCCTCTGCACCCCCGCCTGAGGGGAGCACAGACCGCCCCCCAAACTGCCTCTGCACCCCCGCCTGAGGGGAGCACAGACCGCCCCCCAAACTGCCTCTCAACTCCCTGCCCAAGGGAAGCACGGACCGACCCCCCCAAACTGCCTCTGCACCTCCACCTGAGGGGAGCGTGGACCGATGCCCCCAGACTACCTCTCAGCTCCCGCCTGAGGGGAGCGCGGACCGACCCCCCCAAACTGCCTCTGCACCCCCGCCCGAGGGGAGCACAGACCGACCCCCCCAAACTGCCTCTGCACCCCCGCCCGAGGGGAGCACAGACTGACCCCTCCAAACTGCCTTTGACCCCCACCTGAGGGGAGCGCAGACTGACCCCCCCAACTGCTTCTCCACCCCCATCTGAGGGGAGTGCGGATCGACCCCCCCAAACTGCCTCTTTACCCCCGCCTGAGCGGAGCACAGACTGACCCCCCCCCAAAACTGCTTCTCAGCTCCCGCCTGAGGGGAGCACAGACTGACCCCCCCAAACTGCCTTCTGACCCCCACCTGAGGGGAGCACGGACCAACCCCCCCCCCAAAATGCCTCTCCACCCCCACCTGAGGGGAGCACAGACCAACCCCCCCCAAAATGCCTCTCCACCCCCACTTGGGAGTGCGGACCAACCCCCCCCAAACTGCCTCTCTATCCCCGCCTGAGGGGATTGTGGTCTCACCCCTGGCAGTTGTGGGGTCAGGGTCTCGGGTAAATGCTCGATGGGCCCTGCTGCCATGAACTCATGGGGCTGGCAGTGATGCAGGGCCAGGCTGTCTGCCCAGTGCCCACCCCAAACAGCCAAATGGCCATAACCCCAGGTGCCCACGTGAGGCTGAGTCAGGAGGGGATCTCCCCCCCCCCACCAAAGTCAGGGGCAGTTCTCAAACCCAGCCTACCCCGACCCCTCTCTCCTGGACCAGCGAGCCCCCTGAATCCAGGACCCCTTCGCCTGCTGCCAGTCATGCCTCTACCACCCCACCCTAGACACACACACCCCTGGCCTGGCCACCCTCCATCCCCAGTGCCCCACAGAACGGGAGAATGGAAGGAGACTGGCTGCCCCCCAACACTGCTCTGACCCAGAGGTGCAGATGACACTGGCGTATGTCTCCCCTTCTGGATGGCTGACGGCAGGGTTCACGGAAGGCCGAAGTGGCTGCACGGCTCTGGCCCCCTGCTTGCCTAACTGGGCCTAACATACCCTTGGGGCCATCCTAAGGGGTTTCTGCCCTGTGTGTCAGCCCTGCAGTCTCAGTCCTTGGGGAGACCCCACCAGCCGTGCCCGCCAGTCCATGCGAGGGGAAGTTAAGGGGCTTAGTGCCATGTTTTATTTATTTCTGTTCTTCACTTTGAGCACCAAGCCACCTGCTCCATCCCACAGAGCCTTTGCTCTGCTGTGACAATGCCTGTTTTCCTTAAAGCCCCAGCTCCTGGAGTCATGTGGATCTCTGATGATTTCAGACTTCATTCTTAAAGAACAAGTAAGTTTCTACCCCTCCTAGCTGTGAAGAAAGCTTCAAAATGTGACTCTAAGGGCTCAACAAGCAAGAGGCAAATCAAAAGAATGCCAAATCTATTTTTTTTTACAGAATCTCCCGCTTTTAAAGCCAATCTTGTGAGTTTTGGTGAGCCTGACTCATGATTTTTGACCATTTGGGATTGGCAATACTGCCATCGTTAGAGCTCTCACCCGGGTTCGATTTCCCTCTCCACTGGAGGAGGAGAAAGGCTTTGAACAGGGCTCTCCCAAGCATGCCCTAATCACTGAACTATGGAGTAGCCTGATGGGGGGCTCCGACAGTCTCCTCTATGAACTTTTCCCCTGTGGATAAATACTGACTGAGGGATTAGAGCTGGGGCTCGGGGGTGTGCCCTGAGTACTGGACTACATACGGAGTCACTCTCTCTCCGACCCAGTGACAGGGCTAGAGCAAGAGAATGAATGAATGACTAGTCCAATGAGCCCACCTTACCAAGTGCTCCAGATCGGTCTGTATAACTGACCTGTGCCCATCATGACTGATCACTCTGCCAATGTTTCTGGTGTCATCTGCAAATGTTACCAGCAAAGGTTTTCTCTTTTCTTCTAGATGCTTGAGAAAGCTAATGAATACCATTGGGACAAAACAGACACTAGGAGAAACACCCCCAAAGGAGGATGATTCTCGTTTGCTACCATGATCTCTCAGGTAGCCAATTTTTAATCCATTTAATATGGGCACATGGATTTTGTATAGTGCTAGTTTTTTTAACAGAATGTTATGTGGGACTCAGACAAAAGCCATGCAGAGGTCATCGCTACATTGTCATCAGTTATCTTTATCAACCAAACCTGTAATCTCATCACAAAGTGATGTAAAATGTGTGTGACAAGACCTGTGTTCCATAAAACCACGTTGATTGCCATTAGTCAGGCTGCCATCCTGTCAGTCTTTGCTGACTGCACCCCAGAGCAGCCTTGTCATGATTTTGCCCAGGATTGTTGTCAGGCTAACTGGTCTAAAGTCACTCAGCTCATCCTTTTTGGCGTTATTTAAATGTCTACAATATTTGCACAACAGTAGCATTTTCCCCAGTCCTCCAGAACTTCCTGGGTATTCCACAGTTTGTTAAAAATCAACATCAGTGGTTGAGAGAGCTCGTCAACCAATTGTTTTCATATGCTTGGGTGCAAGTTACCCGGTCCCGCCAATTAAAAAATTAACTTCAGTAGTTGCTGTTTAACACCCTACAGGATTCCTGTTGGAATAGAAGGTATTTCCTTATCACTATGAGATATGAATACATCATCACGCTTCATTCCAAATACAGAACAGAAAATTGATTCAATATTTCTGCCTTTCCTGGATCAGGATGGTCTATTTTAGCATCTTGACCTGGTATTAGACTTATACCATGGTTAGGATTTAATTTGTTCCTGGTATACTCTACTTAATGAATTCCTTCTTTTTGTCCTTAACTACACTGGCCATAGACTTTTTTCACTGCTATGCTGAGTTTCCCTTATCAACTATCTACATTTTCCTAATGGTTAGTTTGTATTCATTGCCATCAAATTCCCCATTTTTCCATTTGTTATATATTATATTTTTATTTTTAATTGCTAATTTCACTTCCCCTCTTAATGAGAATGTTACTCTTTTTTCAATGAAGAAGCCTTCATACATGATTGCAGAATTGTGGGCAGCATTTAGCATCTAATTAAGCATTCCTAAAAAGCTCCCAATTATCACTCCTCTCTTCACACCTCACACCCCCATTCCTTGAAGCCTGTAGTGTCATTTGCCTCTTTGTAATCTCTCTCTCCAGTAAAATACCCTGGAATTTCTTGGACGCAAATATATATTTTAAATGGTGAGTGTTGATCTGTCAGGTGGACTGGATGGTTTCCAGTGAAGCATCCTCCATTTCCACTGAAGTGCAAGGCCAGACACCTCCCATACAAAGAATGCCATTTTACCATCCTTTCCCTTTGCTTTGTAAGGCTGGCATGGCAGAAATTCTGTCCTGAACAGGATGTGTCAGACACTTGGTTTTTCTAACACTGTACCAAGGCCTCTTTGGGTTGCTGCTGATTTCCTTTAACACCTCCGGCAGGCTGCAGGGGATGTTGACAGGGCCAGTGCTACCATTAAGGCGAACTAGGCAGTTGCTTAGGGCGCCAAGATTTGGGGGTGCCCAAAAGCGGTGCCCTCAATTTTTTTTTCCAGGGTTCCTCCTGGAACGCGGTCGCTGCTCAACTTCTCCGGCCTCCCAGGCTTGCAGTGCCAATCAGCTGTTCAGCGCCGCAAGCCTGGGAGGCTGGAGAATTACAGCGGGAGCAGCGTGCTAGGGGAAGATGCGTAACAGAGGGCTGGGAGGGGGAGCTGCGGGGGGGGCTGCCTCAAGGTGGGGGGAGAGCTGCCATGGGGGGCACCTCAGGGCAGAGTAGGGGCAGGGCTGAGGTGGGGGGCGCAAGGTGGAAGTTTTGCCTAGGGCGCGAAACTTCCTTGCACCGGCCCTGGATGTTGAAGTGTCTTGCAGACGTGATTGGGGCTCAGGCTCCTCACAGCACATTTCTATGGGTTAGCCTCTCTTCCATTCACTATTACAACATGACCAGCGAAATGCTCACAGAAAAGCTGGATGCTTTAAAAGTTAATCCCTTTGGACGGCATCGGGTGTCTAACCACAGTTTCTCACTCGGAACACAGGCCTCAGCCCTTTACGGCTCAGGGACTGGGGGGTTTCCTTCCTAAACAAGTGAGTAAATCTGGAGTCAGCTCAGTGCGTCGCACGATGGGAAAAGCTTAGCTATGGAATGGGCAGGCGGGTGAGCCAGGTTTTGGAAGCTGTGAGAGGAGCTGCCTGTCTGCGGGAGGAACCGGCGTCTGTCTGAGATGTGACACTCAGTACGGGAGAGTGAAAGGGAGTTCAAGTGCCCAGCAAAGCCCGTGAGCTCCAGCTGGACTTGTGTGGTGTGCACGCCCCAAAGTACCTCACTGTGCAAAGTCCATATGCACTGAACTGCAACCATCCGACACAGAGGCTGGCGCTAGCCAGGGTAGAGACCTGTGTCTGGAGCTGAGAGAGCAGGGTTCTTGTCTGGTCACACCCACCCACGGGGGTCTAGGCTAGATTGGAGCTGAAGCATGGGGCTTTGTGACAGTAAAAAAAGCAGAGTGTGGGCCCATGGCAGGGGTCAGGCCTCATCCCATCTTGGTACCATCCCACCCTGGGGCTGGAGCATTGTGCCCTCATCACAACGCCAGCCCCCTGAGGCTCAGAGGGAAATGAAGCTGCTCCAAGCAGCCTGCAGCTCACAGGGAGAAAAGATTTGCCCAACTGGATCTAAGTTTCTAAAGTCTTATAAAAGTTGGCTCTGGTCGGAATAAAACCATCTAACATCCATCACCGGCCATTGGGCATATTTACCGCTAATAGTCAAAGATAAATTAATTGCCAAAATGAGGCTGTCATCCCATACCACCCCCTCCATACACTTATCAAGCTTAGTCTGGAAGCCAGATATGTCTTTTGCCCCCACTGCTGGGGGCGGTGCCTGAAGCAACCTCAACACACAACCCTGTACCCCTCCTCCCCCACATTCTTCCGCTTCCCGGAGCGGCACGGGGGCAGGGCAGGGAGCCTGGCAAGGAGTCTGCCCTGCCCCTGGTGCGCGCCGGGCCAGAGCCGCGCTAGGTAAACGCTGGGGGAAGGTGGGGAGGCCGTAAGGACCTCGTGGGCCACAGAAAATGACCTCACGGGCCACATGCGACCCGTGGGCCGCGTGTTTGAGACCCCGGTCTAATTTAAAGTCTAAACTTCATGATGGCCAGTTTGTATCCATTTGCTCTTGTGTCCACATTGGTACTAAGCTTAAATAATTCCTCTCCCTCCCTGGTATTTATCCCTCTGATATATTTATAAAGAGCAATCATATCTCCCCTCAGTCTTCTTTTGGTTAGGCTAAACAAGCCAAGCTCTTTGAGTCTCCTTTCATAAGACAGGTTTTCCATTCCTCGGATCATCCTAGTAGCCCGTCTCTGAACCTGTTCCAGTTTGAATTCATCCTTCTTAAACACAGGAGACCAGAACTGCACACAGTATTCCAGATGAGGTCTCACCAGTCCCTTATATAACGGTACTAACACCTCCTTATCTTTGCTGGAAATACCTCACCTGATGCATCCTAAAACTGCATTAGCTTTTTTAACAGCCATATCACATTGGCGGCTCATAGTCATCCTGTGATCAACCAATACTCCGAGGTCCTTCTTCTCCTCTGTTACTTCCAACTGATGTGTCCTCAGCTTATAAAAAAAATTCTTGTTATTAATCCCTAAGTGCATGTCCTTGGACTTTTCACTACTAAATTTCATCCTATTACTTTTACTCCAGTTTACAAGGTCATCCAGATCTTCCTGTATGATATCTCAGTCCTTCTCTGTGTTAGCAATACCTCCCAGCTTTGTGTCATCCGCAAACTTTATTTGCCCATTTCCACTTTTTGTGCAAAGGTCAGTAATAAAAAGGTTAAATAAGATTGGTCTCAAAACCGATCCCTGAGGGACTCCACCAGTAACCTCCTTCCAGCCTGACAATTCACCCTCCAGTACAACCCATTGTAGTCACCCCTTTAACCAGTTCCTTATCCACCTTCCAGTTTTCATACTGATCCCCATCTTTTCCAATTTAGCTAATAATTCCCCATGTGGAACCGTATCAAATGCCTTACTGAAATAGAGGTAAATTAGATCCACTGCGTTTCCTTTGTCTAGAAAATCTGTTACCTTCTCAAAGAAGGAGATCAGGTTGGTTTGGCACGATCTACCTTTTGTAAAACCATGTTGTATTTTGTCCCAACTACCATTGACCTCAATGTCCTTAACTACTTTCTCCTTCAAATTTTTTTACAAGACCTGGCATACTACAGATGTAAACTAACAGGCCTGTAGTTACCCAGATCACCTTTTTTCCTTTATTAAAAATAGGAACTATGTTAGCAATTCTCCTATCATATGGTAAAACCTCTGAGTTTACAGATTCATTAAAAATTCTTGCTAATGGGCTTGCAATTTCATGTGCCAGTTCCTTTAATATTCTTAGATGAAGATTATCTGGGCCCCCCCGATTTAGTCTCATTAAGCCAGTGGTTCTCAAACTTTTGTACTGGTGACCCCTTTCACACAGCAAGCCTCTGAGTGCAACCCCTCCCCAACTAAAAACATCTTTTTATATATTTAACACCATTATGAACACTGGATACAAAGCGGGGCTTGGGGTGGAGGCTGACAGCTCACAACCCCCCATGTAACCACCTCGCAACCTCCTGAGGGGTCCCAACCCCCCGTTTGAGAACCCCTGCATTAAGCTGTTTGAGTTTGGCTTCTACCTCAGATGTGGTAATATCTACCTCCATATCCTCATTTCCATTTGTCATCCTGCCATTCTCCCTAAACTCCTCATTAGCCTCATCAGAGACTGAGGCAAAGTATTTATTTAGATATTGGGCCACGTCTAGATTATCCTTAACCTCCACTCCATCCTCAGTGTTTAGCGGTCCCACTTCTTCTTATTTATATGGCTACAGAACCTTTTACTATTGGTTTTAATTCCCTTTGCAAGGTCCAACTCTACGTGGCTTTTGGCCTTTCTCACTTTATCCCTACACGTTCTGACCTCAATAAGGTAGCTTTCCTTGCTAATCCCGCCCATCTTCCACTCCTTGTAGGCTTTCTGCTTTTTCTTAATCATCTTTCTGAGATGCTTGCTCATCCAGCTTGGTCTACACTTCCTGCCTATGATTTTTTCCCCGTCTTGGGATGCAGGCTTCTGAAAGTTTCTGCAGGCCTCCTCTGCCTTTAGATCTACAAATTCTTCAGTCCAATCCACTTCCCTAACTAATTTCCTTAATTCTTTAAAGTTAGCCCTTTTGAAATCAAAAACCCTAGTCCCAGATCTATTTTTGTTTATCCTTCCATCTAGTTTGAACTGAATTAGCTCATGATCACTCAAACCAAGGTTGTCCTCTACAACCATTTCTTCTATGAGGTCCTCACTACTCACCAAAACCAAATCTAAAGTGGCATCCCCTCTTGTTGGTTCTTCAACTACTTGGTGAAGAAATCCATCAGCTATTGCATCCAGGAAAATCTGAGCCCTATTATTATTACTAGCACTTGTCCTCCAGTCTATATCTGAGAAGTTAAAGTCTCCCAAGATCACACAATTCCCATTAGTGTTTACTTCATTAAAAACATTAAAGAGGTCTCTATCCATCTCCAAATCAGACCCTGGCGGTCTGTAGCACACCCCAAGCACTATCTCAGGGGAGTCTCTAGTAGCTTTCTTTCCCAGTGTGATTTTTGCCCAGACAGACTCGGTCTTATCCATTCCATCACTTCTTATTTCTTTACAGTTAACCTCATCATAGATATACAGTGATACTCCACCACCTTTGCCTTTATTTCTGTCTTTCCTAAACAGCACATAGCCTTCAATACCCGTACTCCAGTTATGACTACTATTCCACCATGTTTCTTTTATCCCTATAATATCTGGTTTCACTTCCTGCACCAGTAGCTCTAGTTCCTCCATTTTATTACCTAGGTTCCTCGCATTAGTGTACAGACATCTTCATTTTTGCTGTTTGGCTCAGCTGTCTGGTTCCCAGCTGTGCCCCCAGGGCTGCCTTTGCCCACCTCATGCCACTAGCCCTCTGCACCTGAATGCCATCAGCTCTGCACTCCCTGCTGAGGCGTTTGCACTGGCTGCTGCCCCTGCAGGCTTCAGGGAGTGACCAGGCTGGCAAGCCGCAGGTCTTTGTCCCCAGCTTCCCCCTCAAGTGTCTCGCTGGGAGGCTTGGCCAGCTCTGTGGGCAGAGCAGCTCCCCCCTCACAGCCCAGCTTGGGCAAGGTCCCCTCCCCTGTCAAAAATGCAGCCAGATAGTTCCCCTCCCCTACCTCCAGGACTCTGATTGTGGGGCCTGCCCCACTCTCTCCTGACTATGGAGCTCAGCCGCCTTCCCCTTCAGCCTGTGGATGGAGGGCACTGGCCCTGTGTCCACCCCACACAAGGGCTGAAGGGCTAAATTAGGCCAATTAACATGTAGACCACTTACTGATGAAGCCCAGCGGAGGGAGGAACTGGACTGCATTTATAAAGCCAGGAAGCTGGCAGCAGAAGGGGGCTGCAGGCTGCATTCACTCCCAGGGAGAGGCACCGACAGTTACTCCCTCTGAGGTTAGAGCTGGTTCACCCAGAGAAGAGAGGGACCCGAAGCTGTAGGAAGGAGAACAAGGGCTGAGGGACAGCAGACCAGTTACTAGGTACAGGGTCCCTGGACTGGAAGCTGGAGTAGTGAGTGGCCCTGGTTTCCCTACCGGTTGCTAGGGAAGTGGCACCATCAGGACAGTGCCAGAGGACTGCCTGGGAATGGTTGTGTGGAAGGGCTTTGGGTAACCCTCAGAAGGGGAACCACGTAGTGACCTAGCCAGAGGGCCGAGTCCGGAATAGGTGGCTGCAGTTCCTGGAGCGAGAGGGGCTGCAGGGTGAGACAGGAAGGGTGAAGACACCGCCAGTGGAGGGCACAGTGCCTGGCACAGCTAATCCCCAGGATGGCCAGGAGGCGGCACCACCAGCAGTGAATGCACCCTGGCAATAGACAAGCTCTCCTGCTGCCCACCAGGCCTGGCACCAAGTCCCCCTCAGCCAGGAGTGACAAACCAAATCCATGAGTGTGATGAGCAATCTCTGCTGCGTGCGCCAGAAAGGGATCAGGGCCCCACTGGACAGTCCCTGCCTCAGTGAGCTCATGTGCCATCTCCACGCCTGCTACTGCTCCCCAGCCCCGCTCTGTCTCTGCGTCGCCTGTTAAAACAGCTGGCACCCAGACCAGGGATGTCAGTATCACAGATTCAGGGAGCTGGGGGGCCCAACCTGCTGCCCACAGCAGGTCTATCTCTGCCCTGCCAGGAGATCCTGGGTCAGGGATGGGGAAGAGGGAGCAGCCTGCATAGCTCAGGGAGGCTCTGCTCCGCCCTCCCTCTGCACCCAGTCATTTCACGCTGGGGAGGGAGGTAGGAACAGGCCCCTGCTGAGCTGCCCCCTCCTAGGTGGAGGGGAGGGCCTCCACGGCTGCAGGAGGAGCAAAGGTGGAGAATTGCTGGGGCTGCAGAGCCAGAGCCGATTTCTGCAGCGTTGAGGAGGCAGAAGAGGTGCAGAATCAGCTGATGCCGGGACAGAGTGGTGCAGAATGAATGGAAGTAGAACAGGGGGACAAGGGCAGGTGGGGACAAAATTAACTCCTTGGCAATTGTGCTTTGCGGGGAGAAGCTGGCAGCTCTCCCACCATGGCTGTGATTGGTGTGATTTCACCCAAACAGGACATTAACTCGTTTTTGTTTGTTC
This sequence comes from Gopherus flavomarginatus, assembly GCF_025201925.1. Classification (NCBI taxonomy): domain Eukaryota; kingdom Metazoa; phylum Chordata; order Testudines; family Testudinidae; genus Gopherus; species Gopherus flavomarginatus. The sequence goes on along the minus strand of NC_066618.1, from coordinate 2,076,804 downwards.
CAAAGATATTGGCAGGTATGGCGGGAACTTGTGAGCAGGCCCCTCTCGGTCCCAGGTTCCCCACTCTGTGACCGTCTCGCCGTGGACCCAAGCAGGTCTCACCAATTGTTCTCAATGCCCAGCCTCTGCTTCCCACCCTGGAGGGCTCCTCAGAGACCCTCCAAGACAGGTGTGAAGAAGGAAATGCCCAGCTCACAGCACTAGCCAGGCAACGGACTTAAGTTTCGTCTTTAATTACAGAGGGATGTTAACATTCAAATGCCCCTTTGCTTGGGGGTCCCCTGCTGTGCCCCCTCTCAGGTAGAGAACAGAGACTCTCCCTTCTCGCTCACCCTCAGTTCTTGCTGGACCACTGCCGGGTGCCCTGGCCAGCGACTGGGGAACTGACCAGGCTGAGAAGCCAGCTTCCAACTCATCTTCAGCATCATTCGATAACACTGTTCATGGCACCATTTGGCTCAGGGAATGGGATTATGCCCCTTTCTAGCTTAGGAATGATTCAGCGATGAGTCCTAACGCCGCCTCCTGCCTGGTCAGCTGCCCAGGCAGTGTCAAGGGCTCGTCTCGCAGGTGCTGTTTGTATCACTTGCAGCAGGTGGATGATGGACAGGCTGAGGCTGAGGGCAGCTGCACCCAGTGGTGTCCCTGCCTGTGCCCATAAGGGCTGGGCTGTGTGAACAGCACGCTGGGCTCTCAAGGCACATCTGGATCAGAAGTGGGTCTCGCTGCAGGACACTCAGGCAGCTTCTTTCCTGTGGCTTCCCAGTTCTCTCTCTCCCGTCCCATCCGTACACCGGAGAGCTGGGATTGAGGGCGAGTGGCAGAGCTGTGTGGGTGGGGAGCCCCAGGCGGGCATGGCAGGTTGGGCTGAGCTGCAGGGCCAGGATGAAGTGAGGCTCTAGAGAAGGACTGCGATGGCTGGCTGTCAGGAATGAGGGACACCAGCAGAGCTGGTGGGGAAGGGAGCCCCAGGCTGGATTAGCAGGGGGCTGCAGGTCGGGTGTGAAGTGCATGAGCAGAACCAGGGTGACAGGGAAGGACTGGGATACGGGGGGGCAGGGTGGGTGAGAGTGGAGTGTTGCAGAGCAGTGTATGTGTGGGGAGCCCACGGCTGGGATAGCACGGCGGGGAGGGGGGTTACAGGTTGGCACTAAGGGCACAGCACCTGCCCGCACTTTGTCCAGCTCACAGCAGAGCAGCTGGTCCCTCGGAGTGGTGAGCCTTGCGAGTCACTAGTCCCCCACCGCTAGAGGCAGGCTGCCTGCTGGCTCAGGGGGTCGTGCATGGCCCAGGCACTGCCCCTGTCGCTCTGCAGGGGGGCAGCGTGGGTACGCTCATGCCTCAGGAGATGCGTCTTCCTGCTGAAGCTCTTGCCACACTGGGTGCAGATGTAGGGCCGGTGCCCCGTGTGCACGGCCTGGTGCCGGACCAGGTTGGTCTTGGAGCTGAAGCGCTTGCCGCACTGGCTGCAGCCGTGGGGGCGGGTGCCGGTGTGCACGGCCTGGTGCCTCACCAGGTGGGACTTGCGGCTGAAGCCGCGGCCGCACTGCTCGCAGATGTAGGGCCGCTTGCCCGAGTGGGCCTTGGTGTGGGCGATGAGGTTGGGCCGGGAGCTGAAGCTGCGGTTGCACTGGGGGCAGGCGAAGGGGCGCTCGCCGGTGTGGACGCGGCGGTGCCGCACCAGGTGCTGGTTGTGGGTGAAGCTGCGGCCGCAGTCGGGGCAGGCGAAGGGGCGCTCCCCGGTGTGCGTGCGCTGGTGCGTGGTCAGGTTGGGCTTGTGGCTGAAGCTCTTCTCGCAGTAGGCGCAGGCGTAGGGCTTGAGGCCCATATGGCTGCGCAGGTGGGCGGTCAGGTGGCGCTTGTCGCTGAAGCCGCGACCGCACTCGGCGCAGGAGAAGGGCCGTCCCTCCAGGTGCAGCCGCTGGTGCGACGTCAGGTTCTTCTTCCAGCTGAAGCTTTTGCCGCACTCGGGGCAGGTGAAGGGTTTCTGCTCCGGCAAGGACCCTGGGGGTGGTGCTGCCACTCCTGGCAGCCTGCAGGGGGCACTTGTCTCCAGCTGGGCCAACGCCCCCGGCTCCGGCCCCGGCTCCGGCTCCATGTGCACGCGCTGGTGCCGCACCAGATGCTGCTTGTGGGTGAAGCTGCGGGCGCACTGGGCGCACTGGTAGGGGCGCTCCCCGGTGTGGATGCGCTGGTGCCGGATCAGGTGCGTCTTCTTGCGGAAGCTCCGGCCGCACTCGGCGCAGGGGAAGGGCCGCTCCCCAGTGTGCGTCTTCTGGTGCGATCCCAGGTGGATCTTCTGGCTGAAGCAGCGGCCGCACTGGGCGCACTGGTAGGGGCGCTCGCCCGTGTGGATGCGCTGGTGCCGAGTCAGGTGGGCCTTCTTGCTGAAGCCCTTGCCGCACTGGGCGCAGGGGAAGGGCCGCTCCCCGGAGTGGGTGCGCTGGTGGGCCACCAGGTTGGGCTTCTGGCTGAAGCTGCGGCCGCACTCCCCACAGGCGTAGGGGCTCTCCCCGGTGTGCACCCGCTGGTGGAGCCGCAGCGTCAGCTTGTCCTTGAACCGCCGCTCGCACTCAGTGCAGCCATACGGCTTCTCGGTCAGGAGCTGCCACTGCTGCAGGGCCAAGCCCGGGAGGTCGCCATAGCTGCCGTAGTCCTCCAGGCTCGGCCTCTCCAGCTTGCATGCGCCCAGGAAGCCGTGGCCCCCGTCGGGGTGCAGCAAGCCGCTGCCCTGCAGCTGCCCTGACAGCAGCACCTCCGCGCTGAGACTTGCAGGCCACTCCTCATAGTCCTCCTCCACCTTCACCGTCCGGATGAGCCAGTCATCTGCCCGGGTGGAGGGGAGAGAGAGATGGGGAATCAGACAGCCCAGCACGTCGGGTAACCCACCAACCCCCAGCCAGCAGCCAGCCACATCCCTGGCTTCTTCAGGGACAGAACTACGCCCAGCACTTCCAGTACCGCCCCCTGCTGAGCTACCCAGCGAGTCCTGGGAACCGGGGCCAGGGATGTGAACGAGCCCCGAGTGGTTCCCTCACTGGCCAAGGGCTGGCAGGGCTGTGGAGACTGAGCACCTCTCACCGCAGGGCTGGGTCACATTGGCAGCGGATGGTGCCAGGGCGTTTGCTTGGCTGCTCAGGCTGCCCCTGCTTGGCAGATTGGGGGGGGGGGTGTTTCCTCACCTGAGCAGCTGCTCTCAGGGCCTTTTCGTCCTTCCAGACCCATCTGCTGCTCGCCACCATGCTGCTGCAGCTCTTGCTCACCTTGCGGGACGATCTCGGGCTTGGGAACTACGGATCCTGTCGGTGGGAGGGGAAGAGAATCAAGCCCAGATTCCCCCACGCTTCAGGAAGTGTCACAAGCAGCCCAGGAGGGGCTGGCTGCACCTCCCTCCAGCTCCCTCGGGTTTTATAAAGTCGCCCATCACCCGTGGTGTCATGGCGCCTGAAGGGTGGCAAATCCTGGCTCTGGCGGACGGAGAGGAGAGGGGAGTTCCCCCACCCCTCCCTGCCAATGCCAGCAGAGGCTCCCTCCTGCATACAGCACGGGCAGCAGCACTCAGAGGGAGGCAGCCCCATAAGCAACCGTGACCCAAACCAGTAAGCGTTTTGTTGGGCCCCAGCAATAGCTCAAAGTGCCTGCAGCCGGGGACAGGCAGCCAGCACCAGTGCCACAAGCTCACAGCTCCATGTGGGGGCTGTTGCAGTCCCCAGCGCAGCCCCCTGGAGACACCCACCAGGCGCAAGAAGGGCTCCTGCTTCCCACAGGAAAGGACGCAAACCTCAGGCCGAGCACCAGCGATGGCAAGTCGCTGCGGCTGGGGTTCCGCAGGACCTCCAGGCTGGCAGAACACCACCCATGCCCGGATCCTCCTGCCCTGACACGGCACAAGCACTGGTTAGTCCACATCCTTACTCTGCTTCCAGGACCTGGAGCATCTGGCTTGGGAAAGAGCCCTGCCCCTGCCCCTGCCCCTCACTGACCTGGGCTGGCGCTGCCAGGGGCCTCCCTTTTCTCTGCCTCCCCAGGAGCCTTGGCACGAGGCTCTTCGGCTTGCTCGATCCGTGGGACAATCTCGGGTTTGGCGACGGGGGACCCTGCATGAGACACAACAGAGGCTGCTGGCCACATGCAGGGCAGGCCAAGCCACCCGCCAGCTCTCGGGCACAGCAAACCCAGTCGCCCAAAGCTGACAGAGGATAGGTTTAGGAGAGGAGTCCAAATAGGGCCGTAGTCCCAGTGGAGATAACACTCCTGCACAGTGCCACTGGGCTGGGGTCGCAACTGCAGGGCCTGCCTGTTTGCAGCCAGTACAGAGCCCCCAACACTGTCAGTGCTCCATCCACCAGCCCCTCAGGGAATTTAGGGGGAGGTGCTCCTCGCTGGCTCTCCCCGGAGCACTGCCTGTGCAATGCAGGGCACACACCGCAGGCGGGGACTGTTTTTACCCAGAGCAATCATGGCATCATAGTTCTCCCTCATTCTGGTCTCGTGCTGCTCCCTGTGTGCTCTGCCCCTGCTTCAGAAGGGGAGGGTGGTTCCGTCATCACGCCTCGCTGGGACCTGCAACAACAAGAGACGCCTGCCCATCAGAACACGCGGCTGAGTGAGCAGCATGCTGAGTGGGGATACCCCAGAGAACGCACCCCAGCGCATCCCAGGGGCTTTGGAAATGTCCCTGTGGACTAATCCACTTCAGCTCTGGGGCAGCATCACAGTCAGGGCTCGGTGAGCTCTGTGAGAAGCTGGGCCTACATTCTGCAGCCTCTGGTGGAAAGCCTGCAGCAGCTTCAAATACATTCGGAAACGGAGCTTTCTGTGGACTCAGGGATGAAGCTGAGTAACGCAGCGCAGCTCCACACTCTGTATTTGGATGTTGAATCTACTTTGCTTCATGCTGTCCCCACACGCTCAGTTTTCAACGTGCTATTGAATCCTGAACGAAATTACAGAAAGGCTTTGCAGACATCTTCCTGGGGGAAGCTGAAAGTCTCGATCGCTGCATGAGAGGCAACTGGCAGCTGGGAATGGGTGGAAGATTGATTGACAGTGTGGAGTCAACACACTGGCTGGACGCTTCTGCTAGCAACTAGCTAGCACTGTTTGGTTGTTACTTGCCATCTGTAGGGTCCAGAGTTAACATCCCATTGAGATGAGTGGGGAAATCTGCACCCGTCCAAGCTAGGTGTCCCTCAACTCAGGCAGACATCACTGCACGGCTTACACTTGGCTCAGGCTTTCACCATTTCATTTATTGCTATGAGGGGAAGAATCATTTTTAAAGTAGGGCTGACCTGCTGGAGCCCAGATCCGCTCACAGGGCGGATGGTACTATTGGGACCTGTGTACTGCCTTAGATGTTCGCCTTCAGGCTTGGTCCCTGGCCGCCAGGGACACCTTTATCATTAGGATGCGGGATCTGCTTGCAGCCCTGCTCCCATCTTCTGGGAAATGAAAACTCTTGCTGGCATTAAACAAGGGACCGTCCCCCAGTATTGTGTGCGGAGACATCACGGGGAGAGCAGACAAAACCCGCCTGCTGGGACACAGTGATTCAGCTGGCCCAAGTGATCCATGCTCTGCTCCCTGTGTGCCCCATGCCCCTTCTGGTGTATCTACACTGCAGTAAACCCGTGGCATCGAGGCTCAGGCTGCAGGGCTATCACATCGCAGTGCAGCTTTCTGGTTCAGGCTGGAGCCCAGGTACTGGGACCCTCCCACATTGTGGGATGTCAGAGCCCAGGCTCCAGCCCGAGCCTGGATGTCTACACAGCCGTGCAGCCCGAGCCCGGGCCAGCCGTGCCGCAGGCCTTTCACCATGGTGCACACGTACCCTTAGCGACTCCTTTTTACTCCTGAGCTGGGTCGGCTCCGCAGGGCCAAGAGAGGGGGCTGCATCCTATTCTGGCTCGTGCTCCATTGGCAGCAATGGTGAGCGAGGAAGAACAGCCGAGCAGGGCCGTCAGATCCCAGGCGGGGTTTGCGGAGCTGGCAGCTCGGGCTCTGAGCACACGCTGTCTCCTTAGCGTGCTAGCACCGGAGGGCGGGCGGGCAGGCTGCTGAGGACAGCTTGGGGGGCTGCGTAGAAATGGACGTGTCCTGTCGGCATGAGGTGGCTCTGACTCGATGGCTCTGTAGAGAAGACAAGGCTAGTGAGATGGTGGGCCGCAGCGTTCTCACGGAGGCCTGGCATGGGCGCAGCACCTTAGCTAGCAGGTGCCACAGCTTTCTCTCTCCCACAGGCCTCAGTTAACCCCTTCCTAGCCGCGTTGGCTTGCTGTGGTGTCCCCTTAGCTCACAGGGCTTCACGCCCCACTCCAGACCAGGTCTGTGCCTGAAGACCAGCACCATTGCCTGGGCTCCCGCTGGCGTCTCCCTCCAGCAAGGAATCGCACCCCAGGGCTCAGCCCTACTGAGACTGTCCCAGCACCTGCGGTGTCTCCCACGGGTGCTGTCCCTCTTCCCCCTGCCCAGTTTCTCCCCTACCCTCCCCCAGCTGCTCAGCCCTTCCCTCTCTGTGGGCTGGCTCTATCCCCTCCTCTTCCTGCCTAGCTGCCTCCCCCTCCTCTGCCACATGGCCTGGCCTTCCTCTCCTCCCCCAGATCCTCTTCCCCTCTCCCAGACTCTCCCCTCCCCCTCTGCACAGACCCTCTCCCCCCTGCACGGCCTCCCCTTCCCCCACTCTCCCTTCCTGCTCTGCACAGACCCTCTCCCCCCTCCCCACTGCACGGCCTCCCCGCTCTGCACAGACCCTCTTCCCCCCTCTCCTGCTCCACCTCCGCCCCTGCCCCCACTCTGCACAACGCTTCTTCCCCTCCCCTTCCTGTACAGCTTCCCTTCCCCTTCTGTGGAGTCTTCCCCTTCCCTCCCCTCAATTCTTGCTTCATCCCGCCCTCCTCTTCCTGCATCGCCTCTCCCCCTCCCCCAACTCTGCCCAGATTCTCCCCTCCCCCCCTCTAATCTCCCGCCCCCGGGTGGATGGTCCCCCCCCCACCCGCGTCTCTCCCTTTTCCCCATATTCCCCCCCCGCCCCATTGTTAAGCCCTTCCCCCACCCCCCGCGGGCAGAGCACAGGGCGCAGCGGGGGACCCAGGAGTCCGACCCCACCCCCTGCGCTGCTGCATCAAAGAGGGGGCAGGAAATGCCCCTCCAGCATATCCAAGCGGCACTGAGCTCTCCGCCCCCATCACCGCGGCGTCGGGCGCCCCCTGCTCCAGCTGCCCCACGCGTGTCCTACCTGCGCGGCAGCCCCCACGCCCACGCGTGGCCCGGCTCCGCCGCAACGGGACCGCGCCCAGGGAGGGGAGCCTGGTCCCGGGCCGGGCTGGGGAGCGGCGGGGCCCCCTGCTCCCTCCTGCCGGAGCCGCGCCAGCCACGAGCCGGGCTCGCAGGCGCCCGGGCAGCTGGGCTGGGGGAGCGGCTGGGCCGGGCACCCTGGGAGCTGTAGTGTTCCTGCGGGGCCCCGCGGGGCTGGCGGCAGGGCGGGGACTACATCTCCCAGCAGCCCGCGGGCTGGGGCCAGACCCAGCTGACCCCTGCAGAGAGCCAGGCCCGCGGGGTCCCAGGGGAGGAGAGAACAGGGGGGCGGCGGTCATGTCCTTTACTGGGCCAGCTCCTGGGGGGGGCAGCCCCCCCGAGCTCCCTCTGGCTCTGGGGAAGGGGCTCTCAGCAGAGCCGTGTAAGGGGGACTTCAGACCTCTGCCCCATAGCCCCAACAGCCGTCACTTCCCCCAGCCGAGCCGGGAGCCCCGCAGTGGAGACAGCCCCGCCCCGGGGGAAGGGCAGCGAGCCCAGGACGGGGGGCTCTGCCGCTCCTGTGCAACGGGGAAAGGGCCCCGATTCAATCACTGGCCTAACTAGCCGGAGCAGCACTGCCCACCCACGCCAGGGCAGAGTCACCCCTGGCTCTGACCCATCTCTGTCCCTGAGCGGTGGCAGGCTGCTCTGTGGGGCCAGGCCGGCTGCCAGGATCAGGTGCCCGTTTGCGACGGGTTCCTGACTGTCTGAGACGTTTTCTCTGCAGTCGCCCTTTGTCAGACACGGCAGCAAGAGTCTCTGTCTTCGTAGCTCCCCTGTCGTGCTGGCTGCACATCTCTCCTCCCCGCGTCCGGGCCGTGTCATGTGCCTCCCGACTTCCAGCTCTAGTCTGGTCGGTGACTCGGCGCTTGGCAAGAAGCTGCCAAAGGGTATGGGTACACTTGCAGCCGTACAGCGCTGCCGCGGGAGTGTGGTTTGAAGTGCGAGTCTGGTCGCGGTGCCAGCGCTGGGAGGTACTCCACCTCCTCGCGAGGATTAGCGTACAGCGCTGGGAGCCGCACTCCCAGCGCTGGGGCACTGTTTACACTGGCGCTTTACAGCGCTGTAACTTGCTGCCCTCAGGGGGGTGTTTTTTCACACCCCTGAGCGAGAAAGTTGCAGCACTGGAAAGCGCCAGTGTAGCCAAGGCCTGAGTTCCTACTTCAGGGTGGTGAGGGGCGGCCGTGGCCCCGCCTTGCAGAGCAGCTGGGAGGATGTTGGTAAATGGCTGTAAGGCAGGCCCAGCTCTGGCAGGGCAGCCCTCGCGTCCTGTCCCCTCCAGGACCTGGCTATGCTGCTGTGCCCTTCTGGGGGAACCGGGGTGTCTCCCCCTCCCAGGGTCTTGTGCACTAGCCCAGTGCTGCTGGGGTTTGGTGGCAAACACACCAGGGGCATGTTTTTGGTTAAACCCCCTTTTCCCAGCATTTCAGACAGTTCCTGGAGCAGTCCAATCCGCCACGGGCTTTGGGGAAGGCTTCTTTTTCACACCCTAAACAGCGAGCTAAATTTGCCCCGACGGGGTCCCTTCCATGTTGGCCCAGAGCTGGGCAGGGGCACAGCCTGGGGTTGGCAATTGCAGACACAGAAGCTCAGCAGCAGAGGGAGTGATTCCGGCATGGCCGGATAGAGGACAGAGATCCTGCTTAATCCTTAGCGGTAGCTGACCAGCCCTGGGACGTGCCATTGGCCGCAGCTGTTCTCTGGCTGTAGCCAGCTCAGCCTGTGCTGTGACTCAGAGCCAGCCAGCTGCAGGGCAGGTTAGTACGTGGGAGGGTCCCCAAGGAGCACCAAGGGGCCCATAGAATTGATGCTGGGGACTCGAGAGAGAGGAAGCAATGTGCGAGGTGGTGCTGTCTTTTGGATGAGACCCAGATGGCACCAGGATCGCGTTCAAAATCAGGAGTCAGATCCCCCCAGATCAGGAGATGGTAAAAAAAAAATATGAAAACCTATTGTATGATCTGTCTTCTGCGTTTTGAATTCCTGCTGCCTCCCTGTGCGTGCGTGGGTGTGTGTGTGCACGCATGCGTGCGTGTGCATGACACAGAGAGAGAATTGGTGTTGCCACTAGCTAGTGAGAAATATGGCAGGCCTAGGAGGGAGAGGAGGAAGCGAAGCTGCCTGCGCTGCTGGACTCTTTCTGCTCCCTGCTTCCCCGACCCCCCATGGGAGCAGTGTCAACTGTTCCCTCTCCCCCCTCTCCTACCCCAAAACTCCTCTTGGTTGGCGAAGTGGGGGGAGTGCTGTGTGTTTCTGCAGCAGTCCTGATTGGCTGCTCTTCCCCAGGAGGCAGGGAAGGCAGCCAATAACAGAACGGTTCCCTCAAAAAGGCATTCCTCACTGGGGCATTGGATCCAGCAGGGGCTGGCGATGCGTCACCTGCCATCGATGCCCAAGAGTCAGCAACGCAGAACGTGCACCCCCAAGATTCAGAGCCCCTGTGCGCTGCTTGGGGTGGACTCTGCTCTCCTTGGGGGGGGGGGGGGAATTCCATCCCTCTGTCCTGTTCCTCCCACCCCTGACTACACAGGACAGGCAGCAGTCCCACTCCCACTGCATGCCCCCTGCACCGGCTCCTATCTCCTGCCTGCACCCGGCATTCGCTTGTCCCCCGTACTCCCCTCCTTTCCCTCACATGCGCCCTCTCTGCCATCCACGTTCCCCTGCAATCGCACGCTGTGTTCTCCCATCCCCCTTTCCTGCTTCCCACCTCCCCCAGCACCCCAGGCATCCCTGGCCTGTCAACTTCTGCACTGTGGGGGTGAGTCTCCGAATCCTTGGGTGTGTCTCTTAACCCCCTGGCCCCTGGACTCAGGTGAGTTTCTTGAGAATCTCAGCTCTCACAGGGGGAAAAAAGTAATGTTCTAACCCTCCTGGCTGTGGAGAAATGCTTGGCAGCATGAGCCAAGTTCCCTCTGCAGACTCTCACACCAGGGGTGTCACGGAGTTCCCGGGCGATGCCAGGGCCGGCCTTAGGATTTATGGTGCCCTAGGCGAGATTATTAAACTGGTGCCCCTGTGCCTGATCTGCTCTTAGCAACACAAACATAAGCTTATAGTACTGGAAAACTTGCCACATTCACATTATTAAAACCAGTTTAACTTAATTAAGCACACTGTAATGCTGATGGACTAGCACTAAAGAAGCAGCACTATAGAAAAAATTCTGATATGACAGAATGATGCAAATAATATTTTTTTTAATTTATCAAAATTTTATTGGAAATTTATATGAAGAGGTATTGAAACAAAGATTTGCTTTTAATTAAAAGCAATCTTTCTGGCTTTTTTGGCTGCAAAATCAGTAATAATGTCATCGTATGACAAAGACAAAGTCGTGTCTTGTTCGATCGCAAGAATAGCAAGACCAGTCAAGCGTTCGTGACTCATTGTAGAGCGGAGATAGTTTTTAATGAGCTTTAGTTTTGAGAAACTCCGTTCTCCTGATGCTACTGTTACAGGAATTGTCAGTAGAATACGAGTGGCAATGTACATGTTAGGATATATAGACTCATAGACTCTAGGACTGGAAGGGACTTTGAGAGATCATCGAGTCCAGTCCCCTGCCCTCATGGCAGGACCAAATACTGTCTAGACCATCCCTAATAGACATTTATCTAACCTACTCTTAAATATCTCCAGAGATGGAGATTCCACAACTTCCCTAGGCAATCTATTCCAGTGTTTAACTACCCTGACAGTTAGGAACTTTTTCCTAATGTCCAACCTGAATCTCCCTTGCTGCAGTTTAAGCCCATTGCTTCTTGTTCTATCATTGGAGGCTAAGGTGAACAAGTTTCCTCCCTCCTCCTGATGACACCCTTTTAGATACCTGAAAACTGCTATCATGTCCCCTCTCAGTCTCCTCTTTTCCAAACTAAACAAACCCAGTTCCTTCAGCCTTCCTTCATAGGTCATGTTCTCAAGACCTTTAATCATTCTTGTTGCTCTTCTCTGGACCCTCTCCAATTTCTCCACATCTTTCTTGAAATGCGGTGCCCAGAACTGGACACAATACTCCAGTTGAGGCCTAACCAGCGCAGAGTAGAGCGGAAGAATGACTTCTCGTGTCTTGTTTACAACACACCTGTTAATGCATCCCAGAATCACGTTTGCTTTTTTTGCAACAGTATCACACCGTTGACTCATATTAAGCTTGTGGTCCACTATGACCCCTAGATCTCTTTCTGCCATACTCCTTCCTAGACAGTCTCTTCCCAAGTTTGTGGGTATGAATAAACTGTACAATGTCCATCACCGATTTTGTATGTGGCAACATTGATGACAGTGTACTCAATTCTTCGTACAGTTCAAGTCCATTTAAATCAAAACTATCACCGTGCTTCAGGAGGCTCTCTAGATTCTTGCACTTTGTCATGAGTTGCTCTTGTTTTCCTATTTCGTTGAATTTAGTTATGTCATACAAAAATCCAAACTGTTCATGGTGTACTTGCAAGGTATTAAACCTTTCATCAACAGCAGATACTGCTTTATCCATCACAACATTAAAAAATTCAACCTCAAATTTCTTTTCTGGATCATCTATGGGCATGATCTGCTGTACAGATTCTTCACAAAGAAGTGTCCCTGGCCTTTTTAACTCATATTAACTATGTATTTACTTTATGAAAGTTGGAGAAAACATTGTGAAAACGTAAAACATTGGCTGCCCAACTTCTGGGCTGGCAAAAGTTACACTGACTCACAGGGAAAAAAAAAAGCAGGTGAATCTTAGTACAACATATGGTCACTCTATACCAGGAGTCGGCAACCTTTCAGAAGTGGTGTGCCAAGTTCACTGTAATTTAAGGTTTCTCGTGCCAGTAATACGTTTTAATGTTTGTAGAAGGTTTCTCTCTATGTCTATATTATATAAATAAACTATTGTTATTATCTGAGGTCTTGGCCACCGGTCCTGCTCAGGCCACTGCCAGCTGAGTAAATGAAACCCCAAACCGGCCGCGGGCTGGTGGCTGGAACCCTAGACAAGGATCCCAGGCCCTGCTCAGCCCGCTGCTGGTCTGGGGTTCTGACCACCAACTCCTGCCAGCCAGGATCCCGGCCGCCAACCCCCCCCCCCCTCAGCCAGCTACCAGCCTGGGATTCTGCTCACCCAGGCTGGCAGGAGGCAGAGTGGGGCTGGTGGCTGAGCTCCTGACTGGCAAGGGGCCAGCAGCCGGAACCCCGGAGTAGCAGTAGACTGAGTGCTGCTGGCACCCCAGACTGGCAGCAGACTGAGCCACTCAACCCCCCACCGGCCCTGCTCAGCCCGCCGCCAGCCCACTCAGCCCACTGCCGGCTGAGTGAATGGAACCCCAGGCTGACAGCAGGTTGAGTGGTTCAACTGGCCTGCTCAGCCCACTGCCAGCCTGGGGTTCCTTGGGGGTCCCCAGGCCAGCAGCAGGTGCTGAGTGGGGCCGATGGCTGGTATTCCAGCTGGCAATAGGGCAGCAACTGGAACCCCAGAGCAGTGATGGGCTGAGCTGCTCAGCCTGCTGCTGCATACCATCAAAAATTAGCTCACCTGCCACCTTTGACACGTGTGCCATAGGTTGCCGACCCCTGCTTTATACACTAGTAAGGAGATGAGCATATTACAGTTGTTGGAGGGCTCTTATCAGGAGTAACAGGCTATAGCAAAGTCAGTCAACATTTTTTGTTTCTCTGATGAAAACTGGCCCACTCCCTGCCTCAAACCAAACCTGTCACTAATAATTGTCAACAACTTAATTTTCTGTTTTTGGCTAAGATATTGATTTTTTTAAAAAAATATTGAAATTGGATTCAGGATTGTTAGCAAGAATTTTTGGCAAACAAAGTTGTTAAATGACAATCTAAATGCAACACTGTACTGCTTTCATGCTTGGCTCACCCCCCAGCCTGCTGGTCCAACAGCTGCAGTAGAGGAGGAGATAGGTGGAAAACTGCAGGACCCCAAAATCCACATCTTGGGGTGCAGAGTGGCAACAGCAGCAGCAAACCCTCAGGTCCAATCACACGCCAATGGGCACCACCACCAGCCTTACGGACCATGGTGAAGTTAGCACAGCATCTGATCTCAGGGACAGGGCACCCATGGAGCCACAGCAGCTCATCCTGCCCTGCTCCGCTCCCCCCGGATGAGATGGATCGCTGGCAGCTGCCAGCCCGGGGGAGAGGTGCTCCCCAGCTAGAGTGGCCAGATCCAGATGTCCTGATTTTATAGGGCCAGTCCCGATATTTGGGGCTTTGTCTTATATAGGCACCAATTACCCCCACTTAGAGTGACCAGACAGAAAGTGTGTAAAATCAGGACAGGGATGGGTGGGGGTGGGGGGGTAAAAGGAGCCTATATAAGAAAAAGACCCCAAAATTGGGACTGTCCCTATAAAATAGGGATATCTGCTCACTGTACCCCAATCCCCTATCCTGATTTTTCACACATCTGGCTAACCCCAGCCAAGCCCTGTGTGACATTCCAATTCTGGCTGCCTGCCCAGGAAGTGAGTTACTTTCACTTTCATTCCTCAGCAGGCAGGCAGCCAGCCCTCCCTCCACCTATCCCCCAGCACCTCACCCAACCCAGCCCTGACGGAGGGGAGGGAGGAGAGAGAGAGGGGTGCTCCTGGGGAGGAGGGAGAAAGGAGGGGGTGCTCCATGGGGAAAGGAGGGGGAAGAATGGATGTTATGGGGGACAACAAAGGATACTGGTTCCAGAGCCACAGAGCCTGCCTCACCTGACCTCAGCCGGGGGGGGGAAAGAGTCACACTCACAGGTGAGCTCCTTTCCCAACCCCCCCCCCCACCCCATACCAGAGACCCCAGCAGCCAATCCCATTCCTCAGGCTGTGCTGCATTCGGCTCTCTCTAGGACCCAGCAGCCCTGCTTCTCCACTGTCTGGGCTGCCTGCAGAGTGGTGCCCCCAGGCAGAGTGAGGCCCTACGTGGCTGCCTATTCTGCCTATGCCTAAGGACGGCCCTGGGCGATGCTCTGGAACTGCTCCCTACGAAGCCAAGCAGGACTCTGGGGAAGTCTCCTCTGAGCAGACTGTCTCCAGGGCAAGAAGCTCACACGGCTTCACCTTCCTGGGTCTCTCCTTGGAGCATTCAGCATCCTCTGCCCCTCCGTGCGCTTCCCGCAGCGAGTCCACCCAGGCGGGGTCCTGGGGAAGCCACAGGGTCCTGCACCCAACTTCACAGTCAGATGTGACTCTCAGCCAGCCAGTAACACAGGTTTATTGGATGACAGGTGTGACAAAGTGGGAATGTTCTTTATGAATCCCCTGAATACTGTGTGGATGCCTCAGTTTCCCTTCTGCATTTCTTAAGTCTCTAGGTGGTGGGATAAATCACCAGTGTGCATGAATCACCGACACTCTGTCTCCTGGCAACAAATGGCCAGGGCCCTTCCCCCCTGCAAGGGAATAGTAAAGGTGAACAAAGAGATCAGGTGACCTCCTGGCCCGGGAAAGAGACAAAGGCCAGAAAGGAGGGGCTGGAGGGGGTTTCAGTTTGAGGCTGGCTGGGGATGGGAAGTGAGTGCAGACGGGGTTGTCTGGCTCGCTGGGCCCCAGAATGGACCCGGCTGAGGGGTCCTGTTCTCTGTACCTACAAATTCTGTTTTCGACTGTGTTCCTGTCATCGAATAAACCTCTGTTTTACTGGCTGGCTGAGAGTCACGTCTGTGAAGTGGGAGTGCAGGAACCTCTGCCCCCCCAGGACCCCGCTGGGGGGGTCTCGCTGTGGGAAGCGCACGGAGGGGCAGAGGATGCTGAATGCTCCAAGGAGAGACCCAGGAGGTGAAGACATGTGAGCTTCTTGCCCTGGAGACAGTCTGCTCCAAAGGAGAGGAAGCTCCCTAAAGTCCTGACTGGCTTTGTGTGGGGAGCAGTTCCAGAGCATCACCCAGGGACTCCGTGACAACAGGAACATGGTCTAAAACAGAGCTTGTAGGTACAGAGAACAGGACCCCTCAGCCGGGTCCATTCTGGGGGGCAGTGAGCCAGACCCTCATGTCTGGGCTTCACTCCTCGTCCCTGGCCAGCTCCAAACTGACTCTCCAGCCCCTTCTCCTCTGGGCTTTGTCTCTTTCCCGGGCCAGGAGGTCACCTGATCTCTTTGTTCTCCCACACCTTTAGCATCCCCTTGCAGGGGGGAAGGGCCTGGCCATTAGTTGCCAGGAGACAGAGTGTCGGCCATTTATGCACACTGACTCTTTGCTCTGCAACAATTACACCCCCTTATCCCACCACTTAGAGACTTAAGACATGCATAGGGGAAACTGAGGCACCCACAGAGTATTCAGAGGAAACATTAAGAACAGTCCCGCTTCCTCACAGAGGGCCCAGCAGGGACCCCCCATGTTCATCTTTTATGAAGAATCTCATGATTTTGGGGGCCTGACTCAATGGTTTTCGACCACTGTGGTTGGTGAGACCATGAACCCATCACCCTCCCTGCTGACCTCGCAGTCTCGTTCCCAACACTTCCCTGTTCCCTGGCCGGCCCCTCTCATGGCCATGTCTTCCCTGAGAGCGATGTGGCACCTGCTTGGGAACAACGATGCGGTGCCCAGCAGTGCTGAGGGCCATCTGTGCCTTCTGTTGCCATTTTGGAGAGGTGGAGGCAGAAATCATAAATTCACGAGAACCCTTAAGAACTCCCCAACAAGCCAGGAGTGCAAGCCGCCTGATACTGGGTTGAGAGTTGGCAATGCTGGGCCGGAGGGGTGTGTGCAACCTCCAGCACCACGGGACCCAATCTGCGAGTGGGACTTTGGGTGCTGCTGCAACGTACACAACAAATCACAGCAACCATTCGCCCACCTTTGCATTGTAAGGGCTAAATGAAAGTTATCAGCCACCACTGGGCCCTGGGAAGCAGAGAATAGCCAGAGTGCAGCATGCTCGGGCCATGTGCCCTCTCTGTAGCTTGCCCACCTCCTTCAGCCCAACCCCTGCCCCCACCCCCACCCCAGCTGGCCAGACAGTTTTTAAGCAGCGTGGCTGGTTTCCGGACTGTCTGGCTCGTTAGCAGATTCCCTGGGCCTCCTCTCCGGGTCACAGCCCCACAGCTTGGGCTGCTGCACCGTGCCAGGACGGAGTAAGGAAAGTGATGAATGAACATAAAAATGTGTGCGTGCGTGTGTGTGTGTCTGGGTTTTGTTGGGGGACGGGTAGGGTGACCAGATGTCCTGATTTTATAGGGACAGTCCCAATATTTGGGTCTTTTTCTTATATAGGCTCCTATTACCCCCCACCCCCGTCCCAATTTCTCACACTTGCTGTCTGGTCACCCTAGACGGGGGGCAGTAGCCGGTTTTCCTGTGTCTGGGAGGAGGCCACCCTAGGGCTGGAAGCAGGACCAGTGCAGGGCCCTGAGGGCAGTTCTGCACCCCGGGGAGGCTGGCAGGGATGCCGGGGGTCTCGGTGAGCCAAATCCACCCACTGAACATGCTCAGAGTGGCACAGAGGGGCCTTACTGAGAATCATGGCCTGGGGAGTTGCTAGGCAGTGGAGGCAATGCAGCCTTGCCCAGCTGCCCCAGGATGATGGGTAGGCACAGACTGGGGAGAGGCAGAAAGGGGGCTAGGCTGGCGGGAGGTGAGTTAATAGGGCTATGCAGGGCTGGAAGTGGCATTGCAGGGCAAGGAGCAGAGCCATCTCTCTGCAGGGCCCCAGCGGGGCCTCGTGCTTTTTAGCCTCTCCCTGTCCCAATTTGCTTCCAGTCTCAGCTAATACGCCAGGCTCTGAGGATGGGGCCTGGGTGGCCACTCGGGACACTGCTCTGGGAGGGAATTACTCACAAGGAGTAGGAGGAATCTAGGAGCTGCCGGACTGGAGCTGGCAAGGCGTCCACCCAGCTCAATATCCCGTCTCCAGCTGTGGCCAGGACCAGCCGCTGCAGAGGCAGGTGGGGGCAAATCTGGGCTAACCAGCCCCTAGTGGAGCTCCTGGGGGAGTCTGGGATAGAGGGACGCAGCAGATCTGTGAGTGGGAGCCCAGCTACGGACTAGTCTGCGGCTGGTGGCTGGCGCTGAGCGATCTCACCAGAGCAGTGCATTTCCGGGGAGCCGTCCCCTCTGGGGCGAGTCCCGTGTGACTCAGATCTTGCCTGGGGGGGCGTGGTGAGCAAGGTCTGGTTGGGGGGACTCACGGTGCTCTGATTCTGTCCTTACCCTTCCCTTGGCGCCAGAAGTCTGCCCCCTCCCCTCCCTTCCCTGAGTGGGGGGCCCGGCCTCGGACATTCTTTGTGGGGATGAGCCAGAGCCCAGGACGTGAGGATAAGGCAGATCCGGGTCTGGGACAGGCAGCTGAAGGGGAAGCCAGCGGGGGCCAAGATTCCAGCCCAGCAGCTGGGAAATCCCCAGGCCACATCCTAGTTACACATGAGCCCCTGTTCTGGGCAGGCAACATCCTGGAGAGCCCCCACACCGGCACCGGCCGCTCCCCCACCCTGCCCACCACGGGGAAGGTGGCACAGAGCTCTGCATTCAGGGGCCTGCCTGCCTCCCCAACGCCCCCGGGCGGGTCCTTCCCTGGGGAGCAGCTTGGCCTGGTAGTTATAGCAAGGGGCTGGGCTGGGTGTCAGGACACCTGGGTTCTCTCTGTGGTGTTGGGAAGGGAGTGGGCTCTGGTGGTTGGAATAGGGGCCTGTGTGTCAGGACACCTGGGTTCTCTCTGCAGTGTTGGGAGGGGAGTGGGCTCTGGTGGTTGGAATAGGGGCCTGGGTGTCAGGACACCTGGGTTCTCTCTGCAGTGTTGGGAGGGGAGTGGGCTCTGGTGGTTGGAATAGGGGCCTGGGTGTCAGGACACCTGGGTTCTCTCTGCAGTGTTGGGAGGGGAGTGGGCTCTGGTGGTTGGAATAGGGGCCTGGGTGTCAGGACACCTGGGTTCTCTCTGCGGTGTTGGGAGGGGAGTGGGCTGTGGTGGTTGGAATAGGGGCCTGGGTGTCAGGAATCCTGGGTCCTATCCATGGTTCCAGGAAGGGAGTGGGAGCTGGAGGTTAGAATAGGTGTCAGGGTCTCCTATTGGTAGGTGGCTGATCACTGTGTGATCTTGGGGGAGTCTCTGCCCTCCTGTGCCTTGATTTCCCTACATGGGAAGTAGGACCCTTGTACTTCCCTGGGGGCTGGGGAGCTCCCTGTTTGCAAAGGGGGTTGTGCACGTGTCCCCTGCACCACACATGCTAATTGCAACGGGCTGTTATTATCCTGGCTGTCCCCCACGGCCCCTCACTCCGAAGCTTCCAAGGTGCAGCTTTACATGTTGGGACTCGTAGTCTCTGGGGCCCACATAGCTCAGGACCTGTGGCCATGGCAGGTTACAGCAGAGGCCCAAGGAGGCTGCAGGGCACGAGCAGGGAGAACTGCCTAGGTCCAGCTGCTCCTCTGCCGAGCCCAGGGCATGGCTGGTCCCTGCACCTGCCCTGGGGCCGCGCCCAGTGACTGTCACGCACGGGGCCCCCACCCCACCCTGGAGACAGTTGGCCAGCGGGGATCACTTTGGGGCTCAGGCCATCCCATTCCTCGTCTCTGTTCCCCCTGGAGCTCCCCCAGATTGTTCCCTCCTCCCTCGGGGGTCACACCCTTCAGGTAGCTCCCAGCCATCCCCAAGCTCCGCAGGTGCCCCCTGCCCAGAGACACGCAGGGCACAGGGCTCCGTACCCGCTGGCCAGGCCTTAGCTCATCCCCCCACGTGTCCCCTGTGAAGTGTGGGCTGGAAAGACCCCGGCCCCCTGTGGCCCAAGGGGAGGGTGGGGGTGGGGGGTTTCCGTCTGAGTGAGCAGAGCGAATCCCCACTGCAGCAGCTGTGTTTCCCGGGGAATTCTCCAATCCAGGCTCCTCTGATGGCTGAGTCCGGCTCAGCGGACAGGATATAAAGCCCTCCCCTGGGCTGCTGCCCGCCCCACTCCAGAGGGGAAGAGCCACCCAGGGATGTGGCCCTAGGTGCAGGGAGCGGCTGCGGGGGGAGGCAGACCCAGGCGAGCGCACTGGGGCTTTGGGACTCCAGGAGACTCAGGTAAGGGAGTTCTGGGTGCGCAAGGGTCCTGGGGGCTCAGAGCAGGTAGGGGTGGAAAATCCTGGGGCGATTCCTGCCTGGCTCCCACCCCAAAGCCTCTGAAGAGAGGTATGTGAGTTCCCCACTCCCATCCAGCCCGGCATGGCTGTGGGCATCCAGTGTACTTCCTACCCTGGGGTGAGCGTGGGGCAGAGCAGGGATGTGGCGGACAGTTCTGGAGTAGCCTGCCCCTAGGAGATGCTGCTGCCTCCCCATAGCAGTTAGGGGTTGGCAGGAGGGTTTCTAGCCTTTCTAAATCGTTGTGCTATCTAACGTAGCTGTGGACGTTATTCACACGAGCATCTAGCCAAATCCTTCTTTGAACCCACCGAAGCTCTTGGCCTCAGTACAATCTTGTGGCAGTGGGTTCCAAAGGTTAACGCTATCTGGTGTCTACAGGAAGGCCAGTGTTTCCATAGCCCACGGTGTGCTGGCAGGGAAAGTCCCAGTCTTCAGCCCCGCTAGGGAGTGGAATAGTCTCCACTGCTGGGTGGGAGCCAGTCTGGGCCTCCCACAGTAGAGGGGGGCTGACCCCGTCACACCCTGGGGCCCAGGTGGAGGGGGCGGCTCTGAGATGGGCAGCGAGGTGCAGGATCAAGGTGCTGTTTGCTAGCTGTTACACGCGTGTGAGCACGCTGCACACACTGCTGGGGGTGTGTGATTCCAGCTTGGGCAGACTCCCACGCTAGCTCTGCTCGAGCGGGCGCACAGAAAACAGCAGCAGGGGCAGCAGTGTGGGCTAGCCGCCGAGTATGACCCCCGAGGTCAGGCGGGGCGGCTGGCCTGACCCGTCACCGTGCCACCACTCCACACTGCTGTTCTTAGCACGCGCTCCAGCACAGCTAGTGCCTCTGAGCCCTGGGGGTTGGCACCTCCCAGCTGGTGTGTAGATGTCCCCCGTGGGACCCTCGCCAGCACCAGTGGAACCACAGGGGTCCGTAGGGTTCCCTGCACCTGGTGTTACTGAGCAGGGCTGTCTGTGTTAGGCTCGGTGGGGTCTGCTTCGGGAGAGCCCTGGGCTGCTCCCAGCCCCGGCTCGGGGAGTCTCCGCTTCAGGAGAGCCCTGGCCGCTCCCAGCCCTGGCTCAGTGGGGTCTGAGCTCTGGGAGAGCCCTGGGCTGCTCCCAGCCGTGTCTCGAGGGGTCTCTGCTCCAGGAGAACCCTGGGCCGCTCCCCGTAGTGCCCAGGCTCGGTCAGTCCCTGCTGGACGGTTTGCTGTGAACGTTGGCCTGGCTCTGGCCTGAGCTGCTTAGCAAAGTTGGGGGGTCTGTGCTGCCCCCGCTCCCGGTGAGCCTTTCTGTCTCCGCAGGCTGCACGTGGCAACGGTGAGATTGGCTGCAGGCCATGCCGGGCGCAGCACGGGGCCGGGCTCTCTGCCCTCCCAACGGGGAGCTGACTGGGATGCTGGTCTGGCTCTCGCTCTGGGTGCCGGCAGTGCTGGCTGAGGGGTAAGGATGTGTCACCCGCTTTGGGTTCGTCCATGAGCAGCCGGCCCCGGGCTCCCACCGGAGCTGTTACGCCCCCCACCTGCCAGGCCCTGCAAGGGAGCAGAGCTGAGCCCCAGTGCGTGGGGATATGACCCCCCAGGCGGCTGTGCAGCCGCAGGGCTCTGCCTGCCTGTGATCCCCGGGGCCAGTCCCCGCAGGTCCCCGCTGCGCTGGGGTCCATGGGGGGGTGGGAGAAGCCTGAGTCCACTCGCATCCCTCAGGATAGAGAGGTGAGGCAGTGCTGGGGGCAGGGTGAGGGTTAGTTTAGGGGGCCCCTTCCCCCCGCTCAGCTGGGCTCCTCACCCCCGGACTCCAGCCAGTCCCAATGCCTCACAGTCCCTCCACGTGGCTTCACCCTCCGCTGCTGGCTGGGCAGTCTGGTAACCCCATGGCAGCCCCTCCCCTTGTGACTCCAATGTGGAGGGGAGGCTGGGAAGCCAGATCCCGGCACAGCTGGGATGGGGGAGTCAGGCTCCTTGAACCCCACGTCAGAGCTGGGACGGGGAAACCAGGCTCCCTGAACCCCATGGTGGAGCTGGGATGGGGGAGCCAGGCTCCCTGAACCCCACATCAGAGCTGGGATGGGGAGCTAGGTTCCCTGAACCCCATGCTGGAGCTGGGACAGGGAGCCAGGCTCCCTGAACCCCACCTCGGAGCTGGGATGGGGAGCCAGGCTCCCTGAACCCCACCTCGGAGCTGGGATGGGGAGCCAGGCTCCCTGAACCCCACGTCAGAGCTGGGATGGAGAGCCAGGCTCCCTGAACCCCACGTCGGAGCTGGGATGGGGAGCCAGGCTCCCTGAACCCCACGTCGGAGCTGGGACGGGGGAGCCAGCCTCAGCACAGGCCTGGGCTGCACAAGGGGTTCCGGATCCGAGTGCTGTGGGTTTGGCGCTGGGACTCCTGGTCAGGCTTGGCCGGCTAAGGGCCGGGGTTGCAACCTGAGGGGAGGGGTGGGAAAGGCTGGGTCCCGGGCTCTGGTTTGGGGGAGCTGAGTCCAGGGCTCTGGTCTGGGGTTCAGAGTTGTGGTTTGGGGGACCAGGGTTGTGGTTTCAGGGTCCAGGGCTCTGATTTGGGGGAGCTGGGTCCAGGGCTATGGTTTGGGGGTTCAGGGTTGTGGTTTGGGGGACCAGGGTTGTGGCTTGGGGGTCCAGGGCTCTGGTTTGGGGGAGCGGGGTCCAGGGCTCTGGTTTGAGGTACCAGAGTTGTGGTTTGGGGGTCCAGGGCTCCGGTTTGGGGGAGCAGGGTTCAGGGCTCTGGTTTGGGGGAGCTGGGTCCAGGGCTCTGCTTTGGGGGTCCAGGGCTCTGCTTTGGAGGAGTGGGGTCCAGGGCTCTGGTTTGAGGTACCAGGGTTGTAGTTTGGGGGTCCAGGGCTCTGATTTGGGGGAGTTGGGTCCAGGGCTATGGTTTGCGGGTTCAGGGTTGTGGTTTGGGGGACCAGGGTTGTGGTTTCAGGGTCCAGGGCTCCAGTTTGGGGGTCCAGGGCGCTGTGTGGGGGCCGGGCCCGTTCCTCATTTGGATGCCGGTGCCATTGCAGGCGCTGGTGTGAGAGGACGGAGCAGGTGATGGAGGAGGAGGTGGTGAGCCCCCGGCGCGAGCAGGCGGTGCCCTGCGTGGACGTGCACCACTACAACCTGGCCGGCTGGCGCATCGACCAGCACAGGATGCGCCAGGCCTACGGTGGGGACGAGGCCATTGCCCACTTCTATGCCCAGGCCGGGCCTGCCGCCTCCCTGTGCTACATCTACAAGTGAGTGGGCAGGGAGAGCAGGGGGGCACCCGGCCAAGCAGGAGCCGCCAGCGGGGCAGAGCAGGGGATGCTGGGGGGAGGTGGGATCGGGGAGGCCAATAAGGAACCAAGGAAGATTCAGCCCAGGAGTGACTCCCTCAGCACCTCCCCTCTCTGTGACCTGCCCCCTCTGTGCCTCTGTCCCCTATCTGTACCCCCATCCTCTCTGTGCCCCTTGTCCTCTCTGTACCCCCGTCCTCTCTGTGCCCCTTGTCCCTCTCTGTACCCCCATCCCCTCTGTGTGACCCCCGTCCCCTCTCTGTGCCCCATCCACTCTGTGCCCCCTCACCCCCTCTGTGACCCCTGTCCTCTCTGTACCCCTGTCCCCTCTCTGTACCCCCGTCCCCTCTGTGTGACCCCACCCCTTTATGCCCCTGTCCCCTCTCTGTACCCCCATCCTCTCTGTGCCCCTTGTCCTCTCTGTACCCCCGTCCTCTCTGTGCCCCTTGTCCCTCTCTGTACCCCCATCCCCTCTGTGTGACCCCCGTCCCCTCTCTGTGCCCCATCCACTCTGTGCCCCCTCACCCCCTCTGTGACCTCTGTCCTCTCTGTACCCCTGTCCCCTCTCTGTACCCCCGTCCCCTCTGTGTGACCCCACACCTCTATGCCCCTGTCCCCTCTCTGTACCTCCATCCTCTCTGTGCCCCTTGTCCTCTCTGTACCCCAGTCCTCTCTGTGCCCCTTGTCCCTCTCTGTACCCCCATCCCCTCTGTGTGACCCCGGCCCCTCTCTGTGCCCCATCCACTCTGTGCCCCCTCACCCCCTCTGTGACCTCTGTCCTCTCTGTACCCCTGTCCCCTCTCTGTACCCCCGTCCCCTCTGTGTGACCCCACACCTCTGTGCCCCTGTCCCCTCTCTGTACCCCCGTCCTCTCTGTGCCCCTCGTCCCCTCTGTACCCCCATCCCCTCTGTGTGACCCCACCCCCTCTGTGCCCCCTGTCCTCTCTGTGCCCCCATCCCCTCTCTGTGCCCCCTGTTCTCTGTGTGCCCCATCCCCTCTGTGTGACCCCACCCCCTCTGTGCCCCCTGTCCCCTCTGTACCCTCGTCCCCTCTCTGTACCCCCATCCCCTCTCTGTGACCCCCGTCCCCTCTCTGTGCCCCATCCCCTCTGTGCCCCCTCACCCCCTCTGTGCTCCCTGTCCCCTCTGTCCCCTCATCCCCTCTCTGTACCCCCATCCCCTCTCTGTGACCCCCGTCCCCTCTCTGTGCCCCATCCCCTCTGTGCCCCCTGTCCTCTCTGTACCCCTGTCCCCTTTCTGTACCCCTGTCCCCTCTGTGTGACACCACCCCCTCTGTGTCCCCATCCCCTCTCTGTGCCCCCTGTCCTCTCTGAACCCCCATCCCCCCTCTGTACTCCCCTCCCCTCTCTGTACCCCCCTGCCTTCTGTGTGACTCTGCCCCCTCTGTGCCCCCTGTCCTCTCTGAACCCCCGTCCCCTCTCTGCCCCCGTCCCCGCTGTGCCTACTGTCCTCTCTCTGCACCCGCCCCTCTCTGTGCCCCCCATGTCTGTGCCCACCGCCCCTCTCTGATCGTGTCTCCCCCCCGCCCACTAGGCCCCCAGACACAAGGCCCGTGGTGTGGAACCGCACAGTGCGAGGCTGCTGCCAGGGCTGGAGCGGACCCCACTGCACCCAGGGTGAGGAGCCTGCCAGAGCCTGGCACAGGGCATCGGGCTGGGGTCAATGGGGGCCGGGTTCAGGGGGGAGGGGAGTCGGGCATTGGGCTGGGGCTGGCGGGGGCTGAGTTCAGGGGGAGGGGAGCTGGGCATAGGGCACTGGGCTGGAGCAGGTGGGGGCCGGGTTCAGGGGGAGGGGAGCTGGGCACAAGGCATTGGGCTGGAGCAGGTGGGGGCTGGGTTCGGGGGGAGGGGAGCTGGGCATAGGGCACTGGGCTGGAGCAGGTGGGGGCTGGGTTCAGGGGGAGGGGAGCTGGGCACAAGGCATTGGGCTGGAGCAGGTGGGGGCTGGGTTCGGGGGGAGAGGAGCCGGGTACAAGGCATTGGGCTGGAGCAGGTGGGGGCTGGGTTCGGGGGGAGGGGAGCCGGGCACAGGGTGTTGGGCTGGAGCAAGTGGGGGCCGGGTTTGCGGGGAGGGGAGCTGGGCACAGGGCATTGGGCTGGAGCAGGTGGGGGCCGGGTTCGGAGGGAGGGGAGCCGGGCACAGGGCACTGGGCTGGAGCAGATGGGGGCCGGGTTCGAGGGGAGAGGAGCCGGGCACAGGGCACTGGGCTGGAGCAGATGGGGGCCGGGTTCGAGGGGAGGGGAGCTGGGCATAGGGCATTGGGCTGGAGCAGGTGGGGGCCGGGTTCAGGGGGAGGGGAGCCGGGCACAGGGCACTGGGCTGGAGCACGTGGGGGCCGGGTTCGAGGGGAGGAGACCTGGGCACAGGGCACTGGGCTGGAGCAGGTGGGGGCCGGGTTTGGAGGGAGGGGAGCCGGACACAGGGCACTGGGCTAGAGCAGGTGGGGGCCAGGTTCGAGGGGAGGGGAGCCGGACACAGGGCACTGGGCTAGAGCAGGTGGGGGCCGGGTTCGAGGGGAGGGGAGCTGGGCACAAGGCGTTGGGCTGGAGCAGGTGGGGGCCAGGTTCGAGGGGAGAGGAGCCGGGCACAGGGCACTGGGCTGGAGCAGATGGGGGCCGGGTTCGAGGGGAGAGGAGCCGGGCACAGGGCACTGGGCTGGAGCAGGTGGGGGCCGGGTTCAGGGGGAGGGGAGCCGGGCACAGGGCACTGGGCTGGAGCACGTGGGGGCCGGGTTCGAGGGGAGGAGACCTGGGCACAGGGCACTGGGCTGGAGCAGGTGGGGGCCGGGTTTGGAGGGAGGGGAGCCGGACACAGGGCACTGGGCTAGAGCAGGTGGGGGCCGGGTTTGAGGGGAGGGGAGCTGGGCATAGGGCGTTGGGCTGGAGCAGGTGGGGGCCAGGTTCGAGGGGAGGGGAGCCGGACACAGGGCACTGGGCTAGAGCAGGTGGGGGCCGGGTTCGAGGGGAGGGGAGCTGGGCATAGGGCGTTGGGCTGGAGCAGGTGGGGGCCGGGTTCAGGGGGAGGGGAGCTGGGCACAGGGCGTTGGGCTGGAGCAGGTGGGGGCCAGGTTCGAGGGGAGGGGAGCTGGGCACAGGGCACTGGGCTGGAGCACGTGGGGGCCGGGTTTGAGGGGAGGAGACCTGGGCACAGGGCACTGGGCTGGAGCAGGTGGGGGCCAGGTTCGAGGGGAGGGGAGCTGGGCACAGGGCGTTGGGCTGGAGCAGGTGGGGGCCAGGTTCGAGGGGAGGGGAGCTGGGCACAGGGCGTTGGGCTGGAGCAGGTGGGGGCCGGGTTTGAGGGGAGGGGAGCTGGGCACAGGGCGTTGGGCTGGAGCACGTGGGGGCCGGGTTCGAGGGGAGGGGAGCTGGGCACAGGGCGTTGGGCTGGAGCAGATGGGGGCCGGGTTCGAGGGGAGAGGAGCCAGGCACAGGGCACTGGGCTGGAGCAGATGGGGGCCGGGTTTGAGGGGAGGGGAGCTGGGCACAGGGCGTTGGGCTGGAGCAGGTGGGGGCCGGGTTCGAGGGGAGGGGAGCTGGGCATAGGGCGTTGGGCTGGAGCAGGTGGGGGCTGGGTTCGAGGGGAGGGGAGCTGGGCACAGGGCGTTGGGCTGGAGCAGGTGGGGGCCAGGTTCGAGGGGAGGGGAGCTGGGCATAGGGCGTTGGGCTGGAGCACGTGGGGGCCGGGTTCGAGGGGAGGAGACCTGGGCACAGGGCACTGGGCTGGAGCACGTGGGGGCCAGGTTCGAGGGGAGGGGAGCTGGGCACAGGGCGTTGGGCTGGAGCAGGTGGGGGCCGGGTTTGAGGGGAGGGGAGCCGGACACAGGGCACTGGGCTAGAGCAGGTGGGGGCCGGGTTCGAGGGGAGGGGAGCTGGGCACAAGGCGTTGGGCTGGAGCAGGTGGGGGCCAGGTTCGAGGGGAGGGGAGCCGGACACAGGGCACTGGGCTGGAGCAGGTGGGGGCCGGGTTTGGAGGGAGGGGAGCCGGACACAGGGCGTTGGGCTGGAGCAGGTGGGGGCCGGGTTTGAGGGGAGGGGAGCTGGGCACAGGGCGTTGGGCTGGAGCAGGTGGGGGCCGGGTTCGAGGGGAGGGGAGCTGGGCACAGGGCGTTGGGCTGGAGCAGGTGGGGGCCGGGTTCGAGGGGAGAGGAGCCGGGCACAGGGCGTTGGGCTGGAGCAGGTGGGGGCTCAGTTCAGGGGCGGGGAGGGGAACTGGGCACAGGGCGTCAGGCTGAAACAGGTGGGGGTCAAGTTTGGAGGTGGGGCCTCGTTCTCCCCTGACCGGTGTCTGTCGCTCTCCCCCAGGTGAGGGCTTCCTGGGGCTCTGCTTCTCCACGTGGCAGTGCCAGGCTGGCCTGGGCACCTGGAACCTGTCCCTGCTGAGCAGGGCTGAGTGCTGCGGGCGCCCCTGGGGCCGCAGCTGGAAGAACAGCTCCTCCGAGCTCTGCCTCAGCTGCTCCACCCTGCCCCTGCCAGGTGAGTCCCGGCTCCGGGGGCAAGGGGCACTGCCCTGCGTGCTGCTCCCATAGCCAGGCCCTGCTGCAGCCACCTGGGGCAGCGCCCCCAGCCCCCCTGACCCAGCCAGTCTCGCTCCCCAGCACCATGGAGCCGCAGCCCCCGGGAGGTGGCAGCTCCCAGCATGCCTTGCTCCCTGCATTGTGCTCTCTGGGACAGCCACAGGGGTGCTAAGGAGTGAGACCCTCACCCCCTTGGGCAGCAGTGACCCTCAGGAGAGACCCCAGGGTGGCCCTGGCATGCTCTATCGCCTGCCCCTGGGCAGCTGAGCTCTGACTGACCCTCCCAGGGGGGCAATTCGGAGCCCCTCACGCCAGGTCTCCCAGAGGCCAGTTATTGGGTGCCCCCCAGGCCATGCTGTCTACCTTGCCTCTATGGCAGCTCACAGTAGGGGGTCCTGGTTCTGGAGTTCTGTAGGTGTCACCAGATCGTGACGTGCCCGCTGGCTGATTGGTCCCCCGTTCTTCCGCAGGGGACCTTCCGACCCCCTTCCTCCTCCGGCCCTTGCCTCCCACGGCCCTGCTGGGCCTGCCCAGGCCTCGCCACCGCCTCTTCACCACCTGCGTCACCTGGGCCGGCTTCCACTACCGCAGCTTTGATGGGAAACATTTCCAATTCCATGGGGACTGCACCTACAGCCTAGCCGCTGCCTCCGACGGCACCTGGGCCGTGGACATCTCAGGCAGTGGGACCTGCGCACCACCACACTGCCACCGGGTACAGGGTCTCGCCGGGGTCCTCCAGGACCATCCAGGGCCTCGGGTGGGGCGTGGGGGGCGAGATAGGAAGAAAGGGAGAGGGAGTGAGAAAAGAGCAAGGGAGAGTGTGATGGGTTCAGTCACAGAGACCCCCTTGGGACTGTCACCTGATGTGCTGAAGTTACCTCTGAGCCCATTTTCCTTGCCAGCTTGGGACTCCAGAACCCTGCCTTGTTGAGCCAAACACACCAGCCTGCTGCAACACAGACCCAGGGTCTAGGCCATGCCCCCCAAACTGCAGGCTTAGCTGAAAACAGCTCAGCAGGTCACCTCTCCAGTGCCCAGACACTCAGCTCCCAATGGGATCTAAACCCCAAATAAATCCGCTTTACTCTGTATAAAGCTTATACAGGGTAAACTCATAGATTGTTCACCCTCTATAACACTGATAGAGAGACATTCACAGCTGTTTGCTCCCCCAGGGATTAATCACTTACTCTGGGTTCATTAATAAACAAAAGTGATTGTATTAAGTATAAAAAGTAGGATGTAAGTGGTCTCAAGTAATAACAGACAGAACAAAGTAAGTCACAAAAGCAAAATAAACTCGCAAGTCTAAGCCTAATACATTAAGAAGCTGAATACAGGTAAATCTGATCCTCAGCGATGTTCCAATAAGCTTCTTTCACAGACTAGACTCCTTCCTCATCTGGGCCCAATCCTTTCCCTGGTACAGTCCTTGTCAGTTCCAGCTCAGGTGGTAGCTAGGGGATTTCTCATGACTGCAGCCCCCTTTGTCCTGTTCCACCCCCTTTTATAGCTTTGGCCCAAGGCAGGAATCTTTTGTCTCTTGGGGTCCCCACCCCCCTTTGGATTCCAGCATCATGTGACATGGTCACATGGCCTGTGAGACACCCCAGCCTCCATTCTTCCTGGGCTGGCTCACAGGTACTCAGGAAGGCTTGCAAGTAAACAGCCATTCACAGCCAATGGTTCTAGTCAATGGGAGCCATCAAGATTCTAAACCTCCATCAAAGGCCCACACTTTGCACAATTACAAGAGGCCCCCAGAGTTATACTTCATATTCCTGGCTTCAGATACAAGAGTGGGACATGCCTACAAATAGGGAGAATATAGTCACTAGGTTATAACCTTTGTAATGATGCCTTCCAAGAGACCTTTTGCACAAAGCATATTCCAGTTACATCATATTTCCCCTCCTAAGGATATTTCCATAAATCATATGGATGCAACGTCACAAAGAGAGAGCCAGAGAGACACACTGAGAGTGGGCTGGGGGTGGAGGGGGGTACCAGGGAGACCCCGGGGGGGAGACTGGCTGAGGAGGGGCCGATGGAGGTCACCTACCCCCCCCGCTCCACAGAGCTTCAGGCCAGAAGATCTCTCAGGCCACAGGCCGTGAATTTCAGCCAGTTCTTTCTGGCCCGAGCCCCGTGGCTTGTGTCTGGCTAGAGCAGTGGTTTCCCCAAGAATTGAAATTAGGGGGGGTGTTCAAATTTACATGAGGGGGGTGTCAGGACCGATGAGCTATATAAAAGAGATATGAATAAAGTAAAGTGTTTTGTTAGGATAATGCAAATTTAACATAAGGATAATGCAAGTTACACCAAAACATATAACAGGTCTAGGTTTCTAAAAACATATAATTTTTTTAAGAGGGCAGTCCTCTCATGGATCAGTAACTGGTTAAAAGATAGGAAACAAAGGGTAGGAATAAATGGTCAGTTTTCAGAATGGAGAGAAATAAATAGTAGTATCTCTGAGGGGTAGCCAGTACTGGGACCATTACTATTCAACATACTCATAAATGATCTGGAAAAATGGGTAAACAGTGAGGTGGCAAAATTTTCAGATGGTACAAAACTAATCAAGATAGTTAAGTCCCAGGCAGACTGCGAAATGTTACAAAGGGATCTCACAAAACTGGGTGACTGGGCAACAAAATGGCAGATGAAATTCATTGTTGATAAATGCAAAGCAATGCACATTGGAAAACAATCTCAACTATACATACAAAATGAAGGAGTCTGAATTAGCTGTTACCACTCAAGGAAGATCTGAGGGTTTGGCTACACTTACAGCTGTACAGCGCTGCCACGGGAGCGCTCCCGCAGCAGTGCTTTGAAGTGCGAGTGTGGTCGCGGCGCCAGCGCTGGGAGAGAGCTCTCCCAGCGCTGCACGTACTCCACCTCCCCGTGGGGATTAGCTTACAGTGCTGGGAGCCGTGATCCCAGCCCTGGGGCACTGTTTACACTGGCACTTTGCAGCGCTGTAACTTGCTGCGCTCCGGGGGGTGTTTTTTCACACCCCTGAGTGAGAAAGTTGCAGCGCTGGAAAGCGCCAGTGTAGCCAAGGCCCGGGAGTCACTGTGGATTCTTCTCTGGAAACATCCACTCAATGTGCAGCAGCAGTCAATGATTCCCAACATTCTGTTTGCTTTTTTAAAAAGAACAGGAGGACTTGTGGCACCTTAGAGACTAACAAATTTATTTGAGCATGAGCTTTCGTGGGCTACAGCTCACTTCATTGGCTGTAGCTCACAAAAGCTTATGCTCAAATAAATTTGTTAGTCTAAGGTGCTGCAAGTACTCCTGTTCTTTTTACGGATACAGACTAACAGGGCTGCTACTCTGAAACCTTTGCTTTTTTAATAAAGAGAGAGATAATAAGACAGAAAATATCATACTACCTCTGTATAAATCCATGGTGTGTGCACACCTTGAATACTGTGTGCAGATCTGGTCACCCATCCCAAAAGAGAGAGATTGGAAATGGAAAAGGTTCAGAGATGGGCAACTAAAATGATTAGGGGTATGAAACAGGAGAGATTAAAATGACTGGGAATTTTCAGCTTAGAAAAGAGACAACTAAGGGGGATATGACAGAGGTCTATAAAATCTTGACTG
This sequence comes from Gopherus flavomarginatus, assembly GCF_025201925.1. NCBI lineage: Eukaryota > Metazoa > Chordata > Testudines > Testudinidae > Gopherus > Gopherus flavomarginatus. The sequence goes on along the minus strand of NC_066618.1, from coordinate 2,046,038 downwards.
GTGTGAAGAAGGAAATGTTATTTACACCTTCACATAACACAGGAACTAGCAGTCACCCAATGAAATGAATAGGCAGCAGGTTTAAAGCAAACAGAAGGAAGTATTTCTTCACACAACATAAAGTCAAGCCGTGGAACTCTTTGCAAGGGGATGCTGTGAAGACCAAAACTATAACAGGATTGAAAAAGAACTAGATAAATTCCTGGAGAATAGGTCCATCGGTGGCTATTAGCCAGGATGGGGAGGGATGCAACACCATGCTCTGAGTGTCCCTAGCCTGTTTGCCAGAAGCTGGGAATGGGCAACAGAGTCCTGCACTTAGGACGGAAGAATCCCATTCACTGCTACAGAATAGGGACCGAGTGGCTAGGCAGCAGTTCTGCAGAAAAGGAACTAGGGATTACAGTGGATGAGAAGCTGGATATGAGTCAACAGTGTGCCCTTGTTGCCAAATGATTAGGAGGCTGAGCACATGACTTATGAGGAGAGGCTGAGAGAACTGGGATTGTTTAGTCTGCGGAAGAGAAGAATGAGGGGGGATTTTCAACTACCTGAAAGGGGGTTCCAAAGAGGTTGGATCTAGACTGTTCTCAGTGGTGGCAGATGACAGAACAAGGAGCAATGGTCTCAAGTTGCAGTGGGGGAGGTTTTAGGTTGGATATTAGGAAAAACTTTTTCACGCAGAGAGTGGTGAAGCACTGGAATGGGTTACCTAGGGTGGTGGTGGAATCTCCTTTCTTAGAGGTTTTTAAGGTCAGGCTTGACAAAGCCCTGGCTGGGATGATTTAGTTGGGAATTGGTCCTGCTTTGAGCAGGGAGTTGGACTAGATACCTTCCTGAGGTCCCTTCCAACCCTGATATTCTATGATTCCATGATTCTATGAACGGGATGGATCACTTGATGGTTACCTGTTCTGTTCATTCCCTCTGAAGCACCTGGCATTGACCACTGTCAGAAGACAGGATACTGAGCTATATGGACCATTGATCTGACCCAGTATGACCATTCTTATGTAAAAATTAATTATAATAACAAAAATGTTTAGTACAGAAACTCCCCAACATAATGACCTCTCAAGACAGCAACAATGTGAGATAACAACCTTGGCAAATAATGCATTTTAAAAATCGTGGCCTACTAGGACACATATTTGTATACATTTCCATTCCCAGTCACAAATCTAGCATTCTGGAGCAAAGTCACTAAAGTACAGTCCAACAAACAAATGTTTATTTAACGTGCCCCTTATTTAAGCCATCAGAGGTGCTTTCACATGAGTACATCTCCCAGGTGGAGGGCAAGAAGGGACCTTCCTTGTTCCTCCAGCTGCTCACTGCTCGCTCTGGCCACGTCTGTTCATTGTGCCACCGTTCACTCCACCGCTCTGTTGCCAATGGCCCTGCACTGTCACCTTCTGCTGCCACCTGCCACTGTGACCTCTGTGAGTTGGTCTCTTGAGGTTCCAGCAGCTCTCAGTGATTTCAGCTGAGCTCTCAGTGGGGGAACCTCGCTGCTAGTGCAGTCTGGGCTGTCTCTTACAGAAAAACACTGTCCCCACAGGAACGCTGTCCCACAACAGGACTAAGCACTTAGACCTGATCGTCAGTGATTTCAGCTGCAGTGGTCACTTAACAGAGCAAAAGACTCTCTATGGGGCCTAATCAGCTCTGTCTTTAAACAGTGGAGAGGGGCAGATCTCCACCCTCTCTCTTGATGCCTTCAAATCATCACAGGCTAAGTACAGTTCTACTGCCCTTTACTCATACAATAAGAGCAACAACATTTCATTCCCAACTCCCCCACGCACATTCAAGTGATTGTAACCCAGCCCCAGCCAAAATCTATCACTTGGGCAACACAGCTCTGTTTGCTGGATCCCTAGGTAGATTAGGTGTGAATGTAAATGCAATCTGGTCCTGAAGCCTTTCCCCCCAGCCCCCAGCTCACCATTAGCTGTGAGGGAAAGCTCTTTGAGACTTTGCTTACAAATCATCATTTGAAATTATTAGATTGGCCAACATCACCGAAATGAATGCACTGACATTGTCATAAAAAAACCCAGCTGTATAAGGAAGCTAGTCTATGTTCATGCTTTTCAAATCTATTATACTTTCAGATACACGTATTTTATCATACACTATATCTGCTTTTAAAGTGTGTATTAATGTTTCAATTTCAATTCAAATTTCCAAACAGTCACTAAATTGGCATGTTTCAGAAAAGCAGCCGTGTTAGTCTGTATCTGCAAAAAGAACAGGCATACTTGTGGCACCTTACAGACTAACAAATGTATTTGAGCATAAGCTTTCATGGGCTACAGCTCACTTCATCGGATGCATAGAATGGAACATAGAGTGAGGAGATATATACACACACAGAGAGCATGAAAAGGTGGGAGTTGCCATACCAACTGTAAGAGGCTAATTAATTAAGATGAGCTGTTGTCAGCAGGATAAAAAAAAACTTTTGCAGTGATAATTAAGATGGCCCATTTTGGACAGTTGACAAGAAGGTGTAAGGACACTTAACATGGGGAAATAACTTCAATGTGTGTAATGACTCAGCCACTCCCAGTCTCTATTCAAGCCCAAATTAATGGTATCTAGTTTGCATATTAATTTAAGTTCAGCAGTTTCTCCTTGGAGTCTGTTTTTGAAGCTTTTCTGTTGCAAAACTGCCACCTTTAAATCTGTTATCGAATGGTCAGAGAGGTTGATGTGTTCTCCTACTGGTTTTTGAATGTTATGATTCCTGATGTCAGATTTGTGTCCATTTATTCTTTTGCGTAGAGACTGTCCGGTTTGGCCAATGTACATGGCAGAGGGGCATTGCTGGCACATGACGGCATATATCACATTGGTAGATGTGCAGGTGAACGAGCCCCTGATGGCGTGGCTGAGGTGGTTAGGTCCTATGATGGTGTCATTTGAATAGATATGTGGACAAAGCTGGCATCGGGCTTTGTTGCAGGATAGGTTCCTGGGTTAGTGTTTTTGTTTTGTGGCGTGTGGTTGCTGGTGAGTATTTGCTTCAGGTTGGGAGACTGTCTATAAGTGAGGACAGGCCTATCTCCCAAGATCTGTGGGAGTGAGGGATCATCTTTAAGGATAGGTTGTAGATCTTTGATGATGTGCTGGAGAGGTTTTAGTTGGGGGCTGCAGGTGATGGCTAGTGGTGTTCTGTTATTTTCTTTGTTGGGCCTGTCCTGTAGTAGATGACTTCTGGGTACTCTTCTGGCTCTGTAAATCTCTTTTTTCACTTCAGCAAGTGGGTACTGTAGTTTGAAGAATGCTTGATAGAGATCTTGTAGGTGTTTGTCCCTGTCTGAGGGATTGGCGCAAATGCGGTTGTATCTTAGAGCTTGGCTGTAGACAATGGATCATGTGGTGTGTCCTAGATGGAAGCTGGAGGCATGTAGGTAAGTATAGCAGTCGGTGGGTTTGATATAGGGTGGTGTTTATGTGACCATCGCTTATTAGCACAGTAGTGTCGAGGAAGTGGACCGCTTGTGTGGACTGATCTAGGCTGAGGTTGATGGTGGGATGGAAATTGTTGAAATCATAGTGGAATTCCTCGAGGGCTTCTTTAGCATGGGTCCAGATGATGAAGATGTTATCAGTGTAGCGCAAGTAGAGTAGGGGTGTTAGGGGACAAGAGCTGAGGAAGCGTTGTTCTAAGTCAGCCATAAAGATGTTGGCATACTGTGGGGCCATGCGGGTACCCATAGCAGTGCCGCTGACTTGAAGGTATATATTGTCCCCAAATGTGAAATAGTTGTGGGTGAGGAAAAAGTCGCAAGGTTCACCCACCAGGTTTGGCATGTAACTAGTTTACAAAACTGGGGAAGGGGTTGGAGAAATTCAGGGGGGGTGGAGGGAAATCACTGGGCTAGAGCGTCTCTCAGGGAAGTAGCCAATCTCCTGGGGAGCCAGCGAGGGATGGAGACTCCCCACTGCCCGGGAAAGCTGGTCCCAGTGGCTCGTCCCCATGCTGTTAAGCCATGGGCCATGTTCCACCACCCTCAGCTAGCTCCGCGCACCCCTGAGCTGCCAGCTCGCTCACTCCCTGCCCCGGCTCCCCCACAGACGCTGCGCATGCTCTTCGGGCTGGACCTGGTCATGGCTCAGGGCCGAAAAGTCTCCGTGAATGGGGCTGTGGTGCCGGAGGGGAAGCCACTCCTACAGGACGGTGAGGGGGTCAGAGAGCTGTGTGGGGGAAAGCCACGGGGCCAGCACATGGCACACAGGGGCTTCCGATCTGCCCATCTGCCTGGCAGAGCCCTGAATACTCCCGTGTCCTGGGCTCATTGGGGTCTCCCCAGGCGCTTGGTTCTCAGCTCCCCTGACACCTGCCAGGGTCCATCGTGCCCAGCGCCCAGGCAGAGCTGGTGGGAGGAGGGGTCTAGCAGCGCTTAGGGGGCCTGGGTCCGGCCGTATGGGCCCCGAGGGGGTGAGTTTGGGGGAATGGGATGGGATTAAGGGGCACACAGAGCACTGAGGCTGTGCCCGGGCAGGAGCAGGCCGACAGTCCATCACCCAGGGCTCTGAGCAGCCCAGTCCTAGGACTCCCAGCCCCTCCTAGAGATGATCCCACCGCTGGCTCCATCTCCCTGGCAGGGAGGCCCATGTGCCCGTTGCTCAGAGCCGCCCCGTCTCTGTGGGCACTGGCCGGCAGCCGGGCCCCTGGCTCTGCTGAGCTGCCCCCCGCTCTCCCCCTGCAGGGATCAGCGTCCGGTGGCTTGGTGACTTCGTCTTCGTGGAGAGCGGCCTGGGCGTGCGGGTCAAGTCTGACGGGCGCGACACGGTGTATGTGACGGTCAGCGGGGAGCTGCGGGGTGCCACACGCGGGCTCTGCGGGCTCTACAACGACGATCCTGCTGGTGAGCGCAGCCTTATGGTGGCAACCTACCCAGCTCACCACGGGGTGCCAGACCCCCTGCTGACAGCACGTGTCCTAGGGCCACACGTCCTGCTCACCATGTGGAGCTGGACCCTCTGCCGACAGCATCCTGCCCCCAACCCACCCTGCTCACCGCGTGGGGCTGGGCACCCTGCCAACAGTGCCCTGCCCCCAACCTGCCGGCTCACCGCATGGGGCTGGGCCCCCTGCCGACAGCGCCCTATACCCAACCCGCCCTGCTCACCGCATGAGGTCGGACCCCCTGCCGACAGCACCCTATCCCCAACCCGCCCTGCTCACCGTGTGGGGCTGGGCCGCCTGCCAACAACGCCCTGCCCCCAACCCGCCGGCTCACCGCGTGGGGCTGGGCACCCTGCCGACAGCGCCCTGCCCCCAACCCACCCTGGTCACCGCATGGGGCCAGGCCCCCTGCCAACAGCGCCCTGCCCCCAACCTGCCCTGCTCACTGCGTGGGGCTAGGCACCCTGTCGACAGCGCCCTGCCCCCAACCCGCCCTGCTCACCGCGTGGGGCTGGATCCCCTGCCGACAGCGCCCTGCCCTGAGGACCCAAGATAGCTCTATCATGGAGTGTGGGGGAGTCAGGGCCCTGCACCCCACGTCCTGCGATTCCCCGGGACTCTCAGCCAGCCAGTAACACAGGTGGTTTATTAGATGACAGGACACAGTCCCAGACAGACCTTGCAGGCACAGACAATAGGATCCCTCAGCCGGGTCCATTTTGGGGGGTCAGGAAGGCCAGAGCCCTGTTGGGAGGCCAGAGCCCAGTCTGGGCTCCCTTCCATTTTCCCAGCCAACTCCAAACTGAAACCCCCTCCAGCCTCTCACTCAGCCCCTCTTCCCCGGCTCCTCCTCCAGCCTTTGGGCAAAGGTGTCACCTGGCTCCAGCTCCGCTCCTGGTTCTCATGTTATGTGCTCAGGTATCTGGCCTCAAGGAAAGACGCTCACCCCCAGTGTAGCCAGTCCCAGCAAAACTCCCCTGTAACCTCCCCAGGGCAACACTCCCCTCTCCCTGCTGTGTCACAGGCACCCACCCAGGATTCAAAGAAAACATTACGAACATTCCCACTTCCTCACAGTCTCCATCTCCACCAGCCCTGCTGGGAGTGTGTCTCCCTCACAGCGCTCAGCGAGCACCGGAGCATCCCCTGCCAGGGCATGGGACATTCCCGTCCCCTGCATCCCCATGAAGGGGGGACACCTGCCCTGGTGCAGCAGGATCCAAGCTGCCATCCAACGGCCTTGCTGGGTGAGGGGCCCCCAGCTCGCTCCAAGGGACAGGACAGGATGGTCCTTGCACCCCTGGGGCTCTTCTCTCCTTGGCCTGCCTGTGTCTTGGTGATAGTGCCCCGAGAACAAGCCCTCCCACTGCCCATGCGTCTCCCCTGGGGCGGAGCAGGGAACAGACACCAGAGGCTCTTCCCGGCTTGGGCTGGTGAGCGCAGTGTGAGAACTGAGGGGAGATCTGGCAGCGGGGGGTGTCCCCATTCCCATCCCTGACCCACCAGCAGGGGCGGGTTCCTCTCCTCACATTCCCAGCACCTGTTGTGCTTGCAGATGACTTCCTGCGTGTAGGAGGGGATGTGGCCACGCTCGCTGCCAGCTTCGGGAATTCCTGGAGGGTCCCGGATGCCAGCCCAGAGGTACTGTGGAGGGCATCTGCTGCTGTCCTCTCCCATGGCTCAGAGGGAGGGGGAAGGTGTGACACCCCCCAAGGGCTTCGCTAGTGCCCAGAGCCCTTCGCCTCTCTGCAGCATGTTCCTAACCCTGCCAGGAGCAGCTGAAGCTGGGGTGTGTGCGGCAGCTGGTGGCAATGCTTCTCCCTCACAGGAGCAATGCATGCTCAGAAGGGGGAGCGCCCGGGAGCTGCATGGGGTGAGGTGGGGGTGCTCCCCCCCCATGCAGCTCTGGGGGGCGCTGGGCTGATGGCTGAGGCTAGGGGTGCTCCTCCCCCCCATGTGACTCTGGGGGGTGCTGGGCTGATGGTGGAGCCTGGGATGCTCTGGCACTGACGGGGTTTCTGCTTTGTCCGGGTGCAGCTCCCGTGCCAGGACGCGGCGGAGACGGGACACAGCTGCGACGTCACGGAGGCCGGTGCCCTGAGGCAGGAGGCCGAGGCCGTGTGCCAGAAGCTGCTGGCCAGCCCCTTCAGCCAATGCCACTCCGAGGTCAGGGGACGGCAGTTCCCACCCCCCCGGGGGCAGCCGCGCCCCCCGGCGCTCACTGACGTGGCCTCTCTCCCGGCAGGTGGACCCGGGCGGATTCTATGAAGCCTGCATGTATGCGTCCTGCCAGCAGGGAGGCACGGGAGCCGGGCGGCAGGAGGCCATCTGCGCCACCTTCGCCAGCTATGCCCGCGACTGCGCCCAGCAGCAAGTCTATGTCGACTGGCGGAGGCCTGGGTTCTGCGGTAGGGACCATGCACTCCCCGGCAGCACTACGGACCCCTTCCCCCCTGCCCTGCCCTCCACCCACACGCACGCCACCTGCCACAGACCCCACGCCTTCCCCTCGCACCTGGGTCGCATCCAGCCCTGGCCCCTACATACACCCACCCTCATGGCCACGTTCACCCCCCTGCATGCTCAGGAGAGGCTCAGCCCCCCGGGCAGCCTGCCCATGAACGCCTCAGGCTGGAAGGGTCTGGTGCATGTGTAGGAGGCAGGGAATGGTGCTGCCCTCTCGTGGCGAAGCCCATGGGTAAGAGACCCACTACCCCTGTCAGCGGGGAGCAGCTCCTCTCACTTCGGCACCGCAGCCTGCATGGGGGGAGCAGCAGCCCCTTGAGGCTCTCGTGGCATCTCCCCACATGTGTTCCTCTGACATGAGCGACAGGGCAGATGTGCTCCCTGGGAGCCCGCGCTCAGCTGCCCGGCAGAGGGGGCACTGCCAGCCCAGGCCTGAGGCGCCGTGTGTCTGCCCCACAGAGAAGCAGTGCAGCCAGGGGAAGCAGTACTCGGACTGCGTGTCCTCATGCCCGGCCAGCTGTGCCACTGTGGGCACCGGTGAGGAGGGGCACTGCAGGGACGAGTGCGTGAGTGGCTGCGAGTGCCCGCCGGGCCTCTACCTGGAGGGGGGGGCCTGCGTCCCTGAGAGCGACTGCCCCTGTTATCACCGTCGCCAGAAGTACAACCCAGGGCAGAGCATCCAGCAGCGGTGCAACCAGTGGTAAGGAATGCCCCCATCCCCTCTGCCAGCTGGGTGCCGGAATGGGCACCGGGGAGGGGCAGCCCCTGGGTAACCCCCAGCCAGCCTGAGCCCCTGTCCCGCACTGCCGAGGTGAGCTTGTCTCTGCTCTGCCTGGGGCAGCTGCTGGCACCGTCCCGTGCCAGGCTGGGGTGTGGTGATCTGGGGGGACGGGACGGGCTCTATGGGCCCCTCAGTGACGGAGCAGGGTCAGTCCCCGTCTCACAGCTCAGCCAGCCCGTGATCCCACAACAGATAGCTAAGGGTTAATGTCTCTTTCACCTGAAGCACCTGACCAGAGGACCAATCAGGAAACCGGATTTTTTCAACTTTGGGTGGAGGGAATTGAGTGTCTAAGGTCTTTGTTTTCCGTCTGCCTGCCTTCTCTGAGCTTTGGAGAAGTAGCTCTACTTTCTAGTCTTCTGTTTCTAAGTGTAAGGACAAAGAGATCAGATAGTAAGTTCTATGGTTTTCTTTTCTTTGGTATTTGCATGAATATAAGTGCTGGAGTGCTTTGATTTGTATTCTTTTTGAATAAGGCTGTTTATTCAATATTCTTTTAAGCAATTGACCCTGTGTTGTATCATCTAATACAGAGAGAACATTTGTACTTATTTTTCTTCTTCTTGTTTCCTTCGGTGGGCGAACTCTTCTTCTTCTAGTTTTCTTTTGTGTGCTGCCTGTTTGATTTGTTCTTCTCTTTCTTTCATCTCCATCTGTCGCCTGTGTTCAGCTTCTTTGATTTGTTCTTCGGCCGCAATTTTTGCCTTAGAAGTCATGATTCCTGTTTTCTTGGGTTGGGGTGCCCTCCGGTGTTTATCTTCTGAACTGCAGGTTCTCTGTTGCCTCCTGAAGTCTGCCTAGCAACAGTGCCTTTAGCTAATTTTCCTTTTCTCTCTCTAGCTAATGTTCAATGAAGGGAAACCAGAAAAACCACTTTATTTGCATGCCTATAAGTGCTGGTACGACTCTCAATGGGAGTGCTATTGTGTGACAAAAGACTGTTAATAGTCCTTAACGACTTCTGCTTAACATGCAAGCCACAAACTGCCAGAGAGAGCAGAAAAAAAAAATTTCTCTCTGGTTCCCTTTTAAAACCAAACTGTTTCTCTCTGCTAAAAAGCCCTTAGCAGAGAAAAGAAAAATATAATATTTCTACTGGCTTCTGGGTTCTGTCTATCTCCCACCAGCTGCCACTCATGTAATAACCTTAGTCCCAGATTTGGACCTTAGCGTCCAAAATATGGGGGTTAGCATGAAAACCTCCAAGCTTAGTTACCAGCTTGGACCTGGTACCTGCTGCCACCACCCAAAAAATTAGAGTGTTTTGGGGCACTCTGGTCCCTCTGAAAAACCTTCCCTGGGGACCCCAAGACCCAAATCCCTTGAGTCTCACAACAAAGGGAAATAATCCTTTTTCCCTTCCCCCCTCCAGGTGCTCCTGGAGAGATACACAGACACAAGCTCTGTGAATTCAAACAGAGTGAATCTCCCTCTCTGTTCCCAATCCTGGAAACAAAAAGTACTTTCCTATTCCCCCAGAGGGAATGCAAAGTCAGGCTAGCAATCCAACACACAAATCTCCCCGATTCCTTCCTCCCACCAATTCCCTGGTGAGTACAGACTCAATTTCCCTGAAGTAAAGAAAAACTCCAACAGGTCTTAAAAGAAAGCTTTATATAAAAAGAAAGAAAAATAAGTACAAATGTTCTCTCTGTATTAGATGATACAACACAGGGTCAATTGCTTAAAAGAATATTGAATAAACAGCCTTATTCAAAAAGAATACAAATCAAAGCACTCCAGCACTTATATTCATGCAAATACCAAAGAAAAGAAAACCATAGAACTTACTATCTGATCTCTTTGTCCTTACACTTAGAAACAGAAGACTAGAAAGTAGAGCTACTTCTCCAAAGCTCAGAGAAGGCAGGCAGACGGAAAACAAAGACCTTAGACACTCAATTCCCTCCACCCAAAGTTGAAAAAATCCGGTTTCCTGATTGGTCCTCTGGTCAGGTGCTTCAGGTGAAAGAGACATTAACCCTTAGCTATCTGTTTATGACAGTCCCCGTCTCACAGCTCAGCCAGCCCGTGATCCCACCCTGCCCGAGGGGACAACAGCATTGTGTGGGGAGCCCCCTGCCTCCTGGGGAATCACTGGGAGCCCTTCTCCCTCGCCCAGGCAGCTGCACTCCACTTTCCCATACAGCTGACCTGTGGGAGCCAGCTGAGGTCACTCAATTAGGGTGAACTGCAAACAGAACGGGGCAGACAAACCCCAAAAGCTGGTAGTTGTTCCAATATTTCGATTTATCAACCAGCCCAAAACAACTTCTATTTTACCATATAGGTTATTCAGAAGTCCAAACAACGCAGTTCCCTTAAAGTGCCCAGACACATACATCAGATATGATGATGGTTACTGAAAATCTTATCTCATCAAATAAAAGCAAAGGTTCTTCCAATCCCAAAGGGTCAGCCACACACCCAGGTCCAATTATAACTTAGATCTTACCCAAAATACACGCTTAGAGCCAATTCTTATTAACAAAGCTAACATTTATTAAACAAGAAAAGAGAGAGAGTGTTGGTTAAAAGATCAGTCTACAGACAGACTTGAATTCAATTCTTGAGGTTCAGATACACAGCAGAGGTGAGCTTGTAGCTGCCAAAATCCCTTTTAGAAATAGTCCAGAGGTTATAGTCCAATTTCCATATTCAGGGTGGCTCCAGTCAGTGACTGGGGATCTCAATTCTTGTGGCTTAAGGTTCCCCCCTCTTGAAACCCAAAGCAGATCTGAGATGAAGTAGGATCATGTCCCCAGATTTTTATACATTTCCAGCAGCCTTTCGGCCTGAGAAAACAATAGGTTTAACTCTCCTTCCAAACATCCTGGCAATTAGCACAGGGTAATTTATCCATTAAACAGTTCAGATACAGGTTACCACAACCTTCAAAGAGACACATAGACAATAATTCTATTTCCCTCAAGTATCTTCCTAATATTCCTGTTTTGATCTTTGAATTAAAACTATAGCAATAGACAAGACTTGTTTGCTTACATCACAAGACCTGAGCAAACACCTCCCCCTCTACCTCTAACAATGCAGATTTGCGTTTCAAAGCTCTATTTATTTACATATTTTCCTAATAAGTCCTTAAGGTTCACTCATGGGTCAGGTCAGTATGTGAGTTAATTAACTCTTCCTGGCCCTGTCACCTTTCAATGAGATACTAGATCAGACTCATAACATCACTCCTGGGTTCGTGCCCAGCTCCTGTGGGGTACCTCCCGCGAGCTGCAGAGGAGACCCACCCAGGTGAATCGGGCCTGGTGGGGCGGGGGCAGGGCAGCGACTGAACAAAGCTACTTGAGTGGAACCAGAGAGACGGGTGGCAGCTGGGACACGACACCCAGGAGCTGCTGGGGACCCCTGGGTGGGTGCCCAGGCTGAGCCTCACCAGGCTGGAGATGTCCCTCCTGGAGATGCCCCTCGCCATGTCCAGCGGGCCCAGGCACCCACAGCAACTTCCCAGAGTGCATGCCGCGGCCCAGCTTATGGCAGGGAGCCCAGCGAGCCGTGGCGACCCTGTGCCCCTCTCTCACCCCGTCCCTGCAGCACGTGCCAGGGTGGGCGCTGGCGCTGCTCGCAGGACAAGTGCTCGGCTGAGTGTGCCCTGATCGGGGACCCGCACTATGTGACCTTCGACCAGAAGCGCTACTCCTTCCATGGCATCTGCGAGTACATCCTGGTGCAGGTGAGGTGCCAGGCTGCTGGGGGGAGTGGGGTCTGGTGCCTTGGGAGCTGCCGTGGGGCTGGGGGGCCAGGCTGTGGGGGGGTATGGAGCCCTGGGAGCTGCTGTGGGGCCATGGGAGGGGGCTCTGGTGCCCTGGGAGCTGCTGTGGGGCTGGGGGGCCAGGCTGGCGGGGGGTGGAAGGTGGGGTTTGGTGCTCTGAGAGCTGCTGGGTGGGTGCCAGGCTGCCGGGGGGGAGGGGGGTCTGGAGCCCTGGGAGCCACCTTGGGGCTGGGGAGCCAGGAGAGGTGGGGGTCTGGTGCCCTGGAAGCTGCAGTGGGGCTGGGGTTCCAGGCTGCTGGGGGGTCTGGAGCCCTGGGAGCCACCATGGGGCTGGGGGGCCAGGAGAGGTGGAGGTCTGGTGCCCTGGAAGCTGCCGTGGGGCTGGGGGTCCAGGCTGCTGGGGGGGTCTGGAGCCCTGGGAGCCTCCGTGGGGCTGGGGGGCCAGGGGAGGGGGGGTCTGGTGCCCTGGGAACTGCCATGGGGCTGGGGGGCCAGGGGAGGGGGGTCTGGTGCCCTGGGAGCTGCTGTGGGGCTGGGGGGGCAGGCTGCCGGGGGGTCTGGTGCCCTGGGAGCCACCGTGGGGCTTGGGGGCCGGGCAGGAGTGCCCAGTGTGCTGGACAGGAAGGGAATCCCAAGGCATGCAGAGCCTGGCCACTCAGGGCTTGTCTACATCAGAAAGTTGCAGCGCTGGTGAGGGAGTTACAGCGCTGCAACTTTGAAGGTGTACACATCTGCAGGGCACCACCAGCGCTGCAACTCCCTGTTTGCAGCGCTGGCCGTACTCCCGTTTTGTCTCGGGTGTAGAGGATCCAGCGCTGGTGATCCAGCGCTGGTAATCCAATGTAGACACTTACCAGCGCTTTTCTTGACCTCCGTGGAAGGAGGAAGCCTCTGGTAATCAAGCGGGTCTCCTTTCCCAGGTTTGCTCTCTCGTTCCCGGAGCCCCGAGCAAGCAGGTCTCCTTCCCTGCGGTTTGCTGGGTGGCTCCGGGAACGAGAGAGCAAACCGCGGCGAAGCGGGTCTCCTTTCCCAGGTTTGCTCTCTCGTTCCCGGAGCCCCGAGCAAGCAGGTCTCCTTCCCTGCGGTTTGCTGGGTGGCTCCGGGAACGAGAGAGCAAACCGCGGCGAAGCGGGTCTCCTTTCCCGGTTTGCTCTCTCGTTCCCGGAGCCCAGAGCAATCAGATCTCCTTCCCTGCGGTTTGCTGGGTGGCTCCGGGAACGAGAGAGCAAACCGCGGCGAAGCGGGTCTCCTTTCCCGGTTTGCTCTCTCGTTCCCCGGAGCCCAGAGCAATCAGATCTCCTTCCCTGCGGTTTGCTGGGTGGCTCCGGGAACGAGAGAGCAAACCGCGGCGAAGCGGGTCTCCTTTCCCGGTTTCCTCTCGCGTTCCCGGAACCCCCCTTGAAGCCGCCCAACAGCGCTGCAGTGTGGCCACATCTAACACCACTTGCAGCGCTGGTTGCTGTAAGTGTGGCCACTCTGCAGCGCTGGCCCTATACAGCTGTACTAATACAGCTGTAACAACCAGCGCTGCAAAACTTTAGATGTAGACATGGCCTCAGTGTTGGTGCAGCTCCAGAGAGACCCTCCAGTAACAAACCAGAGCAGAGCCCCGCGTCCACAGCCCAGCCTGCACAGGGCCCTAGAGAGCGGCGGGCAGGTCCCATTCCCCTCGGCCGGGGATGAGTGGCGGGGAAGGGCTGGGGAGCCGCCCTGGGGCCGCGTCTCCGGCCCTCACAGGTTGGGGGACCGTTGCCTGGCAGGACTTTGTGGACTGGAAGCTGCTGATCACGGCGGAGAAGGTGGCGTGTGGGAGCAAAGGGGCCGTGAGCTGCCTCCGGGCCCTCACAGTGACTGCGCACAGGACCTCCGCCCGGCTCCGCACCACAGGTCAGCTTGGCTTCGCCGGCGGGGGGAGCAGCTGGCAGTGGTTTCCCCAGGAATTGAAATGGGGAGGGGGGTTGTCAGGACCGATGAGATATAAAAGAGGTATGAATAAAGTAAATGTTCTGTTAGGATAATGCAAATTTAACATAAGGAAAATGCAAGTTACACCAAAGCACATAACAGGTCTAGATTTCTAAAAACATATAATTTTTTTTAAAAAATATATTTAATTTAAATTGACTTTTGAAAAGTAAGCCATCGTGGGATAAGAGGGAAGGTTCTCTCATGGATCGATAACTGGTTAAAAGACAGGAAACAAAGGGTAGGAATAAATGATCAGTTTTCAGAATGGAGAGAGGTAAATAGTGGTGTCCCTGTGGCGTCAGTACTGGGCCCAGTCCTATTCAACATATTCATAAACGATCTGGAAAAAGGGGCAAACAGTGAGGTGGCAAAATTTGCAGATGATACAAAACTATTCAAGGTAGTTAAGTTCCAGACAGACTGCGAAGAGCTACAAAAGGATCTCACAAAACTGGGTGACTGGGCAACAAAATGGCAGATGAAATTCACTATTGATAAATGCAAAGTCATGTACACTGGAAAAGAATCTCAATGATACATATACAATGATGGAGTCTGAATTAGCTGTTACCACTCAAGAAGTGATCTTGGAGTCATTGTGGACAGTTCTCTGAAAACATCCACTCAATGTGCAGTGGCAGTCACAAAAATGAACAGAATGCTGGGAAGAATTAAGAAAGGGATAGACAATGGGACAGAAAATATCATGTTGCCTCTATATAAATGCATGTTACACCCACATCTTGAATACTGTGTGCAGATCTGGTCACCCCATCCCAAAAGAGAGAGATTGGAAATGGAAAAGGTTCAGAGATGGGCAACTAAAATGATTAGGGGTGTGAAACAGGAGAGATTAAAATGACTGGGAATTTTCAGCTTAGAAAAGAGACAACTAAGGGGGATATGACAGAGGTCTATAAAATCTTGACTGGTGTGAAGAAGGAAATGTTATTTACACCTTCACATAACACAGGAACTAGCAGTCACCCAATGAAATGAACAGGCAGCAGGTTTAAAGCAAGCAGAAGGAAGTATTTCTTCACACAACATAAAGTCAAGCCGTGGAACTCTTTGCCAGGGGATGCTGTGAAGACCAAAACTATAACAGGATTGAAAAAAGAACTAGATAAATTCCTGGAGAATAGGTCCATCGGTGGCTGTTAGCCAGGATGGGGAGGGATGCAACACCATGCTCTAGTGTCCCTAGCCTGTTTGCCAGAAGTTGGGAATGGGCGACAGAGGATGAATCACTAGATGATTACTTGGTCTGTTCATTCCCTCTGGGACACCTGGCACTGGCCACTGTTGGAAGACAGGATACTGGGCTAGATGGACCTTTGGTCTGACCTAGTATGACCATTCTTATGTAAAAATTAATTGTAATAATACAAATGTTTAGTACAGAAACTCCCCAACATAATGACCTCTCAAGATAGCAACAGTGTGAGATAACAACCTTGGCAAATAATGCATTTTAAAAATCTTGGCCTACTACGAAACATATTTATATAAGTTTCCATTCCCAGTCACAAATCTAGCATTCTAGAGCAAAGTCACTAAAACATAGTCCAACAAACAAATGCTTCTTTAACGTGCCCCTCGCTTTTCCCTCCACCGCACCCCACTCACCTGTGTTGTCCTTGGTCGACGGAGAGTCAGAGTTCAGAGGTGCTTTCACATGAGTACACCTCCCAGGTGGACGGCAAGAAGGCACCTTGCTCGTTCCTCCAGCTGCTCCTGTTCCCTCTGGCCATGTCTGTTCATTGTGCCACTGTTCACTCCACCGCTCTGTTGCCAATGGCCCTGCACAGTCACCTTCTGCTGCCACCTGCCACTGTGACCTCTGCAAGTTGGTCTGTTGAGGTTCCACCAGCTCTCAATGATTTCAGCTGAGCTCTCAGTGGGGGAACCTCGCTGCTAATGCAGACTAGGACGTCTCTTACACAGGAACACTGTCCCACAGGAACACTGTCCCCACAACAGGACTAAGCACTTAGACCTGATCGTCAGTGATTTCAGCTGCAGTGGTCACTGAACAGAACAAAAGACTCTATGGAGCCTAATCAGCTCTGTCTTTAAACAGTGGAGAGGGACAGATCCCCACCCTCTCTCTTGATGCCTTCAAATCAGCACAGGCTAAGTACAGTTCTACTGCCCTTTACTCATACAACAAGAACAACAACATTTCATTCTCCCTCCCCCCCCCCCCCCCCCGCATTCAAGTGATTTGTAACACAACCCCAGCCAAAATCTATCGCTTGGGCAACACAGCTCCGTTTGCTGGATCCCTGGGTAGATTAGGTGTGAATGTAAATACAGTCTGGTCCTGAAGCCTTTCCCCCCAGCCCCCAGCTCATCACTAGCTGTCAGGGAGAACTCAGTTAGACTTTGCTTACAAATCATCATTTGAAATTATTTGGTTGGCCAACATCACTGAAATGAATGCACTGACATTGTCATGAAAACCACAGCTGTATAAGGAAGCTAGTCTATGTTCATGCTTTTCAAATCTATTATACTTTCAGATACACGTATTTTATCACACACTGTATCTGCTTTTAAAGTGTGTATTAATGTTTCAATTTCAATTCAAATTTCCAAGCAGTCACTAAATTGGCATGTAACTAGTTCACAAAACGGAGGGTGGAGGGGGGGTTGGGGAAATTCAGGAGGGGTGTAGGGAAATCACTAGGCTGGCAGACGCTTGCAGAGATGGGCAGCCTGGAGGGATCACGGGATTGCAGGAAATGCACCGGCTCCAATCTGGCCCCAGGGTGCAGGGCTGGCTGGCTTGAGGCTGGCTCTGATCTGCCCAGGGTAGGGGATCAGCTGGCAGGTGGTGGGTCAGGGAGTGGGGTCGGGGGCCTTTCTCTCTGTCCAGTTCTCCCTTGCCCCCCTCCTTTCCCATCTCCTCTCTGGCCCTTCCCTGCTGCAGGGGACGTGGCCGTGAACGGGCAGGAGGTGGCCCTGCCCTTTGCCAGTGCTGACCTGAGCATCCGACGGGTCTCGTCCTCCTTCCTGCTGCTCCAGGCCTTCGGGGCCCACGTGCTGTGGGGGCTGGAGCTCCCCGCCGCCTACATCACCCTGCAGCCTGGCTTCGCTGGCAAGGTGAGCCCAGCGCGCTCCTGGTGCCCCCAGGGAGAGCCCTCACTGCGGGCTTTGCCTGCACTGCTCAAGGAGAGAGGAGCTCAGCTGCGGGAGTTGGCCGAATGGCCGGCTCTGAGTACTGGGAGTGGGGTCCGGAGCCGCCCAGGCCAGTGTGGCCGGTGCCAGGTCTCTAGTGACTGGCATTGCAGATCCTGGTCTGAGGGAGGTGGTGGGTCTTAGCCCTGTGCCTGGCACAGCAAGAGTCCACGTCCCCACACCCGCCTGCAGGCCTGGCACCTGTCAGCTTCCCTGCTGTGGGGGGGAAGGGGGAGCTCCCTGGCTGCCCCCCAACCCCTTGGGGCTCAGGGCTGGCACCCTCACCAGCCTCCCCCGGCAGGTGCGAGGCCTGTGCGGCACCTACAACTGGAACCAGCAGGATGAGTTCACCACCCCCGCCGGGGACGTGGAGTCCAGCGTCGCCGCCTTCGCCAACAAGTTCCAGGCATCGAGCGAGTGCCCCGCGCTTGGCTCCTTCGCCTTCGACCCCTGCGGCACCTACGCCCAGCACAGGGAGTTCGCCGAGGCTGCCTGCGCCGTCCTGCACGGCTCGGCCTTCCAGGTACCCGCCCCGGGGAGTCCCTGAGACCGCGGCACTGGGTGCTGTGTCTGAGTGTGTGCGTGCTGGGGACAGGGGCGGATCCAGGAGTGTTTGCCATGTGCCTCTGGCAGGGGTGTGGGCCTGTCTGCCCTGAGGGATCCCGGTCACCCCATGTCTGTGTCACGCATGCCGGACGGTCACGGGACTGGCCCTCTCCACGTGTGGCTGTTTGCACGTGTGCTGTCCATGTGCCCATGCGTCTGTGGGGCTGGTTTCTCAAGTGTCACCTTGTGCTCTGCCCCCAGCAGAAGCCCCCACAATGGAAGGGCCTGGAGCCCGGGCGGCTGCTCTGAGCCCCTGGGTGATGAGCCCCCTGCCATGTCCCACAGCCCTGCCACGACCTGGTGGAGCGGGAGCCCTACTACCAGCTCTGCCTCTATGACGTGTGTGGCTGCTCGGCCGGCGGGGACTGTCTGTGCAGCGCCCTGGCTGCCTACGCCAGGCAGTGTGCCCAGGAGGGGGTGCCGGTGCCCTGGAGGAACCAGACCTTCTGCGGTGGGTGATGGCCTAGGCTGGGCCCCACTGGGCGTGTCTGGGGAGGGGAGCCCTGCCTGGCTGGGTGGCAGCCTAGCCGGGGCAACAAGGATAGAGGGTGGGGCTGGGTTACGGGGAATGGGCAGGGGGCTGGCACCAGAGAACAGACAGAGCTGGGGATGGGCTTAGGAGAAGGGGATGGACGGGGATGGGTGCTGGAGAAGGGGCAGGGGAAGGGAAGCGTGGGAGATGGGCTCTGAAGAAGGGCGGGGAGGGGATGGGAGATGGGTGCTGGAGAAGGGGTGGGGGAGGGGATGGGGATGGGGGATGGGTGCTGGAGAAGGGATGGGGGATGGGGATGGGGGATGGGTGCTGGAGAAGGGGTGGGGGAGGGGATGGATGGGGGATAGGTGCTGGAGAAGGAGCGGGGGAAGGGAAGCGTGGGAGATGGGCTCTGAAGAAGGGCAGGGAGGGGATGGGAGATGGGTGCTGGAGAAGGGGCGGGGGGAGGGATGGATGGGGGATGGGTGCTGGAGAAGGGGTGGGGGAGGGGATGGATGGGGGATAGGTGCTGGAGAAGGAGCGGGGGCGGGGATGGAAGGGGGCTGGAGAAAGGGCGGGGGAGGGGATGAGCGGGGGATGGGCATTGGAGAAAGGGCAGGGGAGGGGATGGATGGGGGATGGAGAAGGGGCGAGGGACGGGATGGCCAGGGGATGGGCTCTGGAGGATTGGGGTTGGGGAACGGGGCAGGTATCTCTGTGAGGAAGCTGGAGGTGCCTGCGCTAAGGCCCCCTGGCCCCCTCTCCTTCTCCCCACAGCGATGCCGTGCAGCGGGGGGCAGGTCTACCAGGAGTGCAGCGCCCCCTGCAGGAAGAGCTGTGCCGACCTGCGCCTGGGGGAGGCCAGCTCGTGCCAGGCCCTGGCCGTGTGCGTGGCTGGCTGTAACTGTCCCGAGGGGCTGGTGCTGGACAACACCGGGCAGTGTGTCCCGCCGGGCACGTGCCCCTGCGAGCACGGGGGTGAGACCTACCCGCCTGGCAGCAAGATCCACAGGAGCTGCAATGCCTGGTGCGTAGCCCTGCTCCCTCCCTGCTGCGCGGGGCATAGAGAGGGTCGCACCGCGGAGCCGCCTGCCCCATCACCTCCTGCCGAGCTGGTGGGGCAGGCTGTGGGCCCAGCTCCCCAGCACGGCCCGTGGCTCTGCGCCATCGAGTTAGTGCCTGGGGAGAGAGGGCTCTGCGGCTGCCAGCAGCCCAGTCCCACCAGCACCCAGCCAGAGCGGGACATGGAGACTGGGAGGCTCACGGGGGTGGGGAATGGCACACACGGCCTTTCCCCGCTAGGGGGCGCTGGTTCCCATCCGGCCCCAGGGCAGGGACTGGCTGGCTCAGGGGGGCGGGGAATGGGGCACAGGGCCTTTCCCCGCTAGGGGGCGCTGGTTCCCATCCGGCCCCAGGGCAGGGACTGGCTGGCTCAGGGGAGCACGGAATGGGATATGGGGCCTTTCCCCACTAGGGGGTGCCGGCTCCCCCCCCGGCCTCATGGCAGGGACTGGCTGTCTCAGGGGGTGGGGAATGGGGCACGGGGCCTTTCCCCACTAGGGGGCGCTGGTTCCCATCCGGCCCCAGGGCAGGGACTGGCTGGCTCAGGGGGGCGGGAAATGGGGCATGGGGCCAGGTCAGAGTGTAACTTGCTGCCGGTGGTCCCTGTGTGAAAATCCTCCAGCACAGCAGGCTCGAACTGTCCCAGCAGAGAGAGCACAGGCAGGCTGGGCCAAGGGCCTGCCCTCCCCTCTGCCCCTAGACGGGACCCCTGTGGGCAGGGCTGCTGCTGATGCTCAGGGGTGGGGGGAGAGGAACCCAAACTGCCTGCAGCTGCTATTGCAAGGAACCTCTGGGGCCCGATCCTTCCCCCTCAGGATAGGAGTAACTCCTGCTGACGTCCCCGGGAGCTGCTTGTATCCTGCTGTGGGAGAATCTGGCCCCTGCGGGCTATTCGTAGCGTGTGCACATGCGGAACTCACTGCCACAGGATACTGCGAAGGACCTAGCAGCATTCAGAGCTGGGTTAGAGATTGCTGAGAGAGAGGCCTGCAGGGATGTGCTGGGCCAGTGACCCCAGGGCTGCCAGCACTCGTGTGTGGGGGCCGGAGCTGCTCCCCAGCTGGGGGGAGGAAGGAATGGTCCCCATGGACCGTGTGGGGAGAGGAGGGCAGGAGAGCTGTGATTGGGAGCGAGGAGGGCCCTGGTCTCTCCCTCCAGATTGGGTGAGGTGGTGGTAGGAGATGTCTGATGAAATCACCCTATGGCCTGTTTCTGATGACACCACAGGATAGGTTGATTTCATTGAATGTCTCTGCCACATGACGCCGGCTCTGGCCCTGCGCGTGGCCTCAGCCACGGACAGTCTCCCACGCTCCGGAGAGCCAAGAGGCTCTGGGAGGGTCCTGGCCTGGGGATGCACATTCAGCAGGGAACCCCAACCCCTGGTAGGGGAGTCCAGGGAGACTGGCAACCGCTTGGCTGGACCCTTCTGCCAGCACGTGCCTGGGATCTTACCAGCTAAGCAGGGTAGAGCCAGGTCACTACCTGGGTGGGAGATCTCCTGGGGGCTGCAGGGAGTGGCGCTCTCCCCTCAGTCAGTGCTGACCCCAGTGTGGTGCTGGGCTTCAGGGAGCGGGGCAGGGGCTTGGCAGGGGGCTACGGGGAGTGGGACAGGGGCTTGGCAGGGGGCACTGGGGAGTGGGCTGGGGGCTCAGTGGGGGGAGTGGGCTGGGGCAGCAGGGGGCACTGGGTCGTGGGGAGCAGGGTGGGAGGCAGCAGGGGGTGCGGGGAGCGGGGTGGGGGCTCGCCAAGGGGCGCTGGGCTGCAGGGAGCAGGATGGGAGGCAGCAGGGAGTGCTGGGGAGCGGGGTGGGGGCTCAGTGGGAGGCACTGGGCTGTGGGGAGCAGGAAGGGAGGTAGCAGGGGGTGCTGGGGGGCTCTGGACTGCAGGGTGGGGGCTCAGCAGGAGGCGCTGGGCTGCGGGGAGCAGGGTGGGAGGCAGCAAGGGGTGCTGGGGAGCAGGGTGGGGGCTCGCTGGGGGGTGCTGGGCTGCGGGGAGCAGGATGGGAGGCAGCAGGGGGTGCTGGGGAGCGGGGTGGGGACTCAGCAGGAGGCGCTGGGCTGCGGGGAGCAGGATGGGAGGCAGCGGGGGGTGCTGGGGAGCGGGGTGGGGGCTTGCTGGGGGGTGCTGGGCTGCGGGGAGCAGGATGGGAGGCAGCAGGGGGTGCTGGGGAGCGGGGCAGGCTTGGCGGGGGGCTCTGGGCTGTGGGGTGGGGGCTCAGTGGGATGCACTGGGCTGTGTGGAGCAGGATGGGAGGCAACAGAGGGTGCTGGGGAGCGGGATGGGGGCTCGCCAAGGGGTGCTGGGCTGTGGGGAGCAGGATGGGAGGCAGCGGGGGGTGCTGGGGAGCGGGGTGGGGGCTCGCTCGGGGGTGCTGGGCTGCGGGGAGCAGGATGGGAGGCAGCAGGGGGTGCTGGGGAGCGGGGTGGGGACTCAGCAGGAGGCGCTGGGCTGCGGGGAGCAGGATGGGAGGCAGCAGGGGGTGTGGGGAGCGGGGTGGGGGCTCACCAAGGGGCACTGGGCTGTGGGGAGCAGGATGGGAGGCAGCAGGGGGTGCTGGGGAGCGGGGTGGGGGCTCACCAAGGGGTGCTGGGCTGTGGGGAGCAGGATGGGAGGCAGCAGGGGGTGCTGGGGAGCGGGGTGGGGGCTCACCAAGGGGTGCTGGGCTGTGGGGAGCAGGATGGGAGGCAGCAGGGGGTGCTGGGGAGCGGGGTGGGGGCTTGCTGGGGAGTGTTGGGCTGCAGGGAGCAGGATGGGAGGCAGCAGGGGGTGCTGGGGAGCGGGGTGGGGGCTCGCCAAGGGGCGCTGGGTTGTGGGGAGCAGGATGGGAGGCAGCAGGGGGTGCTGGGGAGCGGGGCAGGCTTGGCGGGGGGCTCTGGACTGTGGGGTGGGGGCTCAGCGGGACGCACTGGGCTGTGTGGAGCAGGATGGAAGGCAGCAGGGGGTGCTGGGGAGCGGGATGGGGGCTCGCCAAGGGGTGCTGGGCTGTGGTGAACAGGATGGGAGGCAGCGGGGGGTGCTGGGGAGCGGGGTGGGGGTTCGCTGGGGGGTGCTGGGCTGCGGGGAGCAGGATGGGAGGCAGCAGGGGGTGCTGGGGAGCGGGGTGGGGGCTCGCTGGGGGGTGCTGGGCTGCGGGGAGCAGGATGGGAGGCAGCAGGGGGTGCTGGGGAGCGGGGTGGGGGCTCGCCGGGGGGTGCTGGGCTGCGGGGAGCAGGATGGGAGGCAGCAGGGGGTGCTGGGGAGCGGGGCGGGCTTGGCGGGGGGCTCTGGGCTGCAGGGCGGGGGCTCCGCGGGAGGCATGCTCCCCTCAGTCAGTGCTGCCCCGTGCTGTGCTGGGGTGCTGGGCTGTCATTAGGGACTCCCAGCCCTTTTTGGGACGGGGAGAGGACCGGCTGGCTCCCAGGAGCTCTGGGCAGGGGGCCCGGTCACCTGACCTGGCTCGCGGTTGGCAGGGTGACCCCCAGTCCCGTGGCAGGGGCTGGGCTGCCCTGTCTCCAGGGGCTCCAGTGACTCTGTGTAGAGCCTGCGAAGGGTGGGGGAACCCCAGCGACTGAGAGGTGCCCACGGGCTGCATTGCCAGGACTTGTGGGCTGCCCCACTCCTGAACCAGTGCTGGGGCTGTGCCCGTTCCAGAGCGGCGCTGAGTCTCCTGGGACCGGGGCTGCTGCGCTCTGGCTGGGGACCTGGGGGGCGCACAGCCCATGCGGGGGCACGAGCAGAGAGCTGGTTTTCACGTAGGAGCTGCCGGAGCACATCAGCCCGGTGTCCTGTGCCGAGTGGGGCCAGTCCCAGCTGTGTCCGGGGAAGGTGCGAGGACCCCGCAGTGGGCCGAGATGCGCCAGGGGTGAGGAAAGCTTCCCTCTAAAGCCTCCGTCCGAGGTGGAGGGTTTGATCCCTTCCCTTGGGTCTCCGGCGGGCTGGTCGCTGTGGCATTCCCCTTACCCGGGGCCCTGCCTTGCAGCGTCTGCGTGAACGGGCTCTGGAACTGCGCTGAGGAGAGCTGCCCCGAAGCCGCCTTCTGCCCCGGGGAGCTGGTCTACGCCCATGGGTCCTGCCTGCGCACCTGCGCCACTGCCGAGGGCAACCTGAGCTGCCCGGGCCTCTCCGACGGCTGCGTCTGCCCGCCAGGCACCGTCTTCCTCGTGAGTCTCCCGTTCCCTCCCTGGGCTCTGCCCTGGCCTGGGAGCCATGCGCCGGGCACGGGGGCAGTCACGGACTCCAGGCTCGGGGCTGCACCCTCAGCTTTGGGGCAGTCTCTGGGAGGCCCCTTCTCTGGGCCAGCCCCCCTGGGGGTCCCGCTCAGCCTCCAGGGTGAGCCATGCGGCCTCATCACCCCCTAGACTGGCCCTCTAGGCCTGCAGCCCCCCCGCCTCCCGTGAGCTCCGGGCAGCGAGTCCCCTGAGAGCCCCTGAGGGAGACTCGGCCGCTCTCAGGGATCAGGGCCCCTCGCCCAGCCCCAGCAGGGCCTCTCCCAGTGCAGGCACAGCCGGGTTCACTCGTTAGCTGGCTCCCGGTCTAGGGGCCCGTCGGGCAGCCCGGGACGGTGAAGAGTGAAGCAGGGTCCGTCCTGGCCAGCCCCGAGCCCAGCCCGGCTGTGGGGAACCCTCGAGTCCGGCTCCGTCCGTCTGTCTGTGCGGCCTCCTTGGTGAGAGTCCAGGTGAGAGTCCCGACTGCTTCCCGCGACCCCCACTCTCTGTTCTCCCGCTAGGGATCCTTGTCCAGCCCCTGCTGCAGAGATGGGGGGCGGGGGGAATCTATCTCCCGCTGGGTCTTGGTTGCTAGATGTCAATATCCGGGTGTCACGGATGTAGGGGAATCCAGCTCTGCACCCCTCTTCCTGGGACCCACAGTGACTCTCAGCCAGCCAGTAAAACAGAAAGTTTATTGGACAACAGGAATGCAGGTTACAGCAGAGCCTGGAGGCCCAACCAGGACCCCCCAATCGAGTCCTTCTCGGGGTTCAGGGTGCTTGGATCCCAGCATAGGATCCCCTGAATTCCCATCACCCAGCCCCAAACCGAAACTGACCAGCCCCTCCTCCAGCCGGCCAATTCCTTTGTTCAGCTTCCAGGCCAAGGTGCTAACCCCCTCCCCCCTGCCTGGCTCAGGTTACAGGCTTAAAGATCCTGTCCCTCACCTAAAGACACCCCCAGCTCTCCCATCCCCCCCACAGACAGCCCTTACTCCTTCACACCGGGCAACTGGATTTGCCGTTGTCTTCTCAGGAGCTCCACTGAGATGGGGACCAGGCCCAGCCAGCTAGGGACACCCACACACATGTCTCAGCCTGCCCTGAGAGCAAACACCCCGTTCCCCTACTGGTAACAAAGCAGCACATAGGGGAAACTGAGGCACACACAGGTGCTCAGAAACATGACAAAGCATCCCCACATTGTGGCAGAGCTGGGGGCATTCCCAGCCCCTCCAAGCAGAGGCTGAGCCCCTTGGGCAGGGGAGTCGCCGGGGAAGGGGAGATCTTTCACCTCCAGACACCTAGGTTGACCTCCTGCTTGGGCTTGAGCTGCAGAGGAGGTGGGCTGGATCCCACTGCCAGGGGAGCCCCTTCCCCTCGCAGGCCTGCCCAACACAGAGTGATCTGGGCCACTCCTGCCCTGCCCTGGTCTCCTGGGAACCCTGGGGCCTTGAGGCCATTCTCACGCTCCCTTCCTCCTCCCAGAACGAGCACTGCGTCCCTCCGGACGAGTGTCCCTGCCACCATAACGGCAGGCTGTACCAGCCCAACGACACCATCGCCAAGGACTGCAACACCTGGTAAGGGATCCGCGGCCCAGCCTCTCCTGGCTGGCGGCCCTGACCGGGGACTGCCGTGTGGAGCGGGCGGGAGGTGGTGTGGGGTTGCTGTGGAGGGCAGGGCTGGGGCTGGCGCAGTGCTAAGGAGCCAAGTGGGATGTGCCGGAGCTGTGCCTTGGGCTGGCGCTGCTAGGACCCGGAGTGGTGTCAGGGCCCAGGGCTGGGTGTGCTGGCGGTGCCAGGGTCTGCAGCGTGGCTGAGTCCCGACATCCCTTTCCCTTGCTGTGCAGCGTGTGCCGGAGCCGTCGCTGGCAGTGCAGCAGCCACCACTGTGCGGGGACCTGTGTGGCCACAGGAGACCCGCACTACATCACCTTCGACGGGCGGGCCTTCTCCTTCCTGGGGGACTGCGAGTACATCCTGGCACGCGAGGGCAGCGGCCTCTTCACCGTCACCTCCGAGAACGTGCCCTGCGGCACCAGCGGCGTCACCTGCACCAAGTCTGTGGTAGTGGTGATCGGGAACACCGTCGTGCACCTGCTGAGAGGTGGGGGCTGGTTCCCTGTGCGGGGGGATCGGGAACACCGTCGTGCACCTGCTGAGAAGTGGGGGTCTGGCGCCCTGTGGGGGGGGATCGGTAACACCGTCGTGCACCTGCTGAGAGGTGGGGGCTGGTTCCCTGTGCGGGGGGATCGGGAACACCGTCGTGCATCTGCTGAGAGGTGGGGGGCTGGCGCCCAGCTCCCTGTGGGGGGTGATCGGGAACACCGTCGTGCACCTGCTGAGAGGTGGGGGCTGGTTCCCTGTGCGGGGGGATCGGGAACACCGTCGTGCACCTGCTGAGAAGTGGGGGTCTGGCGCCCTGTGGGGGGGGATCGGTAACACCGTCGTGCACCTGCTGAGAGGTGGGGGCTGGCGCCCTGTGGAGGGGGGGGATCGGGAACACCGTCGTGCATCTGCTGAGAGGTGGGGGGCTGGCGCTCTGTGCGGGGGGATCGGGAACACTGTTGTGCACCTGCTGAGAGGTGGGGGCTGATTCCCTGTGGGGGGGGATCGGGAACACCGTTGTGCACCTGCTGAGAGGTGGGGGCTGGTGCCCTGTATGGGGGGATCGGGAACACTGTTGTGCACCTGCTGAGAGGTGGGGGCTGGCTCCCTGTTGGGGGGGATCGGGAACACCGTCATGCATCTGCTGAGAGGTGGGGGGCTGGCGCCCGGCGCCCTGTAGGGGGTGATCGGGAACACCGTCGTGCACCTGCTGAGAGGTGGGGGCTGGTGCCCTGTGGGGGGGATCGGGAACACCGTCGTGCATCTGCTGAGAAGTGGGGGGCGGGCGCCCTGTGGGGGGGGATCGGGAACACCGTCGTGCACCTCCTGAGAGGTGGGGGGCTGGCACCCTGTGGGGAGGGATCGGGAACACCGTCGTGCACCTGCTGAGAGGTGGGGGGCTGGCGCCTGGTGCCCTGTGGGGGGGATCAGGAACCCCGTCGTGCACCTGCTGAGAGGTGGGGGACTGGCGCCCTGTGGGGGGGGATCGGGAACACCGTCGTGCATCTGCTGAGAGGTGGGGGACTGGCGCCCTGTTGGGGGGGGATCGGGAACACCGTCGTGCACCTGCTGAGAGGTGGGGGGCTGGCGCCCTGTTGGGGGGGATCGGGAACACTATCGTGCACCTGCTGACAGGTGGGGGGCTGGCGCCCAGCTCCCTGTGGGGGGGGGGGTCGGGAACCCGTCGTGCATCTGCTGAGAGGTGGGGGCTGGTGCCCTGTGTGGGGGGATCGGGAACACTGTTGTACACTTGCTGAGAGGTGGGGGGCTGGCGCCCTGTTGGGGGGGATCGGGAACACTGTCGTGCAGCTGCTGACAGGTGGGGGCTGGCGCCCTGTTGGGGGGGATCGGGAACACCGTCGTGCATCTGCTGAGAGGTGGGGTGCTGGCGCCCGGCGCCCTGTGGGGGGTGATCGGGAACACCGTCGTGCACCTGCTGAGAGGCGGGGGCTGGTGCCCTGTTGGGGGGGATCGGGAACACTGTCGTGCAGCTGCTGAGAGGTGGGGGCTGGTGCCCTGTTGGGGGGGATCGGGAACACTGTCGTGCAGCTGCTGAGAGGCGGGGGCTGGTGCCCTGTTGGGGGGGATCGGGAACACTGTCGTGCAGCTGCTGACAGGTGGGGGGCTGGCGCCCAGCGCCCTGTGGGTGGGGATCAGGAACACCATCGTGCACCTGCTGAGAGATGGGGGGCTGGCGCCCAGTGCCCTGTGTGGGGGGATCAGGAACACCGTCGTGCACCTGCTGACATGTGGGGGCTGGTGCCCTGTGGGGGGAGCGGGGGCAGAGCCATGAACCCTTCCAGGAGAAGTGAGCACTGGGGGTTCCTGGCTGGCCCCTGGGCAGGGCAGGCCAGAGCCTGGCTCTCCAGGCCAGTCTGTCCCAGCAAGTTGGAGCTTGCGGGTTCCCAGGCCAGGCCCAGTTCATGTCTCTCATTGGGGCCCCTCTGCACTGGCTCCCTGCCCAGCCGCTGCTGCTCCCCCACAAGCTCCACGCAGTCCTGCACCCGCCGGCTGGCAGCCACAGCCTGCTCCACACGCGGCTCTGCAGGTGGTTCCTGCGCTGCCTCTGTGCCTCCGGCTAAGGCCTCTCAGCAGCCATGCGGGCGCTGCTTGCAGCCACTGGAGCCTGGCACCTCCCAGCAGGGCTCTCACCCGGCCCCTGCCCCTTGCCTGGCCAGGAGGAAGGGGGAGTGCAGGGAGGGAGTTGTAAGTTCCCTGGTTAGCAGAGCCATCACTGTCAAATTGTGCACGGCACCGTTGCATTTTACGGCATTGCAGTCTGGCAGTATTGCAGTGTGGTGTGTTACAGCGTATTGCATCTCAGTGCGGGGTGTGGTACTGTGGTGCAGTGCGGTGCATCGCAGTCTGATGTGCATTGCACCATTGCATCACAGTGTGGTGTGCTACATTATTCGGCACTGCAGTGTGGTGCATTGTATTCTATCGTGGTGTGGTGTGTTACGGTGCATTGCATCGGAGGGCGGCTTGGTGCAGTGCATCGCAGGGCAGTGTGATGTGGTGCGTTGCATCATAGAACGGCGCAGTATGCCTGACTTTGCATTGCGAAGCAGTGTACTGCATTGCAGCATAGGGCGGTGTGGTGTGGTGTGTTGCATTGCATTGCATGGCATGGCACAGCGCTGCAGAGTGGTGCGGTGCATTGCATCGTGGGGCGGCGCAGTGCTACGTGGTGCCGGGTGTTGTTCTGCACTGTGCTGTATTTCCCAGGCTGTGACCTGCACAAGGCCCTGAGGCCAGAGGGGAGCTGCCCAGACACTGACTGTCCCTCTACACTCTGATTTTTCTACTTGTCACCAGGAAAGGACGTGACAGTGAATGGAGTCTCAGTGCGGCCCCCAAAGACCTACAGCGGGAATGGCCTGACCCTGGAGCGAGCTGGCGTCTTTCTCATCCTCATCTCCCAGCTGGGGCTGAGCGTGCTCTGGGACGGCGGTGAGGCCCAGCCAAGGGGACGGGGCGCTGCCCGGCCGAGGGGGCGGGGTGCTGCCAGGCCGAGGGGGCGGGGCCCTGCCCGGCTGAGGGGCGGGGCCCTGCCAGGCGGGACATGGGAAGCACTTGGCTTATTTCCCTGATGGCCTCCCGGGCTGTCACCTGGGTTCTTGCGCCCGTCCGTGACTCCTGGAAATGAGTAAGAACGGGAACTTCTTGTTCCATCTGATCTGCCCTGGGGCCGGGGGCAGGGTCGCTCCCTATATCTGGGCTCCAGGGCTCTGCCCAGCCTACTCAGAAACCTCCCTGGTCATGGGGCTGCCCCCTGCCCTGTTCTGCTGGTGCATCTCCCTGCTGGGGCCTGATCCTTATCCTGCCGTACAGGCAGGGGCACCCAGCCGTTCCCCCGCTGCAGTGAGAGCCTGCTGGTACACTGGTGTCAGGCTGAATTTCCCCCAGAGCCTGGTGAGGGAGTTGGGGGTCCCTGGAGGGGGTGCGGCTCCCTCCAGATGGAGCTCCTGGGAATGCAGAGCTCCCATCACTCCCCCCAGCAGACCCCCGAGCCCACTTCTCTTTCCCCCTCAGGCACTCGAGTGTACGTGAAACTGGACCCCCGGTACCAGGGCCGCGTGGCGGGGCTGTGCGGGAATTTCGACGGGGACACGGAGAACGACTTCACCAGCTGGCAGGGCGTCGTGGAGCCCACCTCTGACCTGTTCGGCAACTCCTGGCGCGTCAGCCTCCTGTGCCCCGAGGTCAACAACGAGGACTTCGAGCACCCCTGCATCGTACGTACCGGAGCTGGCAGGGGAGAGGAAACCCGCGCTGGCAGGGGACTGCTGTGCTGGGCGGAGGCCGGGGCACTGAAGGCTGGAGTGTGGCAGGGGTGGACGGGAGCCTGCAATGCTGCTGCAGCTGGGATACTGGGGTGTTGCTGTGGCTGGGAATTCGGGGTGCCGGGATGCTGAGGTGTTGCAGCGGCTGGGAATTCGGGGTGCCAGGACACAGGGGTGCTGCGGCGGCTGGGAATTTGGGGTGCTGGGCTGCAGGGGTATTGCAGCGGCTGGGAATTCGGGGTGCTGAGCTGCAGGGGTGTTGGAGTGGCTGGGAATTCAGGGTGCTGAGCTGCAGGGGTGTTGCAGTGGCTGGGAATTGGGGTGCTGAGCAGCAGGGGTGTTGGGGTTGCTGGGAATTCGGGGTGCTGAGCTGCAGGGGTGTTGCAGTGGCTGGGAATTCAGGGTGCTGAGCTGCAGGGGTGTTGCAGTGGCTGGGAATTGGGGTGCTGAGCAGCAGGGGTGTTGGGGTGACTGGGAATTTGGGGTGCTGAGCTGCAGGGGTGTTGCGGTGGCTGGGAATTTAGGGTACCCGAATGTGGGGGTGTTGCAGTGGCTGGGAATTCGGGGTACCTGAATGTGGGGGAGTTGCAGTGGCTGGGAATTTGGGGTGCTCTCATTCCCAGGCGAACGGTCACCGTGGGACTTGGGCCCGGAAGCGCTGCAGCATCATCATGCAGCATCTCTTTGTCCCGTGCCACGAGGAGGTGCCCTGCCACCAGTTCTACGACTGGTGTGTCTTCGATGCCTGCGGGTAGGTGCTGGGGGCTGGGCCGGGCGGGAGGGCAGGCTCTTAGGCCTGGGGGCTGAGCGCTGCTGAGGGGAGCTGTCCCGGATCCACAGCCCGGTGCTCTCAGGCGGCTCTGGAACAGTGCCTGGGAGGACCCCTCTCTGTGTCAGCCCCCTCAGGGTCCACCCCTCAGCTTCCCTGCCTGCTGGGACAGGTGCTGCCCGTGGGAGCCAGCTGAGGTCACTCAATCAGGGCGAACTGCGAACAGAACAGGATGGACAAACCCCAAACACTGGTGTATCTGCCAAGACTTAGATTTACCAGCCAGCACAGAACAGCTTCTGTAGCACCTCCCTGGTTACTCAGAGTTCAAACAACTCAGTTCCCTTAAAGTGCCCAGCCTCAGGCCTCTGTCCAGACACGCCTGTCAGATATGATGACTGTGACAGAGCAGGGAGCCCACGGATTTGACCTGGGAATGTTGCAGGGAGGTTACATTGGGGATGAGGAGGAAGCTCCCTGAGCTGTAACCCAAGCCAGGACGGGAACTGGGAGAAGTGACACCTTCTGCCGTGAGACTGAATAAAGGGGAGGAGGAGCAGAGGAGAGGGGGGAGAGAGCTGCTGGAGGAATTTTTAGTTTCAGTTTGGGCTGGGGGGTGCAATGCAGGGATCCCCAGGCTGGGGTCTAAGCTCCCTAAACCCCCAGAAGGACTTGATTGAGGGGTCCTGGTTGTACCTACCTGCTCCGCTTGGGGCTGTGTTGCTGTCATCTAATAAACCTTCTGTTTTACTGGCTGAGAGTCCCAGTGAATCTCAGGAAGAGGGGTGCAGGGCCCTGACTCCCCCACACTCCGTGACAATGATGATCACTGAAAATCTTATCTCATCATATAAAAGCAAAGGTTCTTCCAATCCCAAAGGATCAACCACACACTCAGGTCCAATTATAACTTAGATCTTACGCAAAAGACACACTTAGAGCCAATTCTTATTAACTAAGCTAAAATTTATTAAACAAGAAAAGAGAGAGAGTGATGGTTAAAAGATCAATCTACAGACAGACTTGAATTCAATTCTTGAGGTTCAGATACACAGCAGAGGTGAGCTTGTAGCTGCCAAAAGTCCTTTTAGAAATAGTCCAATGTCCATATTCAGGGTGGCTCCAGTCAGTGACTGGGGATCTCAATTCTTGTGGCTTAAGGTTTCCCTTGAAACCCAAAGCAGATCTGAGATGAAGTAGGATCATGTCCCCAGATTTTTATACATTTCCAGCAGCCTTTCGGCCTGAGAAAACAATAGGCTTAACTCTCCTTCTCCCAAACATCCTGGCAATTAGCATAGGGTAATTTATCCATTAAACAGTTCAGATACCGGTTACCACAAGCTTGATTAAAAAAAAATTGTTGGAGATATACCAATCTCTGAGACCTGGAAAGGTCATTGAGTCCAGCCCCTGCCTTCACTAGGCAGGACCAAGTACTGATTTTTGCCCCAGATCCCTAAGTGGCCCCCCTTAAGGATTGAACTCACATCCCTGAATTTGGCAGGCTAATGCTCAAACCGCTGAGCTATCCCACCTCCATGTATTGACTGTCACAGAAACATGTCACTCAAGTATCTTCCTAAATGTTAATATTCCTTTTTGTAATCTTTGAATCAAAGCTATAGCAATAGACAAGACTTGTTTGCTGACATCCCAAGCCCTGAGCAAACAGCTACCCCTCTGCCTCTAACAATGCAGACTTGCATTTCAAAGCTTTGGTTATTTACATATTTTCCTGATAAGTCTCTAAGGTTCACCCATGGGTCAGGTGAGTCTGTGAGTTAATTAAAGGTTTCAGAGTAGCAGCCCTGTTAGTCTGTATCCGCAAAAAGAACAGGAGTACTTGTGGCACCTTAGGGACTAACACATTTATTTCAGCGTGAGCTTTCGTGATAGCTCATCTCAATTGATTAGACTCTTCCTGTTGGTATGGGTACTTCCATCTTTTCATGTTCTCTGTATGTATAAATATCTCCTGTCTGTGTGTTCCATTCTATGCATCCGAAGAAGTGAGCTGTAGCTCACAAAAGCTCATGCTGAAATACATTTGTTAGTCTCTAAGGTGCCACATGTCCTCCTGTTCTTTTTGAGTTAATTAACTCTTTCTGGCCCTGTCACCTTTCATTGAGATATTATATTACACACGTAACGTCACACAATGGTCCATTGGGCTCGGCCCCAGAGCTCTCTGACTTCTCTGTAGACCCAGTGCAGGAGCATTCAGCCCCACCTGGCCCCTCCCCAGCCCTTTGTCCTCCAGCTGGTCTCTCTCTCTGTCTCTCTCTCTCTCTCTCTCTCTCACACACACACACACACACACACACACACACACACGCTCAGAGGGTTGGTGGCTGTCTATGGTCATTTGTTGCTAGGTACCAAATGTCCAGGCAGTTGCAATGGGCATTGTCCTCTGGGACTATCCATGCGCGTGGGCCCCAGGCAGCCGGGCCCTCTGGGGCTCTGCAAAGAGTAAACAACCCTTCCCCCCACCCAGTTACCCATGTACCACATAGGGGAAACTGAGGCACGCACAATATTCATAGAACACATTCTGAACAATTCCCACTCGGTAACAGGTGGCAGGGCCCCATGCCATTCCCTGCAGCCAGTGGTCTGTGCAGGGGTTTGGTCTGAGAGCCGGGCAGCAGGTGCTGGCCTCCCCTGGCTCTGCTCAGGCCTATCCTGGGGATCATGGGGGGCTCAGGACTGGCATGAGAGATGCTAGGGAGGGAGCAAGAGCCCCCTCTGGCACCAGCACAGCTCCTAGAGAAGAGGCAGGAGGCCAAGTTTGTGTGTCCCTGGGGGGTTTGGGTGCATGGGGGGAGCTCCAGGCTGAGTGGACCCAGGTTGGCTTCCCCTTGCCCTCAGGTCTAAGCATGGAGCTTGGGTTCCCCTCCCTTTCCATGGGGCTGTAGGGGAGGCAGGCTGGACCCGGAGATGAATCCCCCGCCCAGGTCACATCTGGCTTGTGAGTGGCATCGGCTGCCCCTCTCCCCGGCGAATGATGCAATGCTGTGTGTTGGCAGGTGCGACTCCGGGGGGGACTGCGAGTGTCTGTGCACAGCCATCGCAGCCTACGCCGAGGAGTGTAACCAGCGCGGGGTGTACGTCCGCTGGAGGAGCCAGGAGCTGTGCCGTGAGTGCCCGCCCTGGGCTGAGCCTGGAGATAGGGGCTGGGGGCTGGTGGCCGTGGGCAGAGCTCCCCTGTGGGTCAGGATGGGCCGGGGGCTCCCCCTAGGGCTGTCCGCTCCCCAGCCACAGCTGTGGGGTCCATGGCAGAGCGCGTCCAGCCTCAGGTATCCGGCTAGCTGTCGGGGCTGGAGAGGGGATGGGACAGAGGGGCGCCCCAGCAGAGCCCAGGCCCTGTGGTTTTGTCCTCTCCCCCCATCCCTGCCCAGCGGGTGGCAGCAGCAGGTTCCCCAGGCCAGGCTGGAGGCGGGAGGGCTCTGTGTCCCCGGGGTGGGGCCGTTTGCAGCATGTAGCCCCAGCAGCCTGGCTCCCAGGCCTCCTGAGCCCCCGCAGCGCCGGTGGCCATGATTCCTGCCTCCGTGTCTCCCTGCCAGCCATGCAGTGCGACAACGGGCTGGAGTACGAAGCCTGCGGCCCCGCCTGCCCCCAGACCTGCAAGAACTTCGGCCTGGAGCCCGCCGAGCACTGTGATGCCATCTCCTGTGTGGAGGGCTGCTTCTGCCCTGACGGGAGGGTCCTGCATGGTGAGCTGCTGGGGGCAGGGCGGTGACGGGGTGCTGGGAGCAGGGCGGTGACGGCGGTGCTGGAGGTGCTGGTGTGACTAGAGGCTGGGGGCAGGGCAGTGACGGGAGGGGACTGGGGGCAGGATGGTGACAGGGTGCTGGGGGCAGGGCGGTGCTGGGGGTACTGGTGTGACTGGAGGCTGGGGCAGGGTGGTGCTGGGGGCAGAGCAGTGCTGGGGGTGCTGGTGTGACTGGAGGCTGGGGCAGGGCGGTGATGGGGGCATTGGGGACAGGGCGGTGACGGGACGCTGGGGGCAGGGCAGTGCTGGGGGTGCTGGTATGACTGGAGGCTGGGGGCAGGGCGGTGCTGGGGGTAGGGCAGTGCTGGGGTGCTGGTATGGCTGGAGGCTGGGGGCAAGGCGGTGACGGGGGCGCCAGGGGCAGCAATCTGATCAGAATGGCACAGGCAGTGCCACTGCTGCCTCCATTTCCAGCAAATCTCCATCAGCCCAGCCCCTCCGCCCCGGGCTGGGGTGTGGGGAGACGGAGCCTGTCCCAGGTGTGACTCGGGGCCTGGGATGGGCCACACTGAGTATGCCCCACTCAGGGCAGGCTGCCAGAAATGGGGAGACAAGCCCCAAAACTGGTGGTTTATTCCGTGATTAGAGTCGTCGAACCAGTAACAAAAAGCGACTCACTCTTGTGTCACCACATTGGTTCACAAGCAGCCAGAACCATAGTCCCCCCTCAGCGTTCCAGCCCAGGGCTCCCAGCCAGTGCCCAGAGCAGGAAAGAGGCAAAGCTTTGATGTCACAACCCAGGTGCCTGGGAAGTGACTGGCCCAAGATGGAGTCCAGGGTCACGTGAGCATGGACAGTTACTGGTACAAGATGGAGTCTTAGGTCACATGGCCTTGTGTGGTTTGCTGAGTGACGGGCGGCCACTGACCCCTGGCTGCCTGAGGTGTCCGCAAGAAAGGCCAGCTGGGTGGGATGAGTTTCTCCAATGGCCCGTTGTGAGAATGGAGTGTCCTTAATGGGCCACCAACACCTCGCTGGCTAGCCCTGACGTCAATCTCTCTGGAGGTGTTGCCCAGGAACAAACAGCCAATATTCCTCGTTCCCCATACCCAGCTGATACACGCATCACTTAGCAAATCATAACTCTTCCGGTGATACCTTACATGATAGACTTTGTACAAGATTTAAGTGATAGAAGTGGTCACCTTTCCTATACACAGCATCCCAGCAGGTCTAGGGCATGCTGCCTCCCCACCTGATGCCCCTTGGTGCCACTGTCACGGAGTCCCCGGGCGATGCTCTGGAACTGCTCCCCACAAAGCCAGTCAGGACTTTGGGGAGCCTCCTCTCCCTTGGAGCATTCAGCATATGCCCCTCCATGCGCTTCCCACAGCGAGTCTGCCTGGACGGGGTCCTGGGGAAGCCACAGGGTCCTGCACCCCCACTTTGCAGTCAGACGTGACTCTCAGCCAGCCAGTAAGACAGAGGTTTGTTTAGATGACAGGAACACAGTCCAAAACAGGTCTTGCCAGTACAGACAATAGGACCCCCTTTAGTTAGGTCCATCTGGGGCCCCCAGGGAGGCCTCAGCCCTGTTGGGAAGCCCAAGCCCCGTTGGAGCTCCCCTCCATTTCCCTGCTAGCTTCAAACTGAAACTCCCTCCAGCCTTTACTTAGCCTCCCTCCGGCTCCTCCCCTAGTCTTTGTCCTTTGTCCAGTGTCCTGGGCAGAGGTGTCACCTGGCCTCCAACCCCCCTCCTGGTTCTCAGGTGACATGCTCAGGTATCCTCCCTTCCCCAATGCCAGCAGTCCCAGCACAACTCCCCTGCCACCTTCCCAGGTCAATGCTCCCCACTCAGCATTCACAGAACACAGCCAGAACATTCCCACTTCGGCACAGCCACACTGTGCCGGCCTTGAAGCTAGGATGCCCCTGACTCCACCCTAGTTCAGAAGCAGACTGTGGGAGATGCCCGCGGTGGGGATGGGCTCTCACCCCACAGAGCTGGCTGCTCGGGAACAGGATGGGGGAAAGGCCGTCTCTCTCAGTGCTCCCCTGCAGCCCTCTTGGCCAGTTGTGGGGCCCTGAGTCCCCGAGGGCCCTGGGGTAATGTGGAGGATCTCCAGGACCTGGACTGCATCGCTCTCCCGCTTGCCTCGGCAGATGGCAGCTGCATCGACCCTGCTGAGTGCCCCTGTTTCTGGGAGGGCATCTCGTTCCCAGCGGGCGCTGTGGTGAAGCAGGAGTGCAAGAACTGGTGAGTTCAGGCTAGTACCCTGCCAGCCGTCTCCCCTGTGCCAGCTCCCTCCTGCCCATCTTCTGGGCCTGCCTCCACCGAGCGCCCTCGAGGCATGTGCTTTGCCCATCTGGGGGGCACTGCCACAGCCCAGAGGGCTCCCCGCCAGCCCCCTGCCCTGAGGTGACAGCCAGGAGAGGCCATGGGCAGCTCCCCCACGGTTAGGTGAAGGGCGGCCATCCCCTCCTGCCAGCTGGGAGCTGTGTCCTGTGTTGAGGGGACTGCTGTGGGCTGTTAGGGATGGCCAGGGCCCAGCAGATCCCATAGAGCCATCCCCGACCACAGCGAACTCTGGGGGCGCTGCCCGCCCCAACCCCTGGCATCCCCCACTCCTGGGGAGGCAGTTCCCCCAACGGACAAACGGACGGACAGATCACTCAGGAGCTTTGCTTCCGCTCCATGGCATCCCTGCCTGGCGAGGCCCTGACGCCCGCTCTCTCTCGGCCCGCAGCACGTGTGAGGCCGGGCTGTGGCAGTGCGATGTGCCCGCAGAGCCCTGCCTGGTCCCACCTCGCTGCCCCGAGGCGGAGTTCGCCTGCCGCACGGGCGGGCGGTGCGTGCCCAGCGCCTGGGTCTGTGACAACGAGGACGACTGTGGGGACGGCTCGGACGAGTTCTGCGTGCCCAGCTGTGCCCCGCAGCAGTACCAGTGCACCAGCGGGCAGTGCGTGGCCTGGGGATACCGCTGCGACGGCACCGCCGACTGCCTGGACCACTCGGATGAGCGCGGCTGCCCGGTGCCCGGCTGCGCCGAGCAGGAGTTCCGCTGCGCCAATGGGCGCTGCATCCCCCGGGCACACGTCTGCGACGGGGAGCTGGACTGTGGCTTCGCAGACGAATCTGATGAGGCTGGTGAGTGACAGGCCATGGGCTGGGCCTGGGATAGCAGGGCTAGCGAGGGGCAGGGCAGGGCCACCCAGCTGACCAGTGGGCTACCGAGCCAGGCCCTAGAACCCGTGTGCTGGGGCCCACGAGAGGGGCACAAAGGTAGGTGAGGTGATGCCCCAGCTGTGCCCCTCTCGAGATGCCCAGGCAGAGATCTCAGACCTGCCCCTATGCACACAGGGCTCAGAATACGGGGCCCTGGCAGGAGCGGAATGTGGAACAGGTCCTGCATGGTGAGTGACATGAGGGATGATCCCGCGGCAGAGCGTGGGGCCTGCACCCTCCTGTTGGTGCCATCGGCTCCCGGAAGCTGAGTGCCAGCTCCCTGTGGAGACCCCCAGGAGAACCTGGGCCCTGCTCCCGGTAGCTGAGTGCTGGCTCCCCGTGGAGACCCCCAGGAGAACCTGGGTCCTGCTCCGGGTAGCTGAGTGCCGGCTCCCTTTGGAGGCCCAGGGGAGCCTGGGCCCCGCTCCCAGTAGCAGGGCTGGCGTTAGGCCGATTCGCCCGATACCCAGGAACTGGGCCCCACGCCTAAGAGGGCCCCGCGCCTTAGACATTTTTTTTTTTAAACTTACCCTGGGTTCCTGGCTGCGATCTGCTCAGGGGTCTTCCGTGGTCCCGCTCCCTTGAGCGAAGCGCAGGCAGGAGTGTGGCAAGCCTTGCTCTCCCAGCTGGAGCCCCGGCCCGAGCGCGGCAAGTCCCGAGGCCCCACTCTCCTGGCTGGAGCTCCGGCTGGAGTACGGCAAGCCCCGCGGCCCCGCTCTCCTGGCTGGAGCTCTGGCTGGAGCGCAGCAAACCCCGAGGCCCCACTCTCCTGGCTGGAGCTCCAACCGGAGTGCGACAAACCCCGCGGCCCTGCTCTCCTGGCTGGAGCTCCGGCCCGAGCGCGGCAAGTCCCGCAGCCCCGCTCTCCTGGCTGGAGCTCCGACTGGAGTGCGGCAAACCCCGCGGCCCTGCTCTCCTGGCTGGAGCTCCGGCCCGAGCGCGGCAAGTCCCGCGGCCCCGCTCTCCTGGCTGGAGCCCCGGCCGGAGTGCGGCAAACCCCGCGGCCCTGCTCTCCTGGCTGGAGCCCCGGCTGGAGCGCGGCAAGCCCCGTGGCCCCGCTCTCCTGGCTGGAGCTCCGGGCCTTTAAATAGCCTCCAGAGCCCTGGGGTAGTGAGGGGCTCCGGGGCTATTTAAAGGGCCAGGGCTCCAGCTGCCTCTGCCACCCCAGTCCTTTAAATAGCTGCCGGAGCCCCACCGCCCCCATGCATTCCCCAGGGCTCCCGTGGCTATTTAAAAGGTCCAGAGCGGGGTAGAAGCAGGGGAGTCCCGGGCCCTTTAAATAGCCCCCAAAGCCTTGGGATAGCAGGGAGCTTGGGGGCTATTTAAAGGGCTGGGGTTCCAGCTGCCTCTGCTGCACCCCCTGCCCCGCCCACACCAGCCCCGCTCCCCCTGCCTGCAGCCAGCTCTGCACCCCGTGCCCACAGCCAGTCCCTGTCAAACCCCCTGCGGTGTCTCCAGTCAACCCCTGCCACACTCCCCTGCGGCCCTGCCCAAAGCCAGCCAGCCCCCCACACAGCCCTGCCCGCACCAGCCCTGCACACCCTGCCCTGTCTCCAGCCAATCCCTGCTGCACCCCCCTGCCTGAAGCCAGCCAGTCTCACACTCCTCTGTCTCCAGCCCTGCCAGCCCCTGCTGCATCCCCCCACGGCCCTGCCTGAAGCCAGCCTGCCCCACACACCCACTATCTCCAACCAGCCCTGCACCCCTTGCCCTGCCTGCAGCCAGACTCTATTTCCAGCCAGCCCCATGTCCACTGCTGCCGTGCAGTTCCCAGGGCAGTAACCCTGCACACTGCTTCAATGAGAGGGGCAGGGAGCAGCTGGGACCCACACATGTGAAACGGCAGTCATTAATAACCAATCAACAGCATATATGATGCAATGTACATAATATATAATTTTATTTATATAGTTATGGAAAGTAAATAATACATCAAAGAAATGAAAGGCTTTTTTTTCCACTTTTTTTTTTTAAGTCATCCCTGCCAGGGCCCCGCCAAAAATGTTCGAATTGGGTACCGCACTTCCTAAAGCCGGCCCTGCCCGGTAGCTGCGTGCCGGCTCCCTGTGGAGACCCCCAGGAGAACCTGGGCCCAGCTCCTGGTAGCTGAGTTCCAGCTCCCTGAGGAGACCTCCAGGGGAGCCTGGGCCCCGCTCCCGGTAGCTGAGTGCTGGCTCCCCGTGGAGAACCTGGGCCCTGCTCCCGGTAGCTGAGTGCCAGATTGCCGGACATGTGCCGTTCCCCAGGGAGCCTGGTGGGGGGATCTGGGCCATGCCTCGCCCACGCCGGCAGGGCTGCCCAGTAGAAGGAGTCTGACCTCATCTGGCCCCGGCAGGCTGCGGCCCTCCCTGTGGGGCTGGGGAGTTCGGCTGTGCGGCAGGGCGGTGCCTGCCCTATCTGCATCGCTGCGACGGGCACGACGACTGCGGGGACTTCAGTGACGAGAAGGAGTGTGTGTGCCCCCCCGGCGACTTCCAGTGCCCGGACGCGTTGTGCCTACCACCGGCCCTGGTGTGCGATGGGAAGAGGGACTGCCTGGCTGGCACCGATGAGGCCTTCTGCCCAGGTGAGCCGCTGGTCCACTGCCCCGCGCGGCTCCCCACTCCCCACACTGGCCTCCCCGGTCGCTGTGCTGGGGCCATTCTCCGCCCAGGGGTGACCACCCCCTCGCCAGGCCCGGCCTCGCCCCGCCACTCCGCCCGGGCTCTCCTCTACGGGCAGCCGCCCCCCTCAGAGCCCCGCCATGCCGCTGTGCAGGCCCTGGAGCGAATGCCCTGCTCGTGAGGGGGACAGGCTGACGGCCCGGGAGCCTGGGTCCCCCTTGGGAGCCGAGTGCGGGGAACAGCGAGAGCTGCCAACCCTCCCGCCAATGCGCCTCCCCCTGCCCTGGGGCCTGCGCTCGGAGCTGCCCTCGGCTGGGTGGCAGTGTGACCGGGCAGCCCCTCTGAATTCTCCCCGCTGCAGGCCGGGTGACCTGTGCCCCGGGGCAGCTGCCGTGCCCGGACGGTTCCTGCGTCAGCAGGACGCGGGTGTGCGACGGAGCCTGGGACTGCGGGGACGGCTCTGACGAGAGCCCAGCTCTGTGCCTGACGGCGTGGCCCAGCGCCCTGCCCGTCACCCTGCCCACGGCGCTGCCCGCGACTCGCCTGCCGCCGGCCAACCGCACCGCCGGTGAGTGGGCGAGGGGCCGCCGAGGGGGGGCGGCAGCGGCCTCCGCACTCTGGCCAGTCAGCGGCAGTGGGGCACAGCTCCTCCCCGCTCCCCGCAGCGCCCCTTGCTGGGGGCTCCCCTCACAGCCAGTGCCCCCACCCCTCCCCACAGCACCCCCTGCCGGGAGCTCCCCCCACAGCCAGACCCCACCCCCTCCCCAGTGTGCCCCCTGCCGGGAGCTCCCCCCACAGCCAGTGACCCGACCCCTCCCCACAGAGCCTCCTGCCGGGAGCTCCCCCCACAGCCAGCACCTCCCCTCCCCACAGAGCCCCCTGCCGGGAGCTCCCCCCACAGCCAGTGACCCGACTCCTCCCCACAGAGCCCCCTGCTGGGAGTTCCCCCCACAGCCAACGCCCCGACCCCTCCCCACAGAGCCCCCTGCTGGGAGTTCCCCCCACAGCCAACGCCCCGACCCCTCCCCACAGAGCCCCCTGCTGGGAGTTCCCCCCACAGCCAGCGCCCTGAGCCCTCCCCACAGAGCCCCCTGCTGGGAGCTCCCCCCACAGCCAACACCCCCCCCTCCCCACAGAGCCCCCTGCTGGGAGCTCCCCGCACAGCCAGTGCCCTGGCCCCTCCCCGCAGCCAGTGACCCGACCCCTCCTCACAGCCAGCGCTCTGCCCCGCTCCCCACAGCGCCCCCTGCTGGGATTGAGGCGTCGGTCCTGTAGTGCAGTGAGCAGGGGACGAGGCTGCCACTGGGTCCTCTCCCCGGGGTCTCCCTGTAGGCCCCCCCCAGACCCCGCAGGACCTAGCCCTGAGGGCTCCCTCGATCTCCCCTCACAGCGCCCCCGTGCGGCCGCTACGAGTTCCACTGCGGCAGCGGGGAGTGCAGGCCGCGCGGCTGGGTGTGCGACAACGAGGCCGACTGCCTGGACGGCAGCGACGAGCTAGTGTGCAACCGGACCTGTGGCCTGGACCAGCACACGTGCACCGTCACTGCCGAGTGCATCCCCTACGGGCAGCTGTGCGACGGCATCCCCCAGTGCTGGGACCAGTCTGACGAGAGCACCGACAACTGTGGTGAGCCCGGTGCCGGCCCTGGCCCTGCCCGCGAGACCCAGCCCATGCCACCCGGGGCCCTTCCTCCGGCCCCGCCCGACCCAGCCCACGCCTCCCGGGGCCCTTCCTCCGGCCCCGCCCGACCCAGCCCACGCCTCCCGGGGCCCTTCCTCCGGCCCCGCCCGACCCAGCCCACGCCTCCCGGGGCCCTTCCTCCGGCCCCGCCCGACCCAGCCCACGCCTCCCGGGGCCCTTCCTCCGGCCCCGCCCGACCCAGCCCACGCCTCCCGCGGCCCTTCCTCCGGCCCCGCCCGACCCAGCCCATGCCACCCGGGGCCCTTCCTCCAGCCCCGCCCGACCCAGCCCACGCCACCCGAGGGCTTTCCTCCAGCCCCGCCCGACCCAGCCCACGCCTCCCGGGGCCCTTCCTCCGGCCCCGCCCGACCCAGCCCACGCCACCCGAGGGCTTTCCTCCAGCCCCGCCCGACCCAGCCCACGCCTCCCGGGGCCCTTCCTCCGGCCCCGCCCGACCCAGCCCACGCCACCCAGGGGCCTTCCTCCAGCCCCGTCCGACCCAGCCCACGCCACCCGAGGGCTTTCCTCCAGCCCCGCCCGACCCAGCCCACGCCTCCCGGGGCTCTTCCTCCGGCCCCGCCCGACCCAGCCCACGCCACCCGGGGACCTTCCTCCGGCTCCGCCCGACCCAGCCCACGCCACCCGAGGGCTTTCCTCCAGCCCCGCCCGACCCAGCCCACGCCTCCCGGGGCTCTTCCTCCGGCCCCGCCCGACCCAGCCCACGCCACCCGGGGACCTTCCTCCGGCTCCGCCCGACCCAGCCCACGCCACCCGGGGCTCTTCCTCCGGCCCCGCCCGACCCAGCCCACGCCTCCTGGGGCCCTTCCTCCGGCCCCGCCCGACCCAGCCCACGCCACCCGGGGGCCTTCCTCCAGCCCCGTCCGACCCAGCCCACGCCACCCGAGGGCTTTCCTCCAGCCCCGCCCGACCCAGCCCACGCCACCCGGGGGCCTACCTCCGGCCCCGCCCGACCCAGCGCACACCTCCCGGGGCCCTTCCTCCGGCCCCGCCCGACCCAGCCCACGCCACCCGGGGCCCTTCCTCCGGCCCCGCCCGACCCAGCCCACGCCTCCCGGGGCCCTTCCTCCGGCCCCGCCCGACCCAGCCCACGCCTCCCAGGGCCCTTCCTCCGGCCCCGCCCGACCCAGCCCACGCCACCCGAGGCCCTTCCTCCGGCCCTGCCCGACCCAGCCCACGCCTCCCGGGGCCCTTCCTCCGGCCCCGCCCGACCCAGCCCACGCCTCCCGGGGCCCTTCCTCCGGCCCCGCCTGACCCAGCCCACGCCACCCGGGGCTCTTCCTCCGGCCCCGCCCGACCCAGCCCACGCCTCCCGGGGCCCTTCCTCCGGCCCCGCCCGACCCAGCCCACGCCACCCGGGGGCCTTCCTCCAGCCCCCGCCCGACCCAGCCCACGCCTCCCGGGGCCCTTCCTCCAGCCCTGCCCGACCCAGCCCACGCCACCCGGGGCCCTTCCTCCGGCCCCGCCCGACCCAGCCCACGCCTCCCGGGGCCCTTCCTCCGGCCCCGCCCGACCCAGCCCACGCCACCCGAGGGCTTTCCTCCGGCCCCGCCCGACCCAGCCCACGCCACCGGGGCCCTTCCTCCGGCCCCGCCCGACCCAGCCCACGCCACCCGGGGCCCTTCCTCCGGCCCCGCCCGACCCAGCCCACGCCACCCGGGGCCCTTCCTCCGGCCCCGCCCGACCCAGCCCACGCCACCCGGGGGCCTTCCTCCAGCCCCGCCCGACCCAGCCCACGCCACCCGGGGCTCTTCCTCCGGCCCCGCCCGACCCAGCCCACGCCACCCGGGGGCCTTTCTCCAGCCCCGCCCGACCCAGCCCACGCCTCCTGGGGCCCTTCCTCTGGCCCCGCCTGACCCAGCCCGCGCCTCTCAGGGCCCTTCCTCCGGCCCCGCCCGACCCAGCCCACGCCTCCCGGGGCCCTTTCTCCGGCCCTGCCCAACCCAGCTCACGCCACCCGGGGGCCTTCCTCCAGCCCCATCTGACCCAGCCCACGCCTCCCGGGGCCCTTCCTCCAGCCCCGCCCAACGCAGCCCACGCCACCCGGGGGCTTTCCTCCAGCCCCATCTGACCCAACCAACGCCACCCGGGGCCCTTCCTCCAGCCCCATCTGACCCAGCCAATGCCATCCGGGGCCCTTCCTCTGGCCCCACCCGACGCAGCCCACACCTCCTGGGGCCCTTCCTCCGGCCCCGCCCAACCCAGCCCACGCCACCCGGGGGCCTTCCTCCGGCCCCGTCCGACCCAGCCAATGCCTCCCGGGGCCCTTCCTCCGGCCCTGCCCGACCCAGCCCATGCCTCCCAGGGCCTTCCTCCGGCTCCGCCCGACCCAGCCTGCGCCTCCCGGGGCCCTTCCTCCTCTCCTTGTCCCTCACCTCCCCGTCCGGGGCCCCCTGTGACCCCCCAGCGCAGACTGCTGCCCCCCTTCCTCTCCCCCACTCCCGATACCTGCTGTCCAGACCCCGACCCCAGCTGTCCCGTTTGGTCCATCGGGTGAGTGGCCCGGGTGCGGTTGGGAGTGTGCCGTGGCTTCGGCACACCGGCCAGTCAGCGCCAGTGGGACAGGGCGTTTCAGTCCCTCGACTCTGAGCCCCCCATCGAAGGTGACTGGGCCCCACGGAGCTGGCCCAAAGTGCCCTGCCGTGTGCTGGCTGCTGACCCATACCCAGCCTGGGGCTGGCTATGCCCACTGCTCAGAGCCATGCTTGGAGACGGTGGCACCCTCTGGGGCAGACGAGGCCACCTGGGGTCCCCCCCGCCAGAGCCCAGCTGACCACGGACCCCGCATCTGGCAAACACGCAGAGGAAGCCGAGGGCATGTGCTGAGTCCTCAGTGCAGGCCAGCCGCACCTGTGCCTTGGGGTCCCTGGTGTAACCCTCAGCCCCCCCGAGCCGGGCTCCCATTGGGGCACAGAGCCAAGCCCGCTGAGTGGGCAACTGCTCCATTCGCTGCCCTGGGCCCAGCCCACTCGCCTTTAGACTCTGGCCGCGGG
This sequence comes from Gopherus flavomarginatus, assembly GCF_025201925.1. Classification (NCBI taxonomy): domain Eukaryota; kingdom Metazoa; phylum Chordata; order Testudines; family Testudinidae; genus Gopherus; species Gopherus flavomarginatus. The sequence continues at coordinate 2,001,747 of NC_066618.1, read as the reverse complement.
GCCCCACCCAGTGCCATGGGCAGGGCCTGGCTTCAATTCCCACCGACGACGCAGACAGGGGCTGGTCATGCAGGGAAGCCCCCTGCCCCAGGCAGTGGCAGACACCCCACCCCTAGTGCCGGCCAGGGTAGTCCTGTGCCTTCCCCCTGTGCCCCAGAGCAGGGTCACTGATGTCCCCTTCCTTCCCTGGCAGGATCCACCGAGATCCCGCCCTGCCCAGGGCTCTTCGTCTGCAACAACCGCATGTGTGTGAACGTCTCCCGGGTGTGCGATGGCTCGCACGACTGCCCCCAGGGCGAGGACGAGCTAGCCTGCGGTGAGGGTGGCTGCGGGGATCGCACAGGCCTGGGGCACTCCCGGCAGCACATCTGTTGGGATGGGGGCCTGCCCCAGGCTCTGCACAGGCCGAACACATGAGGGGTGGCAGGGTGACAGGACGATTGGTCTGAGCCAGCACGGGGGGTCATGGGGCTACATGGGCACATTGATCAGAGCTTATACTGCAGGGAGACAACAATGCCAAACTACAGGGGCCCATGGCCGTGATGGGCGAGGGGGAGCGGGCAGAGGGCTGTGGCTGAGATGGGTAGAAGGGAGCGGGCAGAGGGCCGTGGCTGTGATGGGCACGGGGGGGTGGGCAGAGGTCTGTGATGGGCAGGGGGGAAGCGTGCAGAGGGCCGTGGCTGTGACGGGTAGAGGGGAGCGGGCAGAGGGCTGTGATGGGCACGGGGGGAGTGGGCAGAGGGCTGTGGCTGTGACGGGTAGAGGGGAGCGGGCAGAGAGCTGTGATGGGCACGGGGGGGTGGGAAGAGGGCCGTGGCTGTGACGGGTAGAGGGGAGCGGGCAGAGGGCTGTGATGGGCACGGGGGGAGCGGGCAGAGGGCTGTGGCTGTGATGGGCACGGGGGGGTGGGCAGAGGTCTGTGATGGGCAGGGGGAAGCGGGCAGAGGGCCATGGCTGTGGCGGGTAGAGGGGAGCGGGCAGAGGGCTGTGATGGGCACGGAGGGAGTGGGCAGAGGGCTGTGGCTGTGATGGGTAGAGGGGAGCAGGCAGAGAGCTGTGATGGGCACGGGGGGGTGGGCAGAGGGCTGTGATGGGCACGGGGGGGTGGGCAGAGGGCCGTGGCTGTGACGGGTAGAGGGGAGCGGGCAGAGGGCTGTGATGGGCACGGGGGGAGCGGGCAGAGGGCTGTGGCTGGGCACGGGGGGGTGGGCAGAGGGCCGTGGCTGTGACGGGTAGAGGGGAGTGGGCAGAGGGCTGTGATGGGCACGGGGGGGTGGGCAGAGGTCTGTGATGGGCAGGGGGGAAGCGGGCAGAGGGCCGTGGCTGTGACGGGTAGAGGGGAGCGGGCAGAGGGCTGTGATGGGCATGGGGGGAGCGGGCAGAGGGCTGTGATGGGCACAGGGGGAGCGGGCAGAGGGCTGTGGCTGTGATGGGCACGGGGGTGTGGGCAGAGGTCTGTGATGGGCAGGGGGGAAGCAGGCAGAGGGCCGTGGCTGTGACGGGTAGAGGGGAGCGGGCAGAGGGCTGTGATGGGCATGGGGGGAGCGGGCAGAGGGCTGTGATGGGCACAGGGGGAGCGGGCAGAGGGCTGTGGCTGTGATGGGCACGGGGGGGTGGGCAGAGGTCTGTGATGGGCAGGGGGGAAGAGGGCAGAGGGCCGTGGCTGTGACGGGTAGAGGGGAGTGGGCAGAGGGCTGTGATGGGCACGGGGGTGTGGGCAGAGGTCTGTGATGGGCAGGGGGAAGCGGGCAGAGGGCCATGGCTGTGGCGGGTAGAGGGGAGCGGGCAGAGGGCTGTGATGGGCACGGAGGGAGTGGGCAGAGGGCTGTGGCTGTGATGGGTAGAGGGGAGCAGGCAGAGAGCTGTGATGGGCACGGGGGGGTGGGCAGAGGGCTGTGATGGGCACGGGGGGGTGGGCAGAGGGCCGTGGCTGTGACGGGTAGAGGGGAGCGGGCAGAGGGCTGTGATGGGCACGGGGGGAGCGGGCAGAGGGCTGTGGCTGGGCACGGGGGGGTGGGCAGAGGGCCGTGGCTGTGACGGGTAGAGGGGAGTGGGCAGAGGGCTGTGATGGGCACGGGGGGGTGGGCAGAGGTCTGTGATGGGCAGGGGGGAAGCGGGCAGAGGGCCGTGGCTGTGACGGGTAGAGGGGAGCGGGCAGAGGGCTGTGATGGGCATGGGGGGAGTGGGCAGAGGGCTGTGGCTGTGACAGGCTGGGGAGAGAGGGCTGTTGCTCTGCTTGGCGGATCCGCTGGGCCTCTCACTGCCCCCCCTGCGCCCCTGCAGAGCAGCACGTCCCGTCCGGCGAGAGGAACCAGACGGTGGGGCCCTGCGCCGAGTACTCGTGTGCTGAGGGCAAATGCATCTCCTTTAAGCAGGTACGGCTAGGGCTGGGGCGGGGGCAGTGCCCACTGGCAGGGGCTCCAAGATGCTCGTGGGTGCGGCTGCTGGCCCAGCCCTGCCCCGGCTCTGTCCCCTGCCTGTGGGGCTGGGAGGTGCTGGCCGATCGGGGCATGGCAGAGCTCCCCTCTGGCTAGCACCCAGGGAGGAGGAAGGGCAGTGCCCCTGGCTGAGCTGGGCATAGACCCTGTGCCCTGGCCCGAGACATGCGAGCTCCCTGCCTAGCAGTGCCCAGGCTGGCCCCTCCTGCGCCTGCCTCAGTGCTCCCCCCACCCCTGCCTCCATCTGCAGCACCCTCGGGTGGTGCCCTCGGGCGCCCGGCCCCTCCTCGCCACACTCCATTGCCGATGCACCCGGCAGCCTCATCCCCAGCCGCTGGACAGTCCCAAGCAGGGCTCGTAGGTACAACCAGGACCTCTCGGCCAGCTCCCTCTGGGGCCAAGGGCCAAGATGTGGGGTTCCTGCCTCTTACCAGCCAGCCCAAAGCTGAAACCAAAACCCCTCCAGCCGGATCTCTCCCGCCTTCTCCCCCTCTCCCTTCGTCCACTCGCCCCCCCCCCACGGCTCACGGCTCAGGTTACAGGCTCAGGTACCCCCACACCTAGTCACCCCCTGCTAGGGTGACCACACAGCAAGTGTGAGAAATCGGGACAAGGTGGGGGGTAATAGGAGCCTATACAAGACAAAGCCGCAAATGTCGGGACTGGCCCTATAAAAACAGGACATCTAGTCACCCTACCCCCTGCTCTCCCCTCCCCCATGCAGACAGTCCCAGTAAAACTACACATTCCCTGGTCAGTCCGCCCGGCTCCCTGCTGCGTCCCAGCCCCTAGTGCCCGCTGCTCCGTCCGCTCATACGCTTCCCCCCATACCGGCTGGTCTGCGCTTCCCCCACCCGCCCATACTGCGTGCTCTGCCCTGCCCCCTGCTCCCTTCCCTGCTCTCTGTCTCCCCCCATCACTGTCGCCCCCCAGCTCTGTGCGTCTCTGCCTCTCCCTGGGCGGCTCAGTGTTGGCTCCCTGCAGGTGTGTAACGGGCTGGCGGACTGCGCTGACGGCAGCGAGGCCTCAGGCTGGCTGCCCTCAGACGAGCAGGACTGCGGGCTCTGGAGCCCCTGGGCCCCCTGGAGCACCTGCAGCCGGTCCTGTGGGATGGGCCTGCAGATCCGCAGGCGGGTCTGCACCAGACGGGCCAACGACGTCCTGCGCCACTGCCACGGCGAGGAGACACAGGCCCAGCAGTGCTTCGCCCTGGCCTGCCCAGGTGAGACTGGGCTGGGGGCATTGTCCGTACAGCCGGGCGCGAGGCAGGCAGAGAGGTGTCCGTACAGCCGGGCGCGGGGCAGGCAGAGGGGTGTCCGTACAGCCGGGCGCGGGGCGGACAGAGGGTGTATCGTACAGCCGGGCGCGAGGCAGGCAGAGTGGTGTCCGTACAGCCAGGAGCAGGGCAGGCAGAGGAGTGTCCGTACAGCTGGGTGCGGGGTGGACAGAGGGGTGTCCGAACACCCAGTCGCGGGGCGGACAGAGGGGTGTCCGTGTAGCCGGGCGTGGGGTAGACAGAGGGGTGTCCGTACAGCTGGGTGTGGGGCGGACAGAGGGGGGTCTGAACACCCAGTCGCGGGGCGGACAGAGGGGTGTCTGTACAGCCGGGCGTGGGGTGAACAGAGCGGGTGTCCGTACAGCCGAGTGCAGGGCAGACAGAGGGGTGTCCGTACAGCCGAGTGCAGGGCAGACAGAGGAGTGTCTGTACAGCTGGGTGCGGGGCAGACAGAGGGGTGTCCGAACACCTGGTCGCGGGGCAGACAGAGGGGTGTCCGTACAGCTGGGTGTGGGGCGGACAGAGGGGTGTCCGAACACCCAGTTGCGGGGCAGACAGAGGGGTGTCCGTACAGCTGGGTGTGGGGCGGACAGAGGGGTGTCCATATAGCCGGGCACGGGGCAGACAGAGGGGGATGTGTCAGGAATCACTGCAGCCCCACATGGGCGATATGGGGGTACTCCGGCTGGTGCAGTGCATGGGCGGGGCTGGTCCCACCTGCCTTCTCCTCTCCATGCTCTGCAGTGGATGGTGCCTGGAGCGAGTGGGCGACGTGGGCGAACTGCACCCAGGACTGCCGCGGGGTGGTGGTGCGACGCCGGGAGTGCATCCCGCCCCGGAACGGGGGCCGGCACTGCTCTGAGCTGCCCGGAGTCTCGCCCAGCACGCTGGAGATCAGTGAGTCCGTGGGGCGGTGGTGGGGGTCCCCTGCTCTAGGCACAGCCGGCATCCATGCTGGGGAGTGGCTCTGTGGGGCGGAGCAGCTCTCTGTGCTTCCCCACGGCCTGGCTCTCGGCCGAGCCCACAGACACCGTCTGTCGTAGCTCATTCCCCACTGGCCAGGCTACCCTGCCCTTGAGTGGGGGTCAGGGGCCCTCGGCCCCCCAGGGCCACTGTGTGTTGCTGTTGGCCCTGGAGCTCCCTCTGCTGTGGTGGGGAGGTTTGCTACGATGCTGCCACCATGGCCCAGAACAGCTGCTCCTGGCAGCCGGCTCCCGAGAGGGTCGAGCCAAGCCTGGCACCTCTGCCTCGTCCCTGGAGCTCCTGGGGCTGGGCCGTGGGTGGTGGGGGCTGGCGGCTCCGAGTGAGCTAACCGCGCTCCCCGGTCTCTCTGCAGAGCCCTGCCAGCTGGAAGGCTGCCTCAACGCCACCGCCTGCCCCGCGGGCCTGGTGCGCAGGCCTTGTGCCCCGTGCCCCATGTCCTGTGCCGATCTGGCCAGCAGGGGCAAGTGCAAGAGGGACAGGCCCTGCAGCCCAGGTAGGGCCATGGGGGGGGCTGCGAGGGGTGGGTTCTGGGGGTCCGGGTGGGAGGGCCGCAGAGGGTCCAGCAGGTGGGCACTGCCTCTGCCTGGCGGCACTAAATGCCCAACTACCCTCTGGCGCGGCTGTAGCTCGTCCAGGCCGAACCCTGTGGGTCCGCACAGGAGCAGACGCCTGTGCCACGAGCTGTAGGGTACTGGGCAGTGTTTGAGCTGTAATGAGGGAGGGGCTGGGGCTCAAGCAATTGTTTTACATTCATAACTGATGCAGCAAGACCACAGGTGCCGCGTCTCAGCCCTGCCCGGCCCAGAGATGCCAGACCCAGAGGTGCCAGGGCTCTGAGGTGCCAGGCCCAGAGGTGCCAGGGCTCTGAGGTGCCAGGCCCAGAGGTGCCACGCTCTGAACTGCCAGGCCCGGAGGTGCCGGGGCTCTGAGGTGCCAGGACTCTGAGGTGCCAGGCCCAGAGGTGCTGGGGTTCTGAGGTGCCAGGCCCAGAGGTGCTGGGGCTCTGAGATGCCAGGCCCAGAGGTGCCAGGGCTCTGAACTGCCTGGCCTAGAGGTGCCGTGTCTCAGCCCTGCCAGGCCCAGAGGTGCCGGGGCTCTGAGATGCCAGGCCCAGAGGTGCCGCGTCTCAGCCGTGCCCGGCCCGGAGGTGCCAGGCCCAGAAGTGCCAGGGCTCTGAGGTGCCAGCCCCAGAGGTGTCGGGGCTCTGTGGTGCCAGGCCCAGAGGTGCCAGGCTCTGAACTGCCAGGCCCGGAGGTGCCGGGGCTCTGAACCGCCAGGCCCAGAGGTGCCAGGATTCTGAGGTGCCAGGCCCAGAGATGCCGGGGCTCTGAGGTGCCAGGCCCAGAGATGCCAGGGCTCTGAGGTGCCAGGCCCAGAGGTGCCAGGACTCTGAGGTGCCAGGCCCAGAGGTGCCGGGGCTCTGAACTGCCAGGCCTGGAGGTGCCATGTCTCAGCCCTGCCAGGCCCGGAGGTGCTGGGGCTCTGAGATGCCAGGCCTGGAGGTGCCCTGCCAGGCCCAGAGGTGCTGGGGCTCTGAACCGCCAGGCCTGGAGGCGCCGCGTCTCAGCCCTGCCAGGCCCAGAGGTGCCGGGCTTAGAACCGCCAGGCCGGAGGTGCCGCGTCTAAGCCCTGCCAGGCCCGGAGGTGCTGAGGCTCAGCCCTGGCAAGCCCTGGCCCAAATTAACCACCGGTACTGGGTGTGGCTCAGTGCCAGTGTTACTGTAGCCATGGGTGGAGTCCCTGTGGAGATCCCTCTGCCCTATAGAGTGGTGGGGCAGAGCTGCTCTGACCCCTCCGGACAATCCAGGGCCTGTCCCTGCTGGGGCCTGGGCCGGGCATCTGCATGGCCGGCAGTGGGGCTGAGGGAGCATGTGCCCTCACTTGCCCCCTTTGCTCCCCCCACAGGCTGCTGGTGCCCGGAGGGGCTGGTGCTGGACAGTGAGCAGCAGTGTGTGCGCCCCCGGGAGTGCCCGTGCCTGGTGGAGGGGGTGCGCCACTGGCCTGGCCAGCTGGTGAAGGTGAACTGCCGCATCTGCGCCTGCCAGGACGGGCAGATGAAGCGGTGCCGGCAGAACCCCGAGTGCACTGGTAGGTGGGGCTGGGCCCTGGGCTCCCCGGCCCCCCCTCCATTCCCGAGCCTGCGGGTGGCTGGTTCCTGGCTCGCCTGCGTCCCGCTGCCCCTGGCCGCCAGGGCTGGGCGGGGGCAGCAGCGCGGGAGGCTGTGGGGGCTCGTCTCACATCCCCTCCCCGTGTCTGTCTCTAGTTAACTGCGGCTGGTCGGCCTGGTCTCCCTGGGGCGAGTGCCTGGGCCCGTGCGGTGTGCAGAGCATCCAGTGGTCTTTCCGCAGCCCCAACAACCCCAGCAAGCACGGCAACGGGCGCCAGTGCCGGGGCATCTACCGCAAGGCGCGCAGGTAACGCGCTCCCTGAGCGCCGAGGGGATGGCTCCTGCCCCCTGCTCCCTGAGCACCAACGCTCGGACGTGGGCATGGGACTGGGGGACAAGGGGCATGTGTTACCCGCACACTCCGGTTCCAGGGCTCCGGGCATACTCCTCTGCGGGTCTGCAGGGCCTTTTCCCAGTGAAAGCCTTGCACAGAAATAGCCTGGTCCTCTATTAACCATCACCAGGCAGAACACACCTGCTCCACCCACAGCGCCACGCCCACCAGCCCTGCTCCGGCAGGAGGACCTTCTCCCTTGGCCAGGCAAGGTTGGTCTCCTCTGGGTTCTGGCCGCTGCACCTCACGGTTGTCCTGAGGATTCTTAGCGGCTTTGATCTTAGGCTGTGTCTTGGGGCTGAGTTCTTCTTCCCGCTCTTTCCTCCTCCTCCTCCTCCTTATAGACTCATAGACTCTAGGACTGGAAGGGACCTCAAGAGGTCATCGAGTCCAGTCCCCTGCCCTCATGGCAGGACCAAATACTGTCTAGACCATCCCTGATAGACATTTATCTAACCTACTCTTAAATATCTCCAGAGATGGAGATTCCACAACCTCCCTAGGCAATTTATTCCAGCGTTTAACTACTCTGACAGTTAGGAACTTTTTCCTAATGTCCAACCTAAATCTCCCTTGCTGCAGTTTAAGCCCGTTGCTTCTTGTTCTATCATTGGAGGCTAAGGTGAACAAGTTTTCTCCCTCCTCCTGATGACACCCTTTTAGATACCTGAAAACTGCTATCATGTCCCTTCTCAGTCTTCTCTTTTCCAAACTAAACAAACCCAATTCCTTCAGCCTTCCTTCATAGGTCATGTTCTCAAGACCTTTAATCATTCTTGTTGCTCTTCTCTGGACCCTCTCCAATTTCTCCACATCTTTCTTGAAATGCGGTGCCCAGAACTGGACACAATACTCCAGTTGAGGCCTGACCAGTGCAGAGTAAAGTGGAAGAATGACTTCTCGTGTCTTGTTTACAACACTCCTGTTAATGCATCCCAGAGTCACGTTTGCTTTTTTTGCAACAGCATCACACTGTTGACTCATATTAAGCTTGTGGTCCACTATGACCCCTAGATCTCTTTCTGCCATACTCCTTCCTAGACAGTCTCTTCCCATTCTGTATGTGTGAAACTGATTGTTCCTTCCTAAGTGGAGCACTTTGCATTTGTCTTTGTTACACTTCATCCTGTTTACCTCAGACCATTTCTCCAACTTGTCCAGATCATTTTGAATTTTGACCCTGTCCTCCAAAGCAGTTTCAATCCCTCCCAGTTTGGTATCGTCCGCAAACTTAATAAGCTACTTTCTATGCCAACATCTAAATCGTTCTTCTTCTTCTTCTTCTCTTCCCTTTGCCTTTCTGTTTTCTTCCCAGCTCGTCTCCTTCTTGGACCCCAGTCTATATAGTGACACTTGAGTCCTGCTTAGCGGCACCTTAACCAGCCATTTCACTAAAGTCTTTCACGCTGACCAGCCCTAACATACGGCAAAATCATTCTTTTCCCCCTGAGACCCCAGCCCCTTGGTTGATTTAAATCTTGTCAAATTAGTTACACAACAGCCAGAAACAATCAAAGCACCAACCAGAGACCAGCCAGATAAACCAGAGCAGTGGGGCCCATACAGGGGCGCTCTAGGAATTTTGCCGCCCTAAGCACAGCAGGCAGGCTGCCTTCCGCGGCTTGTCTGCAGAGGGTCCGCTGGTCCTCCGAAGCCGCGGGACCAGCGGACCCTCCACAGGCAAGCCACCGAGGGTAGCCTGCCTGCCGCCCTCGCGGCGCCAGCAGAGCTCCCCCCGCGGCTTGCCGCCGCAACCACGCGCTTGGCATGCTGGGGCCTGGAGCCGCCCATGGGTCCATAGAGACAAAACAACACCGAAGTGGGGATGTCACACCCCAAGTGCAGAGAAGTGATTCCTTGCCAGACAGTATGCTGCCAATTAAGAGACTCTGCATATCTGGTGATAGTGGCTGCTATTACGAGGGCCACCGACATTCCACTGTTGATATATAGAAGGAATGTGAGGATGTGACTTTCTGGTAGGAGGCTGGAGTGGGCACCGGGCATTGGGCTCTGGGTGTGGGTACCAGACGCTGTGCTCTGGGTAGACGGCTAGGGGTGGGCATTGGGTAGGGGGTGGGGGTGGGCAGTGGGCTTTGGGCAAGGAGCTATGGTGGGCATCAGGCAGTGGGCTCTGGTAGGGGGCTGTGGTGGGCAGTGGACAGTAGACTGGGTGGGCACCGGGCAGTGGGCTCTGGTGGGGGGCTGCAGTGGGCAGTGGGCTCTGGGAGTGGGCCCCGGGCAGTGGGCTCTGGTGGGGGGGCTGCAGTGGGCTCTGAGGATGGGCACCGGGCAGTGGGTATTAGGTGCCAGGCACTCTAATCAGGAGACTACACTTTAAGCCCCAGTCCTTCCCCTGCTGGCGCTGTGCTCCCAGCCAGCTCTAACCGCACCCCTCTGCCTGCCTTTCCCCATGCAGGTGCCAGACAGATCCATGCGAGGAGTGCGAGCACCATGGCTGGTTGCACGCCATTGGCGACCGCTGGCGATCGGGGCAGTGCCAGGTGTGCCAGTGCCTGCCCAACCTGACAGTGCAGTGCTCCCAGTACTGCCCGTACAGCACCGTGGGGTGCCCTGAGGTGAGCCTGGCACCCAGCCCTGCCCTCTGAGCTGGGGGAGGGAGGCCCAGTCACCCCCGGGGGTGCAGCCCCGGCTGGTGGGAGCTGGCATTTCCTTAGAGGGGCTGCTGGTCCCAGCTGGGGAGCCCTTCGGCAGGGGCTAGGGGCAGGGCGAGGTTTGGGGGTTCATGGGGACTTGAGGGGTCTGGGCATGACCCTCCCATGGTGTCTCCAGCTCAGGGCAGGGCTGGTTGGAGCCCCACTGGGGGCTGGGAGACTTAGCGAGGGGCTGTGACGGGAGGCCGCCCTGCGGCGCGGGTACTGGGCTGGCACCCCAGGGAGCTCCGGGGCTCAGGCTGGTTCCAATGTCTCCCCACAGGGGCGGGCGCTGGTGGAGGGCAGGGGTGAGGCCTGCTGCTACTGCGCTGAAGTGGGTGAGTCCTGCGCTGGGAGGGAGTCCGGGAGGGTCATAGGGCCCATGGCTCCATGGTGCTGGGGGGGAGGGGTTGTGGGGCCTGTGGCTTCATGGCGCTGGGGGGAGGCCTGGGGGGTGGGGCCTGTGGCTCCATGGTGCTGGGGGGCCAAGGGGGCAGTGCTGCCATGCTTGGGCCATGGCGCTGGGGGAGGAGCCGGGAGGGGTCATGGGGCCCATTGCTGCATGGCACTGGGGGGCAGGAAGGGAGGGACTTTCACAAGACATGCCCCAGCCAGTCCTGGCGCCCCCCCCTGCATCCCTACCTGGCACACCCCCCCTGCCGATGCCCCTCAGACCTAACCCGCAGCCCCCCAGTAGCCTGTGCTGTCCCCAGTGTGGGGGCGGCCGCGGGGCGGATTCTGCAGCCCCCTGGGCTCCCCTGAGATGTGCTGCCCCTTTCCCCTGGGATCGAAGGCAGCAGCGAGCCTGGCCCCCCAAGGGGGAAGGGAGGTACATGGAGGACTCCTGTCCCCAGGGCTGTGTGTGGATACCCTGGGTGGGAGCCGTGGTGTGTGTGGCCCAGAGTGGAAGGGACCAAGGCAGAAATCCTGTCTCCCCTCTCAGGTGAGAGCAGGACCAGCGCGCCTGCTGTGCCACCGACTGGGCCCCCGGGCACCACCCTGGCCAGCCCAGCTGCCTCCACCAGCCCTCCGCTCATCACCTTCCCGCTGCCCCCTCTTGGAGGTAAGTCCTGGCTCCACGGGCCCCCACGGGCGGGGGGGGGGTGTCACTCAGACAGGGGTCTCTGAGGTGGACTCAACGGGGCCGGGTCAGGCTCTGACTCCCAGCACGGGGCAGGGGCATCTCCTGAGTTGGGCTCTGCTGCCAAGCTCCTCCACCCGGCTCAGCTCCCTTGGGTACCTTGGCCAGTCCGAGCCGCCTGCCTCTGTCTCTGCCCCCCTCCGTGCACAGCAGCACCCGTGACCCCCGTCTCTGTCCTGTCTGCAGACCGGTGCTATGGCCCCTTGGGCCTGGCCTCCTTGCCAGCCAGCTGCTTCACAGCCTCCTCCCAGCAGCCGGAGAACCCTGCCCACGCGGGGCGCCTCAACCACGTGCTCCCTGGCTCGGACCTGCAGGGCTGGGGGCCCCAGGCAGAGGTGTACCACGAGCTGCTCTCCAAGCCGCCCTACCTGCAGGTGGATCTGCTGGAGCCCAGGAACCTCACAGGTAGGTGCCTGGCCTGGCATCGCGGGGTGTAAAGCCATGGAAAAGAAGCAGTGAGAGAGAAAAAGGCCTCTGGATAAATTCCTGGAGGTTAAGTGCATTAATGGCTATTAGCCAGGCTGGGTAAGGAATGGTGTCTCTAGCCTCTGTTTGTCAGAGGGTGGAGATGGATGGCAGGAGAGAGATCACTTGATCATTGCCTGTTAGGTTCACTCCCTCTGGGGCACCTGGCACTGGCCACTGTTGGTAGACAGGTGTCACGGAGTCCCCAGGCGATGCTCTGGAACTGCTCCCCACAAAGCCAGTCAGGACTTTGGGGAGCCTCCTCTCCCTTGGAGCATTCAGCATCCTCTGCCCCTCCGTGCGCTTCCCACAGCGAGTCCACCCAGGTGGGGTCCTGGGGAAGCCAGAGGGTCCTGCACCCCCACTTGGCAGTCAGATGTGACTCTCAGCCAGCCAGTAACACAGAGGTTTATTTGGATGAGAGGAACACAGTCCAACACAGGTCTTGCCGGTACAGACAACAGGACCCCACTTAGTTAGGTCCATCTGGGGGCCCCAGCCAGCTTCAAACTGAGAAACGCTCCAGTCTCTCACTCAACCTCCCCCTGGCTCCTCCCCCAGCCTTTGTCCAGATTCCCTGGCAGAGGTGTCACCTGGCCTTCAACCCCCCTCCTGGTTCTCAGGTGACATGCTCAGGTATCCTCCCTTCCCCAATGCCAGCAGTCCCAGCACAACTCCCCTGCCACCTTCCCAGGTCAATGCTCCCCACTCAGCATTCACAGAACACAGCCAGAACACCCCACTTGGTCACAACAGGACACTGGGCTGGACGGACCTTTGGTCTGACCCAGTCTGGCTACTCTTATGTGCTTATATGCTCCTGCGCCTCCCGGAAGCCCCCTGCGTTCCCTGGCTTCTGGGAGGCGCAGGAGACCCCAGAGCCCTAGGGCAGTGCTGGGGAGTGGTGCCAGGCTGCCTGCTACACATCCCCCACTGCTTGGTGCCCTGCCCTGGATCTCTATACCCTGGGCTGGGCAAAATGCGGGGCCCCTTCAGAGCCCTCAGCAGCCCAGGACCCGGTTACTGCCTGGGCCACCTGTATCCCTAGGAAGACATGGGTCACTGAGCCGGGGCATCATCCTCAGCCCTTGGCTGTTGGCTGTGGGACTCCCTGCCACTGGATAAGAGGCTGAGCCATCCGGCAGGCCAGTCCCGGGCTGACAGCACTGGGTCCTGCTCTCCAGGTGAGCGGGCTGGGGACGATCGTATGGCGCTGTGCAGCCGGGGTGCCAGGCCCAACTGGGCTGGCATCAGACCCAACCCTCCCATAGCCCTGCTGCCAAGGGGCAGCTCTCAGCTCACAGGCTGGTGCTGATTCCTGGGTCTCCCCAGCCCATACCCCGGAGAGCCCCGTGTCCCTGCAAGGGCCCTGAGCTGTGCTGTGTTCTCATCCCCCAGGGGTAGTGGTGCAGGGGGCAGGCTCCTCGGACGCCTTCGTTACCAGCTTCCTCCTGCAGTTCAGCATGGACGGGCTGAGGTGGCACGCATACCGGGAGGTCTCTGCGGACGCCCAGCCGGAGCCCAAGGTACCTTCCTGACCAAGCCCCCCAGCAGCCGTGCGGAGGCGTCCGGGGGGAACTTGGTTTGGGGGCTGTCACAGCTCCACTGGCCCAGGGCTCCCCCGGGGCTCTGGAGCGGTACCTGGGAGGACCCTGTTAGAGTGTTGCCCCCTTAGGGTCATGCTCCTTCACTGGTGTAAGCCTCGACCCCCCCGCCTCCTGGGGCCGCACCTCTGAGCCTTCAGTCCTCGCTTCCCGCCATGAAACCCCGCAGCGAGCCCACTCAAATCTCACCCCTGGGAGGCGTACACCCCACAGGGAGCAACGACCCGACCTCTTGAGACTCAGTGCCTCTTGGCAGCGGTGTAGGAGCAGGAGGGTTATTAGACGTCTGGACTCACAGAGACCTTCCATGGTTAGCACAGAGAAGGGGAAAGTTACAGCAGGGGCCAGCGAGGTGTGTCCAGAGCGCCCGTGGGCTCAGACCCCTCTGTGGAGTCCCCCCCACCCCAGTCCAGAAGTGTGTCTCCAGCCGCCCATGACCCACAGGTGGTCACCCCCCTACTCCTCGGTCTTTGTTCCTCTCCTCCCTGGACAAACAGGGCTGCCCGGTCTCCTCCTGACTCCTGTTTGCTCCTCCGTAGCTAGGTAATAAATAGCTGGGCCCCACATGGATCTCTGGATTTTTCTGCAAAGAAAACACTCCCCCGCCACCACCTGCAGCGCATAGGAGAAACTGAGGCACACACAATATGCATACAAAATATTCTGGAAAAATCCCACTTCATTCCAGGGGTCTGCTCCCCTGGGGGTGTATGTGAGGCTGTGGCTGTGTGAGCATTTGGATATGCAGGAACTTTTGTGCATGCGTGTATCTTTGTGTGTGTGCACATGCTTGGGGTGTGCGCATATGTGTGTGTTTGGGGGGGCGCATATCATAGAATCATAGGGCTGGAAGGGACTCCAGAGGTCATCTAGTCCAGCCCCCTGCACTCACGGCAGGACCAAGTATTGCCCAGACCGTCCCTGACAGGGGTTTGTCCAGCCCGCTCCTAAAAATCCCCAGTGATGGAGACTCCACAACCTCCCTAGGCAATTTATTCCAGTGCTTAACCACCCTGACAGGTAGGAGGTTTTTCCTAATGTCCAACCTAAACCTCCCTTGCTGCAATTTAAGCCCATTGCTTCTTGTCCTGTCCTCAGAGGTTAAGAAGAACATTATTTCTCCCTCCTCCTTGTAACAACCTTTTATGTACTTGAAAACTGTTCTCATGTCCCCTCTCAGTCTTCTCTTCCCAGACTAAACAAACCCAATATTTTATATCTTCCCTCATAGCTCATGTTTTCTAGAACTTTCATCATTTTTGTTGCTCTTCTTTGAACTTTCTCCACATATGTGTGTATGTTTTTGGGGTGTGAATGTATGTTTGGGGTGTGTGCGTGTGTTTAGGGTTGTGTGTTCTGGGTGTATGTTTGCAAGTGTTTGGGACGTGTGTGTGTGTGTGTGTTTGGGGCGTGTGTGTGTGCATGTCTTGGGAGGTGTTTGGAGCATGTGTGTGTGTGTGTGTTCAGAGCCTGTGCGTGTGTTGGGAGGTATTTGGGGTGTGTATGTTTGGGGCGTGCATGTGTGTATGTGTTGGGAGGTGTTCAGGATGTGTGTGTGTGTGTGTGTGTGTGTGTGCATGTTCGGGGCATGTGCGTGTTTGTGGCGTCTGTGCAGCATATGGGGCTGAGCCGGCTGGTCGCTCCCCCTGCAGCTGTTCCTGGGGAACGCCGATGACTCCACGCCGGTGGTGAGGACTTTCCAGCGCATGGTCCGTGCCCGGCACGTCCGCATCCTCCCCCACGACTTCCACAACGGGATCTTTCTGCGCGCGGAGCTGCTGGGCTGCGAGAGAGGTACCACACCCTGGCCCCTCCCGGGGGTGCTGTCACGGACTCACAGATCGTGCCCACTCGTGGCCCCATGCAGTCCATGGGGGGTGCCCCTTCAGTGCGGCAGCTCTTCTCGGGGGGCCACTCTCTCTTGGGGTCAGGCCCCTCCACCTCCTGGAGCCGCACCTCTCTGAGCCTCAGCACGTCTGTCTGTGCCGTGGGCCCCCTCAGGGAGTCCCCTCGCTCTGGAGTCCCTGGGCCTCCACCCCAGAAGGGGTTGATGCCTTCTGTTCTCTAGCCCAGAGCAACTCTCAGCCAGCGTAACACAGGAGGGTTTATTGAGAGCTGAACACAGCACAGGAAACTCTCAGGGCCTCAGGCCTGGCTCCCTCAGCCCCGCGCATCCCAGTCCCCCTGCAGCCAGGTGGACTCTGCCTGCTCCCCCTCTCCAGCCCAGAGCCCCCCTGCTTCCCAGCTGGGCCTCCGGTATCCCCGGCCCCAAGCCCCCTCTGTCCATTGTCTTCTCTCCAGGGAAACAGGGTTGCCTGGGTCTCCTCTCCCCTCTTCTGTCCTCTGGCCCCTCTGGCTGGAACCGGCTGGTCAGGTCACCGGGGTCCTCTCGCCGCAGCCCATTGTCCTCCCACTGGCCAGAACTGACTGCGACTCCTGAGCTGGGTCTCCGGATCACCAGGTCCCCAGTCGCTGGGGTCTCCATCCTCCTGGCCATTGGCTGGGGTCCCAAGTTCCCTCTCCTGTCCTCTGGAACAACAAAGTCCCTCTCCCCTCCCCTTGTTAAACCCATAACACCCAGGGGAACTCAGTCCTCCTCCCTCTGCATGCCACCCCCTGGAAAACACGGAAAAAAACCAAGAAACCCCCACACTCTGTCACAGGGGGTCTGGAGAGAGGCAGGGGAAGGTGGAGGGGCAAGGGGCAGATGCGATGAGGGCGCCCCCTGGGGTTGGAGTCTGGTTTCTCAGGACAGGGGCATCTCCAGGGACTGACCTGGAATTGCCTCATTCCCCCTCGTGACAATGCGGTTCTGGCGGGACCCAACTGAGAGTGCCAGTTCAGGACCAATTGCTCAAACAGGACAGTCAAAGCCCAAGGCTGGGGTTTTTCCACCTCTAAGGCAAACCAAACCAACCAAACAAAAAGGACTTCGGTTTCAGCCCACTGGCTAACCACAAGTCACACAAGCAATTTCCTTAGACACCCCAGTCTCCCAGTATCACCACCAGTGCCACCCGTCCTGGGGATGAATAGTTATGAAAACCAACACCCCAGTAAAAGAAAAAGGTTCTCTTGATCCCAAAGGACCAAGCCCCAGACCCAGGTCAATATACATATCAGATCTTACCCACAAATCACGCTGTTGCCAATCCTTATAGAATCTAAAATCTAAAGGTTTATTCATAAAGGGAAAAAGATAGAGATGAGAGCTAGAATTGGTTAAATGGAATCAATTCCATACAGTGATGGCAAAGTTCTTAGTTCAGGCTTGTAGCAGTGATGGAGTAAACTGCAGGTTTAAATCAAGTCTCTGGAGAACATCCCCTGCTGGGATGGGTCATCAGTCCTTTGTGCAGAGCTTCAGTTTGTAGCAAAGTCCCTCCAGAGGTAAGAAGCAGGATTGAAGACAAGATGGAGATGAGGCATCAGCCTTATATAGGCACTTCCAGGTGTAAGAACACTCCTTTGTTCTTACTGTGGAAAATTACAGCAAAATGGAGTCTGCAGTCACATGGGCCAGTTTCTGCACACCCTGCTGAGTTACAAGGCGTATCTGCCTCCTCTTAATGGGTTAATTGTGTAGCTGATGGTCCTTAATGGGCCATCAGGCAGGCTAAGCAGAGCTAACACCCACTTGTCTTGGATCTTTCCCAGTAACACAGCACAAGTTTGAAATACAGACAGTATAGAGCCAATACTTATAACTTCAACTACAAAATGATACAGACATACAGACAGCATAATCATAACCAGCAACTTATAACTTGGTCTTAGACACCTTATATGACCCCCTTTACATAAGATTTGGTGCCACTACAGGACCATGGTTGCAAACCATGTTCTATATGATCCCAGTTTATATCAATAACGTCACACCCCCATACCTGCTTTTCTCTCCTCCCTGCCCCCAGTGACCCCTAGGGCACCGACCACACCGCCGGGCCGGAGGCCCTGCCGAACCGGGGAGTTCCAGTGCCGCAACGGACGCTGTGTCCCCGCTGGGCCCCACGGCACCATGTGCAACGGAGTCGATGATTGTGGAGACTTCTCGGACGAGCTGCGCTGCGGTGAGCAGTAGGATCCAGCCTGGGGGCAGTGCTGGGGCCAACCCTGCGGGGCTCAGGGAGTGTCCTGGGGTCTCGGCCTGTCCCTTGCTGGCTGGGCAGTGGCTGTGTGGCTGTTCAACCCTAACCCTAACCCGTGGGCCTCCCCAGAGGGAGCAGCAGCTTAGTGCTGGGGGAGCAAGCTTTGCAAACCACCTCTGAGGTAGCTGCAGCTCAGGTCTGGGAGGGTAAGTCCCGTCCGATCAGGCCGCCTCCTAGCCCAGAGGGGGCTGCCTTTCCATGGTGGCAGAGCAAAGCCCACAGACCAGGCGCTTGGAGCTGCAGCCACATGCTAGAGTAGGAGGGCCCGGGGTAGGGCTGCCAGACACAGGAAATGTCCCCCTGGGCCTTGGCCTGGAGCCTGGGAAAGGCTGAGCTGGGCTGGCTTGTGCAGCCTCTGCTCCCATGCCTGCCCGGAGAGCTCCCTCCTCCCAGCATTGCTCGGCCGCTTACCAGCCCCGGCTCTGTGCCCCCTCGCAGGGACAGCCCCGTCTGTGGGGCCCTCCGCCCCCTGGCGCTGCCCCCTCTCCCACTTCCACTGCGCACTGTCTGTCGGCTGCATCGACGCCTCCCGGCGGTGTGACGGCGTCAGCGACTGTCCAGACGGCACCGACGAGGCCGGCTGCGGCGCCCTGCGCGGGAGCACGGTGCCCCCTGCCAGCACAGCCAGGTACCGCGTGAGGCAGAGGTGGGGGTTTCCCTGGGCTCCTGTGACGATGCCTGTCGGAGACAGGAATGTGTCGCAGAGACAGCTGGCGGGTGTACAGTGAGGGGCAAGTCTGGGCGGCCCATCCTGGGGTCAGCGTAGGAGCGAACCCTGCCGCCTGTCCCCAGGCCTGGGCCTGAGCCGTGGGGCCCCAGCCCTGCCACTGGGAAGAGATTCCCCAGCTAGGTCCATCCCAATACCCCACTGTCACGGAGTCCCTGGGCGATGCTGAACTGCTCAAGATAGTTAAGACCAAAGCAGAGTGTGAAGAACTTCAAAAAGATCTCACAGAACTAAGTGATTGGGCAACAAAATGGCAAAATGAAATTTAATGTGGATAAATGTAAAGTAATGCACAATGGAAAAAATAACCCCAACTATACATACAATATGATGGGGGCTCATTTAGCTACAACGAGTCAGGAAAAAGATCTTGGAGTCATTGTGGATAGTTCTCTGAAGATGCCCATGCAGTGTGCAGAGGTGGTCAAAAAAGCAAACAGGATGTTAGGAATCATTGAAAAGGGGATAGAGAATAAGGCCTCGTCCAGACTACCCGCCGTATCGGCGGGTTAAAATCGATTGCTCGGGGATCGATATATCGCATCTAATCTAGACGCGATGTATCAATCCCCGAGCGCGCTTATATCGATTCCGGAACTCCATCAACCCCAACGGAGTTCCGGAATCGACAGGGAGAGCCGCGAACATCGATCCCGCGCCGTGTGGACGGGCGAGTAATCCGATCTGAGATATTCGACTTCAGCTACGTTATTCACGTAGCTGAAGTTGCGTATCTAAGATCGATTTCCCCCCCCTAGTGTGGACCAGCCCTCTGACTGAGAATATCTTATTGCCCTTATATAAATCCATGGTACGCCCACATCTCGAATACTGTGTACAGATGTGGTCTCCTCACCTCAAAAAAGATATTCTAGCACTAGAAAAGGTTCAGAGAAGGGCAACTAAAATGATTAGGGGTTTGGAACGGGTCCCATATGAGGAGAGATTAAAAAGGCTAGGACTTTTCAGCTTAGAAAAGAGGAGACTAAGGGGGGATATGACAGAGGATATAAAATCATGAGTGATGTGGAGAAAGTGGATAAGGAAAAGTTATTTACTTATTCCCATAATACAAGAACTAGGGGTCACCAAATGAAATTAATAGGTAGCAGGTTTAAAACAAACAAAAGGAAGTTCTTCTTCACGCAGTGCACAGTCAACTTGTGGAACTCCTTACCTGAGGAGGTTGTGAAGGCTGTGACTATAACAGCGTTTAAAAGGGAACTGGATAAATTCATGGAGGTTAAGTCCATTAGTGGCTATTAGCCAGGCTGGGTAAGGAATGGTGTCTCTAGCCTCTGTTTGTCAGAGGGTGGAGATGGATGGCAGGAGAGAGATCACTTGATCATTGCCTGTTAGGTTCACTCCCTCTGGGGCACCTGGCATTGGCCACTGTCGGTAGACAGGATACTGGGCTAGATGGACCTTTGGTCTGACCCAGTGTGGCCATCCTTATGTTCTTATGATGCTCCGGAACTGCTCCCTGCAAAGCTAGACAGGACTCTGGGGAAGTCTCCTCTGAGCAGACTGTCTCCAGGGCAAGAAGCTCACACGGCTTCACCTTCCTGGGTCTGATCTTGGAGCATTCAGCATCCTCTGCCCCTCCGTGCGCTTCCCACAGCGAGTCTGCCCAAGTGGGGTCCTGGGGAAGCCACAGGGTCCTGCACCCCCACTTCACAGTCAGACGTGACTCTCAGCCAGCCAGTAACACAGAGGTTTATTCGATGACAGGAACAGGGTCTAAAACAGAGCTTGTAGGTCCAGAGAACAGGACCCCTCGGCCGGGTCCATTCTAGGGGGCAGTGAGCCATTCCCCACGTCTGCCCTCACTCCTCGTCCTCAGCCAGCCCCAAATTGACTCACCCTCCAGCCCCTGCTCCTCTGGACTTTGGCCTTTTCCGGGCTTCTCCAACACTGTTAGCATCCCCTTGCAGGGGGGGAGGGCCCAGGCCATTAGTTGCCACGGGACAGAGTGTCGGCCATTTATGTACACTGACCACCACCTAGAGACTTAAGAACTGCATGGGAGAAACTCAGGCACCCCCACAGTATTCAGAGGAAACTTTAAGAACAGTCCCACTTTGTCACACCCAGCCCCCCACCCCCCCTGGTGTATCTACCATTCCCCAGGCCCCGCTGGCCAGCAGGCGCGTGTTGCCCTGTGCACCCCTGGCTCTGCGGGGCTCTTCCTCTCCCGGGAGCCTTGCCCTGAATCACTCCCCAGCATGGCAGAGCTGAGCGGCAGGCCTGGGCCGGGGGTTCCCCCAGGCCGGTGGAGAGGGGCTGCCCCATGCCCTGGGACTGGAGCCCCCGGGAGGCAGCTTTCTGTGGGGGCACCACTAATTCACCCCTTTGCTGTGATTCTCTCAGCAGCTGGGCCCCCAGGCAGACCTCGTCACCCGCCAAGGAGGTGAGAGAGCCTGCAGCGGGGGAAGGGAGGGGAGTCTCCCAGCTGCCCTGTTCGTGTGTTAATGGCCTGTCCCCACGTCCCCCGCCCCCCCACCCTGCCTGGCTGGGCTGCCACCCAGGGAGGGACCCCTGTGAGGAGGGGAGCGGCTGGCTGCAGGGGTGGGGGAAGGGGAAATAAATGGCTGGAGGGGGTAGGCAGGGGAGCGGCTGGCTGCAGGGGTGGGGGAAGGGGAAATGAATGGCTGGAGGGGGTGGGGAGGGGAGCGGCTGGCTGCAGGGGTGGGGGAAGGGGAAATGAAAGGCTGGAGGGGGTGGGCAGGGGAGCGGCTGGCTGCAGGGGTGGGGGAGGGGGAAATGAATGGCTGGAGGGGGTGGGCAGGGGAGTGGCTGGCTGCAGGGGTGGGGGAGGGGGAAATGAATGGCTGGAGGGGGTGGGCAGGGGAGCGGCTGGCGGTGGGGGAGGGGGAAATGAATGGCTGGAGGGGGTGGGGAGGGGAGAGGCTGGCTGCAGGGGTGGGGGAGGGGGAAATGAATGGCTGGAGGGGGTGGGCAGGGGAGTGGCTGGCTGCAGGGGTGGGGGAGGGGGAAATGAAAGGCTGGAGGGGGTGGGGAGGGGAGCGGCTGGCGGTGGGGGAGGGGGAAATGAATGGCTGGAGGGGGTGGGCAGGGGAGCGGCTGGCTGCAGGGGTGGGGGAGTGGGAAATGAATGGCTGGAGGGGGTGAGGAGGGGAGAGGCTGGCTGCAGGGGTGGGGGAGGGGGAAATGAATGGCTGGAGGGGGTGGGGAGGGGAGCGGCTGGCGGTGGGGGAGGGGGAAATGAATGGCTGGAGGGGGTGGGCAGGGGAGTGGCTGGCTGCAGGGGTGGGGGAGGGGGAAATGAATGGCTGGAGGGGGTGGGCAGGGGAGCGGCTGGCTGCAGGGGTGAGGGAGGGGGAAATGAAAGGCTGGAGGGGGTGGGGAGGGGAGCGGCTGGCTGCAGGGGTGGGGGAGGGGGAAATGAATGGCTGGAGGGGGTGGGCAGGGGAGCGGCTGGCTGCAGGGGTGAGGGAGGGGCTGTCGATGGTGCCATGGGGTGCGGGTGGGTCACAGATGGTACCTGACCTGGCAGACTAGGGGAGAGGCGGCTGGGTGGCCGGTGGCAGGAGGGCTAACGGCTCTTTCCCCGATGGTGCAGGTGTCTAACGGCACAGAGGACTGGCTGTTCCCTGGAGACGTCCTCCCCACCCCCACAGGTACTGCCCTCCCCCCGCCATTGGGGGCCCTCCCGGGGTTACCCGCCGTGGGGGAGGGGTGCGGGGGGGGCACGGCCGCTCTGAGCTGCCCCATCTCCTGCAGGTCCCTGCAGCGAGCCGCTGGGCCTGGGCGATGGCAGGATCCGCTACCAGCAGCTGGGCGCCTCCTCCCACCGGGACAGCAACCCCCCGGACGCCGGGCGCCTCAACACGGTGCCCAACATGTGAGCAGCCCCCTGCGGCGTGACCAGCCCCTCCGGCCGGGGCATGGGGACGGGAACAGGGGGAGGGACCCTCTGGCCATGAGATGGGGGCGGGAATGGGGGGAGGGCCCCTCCAGCCAGGGCACAGGGGCAGAAATGGGGACAAGGCCCCTCCGGCCGGGGGATGGGGGAGGGAACGGGGGGAGGGCCCCTCCGGCCAGGGAACGGGGGCGGGAATGGGGGGAAGGGCGCTCCGGCCAGGGGATGGGGGTGGGAACGGGGGGAGGGCCCCTCCGGCCAGGGTGTGGGAGTGGGAATGGGGGCAGGGCCCCTTCGGGTGGGGCACAGGGGCGATAACGGGGGCAGGGCCCCTCTGACCGGGGTTCGGGGTTGGGAACAGGGGGAGGGCCCCTCCGGCCAGCGGACACAGGTTCCCCCCACACCCTGTGGCTGGAAGGAGATGGGCACGGTCAGGCTGGCGGGGTGGGAACTGACCCTGGGACGTGGTGGATTCTCCGTCCCCGGCGTTGGGGCTGGCCGTGTTTGGAAAGGCTCTGCCCAGCCGGCGCCTGGACCAGCGGCAGGGGTTAGTTCCGGTCAGTCTCAGGCGACGTCCGTGGTGCGAGCGAGGGCTGGGGTCCCCGCTCCCCCAGCCATGCTCACGCCAGCCTGTGCCAGCTGGAACAGCTGTGTGAGTTCATCCCGCGGCTCTCAGCTCGGCCCGGCTCCACCAGGGCCCCTGGCCGCCCCCCACCTGGCGAGCGGGGACTCATCCCCAGGCTCGGAGCATAGCCATAGACCTAGCTGGGAATGGACGGGGGGGCTCAGCCCCTGGGCGGGGGTTTCCAGGCTGCCTCGGGCTAGTTTCCCTGCTATGGAGTGGGGCTGGGATCAGTGGGTTGGGGTCTGTCCCTGCAGCATCTCAGGCGAGGGGCCGGAGGGCAGCCGAGGTCCCTGTGTGCCGTGCAGGGCGCTCTGTGTCACGTGTGGGTTCCAGGTGCTGCGACCAGCCCCCTTTCCCGCTGACGGGAGGGGAGTGGGTGCCCTGAGGGGGGTCATGCCCCGTGGCAGCTGCGGAGCCCCCTGAGGGATGGAGCCGTCAGGTGGCAGGGCCCTGGCGTCCATCGATCTTGGTGGGTGACTCCCCACTCCAGGGTGCCAGGGCCTGTGCGGCTCTCGCCCTCTCAGTCGGGGCTGGCGCTGGGCCTGCCCCATCGGTTCCCCTCTGCCCCTCCCAGACTGAACATCGAGCCAGGCTGGAGCCCCCTGGAGACCGACCACAGCCCCTACTTCCAGGTGGACTTCCTGCGGCCCACCTTCGTCAGCGCGCTGGTCACGCAGGGCGGCCCGACGGCCGGGGGCTACGTCACCAAGTACCGGCTGCAGTACAGCCACGACGGAGTGCACTACCACAACTACACGGGGGCAGCGCCCGGAGCCGCGCGCCCCCCGCCGGCTCAGGTACCTGCCCACGCCCCCCCCGGCCGCTGGGCCGTGTGCATGGCACGAGCTGTGCACCGTGCCCTCATCCCCAGAGCCCAGCGTGCCGCGCTCACCCGGTACTGCGGGTGCCCTGCCCAGTCAGTGCCCAGGCCACTGGGCCATGTGCATGGCATGAGCTCTGCACTGTGCCCTCATCCCCGGAGCCCAGCATGCCGCGCTCACCCGGTACCGCGGGTGCCCTGCCCAGTCAGTGCCCAGGCCGCTGGGCCGTGTGCATGGCATGAGCTCTGCATCGTGCCCTCATCCCCAGAGCCCAGTGTGCCATGCTCCCCCGGTACCGCGAGTGCCCTGGTGCAGCCCACGAGCTCTGCACCGTGCCCTCATCCCCAGAGCCCAGCGTGCTGTGCTCACCCGGTACCACGGGTGCCCTGGTGCAGCCCATGAGCTCTGCACCGTGCCCTCATTCCCACAGCCCAGCGTGCCGCGCTCACCCGGTACCGTGGGTACCCTGCCCAGTCAGTGCCCAGGCCACTGGGCCGTGTGCATGAGCTCTGCACCGTGCCCTCGTCTCCAGAGCCCAGCGTGCCGTGCTCACCTGGTACCGCGGGTGCCCTGCCCAGTCAGTGCCCGGGCCCTTGGGGGCGGCATTCAGGGTCTTTCCGGCCAGGCTGCTCCTGTCACTGCATGCTGGGACCCGTCGTCTCCAGGGGCTGCTCTTTCATGCCACGGAGGTGCCACCCTCAGGGGCCTGGCAAGTCACCAGCGTGGCCCTTAGCTGAAGCCGGAGATCTGGGTGCAGCCCAGACCCAGACCCCGCCTTGGTCATCCCCCGAGCCTGCCCCCTCCCCTCTCATGCCAGCTGGCAGTGGGGACAGAGCCTCTCCCCTGCCGGCCCTCCGGCCCCGGGCTGACTGCTCCTCTGCACCCCTCGGCCAGGTGCTGGAGGGCAACTTGGACAGCCACACGCCGGTGCAGCGGGAGCTGCACCCCCTGATCCTGGCCCGCTACCTGCGGCTGGTGCCTGTGGAGTATCACCGGAGCATCCACCTGCGCGTGGAGGTGCTGGGCTGCCCCTGGAGTGAGTGCTGCTCCCGCCGAGATGGTGGGGGGGGGGGGCTGAGACTCTGTGGGGCTGGGACAGGGAGCGAGGGTGGGGCTGTGACCTTCTGGGGCTGTGACAGGGAGTGGGGAGGGGCTGTCAGCTCGCAGGGCTGGGACAGGGAGTGGGGGGACCTGTGACCCTGCGGGGCTGGGACAGGGAGCAGGGGTGGGGCTGTGACCTTGTGGGGCTGGGACAGGGAGTGGGGAGGGGCTGTCAGCTCGCAGGGCTGGGACAGGGAGTGGGGGGACCTGTGACCTTGTGGGGCTGGGACAGGGAGTAGGGGGGGCTGTCACCTCGCAGGACTGGGACAGGAAGCGGGGGGGGGGTGGCTGTGACCCTGCGGGGCTGGGACAGGGAGTGGGGGGACCTGTGACCCTGCGGGGCTGGGACAGGGAGTGTGTTGTCAGGGGGCTGTGACCTTCTGGGGCTGGGACAGGGATTGAGGGGGTGGGGGTTGGGACCCTGCGGGGCTGGGACAGGGAGTCCCGAGGGGACTGTGACCCTGCGGGGCTGGGACAGGGAGTGGGTTGGGGGCAGGGGCTGTGACCTTCTGGGGCTGGGACAGGGAGCGGGTGGGGGGGTGAGGGCTGGGACCTTGCAGGGCTGGGACGGAGTGGGGGAGGACCATGACCCTGCAGGGCTGGGACAGGGAGCAGAGGGGTGGGGGCTGGGACCTTGCAGGGCTGGGACAGGGAGACGTGGGGGGGGGGGACCATGACCCTGCAGGGCTGGGACAGGGAGCGGGGGGGGTGGGGGCTGGTACCCTGCGGGGCTGGGACAGGGAGTCGTGGGGGGACTGTGACCCTGCGGGGCTGGGACAGGGAGCACGTGGAGGGGCCTGTGACTCTGCGGGGCTGGGACAGGGAGTGGGTTGGGGGTGAGGGGGGCTGTGACCTTCTGGGGCTGGGATTGGGAGTCAGGGAGTGGGGGCTGGGACAGGGAGTTGGGGGGGACCATGACCCTGCAGGGCTGGGACAGGGAGCGGGGGGGTGGGGGCTGGGACCCTGCGGGGCTGGGACAGAGAGTCGCGGGGGGGCTGTGACCCTGCGGGGCTGGGACAGGGAGTCGCGGGGGGACTGTGACTGTGCGGGGCTGGGACAGGGAGCAGGGGGGTGGGGGCTGGGACCCTGCGAGGCTGGGACAGGGAGCATGAGGGGGGGCTGGGACCCGGCAGGGCTGGGACAGTGAGCATGGGGGTAGGGCTGTGACCTTGTGGGGCTGGGACAGGGAGCAGGAGGGTGAGGGGGGGCTGGGCCCCTGGTACCCCTGGTCACTGCTCTAGCCCCTCGCCCTGGGCCGCTCGCCCCCTCCTCTGGAGCACCTTTCTCTGGCTCCTGCACAGGCTGGTGCCCCCAGCCCTATGCTCTGGCCCCTGTGGCCGCCCTGCAGTCCCTGCCAGGGGAGGGGTGGGTAGCACCAGGCCTCAGCCTTGCCCTCCGCTGTCGGGCGTTGGAGCAGGCAGCCCGGCTCCACCAGGCCCAGCCCTGCACTGAGCCTCACCTGCTCAGGGGCCCCTCCCTGCGTCTGCCCAGCCCCGACCGGTGCCAGGCCACAGGGCAGAGTCCTGGGCACCGGGGAGCAAAAGGCCTAGCCGGTTGCTGCCGATGGCCTGAGCCGCTGGAGCTGGGCCTGGGGCAGGGGGCGAGCACCTGGGGTCAGTCAGGGCTCCGCAGGGAGGAGCGACAAGGCCCTGAGCCAGGGACGGTTTGGCCAAGTCCCCAGGGAAACATCCCGTTACTGGGGAATCGTGGCTGGGGGCCAGAGAGCCGGGAGCAGGGAGAGCCAGAACTGCCCCAGCGGCAGGGCATGGACAGGCGAGGGGCTCTGCCCACGCGGGTGTGAGTGACTCAGACCCATTGCCCAGCTCCGTCGCCTGTTCCCAGGCACGGCCCCGCTAGCCATTCCCTCGCCCCGGGGACCAGCAGGCACTTGTCTCCCCCGCCCCCGCCCCTGCCCTATGGAGGTTTCTCTGAGCCCTTTCCGTCTCCCCAGCCCCTGCAATGTCTCCTGCCCTCCCCTGAGCCCCATTTCCCAGCACGGGCAGCTGTGGGTGCCTCTCTCACATGGCCAGGCCCTGGGCACGGCCGGTGAGGCCCGGAGCATTCTCCACTGAGCTGTCCAGCCTCTGCCTCGGGGAGCCCAGAGTGCATGGCTCTGCCTGGGATGGGGGTCACCGGGGCGTGCTGCTGGTCGGGGGGGCGGGGCTCGGGGCACTGTGTGAAGCCCCCACAGCCCTCTGTGATGGCAGGGCCGGCTGCAGGGCCTTCCTGGGCGAGCAGGGCTGTGCTAAGTGTGTGTGTGTGTGGGGGGGCAGGACAGGGAGACTTAGGGGGCAGGACAGGAGATCTAGGGGTCAGGAGCAGCTCAGCCAGCACCATGGCCCTCCCGCTGATTGGTTCCTTCTCCCTCTCCCACAGGTGCTGCACCACTGGGGACCAGCCCCACCTCCGAGCAGCCCCTGCTCCCCACGGCGACTCTGGTCCCAGGATCCAGGGTTCCCAGCACAGTCAATGAGAGCAGCGAGGCCAAATCCACGGGCCAGCCAGTGAGGCCAACGGGCACCGCAGCAGCAGGTGAGACTGGGCTGGGAGCAGGGCAGAGACGTGGCACCAGGTGCTGGGTCCCCCCCAATTAGAGAGCAGGAGTGTCCTAGGCACTGGGGACGGCAGCAGCCCCACAGTCCCCAAACCAGCCCTGCGCCCTGCTGCCCCAGGGGGTGGTGTCACTGAAAGCAAATCTCAAATCAAATCGCAAAGCAGATCTCAGATAAAACTGGCTGGCCCCAGGGTTCGGATACATTTTCCAGCAGCCTCCTGGCCTGAGAGAATAGTCTTCTGTCTCCCAACCAGCCTGGCAATTAGCACAGGGTAATTTACCCATGAAACAGCTCAGATACAGGTCACCACAGCCTTCACAGAGACACACAGACAATAATCCTATTTCACTCCAGTGTCTTCCTAAATGTTCATATTCCTTGTTTGATCTTTGAATCAAAGCTATAGTGATGGACAAGACGTGTTTGCTGACATCCCAAGCCCTGAGCAAACAGCTACCCCTCTGCCTCTAACAATGCCGCTGCATCTCAAAGCTCTGGTCATTTAGTATCTTCCTAACCAGTCTCTAAAGTTGGGCCCTGGATCAGGTCCGTCTGGGAGGGGATTAACTCTTTCGGGCCCTGTCACCTTCCAGTGAGATTATAAACATTTTATTAAGATGATGTTTTAAAAAAAAATGACTGTTATATTACACTCATAACATCACACACATGGGGCTGTGGGGTGGCCGGGCAAATGCAGGTGGGGCTGGGGCTGGAGTGGAGACAGGTGGGGCCCGGGGAGGCAGGCAGGGCTCGGGGGAGACAGGCGGGGCTGGGAGGAGGCTGGGGGGAGACAGGCGGGGCTGGGCGAAGGCAGGGTAAATGGCCTGGCCCGTCACTGACACGTTTTCTCTCTGACTCACCCAGGGAAGGAGCCCAGTGCCACACCAACGCTGGGGACGGCAGGGCCTGCTGGGGACACGCGCAGCCCTGGAGCAGCTGGCACCGAGGTGCCCCACCTGAGCACAGCTCGGCCTTGGTGGGGCACTGGGATGCCTGGCCTGGAAGAGGAATCCAGGCGCTCCGGAGCTCCCGGTGTGGCAAGCCCAGAGCCCGGGCGCCCGGGGGAGACGCCCACCACCTGGTCCCCAGGGACTCCTGGGCTCTTCTGGGCAGGGACAACCTCTCCGGGGACCCCACGCCTGCTGGGCCCCACCCTGCCGGGCATGGCGGCTGTGACTGTGTCGGCAGCAGGTCCTGGGCCTGGCCCCACGAGGCTGCCTGGGCTGCACACCGGCCCCTCCCAGCCTGGCAGGCCTGGGCTGGCCACCACTCTGGCTGGTAAGCAGGGGGCAGCTGTTTGGTGCTGGTGCTGGGGGGAGGGCAGGGACGTGGAGCTTGCCAGCTGAGCTGGGGTGGGCATGGGATGACCCCCAAGGAGAACCCAGCCGTTGCAGGGAGCAGAGCTGCCGACTCCCGCGGGGGAGCTGCCCTGCGAAACCCTGCCCTTCATTGCAGTTCCTGGGATCTGTGAGGTGGGCAGTACCCACGTGCCCTGGCCTGGGCACCTCCTTCCGCCGCTCCTAGTTCCCCTGGACCCTGCAGACAGTCTGTGCCCTCCAGGGGAGCAGGCCTCGACCTGCCGGGATCCAGCCCCCCGCAGTGGAGCAGAGCCGTGCGTGAGGTGCTGCTGGGGGCAGGAAAGCTCTGTGCTGGACACCCCCGGGGGGGTCAGTGCCAGCCCCCCAGCCCATGTGTTCTTCTGGCAGGGCTGCCCTTCCCTCGGCTCCTCTGCACCCAGGGCCAGTTTGCCTGCGAGGTGCTGGGCTGCGTGGAGGCTGCTTTGGTGTGCGACGGGCAGGAGGACTGCTTGGACGGGTCGGACGAGTGGCACTGCGGTGAGTGGGGAGAGGGATGGGGCCAGACCCACGGCTCAGCCGCAGGGGCCTCGCCCTGCCTGGAACCTGCAGCCTGGGGAGTCCCCTCGCAGCCACCCCACAATGGAGCTGGGCGCCCTGCATTTGACCTGGGGGCTTGCGAGGCATCAGATCCTCCCAGCACCCTCCCCCTGGTCACCGACCCACAGGAGCGGGGCCAGGGCCCCAGCTTTGGAACGGTCTCTGGCAGACCCCTCAGTGTGCCAAACCCTGGCTCCTGCTCTGTCCCCCCCAACCGCCGTCCTTTTCGTTTGTGTTCCCAGGCCTGGCCCTCTAGGCCCCTCCTCCACTCTTTGTTCCCCAGCTGGTGCGAGGGGGGGGTGGTCATCCAGGATCGTTAGTTGCTAGGTACCAAATGTCCCAGTGAGTGGCTTTGCAGGGACCTTCCACTGACCTGGCCCCCAACCGCAGACAACCAGGTGTGAGCCACATCTGCTTCCTTGGGCCTCTGGGAAGAGCTACCAGCCCTTTCCCACCACCTGGGGGAAACTGAGGCACCCACTCCGCCACCCCCAGGACTGGGGCCAGGCTGGGCACAGAGGGCAGGAGGGAGGGCTCCGAGCTGCTGGCCAAGGGGGACTGCAGATTTATACGTGGGGCATTGAGCGGCCCTTCTCCAGGGCCCTGCTGCCTGGTGGCTGCTTGGGAGCCTCTATGGAGTAAGTGGGGCTGTCAGCCCTGCTCCTGGGGCCCATGGGGTTCAGCCTTGAGCCCCCTTTGCGGACTGCCGTTGGGGGACTAGGGGCCACCCCGATGAGGGCAGGAAATCAGCCAGGAGCAGCCCAGCGGGTCACACGTGGGCCAAATGCGGTGAGGCTGGCCAAGGCGCTGCCAGGCCGGGCTCCCAGGGGCTGGAGGTGGGCAGCTCCTCGCTGAGCGAATGGGCCAGGCCCCCGGGTCAGCGTTAGCCCTGGTGGGTGGCAGCTGCGGGGCTGGGCCAGGCGCTCCCCTCACTTCTCTCCTGTGGGCGGCACTGACCCTGCCGCTGCCTGTCTCTGCAGGAGGCCCCACCGCCTCAGCCGGCCCCACCGTCTCCCTGGCCTCCCCGACAGGGCGGCCCAGCGCCTGCTCTGCCAAGCAGTTCTCCTGTGGCAGCGGGGAGTGCCTGGCCCTGGAGAAGCGCTGCGACCTGCACCCGGACTGCCAGGACGGCTCTGACGAGAGCAGCTGTGGTACGTGCCGGGCTCCGCTGCGGGCGCTTGGCTCTCACGTCCCCCCGGCACCTCCCAGCGACGCTCGGGGAGCTGCCTGAACCTCGGAGCTGCCCTCCCACTGGCTCCATCTCCAGCCGGCGCCAGGGGCCAGGCTCTGGAGCTGTCCGGTTCCCGCATTCCCTGGCAGATCCTGCCCATGGGAGCCCTGGCGGCCCTCAGGCTGCATGCCCCCTGGCTGTGGCCCCGGGCTAGACAAGGCTGGGCTGGGGTCCGGCTGGGGAACTGTCCTGGGGCTGGGGGGCTGGCTGGAGCCCTGGGACCCCCGGCTCTAAGGCGTCTCCTGCCCCCCCAGTGGACTGCATCCTGTCTCCCTGGAGTGGCTGGAGCGAGTGCAGCCGGTCGTGCGGGCTGGGTGTGACCTTCCGCCGGCGGGACCTGCTCCGGAACGCCCTGCCTGGGGGCCAGTGCGAACGCAACGAGTTCGACAGCCGCTCCTGCTTCCTCCGGGCCTGCCCAGGTGAGACCCCCCAACCTGCCTCCCTGGGGAGCAGAGACCCCCTGCCCTACTCACCGCACCCCCCGGGGAGCAGAGACCCCCCAACTTGCCTCCCTGGGGAGCAGAGACCCCTGCCCCACTCACGGTGCCCCCCTGGGGAGCAGAGACCCCCCCCAACCTGCCTCCCTGGGGAGCGGAGACCTCCTGCCCTGCTCACCGCACCCCCCCGGGGAGCAGAGACCCCCCAACCTGCCTCCCTGGGGAGGGGAGACCCCTCCCCCAACCTGCCTCCCTGGGGAGCAGAGACACCCCTGCCCCACTCACGGCGCCCCCCCGGGGAGCAGAGACCCCCCAACCTGCCTCCCTGGGGAGCAGAGACCCCCCCCAACCTGCCTCCCTGGGGAGCAGAGACCCCCCTGCCCCTCTCACCGTGCCCCCCTGGGGAGAAGAGACCCCCCCAACCTGCCTTCCTGGGGAGCAGAGACCCCCCCCAACCTGCCTCCCTGGGGAGCAGAGACCTCCCTGCCCCTCTCACCGTGCCCCCCGGGGAGAAGAGACCCCCCCCAACCTGCCTTCCTGGGAAGGGGAGACCCTTGTCCCACCCACCGCACCCCCTGGGGAGCAGAGACCCCCCGCCCTGCCCATTGCACCCCTGGGGAGCAGAGACCCCCCCAACCTGCCTCCCTGGGGAGCAGAGACCCCTGTTCTGCCCATCACACCCCCCAGGGAGCAGAGGCCCCCTCAAACCTGCCTCCCTGGGGAGTAGAGACCCCCGTCCCACCTGCCGCGCCCCTCTGGGGAGCAGGGACCCCTGCCCTGCCATCCTGCCCCTCTGCACAGCCCCTTGCAGCTGGGGACAGAGGCTCAGCCCCCTCCTCAGCACGCAGCCCCCGTGCGCTGAGCCCCACGGCCCAGCACTGCAGCTTGGGGCCGGGCCCAGGGCTGCCAGGGCTGGGCCCCACTCCCGCCCTGCTGGAGCCAGCCAGCTGCCCCTCCCAGCCTCCGCACTTGGCCTGGCTGCTCTTGGAGGCGTTGGGGGAAGGTGGAATCCCCCCAGTGCACCTCACTGTGTGGGACTGTCCCATGGGGAGCTGCCCCCAGCCCTGCGGCAGGAGAGCCGGGGGGCAGGGGGAGGGGAATCCGGCGGGGGGTCGGCCCAGTGGGGCTGTCCTGCTCTGTGCTCACCTCATCCCTGCCCCTTCTCTGGCCCAGTGAACGGCGCCTGGGCCCCCTGGGGCGAGTGGTCGGACTGCGACGCCGAGTGCCGGGGCGGAGTGCGGAGCCGCACGCGGAGCTGCGCCGACTCCCCTCCCAAGAATGGGGGTCAGCCCTGCCCCGGCGACGCCGTGCAGACAGAGCCCTGCAACCTGCAGCCCTGCGGGGATGCCCGCGGTAAGGGGGTGCGGGGCCGGAGGGCAAGGCAGCGCGGAAAAGGCGGGGAGGGGCTATGGGGGGGTCAGGAGAGATACAGGCCCATGGGTATGCGTGGGGAATGTGGGAGAGGACGTGGAGTGAGCGGGGGGAGGGTGTGAGTGTGAATGGGGGGTACTGGGAGGCGTGGGGGTTCTGGGGCCTCCTGCCTGAGTGCCGTGCGCCCCTCCAGACTGCGGCCCCGAGATGGTGCACGTGCAGGCTGGGGACTGCGAGAGGGGCCTGGTGGCGCCGTGCCCCCAGTCGTGCCGGGAGCTGAATGCCGAGAGGAGCTGCCAGAGCCAGTGTGTGGAGGGTGAGCGGCGCTGGGGGGCGGCAGGACATCAGCGAGAGCCCAGGGGCCCTGGCCAATGGCACCGTCCTTCACACCCCCAGCTGTCACCTGGCCTGGTCCCCTCCCCATCCACCCCAACCTCTCAGCCGGCTGGGCTTGAGTCTGCCCCAGGCCTGGAAGGTGCTGGCCTCGGGCACCCTCGGAGTACCAGTGCCACCCCACAGAGCCGCTGGCAGCAGGGCCCAGGCTCTGCGCCAGCCCACGGGAGTCCCGGGACTTCTCTCTTGGCGGGTGACTCTGGGTCCCTGCTGGGTGACGCGATCCCTGGGCCCCAAGGATCCACCAGCCTGCGCCCTCTGGCCTCACTGCATCTGGCTGGCGTTGGCAGGGTGCCGGTGCCCCCCGGGGCTCTATCTGCAGGAGGGCAGCTGCGTGAACATCAGCCAGTGCCACTGCGACTTCAGCCAGGAGCAGCGCCTCCCCGGGGAGATGTTCCTGCACGACAACTGCAGCCAGTGGTGAGTGCCCGGGGCTGGGCTCTGGGGCCCCCGGACGGCCCCACGTGGGCATCGGCCCTGCCCGCGCTGCCCCCCGCCTGCCCGCGCACGCTGCTGCCAAGGGCTGCAGTATCCGCACACTGCTCACCCTGCACCCACTCCCTGCCCTCGCTGCCCCCCGCCTGCCCACGCTGCTCACCCTGCACCCACTCCCTTCTCTCGCTGCCCCCCGCCTGCCCACGCTGCTCACCCTGCGCCCACTCCCTGCCCTCGCTGCCCCCCGCCTGCCCACGCTGCTCACCCTGTGCCCACTCCCTGCCCTCGCTGCCCCCCGCCTGCCCACGTTGCTCACCCTGCACCCACTCCTTGCCCTCGCTGCCCCCCACCTGCCCACGCTGCTCACACTGCGCCCACTCCCTGCCCTCGCTATCCCCCGCCTGCCCACGCTGCCCGTCTGCGCCCACTCCCTGCCCTCGCTGCCCCCCGCCTGCCCACCCAGGGTGCCCGTCTGTGCCCACTCCCTGCGCTCGCTGCCCTTGTCCTGTTGTGTGCTGTGCCTGCCCTGATGGGGCCTGGGCTCCTCACCCTCGGCTCTGCATGCACCCTGCCGTTGGCACTGTACCCACAGCAGCCCTCTGGCCCCTGGCGTGTTACACACCAACCAGTGGCTGGGGGCCGAGTGCAGACACACCCCTGGGTGCTCCCCAAATGCCTTGCCCCATTTCACTGGGGCACCAGGAGCGCCCTGGCGCCCTAGGCAGAATTTGAGGGGGGGCGGCATTTTGTGTGCTTCCCACGGGGGGCACGAGAGCTTCTCGTTCCGCTCTTGTCGTGCCGCCGAGGAAGGACCCTCCGCCGAAATGCCGCAGGCGACAGCAGCAGTCATTGAGCTGCTCAATTGCCTGCTGCTGTTTTCTGCGGCATGTCGGCAGAAGGTCCTTCTTTGGCGGCACGATGGGAGTGGAACCGGGAGCTCCCATGCGCCCCCCGAATCCTGGCGCCCTAGGCGACCGCCTAGGGTCGCCTAATGGAAGTGCCGGCCCTGTGGGGCACCATGGCTCTGTGGCGCTCGCTGGCCCTGTCCCCTGGGCCCTGGCTGAGCCCTGGGCCCAGGCCTCCTGACTCTGCATCTCCTCTCCCCAGTGTGTGCCTGGACGGGGTGGTGACGTGCGACGACCTGACCTGCCCCATTCACTGCGGCTGGTCAGCCTGGTCCCCATGGACACCCTGCGACCGCAGCTGCGGAGTCGGCATGCAGGAGAGATTCAGGTGCAGGGGGGGAAGCACGTGGACCCCGCCGGGTGGGCACCACCCTGGGACCCTTGTGTGGCAGGGGCTGAGTGCCCACGCCTGGGGCGGCCTCTCAGGTCCTGCCATGGAGGCCTGTGGCACCACTGGGTCTCACAAGCCGAGCTGGGTTAGGCTGGATCAGTCCCAGGGTGGGAAACTATGATGATGCAGTTCTGGCGGGACCCAACTGAGAGTGCCAATTCAGGACCAATTGCTTAAACAGGGCAGCCACAGCCCTAGGCTGGGGTTTTTCCACCTCTATGGCACCAAACAAGGCAGACAGAGAGGACTTTGGTCTCACCCCACTGGCTAACCACAAGTCACATGCAATTCCCTTAGACACTCCAGTTTCCAAGTATCACCACCAGTGCAACTCGTCCTGGGGATGACTGGTTATGAAAACCAACACCCCAATACAAGAAAAAGGTTCTCTTGATCCCAAAGAATCAAGCCCCAGACCCAGGTCAATATACACATCAGATCTTACCCACAAATCACGCAGTTGCCAATCCTTTAGAATCTAAAATCTAAAGGTTTATTCATAAAAGGAAAAAGATAGAGATGAGAGCTAGAATTGGTTACATGGAATCAGTTACATACAGTGATGGCAAAGTTCTTAGTTCAGGCTTGTAGCAGTGATGGAGTAAACTGCAGGTTCAAATCAAGTCTCTGGAACATCCCCCGCTGGGATGGGTCATTCAGTCCCTTGTGCAGAGCTTCCTTGTAAAGTCCCTCCAGAGATAGGAAGCAGAACTGAAGACCAGATGGAGATGAGGCATCCGCCTTTTATAGGCTTTTCCAGGTGTAAGAACACTCCTTTGTTCTTACTGTGAAAAATTACAGCAAAATGGAGTTTGCAGGCACATGGGCAAGTCCCTGCACACCCTGCTGAGTCACAAGGCGTATCTGCCTCCTCTCAATGAGTCAGTTGTGTAGCTGATGGTCCTTAATGGGCCATCAAGCAGGCTAGGCAGAGCAACACCAACTTGTCTGGGATGTCTCCCAGCAGCACAGCATAAGTTTGACATACAGACAGTATAGAGCCAATACTTATAACTTCAACTACACAATGATACAGACATACAGACAGCATAATCATAACCAGCAACCCATAACCTGGTCTTAGACACCTTATATGACCCCCTTCACATAAGATTTGGTGCCATTACAGGATCTTGGTTGCAACCATGTTCTATATGGTCCCAGATTATATCAATAACATCACAGAGATCCCCAAGAAAAAATCAGACACTGCAGGGCTGGGAGTAGGGGCTCCGTAGGGCACACGCAGGGAGCGCTGGCCTCAGTGCCCTGCTAGGGGTGCCGTACTGCATGGGCTCGGCGGAGCAGTCTCATGTCACAAGCAGTGCTTGGCTGGGGGGGCTGGGCCGCGGGGGGCAGGGCGGGCGCTTGGCGGGGGGTGCTGGGCAGAGGCTCGGCAGAGAGCAGGGCAGGGGCTCAGTGGGGGGCACTGGGCTGCAGGGAGCAGGGCAGGGGCTTGGCGGGGGGCACTGTGCTGCGGGTCGGGGGCTCAGCGGGGGTGCTGGGCTGCGGGAAGCGGGGCAGGGGCTCAGCAGGGGGCGCTGTGCTGCGGGGGGGGCTCAACGGGGGCACTGGGCTGCGGGGAGAGGGGCAGGGGCTCGGCGGGGGGTGCTGGGCTATGAAGAGCAGGATGGGGGCTTGTCAGGCGGGCTGGGCTGCAGGGAGTGAGGCAGGGCTCAGTAGGGGGTGCTGTGCGGGGGGGGCTCAGTAGGGGGCGCTCTCCCCTCAGTCAATGTTGACCCTAGTGCAGCACTAGGGGGCGCTGTGCACTGGGGTGTGCCGGCTTTCAGGGGGGATTTCAATCTCAGCGGTGACCCCTCAGTCCCCTCCAAGCTTCCCAGTCCATGATGCTCGAATTCTCTCGTTGGCCCCGTGTCCTGGCCGGGTGCCCCTGTGGGAAGGGGGTGCCAGTCTCCCCGCTGCTGGGAAGCGGGATCCTGCGGGAGAAGAATCAGGGTCCCCCAGCTGTGCTGCCCCCTGTCGATCACTCTCCCTAACTACCTCCCTCTGCCCCCAGATCCCCCACCAACCCGGCACCTGCCAACGGCGGAGCCCCGTGCGAGGGGGATGCGCAGCAAGTCCGCGAGTGCCACACGGCCTGTGTCTCCGGTATGTACACCCTGCCCGGCCCTGGGGCAGCCCACAGGGAGGGGACAGGGACCCTCTCCTGGCAGCGTTGGCAGCTCTCCTTCTGGGGTAGTGCAGAGCATCCTGGGTGTGGAACCCAGGCGTCCTGGCATCTCTGCCAGCTGGCGTTGGATGACAACTGGCCCAATCCTCCCATTATGCCACCAGCTGGGGACAGAACGTGACCTGCATGGCCCCCCACCCCGTCCCGGGGCACCACTGCCCTCCCTGTCCTCAGGCACCAGGGCCTGAGCCTGGGGCCCATCCCTGGGGTTTGTCGATAGCCCCCTGATGTCACAGCTGGGCAGTGCTGATCAGCCCTGTCCATCTCCCCCCCGCCACGCCGCCCCCTGTGATCCCCAGAGCCAGCCGGCCCCTGGAGCGACTGGACGCCCTGGTCCCCATGCTCCAAGACCTGCTTCTACGATGTGGACCGTGTCGGGGTGAGGAAGCGGTTCCGTCACTGCAACGACACCAGGGAGGGCGCTGGGCGATGCCAGGGGGCGCCCGTGGAGGAGGAGCAGTGTGACACGCCACCCTGCCCCGGTGAGAGCCCAGCCGGGGGGATGGACGGACGGATGGCAAAAGGCCATAGCAGTGTCTAAGGGGGCTTGTGGGGACAGCCCTTGAGGAGGGTGGGGGATCCATGGGCAGGGTTCTAGGCTCTGAGGAGGGTGGGGTTCCATAGGTGGGGTTCTAGGCTATGAGGAGGATGGGGTTCCATGGGTGGGGTTCTAGGCTCTGAGGGGGGATCCATGGGCGGGGTTTTAAGCTTTAAGGGGGGTGGGTTCCACGGCAGGGTTCTAGGCTCTGAGGCGGGTGGGGGTTCCATGGGTGGGGTTCTAGGCTCTGAGGAGGGAGAGGGATCAATAGGTGGGGTTCTGGGATCTGAGGAGGGTTCTAGGCTCTGAGGAGGGAGAGAGATCAATAGGCGGAGTTCTAGGATCTGAGGAGGGTGGGGTTCCATGGGTAAGGTTCTAGGCTTTGAGGCAGGCTGGGTTTCAAGCTCTGAGGAGAGAGGGGGTTCCACGACTGTGGTTTTAGGCTCTGAGGAGGATGGGGTTGCATGGATGGGGTTCTAGGCTCTGAGGAGGGAGGGAGAGCCATGGGGATGGGGTTTTAGACCCCGAGGACAGAGGGAGATCAACGGGGGCAGGTTCCAGACTGCAAGGACAGAGGGGTTGCTTTGGTGGGGGCAGCTTGTGAGGAAGGATGGGGATCCATGGGTGGGGTTCTAGGCCCCAAGGAGGGAGGGTTGTGTTGGTGGGGGGGACCCCCAAGGATGGCTGGGGTTCCCGAGTTGGCAGGTGCCAGGGCAGGGCTTGGCGCGGCAGCTGGGAGGTTCCCAGTGGGTTTGGCTGAGCTCACCAGGCCATGCCTCTGCTGGCCCCTGGCAGTGGAAGGCGTCTGGACCCCCTGGATGGCCTGGTCCCGATGCTCCGCTACCTGCGACTCCGGCGTCCAGACCCGCAGTCGCACCTGCTCCAACCCGGCCTATGGGGGGCCCGAGTGCACGGGGCCCCTCGTCCAGACCCGGGACTGCAACAGCCAGCCCTGCCGAGGTATGGGGGCACCCCTGGGGGCTGGGCTCTGCCGAGGTATGAGGGGGCTCACCCCTAGGGGCCTGGCCCGAGGCCCTGCCGAGGTATGGGGGGCTCACCCCGAGGGGCCTGGCCCAGGGCACTGCCGAGGTACAGGGGGCACCCCGAGGGTCTGGGCACGGGGCCCTGTCGAGATATGGGGGGCTTACCCCAAGGGGCCTGGCCTGGGGCCCAGCTGATGTATGGGGGAGTCATCCTGGGCACTGGGCCTGGGGCACTGCTGAGGTACGGGGAGGCTCACCCCTGGGGGCTGGGCCTGGGGCACTGCCGACATATGGGGCATGGGGCTTATGGCAATGAGCCAGACCCTGGGCTTTGCAAAGGGGCAAGGCTGGGGGCTCACTCTGATTGGGCCAGGGCATGGGGTGCTGCCAAGGGACGGGGTGCGAGAGCCCTGCCACAGGACAGGATGGTGATGGGGGGGCTGACCCCAATGGGGCTGTTACCTGGGGGTCTCCTGCCCGCCGCCCCAGCTGCCTGCCAGGGCCCTCCACCACCCTCCCCATAGCAAGAGCCCCTGGGGTCCCGC
This sequence comes from Gopherus flavomarginatus, assembly GCF_025201925.1. NCBI lineage: Eukaryota > Metazoa > Chordata > Testudines > Testudinidae > Gopherus > Gopherus flavomarginatus. Next base: position 1,963,503 of record NC_066618.1, on the reverse strand, counting down.
CACTGCTCTCTCTCACCCCTTCTCCCCTCGCAGCACTGTGCCCCGCGCCAATGATCTACCAGACGGCTGAGGAGTGCCGGCGAGGAAGGGGTGCCTGCCCGCGGCTCTGCCTGGACCAGGGCGCCGGCGTGGAGTGCGCCACCCGCTGCTACCCGGGCTGCTACTGCCCTGACGGCCTCTTCCTGCAGGATGACAGCTGCGTGCCGCAGAGCCAGTGCCTGTGCTACCACCAGGGGGTGCTGTACCAGCCGGGCGACACCACCCCCCGTGACGCCTGCAACAACTGGTACGGTGCCAGCGTCTGGGGCGCCAGGCCCTGCTCCTCGGGCCAGCCGCTCCCCACACCGGGCACGAGCCCTGCGCCTGCTCCGAGGTCCCTCTGCCGGGGCGCCCAGGGGCCTGCTGCGGCTGGGTCTGGGGAGGGGCTCCACTGGGCGTCACACTGAGCCTCTCCCTGTCTCCCTTGCAGCACCTGCGTGGCTGGGGAGATGGTGTGCGGCACGGAGCCCTGCCCAGGTAACGCCGTCCCCGCCAGGCCCTGCCCACGCTGGGTCTGCGAGCACTAGGGCCCGGGCGGGACAGGGGCTGAGTGGGACAGCCCTGCGCAGTCCCGGGGAAAGGAGGGCAGGTCTCAGGCCCAGCCCCAGCAGACAGGGCCCTTCACAGGCTTGCCCCCCTGGATGGGCACTGACTGAGACTGAGGGATGCTAGGGGCCCTGGGGGGTCCCCACTAGCCCAGGATAAGCGTAGGGATGGGGTCCCCAGGGCTTTGTGTGGGCAGGGGACGCAATGCCCACAAGGAGCTAACCCTGCCATCTCTCCAGTGCACTGTGGCTGGAGTGGCTGGACTGAGTGGAGCTCCTGCAGCCGCAGCTGCAACGTGGGCACCCGGCGGCGCTACCGCTCTGGCTCCGATCCGCCCGCCGCCTTCGGGGGGCGCGACTGCCAGGGCCCCGGCGTGGAGGTCGAGTTCTGCAGCCTGCAGCCCTGCAGGGGTGAGTCGGCCAGCGGCTCCCAGCCCCTGCCCGTGGCCCGAAGGGACTTCCTGGGGTAGAGGGCTGGGGTGCTCCTCTGCAGCTGTCTGGGCACAGCCCTGCTCTGGGGGCCTCGGCCTGGGGGTGTCCAGGGGCTGGAGCCACAGCGAGGGCAGCGGCACAGGTGGTGCCCATCCCGGAGCCTGGCAGTCAGCGAAGCCTCCCCTCCTCGCGTGCCCTAGGATGGCTCAGGGTCACTGGGGCCTGGGGGCTCCTGGGATCGGTGACACTGTGGAGCCGGGGGCACTCCTGGGTCACTGGGCCTGTGGGGTGGGGTCTCTCAGGCAGTCGGGAGTCTTCTGGGGTCTCTGGCCCTGTGGGGCAGGGTCTCTGGGGCAGAAGATGGCTCCTGGGGGCTCAGGCCTTGTGGGGTGAGGTCTCTGGGGCAGGGGATGTTTCCTGGGGTCTCTGGTCCTGTGGGGCGGGGTCTCTAGGGTAGCTCCTGGGTCACTGGCAGTATGTGGTGGCGTCTCCGGAGCACAGGATGGCTTCTGGGGTCTCTGGCCCTGTGGGACAGGGTGGTGTCTCTTGGGTCTCAGGCCCTGTGGGGCGGGGTCTCTGGCTCTGTGGGACAGGGTGGTGTCTCCTGGGTCTCAGGTCCTGTGGGGCAGGGTCTCTAGGGTAGCTTCTGGAGTCTCTGGCTCTGTGGAACAGAGCGGTGTCTCCTGAGGTCTCTGACTCTGTGGGGCGGGGTCTCTGGGGCAGGGGCTGGCTCCTGCGGTCTCTGGCCCTGTTGGTGGGGTCTCTGGGGCCGGGGGGTCTCTGGGGTGCGTGTGCCTGAGCTGCCCCATCTCTCCAGCAGGCTCCGGGGCAGACTGGGGTCCCTGGTCGGAGTGCTCCGTGCCCTGCGGGGGCGGCTATCAGAACCGCACACGGGGCAGCACCGTCCTGCACCGGATCGAGTTCACCACCTGCAACCTCCAGCCCTGCGCCGGTGAGACACTGTCTGTCCGGGGGCTCCGTGGGCATGGGGCTGCAGCCTGAGCTAAGGAGGGCTGTCCAGCCCCGGGCCCGCGTCCTCTGGGGCCGTGCTGACCTCCCCACTCCCTCCCTGACGGCCGTGCGCAGAGTTGCAGCCAGAGCGCCCGGAGGCCATAGGGCCGGACAGACTGGGTCAGCCCAGTCCCCCAGGGGCTGGAGGGAGGTGTGAGAACCCCCTGACAGCGGATGGGGAGGTCTGTGATAGCTGGAGATTGGCTGCAGCCTTGAAACAGCAGGTTTCATTTCCCTTCCCCAAAGCGTTTATCATTGCTGGGTTTGCTCTCTATAGACATGGCCAGGCCCTCCCGAATCTGGCTGAGCTTTCGGCCTCGGGGCTGTCCTGCGGCAGTGAGTTCCACAGGCTAATCATGTGTTGCAGAAATAAGCATTTCCTCTGATCAGTTCTGAATTTAATGTAATGGGACGTCCCCGGTTCCTGCGCTAGGAGTCAGGGGAACAGATGCCTCAGGCAGCCCTCCCGAGCTGAGCTGCTATTTTATATGCAGTGCTAGGGCAGCCGTGTGGGTCCCAGGCTCTGAGAGAGACAAGGTTGGGCGGGGAATAGCTTTTACTGGGCCAGCTTCTGCTGGTGAGAGAGAAGCGTTTGAGCCCCACACAGCTGGGTGCACCCAGAGCTGCGTGGGGCTGGAAAACTCTCCCCGACATGAGCTGGTGCAATAGGAGATTCTACCTCCCCCACTTTTTCGCTCCTCCTTGTATAGATTTTTCTCACGGCCCCTCTGCTCCATCCCCTCCCTAGTCGCTCCAGTCTCCCCTCGTGGAGTTTTTCCAGGCCCGTGTTCTCATCGCCTTGCGCTGGGCCCTGCGAGCTGGGCCTGGTCTCTGCAGTGGATGTCCGGGGCGGCCCAGGGGCAGACGAGGCCGGGATTAGAACAGTCTCGGTTATTCCCCATCCCCGTCCTTTGCCACCTGACATCACATGAGCTTTGTGAATGGCAGTTGTGCCCTGAGCAGAGGTCCCACTGCCACCCGCAGAGCAGGTCCGTGTCCTGGGCTGCTCTGGTTAACGGGACCCTGGCCAGCGTGCAGCTCCCTGCGGGAATTGACAAGAGGAGTCCATTGGCCGTCAGGGGTTGGGGTCTCGCTGGGCCTGCCTCACCTGCAAACGTTTCTCTGCCCCAGCTCATGCCTGGGAGCTAGGCCGGAGCCTGAGTGACCCCTTGCTCCTGCTCCCTGCCTGGGCTCTTGGCCAGCGTTCGGCCGGGTGGTGCGTAAAAACTCTGCCCTACGAATGGTTTGGGGAAGGTCTCTGGCCTGGGTTTGTCACTGACCCGCAGGCTCTGGGCTGCGCCCCAGCCTTGGAACTTCGGGAGGAGCCCCACAGTGCGCCCGACCCCCCGGGCGTCCCTTTCTGCTCCAGGGCTGGCCATGCAGCCCTCCTGCTTCCCCCCACGAGCTCTGCCAGCGAGTCTCACGGAGCCGGGGTCCTGGGGGAGCCTCGTCTGCTCCGCAGGGACCGACCTGCCCAGCCAGGACCTGCAGCGACCCTCACCCAGCGCGGGCCCAGCCGCCGGGTTTGTCAGTCGCCTGGCACAGCCTGGGGGAGCTGGAGCTACCCCGAGGGGTCAGAGCAGAGCCCGTCTGGCCAGCCCAGAGCCCAGCCCAGCTGCTGTGACCCCGTGGCCAGGCTCTGTCCCTCGCCGACTCCTTCCGTGCTCAGCTCCTGAGAGAGATCTCCGAGCTCCTTATCCCCGCACCTCGCAGCCCTTGGCTCTGGAGCTGGGTCTTCCCTGCTCAGTGACCCGCCTGCCCTGAGAGCCAACGTCATCCTTTCCCCCTCGCCAGGTGCATTGTAGGGGAAACTGAGGCACACATGGGCTTAATATAAAACATTACAGAAAATTCCCGCTTCATTACCGTGCTCTTTCCAGGTCCGACTAGATGCTCATAACAGCCCCTTCTGGCCACAGAGTTTATGACCCAATGCAGCACAGGATGACAGGCTGGAAGTGGGAAGGGGGGGCTCTGGTTAGTTCTGGGTTGGGAAACCTCCCACAGGGACCAGCTGCTGCAGGGCTGGGGGACTGGGGGCTGGGGGTCCCAAGGAAACCAGCTGATGGGGAGGACCAGGGGCCTGGCTGATAGAAGGAGTCAGGGGGGCACCAAGGAACCAGCTGCTTGCAGGGGGGTCAGTAGGGGGCACTCTCCCCTCAGGCAGTGCTGACCCTGGTGCCAGGGGCCGGTGGGCTCCCCTGTCCCCTCTGGGCTGCTCTACCGGTGCGTCCCGCTGTCTCCCTGTCCCCAGGCGAGGTGCCCGGCATCTGCCCGGAGGGGAAGCTGTGGCAGGAATGCACTGACGCACCAGCCTCCTGTGCGGAGCTGGGCACGGACCCCCCTGCTGACAGGCCCTGCCACGCTGGCTGTTACTGCCCCCCCAGCACCGTCCTTCTGGTGAGTGAGCAAGAGCCCCCCGCACTCCAGCACTGCCTCCCCAGGCCCAGCACAGAGCTGGGGGGGCCTGGGCAGGCCGTGGACTCCTCCTCCCTGCCCCCGTCCCAGCTCCGGCAGGAGCTTGCTCTCCTCCCCTGGGCCCTGGGGCTGGAGGAGTTCCGTGCCTGACGATTATTGGGGGGCCCAGCCCCCTTCTTGGCCCCCTGTGCCCCGCCCCCACCTGGAAGGGACCTCGAGAGGTCACCACAGCCAGCGCCGTGCGCTGGGGCGGGACCGAGTAACCCTAGCCCAGGCCTGACGGGTTAGTCCAGCCTCTTAAACACCTGCAGTGACGGGGATCCCACCTCCTCCCTTGGGGCCTGGGCCAGAGCTGAGCTCCCCGAGAGCGAGAACATCCCTTTGCTGCATTAACCCATTGCTGCTTGTCCTGCCTCACCCGGAGTGAGATTAACCCTGTTCACGCCCGTGTCACGCTGGTGACGCTATTCAGGGGTGAGCGCCCAGCCCCTCTCCAGCAGCGCGGCCACCCAGCCAGTTAGGCCCCGTCTGGGAGCTGTGGAGTTTAATTTTCCTTCCCTAAGTGCAGTACTTTGCACTTGTCTTTACTGAATTTCGGTTTGTTGATCTCAGACCAATTCTCCAATTTGTCAAGATCACTTGGAATTCTGACCCTGTCATCCGGAGCGCCCGCGACCCCTCCCAGCCGGGCATCATCCGGCCATTGTGTTAGCATCTCTCCTCTCCCTTCTGCAAGCCACTGATGAGAAAATTGACTGGTACCGGTCCCAGGACTGACCCTGAGCCCTTGCTAACTGCTCTCAGTGCCATCTTTCACCTTCCCGTCTGAGCTCGCTCTGTGCTGTGCGTCTGCTTCCAGAATAACCTGTGCGTGGCGGCGGCGGAGTGCCCCTGCGCCGAGGGCGGAGTGCTCTACGCCCCGGGAGACGTGGTGCCCAAAGGCTGTGAGAACTGGTCAGTGCCCTTCTCCAAGGCTCCCCCTCCCCAGGCTGCTTCCTCGGGGCTTCGGCTCTAACCACTTGCTCTCTCCCCTGCCCAGCTCCTGTCAGGCCGGCCGGATCTCCAACTGCTCCCGGGTGGCCTGCAGGGACGGTGAGAGCTGGCTCTAGGGCTGGGGAGCGCAGTGCTGGCCGCTGCCCTGGCCCCTGGCCAGGAGAACCAGGCAAAGAGCGGGAACGGGACCTGCCCCGTGAGGTCCCACCCCAGCATCCAGCCCTGAGTGACACCAGCATGCCCCTTGCCCCGTTCCTCCAGGAGCCCCACTGAGCCCCTGGCCTGCCCTGACAGTCCCGGTGACGAGGGGGTGGGGTGGCACATTGCATGTTGGCGTCTCAGCCGGAGCCCCCAGCCCCTCCATGTCACGGGGCGGTGGGTGGCTGGAGCCCATAACAGAGTGAGACACCAAGGGGCAGGCCCCATTCCCAGCCCTGCTCCCATGGCCGGCAGCCCAAGGCCACCGCGCTGGGGGCTGCGTGACCCAGGCTTCAGGCCAGGGCTTTGTCCCACGGGGGCGCGATGGGGGGCTGCCAGTCTCCGGGTCCTGTTGGCTTGGCACAATCTAGAGGTGTGGGGCAGCGCAGCCTCTGACGGTTGCCCCGTTTCCTCCCGGGCAGTGAGCGGCGGTTGGTCGGACTGGACGCCCTGGAGCGAGTGTTCAGTCTCCTGCGGGCTGGGGCTCCAGAACCGGTACCGGTTCTGCACGGCCCCCACTCCATTGGGGACCGGACTGCCCTGCCTGGGGCCGGAGCGCGAGGAGCAGCCCTGCCACGTCCAGCCCTGCTCCAGTGAGTGTGCACTCCCGCCCCGAGAGAGCGCCCCCCGCCCAGCTCCAGTGAGTGTGCACCCCTGCCCTGGGAGAGCGCCCCCCGCCCCTCTCCAGTGAGTGTGCACCCCCGTCCCGAGAGAGCGCCCCTGCCCCTCTCCAGTGAGTGTGCACCCCCGTCCCGAGAGAGCGCCCCTGCCCCGCTCCAGTGAGTGTGCCCCCGCCCGCCCCGAGAGAGCGCCCCCCGCCCCGCTCTAGTCAGTGTACCCCCACCCGCCCTGGGAGACCAACCCCTGCCCCATCCCAGCGACTGTGCCCCTGCCCACCCCGGGAGAGCGCCCCCCCACCCCGCTCCAGTGAGTGTGCCCCCGCCCGCCCCGGGAGACCAACTCCCACCCCGCTCCAGCAAGTGTGCCCCGTCCACCCCAGGAGAGCGCCCCACTGCCCCACCCCAGTGACTGTGCCCCTGCCCACCCCGGGAGACCTCTCCCCCGCCCTGCTCCAGCGACTGTGCCCCTGCCCAGCCTGGGAGACCTCCCCCCCGCCCTGCTCCAGCGACTGCGCCCCGCCCACCCCGGGAGAGCATCCCCCCATCCTGCTCCAGTGAGTGTGCCCCCACCCGCCCCAGGATACCGCCTCCCGCCCTGCTTCAGCTGACCCCGTGGGGGCATCCCAGTTCCAGGAGCGACCCCAGGGGCTCTGTGCTGCTCGCCATGTCTTACCTGCTGCTGCCAGCCTGGGAGGAGGGGCAGGGAATGGCCCAGGGAGGGGTAGGGGGGCTGCAAGTGGCCTGCAGGTCCCCAGCAGCCTCCTGGGATGGGGGTGTGAGCCGGTGACACGTGCCCAGTGCTGGGGGGACACAGGCCGGGTGAGGAGTGAGGCTTTCCCCAGGCACCTGGTGCTGGCTCTGGCGCCCGCAGGCCAGGGGAGGGCAGGGGGCCTGACACCCATGGCTCTGCCCCAGGGAGCGGCGGCTGGGGCGCGTGGAGCCCTTGGACCGAGTGCACCAAGAGCTGCGGAGAGGGGCTGCGGAGTCGGGCCCGAGCCTGCGACAGCCCAACCCCGTTGGGCCACGGCGACTACTGCGAGGGCCCCCCGGCCCAGGTGGAGACCTGCCACCTGGGGCAGTGCCCAGGTACGGGGGGGGGGGGTGTTCCTAGAGCAGGCAGCCCCACTGGAGCATGCCATGGGGGAGGGCAGCTATCCTTGTGGGGGAAACCCCTGGCCCCCCTCCCATGGCTAAGCGGGGCACTGGGCTGTGAGGAGCGGGCTCGGCGGGGGGTGCTGGGCTGCGGGGAGCGGGGTGGGGAGAGTTAGGCTGTGGGGAGTGGGCTCGGCGGGGGGTGCTGGGCTGCGGGGAGCGGGGTGGGAAGAGTTAGGCTGCGGGGAGTGGGCTCGGCAGGGGGTGCTGGGCTGCGGGGAGCGGGGTGGGGAGAGCTGGGCTGCGGGGAGCGGGCTCGGCGGGGGGGGTGCTGGGCTGCGGGGAGCGGGCTTGGTGAGGGGTGCTAGGCTGCGGGGAGTGGGACGGGGGCTCGCCAGGGGGCAGGGGCTGCAGGGAGGGGTATGGGGCTCAGCGGGGGGTGCCGGGCTGTGGGCCCAGTGGGGGGCACCAGGCTGCAGGGAGCTGGGCAGGGGGCGCTGGGCTGCAGGGAGCGGGGCGGGGGCTCAGCAAGGAGCGCTGGGCTGCGGGGAGCGGGGCGGGGGCTCAGTGGGGGGTGCTGAGCTGCGGGGAGCGGGCTTTATGGGAGGCGCAGGGCTGTGGGGGACGGGGCAGGGGCTCGGCGGGGGGTGCAGGGAGCGGGGCTGGGGCTTGATGGGGGGGGCACGGGGCTGTGGGGGGCGGGGCAGGGGCTCGGCGGGGGGCACTGGACTGCAGGGAGCGGGATGCGGCTGGTGACCCCCGGAGCGTCATGCCACATCCTCAGCCCCGGCCTCTCCCCATCTCCGCAGCTCTGGACTGTGCAGCTGTGCAGGGCTCCATGTACAGCCACTGTGGCCCCTCATGCCCCCGCTCCTGCGATGACATCTCGGTAAGGGAGTGGATGCCCCTGGGCCCTGGGAGTAAGGGGGCTGCCCCACGCCGGCCCTGGATTCCTGGGCTGGGCTCCTGTCCCGTAGGGCAGGGAGAGCTCCTGCTGCTCCCCTGCTCCAGGCCTGGCTCCTCTCCCCTGCCAGGCCGGGCTGCTTCCCTTTGCCAGGGCACAGTGCTTTCTCCATTCCCCCTGCTCTCCCCACAGGCCCTGCCCCACGGCAGGCGAGGCTGAGAGGTGCACTGGGCAGTGATGGGAATGTTGCCACCTGCTGGGAATCCAGCCTGTGTGTGTCCTTGTCCCCCTCCCTGCCCGGCAATGACCACGGGACTCCATAGCGCCCCCCTGCGCCATGCCGGGGTCTCCTCCCTACCCCGTGACGCTCCCTCTGCCCCCAGCACTGCATGTGGAGGTGCGAACCCGGCTGCTACTGCACCAGCGGCAGGGTGCTGAACGCCAATGGCTCAGCCTGTGTGGAGAGGCAGGATTGCACCTGCCTGGACCTGCTCACCCAGGAGAGGTACCTGCCGGGGGAGACCGTGGCCCACCAGGACGGCTGCAACAACTGGTGAGCGAGACTGGCACATGGGGGGGCAGCTGCTGTCAAGAGCCACCCGCTGGTCCGTGACACCACGCCCTGCCATGCCCAGTGCATGGGTCGGGGCAGGGAGTGCAGAGGGGTGGGGGTCCTTGTGGGGCAGTGAAACCAGGAACATGGGGAGGCTGTGGGGCAGGAGATGTGGAGGGGGGTATGCCCAGTGTGGCAGAGCTGCGATAGGGCTGCAGTGCCACACCCCAGAGATGGCTGCATTGTGGTGGTGGGCGAGCACTGCTGCTCTGTGAGGCTCCCGGGGCGAGGATACCGAGGTGCTGTCCCAGCCCCCCATGCTGCTGGGGGAAGGGGGCTGTCTCCTGGTGGAGGTGGGCATGCTGGAGGCACGGAGGGTCCGTTCTGGGTCCCCCTGACTCCGTCCCAGCCCGTCTCACTGCCGCTCCGCTCCCTCCCCAGCACCTGCACCGGGGGGATGCTGCTCTGTACCAGCCTGCCCTGCCCTGGTGAGTACCCAGCTGGCCACTGGCAGCCCTGGTGTGGGGCGGGGACTGAGGGTCGCTGGGGGATATAGAGGGGCACATGAGGTACTGGTGCCCCCAGGGGTGTGATGGGAAGTGCAGAGGGGCCTATGGGTGGGATGGAGGAGGGGTACCCTGGGGGATACAATGGGAGTGTGGTGAATGGGGGGCCCTGGGATGGGGAGGGGGGAGGAGAGGGTCTTAGGCCGCACACTGATTGGGTGGCAGGTTTGGAGGGGACGTGGCCTCTCCTGTGGCTCTCTTCCCTTTGTTCACCTCCCTGAGGGTGCAGGGGAGAAGGTGGGGGGTGGCGAGAGGAGTAAGGCAGGGGCCAGCCAGGGGAGAAGCAGGGCAGGGAGATGGGGGTGGTGAGAGGAGAAGGTGGGGGGCGGCTAGCTGAGAGGGGGGTGGGGAGGTGGGGGGCAGAGAGGAGAGGATGAGGGTGTGTAGAAGGGGGCCTAGGCTGCTGCAAGAGACCCCCTGAGTGCCCCCTGCTCTGCACCCCTCTTCCCAGTGGCTGGAGGCTGGTGTGACTGGTCCCCATGGACCCCCTGCTCCCGGACCTGTGGCAGCGAGGTGGTGACGCGGTACCGTGCCTGCGCCTGCCCCACACCTCAGCACGGGGGGGCCGAGTGTGCCGGAGCACAGGAGCGTCATGGAGACACCAGCACTCAGCTCCAGCACAAGGAGTGCCCCTCGGCTGCCTTCTGCCCCGGTACGGCCCCGAGCCCGGACAGCATCCCTTCCCCCCCACCCCCCGCTGGGTACGGCCCCGAGCCTGGCCGGTGTCCCCTCCCCCTGCCTGGTACAGCCCCAGAGCCTGCTCTGCCCCCACAGGTACCACCCCAGTGCCAGTTGCCACTGCCATGGTATGGGCCCTACCCTGAGCTGACACCATTGTGATGGGTTGGATCCCAGAAACCCCCTTGGGGCTGCCAACTGATGTGCCCAGACTACTGCCCCTGCTTTCCTGCCCTGCCAGCTCGGGACTTCAGTGCCCTGCCTGGTTTGAGCCAAACCCACTAGCCTGCTGCAAACCCAGACCCGGGTCTGAACCACATCCCCTAACAGCTGCAGGCTTGATTGAAAGCAGCTCACAGGAGTGTTCCTGTCTCTAACACGCAGATGCCCAACTCCCAGTGGGGTTCAAACCCCAAATAAATCTGTTTTACCCTGTTTAAAGCTTATACAGGGTAAACTCATCAATTGTTCGCCCTCTATAACACCCACGAAAGCTCATGCTCCAATACGTCTGTTAGTCTATAAGGTGCCACAGGACTCTTTGCTGCTTTTACAGATCCAGACTAATACGGCTACCCCTCTGATACTGATAGAGAGAGATGCACAGCTGTTTGTCCCCCCGCCCCCCCAGGTATTAACACATACTCCAGGTTAATTAATAAGTAAAAAGTGATTGCATTAAATACAGAAAGTGGGATTTAAGTGGTTCCAAGTAGTAACTGCCAGAACAAAGTGAATTACCAAGCAAAATAAAATAGAACATGCAAGTCTCTCTCTAAGAAAACTGAATCCAAATAACACCTCACCAGTTCCAGTGAGCTTCCTTTTACAGACCAGTCTCCCGCTAGTCTGGGTCCAGCGATCGCTCCCACCCCTGCAGTCACTGCCCTTTGTTCCAGTTTCTTTCAGGTATCCTGGGGGGTGGAGCCAGCTGAAGAGAAAATGGACTGGGCTCCCAGGGGTTTAAATAGACTTTCTCCTGTGGGTGGAGACCCCCTCCTCTCTCCTATGCAAAGTCCAGCGCCAAGATGGAGTTCTGGAGTCACCTGGGCAAGTCACATGTCCATGCATGACTCAGTTTTTGCAGGCAGCAGCCGTTGCCCACATGGTATCTTGAATGTTTCCAGGTAGACTTATGTGGCTTGGGGCCTTCCAACAGCCATTGTTTGTTAAATGCTTCTTGACTGGGCACTTAATTTTAAAATTCCTTCCTAAAGAAGCTGCCCAAATGCCTTACTACAGTTATTTAAAATCAAACCAGTACCCAGCCAGTATTCAGATCTTGGAATCCACCAGTGACACATGCCTACAGAGAGGAGGAAGAGATTCGGTAGAGCAGAACCTTCGCAGAGAGATGTCACATGGCACACGTAGCACAGAACATATGCCAGTTATGTCACATAGACATTCGTAAGCATATCCCATAAAGCCTTATGGGGGCACCGTCACAGCCATGTCCCCTGCCCAGTTATGGCCCCGACCCCGAGACATCCTCCATCTCTCTGGCATGCCAGCCCCGGGGCAGGATCCCTGTTAGTCTGGCCTGTAGCCCTGCCCACCAGGGGGTTTATGGCAGACCCAGGGCTCCAAGCCCCAGGTCCAGGCAGCCGAGGCTCAGGGAGCTGGGCTCACCTCTCTGGGGGTGGTTTGCAGTGGACGGTGGCTGGAGTTCCTGGGGGCCATGGTCGGCCTGCGCCACCTGCGCCGGGGAGTCGACACGGAGCCGGGAGTGCAGCAGCCCCCCCGCCCGCTTCGGGGGCGTGCCCTGCCCCGGAGAGGCCTGGCAGAGCCGCACCTGCCATGATGGAGACACTGTTTGTGAAGGTGAGAGACCAGCCCAGGCACCAACCCTCCGTCAGCGACCAGCCATCTGGCCTGGGCCCCAGCTCTGCCCGTGCCCCCAGAGCCTGCCCTGGTCCCATCACCACAAGGGGGCACCGCGCTGGGGCACAAAGCCGTGCAGAGCTGCGCCCAGCCCCAGGCAGCGTTCTGCCGTGGGCAATGGGGCCGAGACCCCATTGGAGCCATCGCTGGGACTGGCATGGCCGCCTGGGCCCTATGTGATCAGTTGCCCCTCACCAACTCTTGCTCCCATCCCGCCACACCCCCTCAGAGCCCCCCAGCCTCTGCCCCTTCCCTCGGTCACCCAGCCTGGCCTGGCTCCGGACCTTGGCCCCCTGCACCCTGGCCCGGTCCCCTCGCTGTCAGGTGCGTAGCCCACATGGCAGCACCTCTAGGGCCTGGCCACAGTGGAGTGGAAGCGGTGGCCAGGGCAGGGGCCAGGCCGAGGGGCTGACTGGGCAGCAGGCCCTGTGGGGCAGAGGCAGACTAGGTGGAGCTGGATGGGACACTGCCCTTGTGGCCCAAGCCCCAGCAGTGCTCACGCTGCCGCGATGCCACCCATGCCCTGGGCAGCCCTGCCAGCCCCATCCTCACCCCTGCCTGGGCAGGGCTGATGGTGTCACGGGCTCACAGCTCATGCCCACTCTTGGCCCCCTGTGATCCATGGGGGGGTGCCCCTTTAGTGCGACAGCCGTTCTCGGGGGCCACTTTCTCTCAGGGTCAGTCCCCTCGCTCTGGGCCCCCAGGGCTCCCACCCCCAGAGGGAATCACGCCACCCTGATCTCTAGACCAGAGCGAGCGTAAAACAGGTTTATTGAGCGTCTGAACCCAGCACAGGAAACTCTCCGGGCCTCAGGCCTGGCCTCCCTCAGCCAAGCACAGCCTCCAGGGGGGCTCTGCCTGCTCCCCGTCTCCAGTCCCGAGCCCCCCGCCCCACCCTTCCTAGCTGGGCATCTGATATCACCTCCTCCAAGTCCCACCTCTGTCCATTGTCTTCTGCCCAGGTAAACAGGGTGGCCTGGGTCTCCTCCCCTCTTCTGTCCTCTGGCCCCTCTGGCTGGAACCGGCTGGGCAGGTCACCTGGGTCCTCTCGCCGCAGCCCATTGTCCTCCCACTGCCAGAACCGGCTGCAGCTCCTGAGTGGGGTCGTCAGGTCACCGGGTCACCAGTTGCTGGGGTGTCTGTCCCGCAGGCCATCGGCTGGGGTCCCAAGTTCCCTCTCCAGTCCTCTGCCGTCCCTCTGCCCTCCCCTCGTTAAACCAGTAACAGCCGGGGACACTGAGTCCGAGCCGCGCTGCCTGCAAACCACTGGAAAAGCCAAGAAAAACCCAAGACCCCGCGCAGCTTGTCACACGTGGCCAGAGCGCCCTGTGTGGCTGCGTGATTTCCTTGCCACTCCCTGCACAGCCCGGGCGTGTGGCCCACACCGTGTGCCGGGCTGTGGGAGGGGTGACCCCGGCTCTCTCCCCGCAGGCTGCGGCGGGGGGCAGGTGGCCTTCGCCTGTGGCAAGCCCTGCCCCCGCTCCTGCGAGGACCTGCAGGCGGACATGGCCTGCCTGGACAGCCCCCAGTGCCAGCCCTCGTGCGGCTGCCCCGCTGGCCGGCTCCTCCAGGACGGGGCGTGTGTGAGCCTGGCGCAGTGTCGCTGCAAGTACCCCAGCGGCTTCCTGGGTGAGTGCGGGCCTGGGGCTGGAGGGGGCGGTGCACCCAGGTAAACCCCCACGGCCGGGCGGGGGGGGCGGGGAGGGCGCAGGGGGCTGGGCCGGGGATACAGGGAGGGCACGGGGGGCTGGGAGGGAGAGATACAGGGAGGATGCGGGGGGCTGGGGATACAGGGACGGCACAGGGGGTTGGGTCAGGGATACAGGGCGGGTGCGGGGGGCTGTGGATACAGGGAGGGCACGGGGGGCTGGGAGGGAGAGATACAGGGAGGATGCGGGGGGCTGGGGATACAGGGTGGGCACAGGGGGTTGGGTCAGGGATACAGGGAGGGGGAGTGCGCGGGGGGCTGGCCGAGGAATACAGGGAGGGCCCAGGGGGCTAGTGGGTGGGCTGCGTCTGTGGCTTTCCGGGAGGGTGACGCCCCGGCCCGTCTCTCCGCAGAGGCTCCGGAGCAGCAGCCCCTCTCGGCTTGGGCTGGTCCCGTGCCCTGGGAGTACGCACAGCCTGGGCAGACCGTGTACGGGCCCTGCCAGAACTGGTGAGTGCTGGGCTCCGTGGGCACTTGGGGCCCCCTTCCCTAGGCAGCCTGGGGGCCGGAACGGGGCTGGCACTGCCCACATCCGTCCTGGGTAGCAGAGTCCAAACCCCCATCCCCTGGGGGCTGCGGGTGGCTCTGGGGACTGGGAGACCCCGGGCCTTGGGGCAGTCTCGGGCAGCTGCCACCTGGCAAAGCCCCTCACTGTGACCCACCCTCCCTGCAGGGCCCCGCCTGGCATCTGGCCAGAGGTGGCTGAGTGAGCCAAGGAGACGGACCCTTCCCCAGGCCTCGCAGAGCTGCAGCCTCTGCCCAAGGCGGCTGGGCAGGGCCTTGGGCTCTGGGGCAGTCCCCGGGGGAGGGGAGGCCTGGGTGGGTCATCAGAGTTGGGCTCTGGGGCAGTGCCTGGATTTTCTCCCCCAGCCTGGGCACCAGGCATGTGGGGCTCTCGTCTCTGGCTGCCCAGGGCTAGGGCAGGGGGGTTGGATGCACGTGCAGTTGGGGGCTGCGTGACCACGGTAACGCGCTTTCCCCTCCCCGCAGCACCTGCGAGGATGGGCACCTGCAGTGCCGCGCCGATCCTGCGTGTCGGCTGGATGGCGGCTGGGGGGCCTGGGGGCCATGGTCGCCCTGTCCCCAGCGCTGCCAGGAGGGCACCCAGTTCCGTTTCCGAGAGTGCGATAACCCGGCCCCCCAACACGGGGGCAGGGGCTGCATCGGGGACAGCCAGCAGCAGCGAGCCTGCCACCAGGGCGAGCCGCCCTGCCAAGGTGAGAGTCGGAGCGTGGGGCACAGCGGGGGGCACTGTGGGGGGCGCACTGGGGGTGCTGGGGGGGTGTTACAGGGCACATCCCAGCTGCTCCCAGGCCCTTTCCCAGCACAATGGGGTCACGGTGGCACCTACAGACCCTGACCAAGCCGGCTGTGCCAGGGCCTGCCCTGTCTGGGACGTCAGAGCCCTGCCCCAGAAGCAGAGGCCTGGTGCGGGGGCGCTGGGAGGGCCGGGGCGGATGAGTACTGGCGGGGGACAGACAATGCTGGCAGCGAGTGGCCCATTGTACCCACTATCTGTGCCTTGCCCCCCGCAGAGGAGGCGCCGTGGAGCGACTGGTCCCCGTGGGCCCCGTGCAGCGTGTCCTGTGGCGGGGGAGAGCAGATCCGCACGCGCCAGTGTCACCAGCCGGCCTGCCAGGGGCTGGCCGTGCAGAGCAAGACCTGCCACACCCAGGTCTGCCTCGGTAAGTGACCCCTGGGGAGTAACCGCCCCCCCTCGGGGAGTAGCCACCCCCCCCAGGGAATAACTACCCCATCCCCTCTTCCCCCCGGGGAGTAACCACGCCCGCTCGAGGAGTAGCTTCCTCCGCCCCCCACCGGGGAGTAACTGCCCCCCCTCGGGGAGTAGGTGCCTCCGTGTCAACCGGGGAGTAACCGCCCTCCCTCGGGGAGTAGCAGCCTCCACCCCCCCCGGGGAGTAACTGTCTCCATCCCCCCACAGGGAGTAACTACCCCATCCTCTCTTCCCCACCGGGGAGTAACCGCCCTCCCTCGGGGAGTAGCAGCCTCCGCCCCCCGCGGGGAGTAACTGTCTCCATCCCCCCTCAGGGGATTAACTACCCGCTATTGTGAGTGCCCCCCACTGCCCTCCCTCCCTGATTGGCCCCCCCTCAGGGAGTAACCCCCCTCTGCCCTGTCTCAGTGAGTAGCCCCCAAAGACAGGCGCTCCTCGCATCTGTTGAAAGTGCAGGGTGGGGGTGGCAGGTGGGAGGAGGGCCGGGGCTGGCTCTGCAGCAGGGGGAGGGGGACAGGACAGCCCCCTGCAGCTCTGGGGCACCCTGGGCCCCGCACTCACTCCCAGGCCCCAAGCCCGGGCCTGTGGGGCAGCCCGCAGGGAGCTCAGGCCTGTCTGTCGCCCTCCCCCCAGAGGTGGGCTGCCCGGCGGGACGCCTGTACCGGGAGTGCTTACAGGAGGAGGGCTGCCCCTACAGCTGTGCACACCTCACCCGCCAGATGGACTGCTTCTCTGATGGCTGTGAGGAGGGCTGCCACTGCCCGGCGGGCACCTACCAGCACCACGGAGCCTGCGTCCAGGTCAGGCGCCCGCGGGCCGTTTCCTCGCTCTGCAGCGGGGCAGAGAGCAGCATGGCATGGGCAGCCCTGCCCACCTTCCAGCCCACGGTGGCACTTGAGCTAAGCCAGGCCCCAGTGCATTGTGGGGGGGATAAGTGAGCTAAGCCCCGCCCAAGTGCATTGTGGGGGGGATACGTGAGCTAAGCCCCGCCCCAGTGTGTTGTGTGTGTAGGGGGGATACGTGAGCTAAGCCCCGCCCCAGTGCGTTGTGTGTGTAGGGGGGATACGTGAGCTAAGCCCTGCCCCAGTGCGTTGTGTGTGTAGGGGGGGATACGTGAGCTAAGCCCTGCCCCAGTGCATTGTGTGTGTAGGGGGGGATACGTGAGCTAAGCCCCGCCCCAGTGCGTTGTGTGTGTAGGGGGGATACGTGAGCTAAGCCCCGCCCCAGTGCGTTGTGTGTGTAGGGGGGATACGTGAGCTAAGCCCTGCCCCAGTGCGTTGTGTGTGTAGGGGGGGATACGTGAGCTAAGCCCTGCCCCAGTGCATTGTGGGTGGGTGGGGATACGTGAGCTAAGCCCCTCCCCAGTGCGCTGTGGGCAGGGTGATACGTGAGCTAAGCCCCACCCCAGTGCATTGTGGGGGGGGATATGTGAGCTAAGCCCTGCCCCAGTGCGCTGTGGGTGGGGGGGATACGTGAGCTAAGCCTCGCCCCAGTGCGCTGTGGGTGGGGGGATACGTGAGCTAAGCCCCACCCCAGTGCATTCTGGGGGGGGGATACGTGAGCTAAGCCCCGCCCCAGTGCATTCTGGGGGGGATACGTGAGCTAAGCCCCGCCCCAGTGCGTTGGGGGGGGATACGTGAGCTAAGCTCCACCCCAGTGCGCTGTGGGTGGGGGGATACGTGAGCTAAGCCCCGCCCCAGTGCATTGTGGGCTGTGTTCGTGGGTGCTCCCTGGCTGCGAGCTGTGCTGGCCACGTGCAGCTGGGCTCCCTGGGGGCAGGAACAGGGCAGGCTGCCGGGGCGGAGTTGGCAGCACCCCAATGGCCCTTGGAGCCCGGAGCCCTGCAGCATGGGGATGGCGCGCTGGGGTGGCTGCGGCTGCTCTCAGGTGCCCGTCCATCAGCATGAGCCCACGCCAGGGCAGAGGCCCAGTGCCTGCGTTTTCTGTGCTGGAGGGGCCCCTGCCCCACAAGCACCACCGTGGATTTTGCCTCCTGTGCAGGAGTGCCCCTGCCTGGTCACCGAGGAGACCCTGCAGGAGCTCCAGAACCATTCGGCAAACGCCAGCACCCTCCCGGCTGTCCTCACTGCCCAGGGCCGCTGGGTCTCTCTGGGCCAGGAGGTGCAGCCGCGTGACACCATTCGCTCCGCCTGCAGCACCTGGTGAGTCCGCCTGCACCGCGGCCCCACCCCGGCTGTGGCTCTGCAGGGGGGCTGGACCGGGCTGGACCCCCAGCGCTGGCTTGAGAGCCAGGCAGAGCAAGGAAACCCTGCTCCGTGGGGGGCTGCGCCGAACCCCCCACGCCTCCCCCAGGGCTGCAGTGGGGAACAGGGCCAGTGGCTGCCTACAGCCCATGGCTGGGACATGCCCCAGGCTGGCAGACAGACTGCGGCTGGCAGCACAACGGAACCGCCTACACCCGGGGCCCATTACAAAGTGCTGAGCGGCCAGTGAGAGCGGGAACAGGCCCCGAGAGGGCGACCAGCTGAGCTCTCTGGGTGCATCCCTCTCCCAAGGGACTGACTGCATCCCGGCCTGGCGGCTACGTGGGACCTGCAAGCCCCATTGCAGAATGTGGGGCCACGTGGGGCCTGTGCTGCTGGAACCTGGCTGGCTTAGAAGGGAATCTGCAGCGTGGCTATGCTGGGGCTACCAGCCTGACCCCATCCACTCGGCGCTGGTTCTGGGGCCGTGGGCAGTTCTGAGGTGTGAGCGCTGTGTGTAGGGCGGCCCTAGAGAGTGGGCTGGGCCAGAGTTCGGCACAGCCCCCCTGCCACCTTTCCAGACTTGAGCTGTCCTGGGAACATCTGCTGCTCTGCCGGGCCATGCCCTGAACCGCCCCTTCCTGGGCTGAGGGTCCTTGGTGCGCTGCAAAAAAGAGAAACTGGAGATTCACCCATCTCCTAGAACTGGAAGGGACCCTGGAAGGTCACTGAGTCCAGCCCCCTGCCTTCTCCAGCAGGACCAAGTACTGATTTTTGCCCCAGACCCCTAAGTGGTCCCCTCAAGGATTAAACCCCTGGGTTTAGCAGGCCAATGCTCAAACCCCTGAGCTATCCCTCCCCGCCCAGGTCTCTGTTAGACCCTCCTCCTCCTGGGAGCTGCCCTCTCCTGATTGCCCGGCCCCTGCCCGTGCCAGGGCCGTTCTGACCTCTCCTGGCTGTTCCCTTCCAGCACCTGCCACAACGGCCAGCTGAACTGCTCCTTCACCCGGTGCCCGCTGGACGGCGGCTTCGCTCCCTGGAGCCTGTGGACACCCTGCTCCGTGAGCTGCGGGGGGCTGGGGCACATGACCAGGGCACGGGGCTGCACCAACCCCCCTCCTGCCAACGGGGGGAAGGACTGCGTGGGCCCTCGGACTGACATCAAGTACTGCCAGACACCGGACTGCCCAGGTGAGAGGGCACCCAGGGGCTCTACAGACCCGCTTTCCCCTGTGCCCCTGGATTCCCCGCAGGGGTGGGCGAGACAGGCAGGGCTGGCCGTGTCCAGCTGCCCCACCATGTCACGGGGAGTTAGCTCGCTCCACGGGTTCCCTGGGGGGTAGCGCGAGCCCAGCAGACCCCGCACTGCTGCCAGCTCCGGATGGACCAGCTCCAGCTGGCACTGGCCTGTGAATGCTGGGCACTGCCTGGAGGGGGCCCGACGTGGGAACATTAGACCCCCCCACCTGGTGAACAAGCAGCTCTCAGGCCGGGGGAGGGACTGTCCGCTCCGCTGCCATGCGCGGCGCTCGGCAGGTGTGGCCAGAGAGCACAGCAGGCACCACACTGGGCCTGTGGCTTTTCGCTGGGGCCAAGTGCCGGAGAACCGGCCGAGCTGCTGCGGCTCTGCTAGAACGAGCCAGGCATGAAGAGCCGGACGTAGTACCAGGTGCCGGAGAACCTACCCCAGGCCCTGCCTGGCTGGGCCCAGGGTCACTCCCTCCACCGGGCAGAACCCATGCTGTTTCCAGGGGGCAGCCTCGGACTCAGCCCCAGCCGATGGCTGTCCTTAGCCAGGAACATCTCCCCATCGACTTCACCTGCTGCTCTGCCCAGGCCCTCGGCTCGCATACATCGCCCCCCGTGGGGATCTCATGTCCGTGAGCCGGGCCCTCGCCACCCCGCTCCGGCTGCGCTGGCTAGCAGAGGGGCTGGTGCTGCTGGCAGAGCTCCGGCAGGCTGGCGGGCATGCGAGGAAGCTGGCAGCCGCAGAATCGTAACTCTCCCTTTCTCCTGCCCTCCCCAGTGACAGCTGGTCCCACGAAGGAGCCTGTCCCCAGCGTGCCAGGTGAGGGGAGGGGAGGGGCGGGGGCTCCCAGGGGCCGTGCTAGGGGAAGGCAGGCAGGGTTGTTACAAACACGGGGTCAGAGCTGGAGCCTTGTCTGCGGGCCCCTCTTCCCCAGGAAGGGGAGAGTGCACCAGGCTCCACTGCCTGGGGAGGCTGCCCCCATCCGCTGACCCTGCAGGGGGGTGGAAGGGGCACGAGCCATCTGGCACCCCTCGCCCACACCCTGTGGCTAATGGATGGTCCCCATGCTGCGCTCCGAGCAAAGCTGCTGGGCTGGGCTCCAGCTCCAGCTCTGGGAGGGCGGTGCGGTTAAAGCAGGGGCGGGGGGTGGAAATCCAGGACTCATGGGTTGTATCCCAGCTGAGGGCAGTGGTCTCTAGTGGTTAGAGCAGTTGCAAGGAACTCCTGGGTTCTACCCTAGACCTCCCATTGGCTCTCTGTGACCTTGGTAAGTCCCTTCCCCTCTGGGCCTCAGTTTCCCCCGTAACAGGGCTGGGTTCCCGCTTCCCCCCCGAGGTGGGGTCTGGAAGCGGTCTGAGGTCAGGAGCCATGAGTTAACCCCGGCTGCCCCCTTCCCCTGCGCTCCAGGCTCCGAGGAGGGTTTCAGCCTGTGGTCCCCCTGGAGTCCCTGCTCCAGAACCTGCACTGATCCCGAGTTCCCAGCCACAAAAACCCGGACCCGGCTCTGTGAGGGAGGCGCCAACTGCACCGGGGAGTCGTTCCAGGAGCGGGCATGTAACCTGCCCCAGTGCACAGGTGAGGCCTCTGGAGGGGGCATGTAACCTGCCCCAGTGCACAGGTGAGGCCTCTGGAGGGGGCATGTAACCTGCCCCAGTGCACAGGTGAGGTGTCCGGAGGGGGCATGTAACCTGCCCCAGTGCACAGGTGAGGTGTCCGGAGGGGGCACGGAGCCTGCCCCAGTGCACAGGTGAGGCGTCCGGAGGGGGCACAGAGCCTGTCCCGTGCACAGGTGAGGCGTCCGGAGGGGGCACAGAGCCTGCCCCAGTGCACAGGTGAGGCCTCCGGAGGGGGCACAGAGCCTGCCCCAGTGCACAGGTGAGGCCTCCGGAGGGGGCTTGGAGCCTGCCCCGTGCACAAGTGAGGTGTCCGGAGGGGGCACGGAGCCTGCCCCGGTGCACAGGTGAGGCGTCTGGAGGGGGCACAGAGCCTGCCCCGGTGCACAGGTGAGGTGTCCGGAGGGGGCACAGAGCCTGCCCCGGTGCACAGGTGAGGTGTCCGGAGGGAGCACGGAGCCTGCCCCGGTGCACAGGTGAGGCGTCCGGAGGGGGCACAGAGCCTGCCCCGGTGCACAGGTGAGGCCTCCAGAGGGGGCTTGGAGCCTGCCCCGTGCACAGGTGAGGTGTCTGGAGGGGGCATGGAGCCTGCCCCGTGCACAGGTGAGGTGTCCGGAGGGGGCATGGAGCCTGCCCCGGTGCACAGGTGAGGCCTCCAGAGGGGGCTTGGAGCCTGCCCCGTGCACAGGTGAGGTGTCCGGAGGGGGCATGGAGCCTGCCCCGTGCACAGGTGAGGCGTCCGGAGGGGGCACAGAGCCTGCCCCAGTGCACAGGTGAGGCGTCCCGAGGGGGCACGGAGCCTGCCCCAGTACACACTTGGCTCACCCCACCCCAGGGCCCCGCTTTCCCAGCCCAAGCTCCACCCCCAGCTCACCCACATCCAAACCCCCAGCTTACCCCACACCAGGCCCCACTCTCCCAGCCCAAGCTCCCCCTCCCTGCCCCCCAGCTCACCCCACCGCAGGACCCCGCTCTCCCAGCCGAGCTCCCCCCATCCCTGCTGCGGAGCGACACCCCGGTAGACTCACCACATCTCCGCTCTGTGCCCCGCAGATGCGCCCCCGTGTCTGGGTGAGGAGTGCGCTGGCAGGAACTGCACCTGGACCCCGTGGGCGCCGTGGAGCGAGTGTTCCCGCAGCTGCGGCGTGGGCCAGCAGCGACGTCTGCGCACCTACCACCCCCCCGGGGAGCGGGGGCTCTGGTGCCAGGGCATCCTGACCACAAACACCGAGCGGCGCTTCTGCAACCTGCAGGCCTGCAAAGGTAGGGCCGTGGGCAGAGGGGACGCTGGCGTCGCTGCCCCAGGCCGGCTGCCTCACCCAGGGACACACTGGCTTCTCAGTGCCCCATGTCGCGACCCTCAGCGGTACCTCGCCAGGAGATTGGCCCCTCCCTGCCCACTGGCTGGGACGCGCCCACAGCCCCATGCATGACGGGCACCCAGAGCACCCCCGCCTTGCTGATGGTGCCACACGCACCCGCAGCCAGTGCCCAGCCCCAGGGGAGGGTTTGGCCCCGGGCTGCCTGACGTGAGCTGGGATGGTTGGCCGGGCCTCGCGGTGGGGCCTGGGCAGAGCCCTGTGCCAGCAGCTGGGGGCCAGGCTGTATCCGGTGTTAACGGCTGTTCTCCCCTCTCCGTCTCTCCCCCCACCATGCCCATCGGCATCTCTGCGAGCCAGTGCCCGGAGCCTGGTCCATGTGGAGCCCGTGGTCGTGGTGCGACCGCACCTGCGGGGGGGGCCGCTCCGTGCGCGCTCGCACCTGCACCAGCCCCCCGCCCAAGAACGGAGGGGCTCGCTGCCCAGGGGAGAAGTACCAGGGGCGTGTCTGCAACCCCCGGCCCTGCGGTAGGGAGCACGGGAGTGCAGGGGGCTCCTCCGCTGGGGGGCTGGGGCCTGGCTGGATGGAGGCCATGGAGGGAGGGGCCCTGAGAGCTGGGAGGGGGGCTTCCCGTCCCTCCGGTGCCCATCATAGGCAGAGTGAGCAGGGAGCAGGGCCTCCTGGCGCTGAGCCACCGTGCCCAGGGAATGCTTGGCGCTGCCCGAAAGCAGCTGGGGGCATGGCCTGAGGGTATGTAGGGCCAGTGCCGGGTAGTGGGAAGCACCATACACCTGGCCCAGGCACTTAGGGGGCTCGCCCTGCCCTACCCCCTGCTGCCCCGGACTGCCAGCTGGCACCTGGCCTGGCACACTCATGGCAGCCCCAGAGCTGGGCTCTGCAGCCATGGTCCACTCCCGGAGAAGGGCAGGGCCAGGCGCTGGGCTCCCCACTGCAACCCTCAAAGGCAGGGGCACCAGAGGGCACTCGAGGGGGGGACCATCGGGGAAGGGACCCCAGAGCTCAGAGAGGACTATGGACCATTTGGCATTGTTAGGAGCAGACACACGACCTGACTGGTATCCGCCCCCCCCATCCTGCCACCCCAATCAGACCCGGGGTCCCTCTAGCCCAGCCCCTCCCCCGCCCTGCCACCCCGATCAGACCCGGGGCCCCTCTAGCCCTGCCCCTCCCCCGCCCTGCCACCCTGATCAGCCCCGGGGTCCCTCTGGCCCAGCCCCTCCCCCGCCCTGCCACCCCGATCAGACCTGGGGCCCCTCTAGCCCTGCCCCTCCCCCCAGCTCTCATTGCCCAGCCCTGCCTGGGTGAGGGGCTGCAGGGAGGGGTCACCTCCCCAGCCCTGTAATAACCTGTCCCCATTGCGCCCCAGCCGAGGGATGCCCGCCTGCCATGGCCATGGTGGACTGCGCCAACAGATGCCCGCGCCATTGCTGGGACCTGCAGGAGGGCATCACGTGCCAGGACGGGGAGGCCTGCGAGCCTGGCTGCCGCTGCCCGGACGGTGGGTCCCCTGTGCGGGAGGCTGGGGTCAGAGGGCACACGGCGGGCTGGGGGATCGCTGCCTTGGCGTTATTCACCCCCTGGGACTCCTCCTCCGCAGGGCTGGCCGGGGTCCCCGAAGGCAGGCATAGCTGGGGGCCCTTTGCCAGGGAGCCATGGCTCCAGATGGGAGCTAAGGCTCGGCTCCTCCGTGCCGAAAGTGGGGGTCACGGTGATTCTCCTTGTCCTGGGAGGCGTGCGAGGTCCGTGGCACCCGGAGCAGTTCTGGTGGTTCCAGCAGAGCCCTCGCGCCGTCCCCGGGGCAGGCTCTGGCGTGACCGGCTCCCCCCTCCCCACACAGGGACCCTGGAGCAGGACGGCGCCTGCGTCTCCCCGCAGCACTGCGAGTGCACCGACGCCCAGGGGCACAGCTGGGTGCCAGGCAGCCTGCGCCACGACGGCTGCAACAACTGCACATGCTCCGAGGGGCGGCTGCTCTGCACTCGCCGCACCTGCCCGCCCAGCCAGTGCGAGTGGAGCCACTGGTCCCGCTGGTCCCCGTGCAGCGTCACCTGTGGGGACGGGCTGCAAACCCGGTTCAGGTGAGGGGACCCCCTGCTCGCGGGACACTAAGACCCCAGGCTGCAGGGGGCTCCAGCCCCAGCCAGTTCCAGCAGGGGGCGCTGGGGGGAGAGGTCTGGGCGCTGGCTGGGGGTGGGGAGCCCCAGCAGGGGGCTCTGTAGGGGTGCGGCAGGGTGCTGGCTGGGGGGCTCCCAGCAGGCGGGGTTGGGGGGAGGGGTCGGGGTGCTGGCTGGGGGGGACATCCCAGCAGGGAGCACTGTGGGGAGAGGGTGGGGCTGCTGGCTGGGGGGGCTCCCAGCAGGGAAGGATGGGGGGAGGGGGTGGGGCTGCTGGCTCGGGGTGAGGAGCTCCCAGCAGGAGGGGCTGGGGGGAGGGGGTGGGGCTGCTGGCTGGGGGGGCTCCCAGCAGGGAGGGATGGGGGGAGGGGGTGGGACTGCTGGCTGGGAGGGCTGCCAGCAGGGGGTGCTACGGGGCGGGGGTGGAGCTGCTGTCTGGGGAGGTCTCCCAGCAGGTGGTGCTACGGGGCGGGGGTGGAGCTGCTGTCTGGGGAGGTCTCCCAGCAGGGGGTGCTACGGGGCAGGGGTGGGGCTGCTGTCTGGGGAGGTCTCCCAGCAGGGGGTGCTACGGGGCGGGGGTGGAGCTGCTGTCTGGGGAGGTCTCCCAGCAGGGGGTGCTGTGGGGCTGGGGTGCGGCTGCTGTCTGGGGAGGTCTCCCAGCAGGGGGTGCTGCGGGGCTGGGGTGGGGCTGCTGTCTGGGGAGGTCTCCCAGCAGGGGGTGCTACGGGCGGGGGTGGGGCTGCTGGCTGGGGGGGCTGCCAGCAGGGGGTGCTGCGGGGCTGGGTTGGGGCTGCTGTCTAGGGAGGTCTCCCAGCAGGGGGTGCTGCGGGGCTGGGGTGGGGCTGCTGTCTGGGGAGGTCTCCCAGCAGGGGTGCTACGGGGCGGGGGTGGGGTTGCTGTCTGGGGAGGTCTCCCAGCAGGGGGTGCTGCGGGGTGGGGGTGGGAGTGCTGTCTGGGGGGGATCTCCCAGCAGGGGTGCTACGGGGCGGGGGTGGGGTTGCTGTCTGGGGAGGTCTCCCAGCAGGGGGTGCTGCGGGGCAGGGGTGGGGCTGCTGTCTGGGGGGGATCTCCGAGCAGGGGGTGCTACGGGGCGGGGGTGGGGCTGCTGTCTGGGGGGGATCTCCGAGCAGGGGGTGCTACGGGGCGGGGGTGGGGCTGCTGTCTGGGGAGGTCTCCCAGCAGGGGGTGCTACGGGGCGGGGGTGGGGCTGCTGTCTGGGGAGGTCTCCCAGCAGGGGGTGCTACGGGGCGGGGGTGGGGCTGCTGGCTGGGGGGGCTGCCAGCAGGGGGTGCTGCGGGGCTGGGTTGGGGCTGCTGTCTAGGGAGGTCTCCCAGCAGGGGGTGCTGCGGGGCTGGGGTGGGGCTGCTGTCTGGGGAGGTCTCCCAGCAGGGGGTGCTGCGGGGCAGGGGTGGGAGTGCTGTCTGGGGGGGATCTCCCAGCAGGGGTGCTACGGGGCGGGGGGGGGGGTTGCTGTCTGGGGAGGTCTCCCAGCAGGGGGTGCTACGGGGCGGGGGTGGGGTTGCTGTCTGGGGAGGTCTCCCAGCAGGGGGTGCTGCGGGGCAGGGGTGGGAGTGCTGTCTGGGGGGGATCTCCGAGCAGGGGGTGCTACGGGGCGGGGGTGGGGTTGCTGTCTGGGGAGGTCTCCCAGCAGGGGGTGCTGCGGGGCAGGGGTGGGAGTGCTGTCTGGGGGGGATCTCCGAGCAGGGGGTGCTACGGGGCGGGGGTGGGGCTGCTGTCTGGGGAGGTCTCCTAGCAGGGGGTGCTGCGGGGTGGGGGTGGGAGTGCTGTCTGGGGGGGATCTCCGAGCAGGGGGTGCTACGGGGCGGGGGTGGGGCTGCTGTCTGGGGAGGTCTCCTAGCAGGGGGTGCTACGGGGCGGGGGTGGGGTTGCTGTCTGGGGAGGTCTCCCAGCAGGGGGTGCTACGGGGCGGGGGGGTCTGCTATCTGGGGGGGATCTCCCAGCAGGGGGTGCTACGGGGTGGGGGTGGGGCTGCTGGCTGGGGGGCACGCCCTGCACTTGCTTTCCCCAGTTGCAGAGGCTGCAGCCAGTGCTGGGCGCGGGGGCCCCTGCTGGGGGAGCTCCAGCGCTGGGTGCCATCCCCAGGGTGCCCAGGGCCCAGCCAGCCCCTGCCCCGTGGGCCCGGCTCACGCTCTCCCCTCTCCTTCCTTTCCAGGACGGCCACGTCGGGCTCCTGGGCCAGGGAGTGCCAGAAGGAGCAGCTGCAGACCCGGCCCTGCCCCCAGGGGCCCTGCCCGCCCCTGTGCCTGCACCAGGGCTGGGAGAGACGCCTGGGGGACACCTGGCTGCTGGGCGAGTGCCAGCAATGGTCAGTGCCCACGGGGGGCAGCCGGGCTGGCCGCACGCCCTCCTGCCCAGGGGCCCCAGTGTTGGGGGAGGAGGGTGCAGGGACTCGGCGGGAGCAGGGGCACCGGGGGCTCTGAGCTGGGGGGCCGTGCGTCAGTCCCTGCCCACAGGTACAGCAGGACTGACCAAGGGGCGATTCCTGAGGGTGGGGGCGCTTGGGCTGGGCAGGAGAACTCAGCGCCACCCGGGGGACCCCACCCTCTTTGCCCTGACCCGTCTGTCTGCCCCTTC
This sequence comes from Gopherus flavomarginatus, assembly GCF_025201925.1. Lineage (NCBI taxonomy): Eukaryota > Metazoa > Chordata > Testudines > Testudinidae > Gopherus > Gopherus flavomarginatus. The sequence goes on along the minus strand of NC_066618.1, from coordinate 1,937,011 downwards.
CCTCTAGTATCTGCACCCCGGAGGGCATCTACTGCCAGGACATCGCGTGTGCGGGTGAGTGCCCCCCACCCCCAGAGCCATGGCCCCCTCCGCCCACCCCCTTCCGCCGAAGCGCCCCTGCGCCCCCAGGGCTAGCCTTGCCCGTCTCCCCAGTGCCCGGCTCCTGGACACCCTGGCCCCATCTGCCCTCCCCCTCCCGCTGAGGGGACCCTGCCCCCCCCAGTGCTAACCCTGCCCGCCTTCCCAGTGCCCGGCTCCTGGACTCCCTGGCCCTCTCCGCCTGCCCCCTCCTGCCGAGGGGACCCTGCCCCCCCCCCCGGTGCTAACCCTGCCCATCTCCCCAGTGCCCATCTCCCCAGTGCTAACCCTGGCCCCCTCCATCCCGCTCCCTCCTGCCAAGGGGACCCCACCCCTCAGTGTTAACCCTGCCCATCTCCCCAGTGCCCGGCTCCTGGATACCCTGGCCCCCTGCCCTCTCCCACCGAGGGGACCCCGCCCCCCAGTGCTAACCCTGCCCGTCTCCCCAGTGCATGGCTCCTGGACGCCCTGGTCTCCCTGGTCCGACTGCCCCGTCACCTGTGGCAATGGCACCCACGTCCGCACTAGGGCCTGCATCAACCCACCGCCACGCAACAACGGCTCGTACTGCGCCGGCCCCGAGGCCGAGGCCCAGGGCTGTGCTGCCCGGCCCTGCCCAGGTGAGTGGTGCCCGCCTGGGCTGGGTGTGGGTCTGGAGCCTGCGCTCCTGCTAATGCTCTATCCCCTCGCACAGCGGCCGAGCCATGTGACTGGTCGGCCTGGAGCCCCTGCTCACGCTCCTGTGGCACCGGCCTGGCCACGCGGACAGGGACATGCACCTGCCCCAGCCCCGAGGGGCCCAGCACCCCCTGCAATGACAGTGCCCGCCAGGAGGTGGAGCCCTGCTACCTGCGGCCCTGTGAAGGTAGGGGCAGCCCCTGGGGGCGGGAGGGCTGCACTGGAGCCAGCGTGCGCTCAGCCTGCAGTGGTGCCCCCATCTGGCCTGCTCGGGGCGGGGTGCCCTGCATGGACAGGAGCTCGTGGGACGTAGCGTCGGATCCACGGGGTCGGGGCTGGCCTTGGAGGAGCCCTGCAGTGCGCCCGACCCCCCCAGGGGTCCCCCTCCCCCTCCAGGGCCAGCCACACGGCCTCCGAGATGCAGCTGCAGCCCTCCTGCTTCCCCCCACGGCTCAGCCTGCTCAGCAACCCACCCCCCCATCTCTTTACCTGCCCTCAGAGCAAACTTTGTGTCTGTCCCTCGCTGGGCAGCCAGGCACAGTATAGGGGAAACTGAGGTACACATAAGGCTCCTCCTCCCTGCCCCCAGAGCACTTCCTTGCTGAGGGGGAAACTGAGGCCAGGGCTGAGGGGAAAGGGCCTGGCCAGAGTCAGTTAAGAGCCAGGACCAGACCCAGCTGTCCTGGCTCCTGGGGCAGCTCTCCTAGTCACATGCCCCCTCCTCTGGCTCCCCAGGGGGAGGGTCTGGCCCCCCATGGCTGCTGGGGGCTGGGCAGGGCCCTGGGGCACATGCCAGGCTGCCATGCTGGGCCCCTCTCCTCTGCCGCAGGCGACTGCTCCTGGAGCCCCTGGACGCCGTGGACCCAGTGCTCATGCAGCTTCCTGGTGCAGCAGCGCTACCGGAACCAGCTGGGCCCGGGCCCCCAGGGGGCGCTGTGCGTGGGGCTGGACGGCGAGTTCCGCACCTGCGACGCCTCCCAGTGCTCAGGTGAGGGCGGGGCAGGGGCCCGACTGGCTGGGCAGGGCCCTGGGGGGGAGCTGGGGCAGGGGCCCCACTGGCTGGGTGGGGCCCTGGGGGGGAGCTGGGGCAGGGGCCCCACTGGCTGGGCGGGGCCCTGGGGGGGGAGCTGGGGCAGGGACAATGGGAGGGAGCTGGCGGGGGCAGGGACCCTGGGGCGGAGCTCGGGAGTGGGGGCAGGGGTCCAACTGGCTGGGCAGGGCCCTGGGGGGGAGCTGGGGCAGGGATAATGGGAGAGAGCTGGGAGGGGCAGGGACCCTGGGGAGGGCTTGGGGGGGCGAGGCCCGACTGACTGGGCAGCGCCCTGGGGGGGACCTGGGGCAGGGACAATGGAAGGGAGCTGGGGGGGCAGGGACCCGAGGGGGTTGGGGGGGCCAGGGCACAACTGACTGGGCAGGGACCCTGGGGGGGAGCTGGGGCAGGGACAATGGGAGAGAGCTAGGGGGGGCAGGGACCCTGGAGGGCTCGGGCGGGAGTGGGGCCCAACTGACTGGGCAGGGACCCTGGGGGGGCTGGGGGTTGGGACCCTGGGAGGGAGCTGGGGGGGGCAGGGACCCTGGGGGGGACTTGGGGGGGCAGGGCCCAACTGGCTGGACAGGGACCCTAGGGGGAGCCCAGGGGGTGTTGGGACCCTGGGGGGAGCCTGGAGTGGGCCAGGGCCAGGGGCCCTGTGGGCGGAGCCCAGCAGGAATTCTGCTGTCACTCACAGGGTTGGTGCCCCTCTCCTGCCCCTGTCAGACAGCGCCCCCTGCAGGATGGACCTTGCCCTCCACCCCCCTGAGCCCTGGGCACTCCCCCTCCGGGCACTGTCCCCCCCCCCATGCTGGTGCCCGGGCACCCTTGGGACTCCCCTCTCTGAGGCAGCAAGGTCTCCCGTAGAGGGGAAAGCGCCTCCTGGGGGCACCCAGAGCCATTTGTTCACCCCTCCTCGTGGTGGGTCCCCTCGCCCTGCCCTGAGCCCCCCCGCTGCCGTGGGGCCGTCGGACACCTGGGTCACTGAGATGCTGCAGGCCGGGTGGGCAGCCCCAGCCCCTCCTCGGCCAGCAAGGCCTGTGCTGGGGGTGACCCTGTGCCCGTGCCCCGCAGAAGCCAGCTGTGAGCCTCCCTTCGAGTTCCGGGAGTGTGGGGACCCCTGCGCCAGCCTGTGCTCCACGCTGCAGCGCCAGGAGCTGTGCACAGCCATCCCCCTGTGCCTGCCTGGCTGCTACTGCCCGCAGGTGAGGGGCACGGGGGCAGGGGCGCGGGGGGGTCTCAGCAGGAGAGGGACACGGGGGCAGGGGCGCGGGGGGGTCTCAGCAGGTGAGGGACATGGGGGCAGGGGCGCGGGAGGGTCTCAGCAGGAGAGGGACGCGGGGGCAGGGGCGCGGGGGGGTCTCAGCAGGAGAAGGACGCGGGGGCAGGGGCGCGGGGGGGTCTCAGCAGGAGAAGGACGCGGGGGCAGGGGCGCGGGGGGGTCTCAGCAGGAGAGGGACGCGGGGGGAAGGGGCGTGGGGAGGTCTCAGCAGGAGAGGGACGCGGGGGCAGGGGCGTGGGGGGGTCTCAGCAGGAGAGGGACGCAGGGGGAAGGGGCGTGGGGGGGTCTCAGCAGGAGAGGGACGTGGGGGGAAGGGGTGTGGGGGAGTCTCAGCAGGAGAGGGATGTGGGGGCAGGGGCGCGGGGGGGTCTCAGCAGGAGAGGGATGCGGGGGGCAGGGGCGCGGGGGGGGTCTCAGCAGGAGAGGGATGCGGGGGGCAGGGGCGTGGGGGGGTCTCAGCAGGAGAGGGATGCGGGGGGGAAGGGGTGTGGTGGGGTCTCAGCAGGAGAGGGATGTGGGGGCAGGGGCGTGGGGGGGGTCTCAGCAGGAGAGGGATGCGGGGGAAGGGGTGCTGGGGGGCCTCAGCAGGAGAGGGTGTGACACTGCGGTTCTGGCGGGACCCAACTGAGAGTGCCAATTCAGGACCAATTGCTCAAACAGGGCAGTCACAGCCCTAGGCTGGGGTTCTTCCACCTCTAAGGCACCAAACCAGCCAGACAAAGAGGACTTTGGTCTCACCCCACTGGCTAACCACAAGTCACACAAGCAATTTCCTTAGACACTCCAGTCTCCCTGTATCACCACCAGTGCCACCCGTCCTGGGGATGAATGGTTATGAAAACCAACACCCCAGTAAAAGAAAAAGGTTCTCTCGATCCCAAAGGACCAAGCCCCAGACCCAGGTCAATATACACATCAGACCTTACCCACAAATCACGCTGTTGCCAATCCTTTAGAATCTAAAATCTAAAGGTTTATTCATAAAGGGAACAAGATAGAGATGAGAGCTAGAATTGGTTACATGGAATCAATTACATACAGTGATGGCAAAGTTCTTAGTTCAGGCTTGTAGCAGTGATGGAGTAAACTGCAGGCTCAAATCAAGTCTCTGGAGAACATCCCCTGCTGGGATGGGTCATCAGTCCTTTGTGCAGAGCTTCAGTTTGTAGCAAAGTCCCTCCAGAGGTAAGAAGCAGGATTGAAGACAAGATGGAGATGAGGCCTCCGCCTTATATAGTCTTTTCCAGGTGTAAGAACACTCCTTTGTTCCCGCTGTGGAAAGTTACAGCAAAATGGAGTTTGCAGTCACATGGGCCAGTCCCTGCACACCCTGCTGAGTCACAGGGTGTAACTGCCTTCTCTCGATGGGTCAATTGTGCAGGTGATGGTCCTTAATGGGCTATCAAGCAGGCTAAACAGAGCTGACACCAACTTGTCTGGGATCTTTCCCAGTAACACAGCACAAGTTTGCAATACAGACAGCATACAGCCAATATTCATAACTTCAACTACCAAAATGCTACAGACATACAGACAGCATAATCATAACCAGTAATCCGTAACCTGGTCTTAGACACCTTATATGACCCCCTTTACCTAGGATTTGGTGCCACTACAGGACCTTGGTTGCAACCCATGTTCTATATGGTCCCAGATTATATCAATAACATCATAGAGGGGCACAGGGGAAGGGGCGCGGGGGGGTCTCAGCAGGAGAGGGAAGTGGGGGCAGGGGTGCAGGGGGGTCTCAGCCGGAGAGGGATGCGGGGGCAGGGGCGCGGGGGGGGTCTCAGCAGGAGAGGGACGCGGGGGCAGGGGTGCAGGGGGGTCTCAGCAGGAGAGGGGCACAGGGGGCAGGGGCGTGGGGGGGTCTCAGCAGGAGAGGGACGTGGGGGCAGGGGCGCGGGGGGTCTCAGCAGGAGAGGGACGTGGGAGCAGGGGTGCGGGGGGGTCTCAGCAGGAGAGGGACGCGGGGGCAGGGGCGCGGGGGGGTCTCAGCAGGAGTGGGACGCGGGGGCAGGGGCGCGGGGGGCTCTCAGGAGGAGAGGGACGCGGGGGCAGGGGCGCGGGGGGTCTCAGCAGGAGAGGGACGTGGGGGCAGGGGCGCGGGGGGGTCTCAGCAGGAGAGGGTCACCGGGGGCAGGGACGCGGGGGGGTCTCAGCAGGAGAGGGACACGGGGACAGGGGCGTGGGGGGGGTCTCAGCAGGAGAGGGACATGGGGACGGGCGTGGGGGGGGTCTCAGCAGGATAGGGTCATGGGGACAGGGGCGTGGGGGGGTCTCAGCAGGAGAGGGTCACCGGGGGCAGGGGCGTGGGGGGGCTCTCAGCAGGAGAGGGACGCGGGGGCAGGGGCACCAGGGGGTCTCAGCAGGAGAGGGACGCGGGGGCAGGGGCGCGGGGGGGTCTCAGCAGGAGTGGGGCACCGGGGGGAGCTCTCAGCAGGTGAGAGTAGAGGGAGCGAGCCCAGCCAGCCCTGCCTGGCAGGCACTGGTAACCAGAGGTTCTTCTTCGAGTGATTGCTCACATCCATTCCAGTTAGGTGTGCGCGCCGCGCGTGCACGTTCGTCGGAAACTTTTTACCCTAGCAACTCCAGTGGGCCGGCAGGTCGCCCCCTGGAGTGGCGCCGCCATGGCGCCTGATATATACCCCTGCCGGCCCACCCGCTCCTCAGTTCCTTCTTACCGCCGTGTAGGTCGTTGGAACTGTGGAGCGCGGCTTAGCTGTCCTCCACGTCCGTAGCTCTCCTTGTTAACTACCGTTATTGTTACAGTTGTTAGTTAGATCGTTAAGTGTAGTTAGTTAAGTAATTAGGTGTAAATAGTATTGTAGATAGTTGTTCGCCGGTCTGGGCTGTAGCCCTTCCCGGCACCCGGCACCGGGCTCATGCCTGTTTCGCCGGGCTTTAAGCAGTGTGCGGCCTGTAAGAAGCCTATGCCTACCAGCGACCCCCACGACGCGTGTCTGAAGTGCCTGGGGGAATCGCACAGGTCGGACAAGTGCCGCATCTGCAAGGCTTTTAAGCCCAGGACAAAGAAGGAGAGAGACCAAAGACTCAGGACTCTCCTCATGGAGGCGGCACTTGACCCGGCAGCTTCACAGGCCGTGATCTCGGCGCCGGCACCGGATCGCACCGGCACCGGGAAGACTCCCCGGCACCGACCTTCCCCGGCACCAGGTGCAGAGGCGAGACCGTCAGCGTCTGCTACTCCAGCCAGGCAGACCCGATTGGAGCGCCCGGCATCGACATCGGCCGCGGCACCACCGGCACCGTCGACTCCGGGCCCGGTGGGTCCGTCGAGTCCGGTGCCGCCAAGCTCCCCCATAAGATCTGGGGTTGAGCTATTGGTCCCATCCACGCCGGAGACCTTCGGCTCGGCACGTGACCTTATCGCCCTAACTGAGTCTACTCAGCCGCCACCCCCGGTACCTCCGGTGCAGGTCGCATCTAGAGGCAAGCCCATGATGACGGCACCGTCTCGGGACTCGCGCTCGCGATCCAGGTCCCGACGCCACGGTCGCTCGAGATCCCGCCGCCGCTCGCAGTCCCGGCACCGCTCCCTTCGGCGGTACCGGTCGCACTCGCGGCACCGATCGACCTCCAGACGGTCGCGGTCTGACTCCAGCCGTCGATACCGGCACCGTGACTCCAGGAGCCAGTCCCGCCATCACTCGCCGCGCCGGTCGACCTCCCGGCACCGAGCTGGTGGCAGGTCCCGGTCCCGGTCGACCTCCCGGCACCGCGTCGGTGGCAGGTCCCGGTCCCGATCCCGGCACCGAAGCAGCGGCCGGTACCGTTCCAGATCCCGGCACCGAGACAGAACCCGGTCCCGATCCCGGCACCGCTATGACTCCCGGTACCGATCCCCGGCACCGAGAAGATCTTCGGTGCCGACCCGTGCAGACCCTTACCAGCCGGGGTCGGCCCCGCCATGGCCTTCTAGGCAGCCGTCGGTGTCTTCTCAAGCAGACAGCGTGTATGCGCTGGGCACCGACAGGCAGGCGGCATTGTTTCAAGACCCTCCGCAACAGGACCAAGGCCCGCAGCAGTGGGGGTTTTGGACCCCATGGGCATACCATCAAGCCCAGGGCCCCCAACAGCTTCCTGCTAGGCCTGCAACGACGGAGCACAGGGTGCCGGAGGCTTCGTTGTCTCGCCCCCCTCCCTCCCCGGATGGAGAGGAAGGATCCAAGCAGCAAGACCCTGCTCTTGCTCCTGAGACAGAGGCGAGGGCTGAGGGAGACCCCCCACTGGACACTTTCTTGCCGGGGGTCTCCTCATCCTCCTCCCCTGATGAAGCGGTGGCTGGCACCTCCTCCAGTAGCCCTCCTCCGCTGGATCTCAGGGCGCACCAAGACCTCCTTAGGCGAGTAGCTCAGAATCTGAGCCTGCAAGCCGAGGAGGTCTCTGAGATCGAGGACCCTATCGTCACCATCCTCTCGTCTGATGCTCCCACCAGGGTCGCCCTACCCTTCATTAGGACGATCCAGGCCAACGCCAATACAATCTGGCAGTCACCGGCCTCCATCCCCCCTACGGCGAGGGGCGTCGAGAGGAAGTACATGGCCCCCTCCAAGGGCTATGAGTACCTCCACGTCCACCCGACACCGTGTTCCCTGGTGGTGCAGTCGGTGAACGAGAGGGAGCGTCATGGGCAGGAAGCTCCAGCCCCCAAATCCAAGGAGGCCAGACGTATGGACCTCCTTGGCCGCAAGGTCTACTCAGCTGGGGCCCTTCAGCTCAGGGTTTCAAACCAACAAGCCCTGCTCAGCAGATACGCTTTTAACTCGTGGGTGGCAGCGGACAAATTCAAAGAGCTGCTGCCACAGGAGGCCCGCCAAGAATTTGCGGCCATTCTGGACGAGGGCAAGAAGGTTGCACGAACTTCGTTGCAAGCTTCTTTGGACGCTGCAGACTCGGCTGCCCGCACCCTCGCCTCGGGGGTAACGATGGGCCGTATCTCCTGGCTTCAGGTCTCTGGCCTTCCACCGGAGCTCCAACATACCATCCAGGACCTCCCGTTCGAAGGCCAGGGCCTGTTTTCGGAAAAGACAGACCCCAGACTTAAGAGTCTCAAAGACAATCGGGTCATTATGTGCTCCCTCGGGATGCACACGCCGGGAACGCAGCGCAGACCCTTCCGGCCACAGCAGCAACAGCAGCGCAGGCCATACCCCCAGTTCCGCCAACAGCAGGACCTCAATAGGCGCCGTGGCAGGAATGGAAGGCGTAGGCATTCGGGGAACCAGGGGGGGCAGAATCAAAGCTCCTCTAAGCACCCGCCTGGACCCAAGCCTTCGTTTTGAAGGTGCGCCCGAGGGCGCAGTAACAGTTTCCCCCACGGATTCTTCCCCCCCGTTTTCCAACCGCCTTTCGTTTTTCCTCCCGGCGTGGACCCAAATAACATCGGACCGCTGGGTCTTGCGCACGGTGCAGACGGGATACCGCCTGCAGTTTATATCGTTTCCTCCTTCCCGCCCCCCTTCCTCGTCCCTCTTCAGGGACCCCTCTCACGAGCAATTCCTTCGGCAGGAGGTACAGACGCTCCTCAACAAAGGAGCTATAGAGGCGGTTCCGGAAAACGAGAAAGGCAAGGGGTTTTATTCCCGCTACTTTCTGATCCCCAAGGCCAAGGGAGGCCTCAGGCCTATCCTCGACCTGCGAGAGCTCAACAAATACCTAGCGAAGTTGAAGTTCCGCATGGTATCCCTGGGGACCATTATCCCATCCCTGGATCCGGGAGACTGGTACGCCACCCTCGACATGCAGGACTCTTATTTTCACATTGCCATTTGGCCGCACCACAGACATTTCCTTCGATTCATGGTGGGCCGCCTTCATTATCAATTTGCAGTCCTCCTATTTGGCCTTTCTACGCCCCCGAGGGTATTTACAAAATGCATGGCAGTCGTTGTGGCACATCTCCGGCGCAGTCGTAGCCACGTGTTCCCTTACCTGGACGATTGGTTAATTCGGGGCACGTTGGAGCTACAGGTTTGCAGCCACGTCCGCAAGATCACCGGCCTGTTTGCTACCTTGGGCCTCATGATCAATATAGACAAGTCCACCCTGCTCCCCACGCAGAGGGTGGAGTTCATCGGGGCCGTCCTGGACTCCACCGTGGCCAGGGCTCTTCTGCCGTTACCGAGGTTCCAGGCATTGTCGGCGATCGTTCAGCGATTGCGGGCAGCCCCCTTGACATCAATACGGACATGTCTAACCCTGTTAGGCCACATGGCAGCATGCACATTTGTGACCGGTTACGCTCGGCTCCGCATGAGGCCCCTCCAGTTGTGGCTCATCGCACATTACCGGCCGGCGAGGCAACCACTAGACATGCTGATCACAATCCCCCAGGGGGTGTTAGATTCTCTCAGCTGGTGGCTAGACCAGTCCGTAGTGTGTGCGGGGCTCCCTTTCCACCCACCTCAGCCTTCGGTGTCCCTAACAACGGATGCCTCAGATCTCGGCTGGGGGGCCCACCTGGGAACCCTGAGAACGTAGGGCCTGTGGTCCCCGCAGGAGGTGAGGTTGCACATCAGCATGCGGGAGTTGAGAGCGGTCCGCCTTGCTTGTCAAACGTTCTGTCACCAGCTTCGAGGTCGTTGTGTTACGGTGTTTACCGACAACACGACGACCATGTACTATATCAACAAGCAGGGCGGCACCAGATCCTCTCCCCTATGTCACGAGGCGATGCGACTATGGGACTTTTGTGTAGCCCACTCCATTCACCTCACGGCTTCCTTCCTCCCCGGAGTACGGAACACGCTGACGGATCGCCTGAGCAGATCCTTCCTGTCACACGAGTGGTCCCTTCGCCCGGACGTCGCCCTCGCAATTTTCCAGAGGTGGGGTTATCCCCGTGTGGACCTCTTCGCGTCCGGGGGGAACAAGAAGTGCCAGGCGTTCTGCTCCTTTCAGGGCAGGGAGCCCGGATCTATAGCGGATGCCTTCCTTATTCCGTGGACGACCCACTTGTACTACGCTTTTCCCCCGTTCCCACTGGTCCACAGGGTCCTTCTGAAGGTGCGCAGGGACAGGGCTCGCGTGATCATGGTAGCCCCGGCGTGGCCCAGGCAACATTGGTACCCCATGCTGCTGGACCTGGCCATAGCCGACCCAGTTCCCCTGCCCCTTCACTCGGACCTGATTACCCAGGAACACGGGACTCTCTGTCACCCGGACCTGCAGTCGCTGCACCTAGCGGCGTGGCTCCTGCGTGGCTGACCGGTTCTGAACTGCGCTGCTCCACCCCGGAACGGGAGGTACTTCTGGGCAGCAGGAAGCCTTCCACTAGAGCGACATACTCGGCCAAGTGGAAGCGTTTCTCCTGTTGGTGCGTGGAGAAAGGTCTCCGCCCTATGGAAGTTTCGGTGGCCAATATCTTAGACTATGTTTGGTCCCTCAAACAACAGGGCCTGGCGATATCGTCCTTGCGGGTCCACCTGGCAGCTATCTCCACCTTTCACCCGGGTGGGGATGGCCGCTCCGTTTTTTCCCACCCGACGGTGACTAGATTCCTGAAGGGGCTGGAACGTTTATACCCTAACGTCCGTCTCCCTGCTCCAACCTGGGATCCTAACCTGGTGTTATCTCGGCTCATGCGGCCCCCCTTTGAGCCGTTAGCTACTTGCTCCCTACTCTATCTCTCTTGGAAGACTGCTTTTCTAGTAGCTATCACCTCAGCTAGGCGAGTGTCGGAACTCCGGGCTCTCGTGGTAGACCCCCCGTATACAGTCTTCCACAAAGATAAGGTGCAGCTGAGGCCACACCCTGCCTTTCTCCCCAAGGTGGTCTCGACCTTCCACATCAACCAGGAGATATTCCTCCCGGTTTTTTTTCCCGAAACCTCACTCTTCAGGCAGGGAGCAACAGCTCCACTCGCTTGACGTCCGTAGGGCTCTTGCGTTCTATGTGGAGAGGACCAAACCGTTCCGCAAATCCCCCCAACTTTTCGTGGCAGTAGCGGACCGCATGAAGGGGCTTCCTATCTCCTCGCAGAGGTTATCCTCATGGGTAACGTCCTGTATCAGGACCTGCTATGAGCTGGCCCATGTTCCTACGGGCCGTGTGACTGCGCATTCTACCAGGGCGCAGGCGTTGTCCCTGGCTTTCCTTGCCCGCGTGCCCATCCAAGAGATCTGTCGGGCAGCGACCTGGTCATCGGTCCACACCTTCGCTTCCCACTACGCCCTGGTCCAGCAGTCAAGAGAGGACGCGGCCTTCGGATCTGCAGTGCTCCATGCCGCGACTTCTCACTCCGACCCCACCGCCTAGGTATGGCTTGGGATTCACCTAACTGGAATGGATGTGAGCAATCACTCGAAGAAGAAAAGATGATTACTCACCTTTGTAACTGTTGTTCTTCGAGATGTGTTGCTCACATCCATTCCACACCCGCCCTCCTTCCCCACTGTCGGAGTAGCCGGCAAGAAGGAACTGAGGAGCGGGTGGGCCGGCAGGGGTATATATCGAGCGCCATGGCGGCGCCACTCCAGGGGGCGACCTGCCGGCCCACTGGAGTTGCTAGGGTAAAAAGTTTCCGACGAGCGTGCACGCGCGGCGCACACACACCTAACTGGAATGAATGTGAGCAACACATCTCGAAGAACAACAGTTACAAAGGTGAGTAACCGTCTTGACTCACTGCTGCAGGAAAATGTCGCAGCCTTCAGAGGCGGGGTAGCCAGTCCTGGGCAAGGGGGTGGCCGTACTGGGGCTCTCGGCCCTCCAGCTGCAGGGTGCACACAGCCCAGCTGGCCAGCAGGGCATGTCCCCATGGTGGGCTCCTGCCTCTCGAAGGCGCCAGCGTGGGGCAGGGCCACGGGTGGGTTTCTGGGCCAGTGCTCGGCCCCCATGCACAGATCCCCGATTGCCATGAGCTGCAGAGAGGTGGCGAGGTCCCTGCTCCTCACAGCCCTGCCAGTCCCTAGGTACCCGGGGGCAGGGCACAGACCCGGGGGGCAGGGCACTGGGTACGGATTAGGGGGATGTGCACTGGGGGACGACAGGGGGCAGGGCACCAGGTACAGATGTGGGGGAGGGACACTGGGGGAATGATGAGGGGCAGGGCACAGACCCAAGGGGGCAGGGCACCGGGTACGGATTAGGGGGATGTGCACTGGGGGACGACAGGGGGCAGGGCACAGACTCCGAGGGGGGCAGGGCACCAGGTACAGATGTGGGGGAGGGACACTGGGGGAATGATGAGGGGCAGGGCACAGACCCGGGGGACAGGGCACTGGGTACGGATTAGGGGGATGTGCACTGGGGGAATGATGGGGGGCAGGGCACAGACCCAAGGGGGCAGGTCACCAGGTACGGATCGGGGAGGAGGGACACTGGGGGAATGATGGGGGGCAGGGCACACACCCCGAGGTGGGCAGGGCACCGGGTATGGATCGAGGGGAGGGGTGAGGGGCACTGGAGGAATGACGGGGGCAGGGCACAGACCCCGATCGGGGCAGGGTTCGTGGGGAGTTATGGGGGTGTCTAGTGACACAGGCGGGGCCGGGTGACCCTCCCAGCTGGGTGTGGGTGCCGGTGGCAGCACCCTCCCTGGGTATCTACCGCTGCACTGGGCAGAGCCCTGGGCAATGCGCTGGGGCACCAGCCCCTCAGGGCGGCCTGGCTGGACCCGGGGCTTGGCCCGCTCTTACCCCTGCCCCTGTGCCCCGGCAGGGCCTGGTGGAGCAGAGGGGAACCTGCGTGCTCCCCGCGCAGTGCGGCTGCCTCCACCTCCGCCCGGGAGAAGGGCCCATGTACCTGGCGGCCGGGGACACCGTGCTCGTGGGCTGCAAAGAATGGTGAGTTTGTGGGCAGCTTCGCCAGGGCGGGGCTGGGGGCTGCCACAGGGAGGGGAATGGGCAGCGGGGCCGGCTGAGAGGAGTCTGGCGGCACGGCGTGTTCCCGGCCTGGCAGAGCGGACTGGGCCAGCCCTGCCCGGGGCCGGTGGCTGCTCCGTGCAGCAGGTGGGTTGCCAGTTGGGGCTGGTGGGGCCAGCAGCAGGGCTGTGGGGACGATGGGCACTAACCAGCCGGTTTGTCTCTGCAGCGTCTGCCAGGAAGGGGAGCTGAAGTGCAGCAGCAAGAGCTGCCAGGGTAAGTACCCACAGGCACCAGTGGGTGCCAGGAGGAACGTCCCTGGGGGAGATCTGAGGGATGCCCCGTCCTGCGGAGCAGCGAGGGTGGCACTGTTGGCCTGAGACAGGACTGAACTGGACGGACCCTGGACGGCTCTGGTCCCCCCACAGCCAGCCTGCCCTAGCACCCCGATACCCACCCCTTGCACCTCCCAGCCAGCCTGCTCCAGCAGCCCGATACCCACCCCCTGCACCTCCCAGCCAGCCTGCCCTAGCACCCCAATACCCACCCCCTGTACCTCCCAGCCAGCCTGCCCCAGCACCCCGATACCCACCCGCTGCACCTCTCAACCAGCCTGCCCTAGCACCCCGATACCCACCCCCTGCACCTCCCAGCCAGCCTGCCCTAGCACCCCGATACTCACCCTCTGTACCTCCCAGCCAGCCTGCCCCAGCACCCCGATACCCACCCCCTGCTCCCTCAGCCAGCCTGCTTCAGCAGCCCGATACCCACCCCCTGCACCTCCCAGCCAGCCTGCCCTAGCACCCCAATACCCACCCCCTGCTCCCTCGGCCAGCCTGCTCCAGCACCCTGATACCCACCCCCTGCACCTCCCAGCCAGCCTGCTTCAGCACCCCGATACCCACCCCCTGCACCTCTCAGCCAGCCTGCCCTAGCACCCCAATACCCACCCCCTGCCCCCTCAGCCAGCCTGCTCCAGCACCCCGATACTCACCGCCTGCACTTCCCAGCCAGCCTGCCCTAGCACTCCAATACCCACCCCTTGCTCCCTCAGTCAGCCTGCTTCAGCACCCCGATACCCACCCACTGCCCCCTCAGCCAGCCTGCTCCAGCACCCCAATACCCACTCCCTGCTCCCTCAGCCAGCCTGCCCCAGCACCCTGATTCTCACCCCCTGCACCTCCCAGCCAGCTTGCCCTAGCACCCCAATACCCACCCCCTGCTCCCTCAGCCAGCCTGCTCCAGCACCCTGATACCCACCCTCTGCACCTCCCAGCCAGCCTGCTCTAGCACCCTGATACCCACCCCCTGCACCTCCCAGCCAGCTTGCTCCAGCACCCCGATACCCACCCCCTGCACCTCCCAGCCAGCCTGCTCCAGCACCCCGATACTCACCCCCTGCACCTCCCAGCCAGCCTGCCCCAGCACCCTGATACTCATCCCCTGCACCTCCCAGCCAGCCTGCTCCAGCACCCCGATACTCACCCCCTGCACCTCCCAGCCAGCCTGCCCCAGCACCCCGATACTCACCCCCTGCACCTCCCAGCCAGCCTGCCCCAGCACCCCGATACCCACCCCGTGCACCTCCCAGCCAGCCTGCTGCAGCACCCCGATACCCATCCCTGCACCTCTCAGCCAGCCTGCTCCAGCACCCCGATACCCACCCCCTGCCCCCTCAGCCAGCCTGGTCCAGCACCCCGATACCCACCCCCTGCACCTCCCAGCCAGCCTGCTCCAGCACCATGATACCCACCCCTGCATCTCCCAGCCAGCCTGCTCCAGCACCCCGATACCCACCCCCTGCTCCCTCAGCCAGCCTGCTCCAGCACCCCGATACCCACCCCTGCACCTCCCAGCCAGCCTGCTCCAGCACCCCGATACCCACCCCATCCCCCCTCAGCCAGCCTGCTCCAGCACCCTGATACCCACCCCCGGCCCCCTGAGCCAGCCTGCTCCAGCACCCTGATACCCACCCGTGCACCTCCCAGCCAGCCTGCTCCAGCACCCCGATACCCACCCCCTGCCTCCTCAGCCAGCCTGCCCTGGGTGTCGCTGCCCCGGCCCAGGCAGTGGGAGCTGGGCAAACGGAAGGAAGCTCCGCACCGTGGCCCTCTCTGCAGACGCTGCCCCTGTTGCCTGGCCTGTGGCGTTGTCAGTGGGGCTCACGGCTCTGCCTGTGGCTTTCGCCCTGCCAGGCCTGCTGCCCCTGAGCGAGTGGTCGGCCTGGACGCCCTGCACTTCCTGCCTGCCCCTCTCGGCTCTCAGCCCCGGCACCCTCTCTGTGCTCCTGGCGCAGCATGGCGGCTGGCAGGACAGTGGGCACCCCCAGCCGGACGTCGCCCCCCTGGCCTCGGTGCAGCATCGCTACCGGTTGTGCCTGGACCCCCAGACTGGCCTGCCCTGGGCCGGCGAGGCAGCGCTGTGCTCCGCTGAGCTGCAGCAGGAGCAGCTCTGCCCCATCCTCCACCTCTGTGAAGGTACCTGGGGGCAGGGGGCTGGGGGCTGCGGACGGGGCACGGCTGGCCAGGGTCACTGCTCGGATGGGAGATGCCCAGAGCAACCCAGCTGCTGCGGGGAATGGAGGGGGCCAGCCCCTCCGTCAGCACTGGCCCTGGGGCCCCGGGATGGCGGCAGGGGGTGCTCTCCCCTCGGCAGTGCTGGCCCCAGTGTCATGGGGTGCCCTAGGGGGCGCTGGGCTGCAGGGAGCACGGCGGGGCCGCGGCAGCGGGGTGCTGGGCTGTAAGGTCAGGGGGCTCAGGAGGGGGCACTGGGCTGTAGGGATGGGGGGCTCAGCAGGGGGCGCTGGACTGTGAGAAGCAGGGGGGCTCAGCAGGGGACGCTGGGCTGTAGGGATGGGGGGCTCAGCAGGGGGCGCTGGGCTGTGAGAATCAGGGGGGCTCAGCAGGGGGCGCTGGACTGTGAGAAGCAAGGGGGCTCAGCAGGGGGCCCTGGGCTGTAGGGATGGGGGGCTCAGCAGGGGGCGCTGGGCTGTGAGAAGCAGGGGGGCTCAGGTGGGGGCACTGGGCTATGGGAAGCAGGGGGGCTCAGCAGGGGGTGCTGGGCTGTGGGAAGCAGGGGGGTTCAGGGGGGCACTGGGCTGTAGGGATGGGGGGCTCAGCAGTGGGTGCTGGGCTGTGGGAAGCAGGGGGGCTCAGGAGGGGGCACTGGGCTGTAGGGACAGGGGGGCTCAGGGGGGGCACTGGGCTGTAGGGACGGGGGGGCTCAGCAGGGGGCGCTGGGCTGTAGGGATGGGGGGCTCAGCAGTGGGTGCTGGGCTGTGGGAAGCAGGGGGGCTCAGGAGGGGGCACTGGGCTGTAGGGACGAGGGGGCTCAGGGGGGGCACTGGGCTGTAGGGATGGGGGGCTCAGCAGGGGGCGCTGGGCTGTAGGGATGGGGGGCTCAGCAGGGGGCACTGGGCTGTAGGGATGGGGGAGGCTCAGCAGGGGGCGCTGGGCTGTAGGGATGGGTGGCTCAGCAGGGGGTGCTGGGCTGTGGGAAGCAGGGGGGTTCAGGGGAGGCACTGGGCTGTAGGGACGAGGGGGCTCAGGGGGGGCACTGGGCTGTAGGGATGGGGGGCTCAGCAGGGGGCGCTGGGCTGTAGGGATGGGGGGCTCAGCAGGGGGCACTGGGCTGTAGGGATGGGGGAGGCTCAGCAGGGGGTGCTGGGCTGTGGGAAGCAGGGGGTTCAGGGGGGGCACTGGGCTGTAGGGATGGGGGGCTCAGCAGGGGGCGCTCTCCCCTCTGTCAGTGCTGGCCCCATATGCCTGTCTCAGGGTGGGGGTGTTTAGCCGGGGTTCTGGGAGGGGAGTCCTCCCCCCAACCTGGCTCCCTAGATCCCCTGCCCCCCAACTGGGTCCCCTCCTGCACTGCTGAGCCTGCTGCTGCCAAAGAACCGCCCTGTCCTGCCCCAGCAGTGGCTGCATTTCAGTGGTGGGTGGATGCCCCCAGGGCAGCCTGGGGCCCGAGGGGCGGAGGCGGGCATCTCTGCTGCCCCGGGGGCAGGGTGGGCGTGGGGGGCCAGGGAGGGCTCGTGGGGGTGGGGTGCTGGGTGCCCAGCGCTGCAGCTCTGGCTCTGTCTCAGATCTCTGCCTGTGGAGCGAGTGGAGCCCCTGGGGCCCGTGCCGGGAGCCCTGCAGTGGTGGCTTCCGGCTGCGCCGGCGCCACGTCCAGCACCCGGCCGACGGCAGGCGGTGCTGGGGAGCCCGGGTCCAGTCGGAGAGCTGCAACACGGCCGCCTGCCCAGGTAACCCGGCCGGGGCCCTGCCGCCCCTCTGCGCCTGGCACAGGGTCCTGCCGACCCACCCGCACCCGGCGCAGGGCCCTGCTGCTCACGCGTCCCCGGCACAGGGCCCTGCCAACCCCCACGCCCAGCACAGGGTCCTGCCGCCCTCCTGCACCCAGCACAGGGTCCTGCTGCCCACGCGTCCCCGGCACAGGGCCCTGCCGACCCACCCGCACCCGGCGCAGGGCCCTGCCGACCTCCCGCACCCGGCACAGGGCTCTGCCGACCTCCTGCACCCGGCACAGGGTCCTGCTGCCCTCCTGCATCCAGCGCAGGGCCCTGCGGCCCCCCCCCCCGCACCCGGCACAGGGTCCTGCCGCCCTCCTGCACCCAGCGCAGGGCCCTGCCGCCCCCCCCGCACCCGGCACAGGGTCCTGCCACCCCCCCGCACCCAGCACTGGGTCCTGCCACCCACACGTCTCCGTCGCAGGGCCCTGCTGCTCACCCGTGCCCATCCCCAGCTCAGGGCCCAGCCACCCACCCAAGCCCGTCCCCAGCACAGGCCCTGCCACGCGTTGCGAGGACTCCCAGCCCCCCGTCCATGGTCGCCCCATGGCAGGCAGGACCCTTGGACTGGGCTGTCGGGAGCTGGGGGGATGGGAGCCCCCCCACTCGAGAGCTGCGTCCCGTCTAGCTTTCCTGCTGCCCCAGGGGGCCCAGCCGCATCCTGGGGGAGGGGGATGCCCAGCTGGGTGTGGCTGGGAACCTGCCCGCCGGGCGTCTGACGGAGTCTGGCTCTGCCCCTCCCGGCCTTGCCCCCATCACCTGCAGGGGGCGCTGAGTGGGGGGGCTCCAGGGCAGCATGGGGGCTCCCTGACTCCCTGTCTGTGCCCCCAGGGGAGGGCTGCGAGGATCGGGGCAAGGAGCACGCCCCGGCCTGCGCCAACCGCTGCCCCCGCACCTGCGCCGACCTGTGGGAACACGTGGAGTGTCTGCAGGGGGAGTGCAAGCCAGGTACCCGCCCCCTCACCCCGGCTGTGCCCGCCCCACGGCGCTCACCCAGCCTCTCGTCCTCCTGCCCCACATCCACCCAGCCCCACGGCGCTCACCCAGCCCCTCGTCCTCCTGCCCTACATCCACCCAGCCCCATGGCGCTCACCCAGCCTCCTTGTTCCCCTGCCCCACATCCACCCAGCCCCCTTATCCCCCTGCCCCACATCCACCCAGCCCCACGGCGCTCACCCAGCCCCCTTGTCCCCCTGCCTCACATCCACCCAGCCCCACGGCGCTCACCTAGCCCCTCATCCTCCTGCCCCACATCCATCCAGCCCCACGGCGCTCACCCAGCCCCCTTGTCCCCCGCCTCGCATCCACCCAGCTCCACGGCGCTCACCCAGCCCCCATGTCCCCCTGCCCCACATCCACCCAGCCCCACGGTGCTCACCCAGCCCCTCATCCTCCTGCCCCACATCCACCTAGCCCCATGGCGCTCACCCAGCCCCCTTGTCCCCCGCCTCGCATCCACTCAGCCCCACGGCGCTCACCCAGCCCCCATGTCCCCCTGCCCCACATCCACCCAGCCCCACGGCGCTCACCCAGCCCCCTTGTCCCCCTGCCTCACATCCACCCAGCCCCATGGCGCTCACCCAGCCCTCTTGTCCCCCTGCCTCACATCCACCCAGCCCCATGGCGCTCACCCAGCCCCTCGTCCTCCTGCCCCACATCCACCCAGCCCCATGGCGCTCATCCAGCCCCCTTGTCCTCCTGCCTCACATCCACCTAGCCCCCTTGTCCCCCTGCCTCACATCCACCCAGCCTCACAGTGCTCATCCAGCCCCTCGTCCTCCTGCCCCACATCCACCCAGCCCCACGGTGCTCATCCAGCCCCCTTGTCCGCCTGCCTCACATCCACCCAGCCCCTCGTCCTCCTGCCTCACATCCACCCAGCCCCATGGCGCTCACCCAGCCCCCTTGTCTCCCTGCCCCACATCCACCCAGCCCCACGGTGCTCACCCAGCCCCTCGTCCTCCTGCCCCACATCCACCCAGCCCCACAGCACTCACTCAGCCCCGTCCCCACCTCCAACCAGCCCCACGGCGCTCGCCCAGCCCCGTCCCCACATACACCCAGCCCCATGGCTCTCACCCAGCCCCGTCCACCCTTCCAACCAGCCCCGTGACTCTTACCCAGCTCCCTCATCCCCCCACCCCACGTTACCCCGCCCCCTCATCCTTCTGCCCCACATTACCCAACCCCATGCACTCACCCAGCCCCTCGTTCTCCTGCCCTACGTCACCCAGCCCCACAGTGCTCACCCAGCCCCCTTATTCCCTTATCCCATCTGTACCCAGCCCCACGGTGATCAGCCAGTACCCCTCGTTCCCCCATCAGTACCAAGCCCCATGGCTCCCGTTCAGACCCCCCGGCCCATCCTGCCATCCCACTGAACTCCATCTCCGGTTCAGCCCCCACCTCTCCCCTCCTCCACTCTGTCCCAAACTCGGGGTGCCTGGTCCCAAGCCCTCACCTCCCGCTCCTCCGCCAGGCTGCCGGTGCCCCGAGGGGCAGCTGCTGCAGGACGGCGTGTGCGTGCCAGTCCTGGCCTGCCGCTGCGGGCTGCCCACTGCCAACGGCACACAGGAGCTCTGGCCGGGGGAGGCAGCCGAGCTGGACTGTCACAACTGGTAAGGAGTGGGCGGGAGGGGGGAAGGTAAGCGCTGAGTGTGGCCGAACGGGGGCCGAGCTCCGGAGGGGCTGGCCGGGCGCCTGGCTCTGGGAGGAGACCCTGACCGAGGGAAGGGGTAATGTCCCGGAGCTCAGCGTCTGCTGCTCCCGGAGACGCGGCAAAGGGGTCTGCACAGTCAGGCTGGGCCCGGCGACCCGGGGGTGTCCATGTGGGAAGTGCAGCGCTGGGGCCTGAGGACACGCTGCCACGTGAGCAGTGCCCGTTACACTGGAGTAGAGTGGCCCAGCGCAGGCTTTGGGAGCGGGGGTGGCCTGGCCAGCGGAGAGGCGCCCTCATGCTGGCAGGGGGTTACCCGTGGAGATCCTCAGGCAGTGCCCGTAGTCGATGGGGTTGGCAGTGACCGTGGCACGGGAGGGCGCAGAGCCGGGAGCGGTGGCTCTGCAGAGGAAGCTCGAGGGCTGGCACACAGGAGCAACGAGAGGAATGTCTGCCCTGTGCTGGGAGCCTGGCAGCCAGCAGTGCCAGGAGAGAGCTGGGCAGGTGCCCATCACCAGCGGGATGCGGGCTGTGGCTGCCGGGCACTGGCTGAGGGTCTGAGCCCGGCCACTGGGCAGAGGCAGATTGTGGTTGCGGGTGTTTGTGACCCCCTGAGCCATGTCTCTCCCTGCAGCACATGCGGGAATGGCACCTTCACCTGCCCCGATCCAGAGTGCCCCTCCTACGGGCCCTGGTCCGAGTGGAGCCCCTGCTCAGTCACCTGTGGGGGGGGCAGCACGCTCCGGCACCGCCCCTGCCAGGAGAGCCCTGCCGGGGCCCCATGTACCGCCGACGCCATGGAGGAGATCGCGGAGTGCAACCTGCAGCCTTGCCCGGGTGAGTGCCTGCCCCACGGCCCTGCCCAGGTGAGTGCTTGCCCCGCAGAACTGCCTGGGTGGGTGTCCACCCCGCGGAACTGCCCGGGTGGGTGCCTGCCCCATGGCCCTGCCTCGGTGGGTGCCAGCTCCATGGCCCTGCCTCGGTGGGTGCCAGCCCCACGGCCCTGCCTGGATGGGTGCCTGCCCCGCTGAACTGCCCGGGTGAGTGCCCGCCCCGCGGAACTGCCCGGGTGGGTGCCTGCCCCGCGGCCCTGCTCGAGTGAGACCGAGCCCCACAGCCCTGCCTGGGTGAGACCGAGCCCCACGGCCCTGCCCGGGTGAGAGCCAGCCCCGTGGCCCTGCCTCAGTGGGTGCCAGCCCCATGGCCCTGCCCGGGTGAGTGCTAAACCTACCGCCCTGCCTCAGTGGGTGCCAGTCCCACGGCCCTGCCCGGGTGAGAGCCAGCCCCACTGCCCTATGTGGGTGAGAGGCAGCCCCATAGCCCTGCCTCGGTGGGTGCCAGCCCCACGGCCCTGCCTGGGTGGGTGCCAGCCCCACTGCACTGCCTCAGTGAGTGCCAGCCCCATGGCCCTGCCCGGGTGAGAACCAGCCCCATGGCTCTGCCCTGGTGAGTGCCAGTCCCAAGGCCCTGCCCGGGTGAGTGCTAAACCTACAATCCTGCCCGGGTGAGTGCCAGACCCACGGCCCTGCCTGGGTGAGTGCCAGACCCACAGCCATCTGGGGCCCTTCAGCAGCTGCTGCCCTTGTTGCCTGTTGTATCCCCAAGGAGTGAGCACCTCCCCGGTGCCCCGGGATCCCACCCTGCGCCCCCAAGGCCCTGCCTTCCCTGAGCCTGCTCCCTGCCGAGCACGGTGGGTGTGAGCCCTGCCCCCCGCCTGACCCTGCCCTGCCCTTGCAGCCGGCTGCCAGCTGAGCCCATGGTCGGCGTGGAGCCCCTGCAGCGCCAGCTGTGGGGGGGGCGTGTCGGAGCGGAGCCGGAGCCTGCTGTCCCCAGGGGAGGACCAGGGGGAGCACTGCCCTGCCCCCCTCCTGCTGCACCGCGCCTGCCATACCCACAACTGCACGCCAGGTACGGGCTGGGCAGGGGGTCCGGGGCCTCCAGCGCGGAGCACAGGGCTGGGGGAGAGAGTGACAACCCCTGGGACGCAGCAGGGAGCCGGGGGCTGACCTGGGACTGTGTCTAGTTTTACTGAGGCTGTCTGCATCGGGGGGGGGGGAGCAGGGGGTGACTTCAGGTGAGGGACAGGACCTGAGCCAGGAAGGGGATGGGGGGAGTCAACACCTTTGCCCGGGAAGCCCGGAAAGGGAGGGAGCCTGCTGGAGAGGTTTTAGTTTCAGTTTGGGGCTGGCTGGGAAGAGGCAGGAACCCCAGGACTGGGGTCTAAGCTCCCTGCCCTCCAGAGGGACCTGGCTGAGGGGTCCTGGTTGTACCTACAAGCCCTGTTGGGACTGTGTCCTGTCGTCTAATAACCCTTCTGTGTTACTGGCTGGCTGAGAGTCCCGGGAATCGCAGGACGTGGGGTGCAGGGCCCTGACTCCCCCACACTCCGTGACACCCCCTGGAGCCTGCAGCCAGCGCCCAGCATGTCAGCCTGCAGCGGCTGAGGGCATAGACCCCCTAGGGGGACCTGAAGGAGAGTCCCTGCCAGCATACGGTGCGGCTTGTCTGGGGCAGGGGAGCCCCCGTCTGTATGTGGGCGTGGCACGTCTGGCAGAGGGGAGCCCCCGTCCGTGCATGGGCGTGGTGTGCCTGGCAGAGGGAAGCCCCCATTGTATGAACGCCTGGCACATCTGGGCCAGGGGAGCCCCATCGGTGCATGGGGGCAGTGAGTCTGGGGCAGGGGAGTCCCTGCCTGTACGTGGGCGTGTCGTGTCTGGGCAGGGGAGCCCCCGTCCGTACGTGGGCACGGCGCATCTGGCAGAGGGGAGCCCCCGTCTGTATGTGGGCACGGCACCTCTGGGGCAGGGGAGCCCCATCCGAGTGTGGGCACAGCACATCTGGCAGAGGGGAGCCCCCGTCCGTACATGGGCGTGGTGTGCCTGGCAGAGGGAAGCCCCCATTGTATGAACGCCTGGCACATCTGGGCCAGGGGAGCCCCATCGGTGCATGGGGGCAGTGAGTCTGGGGCAGGGGAGCCCCCGCCTGTACGTGGGCGCATCGTGTCTGGGCAGGGGAGCCCCCAGCTGTGCGTGGGCACGTCGCATCTGGGGCAGGGGAGCCCCCATCCGTACGTGGGCACGGCGCATCTGGCAGAGGGGAGCCCCCGTCTGTATGTGGGCATGGCGCCTTTGGGGCAGGGGAGCCCCATCCGAGTGTGGGCACAGCACGTCTGGCAGAGGGGAGCCCCGTCCATGCGTGGGTGCAGCGCGTCTGGGGCAGGGGAGCCCCGTCCATGCGTGGGTGCAGCGCATCTGGCAGAGGGGAGCCCCCGTCTGTATGTGGGCACGGCGCCTCTGGGGCAGGGGAGCCCCATCTGTGTGTGGGCACAGCACGTCTGGCAGAGGGGAGCCCCGTCCATGCGTGGGTGCAGCGCATCTGGGGCAGGGGAGCCCCGTCCATGCGTTGGCGCGACGCGTCTGGCAGAAGGGAGCCCCATCCGTGCATGGGCGCAGCGCATCTGGGGCAGGGGAGCCCCCGTCTGTATGTGGGCACTGCACGTCTGGCAAAGGGGAGCCCCTGTCTATATTCCGGGCTGGGGGGCTCGCAGCTCCCCAGCATGACCTGCCCCTCCCCTTGCTCTGTGCAGAGTGCCCGGGCCCCCAGGTGTACAGCGACTGTGCCAATGCCTGTCCCCGCGCCTGCGCCGACCTGCGCCCCGGGACCGTGTGCCTGCGGGAGGAGTGCCAGCCCGGCTGTGCCTGCCTTCCCGGCCAGGTGGGTCTCTGCCCGCTTGGCAGGACACTGCTGCTTCCTGGGTCTGAGACATCAATCCTGCCTGCCCCACAGGGCCCCAGGGTGGGCTCTGGCCTCCCCCTGCCATGGACACCCCCTGCCTGGTACTGAGCTGGGGGAGGGGAGCCCAGAATCTGCTGGGGATGGACAAGGGCCGGCTCCTGGGTTCCTCTTCCCCAGGCTGTGGGGCAGGGTCCCTAGCCTGGTCTCTGGGAGGGCAGGGGATTCCCCGGCCTGGTCTTTGGAGGGGGCAGGAGGTTCCCCCGGGCTGGTCTCTGGTGGGTGGGGACAGGGGGTTCCCAGCCTGGGTCTCGGGTGGGGCAGGGGGTTTCCCAACCTGGTCTCTGCGGGGGACAGGGGGCTCCCCAGCCTGGTCTTGGGCCAGGGAGTTGCCGGACTGGTCTCGGGGGGACAGGGGGTTCCCCGGCCCAGTCTCCAGTGGGTGGGACAGGGGGTTCCCAGGCCCATTCTCGGGGTGGGGGGAACAGGGGGTTCCCAGGCCCAGTCTTGGGGTGGGGGGAATAGGGGGTTCCCAGCCTGGGTCTCAGGTGGGGCAGGGAGTTGCCAGCCCAGTCTCTGGGGGCCAAGTGGCAGCTGCTGTGTCGCTGCAGGTGCTGCAGGATGGGGCGTGCGTGCCCCCAGCTGAATGCCGCTGTTTGCTGCCCCCTGCGCCTGCCGTGCCATGGGCCTCCAACCTGTCGCAGGAGGAGCGGGCGAGAGAGTACCCGGCCGGCAGCACCATCCACCACCAGTGCAACAGCTGGTCAGTGCTGGGCCGGGGGGGCCCTGCAGTACTGCCCGCTGCAGCTGGGGGTCAGGCTGCCCCACAGGGACAGTGCCCGGGGAGCACTGCCTCCTGCAGACAATGCCGGGGGGTGGCAGCGAGGGTGGGGGTCTGCCCCACACAGACAGTGCTGGGCCCAGTCCCGAGTGACCCAGGGCTCACGGGTGACTCTGCTCCAGGGGTGTGGGGCAGGCACTGCACTGTGCCCTGGGGCGGCAGCATGGAGCCAGGGGGCTGGCTGAGGGCACAGAATGGTCACTGTGGGACAGGGCTGGGGGGCTGTGAGCCATGGCGGCTTGGCCCTGGCAGGGCCAGAACTCCCCCTCTCCAGACGGGGCTGGCCGCTGGGACTGACCTCAGGGCACAGGCTCCAGGCGCATAGCGCTCAGGCCCCATGGCATGAAACCCCCAAGCTCTGGGAGGGGAGCAGGGTCTGGTGGGATAGAGCAGGGGGCTGGGAGCCAGGACTCCTGGGTTCCATCCCGGCTCTGCCACTGACCTGCTGGGTGAGGGCTGGCAGGCCCCTTCCTCTCCATGCCAGCTGTGTGGGGGGATGACAGCAGGGGCTGAGCTGAGTGCTGGGGTGCAGGGCTTGGAGCCTGGGGTGGGTATGTCTGGCGTGGCAGCCAGGAGCCGGCTCCCATCTCACGTCCTCGCTCTGTTTGCAGTGTCTGTCGCAGAGGCACCTTCAGCTGCTCCCAGCGGGACTGCAACGGTAAGAGACCCCCGGCTGGGCCCCACCCCCCCCCACGCCCGGCCTGCAGGCAGATCAGCACCAAGCAGCCCGCTGCCCCCGGGCCCTGCCCCCGGCGAGACGGCCCAGCTGAGCCTGGCGGGGGGTGGTCGCTGGGAGGCAGCACTGGCAGTGCAGGGAGCTTGCTCCAGGGGGCAGGTGCTGTGGGGCGAAGGTCTCTGCTCCTGCAGCACCCATGGAGCCCACAGGGTGAGAGCCGGGGGTGGCAGCCCAGCCCCTCCGAGCATGGGGAAAGTGGTAACAGATGAGCACTCACATCTCAGCCTCCAAGTGCCCTGGGGTTGGTGCTGACCCCCCCACAGAATGTCGGGGGTCAGCTCTGACCCCTCTCTCACTGTTGTGGGTTTGACCCTGACTGCCCCCCCATTCTCCCCACAGTGGACTGCCTCTGGTCCGCGTGGTCAGCCTGGTCCGCGTGCTCGGTGACGTGTGGGCCGGGCGTGCGGATCTCTCAGAGGCACCAGCTGCAGCAGCGCCTGTACGCCGGGGCCGAGTGCCTGGGTTCCCCGACACGCCGGACGCCCTGCTCCCTGCCCGACTGCGGTGAGCTCCCCCGGCGACTGCTGGTGTAGGGGTGGGTGACTGGTTGAGCGGGGTCCCCATGTGCTGCTGGGCACTATGCTATGGGGGGTGCAGGGGAGCCACCCTCCTGGGGCCCCCAGTGGCTGCAACAAGACGGTGCCCACTAGCTGCTGACCAGGTTTTCCCCCCTTGCTAGTGTGACGATGTGGTTCTGGCAGGACCCACCTGAGAGTGCCAATTCAGGACAAATCACTTAAACAGGGCAGTTACAGCCCAAAGCCGGGGATTTTCCACCTCTAAGGCACCAAACCAACCAGACAAAGAGGACTTTGGTCTCACCCCACTGGCTAACCACAAGTCACACAAACAATTCCCCTAGACACTCCAGTCTCCGAATATTATCACCAGTGCCACTCGTCCTGGGATGAATGGTTATGAAAACCAACACCCCAGTAAAAGAAAATGGTTCTCTTGATCCCAAAGGACCAAGCCCCAGACCCAGGTCAATATACACATCAGATCTTACCCACAAATCACGCTGTGGCCAATCTTTTAGAATCTAAAATCTAAAGGTTTATTCATAAAGGAGAAAAGGTAGAGATGAGGGCTAGAATTAGTTAAATGGAATCAATTACATGCAGTGATGGCAAAGTTCTTAGTTCAGGCTTGTAGCAGTGATGGACAGGGCCAGCGCTACCATTTAGGCAGCCTAGGCAATCACCTAGGGCACCAGAATAATTGGTGGGTGTCATTTTGCCGGAGGGGGCTGCAGGCAGCTCCGGTGGAGCTGCCGCAGTGTTGCCTGCGGAGGGTCGGCTCCTCGCGCGGCTTCAGTGGACCTCCCGCAGGCATGAGTGTGGCAGCTCCACTGGAGCCGTGGGACCAGCGCGCGGGGCGGCAAAATTGCCGTCCGCCTAGGGTGCTCAAAGCCCTAGCCCCAGTCCTGGTGATGGAGTAAACTGCAGGTTCAAATCAAGTCTCTGGAACATCCCCCGCTGGGATGGGTCATTCAGTCCTTTGTTCAGAGCTTCAGTTTGTAGCAAAGTCCCTCCAGAGGTAAGAAGCAGGATTGAAGACAAAATGGAGATGAGGCATCCGCCTTTTATAGGCTTTTCCAGGTGTAAGAACACTTCTTTGTTCTTACTGTGGAAAATTACAGCAAAATGGAGTCTGCAGTCACATGGGCCAGTCCCTGCACACCCTGCTGAGTCACAAGGCGTATCTGCCTCCTCTCAATGGGTCAACTGTGTAGCTGATGGTCCTTAATGAGCCATCAAGCAGGCTAGGCAGAGCTGACACCAACTTGTCTGGGATCTTTCCCAGTAACACAGCACAAGTTTGAAATACAGACGGGATAGAGTCAATAGTCATAACTTCAACTACAAAATGACACATGCACCCAGACAGCACAATCATAACCAGCAACCCAGAACCTGGTCTTAGACACCTTGTATGACCCCCTTTACATAGGATCTGGTGCCACTACAGCACCTTGGTCGCAACCATGTTCTATATGGTCCCAGATTATATCAATAACGTCACAGCTAGCGTCAGGGCAGCATGCCCGGTGAGGTGGGCCCAGCACTCTGCTCCGGGGAGGGCGGGTTTGGGGGCCCTTGGCCTGACATGTGTCTGCTGCAGCCTGTCCCACAGGGGAGCGTTGGCAGGGCCCCAGCCCCGTGGCGCCCTGCGAGCGAACCTGCCAGCAGATCTACGAGGAGCCGCGGCCCAACTGCAGTGTGGGGGCTGCGCCGGGCTGCGTGTGCGAGGCCGGGCGGTACCGAAACAGCAGCGGGGACTGTGTCACCGCCGCCCACTGCGAGTGTGAGCACAGGGGCCAGCTGCGCCTGGTGAGTGTGCAGGGGCTGCGGCTCCACCCCCAATCCATGGCACGGGCCAGACCCGGGAGACCTGCCCAGCCAGGGGGCCTGCCATGCTGCCAGGCCCAGGCCCAGGGATGCTGAGCTGGGGGTGTCCCTGCACTGCCAGGCCCTTCCCTGCAGGAGAGGCTGCCGGGGGAGCAGCCTCGGGCTTTCACATGCAGAGCTCTGGGCAGCAGCCTCCCCTGGGCAGCGCACCCAGCTCTGGAACGGAGCCCAGGGTCTGCCCTGCATGGTGCCACGGGGGGGGGGGGGCAGCCGGAGCCCAGGGTCTGCCCCATGCAGTGCCACTGGGGGGCGCGGGGGTAGCCGGAGCCCAGGGTCTGCCCCGTGCAGTCCCACTGGGGGGTGGGGGGCAGCCGGAGCCCAGGGTCTGCCCCGTGCAGTCCCACTGGGGGGCGGGGGGGTAGCCGGAGCCCAGGGTCTGCCCCGTGCAGTCCCACTGGGGGGCGGGGGGATAGCTGGAGCCCAGGGTCTGCCCCGTGCAGTCCCACTGGGGGGTGGGGGGACAGCCGGAGCCTGATGTCTGCCCCGTGCAGTCCCACTGGGGTGGGGGCGGGCAGCCGGAGCCCAGGGTCTGCCCCATGCGGTCCCACTGGGGGGTGGGGGGGCAGCCGGAGCCCGGGGTCTGCCCCATGCGATCCCACTGGGAGTGGGGGGCAGCCGGAGCCCAGGGTCTGCCCCATGCAGTCCCACTGGGAGTAGGGGGGCAGCCAGAGCCCGGTGTCTGCCCCGTGCAGTCCCACTGGGGGGCGGGGGGCAGCCGGAGCCCAGGGTCTGCCCCGTGCGGTCCCACGGGGGGGGTGAGGGGGCAGCCGGAGCCCGGTGTCTGCCCCGTGCAGTCCCACGTCTGCCCCGTGCAGTCCCACTGGGGGGCGGGGGGCAGCCGGAGCCCAGGGTCTGCCCCGTGCGGTCCCACTGGGCGGGGGGGGGGACACAGCCGGAGCCCAGGGTCTGCCTCATGCAGTCCCGCTGAGGGGGGGTGGGGAGCAACGGGAGCCCAAGGTCTGCCCCGTGCAGTCCCGCTGATGGGAGGGTGGGCAGCCGGAGCCGGGGGTCTGCCTCACACAGTCCCGCTGGGTGGGGGGAGGGGGGCAGCCGGAGCCCGGGCTCTTTCCTGCACGGTGCCACTGGGGTGGGGGCAGCCAGAGCCCAGGGTCTGCCCCACACGGTCCCACTGGGGAGGTGGAAAGGCGGAGCCCGGGGTCTGCCTCACACGGTCCCACTGGGGCGAGGCAGCCAGAGCCCAGGGTCTGTCCCACGCAGTCCCGCTGGATTAGGGGAGCCGGAGCCCCATGCAGCCCCACTGAGTCAGGGCAGCAGAGCCCGGGGTCTGTCCTGCACGGCCCTGCTGGTTCCAACGTTTCTTCTCTCTCCCCGCAGCCCGGAGCCGAGTGGCAGGAGGCCTGTGAGAGCTGCCGCTGCCTGAACGGGAGGGCCGTGTGCACGGCCGGCTGCCCCCCTCTCTTCTGCCTCGAGGTACGGCCCGGCTCGGCTCGGCTCGGCTCGGCCTGGCTCAGCTCAACTTGGCCTGGCTCAGCTCACCCCGGCTTGGCCTGGCTCGGCTCAGCCCAAGTTCCTGCTGCTGCTGCAGAGCCACCTAGGACTGGCCGCACGTCTGGTCCCGTCCCCCAGGCAGAGCTGTGATGCCCCTCGGGGCGCCCATGGGCAGCCTGCCCCCCATAGCCTCACGCTCCCCCTTTCAGCCGGACCAGCCTGTGCACCCCCTGCCTGAGACTGGGCACAGGGACAAGCCCTGGTCCTCCCCCGCCCCCCACCTCTCCCAGCAGCCCCTGGGGCACAGCAGAAGGAGCTGGCGTGGGGGGCTCAGGGGGCCCAGCTCTGGGAGATCCCTCCCAAGCTGGACTCAGCTCAGCGCAGAGCGACTCTGAGCCCAGGCCGCATGGCCCCGGGCCGGCTCCTAGCCTGGGGACACTGCAGGCCGGAACAGGGACACAGCCGGAGCCACCCCCGGCCATGCAGACGGGTGACGGGCTGTGGGCCGGGCCCTGGCCTGGCCGTGGGGTGAGCTGTCCTGCGCCAGCGAGCACCAGGCCTGGCCCTGCCTGTCACTCACACTCGCTCTCTCCCCAGGGGGAAGTGAAGGTGCAGGAGCCCAGCAGCTGCTGCCCCGTGTGCCGGAGAGAATCGTTCGGTACGGAGTCACCCGCGGCAGGGAGCTGCCGGGGCCCTCTTCGCACGGGGAGTATCTGGGATGGCCCTGGGGGCGCTGTGTGCAGGGGGGGGCGCTACGGGGCACTCTCCCCTCTGTCGGTGCTGACCCCAGTGCCCCTGCCTGGCCCTAGGGGCACTGTGTGTTGTGAGGGGACACTAGGGGGCGCTCTCCTCTCTGTCGGTGTTGACCCCGGTGCCCCTGCCTGGCCCTAGGGGCACTGTGTGTTGCGAGGGGACACTAGGGGGCGCTCTCCCCTCTGTCGGTGCTGACCCCAGTGCCCCTGCCTGGCCCTAGGGGCACTGTGTGTTGTGAGGGGACACTAGGGGGCGCTCTCCTCTCTGTCGGTGTTGACCCCGGTGCCCCTGCCTGGCCCTTGGGGCACTGTGTGCTGGAGGGGGGGCACTAGGGGGCGCTCTCCCCTCTGTCGGTGCTGACCCTGGTGCCCCTGCCTGGCCCTAGGGGTGCTGTGTTGCGGGGGGGCACTAGGGGGCGCTCTCCCCTCTGTCAGTGCTGACCTCGGTGCCCCTGCTTGGCCCTAGGGGCACTGTGTTGCGGGGGGACACTAGGGGGCGCTCTTCCCTCTGTCGGTGCTGACCCTATTGCCCCTGCCTGGCCCTTGGGGCACTGTGTGCTGGAGGGGGGGCACTAGGGGGTGCTCTCCCCTCTGTCGGTGCTGACCCCAGTGCCCCTGCCTGGCCCTAGGGGCACTGTGTGTTGTGAGGGGGCACTAGGGGGTGCTCTCCCCTCTGTCGGTGCTGACCCTGGTGCCCCTGCCTGGCCCTAGGGGTGCTGTGTTGCGGGGGGAGGGCACTAGGGGGCACTCTCCCCTCTGTCGGTGCTGACCCCAGTGCCCCTGCCTGGCCCTAGGGGTGCTGTGTTGTGAGGGGGCACTAGGGGGCGCTCTCCCCTCTGTCGGTGCTGACCCCAGTGCCCCTGCCTGGCCCTAGGGGTGCTGTGTTGTGAGGAGGCACTAGGGGGCGCTCTCCCCTCTGTCAGTGCTGACCCCGGTGCCCCTGCCTGGCCCTCGGGGCGCTGTGTGCTGGGGGGGGGCACTAGGGGGCGCTCTCCCCTCTGTCGGTGCTGACCCTGGTGCCCCTGCCTGGCCCTAGGGGCACTGTGTGTTGTGAGGGGACACTAGGGGGCGCTCTCCTCTCTGTCGGTGTTGACCCCGGTGCCCCTGCCTGGCCCTAGGGGCGCTGTGTGTTGCGAGGGGACACTAGGGGGCGCTCTCCCCTCTGTCTGTGCTGACCCTGGTGCCCCTGCCTGGCCCTAGGGGTACTGTGTTGCGGGGGGGCACTAGGGGGCGCTCTCCCCTCTGTCAGTGCTGACCCCGGTGCCCCTGCCTGGCCCTAGGGGCACTGTGTGTTGCGGGGGGACACTAGGGGGCGCTCTTCCCTCTGTCGGTGCTGACCCTGGTGCCCCTGCCTGGCCCTTGGGGCACTGTGTGCTGGAGGGGGGGCACTAGGGGGCGCTCTCTCCTCTGTCGGTGCTGACCCCAGTGCCCCTGCCTGGCCCTAGGGGCACTGTGTGCTGGAGGGGGGGCACTAGGGGGCGCTCTCTCCTCTGTCGGTGCTGACCCCAGTGCCCCTGCCTGGCCCTTGGGGCACTGTGTGCTGGAGGGGGGGCACTAGGGGGCGCTCTCCCCTCTGTCGGTGCTGACCCTGGTGCCCCTGCCTGGCCCTAGGGGTGCTGTGTTGCGGGGGGAGGGCACTAGGGGGCACTCTCCCCTCTGTCGGTGCTGACCCCAGTGCCCCTGCCTGGCCCTAGGGGTGCTGTGTTGTGAGGAGGCACTAGGGGGCGCTCTCCCCTCTGTCAGTGCTGACCCCGGTGCCCCTGCCTGGCCCTCGGGGCGCTGTGTGCTGGAGGGGGGGGCACTAGGGGGCGCTCTCCCTTCTGTCGGTGCTGACCTCAGTGCCCTCGCATGGCCCTAGGGGGCGCTGTGCTGCCGGAGATGCCATTCTCAGGGGAGACATTGTAGCCCTGACGCTCACCCTGATTCTTCAGGCCCCAGGTGCCGTCCCGTTAGCCCTGGCATCCTGGCCCAGTCGGCCTCCACATCCCCTCAGAACTGTGCTGGGGCTACTGCCCTGAGCTGCTTGTTGCGCTGGGCTGTTAGCCAGCTGCTGGGGGCCACCCCAGAGGAGGCTGCACACTGGTGCTGGGAGGGATCCTTTGGCCTGGGAGGGCTCGCAAGATGGGGGCTGGTGTGACTCCCCTCACTCCTTTGCAGAGGAGCCGTCGGCCGCGTGCCAACGCTACACCGAGGTGCGGAACATCACCAAGGGGCGCTGCGCCCTGCCCGGCGTGGAGGTGAGCTACTGCAGCGGGCGCTGTGCCTCCCGCACCAACGTCATCTCCGAGGTGAGTGAGAGCCTGGTGCCTGCCCGGCGACAGGCATGAGGGGCCCAGGCAGGGATTGTGGGAGCCGTGCTGCCCCCGGCCTGAGCATTTTGCCAGCGTCCCAGGCCTGGCCGAGTTGGGCCGCCACGTGCCAAGCTGAGCCACAGGTTCCTGACTCTAGAGACCGCACCGGGCTGTGTGAGCTGGCCTCACACGCAGAGCGGTGGAGGGGGGCCGGGAGCTCCTTTCAGACAGAGAGGTGATGCTGCCACCGGCCTCTGAATCCCTTTGCCCCAAGGCCTGTGCACCGGCACCTCTCTCCATTACGAAGGGGGATTGGAAATGGGGATTGGCCAAGACGGCGCAGCCCCAAGGGCCCTTTTCAATGCCGAAAATGGCAGATCGTGGCCTGCTGGCCCCGGGGCTGGTTTCCCTTTCTCAGCCCACGTGGGCAGTGGTTTAGTGCTGGGAACCCCAGAGCCCTACAAACTCCACAATGTGCGTGGCTGGCAGTCACCTGTTCTGACAGCCTCCCGTTCCTTCCTGGCGCTTTGCGGGCCTCTGTCTAGAAGGGCTCCCGTTCCGGCACTGGGACACCGTCAGCCGTGCTCCAGCGCTCACGAGATACGCCACATCAGATTGCAACCCACGAGCCCGTTTCCCACTCCACCGAAACCAAACATCCACTGCTGGGCCCGCCCCACAGGAGCTTTCACAGCAGAAGTTCCCTGCAGCCCTGGGGTCTCTAAGCAGGGCTCCCTCAGACTCCTTTTCCTAGCTGGAAAGCCAGCACGGCATGGAGCTGTTAGCTGGAGACAGGATAGTGTGGTACCTGCCAACCAACTGCCGGCAGGTCATTTGTTTGACCTGGACTGCGTCTCTCCAGGCATTCTCGCACCGCCCCTGCTCAGGCAGAATGAAATCCCCCGGCTATGAGCTCGCCCGCCCAGGCGGCTAGCCAGACTGCTCACAGGCCAGTGCTGCAG
The DNA here is from genome assembly GCF_025201925.1 of Gopherus flavomarginatus. NCBI lineage: Eukaryota > Metazoa > Chordata > Testudines > Testudinidae > Gopherus > Gopherus flavomarginatus. The sequence continues at coordinate 1,903,998 of NC_066618.1, read as the reverse complement.
CTTCCAGACCACTCCCCAGCCACTGGCTCCAGCGCTAGCTCCAGCAGGTTCCCCAGCGTTATCGGCGTATCTGGTCTAATAGCTGTTACGGCAGAGCCGGCATCCTCTGCTCCCATGTGTTTCACAGCACCCATCCCACACACAGCAGCTGGCCTCCCATCCTTGTGTGTCAGCCCCACTCTGACTAAACTGGGGGTGATCCTCATACCGCCAAGCTTTGCCCTCTCAGCCTGGCCCCCCTACATTCCTAAATCCACCAGGGTAAATCCGGCTGAGCACTGGTAAATAGATCCATCGCCAAGATCCTGTACGGCCTGCTTGGTATCTGGGTGAGCCGAGAACACACCTGATTCTCTCCAGCTCAGCTGGAGTCTCTTCTCACCCTCAGCTTCTAGGCCTGAGCTGGGCCCTGGCTGACTCTGAACTACATGGCCAGGGCTTGTCCCAGGTCTGGTACCAGTCTCTGCTTGGGGGTAGGTTCTGCAGCACCATCACAGCTGGGCCAGCCAAGCAGGCTGCTCGTAACCCTCCTGTCCGTTCACCTCTGCAGCCGTTCACTGGGGCCGAGACGCTGGCCTGAGCCCAGGGACTCCTGGGGCTGGGGTGTGACTGAGCTGGGATGAGCCAGGCTCTCTAGGAGCCTCCCGGGGCTGGGGTGTCACCGAGCTGGGATGAGCCGAGCTCTCTGGGAGCCTCCCGGGGCTGGGGTGTCAGTGAGCTGGGATGTCACCGAGCTGGGATGAGCCAGGCTCTCTGAGAGCCTCCCAGGGCAGGGGTGTCACCAAGCTGGGATGAGCCGAGCTCTCTGAGAGCCTCCCGGGGCTGGGGTGTCAGTGAGCTGGGATGAGCCGAGCTCTCTGGGAGCCTCCCAGGCCTGGGATGTCACCGAGCTGGGATGAGCCGAGCTCTCTGGGAGCCTCCCAGGGCTGGGGTGTCATCGAGCTGGGATGAGCCGAGCTCTCTGAGAGCCTCCCGGGGCTGGGGTGTCACCGAGCTGGGATGAGCTGGGCTCTCTGAGAGCTTCCCAGGGCTGGGGTGTCAGTGAGCTGGGATGAGCTGGGCTCTCTGGGAGCCTCCCAGGCCTCGGGTGTCACCGAGCTGGGATGAGCCGAGCTCTCTCTCCCGCCCCCCGGTGGGTTACCAGGAGCTCAGAAAAGGGCTAGAAATGTCCCAGGTTCCCCAGGTTCTCTGGCTGGCCCAGTTCCGTGCCCAGGCGGCTGGATCCACCGTGGCCTTGTGACTCCTGGAATTCCCTCTTAGCTCCTGGCGTCCCGGCTGCAGCTTGTCCTGCTGGCAGTTCCCGGGACCAAAGCTTTCCTGGCCTCCCCTGTTGCCAGGGAATCCTCTGGGCCCTGGCAGCGCGGTGCTGAAGCAGCTGGGCTCCCAGCTGTGCCCTGGCACCGTGTATCTGTCACCCTATGTGATGATGCGATTCTGGCGGGACCCAACTGAGGTGCCAATTCAGGAGAAATCGCTTGAAACAAGGCAGTTATAGCCCAAGGCTGGGGCTTTTCCACCTCTAAGGCACCAAACCAGCCAGCCAGAGGACTTTGGTCTCACCCCACTGGCTAACCACAACTCACAAGCAATTCCCTGAGACACTCCAGCTTTCCAGTATCACCACCCGTGTCACTCGTCCTGGGGATGACTGGTTATGAAAACCAACACCCCAATACAAGAAAAAGGTTCTCTCGATCCCAAAGAATCAAGCCCCAGACCCAGGTCAATATACACATCAGATCTTACCCACAAATCACGCTGTTGCCAATCCTTTAGAATCTAAAATCTAAAGGTCTATTCATAAAGGGAAAAAGATAGAGATGAGAGCTAGAATTGGTTAAATGGAATCAATTACATACAGTGATGGCAAAGATCTTAGTTCAGGCTTGTAGCAGTGATGGAGTAAACTGCAGGTTCAAATCAAGTCTCTGGAGAACATCCCCCGCTGGGATGGGTCATCAGTCCTTTGTGCAGAGCTTCTGTTTGTAGCAAAGTCCCTCCAGAGGTAAGAAGCAGGACTGAAGACAAAATGGAGATGAGGCATCAGCCTTATATAGGCTTTTCCAGGTGTAAGAACACTCCTTTGTTCTTACTGTGGAAAATTACAGCAACATGGAGTCTGGAGTCACATAGGCAAGTCCCTGCACACCCTGCTGAGTCACAAGGCGTATCTGCCTCCTCTCAATGGGTCAAATGTGTAGCTGATGGTCCTTAATGGGCCATCAAGCAGGCTAAGCAGAGCTAACACCAACTTGTCTGGGATCTTTCCCAGTAACACAGCACAAGTTTGAAATACACAGTATAGAGCCAATACTTATAACTTCAACTACATAATGCTACAGACATACAGACAGCATAATCATAACCAGCAACCCAGAACCTGGTCTTAGACACCTTACGTGACCCCCTTTATATAAGATTTGGTGCCACTACAGGATCTTGGTCACAGATTATATCAATAATGTCACTCCCTACCAGAGACTGTATCTCCACCCACAGTTCTGCTCCATGGGAAAGCTCCAGCTGCTGCTTTCCTTCCCTCTGGAAAGGCTCCAGTTCTCCCTTTAGAGTCTGTAAGTGCTGGGAGAGCCCCGGGTCAACAGGAAAACCAGCCCACGCTGTCTCCTCCGTCCCACAGCTAACCCCAGGGTGAGCCCTCCAGCCCCAGCGGGGAGCCAGTGCTCAGGGCCAGGCCGGGCCGTGTGCATTAGGAGAAATGTGTGATACGAATGGAACCGGTTTATTTACAGCACATGTACAAAGGCCTTTTTCCTTGAACGCAGTAGGAACAAACAACAGGCAGGATCCTGGCTGCAAAGTCCCCAAACCCGCCTCTCTAGTGAGCTCTGTGCCCAAAAGCTCTGTCTCTGCTCCCGCTGCAGGCCGCCTGCACCACTGCTCCTCCCGCTGTCTGCTGGCTTCCTCTCTCCCTCACACCCAGCGCTCCTCAGACGTTCCCCTTCCCTTGTGTTTGCAGGCAGGGAGCTCAATTCAGCCCACGTGGTTTAACTTCTCATCAAGCTTTGCCATAAGGTCTGTTGCCCTGTGTGGTGGCTTCTCTTATTTCCACCTATCACCCATAAGAGAGGGTTAATTGCTCCTTCCGTTAAGGAAGAAGCGGGCTTAGCCCACCCATTGGCTTTAGCCAGGTGGATCAAAGCCCTGCATGGTGGTAGCCAGCACAACAGGATCTAACACGCAGCTGGATCTCCATGACCCTGCCAGCAGTTCATGTCCCTCGATCCCAACCCACAGCCCCCCCATTAGCCCGGTCCGGGACCCTTTCCCTGTCTGTCCCCCGCTGGCCCAGGCCTGCCAGGACCGCAGAGCTTGACCCCACGCTGTGGCCTGTGCCCTGCCGCCCAGCTGCGCCCTTCTCCCGCAGGAGCCGTACCTGCAGACACTGTGTGACTGCTGCAGCTACCACCTGGACCCCGTGAGCCCCGTGCGCATCCTGAGCCTGCCGTGTGAGGATGGGGAGGTGGAGCCGGTGGTGCTGCCCGTCATCCACAGCTGTGACTGCAGCCCCTGCCAGGGTGAGTGGAGCGAGCGGACGCAGGCCCCGCTCAGGACGTGCTGCTCTGGGGGCCCCGCGCCTGGCCCAGCTGGGCACGGGGCACTCACTGCACTCAGCTGAACTGGGCAGGGGGCTGCACCTGGGAGTGGGTGAGCAGCTGACCTGGCCCTGGGATGTGGGCTGGAGCGGGCGCCAGGGGCCGGGCCTTGGAGCACATGGGGCAGGGCAGAGTGGGGTGGGGGAGGCTCCGAGAGCACAAATGGAGGCGTCAGCACAGCTTGGCCTAGGGCAGGGACTGGACTCGGGCCAGCTGGGCATGGGGCGGGGACTGGGCTAGCAGCAATGCTGGTCTGGTAGCATGGGAGCAGCAAGGCTCCAGCAGCCTGGCTCCTGTTCCTAGTCTCACGCTGCCTCCTGGACCAGTGGTCCCAGAACCCAATGCCAGGGGGGGTGACCCTGTGTGTCCCTGCATCACCCTACTGCATGGCAGGGCCATAGGTATCGCCTGTACAGCAGTACCCCAGCAGTGCCCCTGTCCCTGCATCACCCCACTGCATGGCACAGCCATGGGTATTGCCTGCACTGCACCCCAGCAGTGCCCCTGTCCCTGCATCACTCCACTGCACAGCACTGCTGTGGGTATCACACACACTGTACCCCAGCAGTGCCCCTGGGTCCCAGCATCACCCCACTGCATGGCATGGCCATTGGTATCACACGCACTGTACCCTAGCAGTGCCCCTGTCCCTGCATCACCACACTGCACGGCACTGCTGTGGGTATCGCACGCACTGTACCCCAGCAGTGCTCCTGGGTCCCAGTGTCATCCCACTGCACGGCATGGCTGTGGGTATTGCACACACTGTACCTCAGTGGTGCCCCTATCCCAGCATCACCCCACTGCACAGCATGGCCATGGGTATCACACACACTGCACCCCAGCAGTGCTCCTGTCCCAGTGTCACCCCACTGCACGGCATGGCTGTGGGTATTGCACACACTGTACCTCAGTGGTGCCCCTATCCCAGCATCACCCCACTGCACGGCATGGCCATGGGTATCACACACACTGCACCCCAGCAGTGCTCCTGTCCCAGTGTCACCCCACTGCATGGCATGGCTGTGGGTATCGCACGCACTGTACCCCAGCAGTGCCCCTGGATCCCAGCATCACCCCACTGCATGGCACGGCCATGGGTATCACACGCACTGTACCCAGCAGTGCCCCTGACCCAGCATCACCCCACGGCACGGCCATGGGTATCACACACACATTGTACCCCAGCAGTGCCCCTGTCCCTGCATCACCACACTGCACGGCACTGCTGTGGGTATCGCACGCACTGTACCCCAGCAGTGCCCCTGGGTCCCAGTGTCATCCCACTGCACGGCATAGCTGTGGGTATCGCACACACTGTACCTCAGCGGTGCCCCATCCCAGCATCACCCCACTGCACAGCACGGCCATGGGTATCACACACACTGCACCCCAGCAGTGCTCCTATCCCAGTGTCACTCCACTGCATGGCATGGCTGTGGGTATCGCACGCACTGTACCCCAGCAGTGCCCCTGGCCCAGCGTCACCCCACTGCACAGCATGACCGGGGGTATTGCACACACTGTACCTCAGTGGTGCCCCTATCCCAGCATCACCCCACTGCACAGCATGGCCATGGGTATCACACACACTGCACCCCAGCAGTGCCCCTATCCCAGCATGGGTATCACACACACTGTACCTCAGCGGTGCCCCTATCCCAGCATCACCCCACTGCACAGCATGGCCATGGGTATCACACACACTGCACCCCAGCAGTGCCCCTATCCCAGCATGGGTATCACACACACTGTACCTCAGCGGTGCCCCTATCCCAGCATCACCCCACTGCACAGCACGGCCATTGGTATCACACACACACTACCCTAGTAGTGCCCCTGGGTCCCAGCTTCACCCCACTGCACGGCACAGCCATGGGTATCACACGCACTGTACCCCAGCAGTACCCCTGTCCCAGTATCACTCCACTGCACAGCACAGCCGTGGGTATCACACGCACTGCACCATAGCAGTGCCCCTGTCCCAGGGTCACCCCATTGCACGGCATGGCTGTGGGTATCGCATGCAGTGTACCCCAGCAGTGCCCCTTGGTCCCAGTGTCATCCCATTGCACGGCACAGCCATGGGTATCACACTCACTGTACCCAGCAGTGCCCCTGTCCCAGTGTCATCCCACTGCACAGCACAGCCGTGGGTATCACACACCCACTGTACCCCAGCAGTGCCCCTGTCCCAGCGTCACCCCACTGCACAGCACAGCTGTGGGTATCACACCCACTGTACCCCAGCAGTGCTCCTGTCCCAGTGTAACCCCACTGCACGGCCCAGCTGTGGTATCGCACACACTGTGCCCCTGGGTCCCAGCATCACCTCTCTGCACGGCACAGCCGTGGGTATTGCACACACAGCGACACCCTGTCTGCCTCTCCGTGCCTGGCGCAGGAGCATCTGACTACACCACGTGTGGGGCATTACCAGCCTTCGCCCTGTCCTGGGCAGCGACTCGCTCTCTCTGAACAGCCCCTTCCCTAACTGGGTTTTCTCTCTTCGCCAGGTGGGGACTTTCCCGAGCGCTGATGGCCCATGGCCCGGGCGGGACGGGGTCTGTGCCGGCGGCCGAGGCGTGGCGAAGACTGTGAGATGGCAGCATGCGTCCCAGCTGCAGGTCCCCCAGTGCCCCCCACGCTGCCCGCCGGGCTTGTCCTGCTGTAGCTCAGTAATAAAGTGAACAGAGCTGGGTCCGAAGGCGACTCCTCCAGCTGTTGCGGGGGGGGGGGGGTTACTGCTCCCCCCCACCTAAAGGGGGATGCTGGGCATGGTCCGGAGCGCTGAGTCCCATCCATAGCACGGCCCACGATGCAGCCCCACGCTCGTATGGGGCCTGCCACAGCCCACAATCCTTGGCAGGTGCTGGGCATGGTCCAAAGCACTGAGTCTCACCCATAGCACGGCCCATGACACGGCCCCACGCTCGTGTGGGACCTGCCACAGCCCACAATCCTCGGCAGGCGCTGGGCGCGGTCCAGAGCGCTGAGTCTCACCCATAGCACGGCTCACGACACAGCCCCACGCTCGTGTGGGGCCTGCCACGGCCCACAATCCTCAGCAGACGCTGGGCGCGGTCCAGAGCGCTGAGTCTCACCCGTAGCACGGCCCACGACACGGCCCCACACTCGTGTGTGGCCTGCCACAGCCCACAATCCTCGGCAGGCGCTGGGCGCGGTCCAGAGCGCTGAGTCTCACCCGTAGCACGGCCCACGACACGACCCCACGCTCGTGTGGGGCCTGCCACAGCCCACAATCCTCAGCAGGCGCTGGGCGCGGTCCAGAGCGCTGAGTCTCACCCGTAGCACGGCCCACGACACGACCCCACGCTCGTGTGGGCTGAGCTCAGCCTGGGTTCATTCTCGTTTTGCCAGCGGTGGGGCTGACGCCCCCAGCTCTGTGGGGCGGCTAATGGGGTTAGAGGAACTTTCCTCCCTGGCGCCTCAGCCCTGCTGCCAGGGCTGGCTCAGCCCGTGGGGAGAACCAGCCCTTGCTGGGGCAATGCGCACAGGAACGGGGCCGTAACCCCAGGCCACAAGCGCTGGCCATGATCTGCTGCCAGAGCCAGTATTACCCCGCGAGGCTGATTTCCCTGTCATGGAGCCACAGCAGCTCGTCTGGGGCCACCCTGTAACCTGTGGGAGTGGGCTGGGCCCCGGGACCTCAGCCCACAGGGCAGGCCTGAGGACTCCATGATGTCAAGACTCGGCCTTAGCAATCCCTGTCTGTCTCCACGGCCCCCCGCGATCCCCGTCCCTCTCCATGGCCCCCTGCAATCCCCGTCTCTCTCCACAGCCCCTCGCGAGCCCCGTCTGTCTCTCTCCATGGCCCCCCGCGATCCCTATCTCCGCAGCCCCTTGCGATCCCTGTCTCTCTGTGGCCCCCTGCGATCCCCGTCTCTCTCCGCAGCCCCCCGGTGATCCTGTCTCTCTGGCCCCAGCGATTCCCATCTCTCTCCGCAGCCCCTCACGATCCCTGTCTCCCTGTGGCCCCCCGCGATCCCCGTCTCTCTCCGCAGCCCCCCGGTGATCCTGTCTCTCTCTCTGGCCCCAGCGATTCCCATCTCTCTCCGCAGCCCCTCGCGATCCCTGTCTCTCTCTCTCTCTCTCTGTGGCCCCAGCGATTCCCGTCTCTCTCCGCAGTCCCCCATGATCCCTGTCTCTCCATGAGGCCCTGCAGTGAGTCCAGCCCAGCCCGAGGCCTGCGGGAGGCCATGCTGGGCCCTGCCGGGCACAGCGCTCCAGTCAGTCACTATCTGCACTGACCCCGGCAGCCTTTGCAAATCCATGTTGGGTTTGTTAGGCGCCGGCCTGGCCTGCGGACGTCATTACTGCTGCACTGGGATGGGAGGGCTCAGACCTGGTCGTCCTGGCCCAGCCAGCGCAGCCAGTGAGCCCCCTGGTCTGGAACGTCGGCTCTGGCTCCGTGGGGCCCAGCAGAGAGCGACCGAGTCTCCAAACGCCACCGCTCCTGCCAGGCTGGGCTGGCATGTGCCACCTGCTGCAGCAGCCGGTGGTGCCATGGCAATGGGTCAGCCGTGGGGGCCCCTTCTGGCTCCTCCACTGCTATGGGTTAGTTCAGCCCCTCCTCGAACACCCCATCCACGCCACTGCCACTAGGTACCACGCACAGCTCATGTCTCCGCGCTGCCCAACAGCAGCATGGTGCCCGACTGCACCCACTCGGCAGCAGCGTGAAGCACAGAGGGAAACTGAGGCACACATCATCATGAAGCTATTGCAGAAAATTCCCCCTTTGCCACGGCCCCTCCCCATGGCAGTGACTGGGGCAGCTGGGTGTTGCCACTGCATGTGGGTTCCTGGCCAGCGGGGCTGGAGTTGTTTGCAGCAGCCCAGGCCAATAACCCAACTGGACCGGTCCATGTGCTGCAGCGCCGCCCTCCAAACAGCGCCCGCTGGAGCTGCCCTTGCGAAGCAGGGAGAGGCCTCCCCGCTCCTCCCCACGCGGATCCCTGAGTCGCAGCATCTGCTGCCAGCGGGGAAGGACTGTGACCCCAGGCACTCTCGAACCCAGAGCGCCTGCAGGGCGGCCGCAGCCTCCAAGCGCACCAGCGGCGAGCGTCAGTCAGCGCGGGAAGAGCTGCTCGCTGAACACCAGGGAATCTGCACGGGCATGGGCCGTGGGCCTGCCCCGAATGTAGGGGGCGCATCAGCCAGAAGGGGGTCTCCTCCAGTCCACCAGCGACTGCATGAGGCACCAGGTCCTTCCAGTGCAGCAGCAGCAAGAAACGCTTCCCCCAGCTCTGTCCAAAAGCACTAGAGCCCACACGGGAACCCTCTTCCTGGCCTGGGCGTGGGGCGAGTGTGGCCAGCCTGGCATCCCCACCCACCAGACACCAGATGGGCCAGGTGAGGCCAGGGTCCCTCATGAACCAGGTCTGCACTGCCCCCCCCCCAGAGCACCCAGTTCGTTTTAGGCCACAGAACGGGGCAAGACCAAAGCCGGCAGAACTGTCCCAAACATACAGTCAATGGCATCAGATCCACTCCTTGCCATGCAGGGCCTTGGGCAGTGGTGCACCCCAGTCCCTCTGAGGTCATCCGCTGGTTCCTTCTGGCCTTAAAGGCCATGAGTCTGACTCAAAGGGCCACAGCCTTCCTCCCCTTCCACTCCTGTGAACTACCCCTCGTCTGGCAAAACATTTAGAGACTGTTTCCTAAGTTAAACGGTGTCTCTTCTGTGGGGAGACGAGGGCAGGACGGATCCAGCCATGCAATCAGTTCGGGCAGGTATATTAAGGAGAGCAGTTTAAGACCCTGCACAGAACAGACTAAGAAGCAGCTCTTTAACTGGTCCACAGATAGTGATGACGTTGAGCTGCGAGAGCAGCCTTTCGACTTGGAGGCCGAAGAAGATGTTACTAATAACTAACCAAAGACTCAAATGACTCCAACCCAAACACTTAGTACAGATCAAATGGTAACACAGACAACACCTCATTTCTTCGCTGCTCTTCAACCAGGATATTCTCCCTACAGGGAGGCCCACCGTTCTTGGGGGTTCGGTACTGCAACAACAGGCCACGTGTGCAGTGGATGAAGCCAGGGCCGCCCACAGGATTCAGGGGGCCTGGAGTTTTTGGCGGTGAGGGTCCTTCCGCTCCAGGTCGTAGGGGCACTTCGACAGCGGGTCCCGGAGCGAGTGAAGGACCCGCCGCCAAACTGCCGCCGAAGACCTGGAGCAGAAGCAGCTCCGGGTCTTCGGCAGTGGGTCCTTCACTCAATCCAGGTGTGTTTGGTGAAGGACCTGCTGCCAAAGACCCGCTGAAAACTCTCATGGGGGCCCCTGTGAGGCCGGGGCCTGGGGCAAATTGCCCCACTTGCCCCCTCCCCCCTGGGCGGCCCTGGATGGAGCAAGCTGCTATTCCATCTCCCTAGTCCAAAGATCAGTTTAATAGATAGTCCTCAGATAACGGAAGTATCAGTTATTAAAGCGAGAAGAACAGATTTAAAATTGTTATTCTAAAATACAGGTTAATAAAAACATTTCTAGTCCTCTGCATAGAATGCTTAAATTATCCCAAAATAGCAAGTTTGATTTAAAAAGTCATAAAAGGCACATCATGCACAACATGATACTTGGTGAAATCTCAGTGTACAACACACAACCAATTGGGGATTGTGCCCTGCTTCTTAACCGTCTGCCCTGAGGTTGGCACTCAGTCACGAGCTCCTCTGACGGCTCGAGCCCGCTCGTGGGTCAGTAACCGGTTGGCAGATGGGATCGAAAGGGCAGGAATAACTAGTCAGTTTTTACACTGTCCACGGGCCACCAAGCCACCAGCCTGGTTTGCGGGGGAGAAGGGGGACTGTCATGGAGTGTGGGGGAGTCCGGCCCTGCACCCCTCTTCCTGGGACTCACAGTGACTCTTGGCCAGCCAGTAAAACAGAAGGTTTATTGGACAACAGGATTGCAGGTTACAGCAGAACTTGGAGGCCCAACCAGGACCCCTCAGTCGCGTCCTTCTGGGGGTTCAGGGTGCTTGGATCCCAGCATAGGATCCCCTGAATTCCCATCACCCAGCCCAAAACCGAAACTGAACTGCCCCTCCTCCAGCCGGCCCCTTCCTTTGTCCAGCTTCCCGGGCCAAGATGCTGACACACCTCTCCGCCCCCAACCTGGCTCAGCTCAGGTTACAGGCTTAGATCCTGTCCCTCACCTAAAGACATCCCCAGCTCTCCCATCCCCCACACAGACAGCCCTTACTCCATCACATCTCTCCCCCCTTCGAGACTGAACTGAGCAGGGTCACTCTGCCCAGTGGCCTGGGGAAGTTCAGGGCCCCCTCTCCGGGACAACGCGTCCGCTATCAGGTTGGCACTTCCCTTCACATGGACCACGTCCATGTCATAGTCCTGCAGGAGCAGGCTCCACCTCAGGAGCTTGGCGTTGGCTCCTTTCATCTGGTGCAGCCAGGTCAGGGGAGAGTGGTCGGCGTACACAGTGAAGTGTTGCCCAAAGAGATATGGCTCCAGTTTCTTAAGGGCCCACACCATGGCCAGGCATTCCTTCTCGATGGCCGCGTAGTTCTGCTCCCGGGGTAGCAACTTCTTGCTCAGGTACACGATGGGGTGTGTCTCCCCCTTTTCATCCTCCTGCATTAACACTGCCCCCAGTCCCGTGTCTGAGGCGTCGGTGAACACCATAAAGGGCTTTTCAAAATCTGGGTTTGCCAGAACTGGGCCACTAACCAGAGCCTCCTTCAGCGCCCAGAGAGCCTGCTGGGACTGCTCGGTCCAGATCACCTTGTCTGGCTTCCCCTTCTTGCACAGCTCAGTGATGGGGGGCGGCTATGGCGCTAAAGTGGGGCACGAGCCTTCGATAGTACCCCGCCATCCCAATAAAGGCCTCGACCTGCTTTTTGGTTTGGGGAGCGGGCCAGTCTCTGATTACCTCCACCTTGGCTGGTTCCGGCTTCAGGCAGCCGCTCCCCACCCGATGGCCCAGGTAAGATACTTCAGCCATCCCCACCTTGCACTTCTCAGCCTTTACGGTTAACCCAGCCTTTCGGAGTCGGTCCAGGACTTGTTTAACCTGGGACATGTGGTCCTCCCAGGTCTGGCTGAAGACGCAGATGTCGTCAATATGCGCCACGGCAAAACTCTCCATCCCCCGCAGTAGCTGATCCACCAGGCGCTGGAAGGTGGCCGGTGCTCCCTTGAGGCCGAAGGGCAGGGTCAGAAACTCGTAGAGCCCCAGAGGGGTGATAAAGGCCGATTTCAGCCTGGCATCTGCGTCCAGCGGCATTTGCCAGTAGCCCTTAGTAAGATCCATAGTGGTGAGGTACCGAGCGCCTCCCAGCTTGTCTAGGAGCTCGTCAGGCCTGGGCATAGGGTAGGCATCAGATACGGTGATGGCATTGAGCTTTCGATAGTCCACACAGAACTGGATCGACCCGTCCCTTTTGGGGACCAGCACCACTGGCGAGGCCCAAGGGCTGGAGGACGGCTGGATCACCCCCAAAGCCAGCATGTCCCTGACCTCTCTTTCTAGGTCCTGGGCAGTTTTCCCGGTGACCCGAAAAGGGGAGCCTCTTATAGGGAGATGTGACCTGGTCTTCACCCGGTGGACAGTCAAATTAGCGCGTCCAGGCTGGTTGGAAAACAGCTGTCAGTATAGATGCTGCACCCCTCTGATCTCAGCGTGCTGGGCCAGGGTCAGCTGATCAGAGAGGGGAATCGCCTCCAAGGGGGAACCAGCTTTTGTCTCAGGGAATAGATCCACTAAAGGGTCATCTCCCTGCTCCTCCCAATGTCCACAAATGGCCAACACCACATTCCCCCAGTCATAGTATGGCTTCATCATGTTCACATGGTACACCCAGCGCTGATATGCCCGATTCGACAGCTCCACCACATAGTTTACCTCATTCAGTTGCTTAATAACCTTCAAGGGCCCTTCCCAGGCGGCCTGGAGTTTGTTTCTCCTCACGGGGATGAGAACCATCACCTGATCCCCGGTGGCGGAGGCACGGGCCCGCGCCGTGCGATCATACCAGACCTGCTTCCTCTGGGCTCGGGCCAGATTCTCCCTGGCCAGGCCCATGAGCTCGGCAAGTCTTTCCCGGAAGGTCAGGACATACTCCACCACTGACTCTCCCTCGGGAGCGGCCTTCCCCTCCCATTCGTCTCTCATCAGGTCCATGGGCCCCCTTACCCGCCTTCCATACAACAGTTTGAAAGGCAAAACCCAGTAGATTCCTGTGGTACCTCCCTGTACGCGAACAGCAGGTGAGGTAAGTACTTGTCCCAGTCCTGCGGGTGCTGGTTCATAAATGTTTTTAGCATCATCTTCAGCGTCCCGTTGAACCTTTCCACCAGCCCGTTGGACTGGGGGTGATACGCTGAGGCCCAGTTGTGTCGGACCCCACCTTTCCGCCACAAGGACCGGAGCAGGGCCGACATGAAGTTGGACCCCTGATCCGTTAAGACCTCCTTGGGGAACCCCACCCAGCTGAAAATGGTCAGCAGAGCATCTGCCACGGTGTCTGCTTCGACAGAGGACAAGGCCACCGCCTCGGGGTAGCGAGTGGCAAAATCCACCACCACCAGGATGTATTTCTTCCCTGACCGGGTCATCTTGCTGAGAGGTCCCACTATGTCCATGGCCACCTTCTGGAAAGGTTCTTCTATGATGGGTAAAGGCCTCAAAGCTGTTTTCCCCTTGTCCCGGTCCTTCCCTACCGGCTCCAGGGAGACCCCACGTGCACCAGCCCTTTTTCAGGTCACCCCCTTTCTGCCAGGGTCGAGCTGCAGACTCCTCCGCCCTTGGGACTGCTCTTGCAATCCCACCGGGGGACCCTGTTACTGCAAAGTCCTTCACTCTGGTCACACACTCCCAGAGGTTAATCGCCTCCTGAAACCGTTGCTCTCTATCTCTTCAGCCCACCTGGTCCCCGTCAATCCCCCTTCGTTTTGCTGCTCCCCAGTCACTTACTGCAGGAAGCGCCGTCCAAGGGGTGCAGTATCTCCCGCCTCTGCCACCAGTTGTCACGGAGTGTGGGGGAGTCTGGTCCTGCACCCCTCTTCCTGGGACCCACAGTGACTCTCGGCCAGCCAGTAAAACAGAAGGTTTATTGGACAACAGAAATGCAGGTTATAGCAGAGCTTGGAGGCACAACCAGGATCCCTCAATCAAGTCCTTCTGGGGGTTCAGGGTCTTTGGATCCCAGCTTAGGATTCCTTGAATTCCAACCACCCAGCCTGTGATGATGCGGTTCTGGCGGGACCCAACTGAGAGTGCCAGTTTAGGACCAATTGCTCAAACAGGGCAGTCACAGCCCTAGGCTGGGGTTTTTCCACCTCTAAGGCAAACCAAACCAGCCAGACAAAAATGACTTCGGTTTCATCCCACTGGCTAACCACAAGTCACACAAGCAATTTCCTTAGACACTCCAGATTCCCAGTATCACCACCAGTGCCACTCGTCCTGGGGATGAATGGTTATGAAAACCAACACCCCAATAAAAGAAAAAGGTTCTCTCGATCCCAAAGCACCGAGCCCCAGACCCAGGTCAATATACACATCAGATCGTACCCACAAATCACGCTGTTGCCAATCCTTTAGAATCTAAAATCTAAAGGTTTATTCATAAAGGGAAAAAGATAGAGATGAGAGCTAGAATTGGTTAAATGGAATCAATTACATACAGCAATGGTAAAGTTCTTAGTTCAGGCTTGAAGCAGTGATGGAGTAAACTGCAGGTTCAAATCAAGTCTCTGGAGAACATCCCCTGCTGGGATGGGTCATCAGTCCCTTTTGTAGAGCTTCAGTTTGTAGCAAAGTCCCTCCAGAGGTAGGAAGCAGGACTGAAGACAAGATGGAGATGAGGCATCAGCCTTATATAGGCTTTTCCAGGTGTAAGAACACTTCTTTGTTCTTACTGTGGAAAATTACAGCAACATGGAGTTTGCAGTCACATGGGCCAGTCCCTGCACACCCTGCTGAGTTACAAGGCATATCTGCCTCCTCTTAGTGGGTCAGTTGTGTAGCGGATGGTCCTTAATGGGCCATCAAGCAGGCTAGGCAGAGCTGACACCAACTTGTCTGGGGTGTTTCCCAGAACTGCAGCACCAATTTGAAATACAGACAGGGTAGAGCCAATACTTATAACTTCAACTACATAATGCTACATACAGACAGCATAATCATAACCAGCAATCTATAACCTGGTCTTAGACACCTTATATGACCCCCTTTACATAAGATCTGGTGCCACTACAGGACCTTGGTTGAAACCATGTTCTATATGGTCCAAGTTTATATCAATAATGTCACACAGCCCAAAACCAAAACTGAACTAACTCCAGCCAGCATGAATAATACCCTTCCTTTTGTCCGGCTTCCTGGGCAAAGATGCTCACCCCCTCCCTTCCTACCTGGCTCAGGTTACAGGCTAGGTCCTGTCCCTCACCTAAATCCTCCCCGGCTCTCCCATCCCCCCCACAGACAGTCCCTACTGCATCACAGGGACACAACAAAAATGGCAGTATCCCTGCAGAAGAGCGATCGCTCCCCAGCCACTGAGTCCATGAGCAGGCAGCAGCTTGCCAAGGAGACACGCCCCTGCCCTGCCACATTAGCGGGATGGGAGGGAGCAGGTGACCCCGGGTGACCCCCTGCTTCACCTCTGGTTGGGGATCCACAGGGCTGGGTATTTAATTTTAGGGGCCCTGATACAGAAAGGTGAGAAGCACTATGAGAGAGGTCTGTGAACCCATGAATGACGTGGCTTAAGAGAAGAGGGAAGTGTTATTTACCCTTTCCCACATGCAGTAAAGGTGTGTGTGTGGTGGGGGGCACCTGATGGAACGAATGTGCAGAACTCCCTGCCATGGTATGGTGTGAGGGCGACGGGATCACTGGCCTCCACAGAGAATGAGCGAAGTGAACAGAGACTAGGTCCATCAAGAGATATTAGTGAAGTGGGTCAGTGATGCAAGTCCATGCTTGAGGCAGGCCCCAAACCTCTGACTACGCAGAGACCAGGAGTGGAAGACGAGGGTGGATCACTCCAGATTGTCCTGTTCTATGCACTCCACCGGGCTAGACGGACCATAGGTCTGACCCACTCTGGCCTTCTCACAGGAAATCACAGGGGTGAAAGAATCATTCGCTAATGAGCTCTCCTGCCTAAGGTCACCCAGAATAACTGGCTAGACCAGCATGAGTAATACCCTTCCTGTGCCATTAACTAGTAACACAAGAACCACGGGGCTGAGTTATTCTAATGCCTTCGTTTGGGAGTGACTCAGGCATAAAAAGTGAAACTTGAAAATCTGTCGGAAATGTATTTTCTGCGTTACACAAGCCTGGCCTTAGCTAGCCAATCACCAACACCAAAAGCAGATGAACCCAAACAGCAAGGGGAATACAAAACAGCCCCTTGCTGGAAAAACGCGGCCCTAGCACCTCTCGCGCTGAGCCGATGGGAACTGTGTTCTTCAGAGCTCTGCTGCCCCTCTCGCCGCAGCAGCTTTGGCTGCCAGGAGACATTCCAATAGCAAAGTGCAGCCCCGATTCTGCCTGTCTCACAGCCTCGCGGACGTGCAACTCGGGTGGAACCGAACAGACTAACACAACTACCACTCCAGCATCTGCAGTGTCATTGGAACAGGCGGCAGCTTTACCCGTCCGCCCGCCGGACCGGGCACCTGGTGGGGCTGGCAGAGCCAGGGCTGGCCAAGCAGGGGGAGGGGCTTGACTGGAGGGGCGGAGCCACGTGAGCATGTATGCAGATCTGTGCGAGCAGAGCATTGTGGGACAGGAGCAGGCTGCCCAGCAGGGTCTGAATTCGGCCCCTGGGGCTCGGCGTGGAGAAGGGTGAGGCCCCGGGAACACTGCCGGGGCAGCTCGCAGCAGTGGGGGCCGGTGTGGGTGGGGCGCGGCGGGCCCCACCGTGGGTTGGAAGTGTGGGGCGAGCAAGGCAGGCAGCGGCTGGGGCTGAACCATTCATACTAGTCTGGCAGGGGAGATACCATGATCATGAAGGGGGTTTTCCTAGGGTGAGTCTCATCCATTGCCCTGGGGGTGGGCTGATCCCTGCGATTTCCCCAAAGGGGGGAAACTCGTCTGTAGAATCCGGGGGGGGGCTGCGTGCGCGCTCCCGCGGCTATTGATCAAAGACAGACTGTCTGTGTCTCTCCCCCCCATCTCTGAGGTGGGCTCTCCCAGGGCCCTGAGCCTGCCCGGCGCTCTCCGGGGCTCCGATAAGGCTGCGCCCCCGGCCGGGCGTTTGGTCCCGCCCGGCCCCCGTCGAACCCCTGGGGCGGGGGAAGGGCAGCGGCTTCAGCGGGGGTGACTGCGCATGCTCGGGGCGGGCGCATGCTCAGTGCGCGCCCCCAGCAGCCCCGTTTCCTGCCCCGACCCGAGCCGCTCGCCCCGCGGAGCCCCCCGAGCAGCCGGGGCCGGCGGGGCCGAAGATGCCCGGCGGGGGCTCGGCTCAGGTAGGCGGCTCGCGGGCTGGGGGCGAGCGGCACAAAGACCCCCCCGCCCTGCCCAGCCCCCCCACCCCCCTCTGCGCCCGGCCCCCCCCGAACCCCCACCCTGCCCAGCCCCCCTCCCCCGGGTCCCCCCCCGCCCGGCCCGCCCCCCCCGTCCAGCTCCGCCCGGGCCCCCTCCAGCCCCCCTACCCCCCTCTGCGCCCGGCCCCCCCCGAACCCCCGCCCTGCCCAGCCCCCCTCCCCCGGGTGTCCCCCCCCGCCCGGCCCGCCCCCCCCGTCCAGCTCCGCCCGGGCCCCCTCCAGCCCCCCTACCCCCCTCTGCGCCCGGCCCCCCCCGGCTCCGCCCCCTCTCTGCCCGGGCCCCCCCCGGCCCAGCTCTCCCGGATCCCCCCGGCCCCGCCCCCCGAACCCCCTCTCTGCCCATCCCCCCTCCCCCGGGTGTCCCCCCCCCGCCCGGCCCCAGCCACCCCGGATCCCCTGCCTGATCCGGCCCAACTGGACCCAACTCCGAGTTGGCCCGTGCAGGGCCCTTGTCTGCACCCCCCGGCCCAGTCTCCCCGAACCCCCTCTCTGCCCGGCCCCCCTCCCCCGGGTGTCCTTCCCCGCCCGGTCCAGCCCCCTCTCTGCCCGGCCCCCCCCGGCCCAGCTCCGCCCGGGCCCCCCCGGCCCCGCCCCCCGAACCCCCTCTCTGCCCGGCCCACCTGGCCGCACACGGGGCTCCGTGCTCTGCTGTTCCCCCCCCCCCGCCCCCCACTCGCCCGCCGAGCTGCACCGCGGGCTGACCCAGGGCCCCCCCCCCCCCGGTTCCGAAAGCACCTGCCCCAGTGCGGCCCCAGGCAGTGGGGGGCGGTTGCTGCCAGAGCCGAGTGGCTCCCCCTGGGGCCAGCCTGGCTTCACCTCCCCGAAACCCGTGTAAATGACCCCCAGCAGAGCTGCTCCGGCACTGAAAGCCCCACTCCGAATCCACCGGAAAGTGGGGCCGGGCAGCGACCTTCTCCTGGCCTGGCCGGGGCCCGCTGTGGAGGAGGGGGCGGCTGTTCCCCAGACAAGCTGCTCCTCCTGCCTGGCCCGCGTCTCCGAAGGCTGGCAGTGCCCTCTCAATGGCACGGCCTGCCCGTTCTGGGGCACCCCTGGAAATGCCCACGTGTCTGAAGCAAGGAACCAGCGTGCACAAGCTTTGGGGCCTGGGCCTGGCGGGAGCGGAGAGCCTTCCCCATGCGCGGAAGTGGCTGGCGCTGGTCCCCTGGCAGGATGGACTCAGCAGCCAGCCCTTTGCATGTTACTAAAGCGCAGGAACCGGGGGGGGGTTCAGCTTCCTCTGCAGCACGGGGCACGGGTCACTTGCAGGTTTAACTAGTGTACATGGTGGAGTCTCTGTCACCTGAAGTCTTTAAATCATGATTTGACGATGTCAGTAACTCAGCCAGAGGTGAGGGGCCTGTTACGGGAGTGGGTGGGGGAGGTTCCGTGGCTGCGACATGCAGGAGGTCAGAGAGATGATCACAATTGTCCCTTCTGGCCTTAGGGTCCAGGGGGTGTTTTTCCATGGGAGAGGGATCGTGGGAAATCCTAGTGGATGATTCCTGCTCAGTGCTCCAGGGGAAAATGACTCCATCACCGAGACCCCTGCCCGTGCGTCCTGGGTCTGCCTGGGTCATGTCCTCTGCCTAAGCGCCTACGCCCTCTTTGATACCACTGCTTATTGGCATCCAGCTAACTATCCCTTGTTCTCTTGGACCGTGGCCTGGGGGGAGATTTTAATAAGATTTTCCCTCTTTGGAGAGGGAAAAAAAAGACTTTTTAACGTGTCACAAGTGTGACCGCCAGAGTCCCTCGTCACTCCTGAAAATCTGCATCATCGGGAATTGGGCCCATTTCTGCAGCATTGGGTGGCTGGAGGTTTGCTCTGTGAGCAGAAAGCCACGCTCTGGATTGACGCTAAGCTGCCCTGGTTAGAGCAGTGCCCAGTGGGCTCCCTGGTGCTGCTTTGGACTCTCTGACCGGTGGCTGATTGCATATGATATACTGGTCACCGGTTAAAAACACAGGCTTCATAACAGCCAGCACCGGCCTTGTGACAGCCGGAAGAGTTTTGGTTACCCAATGCACGGGTCTTAGAGCCACCCAACAATAAGATTCCTCTGGGCAAAGATGTGACGTGGGGCGGACAATGCACCGGTGTGTGGAGGGCCAGCACTGTGGTGCACAGCCCCAGCTGTGAACTTGGCCTCTGCTGAGTTCATTTGATGTTATGCACTGATCTGCCTAGACAGCAAAGCGAAATTCAGGTTAAAGACCAAAACAGTCAGGAAACGAATTCTATTTGTATTGCTAGGAGACTGTTACCAGAGCCCCCAGGCGCCAGTGGGTACTCTTACAAGCATATCACTTCCTAGGAAGGCGCAAGCTGCCCTCCTCTTCCTTCTGAGGTGGTTATTTCCAAGAACAGCAGTGCTGGGAGCAGCTAATTAGTGTGTTGGGAGAAGGCTGGCAGAGGGAGACAAGGCTTGCAACACGCCCTGAGGCTTGGAAGACTCGCTGAGCCCAATTTCTGTTGGCTGCACAAGAGTTATGCAAGGCAAAGTAAGAATTCAGGTTCTCATAGCAACCTCCGCTCACCCACACGGCAGGGATATGTGCAGATTGGATCGCTGGTTACGCTGCCGAGTGCTTCCTTCATCTATGCTGCATGTGCGCTGTGGGTGAGCGCGCCCCACCGTGCGGAACTGGTGTGTTCCTTCTGCAACATGCCGACCAGCTCCTCGGCTGGTGGGGATGGATATGAACGGCACTGATGTCCAAGGGGCTAGTGCTGGCTTGTGTCAGCTAAGGAGCTGGCCCTTACTGCATTTTGGGGGAGCTCCAAACCATAGATCTTATCCACACCAGGCCTTTCTGCGCACGCCGTCTCTCTGCCTCTGGTGCCGCTCCACCTGCGGGAGTGCAAGCCTAGAACGGCCATTGGTGTTTTCATTGCTTTGCTCTCTAGACCTCCAACTCTGCTCAGATCAGGACACGATGGTTAAAATGCCAGGGCCAGCTGTCGGCCTGTCCACACCAGCATCCCATCATTGCTGCTATGGGTGGAGCTGCACCTGGGATAGTGACGTTGAGAAACTTTTGGAAATAGGCTTCGGTTAGACACAGCCCCGGATGGTAGTGATGGGAGTTCGAGCCTCTGGCGCAGTGCAGGTTTATCGGGCTTCCAGCCTTGGGTACTCTAAAGCCACGTTTTAACGTTATTTTGACCCAACGGTATTATAACGTGGTTACTTCTTAACTGTGTGGACAGAAAAAACAAACAGCTCTCCTCCCCCGTAACCCCCCACACACTTTAAACATATAAGGGAGTCGTAGTTTAACCTCATCCATGTTGAAGATAAAACATGGTTCCTCACATGGTTGTAACGTGTGTTTTCTTGTCCCTCTCATGACAATCCAGCTGCTTTTTCTGTAGCTTAGACAAAGCCCCACGTTTGTGCCTGATTTCAACACTCCCACTCTTGCCCCCTATTCCTAGTTTAAAGACACTCCTGTAACCTCTGGGTAACCCACCCGAGCCCATTTGCCCAGAAACAAGCGCCAGGCTTCTTAGGAGTACCCTGCCCTCAGTGCCTGGGGGAGCCTGCCTGGCTCAGCTGAAGGCAATTGGGAGCTTGGTCACCTCAAGCGTCTTCTGTGTCCAGAGGTGCCCCAGTCCCTGCGGAGCATAAGCCCCTGGGGCTCTTTGCACTGCCTTGTGCTGGTGTGTTGAGCTTTCTGGAGGTTTTGCACCTCAGGAGCCTTTGGGTGAAGCACATTTTACTGCTCTGCCCTGCCCAGGCACCTGGCTTTAAAAACAAACACATTTCTGCTCGTTTTCATTCACCAGCATTATGACTGGGTTAAACCAAAATGTCAGTGCTTGTACCGGTGCAGTGGAACCTCAGAGTTACCAGCACCAGAGTTACAAACTGACCTGTCAACCACACACCTCATTTGGCACTGCCAGTGTGCAATGAGGCAGCAGCAGAGACCCCCCCCTCCCCTCCTAAAAAAGAGAAGCAAATACAGTATAATACTATGTTAAACGTAAATTACTAGAATAAAATAAAGGGAAAGCAGCATTTTTTTTTCTGCCCCATAAAATTTCAAAGCTGCATTAAGTCAATGTTCAGTAGTAAACTTTTGAAAGAACCACCCTAACGTTTTGGTCAGAGTTGCGAACATTTCAGAGTTATAAACAACCTGCATTCCCGAGGGGTCCGTAACTCTGAGGTTCTACTGTACTGATTGGCTCCTAGCATGAGCACCCAGCTGGGGAAAGGAAGGTGAATTCTCTCCAATGTGTCAGCAAAATAATTGGTAAAGACCAACTGGTTTATGTTGTTTGTAGGGAGTGGTTAAAGCCTCTGTCAGAAGTCCCTCACTGGAAACTGCTAAGGGCACTGCAGAAAGTCCTGGAGCAAGGGTGTGACACTGCGGTTCTGGCTGGACCCAACTGAGAGTGCCAATTCAGGACCAATTGCTCAAACAGGGCAGTCACAGCCCTAGGCTGGGGTTTTTCCACCTCTAAGGCAAACCAAACCAGCCACACAAAAAGGACTTCGGTGTCACCCCACTGGCTAACCACAAGTCACACAAGCAATTTCCTTAGACACTCCAGTCTCCCCGTATCACCACCAATGCCACCCGTCCTGGGGATGAATGGTTATGAAAACCAACACCCCAGTAAAAGAAAAAGGTTCTCTCGATCCCAAAGGACCAAGCCCCAGACCCAGGTCAATATACACATCAGATCTTACCCACAAATCACGCTGTTGCCAATCCTTTAGAATCTAAAATCTAAAGGTTTATTCATAAAGGGAAAAAGATAGAGATGAGAGGTAGAATTGGTTAAATGGAATCAATTACATACAGTAATGGCAAAGTTCTTAGTCCAGATTTGTAGCAGTGATGGAGTAAACTGCAGGTTCAAATCAAATCTCTGGAGAACATCCACAACTTGGATGGGTCATCAGTCCTTTGTGTAGAGCTTCAGCTTGTAGCAAAGTCCCTCCAGAGGTAGGAAGCAGGATTGAAGACCAGATGGAGATGAGGCTTCAGCCTTTTATAGTTTTTTCCAGGTGTAAGAACCTCTTTGTCCTTACTGTGGAAAATTACAGCAAAATGGAGTCTGGAGTCACATGGGCAAGTCCCTGCATACTTTGCTGAGTTACAAGGCGCATCTGCCTTCTCTCCATGGGTTAATTCTGTAGCTGATGGTCCTTAATGGGCCATCAAGCGGGCTAGTCAGAGCTAACGCCAACTTGTCTGGAACATTTCCCAGAAGTGAGTTTAAAATTTAAAATACAGACAGTATAGAGCCATTACTCATAACTTCAATTACAAAGTGATACATACATATAGACACCATAATTTTAACCAGCCACCCATAATCTGGTCTTAGACACCTTATATGACCCTCTTTGCACAAGATTTGGTGCCAGATTATATCAATAGTGTCACGAAGGGGTAAGGTTCTGTTGTGGATCAGTGACTCCCTACGAGATGGGACTAGGCAGTCGATTTTCAGCATGGCCATGGGGGCACGGCGCATGCCGCAGTGTTCTAACCTAGGGCTGGCTTTTAGTGTGGTCATTCGTTAACTGGAAAATGGGTGAGCAGCCAGGTGGCAAAAACCACAGCGGACATTCAGAGTTGGTCAAGATTAATGGAGACTGTGAGGAACTAGCAGGGGTGCCATTTGGGCGGGCAGGGGATGGCTCTAGCCCCCCCCCCCCGATTTTCGTAGGGGAGGCCCACTTATCCGAGCCCCAGACAGTGCTCTTAACTGCAGCAGCTTGGGTGTGATATGTGATGAGTTCGGAAGCTGGGAGCAGCACAACCTTTGGGGCAGGGAGTTTGTTTATAAGCAGAGGCAGGGTGATTAAGATAACAAAAGGCTTGTCATTACAGTAAATTAAGTATCGGGATGATCCTGAAAGCATTGCCAGGCACTTCAGTTGAAAGATAGGAAACAAAGGGTAGGAATAAATGGTCCATTTTCAGCATGGAGAGAAGTAAATAGTGGTGTCCCCTGAGGGGCTTGTACTGGTCTGGGCCCAGGGCTGTTCAACACAGTCATAAATGATCTGGGAAAAGGGGTGAACAGTGAGGTGGCAAAATTTTCAGATGATACAAACTACTCAAGATAGTTAAGTACCAGGCAGACTGCGAAGAGCTACAAAGGAATCTCTTAAAACTGGGTGACTGGGCAACAAAATGGCAGATGAAATTCACTGTTGATAAATGCAAAGTAATGCACTTGGCAAAATATAATCCCAGCTATACATACAAAATGATGGGGTCTAAATTAGCTGAACCCGTCAATAAAGAGATCTTGGAGTCATTGTGGCTAGTTCTCTGCTAACATCCACTCAGTGTGCAGCGGCAATTAATAAAGCAAACAAAATATTGGGAATCATTAGGAAGGGGTTAGATAATAAGAGAAAAATATCAGATTGTCTCTATATAAATCCATAGTACGCCCATACCTTGAATACTGCGTGCAGATGTGGTCACCCCATCTCAGAAATGATTAAGGGTATAGAACGCCTTCTGTACGAGGAGAGATTAAAAGACTGAGACTTTTCAGCTTGGAAAAGAGATGACTAAGGGGGGATATGACAGAGGTCTATAAAATAATGACTGGTGTGGAGAAATTGAATAAGGAAATGTTATTTTCTCCTCATAACACAAGAAGTAGGGGCCCCCCAATGAGATTAAGAGGCAGCAGATTTAAAACAAACAAAAAAAGTGTTTCTTCACAGTCAACTCTTTGCCGGGGATGTTGTGAAGGCCAAAACTATAACAGGGTTCAACAAAGAACTAGATAAATTCATGGAGGATAGGTCCATCAGTGGCTATTAGCCAGGATGGGCAGGGATGGTGTCCCTAGCGTCTGTTTGCCAGAAGCTGGGTATGGGCCACAGGGGATGGATCACTTGATGATTCCCTGTTCTGTTCATTCCCTCTGGGGCACCTGGCATTGGCCACTGTCAGAAGACAGGACACTGGGCTTGATGGACCTTTGGTCTGACCCAGTGTGGCCGTTCTGATGTTCTTATATAGAATCCTGATGTATCTGCTCCCTGCTGTAACCCACAAACCCCGCTCTCCTTCCAGAGCTGGGATAGAACCCAGGAGTCCTGACAGGGGCTCTCTCTTTCTGGAGTTAGTAATAAAGTAAAAATAGACATTAAATTTTTAAACCTAACCAGCGTCCCTTAAGTGACTTGCCGTAATATGTCAGAACATGTTGTTGTTAGAGTTGAGTGGGTTTAATATATATATATATTTTTAAAGGAATTAGATACAGGGCTTGTATCAGCTAATTGCTAAATTACCTGCCAAAAAGCTACAGTTTTCAAGTGCCTACGTAGCCCAGGAATCATGGTTAAAGTGCCCCCCCACCAAAATCTGAAACGGCGCCCTTGGGACCTAGAAAAAACCTAGCCAAGATAGGTGAATGGGCAGCCCCACGGCAGATGAAATTCACTGCTAACAAATGCAGAGCAAGGCCCTTTGGAAAGATCCATTTGAGCTATTTATTCACATGTCAGGATTCTAGGTCAATTGTCACCACTCAGCAAAGAGCTGGGTGTTATTGCAGCAGAGCAATGGCAATCTCTGCTCCACGGATGGCCCAGAAAAGCCTGTGAGCTGTTAGTGTGCACAAAGAGTTCGTAATGATCCAGCAGATACCACACTGTGTAGCCTGAGTTAGGGTGTACTGATCATATTCATTGGGATAATATGTGAATGTAATTTATTAATTTAATTTTATTTGGTTTTAATAATAATATTAATAATTATTATCATCAATATTTATTAGTGTGGGTTTTTGGCTCGCCAGTCTGTTTGATCAGAAGATAAAAGCTCTTGTCCTGAATCAGGCTCCACAGAATTTATAAAGGACCCTCGGGGGTATGACAGGAAGCTCACACTGAGACAGATGTAGCCATAAAGACTTTTTATTAAAATCAGTAATTGTAAGTAAATGGTAAAATACCCAGAGTTATAAAGTTACAATTGCATTGCTGCTATTCAAAAGAGACAGATGATAATATAGTATTATATGCAACAAAGCTTTTGTTAATATACTCACCTCCTTCCTTGACAACCTGGTGGTTAGAGACACAGGACCAGCCTTGCAGTTCAGGTTTCTCAATTCCTGAGTGAGGGATGCAGTGCTTAGAAAGAGCTACGAGCTATTAAAGCTGACTGGGGTTTACTTGATTAACTTAAACTTAAATCAAAACCTAATAAACAAACTAAGAATAAAACTTTGGGAAACCGAGCTTAGCCTAGTCCCCTTGAAACTTCAAGTTTAAGAAGAACAAATATGGCCTCCTAATAGCAGCAGTCTTCTAGCTAGAGAAAGTGGAGGAAGTAAGTGAGAACAGAGTAAAGTGAGAACTGGAGATACTCTATTGAGGTGGGTCACCTCTTTTATAGGGAAGATGCCGTAAATCCTTCCTCTGATGCCCAAATGTCTTTCCTCACCCACAGAAATGTTAGGGTGCACTTACCCCATAGGCTAATATGCACATATGTATTGATGACAGGTATGTACACACATCAGTCTCTTGTGTACGTGTTAAGTCTGCAGGTACAACATTGACCCCCCCCTCCCGCCATTCTCCATTGTCTATTGGTCTAGATAAAAGGTCATGGACATAGGGGTGGATACTAATCTATTTAGGTAACAAGATAAAGGTCAACTTTGCTTTCTGAGTAAAAGGTCTCAATATCGATATGCTAACTTTGCCTTAGCTTAACATACCGGATGTGGCCTATAGGTCTCTTACATTACAGCCAAACACACTTTAATGTAAATCTATAAACCTATTACAATAAACCAAATACTTAAACTATAAGAAAAGATATCTATCTATCTATCTGTCTATCTCCATACACCCCCTTTATCTATCTATCTATCTATCCACACAAGCAGGTTAGTCTTATAGGCTACAACGGACGTCATATGTCGGGGTGTGCCCTGCCCGGAGTAGTGTGTCAGTTCAGATCAGCCTGTCCCATCAGTTCAGAAGCACATACAGAGGGAGGTCAGGGACTGGTGGCAAATTAGAGGCCAGGAGGGATTTGTGAGTGAGGTGACACTGAGACTGTTTAATTTAGAGAGGAGATGAATGAGGACAGGATAGGGGTAGAAGAACTGACAGGCACAGGGAAGGTAAATTTACTGCTCCTGTTTATCCTCTTGACCAGTGCAAGAGCAAGGGAACATGTAGTGACATTGAAAGGCAGCAGAAGTTGAAAATTGACCAAGGAAATACAGCGTGCCACAATGCAAAATTAGCATGCGGAACTCATTGCCACATGGCAATACTGAGTCCAGGAGCTTTACAGAATCCAGAGAAAGATTAAACACTTATATTTAATGGGAACATCCAATGTTACATTAGACAGGATAATTAAATATAATTGTGGAAACTATAAATTCTGCCTCAGGGCCTGAACCAATCAGTAGCTGATAGCAATCACAGACAGTTCCCCTAGAAGCAGCGTATTCATGATCTATGACATGGTTCCTTGTACTTCCGTTGAAGCAACTGGTACTGCAGCTGTTGGAGAGAGGGTGTTGGACGAGGGATCTAGTATGGCAACTCCTAAATTCTTTCAGCAGTGAGTGGATTATCGCTGTAACTCGAAAATGCGCCGTCCCTGGGCCAGGGTCAGGGCTGTAAGGGGCAAGATGCTGCTGACACAGAAGATGCTAACGTGGTGACAATTTGTGATTTCAGGCCCCAGTGACGTTTGAGGATGTTGCAGTCTATTTCTCGCCAGAGGAGTGGAAGGAGCTAGTGGAATGGCAGAAAGAACTGTACTGGGACGTGATGAAGGAGAATTATGAGCTTGTCACCTCACTAGGTAAAGAGACATGTTTGTCTACTGGGAACCGTGCGGCGCATGAAAAGCCAGGTCCCCAGACAGTTACGTGGGATTCCCCCTGCATGGAGTGTGTGAGAAGAGTGTCTGACAATTCTCAGCTCTGGGGGAGTGAACAGGCAGGGAAGCGCCTGCTAGCAAGGCCCTGCAGTCACATTTTTCAGTGTTGTTCATTTCCTAGACAAAATACCCCAGGCTGCTGTTCAGCTGGTGCATGCCTGGATAACTAGGGGGATAAACCGCTACAGGGTGTTGTGAACCACACCCAGTGTCCTGAATCCAGGAAATTCAAAGCTAAGTTAATGCTTAAATATAAAGCATCTAAGGTAAGAAACATACAGTGAAGGCTCAGAACACCTTAACTCTGCCCTCCAGTGTGGTCATGCAATGGCTGCAGTGTTATGAGTAAAGGCACTTCGGTACTTGTGGTTCTGGAAGAGAAACTGGTTTTAAAAGACACATTAGATGTCATTCCCTCCTTCCCCCATGGTGTCACGCCACGTGCCCAAGGGGAAGGGGAGGTAGCCGGGCAGTGAGGCAGGCAGGGAATGGGAGCTGAGTGACTAGCCGGGGACGGAGCCAGCCGGAGGATCAGTGATCAAGCTGCTCCCCCTTAAAGACTCTGGTCTCAGCGGAGGGGAGGTGAAGTTTCCCTAGGACAGTACCAGCAGCATGGAAGCCCCGGGGTTAATTTTAAGGTCATGGGGCTACCAATGAGTACATAGAGTGATTTCCCAGAAACTTGGGGGTGGGGGCGACCAGCAGCTTTTCCTCCTGTGCGTCCCCTGCTGAGGAAGCCCGGCTGCAGTGAGGCCCATCCAGCCATGCTCTGACAGTGGCTAGGCAGATGCTGAGCTAAGACTGCTGCTTATTGTGTGCCCACGTGCTCAATGTCTCACCCCCTCCCTCCCTTTAGCCCCATTTGTTTGTCTCCCCCAGCTGTTGTGTCCAGAGTGGGAGCTGTCTGGGGCAGGGACTGTCTGACGTCTCTTATTCAGTGCCTCGCAAAATGGGACCCTGGTCCTTGACTGCATCCCTAAGTTCTGCTGCTATACAGACTGTAACACTCCCAGCGGTGACACAAGAGCATGAGTACCAACCTCAGTGCAGCCTGTTAAAAACCAGGGCACAAACCCAGCCAGACTTCAGCTGTGTGTCTGTTAGTCCCCAGCTGAGACGTGGGCCCAAGCAGGGACCCGGCCTGTCCACATCACACATATAAAATATAACGATAATTCCAAGATTCCAGCTCTGTTTCTCCCAGGGAGGTTTGACAGCCCCTGGGAGTTTGCAATTAATAGAAACTTTTGTTTACATGAGATTCGTTTCTTTTGCCACCATCACATGGAATAACATCTGGTCTGTTGTTTTCTCTCTAGTAGATGATGAGATTGTGAATGAAAGTATGGAGGAGAAGAACCAGGAGGAAGATGCTGAAAACCTGCTTCCAGTCAAGACCTTTTCAGTAAAACCTGAAGAGAAAGTTTCCCAAAGTTCAGTGAAGGTAAAAAACTGCCTGAGCCAGAGCAAACTCCAGACAATGCAGAAAAACTCTGCAGGGAACACGCAAGGGATATCCACAAACAGCACGGCTCAGCAGAAAGCCCAAGTGACAGAGAGACCAGACGCCCTTCAGGAATGCAAGCGAAGCTGTGTGGAGAAGACAGATCTCCTGATACGACAGAGGAACCACAAGAGGGAGAGGCCATTTCCCTGCAGCGAGTGTGGGAAATGCTTCTCTCAGAAAGGGGACCTGAAAATCCACCTGAGAATCCACACAGGGGAGCGGCCGTATGCGTGCACTGAGTGCGGGAAAAGCTTCACCCAGAGGGGATACCTGAAGATCCACCTGAGGCTCCACACAGGAGAGAAGCCCTTTCCATGCACTGAATGTGGGAAACGGTTCCCGTCGAAGGGGGATCTCAAAATGCACCAGAAGAAGCACACGGGGGAGCGGCCCTTTCTGTGCAGTGAATGTGGGAAGAGCTTCACTCGCAAGGTGGACCTCAAAGTCCACCAGAGGAAGCACACGGGGGAGAGGCCCTTTGCTTGCACTGAGTGCGGGAAGAGTTTTACTTCCAAGGGCTATCTCAAGATACACCTGGGACAGCACAAGGGGAAAAGGCCGTTCACATGTCTGGAGTGCGGGAAAAGCTTCATTTCCAAGGGCTCCCTCAAGGCGCACCAGAGAATCCACACGGGTGAGACGCCCTTCACGTGCACCGAGTGTGCCAAGAGCTTCACCACCAAAGGCTATCTCAAGATACACCAGAGGCTACACACGGGGGAGACCCCGTATCCCTGCAGCGAGTGCGGGAAGCGCTTCACCACCAAGGGCTATCTGAAGATACACCAGAAAATCCACATGGACGGGACCCCCTTCATCTGCAGTGACTGCGGGAAGAGCTTTGCCACCATGCGATATCTCAAGATGCACCAGAGGAGCCACACGGGGGAGACCACATTCTCCTGCGCGGAGTGTGGAGAGAGCTTCGCCCAGAAGGGCTACCTCCGCATCCACCAGCGGATGCACACAGGGGAGGGCCTGTTCACCTGCTCTGACTGTGGGAAAAGCTTCACTGCCAAGTACCTGCGGATCCACCAGCGAATGCACACAGGGGAGCGGCCCTTCACTTGCACGGAGTGTGGGAAAAGCTTCACCGCAGAGGGGTCTCTGAAAATCCACCTCAAGATCCACAGCCGGGTGCTGCTGAGTATATGCACCGACTGCGGGAAAAGCTTCTCCTCCATGCGCTATCTCAAGGTGCACCAGAAAA
This sequence comes from Gopherus flavomarginatus, assembly GCF_025201925.1. Lineage (NCBI taxonomy): Eukaryota > Metazoa > Chordata > Testudines > Testudinidae > Gopherus > Gopherus flavomarginatus. Next base: position 1,874,204 of record NC_066618.1, on the reverse strand, counting down.
CCCATTCCCAACAGCCAGTGACGCTACCCAGCAAACCTGGGGATGGTTTCCCACAGAAGGCGCTTGCCACTGTCCCTCAGAAAGCCCACAGAGAAATGATCTCATTTACCTGCAGGGACTGCGGGAAAAGCTTCTGCCAAAAGTCTAATTTAATAACACACCAGAAAGCCCACGCGCAGGAGAGACAGGTTCTCACACACAGTCCCAGCACCGGCCCTGCTGCCACTCCACCGACATCCGTGAAGTCGCACCCAGTGAATTTGGCTCAGGAAGTTTTAAGAGCAGGGAAAGATCATCTCAACCCAAATCCCTATTCCCTGGTAATGGATTTAAAGCCCAGCTTCCAGTTTGCTCTGCAGACCTGTCCACTTTCCCCAGGAGTAAATCTAGGTGTCTCCTGAGCTCACGTGGCATCCCGCTCCTGCTGACAATGTATCCCGTGTGGTTATTGTTACCTTTTGCATGATGTAGCTCTGCCCAGGTTCCTCCATTTACTCCCAATTCCTAACCCTCCCCTATTGCACCCTTCTAAGGTAGCTGGATGGTACCCGGTCCTGCAGTGCCCCAGGTGGGGACTCACAAGAGCCTTACATGCTACCACATCCTTTGGTTTTCCTCCTCTTCTATCCATGCAGCATAGCATCTGGTCTGGCTTTTTTGTTGCAGCTTCGCATTGAGGGGGTGATTTCAATGATTTTATCACAATAAATCCCACTCGCGTGCTGGGCATCGAGGGATACTGAGCATAGATCCCCTCGCTTGCTTGCTCACACACTAATTTCATTGCACTGCATTTCCGATCAGTCAGTACAGTCACCTACAAGATCCAAATCCTTTACCACCCAGTGCCCAGATCCATATCATCTCCTCTGACTCTTTAGCATCACGTACAAACCCTGAACTCTGGGGCTGTATTCATCCCTTGGAGGTACACCGGGGTGAATTGGGACTTTTCCTTTTCAGAAGCCTCCATAGGATGGCAGAGGCCGCAGAATCGACCCCGAGCTGCGCCACTCATCATCCAGTCTGTTGCTCCCCGTTGATTCCTGTTCTGGGAGTGCCAAGTGTTAAAGTTCACTGAAAACTCACGTTAATGTAACAGATGAGCAAACCGCAGAGGCCAGGAACCATCGACACGTGCTCAGTGGAGAAAGGGCAGAACTTGGCAGCAAGCCCAGGCCAGAAAGAACAAAGGTTGGTTCTGGTCGTGGTGCAAGAGCGGCGTGTGAGAAGATTCACCTTCAAGGCCAAGGGAGACATTGCACACGCAGCCGTCAGATATATGGGGAGGGAGAAAAGCCAAAGTCACTGAAATGGCACTGGGGAGCCCGTGACATTCATCCAGTTAGGTCCCCCTTTATTCTACAGCAGGGAACTTGTAAGGGACCAAAGAGAGGTGGTAAACAGCAGAAGAGCTGCTGGCAAGGGGTCCAGGCTAAGTCCCTGGAGAAGGTGGAAGAGACTACAAGGATCATAATAATTACAGCTGGAAAAGAGATGTGAGCTCATCAAAGTGTACGTGTGCCTGAGACCTGCCCCAGCCAGCTTCCTTCATTCCTGCATCTGTGTTTTAGGAGGCTCTGCTTCCCCGAACACTGGGCTGGACGCGTTCCTGGGGGACACTGGGCAACTGGCTGAGAAGGAGGCGTTCTGCCCTTTTCTCAGGTTTATTCCCAGAGCAGCAGACGTTGTGCCAGGCTCCCCTGGAAATTTGCAGTTACTGACTCTGGGCCTTATCCCTATGGGACAGGTCAAGCGGTAGCAACTTGTAGGGCCCTGTAGTGATACAGCCTCTGGGGATGGGGCTGGCTTTCACTCATCCTCACAGCCAGGCCTCTCCTTTGTCAGCTCCGCATGGCGTGTCCTGGGGCCTGAAGCTGGTGTTCAGAGGGTCGGGTGTTCTGGCTGGTGGTCAGTGTCTCTGTTCCCAATATGGAAATTCTCTCTGACACGAAGCTTTTGACTTCTCACACTTCCCGGCGAATACCTCCCAGGAGTTTTTAACCCCTGTCCCACAGGTTCCAGGGCTTGGAGAGTAGGTTCTCTCTACTTCACCGCTGCACAAGAATCGTTCGGAGTGTTCTTGATATCTCCCAGTTGTCCTGCACACACCTAGGGAGCTGCCTTTGCTTAGAGCGTCTATGGATGTTTATGGCTTAAGACAGCTCACGTGCTCAGGTGATCTTGGCAGGGCTGGGAGCTGGGAACTCCAGGGTTCTAACGGGCTCGGCTCCTGATTCCTTGCGTAGCCTTGAGTCACTCCCCTCCCTGTGCTCTGGTTTCCCTTTTGTAAAAGACAGGTGGGGCCAGCTCTCCGGCCACAACATGGAGCTAGTTACTCGGGATCACAGCCCTGCATGCTGAGCGTCAGTCTGAGGGGATGCAGAGATGATCTCACTGGGGAAAATGGGTCACTCATGGTCCCCCGACCTCGAGGATTCAAGGCGTGACGTGTACTGGCTCCAAGGACTGGAAGCCAGCACTTTCACCTCTGACACTGGCTCAGTATGTGACCATGGAGATGTCACATTACCTACTGTCACGGAGTCCCCGGGCGATGCTCTGGAACTGCTCCCCACAAAGCCAGGCAGGACTTTGGGGAGCCTCCTCTCCCCTGGAGCAGACTTGTTCAGGGCAAGAAGTTCACACGTCTTCACCTCCTGGGTCTCTCCTTGGAGCATTCAGCATCCTCTGCTCCTCCGTGCGCTTCCCACAGCGAGCACACCCCAGCGGGGTCCTGGGGAAGCCACAGGGTCCTGCACCCCCACTTTGCAGTCAGACGTGACTCTCAGCCAGCCAGTAACACAGAGGTTTATTCAATGACAGGAACAGGGTCTAAAACAGAGCTTGTAGATACAGCGAACCGGACCCCTCGGCTGGGTCCATTCTGGGGGTCAGTGAGCCAGACCCCCACGTCTGCCCTCAGCCAGCTCCAGACTAACAACCCCCCCCCTTCTTTCTGCTCAGCCCCTTTCCCAGGCCAGGAGGTCACCTGATCCTTTTGTTTTCAACACCTTCGGCTGGCACCTTTGCAGAGGAGGGGCCCAGGCCATCAGTTGCTAGGAGACAAAGTGTCAGGCATTTAGGTGCACTGGCCCTTGCTCTGCCAGATACTTAAGAACTGCCATGGGGACACTGAGGCACCAACACAGTATTCAGAGAAAACATTAAGAACATTCCCAGTTCGTCACACCTACTCTGTGCCTCAGTTTCCCTGTCTGGAACTAGGGTTGTGAGGACTAATGTTGGTATTTTGCTTTGAGATGCACTGCTGAACGGCACTAGAGACAGGGTGAATATTATCCTTACTAAGTAATCTCTGCGGGAGAGGTTTGTTTCACTGCTCTCAGCTCCTATGGGAACTTTCTACATGTGTTTTCCTAATGTGCCAGTTACCAAGGTATCTGGGCACTAAACCCACAAATTAATAAAAAATTAGGAGCCTCCTGCCTTCCCCTCAATTGAACTAGTAACGCAACAGGTGGCAGAATGAGTTCCTTGGAGCGGCTGGGTCTTGCTGGAAAGGAAATACGGCCAGTCTCTCTTCCTCCTCCTTGGTAGCTTGGGGAGTCGGACACCCCAGGACTGGGAACAGATTCACCTGACACCCTGCCTGGTTCCATAGATTTGCACTGAGCTGCTCTGCAATAAGAGATAAGGGGTAGGAATAGCAAGCAGGGGGAGAACGACACCACGAGTTGGATACTCAGCTGCAGTGAATCAGCGTAGGGCTCCTGAATACAATGGCGCTGTGCCAGTTCCCACCGAGAATCCAGCCCCACGCTTCTGAACTCAGGAGAGCCTCACATGGAGTCCTGTGACGGACAACCTGCCTCCCCTACCAGCCCTGGCTTGGGTGTACACTGCCACTAATGTATGGCGGAAGGGCCAAGGCAAATAAGACTCTGCTACCCCATTGACTGCAGTTAGGTTGGACAAATGTAACCGGCCAACATGTGGTTGGCTCTGTGCACATAAATACCATTGATCAGCTAGACAGGGCAAGCCTGGACTCCGAAAACCAGTCTAGGAACCTGCTGCATATTTCCATGCACGTTGGATGAGGCTGGGAGCAGGGAGGACAGGGCATAGGACAAAAAGAGGGGTTAATGGATTACAGATTGTTGTAATAAGCCCTAACTGAGTCATCCTTCTCAAAGGAAACCTGCACAATGCTCTCAAAAGATGAGCCTGGGAGCTTAAATCTCTAACTCTGCTATGGGCTGAACAGAGACACTGGAGCTGTGGCTTATTACAACCATCCGTAACCCACTAACCCTGCAGAGGTGCTAACAGGGGACACTGCCTTGCATAATGCACTGGCTGCTTATGCCGAACAATCCGTCCCAGCTAGCATTTAGCTGTGACGCTCCCAACGGGGCCCAGAGCTGCAGAAGAGCTCTGGGCATGTCTACACTTCAAACACTGCATTCGTGCTGCTGCAGAAGACCTCCCCAAGAGGCAGGAGAAACTCTCTTGCTGACTTAGTGCTGTCTACATGGGGGCGTTAGGTATGGAGTTTTCACACCCCAAGTGACATGATTATACTGATATAGGTCTGCAGTATAGACCAGACCTCTGTGCAGCTTGAAAGCTTGTCTCTCACCAGCAGAAGTTGGTCCAGTACCAGATATACTTCCCCACCTACTAGAGGGTGAAATTCACCCTGTGCAGAGCACCAGCACAAGGCCTGTGTCCCACATCAGCTTCTATGCTGCTCTCTGCCCAGGAGGGGAATTTCACCTTTTTATGTATATATTTCTTCTTATTAAAGACATACCTATCTCCTAGAGCTGGAAGGGACCTCGAAAGGTCATCAAGTCCAGCCCCCTGCCTTCACACCCAGGACTACTGATTTTTGCCCCAGATCCCTCAGTGGTTCCCTCAAGGATTGAACTCACAACCCTGGGTTTAGCAGGCCAATGCTCAAACCACTGAGCTATCCCTCCCACCTCTGCTGAGTGTTAGACCCAAAGGACAGAGGATGCCAGGAGCTAGATCAATGAGGTTGAAAGGACCAGATGTAGGCATTAAAGAACAGCCTGTGTGTGCTGTGGGGAGCCTCAGACATGCTACACCAATTCATCGCCTGGCTGTTGGGCAGTTAAGACACCAGCAGAGAACAGCTAGATGCTATGGGGGCAGGGCAGGGCAGACAAGACAGTTCCATCAGTGCAGAGCTGAGGAAGGAAGCTCAATTGGACTAACATAGAATCGAGTGCTGGGTTTGAGAAATCCTTTGGTTAGAGAGAGAAATTAGTTGAATATTGAATTTGCTCCATTTACAAAGAGCCATTACAGCAAATATAGAAAGTGGATGTTAATATTTTCTAATATGGAAAAAGGCCATAAATTCAGGCAACTTAATGATGGGTTTTGAAGGACACATGGTTTTAAAGCCTCGTCGTAAATCTTAAAAAGACAAGCTCTAGGAAAGGCCCAGGATGTAAGAACTTAAGGTCCTATGTGGTTTCTCCTTTTAAATTGTTCTGTGGATCTTAAAGGTAAAGTTTTGGTATCTAAATCTTTCCAGAGAGGGTCTGGAGATGCCTCAAGAAATGAGAAATGGCTCCGAGGAAATAGCAGGACCAGAATCCAGAAGCCAATCTGGGTTACAGTAAATGGAACATGGGTTAAACAAGATGGTAAGAAGCAGCAGAACAGGGTGAACTGCCAAAAGTCGGAGCAGACTCTGAGCGTATGTGTGCGGAAAACAAGAACGTGGAGCTCGGTAGCTGTGTTTCCTGATGGTCCACTTTTTTTTCTCGTTCTGGAGGAAACACAGCATAAAGCCATTTGATGCCTTAACATAATGGGCTCGATCAGTCCTTGAAACTGGAACTAAAGTGGCCTCTTTGTGAGTTTGCTTGAGGGTGATGTCCAAGGTTCAGAAAGGGTCATGATGGTTTCCAGTGTCTTCAGTGTTGGATGAGTGATTTCGGATTTTTCTATTTGACCATTGCAGGGACTCCGTGATAAGGGACTAAACCCATTCTCATTTTCAACCATGTAAATTCCACAGGAAGGGTCAGGCCAATGTCCATTGAGGCCAATTTAAGGGCTCCCACTGACTTCCACAGCATTGGATCAGGCCTGAGCTCCACTGCAGTCAGGGAAGTTGCTCCGTAATTCAGTTGCTGCATGGAAGAGTGGAATCTGGCCGCGGGGTGTTAATTTTTCTTGCCAAAGGGGATAGGAGAAATGTGTTTCTTTAACCTACTGAGAAGGTGAGGCAAGGAGTGTAAACGGAAACGTTTGAATGTAAATACGGAGAGGACACATCACATGGGTTTCTGATTGTAATTGTTTTCTTTTCATGCATTGTGTTGTCAGTCTCTCTACAAGATAAATAGGGAGAGGCTGGGTAAGGCCAGGCCCCAGGCGTGCCTCTGTTGGAATCAGTGGGCAGGGTTTCACTTTTCAGTCTGATCCTTGGGATTTGTTTTCCAGGCATGATCACAGTTTTTCCAGGTATGGGTCTAGTTATTTTGTCTGACCAAGTACAGTTTGGGCTACACAGTCGCAGTGTGAGAAGCAGAAAGGGGAAAGTCAGATTTAGGGTCGTATTATCTTCATTGCTCAGCCAGGAAGGGGATTAGAGGAACAAAGCCCCCAAACATGTCAATGTGATGCTGTCCACTTTCCACCCGAGCCAGAGGAACCCTTTCCTACATGGTAGCTTGCTGCAGGATTTAGAGCTGGATTGGGAGGAAAGGCCCTTTATTTCCACTATGGTTTTCTATAGTGCTAGAACTTTTTGCAAAGCGTATAAAAACTAGTTCTGTGCAGGCTATTAGAGTAGGAGAGCACAAACGTATGCTTCTGCTGTGCTGTTGATTCTATTACGGTACTGTTCCCAATGTTACACAGAGCATGAAATAGAATGTAACAACATTTCAGGTTCTGGGGTAAAGTAGGTCTGAAATATTGGCACTTAATTATCTTCCTAAACAAAATAATTCTTTTAAGGAATGAACATATTCCTTACAAGAGAATTTGTATATTTAATATATTCCTTTTGTTGATTGCTTTGAAGATAGATCTCAGAAGAAAAGGTCTGCAAATCTTAGACTGCTACAATCTGTATAGTTTAGATGAACATTTTGATTTTTTTCATTTTGTCAACGTCACCAATAAAGGCTTGTTTCTTTTAGAGACTATGTAGGTACAGGCTGGTAACTTTGTATAGGGTGCAAAACACTCAAACATTAAGAGAGATTATCTTAACAAAATGTAAACGGGACACAGTATTATGGGATGTGAAATGGCATGATCTCCAGCTGGATAACAGCGCGGGGTGGCCATGGGAATATGACAACCACAGCCTGAGTCTGTACTGCAGTCACACTGCAAACTCAAAGACAGACCTCAAGAAGATATAGCCACACTTGATGCTTGGAAATTCAAGATCTGGGACTGGGGCTGCAGCAGCTGTCGGCTCTGTCTCATATACAGAGTAATATTTCTGAGCCTGCTATGGTGCAGGTACTTTTGGTGTTTTAGGCTCCATTACTCAATGTGTACTAATAATGAAACACAGGAAAGGTGAATTCCTTATGGTAAACATGCAAAAGAAAATAACATTTGTCTATACATGCAAGGTAATCATGGCATCCATGCCTCACGTGTATTTGGCTATTCTGTAAGCATAATTTATGCCTGTTGATGACTTTATTTAATCTTTGGTTCTTTTTTGCTTCTTTGCTTGTTTGTTCTTCTCTATATTTCTAAATAAAGAGGAAAGAAAAAATGAAGGAGGAAAAGTCAAAATCTCTGTCGGGTGCGAGTGTAACAGATAAAACAGCCATTAGTGCAGCATTTCACGTAGTCCCACATATGCCCATTACAAACGAGCACTGTACAGTATCAAGGAAGTGCACGTTACACAGAGTAAGAGGTGACCGGGAACAAATCTCAAAAAGTTCTTGTCCATGAGAAATCATTGAGTGGGAATGTTTCTTATGCTGTTCTGGAGGAATTAGTACTAGGGTTGATGCTATTTAATATTTTCAGCAATGATCAGGAGTCAGTATAAAATCACCACTGGTAACATTCGCAGGTGACACCATTTCGCGGCAGTTGATGATGAGAGGCCAGCAATATAGAATCACTGGGCAAGCTGGGCCCATTCAAACAAAACACATTTTAAGATGGGCAAATATAAAGTGCTAGATGTAGGGACAAGAAATGTTGGCCCTACCTACAGATGGGGGGGGGGCGGGTCTGGATACTGGGAAGCAGTGACTCTGGAAAGGGTCTAGAGCTGAGAGTGGACAAGTGATTGGCCATGAGCTCCCACTGTGACACTGAGGCAAAAGGGGCTAATGGGTGGGATCTGAGTTACTGCAGAGAATTCTTTCCTGGGTGCTGGCTGGTGAGTCTTGCCCACATGCTCAAGGTTTAGCTGATCCCCATATTTGGGGTCAGGAAGGAATTTTCCTCCTGGGCAGATTGTCAGAGGCCCTGGGTTGTTTTTTTTCTGTCTTCCTCTGCAGTGTGGGGCATGGGTCACTTGCTGGAGGATTTTCTGCACCTTGAAGTCTTTAAACCACGATTTGAGGACTTTAGTAGCTCAGATTTAAGTCAGGGGTTTGTTACAGGAGTGGGTGGGTGAGATTCTGTGGCGTGCATTGTGCAGGAGGTCAGACTAGACAATCATAATGGTCCCTTCCAACCTTAAAGTCTATGAGTCTATTATCCTTGGATGTATAAATGGGAGCCATGAGGAGATGATTTGACCTCTGCACACAGCCCTGGTGAGACAGACTGGACAGTTCTGGTGTCCATATTTTTTAAAAGAGGTAGAACAACTGGAGAGGGCGTAGAAGTAATCCACAAAACTGATCTGAGTTCTGGAGAAAATGCCTTGCAGGGAGAGATTCCATGAGCTCCATTGGTTTAGCTTACCAAAAAGCTTGAGAGGTGACTTGATCTCAGTGTCTAAGGACCTTCACAAGGAAAAAATACCAGGGACTAACGGGCTCTTTAATCCAGCAGAGAAGGGCAGAGCAAGAACAAATGCCTGGAAGCTGAAGCCAGACAAATTCAAATTGGAAACAAGGCCTAGTGTTTTAAATAAGGGTGATTAACCATTTGAACCAATTCCCAAGGACAGTGGTGGATTCTCCAGCTCTTCATGTTTTCTAATCAAGACCGGAGGCATTTCTGGATGTTTGCTTTAGTCAAACACAAGTTACAGGGCTCAGTATAGGGATAACGGTGAAATTTAAGGACCTGGAATATACAGGTGGTTGGTGTCAATGATTTTATAGTCCTGCCTGGCCTTAAACTCGATCTGTAATTACAGCATCAGTTGTTAAAGATTCTAGAGTTTAAAACAAAAGCCAAGCTCTGGGAGGAGGCAACACTGCACCTGACTGAAGCTTCCCCGAGTCCTTCAAATGTTGCATAAGCTGAGCCAGGCTGAGCCTCCCAAAGCTGGTATCTGATGTTTGAAAAGCACAAAGCATGAAGGGGCAGTTCAGGGTGAAAATGGGAAAAAATCCCTCCTTTCTCCTGCACTTTGTCTGACTTGGCTATTTGGATTATGAAATCTTTGGGGAACAGACTGGGTTTTACTGAGGCCATGTCTACACTACAAACTGATTTGTCCATGTTATGTCGGCCTACAGCCACCACTGTCTGCATATGCAGCTGCATACGCATTGGCACCACATGGAGTCCTCAGGAGTGCTTGGGTCAGTGTCAAGTGCAGGGCACCACAAGTAGGTATCCCAGCATGCCACAAGCCACCTTCTGGCATAAGCCTGTGAAGGAATGGCCACAGTGTTGGGGGATAGCAATGACTTGCCCAGAGAGCTCTGGGTGCTACAGATCAGGTTTCCAGCATGCAGCTTCTCCATCCCATAATGACATCCATAGCCCCTAATTTTTGCACCATTTAAAAAAATCCCACAAGTCTGCATGGCACTTTTCAGTCTCTGCCATCTCTTACCGAAGCATGGAGCACGCAAAACTCTACTATCTTATGAACGTTGCAAATACAGGATGCTCCTGTATTTGCAGACCCCTGGGAAGGCCCACAACCCGCGGGGACATGATGCTGTGATGCTGTCTTTAAGGACAGTTTGCCGAGGTACACCGCAAAAACAATTCAAGGTTGCTGGTGGCATGCATGAAGCTGCTGCCAGTGGTGGTGCGATGCTTCTGAGCCTGACTGGTGGATTGCATCGTAATGCAGGTTTGGGATGAGCAGTGGCTGCAGAATGTTTGGATGCAAAAGGACACATTCCTGGCTGTGTGTGCCAAGTTTCCCCCAGCCCTCCAGCGCAATGACACCAGCATGAGAACTGCACTGACAATGAAAAAGTGAATGATGATCACACGTAGGCAGCTTGCAATGCCAGATTGCTACTGGTCAGTGGGAAATCATTTTGGAGTTGGCAAATCCACAGTGGGAGCTGTTGTCATGCAAGTGTGCAGGGCCATTAATCATCTGCTACGCAGGACTGTGACTCTCAGCCATGTGCAGGAAATAGTGGATGGATTTGCAGTAACTGGGTTCCCGAAACACAGTGGGGTGATAGATGACACACACGTCCCTATGTTGACACCATCCCACCTTGCCACAGAGTACAGCAAGAGAAAGGGCTTGTTTTCTATGGTTATGCAAATATTGGTGGATCATCTGGAGACTTCACTGACATCACTGTGGGCTGGCCGGGGCAGTGCATGATGCTTGCATGATTAAGAACACAGGGCTGTTCTGAAAACCTCACACAGGGACGTTCTCTCCTAGCTGGCAGATCACCATTAGCAATAGTGAAATGCCAGTAATGATTTCTGGGGACCCAGCCTGCCCTGGCTCCAACACCAGTCACCTTGACAGCACCACGGGAAGATTCAGCTACTGGCTCAGGAGATGCGGAATGACTGTTGAATGTCTCCTTGGTAGATTGAAGGGACGCTGCTGGTGTTTACTCACTATATTAGATCTTAGCAAGAAAAACATCTCAATGGTTATAGCTGCCTGTTGTGTCCTGCATAAGATCTGTGAGGCAAAGGGGGAAAAGCTTCGGCCAGGATCAGGGTGGAGTGGCTGGCTGCTGATGTTGAACAGCCAGAGACAAGGCCCATTACATGAGCCCAAGGGGGAGTTATGCAGTTGACGGAGGTTTTGAAAGAGCACTTGACTGGTCAGCCTTGGGAGAGTTTGTTTGTTGGTCCTAAAGCTTTGGGTGTTATTAGGAATTGTGCCAGGTTTGCTGTACATTTATAAATCTGTCTGGGTGTTTTCCTGAAGTATGAATTTTGTGGTGCTTGGTGTGTGTTTACAAGCACGCTTGCGTTGGCTACCACAAGGCATTCTGCAATATTTGCTGGGAACTAGAAGATCATTTTGATTTGCCAAAAACAGAACTTTTAACAAATGGGGAGAAAATCAGTGTGCACAAAAACCCCACAGACAACGTTATACAAATTTAACATAGCTTAATGGGGTGGAAATTTAGTTGGAAAGAAATAAAATGTTATATCCATTTGAGTACACAAAGGCAGCCTGTTGTGACTACTCATACACTAGCCATGGTTCTCTCAGGTCAGTGTATGTCACTGTAGTATTTCTTGCTGTCCCCAGTGTGGAGTGGTTGGAGTAACGATGAGTCCCATGATGCCATGTGGTATGTTGGCAGGTGTAGGGAGCAGCAACCATGGAGTCCTCCAAGGACTGCAAAAGGCGGAGAATCTGGGATTTTTGGACTTGTAGGTCAGCCAGGGTCTGCAGCATTTGAGTTTGCTGCCTGAGATGATGCGTTGTCCTGGTGCATTTCCCGCTCCTTGTCCTGCTGGGCCTTTCTCTTGGCCGCTCTGTCCTTCTCCAGGCTGTTGGTCATATCAGCCCATCAGTGCAGCTCTAGCTTGCAAGATCTCACAGAACATGTTCTCCCTCGTTCTCTTCTTTCTCCTCAGGAGGGTCAGATGTTCTGTGGGTGTGGAGGGGGCATCTGCTCCACCAGAAGCGGCTGATAGAAACAGCCAGATGGACCTTGGATTTTCAGTCGAAAGGGAAAGAGAAGTTTCAGAACTCCCTTCCCTTATTCCCAGAAACATCCTTAATAAGCAATGCTCCACTTCAGCTCCAGAGCATGTTGGCCCAGCATGGCTCTCCGGCCCCAGACCTCGCTCGGGGTGAGGGGGGAAAGATTTTCTCTTGCATGAAGCTATAAAATGTTGGTCCCTACTCCATGGGGACGAGCCCAGGGCAGTGTCGCTGAGCACTAGCCCTATTTCCCACAGGCGAGGGTGATTTTAGCTGCTAACTCACCCCGAGGGTCAGAGGCACAGAGCATAGCTAGCTGCATGGGACCCTATGCTGCTCGTCTGGGTACTGCATTCACGTCGCCGCCAGCTGGACTCATCGCACAGTGGCATGGGAAAGGGTTCAGCGCGGAGGAAGAAATACAGCAGCAGCCCTAGAAACCTTCAGGCCAGGGCTGCAGAGTAACTCCATGGACGTGTCGAAGGTCTCCCTCAGGAGGATAAACGGGGCAGCCCTGGGCACGTACACAAAGTGTTCCACGTGGCAACCCCCACCTGACCCAACTCTCCCTCTGTTTGTGGTCGTTTTGCCTCTCCTACTACAAGGAAAACAGCGAAATGTTGAAACCTTTGTCTTGTGAACTTGGGGCTGGGCCGGGCGTAAGGAAAAATGCATGCGCACACTACCTCCATCAGGCTGGTCCGCCATTACATGGTGGGACAGGCTAAACCAGAGGTCCCCGAAGTGTGGCCAGCCCCACAGGGGCGGGGAGGGAGCAGCACCCAGACCCTCCCCACCCCCAGCTCTGTTCCAGTCTGGCCCCCAACTGTGTCCTTGGCCCCCGGCCCTGTGCCTGGCTCAGCCTTGGCAGAGCTCTGCTCTCAGCCCCGCACCAGCTCCAAACCTCAACCACTGGTCGCAGCTCCATTCCTGGTCCGGGGCTGAGGCTGGGGGCAAGGCCAGGAGCAGAGCCACTGCGGCTCTGGTCCCGCTCCCGCCCTCAGCCTCAGCCCCTGGCCACGGCCCCACTCCCTGCCCCAGATTCACCCCCAGCTGTGGCCCCATCCTCAGCCACCTTATCCCTGTCCGCAATCCTCACCCCCAGAGTTGTGGCCCTACTCCCAGCCCTGGCTTAGGGGAGGGGTCAAGGGGCACGGACAAGGGTAAGGGGGGCATGACCCTCAAAAATTTGGGGACCACTGGGCTAAACCATGGTGGAGTCTCCAACAGATCCAGGCTGGTGGCATGGCTGCAGTCCCCTGCAGGGCCAGCTTTAGGAAGTGCGGGGCCCGTCAAACATTTTCGGCGGGGCCCTGGCAGGGATGACTTAAAAAAAAAAAGTGGAAAAAAAAGCCTTTCATTTCTTTCATATATTATTTACTTTCCATAACTATATAAATAATAAAATTATATATTATATACATTGCATCATATATACTGTTGATTGGTTATTAATGACTGCCATTTCACGTGTGGGTCCCCACCACTCCCTGGGGGTGTGCACATGTGTGGGTCCCAGCTGCTCCCTGCCCCTCTCATTGAAGCAGGTGTGCAGGGTTACTGCCCTGGGAACTGCACGGCAGCAGTGGACATGGGGCTGGCTGGAGGCAGGACAGGGGCTGACTGGAGGTAGGGTCTGGCTGCAGGAAGGGCAAGGGGTGCAGGGCTGGTTGGAGATAGGGGGTGTGTGGGGCTGGCTGGCTTCAGGCAGGGCCACAGGGGGGTGCAGCAGGGGTTGACTGGAGACACCGCAGGGGGTTTGGCAGGGACTGGCTGTGGGCACGGGGTGCAGAGCTGGCTGCAGGCAGGGGGAACGGGGCTGGTGTGGGCAGGGCAGGGGGTGCAGCAGAGGCAGCTGGAGCCCCAGCCCTTTAAATAGCCCCCAAGCTCCCTGCTATCCCAGGGCTTTGGGGGCTATATAAAGGGCCCGGGACGCCCCAGCTTCTACCCCACCCTGGACCTTTGAAATAGCCGCTGGAGCCCTGGGGAATGCATGGGGGTGGCGGGGCTCCGGTGCCTATTTAAAGGACCGGGGTGGCAGAGGCAGCTGGAGCCCTGACCCTTTAAATAGCCCCCGGAGCCCCTCACTACCCAGGGCTCTGGAGGCTATTTAAAGGGTCTGGAGCTCCAGCTGGGAGAGCTGTGCTGTGGCCGGAGCTCCAGCCGGGGCCGCGGGGCTTGCCGCGCTCCAGCCAGGGCTCCAGCTGGGAGAGTGAGGCCACGAGGCTTGCCGCGCTCCCGCCTGCGCTTCGCTCAAAGGAGCAGGACCACTGAAGACCCCGGAGCAGATCGCAGCCATGGACCCTGGGTAAGTGAAAAAAATTTTAAAAAAAATTAAAAAGGTTTATAAGGCGTGGGGCCCTCTTAGGCACGGGGCCCGATTCCTAGGAATCGGGCGAATTGGCCTAAAGCCGGCCCTGGTCCCCTGCCACGTCTCCCCGTCCTCTTCCCTGCTGTTCATGGCATGGGGCCTCTGTCGCAGGCTCCTCCAAGCCCCCCACAGTTCATTGTGCTCCCTAGCCGTGTGGTATCCCTGGTGCAGTTCCTGGGTGTGCCCGCAACACTGCCGCTGAGCCTGGCTGTCCCCTTTGCCTGCAGCCCTGGTGCAACCTGCTCCCCAGTGGTCACGTTTCTACAGCTGGTGCATTGCTGCATTTGCACAACTTCTCCCCACAGGCCCAGGAGTTCCCATGCTTTCTGTCTCCTCCAGGCAGGTGCACGGCTGGTGCCCCTCGGCATGCCTGGGTGCGGCAGGGTCAGCTGGGCAGTGGCGCACAGCGAAGGAGCACTGCCAGGTATGTTCGCCAAGGTGGGAAATCAGGAAAAGGCATTTCAAAAACCCGGGGAGTGGGAGCCACTCCTGGTCTCTGCGCCCTCTGGGCAGTGGTGTTTAAAACGGTGACCGGAGCGTGGGAATGGTGTTGCAGGGAATGGGGCACTGTGGGGCAGCTGCTGGGGGAGCGTTAGGGTCAACCCATGTCGCGCAGTGTCTGCATTCGCGCTGTGTCAGCCTCCGGAGGTCGACCGTGGCTCTGCGCCATTGGGGGGGGTGTTTACTGTGCCTCTGGAACAGGACACTTCCCTTGGCTGGAGATGCACAGAGAGATTGCCACAAGGTGACTTACGTCACCTTAACTTTGTACTGTCGACCAGGGGGCCTAGGCCTCTGGGGAGCAGCTAAGCACCCAGATAGAACAGGAGCAGATCAGCGAGGGGCCGGGGATAAATAGACAAACTGCTTGTGTGACTGTGGAGCAGAGAAAGGCCTCGCAGGGCTTGGATATTTCTAACGGCTCCTTGACGGTGAGGCAGTGAAATCGAAAGGAAAGCTGTTACTTCGTCCAGCAGCCCCATAGCTGGTTCTAAGCCTCCTCTCAGGGCTGTCTGACGCCTGGCACAGTGGCCCCAATGGCTGCATTCAGACAGGGAGTATTTTCACTACTATCGTGCGCTGGAGCCCTTGTCACAGACTAGGCGCCTCGCCCTACACAGGCCTGGGCCCTGCCTTTGGCAGCCCATCCAGCGGGTGCGTAGGGAGGCGTTGGAGGGGGCAGCAGGCTGGATCGTTGCCCTAGGAGCTGCACGGACAGTTCAGCCTGGGCCCAGCTCGTCTGAGAGCTGCCTGTTCCTGTGATGTTATTGCACGTCTCACGATTTTCGGTGTGTTCTTGATTTTTAAAGGAGCATCTCGGGGGCTCGGGATGGCTGGCAGAAATGTATTTTCCCCTCCCCCAAAGCATCCATCTCCCAATACCATCAGTGGGGCTGAAGCCAGCCAGGTCATTAGTTATACTCAGGGTGTCCCAGGCAGCCAGTACGGAGATGGGACAGAGAAAGCCAGTGGGGGTATATACGAATATGGGGCCAGGGGCGGCTCTAGGCATTTTGCCACCCCAAGCACGGCAGGCAGGCTGCCTTCGGCGGCTTGCCTGCGGGAGGTCCGCCGAAGCCACGGGACCACCGGACCCTCCGCAGGAATGCTGCTGAAGGCAGCCTGCCTGCCGCCCTCCCGGCGACCGGTAGAGCGCCCCCCTGTGGCTTGCCACCTCAAGCACATGCTTGGCATGCTGGAACCTGGAGTCACCCCGTATGGGGCACAGAAGGGGCAGGAGACAGATGAGAAAATAGCAGGTGATGGTAGGATGCAGGATACAGGATACTGTCCGGGAGCAGGAAGAGGGGCAGAAGACAGGGTGGGGTCATGGACACAAAGGATGACGAGGGAGGCAGGTGAGTGACAGGGTAGGGCATGGCAGCTTCCCCACCCCAGCGGGTAGGTCAGAGTCATGCCCCCTCCCTGCCTAGGAGGCAGGTGGGCAGCTCTATATTTTTGCGTGAGGGTAGGTTGAGTTTTGATGGTGCAGGAGCACACATGCTCTACAGGCGAGGGGGCCGCCAGCAGAACGCACCCGCCCAACGCCGTTTTTCAGTCTGGTCCCTGCAGGCCAAGTCTGCTCTAGGAAAGGTTTGCCTGGCTGGAGCTGGGCCATGTCACAGGCTGTGAGCACAAGGAAGTCTCATTGTCAAGTGTCATTCAGTGCAGTAACTTACTGTCATGGACCGCTCAGGTCCTGTGTCCGCCTGATCCCAGATCCCACGCGAGCAGGGACCCACAGCCCGTAGTCAGTGCTGGGAGCTACGTGCCCCCTGCCCCCCACAGGCACGCACGGGTGGTGCCCCTGTGATGCAGTAGGGACTGTCTGTGTGGGGAGTGGGAGAGCAGGGCAGGACTTTAGGGGATGGACGATGCCAGGGCCTGTAACCTGAGCTAGGTAAGGAAGGGGAAAGGTCAACACCTTTGCCCGGGAAGGGGACAAAGGAAGGGAGTGGCAGGAGTGAAGCAGTTTGAGTTTGGGCTTGGGGCTGTGTGGGCGGAATTCAGGGTATCCTAGCTAGGATCCAAGCACCCTGAAAGCCCAGAAGGACTCGGTGGAGGGGTCCTGACTGTGCCTGCAAGCTCTGCTGTAACCTGTGTTCCTGTTGTCCAATAAACCTTCTGTTTTACTGGCTGGCTAAGAGTCACTGTGGGTCCCAGGAAGAGGGGTGCAGGGCCAGACTCCCCACACTCCGTGACAACTGGTGGCAGCGGTGGGAGATACTGCACCCCGTGTACAGCGCTTCCTGCAGTAAGTGACTGGGGAGCAGTAAAACGAAGGGGTGGTTAACCCCTGGGAGTGTGTGCCCAGTGAGAAGGACTTTGCAGTAACAGGGTTCCCCGGGGGATTGCAGCGAGCGGTCCCAGGGGCGGAGGAGTCTACAGCTCGACCCTGGCAGAGAGGTGGTGACCTCACGAAGGGCTGGTGCACTAGGGGTCCCCCTGGAAATCGTGGGGAGCAGCGAGCACCCCAGCCTGTGAGTGGCCAGCAGGAAGATGTATGCCAAGCGGCACAAGTGTGACCTGGTGGAGCTGTGCAAGCAGAGGGGGCTGCACCCGGGGAGGCTCAGCAAGGACCAGCTGATTGCCCAGCTGGAGCAGGGAGACTGCATGAATGAACGGAGCCCTGTCTCTGAGGGAAGCAGCTGGGCAGATGCAGCGCAGGCACCAGTGTCTGTCCCCTCTGGGAGTGGTCAGCTGGCGGACGAGGGCTTCCCGAGACCCCCCCTTCCTAGGCCTAGGGGAAGGGTGGGGAGGAGCCCAGTGTATACCGAGGGCACTGTGACACCCCCGGCCAGCAGGGGATCCGCCCGGCGAAGCCCACCCCCCAGCAGGGGATCCTCCCGGCAACGCTCGGCATCCGTGGAGCAGACGCGGCTGGAATATGAAAGGGAGAAGCTCGAGTTAAAGAGGCAAAAGCTGGAGGAGAAGGCGAAACAGCGTAAACATGAGCGGGAGGAGAAGGAGAAACAGCGTAAACATGAGCTGGACCTGGCCCAGCTGACGAGCAGTGGGGCCCTGGCTGTGGTGAGTGAGGGGGGACCCAAGCCTACAAAGAGCTTTGATAAGCACTTGCTGCCCCGGCGTAAGGAGGGGGAGGACATAGATACCTTCCTGACGGCCTTTGAGAATGCCTGCGAGCTGCACAGTGTTGACCCTGCAGACAGGATCGCAGTTCTCACCCCCTTACTGGACTCCACAGCCGTGGAGGTGTACAGCCGACTGAAAGGGGCGGAGGCAGGGGACTTCGAACTGTTCAAACAGGCCCTGCTCCGCGAGTTTGGGCTGACTCCTGAGATGTACCGGAAAAAGTTCCGGAGCCAGCGTAAAACCCGTGAGGTCACATACCTACAACTGGTCAACCGGGCGCAGGGGTATGCCCGCAAGCGGACAGCTGGGGCCCAAACTAAAGAGGACCTGCTTGACCTATTCATACTGGAGCACCTGTACGAGCAGTGCCCATCTGACTTGAGGCTGTGGTTGATGGACCAGAAGCCGGAGAACCCATAGCACGCAGGCCAGCTGGCCGACCAATTTGAGGACAGTCGGGCAGGGGATGGCAGGGAGGAGTCTCGAAGGAGCAAGCCTGCCTCAACGCAGAGAGAGAGTCATCATGGGACCTCCCAGTGGGGTCCTATGGAGAACCCCCCCAAAAGGGGAACATCCAGCGGCAGGTCCCTCCGACCCACTCAAGGGGACCCACGAGACATGGGCTGCTATTGCTGTGGCCAACGAGGTCACATACGGGCCCAGTGCCCCAAGGTCAAGGACAGACCAAGCAGACCCAACCCGCAGAGGGTGGACTGGGTAAAAACCCAATCAGAGGAGGGGCTACATTCCCAGGAAAGGGGGGCTGGCAACATACCACCTGTGGATGCTCCAGGCTCCGGGTTTTTGGTTTACCGGGTGGGCGCGGGGCTGCCCCTCCGGAAGGAGTGCATTGTTTCCCTGGAGGTAGATGGGAGGAAGGTCACTGGGTACTGGGACACGGGCGCAGAGGTGACGCTGGCCCGGCCCGAGGTCGTGGCCTCAGATCGGATGGTGCCCGACACCTACCTGACCCTGATGGGCGTGGGCGGGACCCCATTCAAGGTGCCCATGGCAAGGGTACACCTGAAATGGGGGGCCAAGGAGGGCCCCAAGGATGTGGGGGTACACCGATATTTGCCCACTGACGTGTTAATGGGAGGGGACCTCGAAGACTGGCCTAGTAACACCCAGAGTGCCCTGGTCGTGACTCGTAGTCAGAGTCGGCAAAGGGCACTGCACCCCAACAACGGGGAAGGTACTCGACCCGAGGTGCAGGACCCTAACCCAGGGAGCGGGGAACGCCCAGGGGCACGGTTCAGAGAGGCTGCGGCCTCAGACCCAGCCAGCAAGAGAGAGCCGGTCCCCATCCCTGTCCCAGCTGCTGAGTTCCAGGCCGAGTTGCAGAAAGATCCCTCCTTGCGGAAGCACCGGGACCGGGCTGACCTTAGTGCGGTACAGACCATGAGGAGAGGCTGCAAGGAGAGGTTCCTGTGGGAGAAGGGGTTCCTGTACCGAGAATGGGCTCCCCCAGGGGAAGTAGAGTCATGGGGGATCAGGAGGCAGCTGGTGGTTCCCCAGAAGTTTCGTCACAAGCTGCTGTACCTGGCCCATGACATCCCTCTCGCAGGGCACCAGGGAATCCGATGCACCAGGCAGAGGCTGCTACAGAACTTTTACTGGCCTGGGGTCTTTACCCATGTCCAACAGTACTGCCAATCCTGTGACCCCTGCCAGAGGGTAGGGAAGGCCCGGGACAAGGGGAAAGCGGCTTTGAGGCCTTTACCCATCATAGAAGAACCTTTCCAGAAGGTGGCCATGGACATAGTGGGACCCCTCAGCAAGATGACCCGGTCAGGGAAGAAATATATCCTGGTGGTGGTGGATTTTGCCACTCGCTACCCCGAGGCGGTGGCCTTGTCCTCTGTCGAAGCAGACACCGTGGCAGATGCGCTGCTGACAATTTTCAGCCGGGTGGGGTTCCCCAAGGAGGTCTTAACTGACCAGGGGTCCAACTTCATGTCGGCCCTGCTCCGGTCCTTATGGCAGAAATGTGGGGTCCAGCACAACTGGGACTCAGCGTATCACCCCCAGTCCAACGGGCTGGTAGAAAGGTTCAACGGGACGCTGAACATGATGCTAAAAACATTTATGAACCAGCACCCGCAAGACTGGGACAAGTACTTACCTCACCTGCTGTTCGCGTACAGGGAGGTGCCCCAGGAATCTACTGGGTTTTCACCTTTCGAACTGTTGTATGGAAGGCGGGTAAGGGGGCCCCTAGACCTGATGAGGGACGAATGGGAGGGGAAGGCCTCTCCCGAGGGAGAGTCAGTGGTGGAGTATGTCCTGGCCTTCTGGGAAAGACTGGCCGAGCTCATGGGCCTGGCCAGGGAGAATCTGGCCCGAGCCCAGAGGAGGCAGAAGGTCTGGTATGACCGCACGGCACGGGCCCGTGCCTTCGCCACCGGGGATCAGGTGATGGTTCTCATCCCCGTGAGGAGAAACAAACTCGAGGCCGCCTGGGAAGGACCCTTCAAGGTTATCAAGCAACTGAATGAGGTAAACTATGTGGTGGAGCTGTCAAACCAGGCACATCACCGTCGGGTGTACCATGTGAACATGATGAAACCATACTATGACAGGGGGAATGTGGTGTTGGCTGTGTGTGGACATTGGGAGGGGCAGGGAGATGACCCCTTAGTAGATCTATTCCCTGGGACCAAAGCTGGTTCCCCCCTGGAGGCGATTCCCCTCTCTGATCAACTGACCCCGGGCCAGCACGCTGAGATCAGGGGGGTGCTGCATCTATACCGACAGCTGTTTTCCAACCAGCCTGGACGCACTAATTTGACTGTCCACCGGGTGAAGACCGGGTCACATCCCCCTATAAGATGCTCCCCTTTTCGGGTCACTGGTAAAACTGCCCAGGATCTTGAAAGAGAGGTCAGGGACATGCTGGCTTTGGGGGTGATCCAGCCGTCTTCCAGCCCTTGGGCCTCGCCAGTGGTGCTGGTTCCCAAGAAGGATGGGTCAATCCGGTTCTGTGTGGACTATCGAAAGCTCAATGCCATCACCGTATCTGATGCCTACCCTATGCCCAGGCCTGATGAGCTCCTAGACAAGCTGGGAGGTGCTCGGTACCTCACCACTATGGATCTTACCAAAGGCTACTGGCAAGTGCCGCTGGACGCAGATGCCAGGCTGAAATCGGCCTTTATCACCCCTCTGGGGCTCTATGAGTTTCTGACCCTGCCCTTCGGCCTCAAGGGAGCACCGGCCACCTTCCAGCGCCTGGTGGATCAGCTACTGAGGGGGATGGAGAGTTTTGCCGTGGCGTATATTGACGACATCTGCGTCTTCAGCCAGACCTGGGAGGACCACATGTCCCAGGTTAAACAAGTCCTGGACCGACTCCGGGAGGCTGGGTTAACCGTAAAGGCTGAGAAGTGCAAGGTGGGGATGGCTGAAGTATCTTACCTGGGCCATCGGGTGGGGAGCGGCTGCCTGAAGCCGGAACCAGCAAAGGTGGAGGTAATCAGAGACTGGCCTGCCCCCCAAACCAAAAAGCAGATCCAGGCCTTTATTGGGATGGCGGGGTACTATCGAAGGTTCGTGCCCCACTTTAGTGCCATAGCCGGCCCCATCACTGAACTGTGCAAAAAGGGGAAGCCAGACAAGGTGATCTGGACTGAGCAGTGCCAGGAGGCTTTCCGGGCGCTGAAGGAGGCTCTGGTTAGTGGCCCAGTTCTGGCAAACCCAGATTTTGACAAACCCTTTATGGTGTTCACCGATGCCTCAGACACGGGACTGGGGGCGGTGTTAATGCAGGAGGATGAAAAGGGGGAGAGACACCCCATCGTGTACCTGAGTAAGAAGCTGCTACCCCGGGAACAAAGCTACGCGGCCATCGAGAAGGAATGCCTGGCCATGGTGTGGGCCCTTAAGAAGCTAGAGCCATATCTCTTTGGGCGACACTTCACCGTGTACACCGAGCACTCTTCCCTGACCTGGCTGCACCAGATGAAAGGAGCCAACGCCAAGCTCCTGAGGTGGAGCCTGCTCCTGCAGGACTATGACATGGACGTGGTCCATGTGAAGGGAAGTGCCAACCTGACAGCGGATGTGTTGTCCCGGGGGGGACCCTGAACTTCCCCAGGTCACTGGGCAGAGTGACCCCGCTCAGTTCAGTCTCGAAGGGGGGAGAGATGTGATGCAGTAGGGGCTGTCTGTGTGGGGAGTGGGAGAGCAGGGGAGGACTTTAGGGGATGGACGATACTGGAGCCTGTAACCTGAGCTAGGTAAGGGAGGGGAAAGGTCAACACCTTTGCCCGGGAAGGGGGAAAAAGGAAGGGAGCGGCAGGAGGGAAGCAGTTTGAGTTTGGGCTTGGGGCTGTGTGGGCGGAATTCAGGGTATCCTAGCTAGGATCCAAGCACCCTGAAAGCCCAGAAGGACTCGGTGGAGGGGTCCTGACTGTGCCTGCAAGCTCTGCTGTAACCTGTGTTCCTGTTGTCCAATAAACCTTCTGTTTTACTGGCTGGCTAAGAGTCACTGTGGGTCCTAGGATGAGGGGTGCAGGGCCGGACTCCCCCACACTCCGTGACAGCCCCAACCACTGGAGCCGTGTGAGCAGCGTCCTGGGGCAAGTGCCGTCCAGAATGGCTCCTGGAAACAAGGGCGTCTTTGTTCCCAGGCCCCCTGGGATCACATGAGAGCGGGTCCTGGTGGGAGTGCGGGTAACGAGGTCACTCGCTCACAGTCACAGCGTTCGATAAGTCAGCGGTACCCACCCATACCGGCGCTGGCGAGTCCCCACTATCAACAATGGGCTTATCCCCCCAGCACTCCAAATCCCATGGCCCCCATGCCTGACCCCCCCAGCTCACCCCGAGAACAAAGCCTTTCTCATGCAGTGGGTCTTCCGGCCAGACTAGGCCTCGGCTGGGCTGCAGCCCCTGTGAGCAGAGGTGTCCGTCAGGCCTCATCCTGCACGAACTGCCCCCAACTCTGCCTGGGGGCAGCTCACACAGGCCTGGATCAGCCCCTCCCTTACACCCAGGGGATTGCAGAGGCTTCACCTCCCCCTTCCCTCAGCCCTAGAGTGACACCCCACTGCCCCCCTCAGCCCCACAGCAACATTCCCCTTCCCTCAGCCCCAGAGCAACACCCCCCCCTTCCCTCAGCCCTAGAGTGACACCTCGCCGCCCCCCTCAGCCCCAGCGCAACATTCCCCTTCCCTCAGCCCCAGAGCAACACCCCCCCTTCCCTCAGCCCTAGAGTGACACCCCGCCACCCCCCTCAGCCCCAGAGCAACATTCCCCTTCCCTCAGCCCTAGAGCAACACCCCCCCTTCCCTCAGCCCTAGAGTGACACCCCGCCGCCCCCCTCAGCCCCACAGCAACATTCCCCTTCCCTCAGCCCTAGAGCAACACCCCCCCTTCCCTCAGCCCTAGAGTGACACCCTGCCGCCCCCCTCAGCCCCACAGCAACATTCCCCTTCCCTCAGCCCCAGAGCAACACCCCCCCTTCCCTCAGCCCTAGAGTGACACCCCGCCACCCCCCTCAGCCCCACAGCAACATTCCCCTTCCCTCAGCCAAGTGCCCCCCGCTGCTTCCCTCAGCCCCAGCGCAACATTCCCCTTCTCTCAGCCCCAGAGTGCCCCCCGCTGCCCCCCTCAGCCCCTGAGTGACACCCCCTTCCCTCAGCCCAAGTGCCCCCCGCTACCCCCCTCAGCCCAGCACCCCTCTTCCCTCAGCCCCAGAGTGCCCACCGCTGCCCCCCATAGCCCCAGAGTGACACCCCCTTCCCTCAGCCCCAGAGTGCCCACTGCTGCCCCCCTCAGCCCCAGACACCCCTCTTCCCTCAGCCCCAGAGTTCCCCCGCTGCCTCAGCCCCAGAGTGACACCTCGCTGCCTCCCTCAGCCCCAGAGTGACACCCTGCCCCCCCTCAGCCCAAGTGCCCCCCGCTGACCCCCTCAGCCGGAGTGACACTCCCCCTTCCCTCAGCCTGACACCCCCCTTCCCTCAGCCCCAGAGTGACACCCCACCACCCCTAGCCCTAGAGCGATACCCTCCATCCCCTTCCCATAGCCCCAGAGGGACACCCCCCTTCCCTCAGCCCCAGAGTGCCCCCCGCTGCCCCCCCATAGCCCCAGAATGACACCCCCCTTCCCTCAGCCCCAGAGTGCCCCCCGCTGCCCCCCTCAGCCCCTGAATGACACCCCCCTTCCCTCAGCCCAAGTGCCCCCTGCTGCCCCCCTCAGCCTGACACCCCCCTTCCCTCAGCCCGAGTGCCCACCGCTGCCCCCCATAGCCCCAGAGTGACACCCCCCTTCCCTCAGCCCCTGAGTGCCCCCTGCTGTCCCCTCAGCCCCGGACACCCCTCTTCCCTCAGCCCCAGAGTTCCCCCGCTGCCTCAGCCCCAGAGTGACACCTCGCTGCCTCCCTCAGCCCCAGAGTGACACCCTGCCCCCCCTCAGCCCAAGTGCCCCCCGCTGACCCCCTCAGCTGGAGTGACACTCCCCCTTCCCTCAGCCTGACACCCCCCTTCCCTCAGCCCCAGAGTGACACCCCACCACCCCTAGCCCTAGAGCGATACCCTCCATCCCCTTCCCATAGCCCCAGAGGGACACCCTCTCCCTGCCCTGCCGCCCCAGCCCAGAGTGCTGCCTCCTGCAGGTTGCTCCCCTCTAGTCCCACCTACAAAGAGATCTGATTGGCTAAGCGTGCAGGGACTCAGCTGTCCATCAAGGCATCCTTTACCCAGAGTCCAAGCTGCATCCCCCAGGCATCAGGGCCCATTGCACCCCCCCTCACTGCCCCGCTTGGGAGGGGTTGGGGGGGGAGAGACACGTAACCAGAGAGGTCTGGGCGAATTAGCTTGCTGCAGACATGGAGCCCCAGCCTCTCTGCAGCTATGTGTGAGACCCCCCCCCCACATGTCCCCAACCAGCAATGCTCGCAGCACGCCCCTCCCCCCATGCAGCCCCCCCAAAACCAGTGCTGAGCACCTCACAATCCCTCTCCCTGCCCTCCCCGGCACTGCTCACGGCATGACCCCTCCCTGCCCTCCCATTGTTCCCCCAACCGGCAATGCTTCCGCATGACTCCCACACCCGTCCCTCATCCCCCCAGCAGCCGCACTCACTGCACGTCCTGTGTGGTCCCCGTGCCCACCCCACACCAGCGCTCACTGTGCACTTGATGTTTGCCACATTGCACGTGTAAACCCAACATGACTCTCACTCCCCAGAGCACGGCCTGCTCCCCGAGCTGGATAGGCCCCGGGCCATGCATCAGGCACACCAGTGCCTGCCTCTGAGCTGCTCCTGCGAGCGCACTGGGAGGGCGCAAAGGTGGGGTCCTGTAACGAGGCGGTGTGGCTCCCCTCGTCATCCGGGAGGGTCGAGCCCCGTCAATCATCCATAGGGGCGGGGCCTCGAAGCGGAAGTCCCGCCCCCTAGAGGGTCAAGCGGCGACCCAGAAGAATAAAAGCCGGCCCTCGGCCCTCAGCTCTCAGTTGGAGCCCAGCCACCGTAAGGAGCAGACCTGTCCGCGGGAGCTCCTGACTGGGAAGCTGCTGAGGCCGCAGGCCGGTGTCCGGACTGGCCAGAACCTCCCCGCTACGACGAGGAGCCGCCGGAGCAGAGCCGCCCCGCGCCCGCTACGCCGAGGAGCTGCTGGAGCCGCCCCGCGCCCGCTACGCCGAGGAGCAGCCGGAGCCGCCCCGCGCCCGCTACGCTGAGGAGCTGCCGGAACCGCCCCGCGCCTGCTACAATGAGGAGCCGCCGGAGCGGAACCGCCCCGCGCCCGCTATGCCGAGGAGCTGCCGGAGCCGCCCCGCGCCCGCTATGCCGAGGAGCAGCCGGAGCCGCCCCGCGCCCGCTACGCTGAGGAGCTGCCGGAGCCGCCCCGCACCTGCTACAACGAGGAGCCGCCGGAGCCGCCCCGCGCCCGCTACGCTGAGGAGCCGCCGGAGCCGCCCCGCGCCCGCTACAACGAGGAGCCGCCGGAGCCGCCCTGCGCCCGCTACGCCGAGGAGCCGCCGGAGCGGAGCCGCCCCGCGCCCGCTATGCCGAGGAGCAGCCGGAGCCGCCCCGCGCCCGCTACGCTGAGGAGCTGCCGGAGCCGCCCCGCACCTGCTACAACGAGGAGCCGCCGGAGCCGCCCCGCGCCCGCTACGCCGAGGAGCCGCCGGAGCCGCCCCGCGCCCGCTACGCCGAGGAGCCGCCGGAGCCGCCCCGCGCCCGCTACGCCGAGGAGCCGCCGGAGCCGCCCCGCGCCCGCTACGCCGAGGAGCCGCCGGAGCCGCCCCGCGCCCGCTACGCCGAGGAGCCGCCGGAGCCGCCCCGCGCCCGCTACGCCGAGGAGCCGCCGGAGCCGCCCCGCGCCCGCTACGCCGAGGAGCCGCCGGAGCCGCCCCGCGCCCGCTACGCCGAGGAGCCGCCGGAGCCGCCCCGCGCCCGCTACGCCGAGGAGCCGCCGGAGCCGCCCCGCGCCCGCTACGCCGAGGAGCCGCCGGAGCCGCCCCGCGCCCGCTACGCCGAGGAGCCGCCGGAGCCGCCCCGCGCCCGCTACAACGAGGAGCGGCCGGAGCCGCCCCGCGCCCGCTACAACGACGAGTCGCCGGAGCCGCCCCGCGCCCGCTACGCTGAGGAGCTGCCGGAACCGCCCCGCGCCTGCTACAACGAGGAGCCGCCGGAGCTGCCCTGCCCTTGTTTCGGCCCCGAGGACCCCCCAGAACAGGCCAGGCCGGACTTCCTAGAAGAGCTGCTGGACCTGCCGCCCAGCCCTGGCCGGGAGGAGCCGATGTGGTGGGACGTCCCTGAAGCTGATCCCACGAACCAGGTAGGCTCGGAGGGGGATATTGGAAGTAGCCCGGGGGCAGCCGACCCAAGTCAGGCTGCAGACCTCCCGATACCCATGGCAGTGTGTTGCAGTCAGGATCCCCACTGACCACCTGCAGCGGTGATCACCGCTACTAGGGCCCCGGGCTGGAACGCAGTGGAGTGGGTGGGCCTGCGTTCCCCCTGCCACCCGTCCACGGCAGAATCCCCCTCCCCCTGGCCTGAGGAGGCCATTAGGCCTACTGCGTGTTTGCCTAACCCTGACGCAAGAGGATCTGAGCCTCTATAACTGTGTTTGGTGCCCCGCCCGAACCAAGGGCTGGGCCCCCTCTGACTTTGCCATTGCTCTGCCCTGCTCCAAAGGGCCCGAGCAACCCGCATTCCTGCCAGCCCGCCCTGAACCAAAGAGCCAGAGCTGGGATAACTGTGTATTGTTACTCAGCCCTGCAGCAGAGGGTCTGAGCCCCGAACTGACTGTATATTGTTGCTCAGCCTTGCAGCACGTGGCCTGAGCTCCTAATTAACTGTGTGTTGGTGCCCGCCCGAATCCAGGGCCGGGCCCCCGTTGACTGTGCCACTGCCCGGTCCTATCCATAGGGACCAACTACCCGTGTGGTGGGCGACAGTCCCGAGACCGAGACCCGCAGACGACAAGTCGAGGCCGATGTGGCTCCCCTTCTCATCCGGGAGGGTCAAGCCCCAGCGAGTCTCGCTTACAACTGGCACCTGACCAGGGACCTGCTTGAACCCGAGCCCCTGTGAGAAGGGGCTGGTAGGAGGACGGTAGCGCGACCAACCCTCCGGAGCCAGAGACATGGATGTTGAACGGCTGTTCCAGCTGCTGGTGGAGAGCCAGGAGCGGCAGCAGGCGGCGCAACTCCTGCAGCAGCAACAGCAGCAGGCCGCCCATCTCGAACAGCAGCAGCAGCGAGACGCCGCGCACTTCCAGCAGCAACAACAGCAGCATGCCGCTCAGCTGGAGCACCAGCAGCAGCTGATACAGCAACTGGGAGGCCAGCTGCAGCTGCTCCTGGGGCCTGCGTCCCGCCCCATCGATAGAGCCACGGGAGAAGACGCCGGGGGCTTCCGCCTGCTGGTTCCCCTGTGCCTGACCAAGATGGGCCCGGGGGATGACCCGGAGGCCTTCTTGGTCATGTTCGAGCGCGTGGCCCTTGTCGCAGAGTGGGCCCGCGACCAATGGGCCACTCTTTTGTCCCCGTACCTAACAGGACCAGCCCAGCTTGCCTATCGCGGGCTGGCAATGGAGGAGGCCAAGGACTACGATCGGGTGAAGGCGGCGGTCCTGGACACCTTGGATGTCAGCCCCGAGACCTTCAGGCAACGGTTTCGGGGCCAGACCTACCCGACAGGCGCCCGGCCCCGGCTGATTGCCCAAGGCTTGAAGGAGGCCTGCCGCTGCTGGCTCCAACCTGAGACCCATACGGCGGAGGAGGTGACCGAGCAGGTAGTCTTAGAACAATTTGTGCAAATTCTACCTGCCCGGGGAAGGGCTTGGGTATTCCGCCACCGGCCAGCCATGCTGCAGGTGGCGGTCTCCCTGATGGAGGATTTCCTGGCCGCGGAGGCTTCTATGGGGTCCTCCGTTTGGCCACCCACCCTGGGGCCCGACCAACTCCGGGGAGAGACGAGGGCATCTGCCTCGTCCGGGCCGCGGAGCCCGAACCGCGGGCCGGACCCCGCTATGGCCTTTCGGGCCCCACGCCCGGATCCTGCCCCGCACTCGGCCCCGCGCGCCTCTCCCACTGGTCTGTCGGGGTCCCGCCGAAGCCCTCCCCGAAGCCCTCGAGCCGCCGGCCCCCGGGGCGGATGCCCAGGAATTGGACCCTGCTTCGGATGTGGGAAGGCTGGTCACTTACAACGGGACTGTCCCAAGATGGAGTGTGATTTTGGGCAGGTCTGTGCAGGGGAAGGCCAAGCCCGACGGCCCCAACCCCCCAAACTCACGGTCCCGGTGATCGTAGGGGACCGTGCCACAACGGCCCTAGTGGATTCGGGCTGTGGGCAAACGCTGGTCCACCGGGCTCTGGGACCACCGGTCGACCCCGGTTTGGGGCCCATCCGTTTGCAGTGCATCCACGGGGATGTCCGACCCTACCCGAGTGCCCGGGCCCGTTTGACGGTCAATGGCCTCACGCGGTCGTTGGTAGTGGCTTGGCCCCCCGACTAGCCTACCCTGTGATCCTGGGACGCGACTGGCCCGCCTTTGAGGGGCTCCTCCGGTCCATACCGGCCTTTGAGGCCGAGCCCCAGGAGCCCCCGGTGGAGACAGAAGGGGACGCTGAGGAGGTTGGGGCAGGAAACGCGGAGGCCAAAGGCCAGCGGGGAAACCCCCCCCACCAGACCTCGCTTTGACACGAACTTCTGTCGGGACCAACGGGCCGACCCCACACTCAGCCGGGCCTACGAGCAACTGGCGGCAGTCGATGGATCCGTTGTCAACCCTCACTGTGCCACGCAGTGGCCACACTTTGAGCTCCGGCGGGACAGACTTTATCGGGTCGAGTGGGACCCCCGCATACGGGAGCCCCGGATGCAACTTCTCGTGCCCTGCTGCCACTGACGCGCCGTGATGAGCCTGGCCCACGGCGTGCCGGCCGCAGGACACCTGGGGCACAAGAAGACCCTGGCCCGAATCCGGACGCGGTTCTACTGGCCTGGGCTCGATGGGGACGTAAAGCAGTACTGTAATTCCTGCCCGGGGTGTCAGTTGGCCACCTCGCCTCGAGTGCCCAAGGCCCCCTTGGTCCCCATGCCATTGGTCGAAACGCCGTTCGAACGCATTGCCATGGACCTGGTAGGCCCACTGCCCCGGAGTGCGGCTGGTTTCCAGTATATCCTGGTCCTGGTCGACTATGCCTCCCGGTTCCCGGAGGCTATTCCCCTGAGGAACATCACGGCCCGGACCATTGCCGGCGAGCTGGTGAAGGTATTTTCCCACGTAGGATTGCCTAAAGAAATCCTAACCGACCAGGGCACTAACTTCACCTCCCGGTTACTGAAACAGGACTGCCAACTCCTGGGGGTGAAACAACTACACACCTCCGTCTATCACCCCCAGACGGATGGGTTGGTGGAACGGTTCAATCGGACCCTTAAGGACATGCTAAAACGGTTCCCACCGGACGAGCTACGCCACTGGGACCAACTCCTACCATCCCTGCTACTAGCCATCCAGGAAGTTCCCCAGGCATCGACCAAGTTTTCCCCCTTCGAACTCTTGTATGGGCGGAGGCCACGGGGCCTCCTGGATTTAATGAAGGAGACATGGGAGCAATCGGCCTCCCCAACCCACGGCCTCCTCCAGTACATCCTCCGGCTGCGGGAACAGCTTACTCAGGCAGGGACCCTGGCGCGGGAAAACCTAAAAGTAGCCCAAGAGAGGCAGGAGCGGAGTTATAATCAAGAAGCGCAGGTACGAGAGTTTGCCCCTGGAGACCAGGTTCTGCTGCTCCTACCCTCCAAGGAGTCGAAATTATTGGCCCGTTGGCAGGGCCCCTACGAGGTAACTTGGAAGGTGGGTCCTGTTAATTATGAGATTTACCAACCGGGCCGCCGGAAGAAGAAGCAGATATACCACATCAACCTGCTGAAGCCATGGCGTGACTGGGAGGGCCTCTTGATCGACCCATGCCCGCCGGACTTGGAGCTAGGCCCGGATGTGGTCCAAATGAGGGACCTGACGGAGCCCCCGTTGGGGTGTTCCCTGACGGACGAGCAACGTAAACAGGCGCAGTGCCTCCTGCGGGCATTCCGGCAAACCTTCACGGCGCTACCGGGCTATACGACATTAACCTGCCACACGATCCAAACCGAGCCCAGGAAGGTCATCCGAGAAACCGCCCGGCTGGTGCCGTATCGAATGCGGCAGGAAGTCGAGGAGGAGATCCAGGCCATGTTGGCCCTGGGGGTCGTCGAGCCGTCTCGGAGCGAGTGGCGCAGTCCGGTGGTCTTGGTGCCCAAGCCAGATGGCTCCCGTCGGTTCTGCATAGACTTCCGGAAGGTCAACGCCATACCACGCTTTGATGCCTACCCGATGCCCTGGGTCGACGAGCTGCTGGGCCACCTCGGGGAGGCCCGATTCATCACCATGCTGGACCTTAGCAAGGGCTACTGGCAAATCCCGCTCGAGGAGACCTCCAAGGAGAAGACTGCCTTTGCCACCCCATCGGGGCTCTATCAATTCACACGGATGCCCTTCGGCCTCCATGGGGCCCCCACGACCTTTCAGCGGCTCATGGACCACCTCCTGCAGCCGCATCAAGAGTACGCGGCCGCATACCTAGATGACGTCGTGATCTACAGCTGCTGCTGGGAGGACCATCTAAACCAGGTCGTGGCGGTCCTCAGAACCCTGCAGGAGGCTGGGTTGATGGCGAACCCCAAGAAATGCCGGATAGCCTGGCGGGAGACCACCTACCTTGGCTATACCATCAGGCAGGGGCAAGTCAAACCCCTCGTGGGGAAAGTCCAAGCCGTCGCAGAGTGCCCCCCCCCCCGACAACCAAACGACAGGTATGACGCTTCCTGGGACTCATGGGGTATTACCGGCGGTTTATCCCGCAATTTGCATCCATTGCCGCCCCCTTGACCGGGCTGCTGACTAAGAATAGCCTGCGACAGGCACAATGGACCCCTGAGTGTGAGGCGGCCTTTAAAATGCTCTGAAGCTGCTTGTGCCAGGAACCCGTCTTGTATAGTCTGGATTTTGACAAACCATTTATCCTCCAGACGGATGCATCTGATGTCGGCCTAGGAGCGGTCTTGTCTCAGGAAGGGGACGGAGAACACCACCCCGTACTGTACCTGAGCCGAAAACTGTTCCCACGAGAACAGAACTACGCCGTGGTGGAAAAGGAGGCCCTCGCAGTAAAGTGGGCCTGCGAGGCCCTTCGGTTCTTCCTCCTGGGGGCCCCTTTCACTCTCATCACAGACCACGCCCCGCTTCAATGGCTCATGCGTATGAAGGACAATAACGTCCGCATTATGCGCTGGTATTTGGTCTAGCAGCCCTATGCATTCACCATCCAGCATTGGGCTGGCAAGGACCATGCCAACGCGGACTTCCTATCCCGCCTCGAGGAGATGGAACCATCCAGCCCCGACGAGGGGGAGCGGGACTTAAGGCGGGGGTGTGTGTAATGAGGCGGTGTGGCTCCCCTCCTCATCCGGGAGGGTCGAGCCCCGTCAATCATCCATGGGGTGGGGCCTCGAAGCGGAAGTCCCGCCCCCTAGAGGGTCAAGCGGCGACCCAGAAGAATAAAAGCCGGCCCTCGGACCTCAGCCCTCAGTTGGAGCCCAGCCACCGTAAGGAGCAGACCTGTCCACGGGAGCTCCTGACTGGGAAGCTGCTGAGGCCGCAGGCAGGTGTCCGGACTGGCCAGAACCTCCCCGCTACAACGAGGAGCAGCCGGAGCGGAACCGCCCCGCGCCCGCTATGCCGAGGAGCTGCCGGAGCCGCCCCGCGCCCGCTACAACGAGGAGCTGCCGGAGCGGAACCGCCCCACGCCCACTACAACGAGGAGCTGCCGGAGCGGAACCGCCCCACGCCCGCTACAACGAGGAGCTGCCGGAGCCGCCCCGCGCCCGCTACAACGAGGAGCTGCCGGAGCGGAACTGCCCCACGACCGCTACAACGAGGAGCTGCCGGAGCGGAGCCGCCCTGCGCCCGCTACAACGAGAAGCTGCCGGAGCCGCCCCGCGCCCGCTACAATGAGGAGCCCTTGTTGCGGCCCCGAGGACCCCCCAGAACAGGCCAGGCCGGACTTCCTAGAAGAGCTGCTGGACCTGCCGCCCAGCCCTGGCCGGGAGGAGCCGATGTGGTGGGACGTCCCTGAAGCTGATCCCACGAACCAGGTAGGCTCAGAGGGGGATATTGGAAGTAGCCCGGGGGCAGCTGACCCGACTCAGGCTGCAGACCTCCCGATACCCATGGCAGTGTGTTGCAGTCAGGATCCCCACTGACCACCTGCAGCGGTGATCACCGCTACTAGGGCCCCGGGCTGGAACGCAGTGGAGTGGGTGGGCCTGCGTTCCCCCTGCCACCCGTCCACGGCAGAATCCCCCTCCCCCTGGCCTGAGGAGGCCATTAGGCCTACTGCGTGTTTGCCTAACCCTGACGCAAGAGGATCTGAGCCTCTATAACTGTGTTTGGTGCCCCGCCCGAACCAAGGGCTGGGCCCCCTCTGACTTTGCCACTGCTCTGCCCTGCTCCAAAGGGCCAGAGCTGTTATAACTGTGTTTGGTGCCCCGCCCGATCTAAGGGCTGGGCCCCCTTTGCCTGTGCCACTGTTCGGCCCTGTCCCAAAGGGCCCGAGCAACCCGCACGCCTGCCAGCCCGCCCTGAACCAAAGGGCCGGAGCTGGGATAACTGTGTATTGTTACTCAGCCCTGCAGCAGAGGGTCTGAGCCCCGAACTGACTGTATATTGTTGCTCAGCCTTGCAGCAGGCGGCCTGAGCTCCTAATTGTGTGTTGGTGCCCGCCCGAATCCAGGGCCGGGCCCCCGTTGACTGTGCCACTGCCCGGTCCTATCCATAGGGACCGACTACCCGCGCGGTGGGCGACAGTCCCGAGACCGAGACCCGCAGAGGACAAGTCAAGGCCGGTGTGGCTCCCCTCCTCATCTGGGAGGGTCGAGCCCCGGCGAGTCTCGCTTACAGGTCCCCTTCCTCCGGCCGAGCTCTCCGGCTAGAGCTGCGTCGCTGCCAGTGGCTGCTGCAGGGCGAGCTGGCATTAATGGTGGGTCTCTTCCCCTTCCAGCCCATCAACGGCCAATTGTTCTTGCTTACTGGCGCTGACCTGGGCTAGCTGAGAGGCGACTAAGGGGGTTGCTGTTAGTCAGCAAATAGAGAGAGCCCCCAACTCTGCCTTCACGGCGCTAGGTGACGGACCAAGGCCTTATGGGGAACCCCGGGCACAACCCCATCCACTTCTAAAGGCCCCTCCTCCAGCCTAGCAGGAGGGACCACTGGACCAGGAACCAAATGACTATGGGGCGCAACTAATGGAAAACCAGCAGCAGCTTCTTCCTCGTCACGGGAACATGACCAGGACCAGCCTTGGTTTCCCTCTTATCAGACCCTCCAGCTAAACTGAGTCCTTTGGTAGGAATGACAGCCCACCCCACCCACTCCGGCTCACCCCCTGCCATCATGGTCATGCCCCGTCCCCGGACTCATCGCGTACTGCCCCTCTCAGGGTCTTCTAGCTCAAACACCCCAGCGTCTAGCCCCCTTTCCAGGCTCTCCGCAGATGCCCCTAGGGCTGCCCATGCTACAACCCAACCCCCGAGGCGTGTTCTCCCCTACTAGATCACCGAACTGGCACCAGGGCATGCCTATATAGACAGCTCCCCTTCCCAGCATCCCTTGCTGCAAGGCCTCCAGCTCCCATCAGCCCCGGGGACTGCAAGTCCCAGAGTGACATTGGCATGGGCCCAGGAAGCCAGCCACGTTGGGCCCATAGATTGCCATAAAGGGCCAGCGTGTCCTGTTATACCTCCCACCAGGCGTCCTCAGCGCATGGCCAGCCCGTACATTGCAGGGCCATCGGACCTGAGCGAACACGCACAGCCCCAGAGAGCTTTGTACACAGGACGTCTTTATTCACCAGTTGCTGCTGCAGCAGGGAGGGACATGGGCTCTGCGCTGGGATTTCATCCCAGGAAAGGGACACAGGCTTTCTGCACTAGCCCTCTGTTACCCAGCCATTACCCAGCATCCCCTGGACACTGGGACCATACAGCATGGCAGAGTGGCCACATTTGGGATTGGCAAACAGAGATTTCCATTTTCTAATCCCGGAGCTGCCGCTGGCCCCTGGACAGCTGTAAGCATGTCACATGCCCCCTCCCCTACCCCCCGCTGTGCCACATGCCTGGCCTGGCACTTTTACCCCCCTCCCCACGTGAAGGAGACATGCTGTGATGTCTGCGCAGCTGCGTGAAGGTGCCACATACAAGCTCCACGTGTCATGCACCGTTGCTTCACCTCCGTCCAGACGCATTCGGCATCAAGCCTCTCACGTAGTCACTCGTTCCATCACTACCGTGTCTAGCCAGTGAGCTGCCCGGGTTATGTGCCGCAGTTCACGGCCATTACTGGTGAGTGTGACCCAGGGGTGAAAGTAATTTAAAGGATTTACTGGTATGCCGGAGTCCTGAAGAGGGTGGGGCCTCGACTGGAAGGGGTGGGGTCTTTAGAGTCCCGGACCCTTTAAATCGAGATGTAAAGAGCCCCAGGGTCTGGCTGCAGTAGTGGCGGCTGGGAGCCCTGGGGCTTGGGGGTCATTTAAAGGGTCAGGGGCTCCCAGCCGCCGCCACCCAACAGGGGCCTGGGCCCTTTAAATTGCCGCCGGCACGCTGGGGATCCCGGCAGCGGGGCTCTGGCAGTGATTTCAAGGGCCCCGGACCCCAGTCGCTGCTGGGAGCCCCAGGCCCTTTAAACTGCAGCCTGGGGAAGCTGGTCCGGTACGGCGCACCGGGGCATACCCGGCTTACTTTGACCTCTGGTGTGACCTATACAGTCTAACCCCACGCAAACAGACAACCCCAGGCACAAAACACTTGTGGGCCCCCAGGGATGAGGGGCTGGCCAGGGACAGTGGGGCATGGCATGGGGAGGGGGTCAGTTCCCAGAGCCACAGGCCAGCCGGGGTCAATGAGGCACTGGGCATGGGGAGTCATGGGGGGGTCTGTATGAGGGGGAATTCAGGGGGGTCTCTTGTGTGGGGCTGGGGGCAGGGAGTCTGTGTGGCACTGTCCTGGTGAGCTATGTGTGGTGGGGGGTGTCTCTCTCTATGGGGCTGGGGGGTCCTGAGGAACTGTGTGTGTGTGTGTGTGGGGGGTGACATTGGGAGCTGGCGAGACAGGCTACGGGCCCCGGGAAGCCAGTCTCTCTCTCTCTGTGGGGCTGGGAACAGTGGGTCTCAATGGGGCTGGGTTGTGGGGGTCCCAGGAGCTGTGTGTGTGTGAGTCCCGACGGGGCGGGGGGGCAGTCTCTCTCTCTCTCACTCTGTGTGGGGCTGGGGGCAGTGGGTCTCTGTGGGTCTCTGGGTTGTGGAAGTCCCATATGGGGCTGGGCTGGGGAGTCCCAGGAGCTGTGTGTGGGGGAGTCCGGGTGGGGGAGGCAATTTCTCTCTCTCTCGCTCTGTGTGAGGCTGGGGACAGTGGGTCTCTGTGGGTCTCTGGGTTGTGGGAGGTCCCATAGGGGGCTGGGCTGGGGCATCCCAGGAGCTGTGTGTGTGGGACGGTGTGGGGGGGGGCAGTCTCTCTCTCTCTCTTTCTCTCTCTGCGGGGCAGGCTGAGGCCCTGTCTGCAATGGAAGCAGCTGGACTCAGCCCTGCCTCCCACCCAGCCAGGGGAGGGACCCACCATCGAGACACCAGGGCTGTTGTTATGGGCCCCTTCTGAGTGTGTGTGTGTGGGGGGGCAGCGCTGCAGCCCCATGGTAAACGTGGTACTGCCTGATCCTTCACACGCTGGGGAGGGCTCATGCGTCTCTCAGGGCCGAGCCGAACGTCTGTCAGAGTCGCTGGTACTTTTGTCTGGTGCCTTTTGGAGCCTCGAGAGACTCTGGAGACCAGCCTGGCACGTGCATTAGCCTCAGCAGTCAGCACGTCCCTGTCGGGAGCTGCATCCGGGGCCCTTTTCTCGCCAGCCCGCCAGCTCTCCTAGAGCCTTGTAGTTGTTGGGCCAGAATCTGACGGAGATGCTTCTCTATCGTGCTGTTAGCAGGGGCTGCCGCTGCTCCCATCGACGGGAATTCGTCTGCTCTGTGACCCGGTGGGTCACGCTCTGTGGCTCCATCTCTGCTCCTGGGCTTCCAGATGGCTCCAAACGCCTTCCCTGTCCTCACTGGCTAGGAGGCTGCACCGTTCTGCTCTGGCGCAGACCTCACCCCAGTGACAGATAATAAATCACTTCCAGGCAGAGCTAGCATGGGGGATCATCCGACACTGCAGCTAGCGCAGAATGCAGCAGCGTTCTGGGCCACGGACTGGCTGCCAGCTGGCTTCTGGGTGTAATTCAATTCCTGCTCTCTCTTGCCTGGTGTTACGTGGGGCTCGTCCGAGCACCATTAACCAGACCTGAACAGCCTGGGATCCTGCTCTCCCATAGGTCCCTCCTGCCCGCCGGCCTTGTGGCTGCACTTGCAATTGGTTGGCATGCGTTCTTCCTCCGTCCCCAGGACTGGAGAGACATTCCCAGTGGCTGGTCTCTCTGCCTCGGGCATGGTTTCACCTCAGCATCCAGGGGGACGCGGAGCCTCCCAGAGCTGGTGCAACCCCACTGCAAAGGGCAGGCCAGCAAGAGCATGAAGATGGACCTCGAGAGGCAGGGCCCAGACACCTGTCAAGGTTCCAGGGAGCCCCATGGTGCCCAAGGGAGCAGGTTGGGGGGCAGCTTAGCTTCCAGTGAACCTCTCCCCCACAGGTATTTCTCCAGCACACTAACTTCTAAGCTCTAGCTTTAATACGGGGCTCTCAAACTATTACAAAAATCAATTGTGATTAATTGAGAGATTTAAAAAAAAATTGTGATTAATCGCAGTTTTAATTGCACTGTTGAACAATACTAGAATACCATTTATTTAAATAATTTTGGAGGTTTTCTATATTTTCAAATACGTTGATTTCAGTTATAACACAGAATGCAAAGTGCACAGTGCTCACTTTATATTATTATTTTTATCACAAATATTTGCACTACAAAATACAAAGAAATAGAATTTTTCAGTTCACATCATACAAGTACCACAGTGCAATCTTTTAATCGTAGAATTGGTTTTTTTTACATAACTGCACTCAAAAATAAAACAATGTAAAACTTTAGAGCCTACAAGTCCACTCAGTCCTACTTCTTGTTCAGCCAATCGCTAAGACAAACAAGTTTGTTTACATTTGCTGGCGATAATGCTGCCCGCTTCTTATTTACAATGTCACCTGAAAGTGAGAACAGGCATTCGCATGGCACTGTTGTAGCCGGCATTGCAAGGTATTTACATGCCAGATATGCTAAAAATTCATATGCTCCTTCGTGCTTCAGCCACCATTCCAGAGGACATGCGTCGACAATAAAGAGATTGCATTACAGTACTTGTATGAGGTGAATTGGAAAATACTATTTCTTTTATCATTTTTACAGTGCAAATATTTGTAATAAAAATAATATAAAGTGAGCACTGTACACTTTGCATTCTGTGCTGTAATTGAAATCAATGTTTGAAAATGTAGAAAAATATCCAAAAATAGTTACAATAAATGTAAACTGGCATTCTATTATTAACAGTGTGATTAAAACTGCGATTAATCATGATTAATTTTTTTAATCAAGTTAATTTCTTTTGAGTTAATTGCGTGAGTTAACTGTGATTGAGTGACAGCCCTGCTTTAACACAGTATCTTATCATAGACTATCAGGGTTGGAAGGGACCTCAGGAGGTATCTAGTCCAACCCCCTGCTCAAAGCAGGACCAACCCCAACTAACTCTTATGACAGTCTATGGGTACGTAGCGCGTGCAAACCAAGGAGGGATGATTATTCAGACTGGCACCTGGGCATGACTGGAAGAGCGGGATGTCACAGAGAAAGGCGAGCCATGGACTGAATATCAGAAGTAACTTCCTGGCAGCGAGATGCATGGGTGGGAATGTCAGCCAAGGGACAGGGTGGGAGCCCCACCGCTTGGAACAGGGCTGGAGATGTGCTGAAGGGAAACAATCCAGCGCTAGCCCCTGGGAGAGAGACCGAATGATCTAATAGGGCTTGTCCATCTCTAGTTCTACAATGCTGTGACTCCTCTGTCCACATGTGTTCTACAACAGAGACTCCCACTTTCCACAGCCCTCCGTGTGTGTCTCACTGGGCAGCGGGCTGCGAATCTGCTGCATAAGTGCTAAATATTTTCTTTCTCGCTCTTCTGGGTCTCAGGCAGGGCAAGTGGACGCTTCTTGGCTGCCTGATGCAGGTACATGCAGCGCTAAGCAAGTGACAGGGTGGGACGGAGCAGCTGCTGGGATCCGCCCTCCAGCCCAGAAAAAGGGATCTCTAAGATCTCCAGCACGGCTTCCCTGCACCCCTCTGCTAGCAGGCCGCGGGTCTGTGTACACAGCACAAGCTGGGCCTGGCCAGCGAGCCTGGGTAACGATGGTACTGAGCGCAGGGATGCAGGGGCTTGCGTGCATGCAGGCAGGACAAGCCCAGCCCAGCCCAGCCCAGCCCCTGGGGATGTTCTCAGCCTGCTCCAACGCATGTGTGGTGCTGTCTGCACTACTGTTGTTACGTGTGCGACTTGGAGACAAGCCAGCTGGGTACAGCAGCCCGGGCGCAGCCTCTGCAGTGCAGCCATCCCCAGCGCGTGGCGGGGAGGTGGGGAGCAGGTGGCGCTGGGCCAGCCCCTCGGGACTCTGAAATGGTGTGGCCAATGCAGCAGCAGGACACACACAGGGCAGCGCAGGGTCAGGCTGTCACAGCAGGGTTATTTCCCGTCTCCGCAGCGTCTCTCCTGCCGACGAGCACGGACTGTTTTACAGGAGAACTGACCTGGGCTACTCAGGGACAGCCGGGCTGTCTTTGGTTTCTGTCTCACGCCAGCACTGTCAGGGCCGGCTCTACAGTTTTCGCCGCCCCAAGCAGCACACCGAATTGCTGCTGCGGGCGGCGGGGGCAGTCCCTGTGCCTTTAGGACGGCAGGCGCGTTTCCATGGCGGTGGCAATTCAGCGGAAGCTTCTATGTTTAGCTGAAGCCGCCCAGGACAGCTAAACATAGAAGCTGCCGCCGAATTGCCGCCACCGCGGAAACGCGCCTGCTGCCCTAAGGGCACAGGGACGCCCCCGCCGTCCGGCGGCAATTCGGCGCGCTGCTTGGGGTCAAAACAACAGGGACTGCCGCCCCTTTCAGATTGCCGCCCCAAGGACCAGCTTGGAATGCTGGTGCCTGGAGCCGGCCCTGGGCACTGTGCTGCTGAGGGTGCTGCTGGATTAACGACTCCCATCGCACAGGACCGGGCGGGTTCAGACTGTGCTTGTGAGGGATGCTTTCCCTGCTCCCGGCAGTCAGATGGTTTCTTCTGGGCGATCCCACGGGGCCGGCTCTGTGTGTAATTGTGCAGAAGGTGTTTTGTCAGGCCCAGGACTTACTCTGCCTGTTGCATAAGGGGAGCCACCGGGTGCTGGCGGCTGGAAGGTCGCTGCGTGCGCCGAGCAGTCAGCGGGCTGGCCCTGCTGGGGCAATAGGAGCTGTGGTCTCCCCGAGCTGCTCTCCCCACGCTGAGCTCTCCGGAACGGCCCTTGCCGGGCGTGGTGGCTCGTTTGGTGCATGGCCATGCGCTGCATATGATTGAAGGCCTTGCCGCACTCGGTGCAGATCAGCGGGGCCTGCCCCGTGTGCACCCGCTGGTGGGTGAGCAGCACCTTCCTCAGGCGGAAGCTCTCCCCGCACTCGGCGCAGGCGAAGGGCCGTTCCCCGGTGTGCAGCCTGACGTGCAACTTCAGGGTGATCTTGTCCTTGAAGCTCCTCCCGCAGTGGGAGCAGGCGAAGGGACGCTCCCCGGTGTGGATGCGCTGGTGGCTGACGAGATGGTGCTTCTGCGTGAAGCGCTTGCCGCACTCGGCGCAGGTGAAGGGCTTCTCGCCGGTGTGGGTTCTCTGGTGGATCACCAGGTGGTGCTTGTGGCTGAAGATCTTCCCGCAAGCCTCGCAGGAGAACGGCTTTTCCCCGGTGTGCACGAGCTGGTGGATGCTCAGCGGTGTCTTGTCCTTGAAGCTCTTCCCGCACTGGGCGCAGGAGAAGGGCCGCTTGCCCGTGTGGCTGCGCTGGTGGCTCAGCAGATGGTGCTTCTGGGTGAAGCGCTTGTCGCACTGGGCGCAGGGGAAGGGGCGCTCGCCCGTGTGGGTGCGGCGGTGCGTGATCAGGTGGTGCTTGTGGTTGAAGATCTTCCCGCACTCGGTGCAGGTGAAGGGCAGCTCCCCTGCGTGGACCCGCTGGTGGGTCAGGAAGACCTTCCTCAGCCGGAAGCTGCTGCCACACTGGGCGCAGAAGAAGGGGTGCTCCCCGGTGTGGGTGCGCTGGTGAGTGGTGAGGTGCTGCTTCTGCGTGAAGCGCTTCCCGCACTCGGTGCAGGCAAAGGGCTTCTCGCCCGTATGGATCCGCTGGTGGATTATCAAAGCTGTCCTGTCCTTGAAGCTCTTCTCACAGTCTGGGCATGCATGAGGCCTCTCTGCCACCCTCTCGGTTCGTCTCCCCTGAGGGTCTCCGGCCTGGGTTCTCGGCTTCTGCTGGGACCCGCTTTCGCTCTTGCAGCTCTTTAGTTCCAGGAGCTGGAGACCTTTCTCCCCCACTATTCCGGACACGGTCCTCCGCGATGCCAGGGCTTCGGGATCTTCCTGACCAACACATCCCTCTTCCTGCTCCTCCTTTTTAATGGTGATGCCAACACCTGCTGGAGAGAGGAGAGAGCCAAGACACCATGTCGTCCGCTGGAACAAAGGCAAACTCCTCATACTAAACAAGGGTCACAGGATGGGCTGTGTTCTTAGGGTGTTTCCTTCATGACTCACCTGAGATGGGGCTCTGAGGTCTCCTCTCTCTCCAGCCCTGGGGCTCCCGCACACACGGCCCCTCCCCATGCTCCATCTGACAAATGATCTCTGGTTTGGCACCCGGACACCCTGTGCAGGAGGCAAAAATCACAGGTCAATGAGACAGGCTCAGAAGAACATCAGAACGGCCAGACTGGGTCAGACCAAAGGTCCATCTCGCCCAGTATCCTGTCTGCTGACAGTGGCCAATGCCAGGTGCCCCAGAGGGAGTGGACATAACAGGGCAATTATTGAGTGATCCATCCCCTGTCGCCCATTCCCAGCTTCTGGCATTCAGAGGCTAGGGACACCTAGAGCATGGGATTGCGTCGCTCACTGTCTTGGCTAATAGCCACTGATGGATCTACCCTCCAGGAACTGATCTAGTTCTTTTTTAAACCCACCTATACTTTCGGCCTTCACAACATCCCCTGGCAGTGAGTTCCAAAGGTTGCCTGTGCGCTGCGTGAAGAAACACTTCCTCGTGTTTGTATTAAACCTGCTGCCTGTTTATTTCAGTTGGGGACCCCTAGTTCTTGTGTTAACTCCACCAGAGAGGTCCTTTGGGGCTATCTGCCTGTCCCCAGTCAGGATAAAGGAGGAGGGTTGGGCGTGGGGCTAGCAACTCCACCCCGTAAAAATCAACCTGCTACAGAAACGCCAACAATAGAGACAACAGAGACTTTTACCCTGGAAAAAGAAGGGTCTTCAATTCGAAGATGCATGACGCTGGGTGGTAAAAGCCGTGAGGAAGCCACTAAGCCAATTACCCTTCTTGCAACCAGGAGGATTACCATAGGCACATGGAACGTGAGGACCATGTACGAGTCAGGAAAGACGGCGCAGGTTGCAGCAGAGATGAGAAGCAACAACCTGACCCTATTAGGCATTAGCGAGACAAGATGGACGCAAGCATGACAGAGACGACTGTTGACAGGAGAGCTGTTGCTGTATTCAGGACATGAAGAGAGCGACGCACCCCACACACAGGGAGCAGGCTTCATGTTGTCCAAACAGGCACAGAGAGCACTGATTGGTTGGGAGGCACATGGTCCCAGGATCATCACAGCATCCTTCAGAACTAAAATGAAGAGGATTGAGATGAATGTTGTTCAGTGCTATGCTCCAACTAATGACAGCGATGAGGAGGACAAAGATTATTTTTACAACAGACTCCAGAAAATATTAGAGATTCTCCCAGACAAAGACATCATCATCCTTATGGGAGACTTTAATGCCAAAATTGGACCTGACGACACAGGATACGAACAAGTCATGGGGACCCACGCTCTGGGAGAGATGAGTGAGAATGGAGAGAGATTTGTGGATTTGTGTGCACTTAACAGCCTGGTCATAGGAGGTAGCATCTTTCCTCACAAGCGGATCCACAAGAGTACCTGGGTATCACCAGCAGGCACGACAGAAAATCAGATCGATCATGTCTGCATTAGCAAGAAGTTTAGAAGATCCTTGCAGGATGTTAGAGTTAGAAGAGGAGCAGACGTGGCGTCCGACCATCACTTAGTGGTGGCCAGATTGAAGCTGAAGCTGAAAAAGAACTGGATAGACGCGTCAGACGGAAGAGTGAAGTACAACGTCAGCCTTCTGAAGGACCATAAGACCAAGGAAGATTTTGGACTGAGGCTGAAGAATAAGTTTTCAGTATTACAGGATCGGTCTGAGGAAGAGGAAGACAGTGTACTAAACAGATGGCAGAAAGTGAGAGAGACACTTAGGTCAGTATGCCAGGAAGTGCTTGGAATTAAGAAACACCAGCAGAAAGAGTGGATCACAGCTGAGACCTTGATCAAGACAGAAGACAGAAAGAAGAAGAAGGCAGCAGTCAACAACAGCAGGACTAGAGCAGCAAAGGCCAAAGCTCAAAAAGAGTATGCTGAAGACCACAGAG
Source organism: Gopherus flavomarginatus (assembly GCF_025201925.1). Classification (NCBI taxonomy): domain Eukaryota; kingdom Metazoa; phylum Chordata; order Testudines; family Testudinidae; genus Gopherus; species Gopherus flavomarginatus. The sequence goes on along the minus strand of NC_066618.1, from coordinate 1,830,949 downwards.
CAGTGAAGAGGAATATCAGGAAGGACAAGAGAGAGTATGTGGATGAACTGGCAGCAGAAGCGGAGCAGGCAGCATACAGCGGTAATATGAAACAGCTGTATGATACTACCAAGCGACTGTCTGGAAAGTTCAGCAAGCCAGAACGTCCCGTTAAAGACAAGCAGGGAAAGTCTATAACAGGAATAGAACAACAGATGAACAGATGGGCGGAGCACTTTGAGGAACTCCTGAACAGACCAGTACCACCAAATCCACCAGATATCAACTCAGCTAACGAGAACCTCCCAATTAATTGCGATAAACCAACCAGAGACAAGATCAGAAAAGCCATCACCATGATGAAGAATAGGAAGGCGGCTGGACCTGATGACATCCCAGCAGAGGCCCTGAAAGCAGACCTGGATGCTTCAGTGGAAATGCTGTACCTCCTCTTTGAGAAGATATGGGAAGAAGAAGTGATTCCAGCAGACTGGAAAGAGGGATATCTCATCAAAATCCCCAAGAAAGGAGATCTTAGCAACTGTGCCAATTATAGAGGAATCACACTCCTGTCGGTGCCAGGGAAGGTCTTCAACCGAGTCCTCTTAGAGAGAATGAAGGATGCCGTCGATCCACAGCTACGAGATGAACAGGCAAGTTTCCGGCAGAACAGATCATGCACGGACCAGATAGCAACGTTTCGCATCATAGTCAAGCAGTCTATAGAGTGGAACTCCTCGTTGTACATCAATTTTGTTGACTATGAGAAAGCGTTTGATAGCATGGATCGAGAGACCCTTTGGAAGCTCCTTCGGCACTACGGCATCCCAGCAAAAGTGGTCAACCTGATTAAGAACTCATATGACGGTATACACTGTAGAGTGATCCATGGAGGGCAGCTTACTAACAGCTTCCAGGTGCAAACTGGAGTCAGGCAAGGATGCTTGTTGTCACCACTTCACTTCTCTTTCTCCTCATCATCGATTGGATTATGAAGACATCCACTTACGAGCGTAGGAACGGAATCCAGTGGACGTTGTGGACCCAGCTTGATGACCTGGACTTTGCTGACGACCTTGCGCTCCTTTCGCACAGTAAACAGCAGATGCAGGAGAAGATCAACGTAGTGGCAGCCACGTCATCACAGGTTGGCCTCAACATTCACAAGGACAAGACCAATATCCTTAGGATTAACTCCACCAGCAATGACCCAGTCACACTGAATGGAAGCCCCTTGGAAGAAGTACAGTCCTTCACCTACCTAGGTAGCATCATCGACCAGCAGGGTGGCACAGACGCAGACATCAAAGTAAGGATTGGTAAGGCAAGAGCAGCCTTCTTACAGCTCAAGAACATCTGGAGCTCCAGAGAGCTGTCTTTGGCAATAAAAATTCGACTGTTCAACTCCAATGTGAAATCAGTCCTACTGTATGGAGCTGAAACCTGGAGGACAACCAAAACAACCATCAGGAAGATCCAGACTTTCATAAATAGCTGCCTCAGAAGGATTCTCCAGATCCGCTGGCCAGACACCATCAGTAACATCCACCTCTTGGAGAGGACCTGTTAGCTCCCAGCAGAGGAAGAACTCAGAAGGAGAAGGTGGGGTTGGATAGGACATACACTACGCAAGCAGCCAACTAACATCACCAGACAGGCACTGCGGTGGAACCCCCAAGGCAAGCGGAAAAGAGGCCATTCAAGAAACACCTGGCGACGTGACCTTCAAGCTGATAGCAAAAAAATGGGCTATACCTGTGTCATGGAGTCCCCGGGTGATGCTCTGGAACTGCTCCCCACCAAGCCAGGCAGGACTTTGGGGAGCCTCCTCTCCCTTGGAGCAGACTTGTTCAGGGCAAGAAGCTCACACGTCTTCACCTCCTGGGTCTCTCCTTGGAGCATTCAGCATCCTCTGCCCCTCCGTGCGCTTCCCACAGTGAGTCCCCCCCCAGCGGGGTCCTGGGGAAGCCACTGGGTCCTGCACCCCCACTTTGCAGTCAGACGTGACTCTCAGCCAGCCAGTAACACAGAGGTTTATTCGATGACAGGAACAGGGTCTAACACAGAGCTTGCAGATACAGCGAACCGGACCCCTCGGCTGGGTCCATTCTGGGGGGGCAGTGAGCCAGACCCCCAGGTCTGCCCTCCACCCTTGACCCCAGCCAGCTCCAGACTAACAATCCCCCCCCTTCTTTCTGCTCAGCCCCTTTCCCAGGCCAGGAGGTCACCTGATCCCTTTGTCTCCAACACCTTCAGCTGGCACCTTTGCAGAGGAGGGGCCCAGGCCATCAGTTGCTAGGAGACAGAGTGCCAGGCATTTAGGTGCACTGGCCCTTTGCTCTGCCAGATACTTAAGAACTGCCTAGGGGACACTGAGGCACCAACACAGTGTTCAGAGAAAACATTAAGAACATTCCCAGTTCGTCACAACCTGGAACCAGTTAGAACGAGTGGCCCAGGATAGAGGACTCTGGAGATCTGTTGTTGGCGGCCCATACCCCGATTGGGGTGACGGGCATGAGTGAGTGAGTGAGTGAGTTCTTGAGTTATGAGAAGGAGTAAATAGCACTTCCTTGGTCACTGTCTCCACACCATTCCTGATGTTACAGACCTGGATCATATCCCCCCTCAGTCCTCTCTTTTTCCAAGCTGAAAAGTCCCAGTCTCATTAATGTCTCCTCATATAGAAGCTGTTCCATCCCCCTGATCATTCTTGTTGCACAAGGTGAGTGGGTTTCCCCAGCTGCCTCTTAATTCCTGAAACCCTCCCTGGGTCCTCAAAGGCAGCGAGTCCGACAGTGACCTGGATGGGAAATGACACGGGAGGGCCGTGCAGTGTTGTGGTAGCCGTCTCGGTCCCGGGATAGTAGAGACAAGGTAGGTGAGAATATCAATTCAGAGCCCACCTTTCGAACTCCACAGAGCCCTTGCTCGGGGCTGGCAAACGTAGGACGAGTACAATTGTCCAATCAAATATTGCCTCACCCACCGTGTCTCCCTGGAGGGTGACATTCCTGCAAAGCTCAGCATGTCAGCCCCCAGCAGGAGGGTTTGCATTGGCTCTGGCTAAGCTGTCTGGGTTCCTTTCGGTGACTCCCCAATGCCTGGCCCAGCTGACTATACAGACGACCGACACCAGCCAGCGACAGCCGCACATTGATTTTAACCCAAGCTGGTTAGCTGGAGTCACTAGGGGGATGTTTCAGAGTGGGGAGGGGGCAGGGAACGGGCCAGCATTCGAATTCACATCACTGAGGTCTGGTCTACGCTAGAGAGCTGGGCTGACACAAGGCAGCTTACGCCCCCTCATTATGGCAGGGGCTACACCAGGGCTTCAATTCACAGAGATTATTTCTCGGCTCCCCCCTCCCCCTATTAGGGGCTTCAGCTGCGTAGCTGGGGGTCTCAGGACCTTAGCCCTGCGGGGGAGCCGCTGCGGACCGGGACTTTAGCCCCATGGGAGGAGGTGCCGGGGCTCAGGGCTTCAGCCCCACGAGGCCTGCAGGGACTTGGGGCTTTAGCCCCATGGAGGACAGGGGGTGCAGGGATTTTAGCCCTGTGGGAGAAGATGCTGGGGCCTGGGACTTTAGCCCCGTGAGGGGGCATCGGGGCTTGGGGCTTTAGCCCCATGAGGGGGCATTGGAGCTCGGGGCTTTAGCCCTGCAGGGGCCACTGGGGCTCGAGGCTTTAGCCCCATGAGGGGGCACTGGGGCTCGGGGCTTTAGCCCATGAGGGGGCATTAGGGCTCGGGGCTTTAGCCCTGCAGGAGGCACTGGGGCTCGGGGCTTTAGCCCTGTAGGGGGCATTGGGGCTCGGGGCTTTAGCCCTGCAGGGGGCATTGGAGCTCGGGGCTTTAGCCCATGAGGGGGCATTGGGGCTCGAGGCTTTAGCCCTGCAGGGGGCACTGGGGCTCGGGGCTTTAGCCCATGAGGGGGCATTGGGGCTCGGGGCTTTAGCCCTGCAGGGGACACTGGGGCTCGGGGCTTTAGCCCATGAGGGTGCATTAGGGCTCGGGGCTTTAGCCCTGCAGGGGGCACTGGGGCTCGGGGCTTTAGCCCATGAGGGGGCATTAGGGCTCGGGGCTTTAGCCCTACAGGGGACACTGGGGCTCGGGGCTTTAGCCCATGAGGGGGCATTGGGGCTCGGGGCTTTAGCCCTGCAGGGGGCACTGGGGCTCGGGGCTTTAGCCCTGCAGGAGGCACTGGGGCTCGGGGCTTTAGCCCTGTAGGGGGCATTGGGGCTCGGGGCTTTAGCCCTGCAGGGGGCATTGGAGCTCGGGGCTTTAGCCCATGAGGGGGCATTGGGGCTCGAGGCTTTAGCCCTGCAGGGGGCACTGGGGCTCGGGGCTTTAGCCCATGAGGGGGCATTGGGGCTCGGGGCTTTAGCCCTGCAGGGGACACTGGGGCTCGGGGCTTTAGCCCATGAGGGTGCATTAGGGCTCGGGGCTTTAGCCCTGCAGGGGGCACTGGGGCTCGGGGCTTTAGCCCGTGAGGGGGCATTAGGGCTCGGGGCTTTAGCCCTACAGGGGACACTGGGGCTCGGGGCTTTAGCCCATGAGGGGGCATTGGGGCTCGGGGCTTTAGCCCTGCAGGGGGCACTGGGGCTCGGGGCTTTAGCCCGTGAGGGGGCACGGGGCTCGGGGCTTTAGCCCTGCAGGGGGCATTGGGGCTTGGGGCTTTAGCCCTTCAGGGGACACTGGGGCTCGGGGCTTTAGCCCGTAAGGGGGCACTGGGGCTCGGGGCTGTAGCCCTGCAGGGGGAATTGGGGCTCGGGGCTTTAGCCCCGTGAGGAGGCATTAGGGCTCGGGGCTTTAGCCCCGTGAGGGGGCACTGGGGCTCCAGGCTTTAGCCCCGCAGCAGGCACTAGGCTCAGGGCTTCAGCCCCACGGGAGGTGCTGGGGCTTCCATGGGTTTGAAAGTGTTGCTGGGCCTCTGCTCTGGCTGAGTTTAAGCCCGTGGTTGACACTAAAATTTCACTCTGTGATGTAACTGTCCCACTTCGCCGACTTAATAACGCCACCTCCACGAGCGGCGTAGCGTCCAGGTCGACCCAGTGCCAGTGCAGACACTGCATTGTCACTGGTTTTCAGGAGCCTTCCCGTAATGTCCCATAATGCCCCACAGTGACAGCACAACTGACACAAGTGCAGACACGCACACGTGATGTGATTAGTGCGGCGGCTGTATATCAGTGCATGTTAGATTGACTTAACTTTGTAGTGTAGACATGGCCTGAGAAATATAAGAACCTCTCCTTATATTCAGTGTGAGAAACATCCCTCGGATGATGCCCATTTGGGATGCCAAGACACACGGAATATGACAATACCATATCCCTCTTGCCAAAGAAACCTGCTCCACTCCAGTGCAGGCCTCCTCTGCAGGCTGTCCAGTGGATTCTCCACATGGGGGGCAGCACCTCGGGAACAGCTGCCTGATGGAGATCACAGTGGGCACACTGAACTCCTTCTCCTTTCCTGCTGCACAGTCACAATTTAAAGGGGCTAACGATGCAATGGGGATTTCCTCTAATTATTTTCTTGTACTTTACCCAGGTCTCTCAGAGAAAAAATATTCCCCACCCCTAAAACAATCTGCTGGCCCCCTTCGGGGGGCAGAGTTAAGGCTGCTTGGGAAATGTCCCCTGAACTCTGGTTTTGTGACGTTTGTGGTTGAATTCTGACACGGATGCTCTTGGAGGGATAGGTAGAGGGACCTCAGCTCCACAGGTCTGAGTTTGGGGGGAGAATATCTGAGTTTTTGGGGACTGAAGCTCTCCTGTTGGGGCGGGGAGGAGGAGCTCCCGACCCTCCTGGGCACCTGCAAATTAATTCCATAAGAACAATGCTCTTTGCATTTTTATTTTGCAAAGGGTCTGCGAACTTTCAGGATAACGACCCTTAACCACTCTTGGGAGACAGACTTCTCAAAAGTGCCAGGAACCATCTTTACACAGACTCTCGGTAACATGAGGAAAAGTGTCTCTTTACCCAAGGAGGCGATGAGCTCGTAATTCTCCTTCATCACATCCCGGTACAGCTCCCTCTGCCATTCCGCTAACTCCATCCACTCCTCCGGGGAGAAATAGACTGCGACGTCCTCGAATGACACTGGCACCTGGAAAACAAGCAGCCTCATTCAGTACCTCCCACCACCTGGAGTCCTGACTGCCATCCAGGCTGGGGATATTCCATGTGTCTGTGTCACAGCCCTAACTGAGGCCTTTTTCATGTGCCTGATCAGAAACAAAGCTGGCTACACATGGATCAAGCAGGTTAGAAAACACAGCAGGTCAGAAGAGGGCTCACTAGTGTTCGAACGCCATGAGTAACAGAGAAGGACGTTCATAGAATCATAGAATATCAGGGGTGGAAGGGACCTCAGGAGGTATCTAGTCCAACCCCCTGCTCAAAGCAGGACCAATTCCCAACTAAATCATCCCAGCCAGGACTTTGTCAAGCCTGACCTTAAAAACCTCTGAGGAAGGAGATTCCACCACCTCCCTAGGGAACCCATTCCAGTGCTTCACCACCCTCCTAGTGAAATAGTGTTTCCTAATATCCAACCTAAACCTTCCTGTAGCAGGGTGGACCCCTGCTCCTGCCCTGAAGGGGTTAAAAACAGCCCTGGGAAGGGGCTGTGGCTGGAGAAAGCAGCCTTTAGGCTGGGCTGATTGGGGAAGTGGCTGCAGCTGGGGCCGTGCCTCAAACTGAGCAACGGGTCCTCATAAGAAGGCCAGAGGAGCTAGAAGCAGTCAGTCTCTCTCCAGCTGTAGAGGGAGATGGGCCTGGCTGCTGGGAGCTGGAGACAAAGTACCTGAGGGGAGCAGGGCTGAGGACAGGCTGAGGAGCGGGGGAGCTCTAGCCTGGAAAGCCCCAGGCTGCGGCCTAGCATTAGGCTAAAAGGTACTGGGGGTTGCAGAGGGCAGCCCAGGGGTAGGCTAGGGCAGCAAGTCCAAACCCCATTGCCTGTGATGAGTGGCTGATACTGCAGTCGGCCCCAGTGAACGGGGGCGAGACAGAGACTGGGTAGTAGCCATATCCTGAGGCAAAGTGGGGATAGAGGGTGGGGGTCCCCCGGGAAGGGGAAACCCTGAGAGAAAGGGGTGACTGCTTGGGGGCAGCACTCCACATAAAAGGGCACCGGATCCAGGGAGGGACACGGGGCCAGAGGACAGGTGGATCACCAGCCTGCAGAGGGCGCTCCAGAGCTGGAACCGAGCTAATTCCCAGAAGTAACCAGCAGGAGGCGCCGCAGGGGTGAGTCCACACGTCTACACTCCCCCACTGTAGCTTGAGTCCATTACTCCTTGTTCTGTCATCTGGTACCACTGGGAACAGTCTAGACGTTACATCAGCCATGCCACAAAGGGGGCCGATAAGGTTCACAACACGCCTTTTAGACATGGACCGTCTCCTCCTCTGTGTGTGTGCAGTGCCCAGTGCCTTGTGAGTGCTGCCCTCTGGGAAACATTAACAATAGCAGCGGCTGCCTCCAAAGTGCCCTTCACATATTAATGAATGGCCAGGTTCACCCCACTTGTGTCCTGCTTACCCTGGCTGGTCCAGGCCTCAGCCCAGCAAATGACCTGCCTGAGACCTTCTGGGCTGCTGAGGGCCCCAGACACAGGCTTTAGAGTGGCTCAATCAAATGAGGGAAAAGCCCTACCACAGGAATCCCCAAGGAAAGGCGACTTCCAGCTCCGGGCAGGAGTCGCGTGAAGCTGATGTGGCCGTGGTTTGCATCCACTTTCCACAAGTGTCCATGAGAGGGCAAGGCCCAGGGAATTCCACCCAAGGGCTTGGTTATCTCCCTTTCTGGTAACTGGAGGGGCCATTCCAATTACCCCTGGGGCTGGGCGCTCTATGGAGACACGGCTCCATTGGCGCTTCTGCCCCGCAGTCCCCACCTCAACCCATATCTGCAGCTGAGCACAGCAAAGGGAGCTGGCAGATTGCAAAGGGAAGATGGTTCCATAAACGTTTCTGCATCGAGACCTCTGGCCCTTCCTGATCAGCTGCACTATTTACTTTTTAATACTTTGGACTTTTCCCAAAGATCGTCCCTCCAGCCTTGGTGTTTCGGAGCAAACATCCCTCTTTATTCATGATCAGCAGTAACAGGTGGAGCGCTGTTTATCTAGCGATCCCAAAGCACTTCACTTAGCAGGTAGCACGGTCCCTGTTTTGCAGATGAGGAAGCTGAAGCATGCTGGGAACTGACGCACCTGAGTAGGGCCCATTAGCCTGATAATAGCTCCCTCACTCCAGAGTTCACTGTGTCTCCTGGCTGGCTTTATCCGCCAGCAGAATCTCTGCCAGGCCCCGGGTCCAACTCCCCCTTGCCCTGCCCCAATGTAACGTTTGCAAAGGGAGTGCACAATGGGCGTAAGCTCCAACTGCTCCGACCGGGTGGCTTTATACACCTGCTTGGCCCCAGTGTAAACAGCCGCACATGAGACAGCAGGACACAGACTGAGCCACAGTATCAACCTCATTCTAATTTATACACATACAAATCATCCTGCACAGCCATGCAGAAAAATAGAAATGAGGTCATGTAGCGCCCGGTCCCCTCTGCCAGTCCAGTCCTGGCCACCACCCCGGCAGATCCTGCAGCCTGGGTTCAGACCAAACTCCCGCTGCAATCCGAGAAAGGGCTGCAGGAGTGACCCGGCGATACTGGTTAGGGCTCTAAGTTATTTTGAAATGTGCTGAGCACTGGGGCTTCCAGCACTTCCCTCATGGAGACGATTCTCCTGTTAGTGCGTCTCATGGAGGCACACAGCTCCCAGTAATGTCAACGGAGACACTGCATCTAAATCCCATACTCTGCGTCTAAATCCCATAGGCAGCTTTGAAAATCTCAGCCTAAAGTCTAATTTCAGAAGTCCCTGCTGGTGAGTCAGGCCTTATCACTGCCCTGTGTTTGGGGGCTTTGAGCCAGTTTTCTGTTCTAGGTCAGTCATTGCAAACTCATTTTTCACCTAAGATTTCACATGCACAACTAAAATCCAACTGGATTTATAACTACTTCATCCCCTATGGCTAGTCGTTGGTTTTTAAAAGGACATTGAGTTTCTTGTGCAGGATTTATTCATAGATTCATCGTTTGGAAAGCCAGAAGGGACCAGTCCAATCATTCAGCCTGATCAGATTGGAGAGAGTCCAACTGAGGGCAACAAAAATGATTAGGGGGCTGGAGCACATGACTTATGAGGAGAGGCTGAGGGAACTGGGATTGTTTAGTCTGCAGAAGAGAAGAATGAGGGGGGATTTGATAGCTGCTTTCAACTACCTGAAAGGGGGTTCCAAAGAGGATGGATCTAGACTGTTCTCAGTGGTACCAGATGACAGAACAAGGAGCAATGGTCTCAAGTTGCAGTGGGGGAGGTTTAGGTTGGATATTAGGAAACACTATTTCACTAGGAGGGTGGTGAAGCACTGGAATGGGTTCCCTAGGGAGGTGGTGGAATCTCCTTCCTTAGAGGTTTTTAGGTCAGGCTTGATAAAGCCCTGGCTGAGATGATTTAGTTGGGGATTGGTCCTGCTTTGAGCAGGGGGTTGGACCAGATGCCTCCTGAGGTCCCTCCCAACCCTGAGATTCTAGGAGTCTATCTCTTGCACAACACAGGCCAGAGAATTTCTCCCAGTGATTTCTGCATCAAGCGCATATTTTGTGGTTGAGCTAGGGCATATTTACTAGAAAGCCATCCAGTCTTGATTTAAAGACTTCAAGCGATGGCGAATTTATCACATCCCTCGGTAAATTATTCCAATGGTTAATTGCCACATTGCTCAGAAATTGCACCTTGTTCCTAGCCTCAATGTATCGACCTTTATCGTCCAGCCACTGGCTCTTCTGCCTTTAGCTCAAAGAGCCCTTTCTAGTCTAGAAACCCCTGCGGCCTGTGAGTCCGGATGGCCTTGGTGCAGTCTGAACACTCCTTCCTGGGTCAGGCCCACACTCTGCAGACTGGTACCACGTTCCTTTCTCCGGTCCTTTCCACATGCCCGAGTTTGTGCATTGTCCTCCAGCCTCTGAATAATGTCATCTTACTTCCGTGGGGCTCTTGAGGGGGTCTCCCTGGTGTGGCGCCCAGCACGATCCCACAAGCGCTACAACGGGATGACCTGTCCCCCGCTCTGCTCCCAGACCCGAGGCCTCTGCAGATGCAGCTCCGAACAGCACTTGGCTTTCGCTGCCAGGGCCCCCCAGCCCTGGCACATCCCTGTCCAATGTACTGCCCAGGGTGCCCCTTGGTCTCTGTGGGCATGGAGGGGTCCCAAGCTGCCCCTGCCAATGACTGTTCCGGGTCTCAGGGGGGATCCTCTGCAGGTCCCCAAGCCAGGCTTGTTAGCTGGGTTTCCCTAGGGCCCGGCCTGTCTCTGTCCTGCCCGCAGCCCGCCCAGCGGGTCCGGGAGCAGCAGGCTGCGCTTCTCCTGCCGTTTACACCCTGCCCCGGTCGTTAATACCGAGGGAGCCCAACGCAGACTCCAGCGCCCCCCGGTCTCGGCTTTCTCGGGGCTTGCGGGGACACTCCCCCTCCGGAACCCCCCCACCCACAACGGCACGGCCCGAGAGCCCAGCCCCAGCCGGGTTCGCCCACCCACCCATCGCCCCGGGGGCCAGCGCCTGCCGGGCCGGGCGGGGTAACACGGGCTGCGGGCCCGAAGGTGGCTCCAGACCGCGGGCAGGGCTGTTGTCCCGGCTCGGCTCGGCTCGGCCCGGCCCCGCGCTCCCATTGTCACCGCGCTGCAGCTGCACAACGCGCCCCGCGCCGGCACCTACCTGCGCCCGGCCCCCGCCGGGCATCGTCCCCCGGGCTCGGCCGGGCAGGCGCCTCGGGACCAAGCTCGCCGAGCTCCGGGCTCCAGTGGGCGCGGGGCGCGGCGCTGGGCACGGGGAGCCCCCGGAGCGCGGGCGCGGAGGTCTCCGGCTCTCCAGGGCAGCCGCGCGGGGGGACCCGGGCATCCCCCTTCTGCGGGAGGGAGAAAAACTACAGCTCCCGGCAGCGCCTCCTGTCCCGGAGCCTCCCCCGCTGGGTCCTAGCAGGGCCCCGCTCCCCGCACACGGGCTGGCGGGGCGGCCAGCGGCGCGTTTCACCCCCGGCGCCCTCCGCAGTCCGCACCGCAAGCGCCTGCCTGGGAACCGGGCGGCTGCAGCGGGGCAAGGCGCAGCCCCCATCTCCTGCCCGCCCTGCTTTCCAGGCAGCCCGAGGGGGCCTGGCCCGGAGAAGGGGGCTTGTGCGCCTCGCCTGCTTCTCTGGGCTGGAGGCAGAAGGCCCAGACGTGTGTCTGTGGCCGGCACACTGCACATGCCGCGCCGGCCGGCCCTGTGGTCCTGGGAAACCCTCGGCTGATCACGTCGCTGTCAGACGAGGTAGTGACAGTGCTGAAGGAAAAGAGGAAGGGAGTTTATTCAAAGGCTACGATCTGGTTTTGTTAACCGCCGGGTAACTGAGCCCCTGAAACCCACTGTGGAGAAAAGCTCTTGGTGTAAAATACCCAGCACCGCTGGCCCTTTCAATCAAGGGCTGAGCAAGCTCCCAGTTAAGGGCTAAGATCTGGTCACACATCTAAGACCTCTAGCAAAGCCTAGACAGGAAATACCTCTCCTTTCCGGTCTCCTTTGTACAGGGAACAGTAATTGTTAAGTATCAGAGGGGTAGCCATGTTAGTCTGGGTCTGTAAAAGCAGCAAAGAGTCCTGTGGCACCTTATAGACTAACAGACATTTTGGAGCGTGAGCTTTCGTGGGTGAATACCCACTTCGTCGGATGCATGTAGTGGAAATTTCCAGGGGCAGGTATATATATGCAAGCAAGAAGCAAGCTAGAGATAACGAGGTTAGTTCAATCAGGGAGGATGAGGCCCTTTTCTAGCAGTTGAGGTGTGAAAACCAAGGGAGGAGAAACTGGTTTTGTAGTTGGCAAGCTATTCACGGTCTTTGTTTATCCTGAGCTGATGGTGTCAAATTTGCAGATGAACTGGAGCTCAGCAGTTTCTCTTTGAAGTCTGGTCCTGAAGTTTTTTTGCTGCAGGATGGCCACCTTAAGGTCTGCTATAGTGTGGCCAGGGAGGTTGAAGTGTTCACCTACAGGTTTTTGTATATTGCCATTCCTAATATCTGATTTGTGTCCATTTATCCTTTTCCATAGGGACTGTCCAGTTTGGCCAATGTACATAGCAGAGGGGCATTGCTGGCATATGATGGCGTATATTACATTGGTGGACGTGCAGGTGAATGAACTGGTGATGGTGTGGCTGATCTGGTTAGGTCCTGTGATGGTGTCGCTGGTGTAGATATGTGGGCAGTGTTGGCATCGAGGTTTGTTGCATGGATTGGTTTCTGAGCTAGAGTTACTATGGTGCGATGTATCAGAGGGTAGCCGTGTTGGTCTGGATCTGTAAAAGCAGCAAAGAATCCTGTGGCACCTTATAGACTAACAGACGTTTTGGAGCATGAGCTTTCATGGGTGAATACCCACTTCCTCAGATGCATGTAGTGGAAATTTCCAGGGGCAGGTATATATATGCTAGCAGGCAAGCTAGAGATAACGGGGTCAGTTCAATCAGGGAGGATGAGGCCCTGTTCTAGCAGTTGAGGTGTGAAAACCAAGAGAGGAGAAACTGCTTCTATAGTTGGCAAGCCATTCACAGTCTTTGTTCAATCCTGAGCTGATGGTGTCAAATTTGCAGATGAACTGGAGCTCAGCAGTTTCTCTTTGAAGTCTGGTCCTGAAGTTTTTTTGCTGCAGGATGGCCACCTTAAGGTCTGCTATAGTGTGGCCAGGGAGGTTGAAGTGCTCTCCTACAGGTTTTTGTATATTGCCATTCCTAATGTCTGATTTGTGTCCATTTATCCTTTTCCGTAGAGACTGTCCAGTTTGGCCGATGTACATAGCAGAGGAGCATTGCTGGCATATGATGGCATGTATTACATTGGTGGATGTGCAGGTGAATGAACCAGTGATGGTGTGGCTGATCTGGTTAGATCCTGTGATGGTGTCACTGGTGTAGATATGTGGGCAGAGTTGGCATCGAGGTTTGTTGCATGGATTGGTTCCTGAGCTAGGGTTATTATGGTGCGGTGTGCAGTTACTGGTGAGAATATGTTTCAGGTTGGCAGGTTGTCTGTGGGCAAGGACTGGCCTGCCACCCAAGGCCTGTGAAAGTGTGGGATCATTGTCCAGGATGGGTTGTAGATCCTTGATGATGCGTTGGAGGGGTTTTAGCTGGGGGCTGTATGTGATGGCCAGTGGAGTCCTGTTGGTTTCTCTCTTGGGTTTGTCTTGCAGTAGGAGGCTTCTGGGTACACGTCTGGCTCTGTTGATCTGTTTCCTTATTTCCTCGTGCGGGTATTGTAGTTTTGAGAATGCTTGGTGGAGATTTTGTAGGTGTTGGTCTCTGTCTGAGGGGTTAGAGCAGATGCGGTTGTACCTCAGTGCTTGGCTGTAGACAATGGATCGTGTGATGTGCCCGGGATGGAAGCTGGAGGCATGAAGGTAGGCATAGCGGTCGGTGGGTTTTCGATATAGGGTGGTGTTAATGTGACCATCACTTATTTGCACCGTGGTGTCAAGAAAGTGGACCTCCCGTGTAGATTGGTCCAGGCTGAGGTTGATGGTGGGGTGGAAGCTGTTGAAATCATGGTGGAATTTTTCCAGAGTCTCCTTCCCATGGGTCCAGATGATGAAGATGTCATCAATGTAGCGTAGATAGAGAAGGGGTGTGAGTGGACGAGAGCTGAGGAGGCGTTGTTCCAGGTCGGTCATAAAAATATTGGCATATTGTGGGGCCATGCGGGTGCCCATAGCAGTGCCACTGATCTGGAGATATATATTGTCATCAAATTTGAAATAGTTGTGTGTAAGTATAAAGGCACAGAGCTCAGCAGCCAGTTGTGCTGTGGCATCATCAGGGATACTGTTCCTGACAGCTTGTATTCCATCTGTGTGTGGGATGTTCGTGTAGAGAGCCTCTACATCCATGGTGGCTAGGATGGTGTTTTCTGGTTAGAGACAAAATGACATCTTTTAAAAACTGGAAGTCAAATCCTAGTAAGGAAAATAGAAAGGAGCAAAATCTGGCCAGTCGAGTATAATTAGTGAGGCCAAAAAAGAATTTGAAGAACAACTAGCAAGATACAGAAATTAACAGCAAATATTTTTAAGTATATCAAAAGCCTGCAGTGGGGCCACTGGACAATCTAGGTGCTAAAGAAGCCACTCAGGGAAGACAAAGCCTTTAAGGAGAAGCTAAATGAATTCTTTGCATCTATCTGCACAGCTGAGGGTGTGAGGGAGATTCCCACACCGGAGCCATTCTTTTCAAGTGATAAATCTGAGGAACTGTTGCAGATTGAGGTGTCAGTAGAAGAGGTGTTGGAACAAATTGGTAAATTAAAAAGTAATAAGTCACCAGTATGATGGGTTTGGTCACAGAGACCCCCTTGGGACTGTCAACTGATGTGCTGGAATTACCTCTGAGCCCATTTTCCCTGCCATCTTGGGACTCCAGAACCCTGCCTTGTTGAGCCAGACATGCCAGCCTGCTGCAGCACAGACTCAGGGTTTGGGCAATGCCCCCAAAAGCTGCAGACTTTAATCAAAAACAGCTCAGCGGGTCACCTCTCCAGCACCCAGACACCCAGCTCCCAATGGGAACCAAACCCCAAATAAATCCGCTTTACTCTGTATAAAGCTTATACAGGGTGAACTCAGAAATTGTCCACCCTCTCTATAACACTGATAGAGAGACATGCACAGCTGTTTGCTCCCCCAGGTATTAATCACTTACTCTGGGTTCATTAATAAACAAAAGTGATTTTATTACGTCTAAAAAGTAGGATTTAAGTGATCTCAAGTAATAACAGCCAGAACAAAGTAAGTCACTAAGCAAAATAAAGCAAAAACATACAAGTCTCAGCTAATACATTAAGAAACTGATTACAGGTAATATCTCACCCAGAGACGTTCCAATAAGCTTCTTTCACAGACTAGACTCCTTCCTAGTCTGGGCCCAATCCTTCCCCTGGTACAGCCCTTGTTAGTTCCAGCAGACATCTCAGGTGGTAAGCAGGGGCATTCCCATGACTGGCAGCCTCCTTTGTCCTGCTCCACCCCCTTTTATAGCTTTGGCACAAGGCGGGAATCTTTTGTCTCTCTGAGTCCCCACCCCCCTTCTAAATGGAAAAGTACCAGATTTAAGACGGATTTCATTATGAAGTGACATGGTCACATGTCCTGTGAGATCCCAGCCTTCAGTCTTCCTGGGCTGGCACCCACGTACACAGGAAGCTTTGCAGGTAAACAGCCATTTACAGGTCATTGATTCTGAACCACCCTTAATGGCTTCCTCTTAATATGTTTACATCAGTGATACAAGTTTATATCTTATTCTCCTAACTCCAGACATAGAAATACTACATGCAAACAAACAGGATGATCACACTCAGTAGATTATAAGCTTTGTAATGATACTTACAAGAGACCTTTTCCATAAAGCATATTCCAGTTACATCATATTCACATTCATAAGCATATTTTCATAAAGCATATGGAGTGCAACGTCACAACCAGGACCAGATGGCATTCACCCAAGAGTTCTGAAGGAATCACGTATGAAATTGTAGAACTACTAACTATGGTATGTAACCTATCACTGTACCAGATGACTGGAGGATAGCTAAGGTGACATCAATTTTTAAAAAAGGCTCCAGAAGTGATCCTGGCAATTACAGGGCAGTAAGCCTAACTTCAGTACCAGGGAAATTGGTTGAAACAACAGTAAGGAACAGAATTGTCAGACACATATATGAACACAATTTGTTGGGGAAGCATCAACATGGTTTTTATAAAGAGAAATCATGCCTCACCAATCTACTAGAATTCTTTGAGGGGGTCAACAAACATGGGGACAAGGGTGATCCAATTGCTATAGTGTATTGTGATAAACTCAGGACAGACAGCTGCAAGGGAGGGGTAGGAATCAGTCCCAGAGGGTTAAAAGGCCCTCCTCCTTATCAACTGGGAGGCAACTACAGGTCAATCAGGTTCAACTCTCTCCCACAAGGGAGTAAAAAATACTCTAAATAGGACTAGTGGAGATACGGGGAGCAGACTTCCCCCGTGTCCCAAGGGGGACTGCATTACCCAAGCCTGTCTCACCAGGGCTAAAAGCAGCAGAGGCTGGGGAGACTGAGAAGTTGCCTTGCCACATATGGTATCAGGGGTGGGATTTGAGTGAGACTTCGTGGCAAGCCGTCTTGGGGCAGGGTAAAACATCCCCTAAAAAAAAACAAAAAAAAGCGCAACCAACCAACCAAAAAAACCCAAAATGGAGGCTGTAGTGAAGGCATTGGTGCAGGCCACTGTGGCCCAACAAGAAGCTACCAAGGTGCAGATAGCTGCCCGGCAGGAGGCAGTGCGAGTACAGCAGGAGACAAATCAACTACTGATGAGCCAGGCGGCTCAGGATCGAGCCACCCTGCATGACGTTGTGAACCAGCTAAAGGCCCTGACCACCCTAACGCACGGCCCCCCTGGGACTCTGCCCCTGCGGGCAAGCCACTACTTACAGAAGATGACGATGGATGATGACGTGGAGGCATACCTGCTTGCGTTTGAGAGAACGGCCCAGCGGGAGGCCCGGCCTCAAGACCAGTGGGCCAGTATCCTGGCTCCCTTTCTGTGTGGGGAGGCACAGAAAGCATATTTTGATATGACAACAGAAGCAGCTTCAGATTACCCCCAGCTAAAGGCAGAGATCCTGGCGAGGTCTGGTGTGACGACAGCTATAAGGGCACAGCGGTTCCATGAGTGGAAATACCGAGTCAACAAAGCCCCGAGATCCTAGTTGTTTGATCTGATCCATCTAGCCAGGAAGTGGCTGCGACCCGAGACCCACCGGCCAGAGGAAGTCGTGGAAACCATAGTTGTGGACAGGTACATGAGGGGGCTACCACCGGACATATGAGGGTGGGTCAGTCAAAATGATCCCTCCTCCTATGATGAGTTAGTTGCCCTCGTAGAGAGACACCTAGCAGTGCAGGAACTTTCTCAGACTACCGGGGAAGGGAGGCGCCAGAATAGGAGGTAAGTCTATGTACCAAAGACCCGAGTTGCCGTGGCTCTGGGTTGAACTATGGAGAGGAGGAAGGAGGCCGAAGAGCTGCCAGTGATCTCAGAGAAACTTGGGGACTGGGAGAAAAAGACTCGGGGGGTAAGGCCCCACAGCCCAAAAAATAGGGGGCTGCCCCAAGCAGGGTACCGATGTTATGCATGTGGAGAGATAGGGCATATAGCTGCCCAGTGCCCAAACCTAGAAGAGCCCATGCAATGCGACCTGGGAAATCTAGAAGAGCCATGTGACCTGATAAATCTAGTAGGGGTAGTGATGGTCCCTCATAGATATACTAGGTCAGTTAAAATGAATGGTATAAAGACTACCGCATTAGTAGACTCAGGAAGTGCAGTCACACTGGTCTCGGGAAAGCTGGTCAGGTATGATCAACTATCCCAGGCCAAGTGCACAGGGATATCCTGTGTCCATGGGGATGTCAATTACTACCCGACCATCCCAGTAAAAATAGAGGTCCTGGGAAACCCCACTAAGGCGATGGTGGGGGTGGTCCCAAAACTCCCCTACCCAGTCCTCATAGGTCGAGACTTCCCAGGGTTTGGCAGTCTACTTCTTGGAGGGGAGTCAGAAGAAGATAACTACCCAGAGAGCAATGGGATGGCCTCGATAGTTAGCAACTCCCCGGCCTTCCATGAATTTGCCCAGGATTTATTCTCGCCCCCTGGGAAGACCAGGAAGACTCGGCGAGAAAGGAGGGCAGATAAGAAGAGGGGAACGAGAATCCTGACCCAGAACCAGAAGCTTATACTGGTAGGGGAAAGAGTTGGCCCATCTGACAAGGGAACTAGGCAGGAGGTCGGTGAGCCAACAGCCGGACCCAGTTCCCCAGGGACCTCCCTCGAGGGGGAGGGGGAAATAGAGCCCCCTGAGTCTGGGTAAATTGGACCTTCACTAGAGAATTTTGGACGAGATCAGGCCAATGATCCAGTATATAATAATATTCGCAAAGAAGTAGTTGAGGTGAATGGGGTCCCTGTGGAAGGAAAAGCCAAGGGCCCAGGGCCATATTATATGATCAGGAAGGATCTGCTATACAGAGTAGTCTGGATCCAAGAGCAAGTTATGGAACAGCTCCTAGTACCACAGAAACATCAGAGGGGAGTAATGGAGCTAGACCACAGCCATCTGTTTGGAGGACATCTAGGGGTAGATAAAACCCTGGATTGAATTCTGCAGAGGTTTTTTTGGCCTGGAATCTATGCGGCAGTCCGGCAATATTGTGCCTCCTGTCCGGAATGCCAATTACATGGGCCCCGACCTCGCTTAAAGGCACCTTGGGACCTCTGCCAATTATTGAAGTCCCCTTTGAGCAAATAGCTATGGACCTAGTAGGGCCGCTAGAAAAATCAGCCTGAGGCCATCAGCACATACTGGTGGTGCTAGATTATGCCACCCGGTACCCCAAGGCTATTCCCCTATGGAACACTACGTCCAAGACCATAGCGAAAGAATAAATCCAAATTTTTGCTGGAGTGGGAATACCCAAAGAGATCCTGATGGATCAAGGAACCCCCTTTATGTCTAAATTAATGAAGTATCTATGTGCAATGCTCCTCATACGGACCCTAAGGACATCAGTCTATCATCCGCAGACCGATGGCCTCGTTGAGCGTTTTAATAGAACCTTGAAGAACATGATACGAAAGGCAGCGAGCCGGGATGGGAAGAACTGGGACACGCTGCTACCGTACCTAATGTTTGTGATAAGGGAGGTACCTCAGACTTCAACTGGGTTCTCCCCATTCGAACTGTTATACGGTCGTCACCCCCGCGGCATACTGAACATTGCCAAAGAAAGTTGGGAAGAACAGCCGAACCCAGGGAAAAACCTCATCGAGCATGTGTTGCAGATGAAAGACAGGATAGCCCAACTCACCCCCATAGTGCAGGAACACATGGAGAGGGCACAAGGGGCCCAACAAACATACTACAACCGCCAAGTGACAATCCAAAAATTCCAGGTGGGAGATCGGGTAATGGTGCTCGTACCCACAGCGGAGAGCAAGCTCCTGGCCAGATGGCAGGGGCCATATGAGATAATAGAAGCCATTGGAGAGGTTGATTACAAGGTCCGACAACCTGGATGCCGGAAGCTGGAACAGATCTATCATATAAACCTGTTGAAACCTTGGCAAGACAGAGAAGCTCATGTGGTCACTCTAGGGTCACCTCCTCCCGAGAGCAACCCACCTGGCCAAGTGGGAATATCCCCAGAATTGACCCCTGACCAACAAACTGAGGTGATCAACATGATCAAATGCAACCAGGACGTGTTCTCAGAAAAGCCAGGCAGGACCACTGAGGTTCACCATCACATCCTCACAGAGCCTGTAGTGAAGGTGAATGTCAAGCCATACCAGATCCCGGAGGCGAAAAGAGAAGAGATCAAGACAGAAGTCAGGAAAATGTTGAAGTTAGGAGTCATTGAAGAGTCTCATAGCCAATGGTCAAGCCCCGTCATCCTAGTACCTAAACCGGATAGCAGTATGAGGTTTTGCAATGACTTCCGGAAACTGAATGAAGTGTCCCAATTTGATGCGTACCCTGTATCCCAGATAGATGAGTTAATTGACCGACTGGGGAAAGCACGATTTTTGTCCACCCTTGACTTGACTAAGGGTTATTGGCAAATTCCCTTGGCCAAGGCCGACAAAGAGAAGACGGCCTTTTCAACACCAGAGGGACTGTATCAATACACTGTCCTCCCTTTCGGTTTACATGGGGCTTCTGCAAGTTTCCAACGGCTCATGGACAAACTGTTATTTCCACATGGCAAGTATGCAGCCGCCTATCTTGATGATCTCATTATACATAGTCCATA
This sequence comes from Gopherus flavomarginatus, assembly GCF_025201925.1. NCBI lineage: Eukaryota > Metazoa > Chordata > Testudines > Testudinidae > Gopherus > Gopherus flavomarginatus. Next base: position 1,811,007 of record NC_066618.1, on the reverse strand, counting down.
TTGGGAGACGCACTTGGGGAAGGTGGAAGCAGTCCTGGACACCTTGAGGAAGGTGGGGCTGACTGCAAATCCCTACAAATGTGCAATTGGGCTAGCAGAAGCCAAGTACCTTGGGTATATAGTGGGGAGAGGCGTGGTGAAGCCCCAACTCAACAAGTTAGAGGCAATACAGAAATGGCCCTGACTAGTCCGGAAGAAACAGGTCAGAGCATTCCTGGGGCTGGTTGAATACTACAGGTGGTTCATCCCCCACTTCGCCACCAGGGCATGCCCGCTAACAGACCTAACGAAAGCCCGTAGCCTGGACAAAGTAAGATGGTCTAGCGCGGCTGAGGAGGCTTTTGCAGATCTGTAGACTTCCCTCTGCACCGATCCAGTGCTGGTAGCTCCAGACTGGGAGAAAGAGTTTATCTTGCAAACGGATGCCTCTGAGGTTGGGTTGGGGGTGGTTCTTTCGCAAATGGTTGGAGCAGAAGAACACCCAGTCCTGTTCCTCAGTAGGAAACTCCTGCCCAGGGAACGTAAATATGCTGTAGTAGAGAAGGAATGCCTGGCCGTGAAGTGGGCCATAGAAAGCTTTCTCTACTACCTACTCGGACGGAGGTTTACCCTTGTCACAGACTATGTCCCTCTGAAGTGGATGCACCAAAACAAAGAGAAAAATGCGAGAGTGACAAGGTGGTTCTTGTCGCTACAACCCTTCCACTTCAGAGTACAACATAGGTCCAGAATCAAGCATGGCAACGTGGATGGCCTTTCCAGGGTACATTGTTTGCCGACCCAAGTAGCCCAACCCTGTAGTGTTGAGCAGGGTGGGGGGATATGTGATAAACTCAGGACAGACAGCTGCAAGGGAGGGGTAGGAATCAGTCCCAGAGGGTTAAAAGGCCCTCCTCCTTATCAACTGGGAGGCAACTACAGGTCAATCAGGTTCAACTGAGAAAGGGTTACCAAGGTAGCAATTAGAATCAGCTGAGGGGGAGCTACCTGAGGTTAATTAGTATCAGCTGATTCCAACTTAGGGCTGCCTGAGACCTTTTTAAACCCTTCCCTAGGAGGAAGGAGTGGAGAGGGCAAAGAGAGAAGGAGCCCTGCTGCCAGGAGTATAGGAGCAGCAAGACAGCGAGCCTCACCAGGAGGAGAGGCAGTACTCTCTCCCACAAGGGAGTGAAAAATACTCTAAATAGGACTAGTGGAGATACGGGGAGCAGACTTCCCCCGTGTCCCAAGGGGGACTGCATTACCCAAGCCTGTCTCACCAGGGCTAAAAGCAGCAGAGGCTGGGGAGACTGAGAAGTTGCCTTGCCACAGTATGTAGACTTTCAGAAAGCTTTTGACAAGGTCCCTCACCAAAGGCTCTTAGGCAAAGTAAGCTATCACGGGATAAGAGGGAAGGTCCTCTCGTGGATCAGTAACTGGATAAAACACAGGAAACAAAAAGTAGGAATAATGGTCAATTTTCACAGTGGAAAGAGGTAAATAGCAGGGCCCCTCAAGGATTTGTATTTCAGTCTGTGCTGTTCAACATATTCATAGACAATCTGGAAGCATTAGGAAAGGGATAGATAATTAGACAGAAAATATCATAACGCCACTACATAAATCCATGGTACGCCCACATCTTGAATACTGCATGCAGTTCTATAATAAACAATAAATAATAATAAGTATTGTTATTAATTATTATTATTAATAGGATGGTCACCCTATCTCAAAAAAGATACATTAGAATGGGAAAAAGTGCAGAGAAGGGCAACAAAAATGATTAGGGGTATGGAACGGCTTCTGTATGAGAAGAGATTAATAAGACTGGGAGTTATCAGCTTGGAAAAGAGATGGCTAAAGGGAGATATGATTGAGGTCTACAGAATCATGACTGGTGTGGAGAAAGTAAATAAGGAAGTGTTATTTATTCCTTCTCATAACACAATAACTAGGGAATCAATAAATGAAATGAATAGGCGGCAGCTTTAAAACAAACAAAAGGAAGTATTTTTTCACACAACGCACAGTCAACCTGTGGAACTTGTTGCCAGAGGATGTTGTGAAGGCCAAAACCATAACGGGGTTCAAAAAAGAACTAGATACGTTCATGGAGGATAGGTCCATCAATGCCTATGCAGCCCCATGCTCTGGGTGTCCCTAAACCTCTGACTGCCAGAAGCTGGGACTGGATGACGGGATGGCTCACTCAATGGCTGCCTGTTCTCTTCATTGCCTCTGAAGCATCAGGCACTGGCTGCTGTCAGAAAACAGGACACTGGGCTAGATGGATCATTGGTCTGACCCCATGTGGCCATTCTCATGGTGTGTTGCCATTTGGTGTCTCTTGTCTTGCCCCTCGATTGTCAGCTCTGTGGAAGAGGGACTGTCCTTATGGTCTGTGTTCGTACAGCACCAAGCACACTGAGGTCCTGGTCTATGGCTAGGGCTGCTAAGTGCTATTCTAACATAAATCATCATATTCCCAGAACAACAACTTTTAGACAGTTCCAGCTTCATCCAACCCCATTCCACACAGGTGCATCTTCCATCACACTCAGATACAAACATACCCTCAAAACAACCTTAACTCTGCTCCTCTCGTGATCTTCCATCACACTCAGATACAAACATACCCTCAAAACAACCTTAACTCTGCTCCTCTCGTGACACAAGTTGAAAATTTCAGACAGTCTTCTTCATTCATGACAAAGAATTTCAAATCACCAGTGACTACAATCAATCAGAATACTGTACTCTTGGCTGTCCAGTTATCCTGCCACCTGTAAATCCACACAGAAAGACCTATTTCAATCCATGCTATCCACAGATAGCATAGTGAAAGCAACCATGCACCACTGTTTGTTTACATGCCACGTGCCCTAAGCACACACTAGTTGCATGTACAAACCTCTCCCACACACAACGAACATATAGAAATTTAATGAAAATATTAAAAATTAGTGTGGTGCCTGAAATTTAATTGATGCATAGTACTGAGTCAGTTGCAAGCAAAATAGTAAGATGATTGTATTGTTATGGTTACACACCTGTAGAAAAGAGAACAACATACCCTACACGTGCATTGTGCAGCAACGTGTCAATATTACATACGTTGTTAAACATTTTAAACACATGGGTAACATGGCACCAGAAATCCAGCAATTAAATGACAATGATTATCCATAACGTAACATTCATACATGACAATGCAGGTCATTAGCAAATGCGGCGTAGTGGGTATTAACCTGCAACTGCTGAAGTGAAACATACATCAATGAAAGGTGCCAAAACTGTGTTAACATCGTGCCCATAAGCCCAATGGCCTCTGCCATAACAATGACACACAGCACAGAGGTCCCTAAGAAACTTCTGCAATTCGCTAATATCTGCAAAGCACTTTGAGCAAGAAATGCACTGCAAGGGCTAAGTTGTATGAGTTGTCACATCAGTACCAGCCGTGTCTGCTGGCATGTGTGACACAGCAGAAAATTTTGATAGCAACGACCTCAATCCTGGGCCTTGCTGGGATCCTGCAACTCCCAATAACTTGAATCATGCAGGTGTCAAGGCCCTGGGTGCATCTCCACCCAGCACAGCGCTCCTTGCCTAGAAACCTTCAGGCCAAGGACCCCTAGGATTTTTAAAAATTAGCATCTGATTTGCATTAGCCACCAACCATGTTAATGCTCCATAATGACACACTTGGAGGAGCCTCTAAAACATTTTCCCAAAATGTTCTATATGGAACGTGCCCTGGGAAGCTGGCAATAGCGTTTCTCCCCTTCCTGATCCATCCTGGGGTTCAGATCTCCGTTAGTCTGGGCTGCAGAACGGAGCGGGACCCACTGTATTGTTGGAATGGTAAACCCACCTCCCATTTCAATGTCCTCCCGGAATACTGTCAAGGCAGGGTCCCAGCAGGTCAGACCGGGCACCTGAAAGCTCATTCGAGGAAGCTGTCTCACAGAAGCTCTTTAACTAGCCTCAGAACTTGCATTACCTCTCTCTCACGCAGGTTCACTGGGGACATCCATGATTTCTCCTCTGGCTGCGTTTTTCTCATGTGCCTCCACCGAAACAGTCCCCTCTCTTCTCGTGTCAGTTCTTTGATGTGCTATAAGCGATGCCCTCATGGACACTCGTTCCCTGCAACGAGTACATAACCCATGCTAGGACAGCGTGCGTCTCTGCTCTCTATTAGCTTGTCCATAAGATGTTTATGAATCCGCTGTGTCTGCCAGATGAGTGCCCTTTGGCTGACTTCTGCGGGCTTTGACTCCTGCTTAGTCCTCTAGGTCAAGTGCTAGATGCTCACGCTTTTAACACTGACAGACCTGGGTTCCTGCAAACCCTGCGGTAGCCCCAGCAATTACACAAGCTCTAGTGCAGCGCCTCGTGCTCTCACAGACTCTTGATCCCGGAATCCTTTCCCCCATGGAGCACATGCGCTCAGCAAAGACATTCGCCCTCTCTGGTGTTTTATAAAGGTCTGTTTCTGAGTGCAGCTTCTCAGTCTCTCCAGTGCATGGCATTTCTGGGGCCTTTTCCAGGCCTTCAGACCCTGTTCCCTGAAGCTCTCCTCACAGTGAGAACAGGTGGGTGGTCTCTCTCTCTCTTGTGGGGACCCTCTGGTGCATCACGAGAGCTTTCCTGTCTTTGAAGCCATTCCTGCACCAAGCATGTGGGAATGACGTCCCGGCGGTGTGGACTGGCCGGTGGACTGCAAGATGTCCCTTTCCCATCAATCTCTTCACACACTCATCATGCAAATGAAAAGTCAGAACATTTATTAAGATGGCGTAACTGCGTATTACTGACACCTGGAGTCTCTCGCTGGACTATGGCATGGCTCAGTGGCCCAGAGGAGTGGGTCTCACCAGGCTCCTATCTTCACTCTTTGCCTTTCAGGAGACCGCCTGCGGCAGGACCAGGACTGCTCTTGGAACTGAGACTGAAGAAGTGACGTGGTGGTACCCTCCTTCCTCACCTCCCAGCACAGCCCCCTCTGCCATGCCCTGACTCCGCTCGCTCCTTCGGGCACAGAGACTACGAGGTCCCCAGCACCACCAGCACCTGTAACAACGGCCCCACTCAGCACCTCAGCTGCCCCCACACCTGGAGCGTGCGCAGGGGGATGGGAGTACACTGGCTCCATACCCCTTGGAGGCCACGTCTTCACACCGCCTTCAGGGGGCAGCACTCAACCCCAAACAGGGAAGCGCCTGAGACAGTTAATGGCTGATACACACATTGGGGTGTGAAATAATATCTACTGCCCCTGTGTGACCCCCTGCAGGTCCTACCCAAGCCTGTCTGCATGCATTTCTGTTGTGGGGGTGACTCTGCTTCCTGGGGGTCACTGGCTGATGCAAAGCAGGGAGGGACCACACGGGAGTGGAACCAGCCAGCACGACCTCAATGCGGGAGTGTGACATTATGAGTGTAATATAATATCTCACTGAAAGATGACGGGGCCAGAAAGAGTTAATTAACTCACCTCACCGACTGACCTGACCCGTGGGTGAACCTTAAGGACTGGTTAGGAAGGTATGTAAATGAACAGAGCTTTGAAATGTAAATCTGCATTGTTAGAGGTAGAAGGGGAGGTGTTTGCTCAGGGCTTGTGATCTAAGTGAACAAGTCTTGTCTATTGCTATAGCTTTGATTCAAAGATCAAAAAAGGAATATTAGCATTTAGAATGATACTTGAGTGAAATAGTATTATTGTCTATGTGTCTCTTTGAAGGTTGTGGTAACCTGTATCTGAACTGTTTAATGGATAAATTACTCTGTGCTAATTGCCAGGATGTTTGGGAGAAGGAGTTAAGCCTATTGTTTTCTCAGGCCAGAAAGCTGCTGGAAATGTATAAAAACCTGGGACACGATCCTGCTTCATCTCAGATCTGCTTTGGGTTTCAAGAGGGGGAAACCTAAAGCCACAAGGATTGAGATCCCCAGTCATTGACTGGAGCCACCCTGAATATGGAAATTGGACTATAACCTCTGGACTATTTCTAAAAGGACTTTTGGCAGCTACAAGCTCATCTCTGCTGTGTATCTGAACCTCAAGAATTGAATTCAAGTCTGTCTGTAGACTGATCTTTTAACCAACACTCTCTCTCTTTTCTTGTTTAATAAATATTAGCGTAGTTAACAAGAATTGGCTCTACGTGTGTATTTTGGGTGAGATCTAGGTTATAATTGGACCTGGGTATGTGGCTGATCCTTTGGGATTGGAAGACCTTTTCTTTTATATGATGAAGTAAGATTTTCAGGAATCATCATCATATCTGACAGGTGTGTCTGGACGGAGGCCTGAGGCTGGGCACTTTAAGGGAACTGCGTGGTTTAAACTTCTAAGTAACCAGTGAGGTACTACAGAAGCTGTTTTGTGCTGGTTGGTAAATCTAAGGCCATGTCTACATCTAAAGTTTTGCAGCGCTGGTTGTTACAGCTGTATTAGTACAGCTGTATAGGGCCAGCGCTGCAGAGTGGCCACACTTACAGCAACCAGCGCTGCAAGTGGTGTTAGATGTGGCCACACTGCAGCGCTGTTGGGCGGCTTCAAGGGGGGTTCCGGGAACGAGAGAGCAAACCGGGAAAGGAGACCCGCTTCGCCGCGGTTTGCTCTCTCGTTCCCGGAGCCACCCAGCAAACCGCAGGGAAGGAGACCTGCTTGCTCTGGGCTCCGGGAACGAGAGAGCAAACCGGGAAAGGAGACCCGCTTCGCCGCGGTTTGCTCTCTCGTTCCCGGAGCCACCCAGCAAACCGCAGGGAAGGAGACCTGCTTGCTCTGGGCTCCGGGAACGAGAGAGCAAACCGGGAAAGGAGACCAGCTTGATTACCAGAGGCTTCCTCCTTCCACGGAGGTCAAGAAAAGCGCTGGTAAGTGTCTACATTGGATTACCAGCGCTGGATCACCAGCGCTGGATCCTCTACACCCGAGACAAAACGGGAGTACGGCCAGCGCTGCAAACAGGGAGTTGCAGCGCTGGTGGTGCCCTGCAGATGTGTACACCTTCAAAGTTGCAGCGCTGTAACTCCCTCACCAGCGCTGCAACTTTCTGATGTAGACAAGCCCTAAGTATTGAAATAACCACCAGCGTCTGGGGTTTGTCTGCCCTGTTTGGTTTGCAGTTCACCTTGACTGAGTGACCTCAGCTGGCTGCCAGCACCATCACAGGGGGTGTGTCTGAAATAAATGGAGAGAGAGGTTTGTTTTCTAATTACCCTGCCCCCCTCATCTGGTCAGCCAGAGTGGGTGAGGAGCAGCCCAGATTGGCCGGGAGGCAGAGTCGGGATTTCCATCTTGCTGCTGATACCCAGGCATAGCTCTGATTGCAGACTGAGTGAGGACATCAGGGCATGGCCGGATCTTCTCTTTCCTTAGCCAGCCATGCAGGACTGCACCCACCCCACATGCTGCACCGAAGGGCGCTTCAGCCGTATAAATGCAGGAGGGTCCTTCTTTGTAAAAGGCTCTGGAGACAGGACACTCAGATCATAATGGTCTTGTGGTTAAAGATACAAGACCAGGCTCAGGACACCTGGATACTATTTCTGGCTCTGCCACTGACTTGCTAGATGACCATGGGAAACTCACATCACCTCTCTGGGTCTCAGTTTCCCCTTGTAAAATGGAGATAATACTCATAGCAGTCAGAGGAGAGTGGTGACTTGTGAAGTTCTCGTATTCACATCTGTCGAGTGCCCTGAAATCCTTGGCGGGAGAAGCAGAGTTATTTCCCTTAGAGCTGGAGCTGTGAAGATTGGATCCAGATTAACCTGTGAGCTTCTCCAACAGTTGGGAGTCTGCAGCAGAACGTGCGTTGGGTGGTCCCTGTAGAACCAGGGCTGAGCGACGTGACGGAATCATGGTACCATGTGAGAACGGGCTGTGGGCTAGATTGGGAGAGTGCTGGAATGGTTCTGTCTCCCCCGCCTCCCCCCAGTCAGGCCAGCTGTGTGCAGGTGTTGCTAGCAGCAGTGGCAAAGGCTGGTTAACGTTCTGCTAACCTGGCTGCGCCCCTTTCTATGCAGCATCAAAGTACCAGCTGCGCTGCCTGCATGTGACTAATGCGCAAGTCGCTTACTGGCTGATTCCGCATCAAACTGCAGCTCTCAGCTGATTCGGAGCCACCCCAGTTCTAAAACCATCTCTGAAATCTGTCCAGTGACATCTCCGCCTGGCCCTCAGCTCATCCGGCCAGACCCAAGCACCCCCACGGGCAGAGCCTACCCTCCCCCGTTCCCCTCAGAGATGTTAAAGCCAGAAGGGACCATTCAAGCAGCTAGTCCAGTGGTTTTCAACCTTTTCTCATTTGTGGCCTCATAGAAAATTCCGAATGGAGATGTGGGCCTCTTTGGAAATCTTAGCCTGTAGCCCCCCAGGGGTCCACGAACCACAGGGTGAAAACCACCGAACTAGTCTGACCTCGTGTATCTCACAGGCCATTAAACATCATCCAGTTACCCCTGTATTGACCCAGTAACTCACATTTTACTAAATACAATGCAGTAACTCATATGTGATTGTCTATCTCCCACAAGGCAGCCCGTCTGGATCTGGAGACATGAGGAACTAGAGAATCCACCACTGCCTTGATCCTTTGTTTCCAGGGTTAAGCCCCTCACTGTTGCAAATTTGTGTCTCATTTCTTATTTGAATTTGTCTGGCTTCAGCTTCCAGCCATTAGTTCTTGTGATGATTCTGCTGGATTAAAGAGCCCACTCGTACCCGGTATTTTCTCCCCAGGAAGGCACTTCCAGGCTGTAACCAAGGCTCAGGCTTCCCTTTCAGGAACAGATGGAACTCTTCCAGTCTCTCGCATTTTCTTCAGCTGAGTCATGTTTGTGGCTCTTTTCTGCCCAACATCCTTTTCGAAATGTGGACACCAGAACTGGACGCAATATTCCAGCATGAGTCTCACCAGTGCTGTGTACCAGGGTATAATCCCCTGCCTGCTCCACTCACCACTCCTCTGTTAATACATCCAGGAATCGCATTAGCCCTGTTTGCCAAAGCAACACGCTGGGAGCTCAGGTCCAGTCTCTTGTCCGCTCTCCCCCCAGATGCTTTTCAGAGTCAGGCTCCACTCCCACATCTGTAGGTGGGTCAGTATATAGTTCCTACCTGTATAAGACTTTGCATTTGGCTGTACTAAAATGCGTTTGGTTTGAATGGGCCCACTTTACCAAGCGATGCAGATCGCACTGTCTGACTGCCCTGTTGTCCTCCTGCCAACCTCTCTCAGCTACAAATTTTATCAACCAGGATTTTATATTTACTTGCAGATCACTGACGAAAGTGTTGAACAGTGTTGGGCCTCATACTGATCCCTGTGGAACCTCTCTAGAAACACCCGTTTGCTGCTGATTCCCCATTGACGACTACTTTTTGAGATCTGTCAGTTAGCTAGTTCTTAAACCAGTTAACGTGCTCTATTGACATTGTATAGAGCTAGTTTTAATAAGAATGCCATGTGGTACTAAGTCAAATCTCCTCCAAAAGTCTAACATTTACATAGTCATTTGTAATCTCACCAAAGAATGAAATAACTTAGGTGCAAAGAAGAGAAACAAAATGATTAGGGGGATGGAATAGCCTCCATATGAGGTGAGATTAAAAAGACTGGGACTGTTCAGGTTAGAAAAGAGACAACTAAGCAGGGATATGATAGAGGTCTACAAAATCATGGATGGTGTGGAGAAAGTGAATAGGGAACTGTTACTTACCCCTTCACATAACAGAAGAACCAGGAGTCACCCTCACCCAAGGAAATTAATAGGCAACAGGTTTAAAACAAACCAAAGGCAGTTTTTCTTCACACAACGCACAGTCAACCTGTGGAACTCCTTGCCAGAGGATGTTGTGAAGGGCAAAAGTATAATTGTGTTCAAAAAAGAATTAGACAAGTTCATGAAGGATGGGTCCACCAATGGCTGTTAGTCAAGATGGGCAGGAATGCAACCTCCTGCTCTGGGTGTCACTAAACCTCTGACTGCCAGAAGCACCTGGCACTGGCCACTGTCAGAAGGCAGGACACTGATGGATCATTGGTGTGACCCAGTGAGACTGTTCTTATGAAGCAGGTTGTTGGACAAGACCCATGTTCCACAAAGCCAGGCTGTCTGGCATTAGTTACATTCCCACCCTTTAATCAACTCAATCCCTCATCAGCTCTTCCATTATTTGGTCCAGGCTCAGCAGTGCAGGTAGGGCAGTCCGGTCTGGTCTGGTCCAGTCCGTTGTACCTGCAAGATATTTATAGCTGGGACGGAGAGCCGGAAAGAGGAGCAGCAGAACGTGGGGCTACTGGGCAGGCAGCGGTACAGCCGCTGGAGGAGAGGTTGGCGTTCTGCTCCTTTCCCCACTGCACTTCCCACAAGTTCCCTGACCCACAGTGGGAAAGGAGAATGTCAGGCCATGGGGCAGCTCCACTCCAGCAGCTCCTCTGGCACAGCGGCTGTACCAGCCCCCAGCCCTGTGCTCCGGCGGGGCTGGCTGCTGTGCAGACAGAGGAGACCCTGTGGGGAAGGGCTGGGGGCGATACAGCCGCACCGGAGGAGCTGGCGCGTGGGGCTGTCCAGTGGCCCCACATTCTGCTCCTTTCGCCGAACATGGGGGGCCCAGGCAAGGTGAAGTCACGCGGAGGGTCATGTGCCCCTCATGGCTCTCTGCGTGCTGGTAAGAAATGGATTCCACATGTACCACGGCCCAGGCTTGATATCAGGCTAAACTAGTTACGACAAGAGCAGTTTGCTTTACGGAAAGTTACACCGGGGAAATATTTGATGTCACTGTAGCTGCAGTTTAGAAGCTGGAAATAGAAAGAATCAGCATCATGCAGCCAGCCGGCTCTTCACCGATTCCCACTGCTCCACTGGCCCCCGGGACCCACGCAGCCAGCGTCCGAGGGGTGCAGTAGAAAGCTGTGTGATTGAATATTGGCACTCAGCATGTCTGGCTAATCACATGGCTTTCCTTGGCAGGGTCTGTCTGATGGGGGTCATAGACTCTCCATCTAGCGCAGGGGGTCTCAGCATTTTTCTTTCTGAGCCCCCTCCACTATAAAATCTCCATGGCCCACCTGGTTTTCTGCATATAAAAGCCAGGGTGAGCATTATGGGGTAGCAAGCCAGGCGACTGCCCAGGGCTCCATGCCACAGGGGCCCCCATGAAGCTACATTGCTCAGGCTTTGGCTTCAGCCCCGGCTGGGGGGGCTCAGGGCCTGGGATTCAGCCCTATGCAAAGGGACTTTGGCTTTCTGCCCTGGGCCCAGCGAGTCTAATGTTGGCCCTGCTTGGTGGCCCCCTGAAACCTGCTCGAGGCCCCCTTGGGGGCCCTGGACTTCTGGGTGAGAACCACTGGGCTAGTTTATCTTTGGGCAGTGCTGGGCCACCGTCTGCACTTTTCCGGACTGGCCTCCATGCCCGTTGTACAGGGAAGCAGCCTTTCTCCCATTTCTTACCTCTCACTGGCTCCTGCCCCTCAGCTGTGGGGCAGAGACTGGGATCTGCGCTACCGCCAGCCAGCTCCTGGCCCTTCCCGCTTGTCCCTGGAGAGAACGGCTGGTGAGGGCCCCCCCGACACACTTACTTTTAGTTGATATTATTTTAATTGTCCTTTTGAAGGAAAAAGAAAGCAAAAGCAGGACCCCGTACAGCCGTTACAGCGCGACACCGTTCCCAGCGCCCCGCACAATACAGCACATGCAGAACTTCGGCTAAGGTACGTTCACTGAATCCCCCCGCAGGCCTCGCTTCCGGTCTCCTCACTCAGGCTCCTCTTTCAGACAACAGAGCTGCGTTCCCCGACTCGGTCCCTTTTCGGATAGGGCCCCCTCCAGCCCGGCTAAGCCCCACCGCCGGCACCGCTCTACACTGAAATTTTTGCTTTGACTTCTGTGTTTGATGGCTGGTCTTTTGCTGGACAGACTAGTCTCCCGTGAGAATACGCCACACGACTTATTAAAGGGAAACTGTCAACATAATAAATACATCAAACTCTGCTCCAGTATTAACGCAGAAAAAATGAAACCATCCCTTTTGGCTCCTCATGAATGAGGCTGGTTTCAGGTCACATTTTGCACTTCACTCTGCTTGGGAAGTGCAACCACACAGTTTGCTTTGCTAGAAGCTTTCCTGCTTGTGGTCCATTTCACTTCCTGTCCTCATGTAACACAGTGCCGCACAACACTGCAGGGGATTGATTAAACCCCCCAAACTGGTTCATTTAAATTAAAAAGCAACAGGGACGAGGGTTTATTCCTGTCGGGTTTTACAAAACCTTCACCCAACCTGCATTTTGTATCTACATCTCCTCACAGCAACCAGCTGATTATCAAACCCGCAAGGGCCCAGGCAAGAAGCCACCACAAATCCTGCACACCAGAAACACCTGCAGCAGACGGACTGAAGTGTCTAGGCCAGCGATCCTCGGAACTTAGTGGTTCAGAAGCCAAAATTAACAATCAACGTGCCCCAAAAGCCCCAGCAGCGTGACCGACAGGGGAAATACTTGGTTTTATATGTAATTATTCTCACAGCAAACAAGTTACTAACTTAGAGCAAGCTGATAACTGAATTGGTTAATTACAATGTAAAAGCATCCTGATCAGTTAACAATTCAATCACACGGCATTTTAATATCACACGCTGCAAAGAGCCACAGGAGACCCAGTAAAGAGCCACTTGTGGCTTGCGAGCTGCAGTCTGAGTATCACTGGTCGAGGTGATGGGCTCTATGGGTAAAATCCACAGATTAACTCTCTTGTAACAAACACTGGAGAAGCAGCGACATCAGCTGTCAGTCCAGCCTCGGGTGGCACCTCCACAGTCACAAGGAGATGGTGGTTACCCTAGGATCTCACACCCACACCCAACGGGCCCAATCTGACTCCTATTCAAGTCAAATCAGTGGGACTGGATTATCCCTCAAGGGATCCAACTCTGGAGCAGCATAGAGAATCCACTGCTGTATGGCGATAGGAAACTGGCGGGAGAAATAAGGACAGGAGATGGACACACCAGACTCTTGAGTTCAGGGCACAAGAGAGATATGGATGGGCAGGGGCAGTGTGCCAGGTGGAAGGAGAAGTGCAGGATTGCCCAGGGTTGGCATGCGCCTCAGACAGTATCTGCCATTTTTAGAGGCTTTTATAGTATTGATTAGAGAGAAAAATCTACCCCCCTTTTGTGCGAGTATTAACATGGATTTTATCCAGCATGCTGCATCATTCCATAGGGACGTGCATGTGACTACGAATAGCATCTTAGTGCTAATACTTGCTAATTTAAAATGGTCTGTGATTTATACAGGAGACATACAGGAAGGATAAAATCAAAGCAGACACAGCAGACCATTGCTAATTACATCACTAAACAAATGAAAGGAAGACAGCTTGCCCACAATTTTCTGCCAAGGTCTGATGGAGTGGTGTAGTGAGTTTGCATATTACTCAGACTTCCTCACTTCCACAAAGTACACCGCAGAACACTTCCTAATAGACTATAGCATAAACAAACAAACGCCGTGCCTGAATAAATGAACAGTGTCCATTACAAGGCAGCGGCCTTGCTCTTTGATTATATGCTGAGCGTCTCATTTGCAAGATTCAGCAATTTTCACAGACACTTGTGCAAAGCAGCACGGTTCTAGTGTAATTAGAAAGCTAGCATACGCAATGGGGCACTTATTTATATTTTGGTAAAGATATTTTAGTGTATTTACTAGGCAGCCAAACAACGTATATATTTAGGAGACCAATCGAGTTGCTTGTAGAAAATTTGTACTCTGGAGAGGAGACTGACACGTCAGCTGTTTTTACACAAGGTCCCACATCAAGGATGGGCCTGGAGAGTTGAGTGTGTGTGTCACAAACATCACTTTTGCACACCCAGGTTGGAAGGTAGCTTCCAAGGAGGCTTTTCTGTTGGCCTCTGAAGACACGTTCTCTCACAGAAGCAGTTCTGCCTAATCTACAGCTCACAGTCTTTCACTCCTGCATCTTGTCAGCTCCCAGCTCCCAAACATAGTGTTTGCCACGTTCTACCCACACAAATGATTCTATCTCACGTGTGGCTCCTCTGATGTAGCACAAGGCGTTTGCGCTGCATGAACCTCTTCCCACACTCATTGCACACAAAAGGTCTCTTTCCAGCCGGGGTTCCCTGGTGGGCTCTAAGAGGTGGCTTCTGGCTAATGTTTGCCCTGCACTGCGGGGTGCCGGTGAAGGGCGCTTGCTGGACCAGGGCCTGTGGGCTCCGACTGGCACCTGTCCTGGTGCTCTTCGGCAGCGCCTGCTCAGTGTGAGTTCTCTGGTGTGTCAGCATTATCCGCTCGTCCCGGAACCGTTTCTCGCATTTCGCACACTGATACGGCTTCTCCTCTGCCGGGACCTTCTGGCGGCAGAAACCCATGTCATCCTCCAGGCCTTCCTCCCCTTTGCCATGGGGCCTCTTGCCCCTGTGCACCCTCTGGTGGCTTTTCAGGTGCTGCTTCTGGCTGCAGGTCTTCCCGCACTCGTTGCACTTGTAGGGCCTCTCACCTGTGTGGATCCGCTCATGGATGATGAGGGTTTTCTTGTCCTTGAAGCTCTTCCCGCACTCGGGGCAGGCAAAAGGCCGCTCCCCCGTGTGGATGCGCTGGTGGCTGATCAGATGGTGCTTCTGGCTGAACCTGTGTCCACACTGGGCGCAGGAGAAGGGCTTCTCCCCGGTGTGGGTGCGCTGGTGGCTGATCAGATGGTGCTTCTGGCTGAAGTTCTTCCCGCAGGCTGAGCACTGGAACGGCTTCACTCCCCTGTGCACTTTCTGGTGAGACACGAGGATCTGCTTGAGGCGGAAGCTGCTCCCGCACTGCGGGCACAGGAACGGCCTCTCTGCCGTGTGGGTGCGCTGGTGCTTTCTGAGGTCTCTGCTCTTGTTAAAGCTCTTCCCACACTGAGCGCACGTGTACGGCCTCTTGGGTGCCTGAGGGCTTCTCTGGTGCCTGAGGAGCTGCAGCTTCTCAGAAAGGCTCCTCCCTCTCTCGGGGGCAGCATCCTTCTTTCCCACGTGGGTTTTCTGATGTCTCTTCAGGTCCCCCTTGGATGGGAAACCCTTCCCGCACTCGGGGCATTTAAAGGGCCGCTCCCCCGTGTGACTCCTTTCGTGGATGGTCAGGGCCGTGTTACTCTTGAAGCTTTTGTCGCACTCCGGACACGTCGGGGGAATCTTCTTTAGTGAGGCTTTTTGGGGAGGAGGCCGTGAGGGTTTGTCCTGAGCACTCGCCACCTGGCTTTGCAGCTTCTGGCGGGATTTGCTTCGAGTCAGGCCGCTCTTCTTCACACACTGCGGTGGGCTGCTCCCTTCCTCCAACTTTCCCGGGAACACACTGGGCGGTTCCAGGGTCTCTGTGTCTTCCTCCTGCTCCTCCTTTTTAATCCTGATTCCATCATCTAGTAGAAAGAAGACAGAGGGAAGAGTCCAGATAGTATTTCAGGTGCTGAGGATGGAAAAAAACTGCCCATTCAGCAAGACCCCCCATCCCAGAGGGAATCTCAACAGGTTCCCAGTGAGAATCTGTGAATGAATCTGCTGGGAAGTTCTGCTATTGGAAAAATCCCCTCTCTTCCCACAAATTACAGAGACATTTCCATCACATCCAAGTTTCTACTGCCCAAGAACTAGCCAGTGGAAGCCAGCTGCATTCACTTAAACAGGTCTCGCTCCCATGACGGTGACCTGAAATATAACCCCCGCCGAGACACAGATTCTGCTGTCAGTCATACTGGTGCAGCCCAGTGACGTCAGCAGAGCTATTCTGGCCTAAGAAAGCACATTTTGGCCACTATGCCCAGCCTGCAGAGGCCATCAGGATTATAAACTGGGGATTCCTGCCAGCCATGTTTCTATTTTATTCAGCCTAGGTTCTGACCCCACCCTCCCCAGTGCAGAACGTGAGCTCACAGGAACGCAAACTCTGGAGTGGCATTGTAAGCCAGTAACTTTCTCAGTGCAGGAGAGGGAGGGACTCAGGCTATGAGTTAACGAGTCCTGTTGGGAAGTCACGATTGGCACCAGCCATGGAGGAATTCTGGCTACACACGAACAGAGCTAGGGACGCTCTTCCGATACGCGCAGGCTTCAGGAGCCCTCACTGCCTGTAAGGAATGTTACTCTCAGTCCAACGCCCTGTCCATTAGGCCACCCTTCGAATGTCCAACTCTTCTCTGTCTAGCTCAGATGTGTGCAAACAACGGCCCAGGGGCCACATCCGGCCCCGGACCATCCTGTCTGGCCCCTGAGCTCCCGGCTGGGGAACCTAGTCCCCGGCCCCTCCCCCGCTGCCCCCCCTCCCACGCAGCCACCGCGCGGGCCGCGCTCTGGCCCCCTGCTCCCGCTGGGCTGTGTGGGGAGCGAAGCTGGCTCTGGCTGTGTGTCATGGCTGCGAGCTCCTGCTGCTGGTAAGGGAGTGGGGAGCAGGGGGCGTTGGGTAAGGGAGCAGGGGATCCTGGGGGGGGGGAAGTCAGGGACAAGGGGGTGGTTGGATGGGGCAGAGGTTCTGGGGGGGTGGACAGGGGATGGGGAACAGGGAGGGTTGGGAATGAGAGTCCTCGGGGGCCTGTCAGGGGGCGGGGAGGTGGATAGGGGTTGGGAGGGCAGTCAGGGGACAGGGAGCAGGGGGGGTTGGATAAGGGGGTGAGATCCTGGGGGGAAGTTAGAGGCAGGTGGTCCCAGGAGGGGGTGGGAGTCCTGGGGGGGCGGTGTCAGAGGGCAGGGGTGTGGATAGGGGTCAGGGCAGTCAGGGGACAAGAGGCAGGGGGGCTGAGTAGGGGGCAGGGGTCCCGGGAGGGGGCAGTCAGGGGTCAAGGAGCAGGGGGGCTGGATGGGGGGTGGGGTCCTGGGAAGGGGAGGTCAGGGGTCAAGGAGCAGGGGGGCTGGATGGGGGGTGGGGTCCTGGGAAGGGGTGGTCAGGGGTCAAGGAGCAGGGGGGTGGATGGGGGGTGGGGTCCTGGGAAGGGGAGGTCAGGGGTCAAGGAGCAGGGGGGCTGGATGGGGGGTGGGGTCCTGGGAAGGGGAGGTCAGGGGTCAAGGAGCAGGGGGGCTGGATGGGGGGTGGGGTCCTGGGAAGGGGTGGTCAGGGGTCAAGGAGCAGGGGGGTTGGATGGGTTGGGGAATCTGAAGGGGGCAGTCAGGGGGCAAGCAGTGGGAGAGGAGGATGGAGGCAGGGGCCAGGCTGTTTGGGGAGGCACAGCCTTTCCTACCTAGCCCTCCATACAGTTGCGCAATCCCGATGTGGCCCTTGGGCCAAAACGTTTGCCCACACCGGTCTAGCTCCCCATCCTTTGGGATTCCCCCCCACTACTCACCTGGCCAGAAGCTTTGGGGGGTCCCCCACTCTCTGGGATGCGGAGGGTCTCCAACACATGGCTCCTCTTCTTGCTCAATTTTACATATGATCTCTGGTTTGACAGCGGGCCACCCTGTTCCAGGGACAGAGAACAGTAAAGTCGCATGTTTATATTCATGTAATTAGAGTCTGGAAGAAGGCTCCTCCATCCTCATCGTCACAGGTACTATCCCTCGCTCAGCTCTAGCTACTCCGAATTCCTGGCACATGCACCTTTCACGCTCCTCTGTCCTTACTGCTCCCTCCATCTATCTGGCCCACTTCTGACCAGAGTAACGGGTGATGCTGGTGGTAGAAGGTCTCTGCACGACGGGGGAAAGAATGTCACTGACGCCAAACGCTGAAAATTAAAATGTCTGTACACTAATGCGAGGAGCCTAGGTAACAAGATGGAGGAACTGGAGTTACTAGTGCAGGAAGTGAAACCGGATATTATAGGGTTAACCGAAACCTGGTGGAATAGTACTCATGACTGGAGCACGGGTATTGAAGGCTATGTGCTGTTTAGAAAAGACAGGAAGAAAGGCAAAGGTGGTGGAGTAGCCTTGTACATCAATGATGAAATTAACTGTAGCGAAATACGAAGCGATGGAATGGATAAGACAGAGTCTGTCTGGGCAAAAATCACACTGGGTAAAAAAGCAACTAGAGCTTCCCCTGAGATAGTGCTTGGGGTGTGCTATAGACTGCCGGGATCTGATTGGGATATGGATAGAGACCTCTTTAATGTCTTTAATGAAGTAAACACAAAGGGGAAATGTGTGATTATGGGGGACTTCAACTTCCCGGATATAGACTGGAGGACGAGTGCTTGCAAGAATAATAGGGGTCAGATTTTTCTGGATGTGATAGCGGATGGATTTCTTCATCAAGTAGTTGAAGTACCTACGAGAGGGGATGCCATTTTAGATTTGGTGTTGGTGAGCAGTGAGGACCTTGTAGAAGAAATGGTGGTAGGGGACAACCTTGGTTCGAGTGATCATGAGCTGATTCAGTTCAAACTAGATGGAAGGATAAACAAATATAGATCCGGGATTAGGGTTTTCGACTTCTCGAGGGCTAATTTTAAAGAGTTAAGGAAATTAGTTAGGGAAGTGGATTGGACGGAGGAATTAGTGGATTTAAATGCGGAGGAGGCCTGGAATTACTTTAAGTCGCAGCTGCAGAGACTGTCGGAAGCCTGCATCCCAAGAAAGGGGAAAAAAACCATGGGCAGGAGTTGTAGGCCAAACTGGATGAGCAAGCAACTCAGAGAGGGGATTAGACAAAAGCAGAAAGCTTACAGGGAGTGGAAGGAAGGCAGGATCAGTAAGGAAAGCTACCTTGCTGAGGTCAGAACATGTAGGGATAAAGTGAGGAAGGCTAAAAGCCGCATTGAACTGGACCTTGCAAAGGGAATCAAAACCAATAGTAAAAGGTTCTACAGCCACATAAATAAGAAGAAAACAAAGAAAGAAGAAGTGGGATCGCTATACACTGAGGATGGAATGGAGGTTAAGGATAACCTAGGCATGGCCCAACATCTAAACAAGTACTTTGCCTCAGTTTTTAATAAGACTAGTGAGGAATCTAGCGATGATGGAGGGATGATAAACGGGAATGAGGATATGGAAGTGGATATTACCGCAACTGAGGTAGAGGCCGTACTTGAACAGCTCAATGGGACGAAGTCGGAGGGCCCGGACAATCTCCATCCGAGGATATTAAAGGAACTGGCGCATGAAATTGCGAGCCCATTAGCGAGAATTTTTAAGCAATCGATAAACTCGGGGGTTGTGCCGTATGACTGGAGGATTGCTAATGTAGTTCCTATTTTTAAGAAAGGGAATAAAAGGGATCCGGGTAATTATAGGCCTGTTAGCTTGACGTCTGTAGTAGGTAAGGTCTTGGAAAAAATTTTAAGGGAGAAAGTAGTTAAGGACATAGAGGTCAATGGTAATTGGGACGAATTGCAACACGGATTTACTAAAGGTAGATCGTGTCAAACCAATCTGATCTCCTTCTTTGAGAAGGTGACGGATTACTTAGATAAAGGAAATGCGGTAGATATAATTTACCTAGATTTCACTAAGGCGTTCGACACGGTTCCGCATGGGGAACTGTTAGTTAAATTGGAAAAGATGGGGATGAATATGAAAGTTGTAAGGTGGATAAGGAACTGGTTAAAGGGGAGACTCCAGCGGGTCGTATTGAAGGGTGAACTGTCAGGCTGGAAGGAGGTTACTAGTGGAGTCCCTCAAGGATCGGTTTTGGGACCGATCTTATTTAACCTTTTTATTACTGACCTTGGCACAAAGAGCGGGAATGTGCTAATAAAGTTTGCGGATGACACGAAGCTGGGGGGTATTGCTAACACGGAGAAGGACAGGGATACTATTCAGGAAGATCTGAACCACCTTGTAAACTGGAGTAATAGAAATAGGATGAAATACAATAGTGAAAAGTGCAAGGTCATGCACTTAGGAATTAATAATAAGAATTTTGGATATACGTTGGGGGCGCATCAGTTGGAAGTGACGGAGGAGGAGAAGGACCTTGGGGTACTGGTTGATAGCAGGATGACTATGAGTCGCCAATGTGATACGGCTGTTAAAAAAGCAAATGCGATTTTGGGATGCATCAGGCGGGGTATTTCCTGCAAGGATAAGGAGGTGTTAGTACCGTTATATAAGGCGCTGGTGAGACCCCATCTGGAATACTGTGTGCAGTTCTGGTGTCCCATGTTCAAGAAGGATGAATTCAAACTGGAACAGGTTCAGAGACGGGCTACTAGGATGATCCGAGGAATGGAAAACCTGCCTTATGAAAGGAGACTCAAAGAGCTTGGCTTGTTTAGCCTGGCCAAAAGGCTGCGGGGGCATATGCTTGCTCTATATAAATATATCAGGGGGGTTAATGTTAGGGAGGGAGAGGAATTATTTAAGTTTAGTACTAATGTAGGCACGAGGACGAATGGGTATAAACTGGATATTAGGAAGTTTAGACTTGAAATTAGACGAAGGTTTCTAACCATTAGGGGAGTGAAGTTCTGGAACAGCCTTCCGAGGGAAGTAGTAGGGGCAAAAGACTTTTCTGGCTTTAAGACAAAGCTTGATAAGTATATGGAGGGGATGTTATGATAGGATCGTTAATTTGGGCAATTGATCTTGGATTACCACCAGATAGGTCTGCTCAATGGTCTGCGGGGAGATGTTGGATGGGATGGGAACTGAGTTACTGCAGAGAATTCCTTCTTGGGTGCTGGCTGGTGAGTCTTGCCCACATGCTCAGGGTTTAGCTGATCGCCATATTTGGGGTCGGGAAGGAATTTTCCTCCAGGGCAGATTGGCAGGGGCCCTGGAGGTTTTTCGCCTTCCCCTGCAGCGTGGGGCACGGGTCGCTTGCTGGTGGATTCTCTGCAGCTTGAGGTCTTCAAACCAATTTTGAGGATTTCAATAACTCGGTCCTGGGTTAGGGGTTGTTATAAAATTGGATGGGTGGGGTTCTGTGGCCTGCCTTGTGCGGGAGGTCAGACTAGATGATCATATTGGTCCCTTCTGACCTATGAGTCTGTGAGTCTGTGTCTTCTGTCCCGCTGCCCCTACACACCTCTCCTGCTCCAGCTCTCGGTCTCTAGTGCCATTTCTCAGTCTTCTTGCTGCAGAAATCTTTCCTCTATAGGGCTCCTTACCCCATCCACTGTCCCATGTTTGACCTTGTCTAATGTCAGGGACTGTGTCTCATGGTATGTCCGTGGAGTGCACCACATGCTCACGGGGTGCTGTGAATCTTCAATGACAGGGTTGTATATGAGCCAAATTTTCAAGCTTAGGAGCCTGAAGTTAGATGCCTAACTCCATATTGAGGCCTCTAGATAAGAATGGCCCAGCTCCTGGGAGAAGGGCGAAAGGGATCCTCACCCAGCGAGGTGACCAGCTCGTAATTGTCCCTCATCACGTCCCGGTACAGCTCCCTCTGCCATTCCGCTAACGCCGTCCACTCCTCCAGGGAGAAATAGACCGCCACGTCCTCGAACGCCACCTGCAACACAAGCCGCCCGGCTCACCCTCTTGTGCTGCACGGATAGCCAGAGCCTACACTGGGGACTGCAGTAGGATCCAGATATGGGCAAAACCCCTTGGCCTAGTGCCACGCAGTGTGCTCCCTGCTCCTCACCAGGCCTGTCTGCCAGGAACAGCATTACGTGAGAACTGACAGCAAGGAGGTGAGTGCAGCGGGGCTGCTGGGAAAAGGATAAAACAAAACTGCTTGCTGGTTATTTCAGTAAATCTCTCTGCTTTGAATCTGCAGCAAGACACAGGGGCAGTAACTAGCTCCTGATGCGTGATGGGCCCTTCAGTCTTGGGGGGGGGGGAACTGGGGTTGGTTGAGAGACTGAAACGCATCCCGTAATCCTGCAAATCAAGGGCTAAGACAAGAATGGGCAAGTGAGAGAAAGCATCAGCCTGCACAGTAACGTCAGGCTAGATAGCCCCTCTGCATTGCGCACCTCACTGGGCCGGGGTTCAGCCCTCCTGGGTTGGAGGCTATGGAATGATCCAGGTCAAAGGGACAAGGGTAGGGGAAGGGGAACGACCCTGAATCACCGGAGTCGTGGGCTGACCAAGGGAAAGAGCAGGAATACAAGGATAGCTAGAAGCAGGACGAAGGGATCACACTGGGGCGAGGACAGACACGCACAGCGCTGCAAACCTCGCAGCCCCTGATATGGGGGAGAGGGGCAGGAGCACGATCTGGTCACGCAGGACAGTATGTTTTAAACACGCCTTGTCTATTAAAAGGTTCTTTTCAGGCCAGCAGCTCAGTGGTTTCTGACAGCACCGAGAACAATTCAAGGAGCAGCCTGCAAAACCCAACATGAGCTAGAACCAGATTGGACTCTCGATCTGGACACTGAGCTGTCAGACACGCTCCACGCTGGCCCTGCACCACCTGGCCAGGAATCAGTCACGCTGCACAAGCAGCCCTCGCGGGTCCCGGGTGTCCTTCAAGGAGAGTGAGTCACATTTTAAAATGACTTCCCAAAAGCAGCCTGTCCTCACCAGGCTGCCGAACCGCCCCCACCTTTCTCAGCTGTTATTTTTAGAGGCAATTTTAACTCTTGTGAACATAAGGAATTAGCAAGGAGCACCAGGAATAATGGGGACAGGAGTGATGCAATTTATTCTACGTGGCGCAGCCGGACTGGTATGGCCTCTCCTGACCAGAGACGTCTGTTACCATGTCCCCGGGAGGTGGTCTTAGAACGAGGGCAAACATCCGCCAGGTGCCTGCCTGGGACACCTCACTCAGTTCACTTGTGACCAGGGCAGACGCCAGGTTTCAGGAGCAGAAAATCCTGCACCTAAACCATCTTCCCTGTCTCCCAAGCAACATGTCCTGGAAAAGCGGCGAATGCAGGCGCCAGGGGAGAGCGGAGACAAGGGATAGGAGTAAAGAGCTGCACACTCATAGGTGCTGGATCTAGGGATCCTGCTGCACCCTGGGCCCTGGCTGGATCTGGTTTCCATCACATGCAAGGTTTACAGTTTGGTCCAATGGCTCTCAGCTGCCCCACTACACACATTGTTCCAGCCCCCTGGGCACGCTCTGCTGAGCCAGGCTGGCAAGAGCAAGGTAGGAATTCCTGTGCCATCCTACAGTGCCCTGCTCCCTGCGGGCAGAGCCGCCTTCAGCAGCCCAGTCACACGGGGGCCTCTGCTAGGGAGCAAAGCTTTGTATTCAAGCCATCCTAAGACACCCACACTGGGGGGAACAGAACCGCCACACACTGGGGCAGAGCAGAGACCCTCCCATCCCGGGCCTATCTGCTACCCAGAGAGCCCCCTTCCCTGCAGCCCCTGTCAATATATAGGGAGGTGTGAGAAGCGAGAGCCCCCCATCCCGGGGCTATATATGGGCAGAGAGCCCCCAGTCACCACAACGTCCCCCTGGGCCCGGCGGAGAGCCCTGCCCCACTGCAGTCATTCTCCTGGCCTGTGTCTAGGCCCTGGCAAAGCAGATACCCTGCCCCCCGGGCTGTTTGCCCACTGCCCCCTCTGGGCCCTGGAGAGCAGAGACCCCCGGCCAACCTTGTGTGTCTAGGGCCAGCCTTGTTCCGTGGGGCTACAGGTCCTGTCTCTGCCCCGGCTGCAGGGGGAGCTCCCTGTTTACTCCCCACCCCAGCACCCAGCCCAGGATCCTGCTATGGGGCTGCTTCCTCCAGCGGGCAGCGTCCCCCGGGGGCCCATGGGGCCAGGTCCCCCCGCTCCCAGCGCCGCCCGGGGGCCAGCACCCTACCTGAGCAGAGCCCGCTGCGGCCATCCCCCGGGCCTCCGGCCCCTTGGCCCCAGGGCTGGCGGGGCGCAGGGATCGGGGCCAGGCTGAGCAGGGCGCCGGTCGGCCCGCGGGCTGCGCTCCCCGCCCGGCTGATTGTAGCGCCCGGCCGGCCGGGCCGAGATGCTCCGCAGCCAGCCAGCCCCCCGCCTCCCGGGGCATTGTGGGAGATGTAGTCCCGCCTGATTGACAGCTCCGAGACCCGGCGCGGGGGCGCAGGGCAAAAGCCAGGGGTGGGGGGAGCCCGTGTCCCGCTGAGCCGGGGCCAAGCCTTGCCCTGCTGCCGTGTGGACGCAGCTCAAGCCGCTGGCCCGAGCCGGGAGCTCTGCCTCCTGCCATCCAGACCTGGCAGCAGGGCGGGAGCCCCGCCCGGGTCAGTGTGGACGCTCCAGCCAGGCTTCCAAACACTGAGTCCGCAAGCCCGGTTTCACTGTGCTGTGCAGACATACCCCGGGGGGCATGGGGGGGTGCTGTCTGTGCTGCAACCCCCCCTTCCCGCCCCATGGCTCCGAATCTCAGAGCCCAGGTCTGCAGTCGGGCTTGTGCTGCTGCACTGAGCGAGCTGTGTAGACGTCCCCGCTCGGGCTCTGAACTCCGCCCTGCTCCTGCAGGCTCAGAGCCCCAGCGGGAGTGTCTGCAGGGCTCTTTGTAGCTGTAGTGCCAGCCCCGCCAGGCTGAGTCTGACGAGCCAGGCTCTGAGACCCGCTTTTGCAGGTGTGTTGTGCAGTGTAGACGCACCTGCCCATTCCTGCGGCAGGGCACTGGCTATGTGAGTGTGTGCTGGCTTTCAGACTTTCCCAGCTTGATGTGCTGAGGCCTATGGGATCGCTGAGAATGGACCTCTGGCCCCCAGGGACCGGGGCAAGGTGTCACCTCCCAGCTCCACCCCTCACCGACTGCTGTGGTACATTTGCATGGATCCACTCTGCCAATTCTTGTGATTTTACCACTAGTCTAGCAATATTTGGTGCTTGTTCTGAAAGCCCCAGCTCCTGGAGCCCAGTGAGTACATGAAAACCTCAGCTTTGATTGTTTAACAAGTGTCAAGCCCTCATGGCTGCGGAGAAAAGCCTGGAAACGTGGCCCCAAAGACAAGTACAAAGAACCACAGATTTATTAGCTTGAATATCTCATGATTTTCAAGCCAATCTTGTGATTTTGGGTGCCCTGACTCATGATTGTTGGATGTTTGGATTTGGCGATACTATAGCTGAGCATTTATTCGCTGTATTCTCCCCACTCAGCCCCCATCCGTCTCACACACTCACCTCCTCCCACGGACGTCTCCTGCCAAGGGCTCAGTGACTGTCCAGCTATGGGTCGCTATAGTCTCCTCGTGCCCAGGCCCTACAGGGAAGGTGACCTGCCCCCTCAAAAGCAGCCTTCTTCCCAGTTCATTATCCGCCTTTGGTTCCTGTTCTGCCAGGTCTGTGGGGCAGAATGAAGTGATACCCCCTGTATTAATTCCTCAGGCCCCACCTCGCATTTCCCATGTGTCCTGCTGGTGGGACCAATTGGGTCCCAGCTTGGAGTTGGGGTGGGTGCGATCTCCTCTCATTAACCTGAAGTGTGACTCCTAAATAGACCATTGAATAAATAAAACACACACTCTCACACCACCACCACCACTGCTGATCAGCAACAAAGGGCCAGGGGGTTAAGCAAGTTCAGGCTTGGCACGGAGTGAGGTTTTCAGAAGGACCAAGGTGCCTAACTCCCAAGGGCGGAGGCTTTGCCAAAGGAGGCTGTCAGCCAGCCCCCACTCCAGCAGCTGGTGACTGGGGGAATTAATAATCCGATTATTAAACAAAAGGAAAACTGTGTCTGGGGTAAAGGCCTCGCCGCCCGAGCAGGACAGGGGGATTTCTGCCTGTCCCGTGTCCCGGCCGCCTGCATCTCAGCAGTTGCCCGGCCATGTGCCCCCCACTAGCTCTTTTGGTTCTTCTTCTCTGCCACATCCAGTCCGAAGCAGCAGCCCAGGGAGAAGTGCTTCTCGCTGCCCTTTGGCAGTGGCTTGGGTGATCATTTGTTTCCGAGCGCCGGGCTGACTGCCCAGGAACCTTTCTGCAGCCACGTGCCACAGTTCGCCCTTCGTGATCTCTGTGTGCCACAACCCTTTGAAATGAGGTGCCACAGACCCCAGGATCCCGTGTAGCCAAGACGCAGCTAAAGGAACGCTGCCCCCTTCCAGCCAAGCTTCTCAGCTCCTTCCCGATCTCATTCCAACAGGGCACGGCGTGTTTATTTGGGGAGTATGAAATGGACACGAAGTGAGGCTGACCAGAGTACAATGGCGACCATTTCTTTCTACTCTTTCCTGTGGACCTGAAGCCAGCCCAGCCTCTGGGAAGATGGCCACCCCTGGGCTCTGTGGGTAAGCAAGTCCTCAGCAAAGCGTGGGGGTGAAGGGAGGCTGCAGACGGTTGTCAGAAGCAGGAGAAAACTGAAAGGGGTTACAATGGATTGGGGGGAGAGGGGGGATGCAGGGGAACAGCAGGGGCAGAAGAAGCCTGTGAAAATGAGCCAGATGGGAAGGGGAGCTGGTAATCATGTGAGGGGGGCAGGAACTGAATTTATTTAAACAAAGAATTTCTCCCCTCATTCCCAATGTCCACTGTATCTATGACTTTGTGGGACTGAAGACATTTCTTGCCCTTAGCCAAGATGGCTGTCACATCCCTGCATTTTTCTGCAGGTGCATAGGCAGCCCCTAGCAAAGATCAGCCAGTGCCCAGTGACGTGGAGTGAAACTGCCCCTTAGGAGGGCTGGCTCAGGGTGTGGGATGGGATGCTACACTCTATGGTACTGTTCAGTCGTTAGCTGGCGCTGTGTGTGGCCACAAAATGAGAGGAGAAATCCTAAACCTCCTGCAGGAAGGACATCGAGAATTAACGAAATGCCGTGAATGGGCCAACCAGGCAGTGTGGTGGCCAGGCAGCAGCGAAGACATAAAGAATCTTCAGGTGAACATTGCAAAGCAGTGGGCTTGTTCTTGAAGTGTGGTACCCAAAAACCCAATTGAGGCTTCACTAGTGCCAATTAGAGTGGGACAATCCTCTTTTTTGTCTTACTTATGACACTCCTGTTAATACACTCTAGAATAGTGAAAGAAGCAAAGAATCCTGTGGCACCTTATAGACTAACAGACATTTTGGAGCATGAGCTTTCGTGAGTGAATACCCACTTCGTCGGATGCACTAGAATAGTGATTTTCAAGCTTTTTGAGCTGAGCCCCGCCCCTTTTGAGTTACAATTTTTGGTCACGCGTCCCAATCCAGACAAAAATAGACACATCCAAAAGCATGTTTGATAGCCTACTCATAAACATAAGAGAGACCTTAATAGAACTTTAATTAAATTGCATACACCTGTAAGTTTCAAATGTACAGAAACTTAATGTGAAAGGTGGGCCCATTTCTTGTGGACAGCTTATCAGTTTGTGGGGAAATTTTTGAAACTGACAATCTGAGGTTGTCCTCCACTTCCAATCTTGAACGGTACTTTGTCTTTAGCACAGCCAGTGCAGAGAAGTCAAGATATACCAAGTCTATCGCTTCCCCCCATCCACAAGGCTTGTTACCCTGTCACAGAAAGCTATCAGGTTGGTTTGACATGATTTGTTCTTGACAAATCCGTGCTGACTGTTACCTATCACCTTATTATCTTCTAGGTGTTTGCAAATGGATTGCTTAATTATTTGCTCCATTATCTTTCGGGGTACAGAAGTTAAGCTGACGGATCTGTAATTCCCTGGGTTGTCCTTATTTCCCTTTTTATAGATGGGCACAAGATTTACCCTTTTCCAGTCTTCTGGAATGTCTCCCGTCTTCCATGACTTTTCAAAGATAATTGCTTATGGCTCAGATATCTCCTCAGTCTCTCCGTGAGTATTCTAGGATGCTTTTCATCAGGGCCCTGGTGATTTGAAAACATCTAACTTGCCCTCAACCGACCCCAGATTTTCAGCACAAACTCTGTGCACTCCATTTTGCAGCATGCCAGTTTGTAGGACAGTCTCCTTGTCCTGAGGATTTAAGAGCAGGTTGACTCTTCAAATCCGCTCTTTATTGGGATGGGCTGTATCTGAGAAACCTGTTGACCAAATGAACTCAATTTGCCCCATTAGCTCTCCCCCTGATCCTGATGTGGCACAGCTATATTATGGAGGGGTGGGAGTGCCATCGCACCAGGATTTCCATTTTAAAAGGTGTGAAAAAAGTGTACAACAGTTCAGTCCTTTGGGTCAGAATATCAATATTAAGTGTTTCTTGTAGGTTGTGCTCTGCTTGATTTTTCTATAGCAGTTCATGAGGGGGAGTATCTTTTGAGGCTTGCTATGACTGTTCTTAAAAGGGCCATGTGACATATATAGTGCCTGGCATTTCCTTCAGAACCCTATGCACTGAAATGACAGCAGGTTGAGGGCTGGAAATCATAGGTGGGGGCCCTTGGCTTGTGATGTACTATTGTAGAAAGTAGACATTTCTTTTTTGTATTTATTTTTCATGCTAACCTTAAGTAACGTTTTTGACTGAGGAGAATGTCATGGTGCCACACTATTCACTTGGAAACAATTCTACAAAGAAATCTCACAGCCAGCGGATTTTAAAAAGGTTTTTTAAGATTTTTGAGACTGGATACTAGAGGGAACTAAGCAGTAGAGAATTCACAATAGAGAGTGATCTCTCTCTCTCTCTCTCCAATCTAAATCTTCTTCTCCAAATCTGCCGGCTGGCAGCCGGCCTTTACGCTGCCTCTCCTCTAACACACCTTTCTATTCTTAGACACAGTCACCTCATTCGCACAGGCCTAGGATCAACCTGCTTCAGAGCCATGATTGACAGCTCTGACCTTTGAAACAAGTAGTGAGGGGAATGAATGGGCCCTGACCAGCCAGCTGCTAGGTTACCTGATCTCTCTGTCACCCATACTGCACATGCAGAGCTCTTCTTGTTTCTCTCAGAGCTGTGATCCTGCCAGTCAGGGTGACCAGGTGACAACAACGAAATATCGGGACACGTTCCTGGGGGGGGGGGGGCAAAGTGGGGAGGGGAGGAGCCGGAGTGAAAAATATCGGGACAAATGGTGTCCTGACCATACATCAGTCAGGTCCTGGGACGAACAACTAAATATCGGGACAGCGCACACACACACACCCTCTCTTTGCCAGGGCACCATCTTGGAAATTCTGCTCTTCATGCCACTTCACTGAGCTTTTCACCCTGTCTCTCAATACTGAGCACGCTAAAAATCAGCAACTTGGAGAGGAGCAGCTCCTGTCTGTTCAGAATAGAGATCAGACACACAGAGTGGGGCTGGAGAAGATCTCTAGTAACAGTCTCCTCTGTGATGGTTTGATAATATCTATTATCTCACCATCACTTACTAGTGAATTTACTGGGCATCTGACATTGGCTTAAGGCTCCTACTTAGGACTGAGCAGATGTTTCTTCTCGTTGACACAATACCTTGCTGCCCCTGATTTTACTTCACTCGAATGAAGTCTAGGCTACCTGAGGTCTCTTTCTGATTCGGGGCCCGTAACTACTACCTACATTTAAAGCATAGAAGGTTACTATAATAGGGTGCAAAGACTGTATGTTTGCTGACTTTGACCTCACAATACATCGAAGGTGGCGGCAGGAATCAGAACTCTGTGTGTGTGTGTGTGTGTGTATCAACTTTGGTTTTTTATGTAAAGTTTGGTTAGTTTGGCCAAAACTGAGACAAACTGCCACAAGTGTTTAACAATTACATTACACAGATATTTATGAAATAAACAGTAACTTAACAATTATTTGACTAAACCTTAGGTAGAACCACTACACGAATAAACACATTTTTAACAATTACAATAATTAACACATAATTTAACAGTTAAACATTTTAAAATAAGACATATATATGAACCTGAATGACAATTCTTAAAATTTTAACATAACAAAAAACTGTTACATAAATTTGTTTATAGTTAATCATGTTTAACAAGTTTGCCTTCAATGTCCAACTTGTCCTGAACTGATTGTAGACCTTTTAACAGACTCTTGTCAATTTCTACTTGTTTCTGGGCAATTTGTATTTTGAATAGCATTCTTTTGGTCTAGCAACATATTATTATTATTACAGATATTATACAAATAACTTGGATTACAGTTATCCATACCGTGCACTGTAACATTTTGTTGAAGACTCCATTGGCAGTAGGTGACCACCCCAGTAGTGGTTCCTACCAACTATGACATCCGGCCTTTTGGATAATTTCAGCTTTTCTCATGATTTTTTGGTTAGCAACTTTAGTTTTAGTGTAATATCCCCTACTTGTCTTTCTAATTGCCTACTGATTTGTAAAATTGAAGTCATGTTTTTCAGTTGGATTAATATGTTTTCTGATAGCCCCAGATTTACCTTTTCAAGATGTTTTTGAAATTGTAATGTGATTTCTTTATCATAAATCTGTAGTGAGAACAGAGTATGTTCATGGTCCCACTTCTATTTCTTGAATGCTTTGATTAGTGAACCAACTACTTGTTCATACCGTGCCTATAAGTGTGACATTTTCTGTTTCAACTTTTATACTGCTGGGTTCTCTAACATGAAAACAGACTTTTCCTTCGCCCAAATATTAGAAGCTTTCATCTCCTTCTAGTGTCACAAGTAAATTACATTCCCCTTGTATATCATTACATTTTGAATGTTTAGTATGCTGTTCCCCATTTTGACAATTCCAATCGCATCTGTCTACATCCATCGATCCACATTAGTGTGAAGTTAGGCTGTTTAATGGCCCAATTCCATTCTCTAATGGGATACCACAACTTAGAATCACATTCCCAACCAATAGTAATTACAGGATAGGCTTGAACTATTTCTCCATTTATAGAACTTAAAACCCAAATTGCACATTGTCACGGAGTGTGGGGGAGTCCGGCCCTGCACCCCTCTTCCTGGGACCCACAGTGACTCTCAGCCAGTCAGTAAAACAGAAGGTTTATTGGACAACAGGAACACAGGTTACAGCAGAGCTTGCATGCACAGTCAGGACCCCTCCACCGAGTCCTTCTGGGCTTTCAGGGTGCTTGGATCCCAGCTAGGATACCCTGAATTCCGCCCATCCAGCCCCAAGCCCAAACTCCAACTGCTTCCCTCCTGCCACTCCCTTCCTTTGTCCCCTTCCCGGGCAAAGGTGTTGACCTTTCCCCTCCCTTACCTAGCTCAGGTTACAGGCTCTGGCATCGTCCATCTCCTAAAGTCCTCCCCTGCTCTCCCACTCCCCACACAGACAGTCCCTACTGCATCACATCTCTCCCCCCTTCGAGACTGAACTGAGCGGGGTCACTCTGCCCAGTGACCTGGGGAAGTTCAGGGTCCCCTCTCCGGGACAACGCATCCGCTGTCAGGTTGGCACTTCCCTTCACATGGACCACGTCCATGTCATAGTCCTGCAGGAGCAGGCTCCACCTCAGGAGCTTGGCGTTGGCTCCTTTCATCTGGTGCAGCCAGGTCAGGGGAGAGTGGTCGGTGTACACGGTGAAGTGTCGCCCAAAGAGATATGGCTCTAGCTTCTTAAGGGCCCACACCATGGCCAGGCATTCCTTCTCGATGGCCGCGTAGCTTTGTTCCCGGGGTAGCAGCTTCTTACTCAGGTACACGATGGGGTGTCTCTCCCCCTTTTCATCCTCCTGCATTAACACCGCCCCCAGTCCCGTGTCTGAGGCATCGGTGAACACCATAAAGGGTTTGTCAAAATCTGGGTTTGCCAGAACTGGGTCGCTAACCAGAGCCTCCTTCAGCGCCCGGAAAGCCTCCTGGCACTGCTCAGTCCAGATCACCTTGTCTGGCTTCCCCTTTTTGCACAGTTCAGTGATGGGGCCGGCTATGGCACTGAAGTGGGGCACGAACCTTCGATAGTACCCCGCCATCCCAATAAAGGCCTGGACCTGCTTTTTGGTTTGGGGAGCAGGCCAGTCTCTGATCACCTCCACCTTGGCTGGTTCCGGCTTCAGGCAGCCGCTCCCCACCCAATGGCCCAGGTAAGATACTTCAGCCATCCCCACCTTGCACTTCTCAGCCTTTACTGTTAACCCAGCCTTCCGGAGTCGGTCCAGGACTTGTTTAACCTGGGACACGTGGTCCTCCCAGGTCTGGCTGAAGACGCAGATGTCGTCAATATACGCCACGGCAAAACTCTCCATCCCCCTCAGTAGCTGATCCACCAGGCGCTGGAAGGTGGCCGGCGCTCCCTTGAGGCCGAAGGGCAGGGTCAAAAACTCATAGAGCCCCAGAGGGGTGATAAAGGCCGATTTCAGCCTGGCATCTGCGTCCAGCGGCACTTGCCAGTAGCCTTTGGTAAGATCCATAGTGGTGAGGTACCGTGCACCTCCCAGCTTGTCTAGGAGCTCGTCAGGCCTGGGCATAGGGTAGGCATCAGATACGGTGATGGCATTGAGCTTTCGATAGTCCACACAGAACCGGATTGACCCATCCTTCTTGGGAACCAGCACTACTGGCGAGGCCCAAGGGCTGGAAGACGGCTGGATCACCCCCAAAGCCAGCATGTCCCTGACCTCTCTTTCAAGATCCTGGGCAGTTTTACCAGTGACCCGAAAAGGGGAGCATCTTATAGGGGGGTGTGACCCGGTCTCCACCCGGTGGACAGTCAAATTAGTGCGTCCAGGCTGGTTGGAAAACAGCTGTCTGTACAGATGCAGCACCCCTCTGATCTCAGCGTGCTGGCCCGGGGTCAGCTGATCAGAGAGGGGAATCGCCTCCAGGGGGGAACCAGTTTTTGTCCCAGGGAATAGATCCACTAAGGGGTCATCTCCCTGCCCCTCCCAATGTCCACACACGGCCAACACCACATTCCCCCTGTCATAGTATGGTTTCATCATGTTCACATGGTACACCCGACGGTGATGTGCCCGGTTTGACAGCTCCACCACATAGTTTACCTCATTCAGTTGCTTGATAACCTTGAAGGGCCCTTCCCAGGCGGCCTGGAGTTTGTTTCTCCTCACGGGGATGAGAACCATCACCTGATCCCCGGTGGCGAAGGCACGGGCTCGGGCTGTGCGGTCATACCAGACCTTCTGCCTCCTCTGGGCTCGGGCCAGATTCTCCCTGGCCAGGCCCATGAGCTCGGCCAGTCTTTCCCGGAAGGTCAGGACATACTCCACCACTGACTCTCCCTCGGGAGAGGCCTTCCCCTCCCATTCGTCCCTCATCAGGTCTAGGGGCCCCCTCACCCGCCTTCCATACAACAGTTCGAAAGGTGAAAACCCAGTAGATTCCTGGGGTACCTCCCTGTACGCAAACAGCAGGTGAGGTAAGTACTTGTCCCAATCTTGCGGATGCTGGTTCATAAATGTTTTTAGCATCATCTTCAGCGTCCCGTTGAACCTTTTCTACCAGCCCGTTGGACTGGGGGTGATACGCTGAGGCCCAGTTGTGCTGGACCCCACATTTCTGCCATAAGGACCGGAGCAGGGCCGACATGAAGTTGGACCCCTGGTCCGTTAAGACCTCCTTGGGGAACCCCACCCGGCTGAAAATTGTCAGCAGCGCATCTGCCACTGTGTCTGCTTCGATAGAGGACAAGGCCACCGCCTCGGGGTAGCGAGTGGCAAAATCCACCACCACCAGGATGTATTTCTTCCCTGACCGGGTCGTCTTGCTGAGAGGTCCCACTATGTCCATGGCCACCTTCTGGAAAGGTTCTTCTATGATGGGTAAAGGCCTCAAAGCTGCTTTCCCCTTGTCCCGGGCCTTCCCCACCCTCTGGCAGGGATCACAGGATTGGCAGTACTGTCGGACATGGGTAAAGACCCCAGGCCAGTAAAAGTTCTGTAGCAGCCTCTGCCTGGTGCGCCGGATTCCCTGGTGCCCTGCGAGAGGGATGTCATGGGCCAGGTACAACAGCTTGTGACGGAACTTCTGGGGAACCACCAACTGCCTCCTGATCCCCCATGACTCTACTTCCCCTGGGGGAGCCCATTCTCGGTACAGGAACCCCTTCTCCCACAGGAACCTCTCCTTGCAACCTCTCCTCATGGTCTGTACCGCACTAAGGTCAGCCCGGTCCCGGTGCTTCCGCAAGGAGGGATCTTTCTGCAACTCGGCCTGGAACTCAGCAGCTGGGACAGGAATGGGGACCGGCTCTCCCTTGCTGGCTGGGTCTGAGGCCGCAGCCTCTCTGCACCGTGCCCCTGGGCGTTCCCCGCTCCCTGAGTTAGGGTCCTGCACCTCAGGTCGAGTACCTTCCCCGTTTTCGGGGTGCAGTGCCATTTGCCGACTCTGACTACGAGTCACGACCAGGGCACTCTGGGTGTTAGTAGGCCAGTCCTCAAGGTCCCCTCCCATTAACACGTCAGTGGGCAAATATTGGTGTACCCCCACATCCTTGGGGCCCTCCTTGGCCCCCCATTTCAGGTGTACCCTTGCCACGGGTACCTTGAATGGGGTCCCGCCCACGCCCATCAGGGTCAGGTAGGTGTCGGGCACCATCCGATCTGAGGCCACCACCTCGGGCCGGGCCAGCGTCACCTCTGCGCCCGTGTCCCAGTACCCAGTGACCTTCCTCCCATCCACTTCCAGGGAAACAATGCACTCTTTCCGGAGGGGCAGCCCCGCGCCCACCCGGTAAACCAAAAACCCGGAACCGGGAGCATCCATAGGTGGTATGTTGCCAACCCCCCTTTCCTGGGAATGTAGCCCCTCCTCCGATTGGGTTTTTACCCAGTCCACCCTCTGCGGGTTGGGTCTGCTTGGTCTGTCCCTGAGCTTGGGGCACTGGGCCCGTATGTGACCTTGTTGGCCACAGCGATAGCAGCCCATATCTCGTGGGTCCCCTTGAGTGGGTCGGAGGGACCTGCCGCTGGATGTTCCCCTTTTGGGGGGGTTCTCCATAGGCCCCCTTTGGGAGGTCCCATGTTGACTCTCTCTCTGCGTTGAGGCAGGCCTGCTCCTTCGAGACTCCTCCCTGCCATCCCCTGCCCGACTGTCCACAAATTGGTCGGCCAGCTGGCCTGCATGCTGCGGGTTCTCCGGCTTCTGGTCCATCAACCACAGCCTCAGGTCGGACGGGCACTGCTCGTACAGGTGCTCCAGTATGAATAGGTCAAGCAGGTCCTCTTTAGTTTGGGCCCCAGCTGTCCACTTGCGGGCATACCCCTGCGCCCGGTTGACCAGTTGTAGGTATGTAACCTCACGGGTTTTACGCTGGCTCCGGAACTTTTTCCGGTACATCTCAGGAGTCAGCCCAAACTCGCGGAGCAGGGCCTGTTTGAACAGTTCGTAGTCCCCTGCCTCCGCCCCTTTCAGTCGGCTGTACACCTCCACGGCTGTGGAGTCCAGTAAGGGGGTGAGAACTGCGATCCTGTCTGCAGGGTCAACCCTGTGCAGCTCGCAGGCATTCTCAAAGGCCGTCAGGAAGGTATCTATGTCCTCCCCCTCCTTACGCCGGGGCAGCAAGTGCTTATCAAAGCTCTTTGTAGGCTTGGGTCCCCCCTCACTCACCGCAGCTGGGGCCTCACTGCTCCTCAGCTGGGCCAGGTCCAGCTCATGTTTACGCTGTTTCTCCTTCTCCTCCCGCTCATGTTTACGCTGGTTCTCCTTCTCCTCCTGCTCACGCTGGCGCTGGTTCTCCTCATGTTCACGCTGTTTCGCCTTCTCCTCCAGCTCTCGCCTCTTTAACTCGAGCTCCTCCCGTCTCAGCTCCCTTTCATATTCCAGCCGCATCCGCTCCACGGATGCCGAGCGTTGCCGGGAGGATCCCCTGCTGGGGGGTGGGCTTCGCCGGGCAGATCCCCTGCTGGCCGGGGGTGTCACGGTGCCCTCGGTATACACTGGGCTCCTCCCCGCCCTTCCTCTACGCCTAGGAAGGGGGGGTCTCGGGAAGCCCTCGTCCGCCGGCTGACCACTCCCAGCGGGGACAGACACTGGTGCCTGCGCTGCATCTGCTCGGCTGCTTCCCTCAGCGACAGGGCTCCGTTCATTCATGCGGTCTCCCTCCTCCAGCTGGGCAATCAGCTGGTCCTTGGTGCGTCTCCCTGGGTGCAGCCCCCTCTGCTTGCACAGCTCCACCAGGTCACACTTGCGCCGCTTGGCATACATCTTCCTGCTGGCCACTCACAGGCCGGGGTGCTCGCCGCTCCCCACGGTTTCCAGGGGACCCCTAGTGCACCAGCCCTTCTTGAGGTCACCACCTCTCTGCCAGGGTCGAGCTGCAGACTCCTCCGCCCCTGGGACCGCTCGCTGCAATCCCCCGGGGGACCCTGTTACTGCAAAGTCCTTCTCACTGGGCACACACTCCCAGGGGTTAACCACCCCTTCGTTTTACTGCTCCCCAGTCACTTACTGCAGGAAGCGCCGTCCACGGGGTGCAGTATATCCCACCACTGCCACCAGTTGTCACGGAGTGTGGGGGAGTCCGGCCCTGCACCCCTCTTCCTGGGACCCACAGTGACTCTCAGCCAGTCAGTAAAACAGAAGGTTTATTGGACAACAGGAACACAGGTTACAGCAGAGCTTGCATGCACAGTCAGGACCCCTCCACCGAGTCCTTCTGGGCTTTCAGGGTGCTTGGATCCCAGCTAGGATACCCTGAATTCCGCCCATCCAGCCATCTCCTAAAGTCCTCCCCTGCTCTCCCACTCCCCACACAGACAGTCCCTACTGCATCACACACATCCTTGTCTAGTATAATGAGTAGAACTGACCACACTACCAGTCCAAATATTTACTTTCCCCAGGCATGTTTTCAGCAGCCCATACGTTTAATGAATTTGGCCAATGCTGATATAAGTAACAATTTCTTTTATATCTTCAATTACTGCGTGTGCCCTTTGTTAACATGCCATGAGCCATGACACATACTT
The DNA here is from genome assembly GCF_025201925.1 of Gopherus flavomarginatus. Taxonomy (NCBI): domain Eukaryota; kingdom Metazoa; phylum Chordata; order Testudines; family Testudinidae; genus Gopherus; species Gopherus flavomarginatus. Next base: position 1,774,438 of record NC_066618.1, on the reverse strand, counting down.
TTAAGTGTGTCTAAAGCTTGTGCTGCCAGTTGTATCAGTTACAGGCTGACTGATCTTAATTGCCATTTGATTGTTTAAAGTGTTAGCCCAAACTTGTGGTTTCAGAACTGTTCCTGTTGCTTCCAAAACAGCAACAACTCCTAATCTGCTCTTTAAAGCTTCTGCTTTTATTCCAGTCACTCTACTTGAGCAGCTGCAAATGCTCCCAGTACAGTTCCTGTGTCTCTTCGTTTCTTTTATCATTGATTTCCCTGTTTCCACCAAACTTCAGGCATTTCACATTGATTCATAATCGACGACGTATAGTTGGGATAAAGAACTGCAACTGAAGCATTTTTGAAATTGACATTTACTTTAGTTAGTGATAAGGTTGCGTTTATTAAAGTTACCTTAGTTTGAAATGGGCCTGATTGTGTTATGGGTAAATATTGTGTTTCTAGGTTTTTTAGTACATTTGTAGTGGTAGAGGAAGTACAGTGTGGGGTGTATATGGGTTTTCAGGTCCTTCAGTGTTAGGCATAATTACTGTATGGTTTATAAGTGGGGAGCAGTAACTTGCATCAGGATCTGGGCTCAGAAACCAGTAAAGTTGTGATGCACAACAAGGACTGATTTCTTAAGGTAAATATACTTCTAACCAACAAATTCTGGTTACGGTTACATCTAATTCATCAGATGTAGTGCCCCTCACCAGGAGATTGGTAGGCTGTGGAATTTTCCAAAAACGTGGTTTCCCACCCCTCACACAACACCAAAACAATAAATAAACTCCTCCTTGTCTTGGTACACTTTGCTTTGCATACCTTTCGACACTAGGAGGGATCCTGTTAACTATACCAAATCGCCTCACAACTAACATTTCACATGGGCTGGTTGCTGTTTTAATCATTCTATGCTTTGTCCTTTTGATAGTTACGTTTGATGGTTTCCCCCACTCTTTCCATGGCCACCTCATCAACGGAAGTTACTTTGAGCTTCTTTGAACTCTTTGCTGTTTATTTGCTTGTGCCAAAATATTGTTAGAAGCATTGCAGGTTACAAGGTGGCTTTCCTGGGTCCTTTTTGTAGGTGGGACATTCTCCAAATTCACACCAATACACCAGAATCAAGCAAGCACAAATGCCAACCTCAGCCCAAACAAATAAAACTTCATCTTCTATCATTTGGAATATCTGTTTTCTGTAACATAAAGAACAAACATTCTTTCCTCCCTCTATGGTTCAGAGTTTCATTTTATATTACAATAGAACCAACAAATGTTACTATATGTACAAAAATATTTTATTTTAATGGAACAAAAATATATGTTAACAAAATACACTTACTTATTTGAAAATTGTGTAACAATATCATTTCTCCTTTTTACAATAACAATGTTTCTCACAAACAAGAATTTTGACATTTTTTTATAAAACCCGACCTTTTCCCATAATACTTTACACTTTATGTCAATTATGTGTCCCCATTGCTAAACGATGGCTATCCTAATTGTACTGTACTTCCCTTTAGTTAAGAGTCTGAATTTTGATGTGGATTTTTAGTTCCTGATTGTAATTTTACAGGGTTGCTCACTAAGATAAACTTTTTTTTGTTTATTTTGGCTAGTTCACATCATGCTTCAGAGCCAGACAGTCACCCATTGTTAGGGCAAAATTCTCCTTCTGCAAAGGCCTTGATCCAAAGCACTAATTGGAGCGGGGGCAGGGCATGGTGCCAGTCAGAAGGCAGGAGTTGTGCCCATTTCTCTGCCCCAGACCAGTGAAAATGTGCAGATTAAATAACTTTGCACATAACCACCAGGGAGAGATTTCCAAAGTCAGTTGTGTCCAAACCTCCTGGGCAGTTACCCGGGAGAGACTTGGCTCCACAAGGACAATGCTCAGATATGGGTGTGTGTTGTTTTGTTCTATAGCACCGGTGGTGCACTAGGTGCTGCAAAGTTTATGAAAACTTGTTTATAGGGTTAACCCTATATTCCGTTGTGTCTCTCCAAATTCCACTGAAGTTAGTAGCAATTTGAGAGTGGGGGCAAGCACTCTCTCAGTGACAAAATAAAGCTGGGAGTGCTGGGAGTGCAGCTCCCGCTGGCGAAGTGCTGGCCACACCTGTGCTTTTCGTCATTACAACTTTTGTCATTCAGGGGGGTATTTTTTTCATACCCCTCAGCAACAAAAGTTTTAACGATGAATAAATTCACAAACCATCAACACTCAGAGAGCTCGGGTATTACAAAAAGAAAAGTGTTGTCAGCACCAGCATTTTGGAGGAAACCTCTCACTGTGGCACTTACACTGGTGCAGCTTCGGTTTGGGCAGTAACAGAGCAAGCGCTCGTACAGCTGGAACATGGGTTTCTAACCCTGATCTGAGACATTTCCCTGTGAACATCTGATACCGAAGCAATTCCCTCTGAAGGAGTCAAACTACATTTTTTGTTATTTTTATAAAAATGTTTTTTTTCCCCCAGATTCCAGGGGTCAGATTCTGCTGTCAGTTACACTGGTGTAAACTGATGTCAGTGCAATAAAAGTGGGGTAAGTCAGAGGAGAATCAGGTTACTGAATCTTAAAAAAAAATATTATAAAAACGAGAGACACCAACCCTGAATCATAGCTCAGCTACATGCTTTGTTTAAACTGGTAATTTCATTGGTAAGCTGCCGTCAGTTTTTATCTAAACCAGCTTTTAACAATATCCAGTTTTCCTTTCACAATTTTTTTGAAGGCAGACTATTTTTTCCAAGGTTCTCATACATATTCCTCTCTCCTGGCAGCAAAGCCTCCTTACTGGCAATCTTTCTTATTATCTCAGCTACTTCCCTCACTTCCCTGAGCGATTTTATCCTTTCTTGGTACCCAGGCTTTAGTTCCTGTTGTTCCGACGTGATCAGCAGGTCAATGTATTCCGGAGTGGACAGTGGGTTGGGTTTCAAAGCAATTGCTTGCAGACGCTGGAGGCTGCGAGATGATTTATCAATAAGCTCCATTTATATCTCCTCCACTGCAGCGTATTCCTGAGACAGCTTCTCAACCACACTCTGTGTCGATAACACCTCGCCAGATGCCTTCTCATACGTTTCTTTCAGTTGTGCATAGGTCTGTTTCTCTGTTACTACTTGATATTCCCACTTGTACTTCTGACAGAAATGACCATTCCAGACACATGTACCAGGGCAAACTGTGCAATATCCTGTATTCCCATCTATAGCCGCACACCTGCGCTTGCCATCATCATTAGGGATTCCACAGGGATAGTGACACGTATAGTGACATCGCGGGCAGTTTGTTATGTAGCTACCTGTACCAGAGATGTTCTCCTGCACTGGCACTGTTTTCTCAAAGTCTTTATTGGCCTCCATATCACCCCGTGCTGTTCCAGAGATTCCTGAGTCTTTCTCAGTTCTTCTAGCTTCACCAGACCAGCTTTGAGAACTTCGTGCGTTAATGTTAAACTTCTGGTTTCTAATTTAAAGAAAGACTCAAAAAATGTCTTCATGCTCATGGCTCCCATTTTCCAGAACATTTCATCAAAATTAAAACTGCCCTCGTCAGCTCCAGCATTACAGGCAAAGAGTGCAGAGTTATTGAATTTGAAATGAACAGGGTTGCCCTTAGCATCTTTAGCACAGGGGACATCAGCTGTATTAATGGCCTGTAGAACAGGGGGCGTCTGTCCATCTGCAAAGGTGATCAGGATTTGTATATTGTCTTTTATATCCTTCCCAAAGATACAGAGCACTGAGTCAAACACGTACTTCTGGGCGTGTGTCAAACGAGCTAGTGAGGCCTGAACTACGACACAGACAGCGTCTATGTGATCAGTGGCCTCTCAGGTGGAGAAAAACTCTCGAATCTGCCTTGCTACCTCTTTGTCTTGCTCTATCCCTCTGGTGTTGCCAAATCCTGGGGTGTCTTTTATAGTCAGGGAGTAGGGGATGGATTCAGCCATGGAGCCTCCATGCTGTGAGATGGAGTGACTGCAGGTTTGGGTGTTCGAGACACCCGTGATCCTAGAATCATAGAATATTAGGGTTGGAAGGGACCTTAGGAGGTATCTAGTCCAACCCTGTGCTCAAAGCAGGACCAATCCCCAGACAGATTTTTTTGCCCCAGATCCCTAAGTGGCCCCCTCAAGGACTGACTACACAACCCTGGGTTTAGCAAGCCAATGCTCAAACCACTGAGTTGTCCCTCCCCTGCTGTGTGAAAGATCTGGGAAGAGTGGTAAGGTAATCAGGGCTCCCACAGACATGTCTAGGAGAGACATGTACGAATGCTGACAGGGCCAGGCCAGTGCTATCAGAATGACCCGAGCACGGTCTCTTGAGCAGGACCTTGTGGATGAACAGTATCGGCAGGAAGGCCTATAGAAGAGCCTGTTCGCAATTGAGGAAGAACACGTCCGCTGTGGAACCCGGGCTGTGATTCTGGAAGGAGCAGAACTGCTGATACTTCATAGAATCGTAGAATATCAGGGTTGGAAGGGACCTCAAGAAGTATCTAGTCCAGCCCCCTGCTCAAAGCAGGACCAACCCCAACTAAATCATCCCAGACAGGGCTTTGTCAAGCTGGGCCTTAAAAACCTCTAAGGAAGGAGATTCCACCGCCTCCCTAGGGAACCCATTCCTGTGCTTCACCACCCTCCTGTTGTCAGAGGTGTTGTCAGAAGCTACCAGTGTAGTGCTCTGCTCTCTCCTTGTTGGTATCACTCGGCTGTGTGCGTGTGTTCCCTCTGTGTGCTGCCCCAGCTCTGCGCAGATAGCTGACACAGCAGACCTGAAGAGAACCCCCAATGACCACAGAGTCTAGTAAGGTACGAAGGCACGTCGGCCAGGTTTATTGCCGTATTGGACACAACGATAGTTCCCCTAGATTGTTACTCTAGTAAAAGGCATACTACTAATATGTGCCCACGGTCAATGGACTCGGCTCAGTTAGTGGTGGGACTTTCCACTGCCCCCTCGGCCGGACAAAGACATCGCCCCAAGGATGCATTCTTATACACAGGTACAAACAAGTTACACATCACTCGTGACGTATTGAGGTGCAACCCTTCTACGTAGTAAAGTACAACCCCTCTACATGGTAAAGTGCCGCCTCTCACCTTGTACATGTTGGTTCGATCAAAACAACAGTCTAGATCCATCCTCTTTGGAACCCCCTTTCAGGTAGTTGAAAGCAGCTATCAAATCCCCCCTCATTCTTCTCTTCTGCAGACTAAACAATCCCAGTTCCATCAGCCTCTCATAAGTCATGTGCTCCAGACCCCTAATCATTTTTGTTGCCCTCCGCTGGACTCTCCAATTTTTCCACATCCTTTTGTAGTGTGGGGCCCAAAACTGGACACAGTACTCCAGATGAGGCCTCAACAATATCGAATAGAGAGGAATGCATGCATCCCTCGATCTGCTGGCAATGCCCCAATTTATACAGCCCAAAATGCCGTGAGCCTTCTTGGCAACAAGGGCACACTGTTGACTCATATCCAGCTTCTCATCCACTGTAACCCCTAGGACCTTTCTGTTGAGTTGCATGGTGAAGAGGTCGATCAGGGGACACCCCCACCTCTGGAAGACCGAACATGCGACATCTGGGCAAAGGGACCACTCGTGAATGTGGAACAACCTGCTGAGATGGTCCGTCAGCTCGTTCTGGACCCCGGGGAGGTACGATGCCTGTAGGTCGACTGAGTATTCGCCACAAAAGTCCCATAGCATGAGGGCTTCCTGGCATAGTGGAGAGCCATGTGCACCCCCCCTTTGTTGATATAGAACATTGCAGTCATATTATCCATCATGACTGATACACATCGACCTGTTAGATAAGGGAGTGTAGCGGGGTGTTCCCCCACTCCTGCCTGGAAGGGTTTAAAGAGAGCCCTGGGAGAGGGCTGTGGCAGGGGAAAGCTACTAGGCTGATTGGGGAAGAAGCTGCAGCTGGGCCACACCCTAATCAGGCCTCAGCTGGCCCTATAAAGGCAGGGAAGCCAGGGGCAAAAACACAGGCCTGGTCTACACTACGCGTTTAAACCGATTTTAGCAGCGTTAAACCGATTTAACGCTGTACCCGTCCCACTATGAGGCCCTTTATATCAATATAAAGGGCTCTTTAAATCGGTTTCTGTACTCCTCCCCGACAAGAGGAGTATCGCTAAAATCGGTATTACCATATCGGATTAGGGTTACTGTGGCCGCAAATCGACGGTATTGGCCTCCGGGCGGTATCCCACAGTGCACCACTGTGACCGCTCTGGACAGCAATCTGAACTCGGATGCAGTGGGCAGGTAAACAGGAAAAGCCCCGCGAAATTTTGATTTTCATTTCCTGTTTGCCCAGCGTGGAGCTCTGATCAGCACGGGTGGCAATGCAGTCCCAAATCCAAAAAGAGCTCCAGCATGGACCGTACGGGACATACTGGATCTGATCGCTGTATGGGGAGACAAATCTGTTCTACCAGAGCTCCGGTACAAAAGACGAAATGCCAAAGCATTTGAAAAAAAATCTACAGGTTACACAGTGCTGCGTGACAAGCGTAATGGGAAGCCAGAGACTCAAATGGACGCTCATGGAGGGAGGGAGGGGGTACTGAGGACTCCAGCTATCCCACAGTCCCCAGCAGTCTCCAAAAAGTATTTGCATTCTTGGCTGAGCTCCTAATGCCTGTAGGTTCAAACACATTGTTCGGCGTGGTTCAGAGAATAGCTCGTCAATTTACCCACACACACACGTGAAAGAAAAGGGAAAGAAATCGTTTCTTGACTTCTTTCAATGTCACCCTATGTCTTCTGAATGCTGCTGGTAGACGCGATGCTGCAGCAGTGAAGAGCAGTATCCGCTCCTCTCCCCTACCCAGTGGCAGACGGTGCAGTAGGACTGGTAGCCGTCCTTGTTATCAACCTGTGAGTGCTCCTGGCTAGCTTCAGGTGAGGCTGGCCGGGGGCGCTTGGGTGAAAATAGGAATGATTCTCGGTCATTCCCAGTAGATGGTACAGAACGGCTGGTAACCGTCCTCATCATAGCAACTGGGGGCTGAGCTCCATCAGCCCCCTCCCTTTCCTGTGTAAAGAAAAGATTCTGTCCTGCCTGGACTGTCATAGCAGCGGCATGCTGGGCTCCTCTCCCCCACACCGCTTAATATCCTGCCTGGACTGTCATAGCAGCTGGAGGCTGCCTCCCCCTCATTTTATCTCACTTACAAGTCATTGTTTCTTATTCCTGCATTCTTTATAACTTCATGACACAAATGGGGGGGACACTGCCACAGTAGCCCAGGAAGGTTGGGGGAGGAGGGAAGCAACGTGTGGGGTTGTTGCAGGGGCAACCCCGTGAATGGCATGTAGCTCATCATTTCTGCGGGATCTGACATGGAGCAGCTGTGCTCTCTGATACACTGGTTCTCCAGTACACTTGCCCCATATTCTAGGCAGGACTGACTCTATTTTTAGAAACCATAAAGGAGGAATTGACTAGGGGAGTCATTCCCAGTTTTGCATTTGCGCCCTGACCGATCTCAGCCAGGGGCACCCATGATAGCAGCAGACAGTACAGAAGAACAGATAACCATCATCTCATTGCCAATTTACACCGGCAGCAGATGGTACAGAACAACTGATAACACCGGTCAACAATTTTTGAGAAGTCGTCTGCTTCAGAGATAAAATGTGATATTTATTATGTATTTTGATGTGCTGAATTCAAATATGACAATTAAAACAACTGATTGGCTACTGTTTCTTAGATATTTAAGTTTTTACATTTTATGTCTATGTATATTGTGTAAATAGCAGAGTTTTAATCATAAATTGTAAACCTAGGTCTTTTCATGTGTTTATGGTTGCTGTACATGATAATATTTCACCTGTCCTGTTTATGTCACACTTTAAAAATCAGCAAAAGGGTTATATAAATAAAATTTATTATGAAACAAAAGGCAAAACACTATGGTGTACATAGTTTAGTCCTATTCAGTGTCAACTCAACACTTCCTGGCTTGTCTCTTGTATTCATTAAATGGAGCATCTCTTGTCACTGTCCAGCAATAGTCTGCCAGCATTGATGGGCTCCATTTGCCCTGATAGCCTGCCAGCAGATTCCACTGCTGTAGTCTGGAGCCCAACAGCTCTGCCTTACTCTTGGCTAGTTCCAAATCCCTGACAAGGTCATTCAGTTCACCTTGTGTTATGAGGTGTGGTTCAGAGGAGGAGGATGGGAGAAAATGTGGGTCCTGTGACATTGATGGTTCAGGACCAGAAGTTTCATCCTCTTCCTCTTCCTCGTCTGACTCAAGTGAGAATGATTCTGGTGCATCAGGAACCGGCAGTCCTTCTCCGTGGGGTACTGGGAGTATAGCCGATGGAATGTTTGGATAATGCACAATCCACTTTTTCTTCTTTGATACACCTTTTCCAACTGGAGGCACCATGCAGAAGTAACAATTGCTGGTATGATCTGTTGGCTCTCTCCAAATCATTGGCACTGCAAAAGGCATAGATTTCCTTTTCCTGTTCAACCACTGGTGAAGATCTGTTGCACAAGTGTTGCAGCATATGTGTGGGGCCCACCTCTTGTCCTGATCTCCAATTTTGCAGCCAAAATAAAGGTGATAGGCTTTCTTAACCATAGTGGTTATACTGCGCTTTTGTGATGCAAAAGTCACTTCACCACAAACATAGCAGAAGTTATCTGCACTGTTCACACAAGTACGAGGCATCTCTGCTCACTTTGGCTAAACAGAAATGTGTCCCTTTGCAAAATCAAACACTGACAAATAAGAAAGCACAACACTGTATGATTTCTAGAGCTTATATAGGGCAATTTGTTCAGCAGAGTGATGTAAGCTTCCTTATGATTGCATCATCCATGACTTCTAGGAATACCATGATGCAATTCATATCATGTATGTCTGTTTTAGACCCTGTTCCTGTCATCGAATAAACCTCTGCTTTACTGGCTGGCTGAGTCACTTCTGATTGCAAAGTGGGGGTGCAGGACCCTGTGGCTTCCCCAGGGCCCCGCTGGGGCAGGCTCGCTGTGGGAAGTGCACGGAGGGGCAGAGGATGCTGAATGCTCCAAGGAGAGACCCAGGAGGTGAAGACGTGTGAGCTTCTTGCCCTGAACAAGTCTGCTCCAACGGAGAGGAGGCTCCCCAAAGTCCTGACTGGCTTGGTGGGGAGCAGTTCCAGAGCATCGCCCGGTGACTCCGTGACAGAGTGCAGGGCAGGTCAGGCCAGCGCTCCTCCGGGTAGTGAGCACGAGACAGGTCAGGCCAGCGCTCCTCCGGGTAGTGAGCACGAGGCAGGTCAGGCCAGCGCTCCTCCGGTTAGTGAGCCCGAGGCAGGTCAGGCCAGCGCTCCTCTGGGTAGTGAGCCCGAGGCAAGTCAGGCCAGCGCTCCTCCGGGTAGTGAGCATGAGGCAAGTCAGGCCAGCGCTCCTCCGGGTAGTGAGCGCGAGGCAGGTCAGGTCAGCGCTCCTCCGGGTAGTGAGCGCGAGGCAGGTCAGGCCAGCGCTCCTCCGGGTACCTGGCCCGAGGCAGGTCAGGCCAGCGCTCCTCCGGGTAGTGAGCCCGAGGCAGGTCAGGCCAGCGCTCCTCCGGGTAGTGAGCACGAGGCAGGTCAGGCCAGCGCTCCTCCGGGTAGTGAGCGCGAGGCAGGTCAGGCCAGCGCTCCTCCGGGTAGTGAGCTCGAGGCAGGTCAGGCCAGAGCTCCTCCGGGTACCTGGCCCGAGGCAGGTCAGGCCAGCGCTCCTCCGGGTAGTGAGCCCGAGGCAGGTCAGGCCAGCGCTTCTCCGGGTAGTGAGCACGAGGCAGGTCAGGCCAGCGCTCCTCCGGGTAGTGAGCGCGAGGCAGGTCAGGCCAGCGCTCCTCCGGGTAGTGAGCTCGAGGCAGGTCAGGCCAGCGCTCCTCCGGGTAGTGAGCGCGAGGCAGGTCAGGCCAGCGCTTCTCCGGGTAGTGAGCGCGGGGCAGGTCAGGCCAGCGCTCCTCCGGGTAGTGAGCGCGGGGCAGGTCTGGCCAGCGCTCCTCCAGGTAGTGAGCGCGGGGCAGGTCTGGCCAGCGCTCCTCCGGGTAGTGAGCGCGGGGCAGGTCAGGCCAGCGCTCCTCCGGGTAGTGAGCACGGGGCAGGTCAGGCCAGCGCTCCTCCGGGTAGTGAGCTCGAGTCAGGTCAGGCCAGCGCTCCTCCGGGTAGTGAGCTCGAGGCAGGTCAGGCCAGCGCTCCTCCGGGTAGTGAGCACGGGGCAGGTCAGGCCAGCGCTCCTCCGGGTAGTGAGCCTGATGCAGGTCAGGCCAGCGCTCCTCCGGGTAGTGAGCGCGAGGCAGGTCAGGCCAGCGCTCCTCCGGGTAGTGAGCCCTGGGCAGGTCAGGCCAGCGCTCCTCCGGGTAGTGGGCGCGGGGCAGGTCCGGCCAGCGCTCCTCCGGGTAGTGGGCGCGGGGCAGGTCAGGCCAGCGCTCCTCCGGGTAGTGAGCCCGAGGCAGGTCAGGCCAGCGCTCCTCCGGGTAGTGAGCCTGATGCAGGTCAGGCCAGCGCTCCTCCGGGTAGTGGGCGCGGGGCAGGTCAGGCCAGCGCTCCTCCGGGTAGTGAGCCCGAGGCAGGTCAGGCCAGCGCTCCTCCGGGTAGTGAGCCTGATGCAGGTCAGGCCAGCGCTCCTCCGGGTAGTGGGCGCGGGGCAGGTCCGGCCAGCGCTCCTCCGGGTAGTGGGCACGGGGCAGGTCAGGCCAGCGCTCCTCCGGGTAGTGGGCGCAGGGGAAGTCAGGCCAGCTCTCCTCCGGGTAGTGAGCGCGAGGCAGGTCAGGCCAGCGCTCCTCCGAGTAGTGAGCACGAGGCAGGTCAGGCCAGCTCTCCTCCGGGTAGTGAGCGCGAGGCAGGTCAGGCCAGCTCTCCTCCGGGGAGTGAGCGCGGGGCAGGTCAGGCCAGCGCTCCTCCGGGTAGTGAGCCCGGGGCAGGTCAGGCCAGCGCTCCTCTGGGTAGTGAGCCTGATGCAGGTCAGGCCAGCGCTCCTCCGGGTAGTGGGCGCAGGGGAAGTCAGGCCAGCGCTCCTCCGAGTAGTGAGCACGAGGCAGGTCAGGCCAGCTCTCCTCCGGGTAGTGAGCGCGAGGCAGGTCAGGCCAGCTCTCCTCCGGGGAGTGAGCGCGGGGCAGGTCAGGCCAGCGCTCCTCCGGGTAGTGAGCCCGGGGCAGGTCAGGCCAGCGCTCCTCCGGGTAGTGGGCGCAGGGGAAGTCAGGCCAGCTCTCCTCCGGGTAGTGAGCGCGAGGCAGGTCAGGCCAGCTCTCCTCCGGGGAGTGAGCGCGGGGCAGGTCAGGCCAGCGCTCCTCCGGGTAGTGAGCACGGGGCAAGTCAGGCCAGCGCTCCTCCGGGTAGTGAGCGCGGGGCAGGTCAGGCCAGCGCTCCTCCGGGTAGTCAGGCCAGCGCTCCTCCGGGTAGTGAGCACGAGGCAGGTCAGGCCAGCGCTGCTCCGGATACCGGGCCCGAGGCAGGTCCGGCCAGCGCTTCTCTGGGTAGTGAGCGCAGGGCAGGCTGGGCCCGGTGTGAGCTCAGGCACCAGCATCTGTCCCCTCCGGCAGCCTACGGTCAGCTGAGCGCTGGGGCCGGGCTTTTATACTTCCTGTCCCACCCCTTGACTTCCGGAGGGCGGGGACAGGCGGTGCACCTGAGGCACCTGCTCTGGCTCGTCCATCTCAGGTGCAGCAGGGAGCCAGGGCGCCTCCCTACAGGTGTCATAAACAGAGGGTTAAGGGTTAATGTCTCTTTTACCTGTAAAGGGTTAAGAAGCTCAGTGAACCTGGCTGACACCTGACCAGAGGACCAGTCGGGGAACAAGATACTTTCAAATCTCGGTGGAGGGAAGTCTTTGTTTGTGCTGTTTGTTTTGTTCATTGTTCGCTGTTGGGGCTAAGAGGGACCAGACGTGCAACTAGGTCTTTCTCCAATCTTTCTGAAACAGTCTCTCATGTTCAAAATAGTAAGTACTAGCTAGAAAAGGCAGATTAGTCTTATGTTTGTTTTCTTAACTTGTGAATGTGTATTTTGCTGGAAGAATTTTACCTCTGTTTGCTATAACCTTGAATTTCAGGCTGGGGGGAGGGAGTCCCTCTAGGCTATATGAATCTGAATACGCTGTAAACATTTTCCATTCTGATTTTACAGAGATAATTTTTACTTTCTCTTTGTTTAATTAAAAGCTTTCTTTTTAAAGAACCTGATTGATTTTTTTCCTTGTTTAAGACCCAAGGGGATTGGGTCTGAACTCACCAGGGATTGGTGGGGAGAAAGGAGGGGGGGGAAAGGTTAATTCTGCTCTGTTTTAAGATCCAAGGAGTCTGGATCAGTGTAGTCTCTCAGGGTAGCTCAGGGAGGGGAAAGTATGGGAGGGGGAAAGGACGGGGAATGGTTTATTTCTCCTTGTTTTAAGACCCAAGGGGTTTGGGTCTTGGGTTCCCCAGGGAAGCTTTTGGGGGAACAGAGAGTGTGCCAAACACTATATTTTGGCTGGTGGCGGCTCTATCAGATCTAAGCTAGGAATTAAGCTTAGAAGGGTACATGCAGGTCCCCACTTTTAGGACACTAAAGTTCAAAGTGGGAAAAAGACCTTGACACGGGGGTTAAGGTGGATTCAGACTGGCCAGCGCCAGGCCAGAGCTCCCATGAGCCATGTCTTGGCTCTGTCCCTGTGTCCTTAGTCCCACGTGTGCATGTGTCTCCCCAAAGGTCAGCTATGAACCCCACTCCCCTTTGTTCTCCACTGGGGGCCCTGGCTCTGCTTCCCTGCAGAGATGGGGACAATCTCCTTCCTCTTGGCTGCTGGCCATTGGGGTGACACACAGACCTCATGTTTCCTGCTCTGTCTCAAGAACAGCTATTTAACCCTTTACATGCCATGCACAGCAATGCAAAGCTTAGGGGGAAACTGAGGCACACATAGGCATCATAAAAAATATTACCAAAATTCACACTTGGTCACACCCCTCTCCCCTGCAATTTCACTTGGCTCCAGGAGTCTCCTTCCAACATGGTTGCTCAGTGTTGCTATGTGGCTGTTGAACGGCTTATTTGATTTTTAAGGCTTCTCGTGATCGTTGGCATTACCCTTGCATACGTCTCCCCTTGCTCAGAATGTCTGTCTCCCATGATCCCATGGGGCTCGAGCCACAGGCTGACTCAGTCAAGATGGTTCTGTACAGCATGTGCACTGGAGGCTGGCCCTACTAAAGATGGCCTCTCTCTCCTAGAGTTTCCAATGGGACCGAAGCCAGGGAAGATGGCTGTCCCTGTGCTCCATGTCTGGAAACTGGGCAGTTTGGGGGGAGGTGGGGGCAAGAGGGAGACAGCAGAGTGCAGAGGAATATGGGATAGGATGTAAATATGGTGGTTGGGGGCAGGTGGGGCCAGGAGATGGGGCAGATGGAGAGGAACAGAAAGGCAGTTCCCTAAGGTCAGGGGAGGTTAAAGCGAGCCGCTGCCTAGCAGTCAGAGGGGGATGAGGGAAGCCTTTTCCAGTTTGTATTTATGGCCTAAATGCTCACACACAAATGGGGACAGAGCAGCTTCCCTTGAAAGGCCCTTGTGATAAACCTGCCGGCTCCTTACAGGCTCTAGGCCCCTGCAAGGTGCCAGAGCCTGGGAACCCAAACGTCTACACTGTGGTTAAACAGCCCCTTAGCCCAAGCCCCGCGAGCCTGAGTGAGTTGGCAGGGTCAGCTGCAGGTGTCTAATTGCAGTGTAGACAGACCCAGATTTCAGTGTAAACAGACCCTTCGAGCCCCTTTTATCCAGTCTCATGCCCCGTAGCAGAGGTGAGGCGCTAAGGCCTGGGCTGTGAGCAGGGTGATCTTCAGGGCTGTCTCCTCATTCCTGCTCTTCCAGGGGTCACTGCTCAGCTCCCTCCTTTCCCTCCCGCTGCTGCTCTTCGCTGCCACATCCTGAATTCTGTCACTACTGTATTTCTCAGTGTGACACTCTCACTGTGGGGACTTTCCAGTGCTGGGCTGACAGCAGCTGAGCGCCCCAGCCTGGCTAATTCCCACTGTGCTTCACAGCCAGATAGTCACCCATTGTTAGGGCAAAATTCTCCTTTTGCAAAGACTTTGATCCAAAGCACTAACTGGAGCGGGGGCAGGGCATGGTGCCAGCCAGAAGACAGGAGTTGTACCCATTTCTTTGCCCCAGACCAGTGAAAATGTGCAGATTAAACAACTTTACACATAACCACCAGGGAGAGATTTCCAAAGTCAGTTGTGTCCAAACCTCCTGGGCAGTTACCCAGGAGATACTTGGCCCTACAAGGACAATGCCACATTTATGAGTTGTTGTTGTTGTTTTCTCTGTTGTTTTGTAGCACCAGGAGTGCACTATGAGCTGTAAAGTTCATGAAATCTTATTTCTAGCAGGTTAATCCTATATTCCATTGGGTTCCCCTAAATCCCACTGAAGCTGACGGCAATGGGCTGTGCGGGGGAGCAAGAAATGCAGAATCAGGCTCTGACTTTTCTATTTTTTAAAGACAAAATGCCCTTCCCTCACTGATGTTTGAAATCATTTGCCTTGTGGGAGAACAAGGTGGGGGGAGGGATAGCTCAGTGGTTTGAGCATTGGCCTGCTAAATCCGGGCTTGTGAGCTCAGTCCTTGAGGGGGTCACTTAGGGATCTAGGGCAAAAATCTGTCTGGGGATTGGTCCTGCTCTGAGCAGGGGATTGGACTAGATACCTCCTGAGGGCCCTTCCAACCCTGATAGTCTATGATAAGATTGTGGATGTCCCAGGCAGACAAGGGATAAACTGTTAATGCAAAAGAGAACAAGGGTTTTAACATTAAACAGTTAAATGTGGCCTGGGGTTTCATGTCAGGTTATCACTGGCAACCCCATTGTAACAACCACCATTTACAATCTCTTTAACCTTTTCCTAAAGACACAGGAGAAGAAAGGAAAACAGTTAATGGCTTTGAAATGTAGAGGATTAAGACTTCCATTCCGACCACATCCCTGATTCCCTTTAGCTGTAGAGAGCCTCACAGAGTGGGGAACTTTTGCCTGACAGTCTTTTAGGTGGCATTAAAGACAGACTTGACTGCACTTTTTTGGGGGAAAAGAGAAAAACTTTGTTCAGATGCTCTGAAGCAGCTGCTGTGATTATTGAAGTCCAGTTCTGTGTCCTTTAGAACAAAACAAGAGAAACACACACACACAAGGGGAGAGAAAAGAACAGAGAAGAGAGAAAAATGCAGCTGCTGTCAGAGGTGCTGACTTTCCCTTGCCACCTTGCTGCTGACGAAACACAGCACCCACGCTCTGATTAGCCATTCAGAGACCTTGAAAATTGGTACCAGCTTTGGGCTGTCTAAGGCTTTGCTTAATATACATACTGGACCTGATTGTCCCTTTGCAATAGTTTTACTTAGGGGTAACTCCACTGGACTTCAGCTGAGTCCCTCTGGTTTCCAGGAGCGAGAGAGAACTCTTGGGATCAGTGTGACCTTTTTTTGGCTGCAATTACTTATTTCTTGTCATCTTGTTTACAACTCACACAAACTCCCAACACTCGGGTAGTTTACAAAAAAAGCACCAGTTCTAGCATTTTGGAGGAAATGTCTCACTGTTGCACTTACAATGGTGTAGCACCAATATGTACTTCTGAGGGAATTCCGCCCCACTGCGGACGCACAGAATTCATGGAGATTTTTTTTCTCTGCAGACAATACATTCTTCCGGAGAGGCGCTGCAGTCAGGCCTTTCGCCCAGCAGAGGCTGTTGTGGTGCCAGAGCAGAAGGCAGCTGGCTCAGCCGGCCGCAGCAATCAGCAACCAGTGGGGAGGGTCAGAGGCTGCATTCTTCCCAGTGCATGCAGCCAGGTGAGGAGGAACGGGATGGTGGGGTGGGGGGAACGGATGAAGTGGGGTACACAGGCTGCTGGGGGGGCACATAGACTGGGGTTCAGAAGGGCTAGTGGGGGAGACAGACTGGGGCAGATCTGAATGGGAGTAGAGGTGCAGGGCCACATGAGGTTGGCAGGGTGGCTGATGGGGATGCAAGGACATATGGGGAGGGAGGTGCATGGAGATGGGGACACAGGTGGGAGAGGGGTGCAGGGACACATGGGGATGGGGGCAGACCTGCCTGACTGAATGGGAGACACTAGGGATCAGTCAGGGTCTTCATCAGGGAGGCTCCCCAACTCCCTAACAATCCCTTCCCCCAAAAGAAACTGTTCCATACTTCTCACATCCACACCCAACAACCGCCTGCAGGTTCACTCCCAGGCTCCTTCCCTCTCCCTCAGCTGCTCTGGTACCCCTGACTCCCCCCAGCCTTTGCTCTGCTTCTGTGAGGTGCAGGAAATACAGTTCTGTATTGTAGTTTAAATGAATTTTTATTCAAAATTCTGTATTAATATGCCTAGTAAGGAATCTGTCAAAAAACATTTCCTGAATCTTTTTTGTTGTCTTTATTGCTACAGACATAGTTGCTGACAGGTGTTTTGAAATAAATTGCCAAAACAGTTGAAACTGACATGATTATATTTGTGTTATTAAGACAAATAAAATATGCAGAATTTTGCAGAATTTTAAAATACTGTGCGCAGAATTTTTAATATTATGGTGCAGAATTTTTAATTTTTTGGCACAGAATTCCCCCAAGTATAAATATAAGCAGTGAAAGAGAGAGCACTTGTATAAACAGAACATGGGTTTCTAACTCTGATCTGAGAAGTGTCCATGTGAACATTAGATAGTGAAGCAATTTCCTCTTAAGGAGTTAAACTATTTTTTTTCATTTTTATAAAATATTTTTCCCTCTGACGCAAGGGGCCAGATTCCTCAGTTAGTTACACTGGTGTAAGCTGAATAGTGCAATAAAGCTGGTGTAAGTTAGAGGAGAATCAGGCTGATTGAATCTTAAAAGAAAATGTTATATAAAAGACGAGAGACACCACTACTCAGCTACATGCTTTGGTTAAACTGGCTATTTCATTTTCATGGGTAAATTTCCGTTGATTTTCATTTAAGTCAGTCTTTAACAATATCCAGTTTTCCTTTCACAAAATTTTTGAAGGCAGACTTTTTTTCTTTACGCTTCTCATACATATTTTTCTCTCCTGGCAGCAAAGCCTCCTTATTGGCAATCTTTCTTATTATCTCAGCTACTTCCCTCACTTCCCTGAGCGATTTTATCATTTCTTGGTACCCAGGCTTTAGTTCCTGTTGTTCCGATATGATCAGCAGGTCAATGTATTCCGGAGTGGACAGCGGGTTGGGTTTCAAAGCAATTGCTTGCAGACGCTGGAGGCTGCGAGATGATTTATCAATAAGCTCCATTAATATCTCCTCCACTGCAGCGTATTCCTGAGACAGCTTCTCAACCACACTCTGTGTCGATAACACCTCGCCAGATGCCTTCTCATACTTTTCTTTCAGTTGTGCATAGGTCTGTTTCTCTGTTACTACTTTATATTCCCACTTGTACTTTTGATTGAAATGAACGTTCCAGAAACATTTACCAGGGCAAACTTTGCAATATCCTGTATTCCCATTTATAGCCGCACACCCGAGCTTACCATCATCATTAGGGATTGCACAGGGATAGTGACACGTATAGTGACATCGCTGGCAGTTCGTTATATAGTTACCTGTACCAGAGATGTTCTCCTGCACTGGTTCTGTTTTCTTCACCTCATACTCAAAGTCTTTATTGGCCTCCATATCACCCCTGTGCTGTTCCAGAGCTCGCTGAGTCTGTCTTAGCTCCTCTAGACCAGCTTTGATTTGTGGCTGCAGCCCTTCCACAGCCGTCTCCAGCTCCTTCCGCTCTCTGAGAACTTCGTGCGTTAATGTTAAACTTCTGGTTTCTAATTTAAAGAAAGACTCAAAAAATGTCTTCATGCTCATGGCTCCCATTTTCCAGAACATTTCATCAAAATTAAAACTGCCCTCGTCAGCTCCAGCATTACAGGCAAAGAGTGCAGAGTTATTGAATTTGAAATGAACAGGGTTGCCCTTAGCATCTTTAGCACAGGGGACATCAGCTGTATTAATGGCCTGTAGAACAGGGGGCGTCTGTCCATCTGCGAAGGTGATCAGGATTTGTATATTGTCTTTTATATCCTTCCCAAAGATAGAGAGCACTGAGTCAAACACGTACTTCTGGGCGTGTGTCAAACGAGCTAGTGAGGCCTGAACTACGACACAGACAGCGTCTATGTGATCAGTGGCCCCTTGGGTGGAGAAAAACTCTCGAATTTGCCTTGTTATCTCTTTGTCTTGCCCTATCCCTCTGGTGTCGCCAAATCCCGGGATGTCTATTATAGTCAGGGAGTAGGGGACTTTGAAGCCCTTTCTGTGATTAACTTCATAGGCTGTCACTTCAGATGTCTGGCTCTCAGCTTGGCTCCTGTTTGTAGTCTCATGGATTAGTTTGAATCTGAATTCATCTTTCCACTGCACACCCAGGACGTAGTTGATCATCGCATTGATGAGTGTAGTTTTCCCAGACCCAGTTGCTCCCAGCACCATGATGACTTTGTTAGGGATCTGGAGGTTCTCTTTCCCCAGTCTATACTTTGGATGTGTTGCGTTAGAATCGAACGCCACCTTCTCTATTGGAAGTGCATAAACTGAGGGCTGCCCTTTTGCTATCGGAGTGCTCTCCTTGCAGAAATCTTGTGCTAGTGTCTTTAATTCTTCTCCTGATGTTGAAATTGATACCTCCTCACCTGGGTGACTCTCAGTCCCGTCTGCACACACAGCCGACACCCGGAATCTGTAGGGCGTCCGAGGCCTCAGTCCATCAATGGTACAGAATTCTGTTTTCTTTCCTGTCCTTTGTTCCAGCCATTTCTCTTTCCCCTCATGTCTTTCACCTTCAGCTTCCTCTTTATATTCCACCTTATACTCCCTTATACTGACTCCATCTCCAATAACACTTGGACTCACCCAGGTGAGGGCAATGGAAGATGATTCTACTGTAGCTTTTTCTGATTTTCCAGGAGGGCTGGTAGGAAGCATCTTCACAGGATCACTCACATCACTTCTCACGCTTAGCCCTGGTTTGCTCACTGCAGCGTATCGGAACTGGTATGTGGTGTTTGGATGTAGCCCTGTTACTGTGAAGGTTGCTTGTTTATCATTTGTGTCCACAGCCGTCCAGTTCTCCTGCCCTACAATTCTATACTCCACCCGATAGCAAGATATCTCCTCCCTTCCAAAGGCTGCTGGTTTAAATGTGAGCTGCACACGGTCATGTCTGACTCCATCTATCAGGAGAGAAAGAGGTTTTGATGGAGGTTCATAGTTAGTGCTGACCAGGTCTCCGTTTTCATAGAGGTAAATTGAAGCTCCAGGCTTGTCCTCATCTGGGACAGAGGCCACAATGAATCGAGTTTTCCCATAAGATTTATTGACCCGGGCAAAGTCTGAAATGGATTTTGCAGATTTTCGGGCTTTTTGGTTTCTCTCTTTGTCCTCAAACCACAGTTTGGATTTCTTGCTGACAGAACTGGCCGATGCAGGATCTTGGGTATTCTTCAGAAACTGGTCTGAAGGCAGAGTTTTAAATCGGATAAATACGGTTCCTCTTCATGTAATGACGTGAACATAAAGGCAACGACAAAGTCATTCATAGGATCAAGTACTATTTCATCCAGTTTATTCTGCGAGGACACCACTTCCACATCCTTTAGGGCAGAACGATAGGAATTGATGAAATTCATTTCTCGTTCCTTTTTATCCAGAAATTCATTGAGTTGCTGCGTATTGAATGGTGATTGGTTTTTGCAGGTTAAAATGTCCACCAGGGCCCCTTCCTCTTTTCCACCTCCACGGATGGAGGGTAAGAGTCCTGCCAGCTGTTTCTGGAAAGTCTGTCTGTGTTGCTTACACAGATCTCTGAATTGTTGGATTTTCCTCTTGATTTCGGGGAACGTTGTGGTGATCGGATTCTTCACTGCATCATTACATTGCATGTCTAATTCTGTTAGTTGCTCCAGGGAGGTTTGAATATCAAAGATTAGTGTTAAGCTGATTTCACGCACCAGCTGAGCAGCTTTGGAATCCAGCTTGGTCAGTGGGTACAGCCAGACTCTTACTGGTACGGCCTTCTCCCCGTTGTCACCCAGCAACTTTGGGAGGGTGGAATAAACTTTCATGGCATCTTGGTAAGTAACTGGATTGTTCTCAAGACAAAAATCACCATAAAACTTACAACTAAATTTTTCAGCTCGTTCTTTTTCCCTGTCATCCATGTTGAGAGCACCTTCCCCTTCGATGGAAACCAGGGGGATCTTTTTAATTGCAATCTGGAGGTTTCCCTGAATCTCTTGTATGTTCTCAGATGAGGAAACTTCCTGATCAAAGACAAAAAAAGCCTGTGCCCCATACAGCACAGCCGTGACCACATGGGTGGCCGTGCCTTGGTCAAACACATCAGGGTAAGAAACATTCTGGCGACCTATATGACTCATAGTCAGCTGCTTAAACTGTGTTGTAGTTGAGTACTGGAGAGAAACACGGGCTTGATGTTTTGATGTCTTGGTATCACTTAAGTATTCTGCAGATCCATTCACTTTCACCATGCCAAACAGGAAACTGGCCTTCAGCGATGCTGTGACATTGAGGGCAGAGGCCTTGTCTTCAATGGTGTCAGATGCGATAATCTGAAAATCAGTCTTGGACTGTGGTTTTGCATCTACATCATTTCGAAGTGTCTCCAGGTCCCATAAAGTGATGCCTAGAATAGTACAGACAGACACATGGTAAATGGCAGAGGGAGTAAGAAACCTTTATGTTCTGTAACTGCAAGACATTTTCTAACATTAAAATAAGAGCTGAATGTCCCTGAACGAAGTATCTGATCTGGTAACATGCTTCACTCACTGTGTCTGTATGAGAATAAAAATAGATTAACATACGTTTAAAAGTCTAACATAAACACACAAACCAGAACTCTGCAAAGCTGTGATTAAAATATTTTTACGTTAGCCTGCTGCACTCATGGCAGTTTCGGTGGCTGATAATGAGATTGTTATGTGTACATGCAGTTATCATCCACATGGATCCCAAAACATCTAACAGATTGTACTAGCTCCTTCTCCAGTACAACATCTATACACTTCACTTTAAAAAAAAACAAAAAAAAACAAAAAACCTTTAACATTAAGAAAGTGAAGGTTGCAAAGCCAAGCAGCCAAAAGTTAGGTAATGCCATAATTAAGCATCGGAGGGGTAGCCATGTGTCACGGAGTGTGGGGAAGTCAGGCCCCTGCACCCCTCTTCCTGAGATTCACCGTGGCTCTCACCCAGCCAGTAAAATAGAAAGTTTATTAGAAGACAGGAACACAGCCCCAAACGGAGCGGGTAGGTGCAACCAGGACCCCTCAATCAAGTCCTTCTGGGGGGGTTCAGGGAGCTTAGACCCCAGCTTGGGGTTCCCTACGTTGCACCCCCCAGCACAAAACTGAAACCAAAACCTCCTCCAGCAGCTCTCTCCCCTCTTCCCCTGCTCCTCCTCCCCTTTGTTCAGACTCCAGGGCAGATGTCACTTCTCCCAACCCCCCTCCTGGCTCAGGTTACAGCTCAGGGAGCTTCCTTCCTTCCTTCCATCCCCAGTGTAACCCCCCTGCGACATTCCCAGGTCAAATCCGCCTGGCTCCCTGCTCCGTCACACCGTGTTAGTCTAAATCTGTACAAATTATTTGATTATGTATACCTGCTTCTGGAAATTTCCACTACATGCATCAGATGAAGTGGGTATTTACCCACGAAAGCTCATGCTCCAATACGTCTGTTAGTCTATAAGGTGCAACAGGACTCTTTGTCACCATAATTAAGGTTTCCGTGCAGCCGTAATTCAGTCGCCTTGTGTTTATGCGTTCTGACCTTGTCTTTAATTACATGATCAAATAGTGTCTATTCCACACAACTCCTCATTCAATGCACAGTTGGAATGGTTCTGAATCAATATTTCTTTGTATACTTCTCATTCAATGTGTGGCCCCAGGTCTTATTCACTCTGCACCATTCAAACTCTGCACCGAATACAGAATTGTTAATTTCCTTCTGGGTGCCCATCACTATAATATCTAAATCTGTCAACAGCATTAATATATTTTTCTTCACAGCACCCCTGCGAGACAGAAAGATGTTAATATCCCTATTTTACAGAGGAGGAACTGAGGCACAGAGAGTAAGGACTAAATTGTCGAAAACATCACTAATTTGGGTGCCCAATCTGAGAAGTCCAGGGCCTGATTTAGCCTTTAGCAGTTTTATAGCACTTTATATGTGTAAGCAAAGTCAGGATGAGCTCTACCCTGACATCTGGTGGTGAATTGTGGTGAGTTGTGGAAAAGAATTTCAGGGGTTGATCTTGTTTGCATATACACACACACCCCGCCTAGCATGAACTCACAGCAGCCCAAATGGTCACTTTGGCTGCTATGGGATCCCCAGTTTCTCTTTTATTGGGGCAGAAAGAATAAAGTGTTGTTACCCTGATTATGTGAATCAAGGACCATGAAACTTTTATGACAGAGGGACTCGCCATCAACGAAGTAGAACTCACTAGACAAGGGACATGGGTTCCAAAACCCTGTGACTTGAGAGAAAGAGAGAGAGAAAGAGGCAGGCGGGCGGGCGGGCGGGCGGGCGCGCGCGCGCGCGCGCGCGCGCGGGCGGGCCTTCTCTGAGGACCTGAAACACCAACTGCATCTTCTTCTCCCTCCACTGTAGAATATCAGAGCTACTTTTATTTCTATTGAGAGTCTAGTTTCAGGCTGCTGAGCTGAATTCACTTTGGGCCAATGGTGCACCAGCACTGAGGGTCCCCTACTACAAGCTGAAATCATTAAGAGGTGAAATCACAGTGTGCTGGGGGGGGCCTGAAGCTATGTTGCTGAGTGGCTGGCAGAGAAGCTTGTGGAGATGACTGGAGTGGCTCGTGGGACAGCTGGTGGAGTGCAGTGGCTGGTGGAGCAGAGCAGTTCATGGAATGGCTGGAGTGGCTTTGCAGGATGGTGGCAACAGAACTCCATGGAGAGATGGGGCAGTAGGCCTCGGAACATGTAAGGTGCCCCTTAACACTGCTGTGGTGTCCCCCCCCTCCAGCTGGGAGATAGAACTCTGCAGATAAGCTTTTGAACTCTGGGGCTGCACTGGCCAGGGACAGAGACTTTTGGGTTTTGGGACTTTTGGGTGATTTTTGGGTTGCTGGATTTAAGATTGAATCCTGTTTGTGGTGTTTCCCCAACATGATGCCGCATTGTTCCCCTCCTTTATTAAAAGGATTTTGCTATGCTCAGACTCCGTGCTTGTGAGATGGGAAGTATTGCTTCTTAGAGGCACCCGGGGGGTGGTATGTAATTGTCCCAGTCTAAAAGTTGCTTGGCCCGGCTGTGATGCTGGGATGACATTTACACGTTCATAGGGCTGTTTGAGACCTGTCTTAATAATGTTTCTTCAGTGCAAAGTATTTTTATAGTGACACAGGCTCCAGTTTCCTCCGGGCCCCAGGGGTGCTCAACCCTCTCGCTCCGCCCCAGCTCTGCCTCCTCTACCTCTTCTCCCAAGCCCCCACCCCGCCCTGCCTCTTCCTGCTCCTGCTCTGCCCTGTCCCACCCAGTTCCATCCCTCCCCCAAGTGCGCCCAATCCCCACTCCTCCCCCTCCCCACCAGCGCCTCCTGCATGCTGTGGACAAGCTGATTGCTGCAGGCGGGAGCTTCTCGGAGGGAGAGGGATGAGATGATCGATGGAGCCGCCAGCAGACAGGAGGCGCTGCGGGGAGGAGGGAGCTGGCTGCCAGTGGGTGCTAAGCACCCACTAATAGGGAGTCAGTGCCTTGGGAAAATGGTATAGCAGGGGTAGGACAGAACGTGGGGTCCTGGTTACCAGGCCCACGCTTAGTTCACTCAGACCCACTTGCTGCACAAGGATGTTACTAAGTTGCTAAGGGCTGTAGCTGTGCTGTGTGCACCTTATGGCCTCTGCTGAGTTTCTAGTGACTTCATCAACCACATTAAAGCCCAAATCCCAGGCCTGAAAGTTAGAAGGACCAAGGCAGTTCCACTGCACAGGGACCGCAGCCACAGAGACAACTTTCGGTGGAAGGTGACCAATGGCTTCTCTAGCTGAACTGCTGGCGGTGTATTGCATGAGAGTGAGGGGTAAGAAATCAGGCCTGTCATGGAAAGTTAGCTTCACCCTGACTATGCTACTGGGCCATATTCTGCTCTTGCTTATCCCAGTGCAAACTGACGTCACTAGAATTATTCCTGATTGAAACCAATGAAATGGAAAACAGAGTTTGACACGACTGTCTCTCCACAGCACTTCACATGAGCTTAGCCAGAAAGCCAGAAATTACACAATGAGCAGAAATTAATTCCTGGCAAAGGGGAAACCTCCTTCTGCATGGACTTTACAACGCTAGTCTGTTAGTGCAAATACCCTGCAAGTACAGCAACAGGCTTGTTGTGCATTTCAGTAGGGACACTGAGCAAAGCACCTGCTGTGTGCACACTCAGGGAAGAGTTTGCTCTCTTGCCGTGCTGGTTCTGTGCACTGGCTGAAACTCAGTAGTTAGGGAACGATCCTAAGGGTCACGCTGAACTCTTGGGTCCAGGTGGAGTGGGAACCGCCTAGGGACTGTGGTTCCACGTGGCAGCGGAGATGCTGGATGTTTGCTCAGCCGCACTAATGACCCCTGTCGTGCCAAAGGGAGCTCTGCTAAAGGCCTGCGAGGAACTGGGGAGGAGGCCTGCACATGGCCATACATAGGGCAGAGCCAGTGCCCGACTGGAGGTACCAGTGGTGCACCATCAGGTGGGAGAGCTCCTCAGGGGACGGGGGGGTGCTGGAGAAGAGTCAAAGAGAAAATGGCTGCCTGGCATCTGAGTCAAATACAAGCTGACTCTAGTCACACACAAGTTCCTGGGCTCAATAGAGGGGTAACAGTGTGAAAGTTAAGGGCCTGTAATTTACAGGGGTTCAGACTACCTGATCAGACTGTTGTTCCCTTCCACTGCGCCACCGAGACATTTGCGATCTCCCCAAATTAGCCTCCTTGTGCACAGAGCAGCTGTTGGGTGGCTGGAGCTGGGATGGCCTCAAGATAGACAGAGGGTGGCCAGTTAAGAGTCCATCCCAAGACAGGTTGTAACTGGGTGCAAAAAAGCATTAAAAAAGTTCCTGGAGGATGAGTCCATCAATGGCTATTAGGCAAGATGGTCAGGGATCCAACCCTATGCTCTGGGTGCCCCTAAGCTTCTGTTTGCCGGAAGCTGGGAATGGGCGACAGGGGATGGATCACTCGATAATTGTGCTGTTCTGTTTATTCCCTCTGGGGCACCTGGCATTGGCCTTTGTCGGAAGACAGGATACTGGGCTAGATGGACCTTTGATCTGATCCAGTGTGGCTGTTCTTATGTTTTTATGAGGCTGAGGGGATATTTAGAGTCTCTTGGTTGGTGGGTGGGGATGTGAGAGGGCAGTTACCCTGAGAAAAGATCAGGAGAAAATAAACCTTCCCAGTTGGGCACTGGGTAGTTTCTTTTAATCAGACACACAAGATGTTTTAGTTGTACATGACCTAGAACCAATGGCAGCAGGTCACCAGCCCAATGCAGGTACCTCCTGCCCCATCCAGTTACTTCAGCCCAGACCCTGGGGGAATGTGCGGGGCCATTTCCATAATACCCGTAACCAGGCTGCTCACAGCACACTTGGTTCATTCTCAAGTATGAAAGGGTTCGGACCGTGACCCTTCCCTCCTCTCACTCCTGAGTTCAGGGCTACAGCTGGGGAATTACCTGGGATGAGGGAGTCACTGCGGCAGTCGTACAGCATCCCCAGCTGGAACGGGCGGCCCAGAGCCGGCATCTCAATGGTGTCAGCTGACCCGGCCATTGTTCCACACCCAGACGCTCTCTCCTCTGTCTGACCTGCAAGAAATAACTCGTGTTACACTGACGCCCTCCAGGGGGCAGATTCAAACACCTCCTCGGCTGTGGACTTCACACCTCTCCGACCAGGTGAGTTTGGTTCATCACACTGAAGTGTGAGTTTGTGAGCATGGATCTGTGTCACTTCCTGACACCCACTCAGATACATCGTACTGAGGGCCCGGAAACTGATTCCCAGTAGTAACCAGTCCATGCAGGAGCCTGGCAAAAGGGCTAGTTTCGCTCTTCTGTGCATCATTTTTTATTCTACTGACATGACTGGGGGAGTTCAGTGATCTCACTGTCTAGTGTAAACACAGAGCTCTGGGCAACAGTGAAGGGAAGTTGTTGGTGAGCTCAGCCAGGGCAGGGTCACTGGAAGAAGTGGGTTTAAAGGAGAAAGTTGAAGGGGATAGAAGGAGATGGCTGGAGAGGATAAGGCAGACTGGGGTAGGAGACCATGGCCTGATTCTCCACTGCTTTATGCCTGATGCTGTCACTGACACCCCTAGAAAGTGAGTATGAAATGCTTCTGCTCTGGTCTGGTAGCATTTTAAACCCACAGGTGTCCAAAATGACGCAGACACCAGGCAGGGGAGAATCAGGCTCTAAGCAGTTAGGAACCGAAGGAAGCAGTGAGAAGAGGGGACTGGGAGACAGTGCGAGGAGAGATGTAGGCAGGAAGAGAACAAGCAGGGCCTGGAAGGTGAGGACAAGGGACCTGATTCACTGCAGCTCTGCACGCTGTGGAGACACCAGAGCAAAGTGAGCTGAGAGTGAGTGTGAAATACTGCCAGTCAGAATGGTCGTGTTTCACACCCACCTTGCACGGGTGTAAGTGACTACACAGGGTGCAGGGCAAGAGTGAACTGGACCCTGAGCTTTTAAATCACTAATGATGATTTTTCATATTCTTATTACATTTAATTCTGTGTCTGTGCATTTCACACAATGAATCCTATAGTCCTGCCGACACTACAGGAAATGGTCACTGTATCCGGTAGGTGTGTAGCACAGGGGGAGCTGGGATGGTTTTGTTATTTGGCCAGGAAACAAAATTTCCATCCTATGAAGAAAATTGAATTTTTGAAAAATGTTCCATCCTGAATCAGGACCAAAAGCCAAAAACTGGAAATTTTTAGTGGGACTAAAAGTCTGATACATTTTGTTTTGGAAATAACTAAATGTTCCAGCTGCCCAGGCTGCTGTTTTGATGTTCCTGACACACAACATATTCCCTAGAAACCCACGGCAGCCCAACACGAGGAGGGAGACCCTTCAACTGAACTGACATGCCCCGGTGGAAGGCGCTGATCTGTCAAATCAGCATTTTCTTTTGGAAAACCATTCTGTCGGAAAAGTTCTATCCATTTCCATACCATCCCGGCCTCCCACCCTCCTTCCCTGTCCCTCTTCAGGGACCCTTCTCATGAGCAACTCCTCATCCAGGAGGTTCAATCCCTCCTTGCCCTAGGGGCAGTGGAGGAAGTTCCTCAGGAGCTCAGAGGGAAGGGTTTCTACTCCCGCTACTTCCTTGTGCCCAAGGCAAAGAGAGGCCTAAGACCTATCCTGGACCTCAGGGAGCTCAACAAGTACATCGTCAGCCTACCGACCTGGACACGACAGTCTAGAAATGGTCCTCACAGCCCCAGAGTGCACACTCGACTCCCTACATTGGTGGCTGGATCCTCAGATGGTGGGTGCCGGGGTCCCGTTCCACCCCCCTCAACCCACCCTTACCCTGGTCACAGACACAGTTGCCATGGGATGGGGGGCCCACCTTGGCAGCCTGACAATGCAGGGCTTATGGCACGAGAGCGAGCTGTCGCTGCACATCAACATCAGAGAGCTGAGGGTGATCTGCCTTGTGTGCCAAGCCTTCCTTTCCCACTTGCGGGGCCGCTGCATAGCAGTCCTAATGGACAACAGCACAGCCATGTTCTACCGGAACAAGCATGGCGGAGCCCGGTCATCGCCGCTCTGCCAAGAAGCCCTTTTTCTGTGGGACTTCTGCTTAGCCCACTCCATCAACCTGCAGGCCTCGTACCTGTCGGGTGTCCAGAGCGTTCTGGCCGACAGCTTGAGCAGGTGTTTTTTTACTCACGAATGGTAAATACATCCAGATATCATTCATTCTATTTACCGCACCTGGGGTTTTCCCCAAGTCGACTTATTCGCTTCATGGACCAACAGGAAGTGCCCAGCCTTCTGTTCCTTCCGGGGCCACAGTCCAGGCCCGATAGCAGATGGCTTTCAGATCACGTGGTTGGGTCAGTTGCTTTATGCCTTCCCTCCATTTCCGTTGGTACACAAGGTGCTCCTCAAGGTCTGCCGGGACAAGGCAGATGTCATTCTGGTAGCCCCTGCCTGACCGTGTCAGTGTTGGTACCCGAGCCCGCTGGACCTGTCAATCCAGGCTCTCCTGTGTCTCCCTCTCAGCGCCGAACTCATCTCTCAGAACCACGGTCATCTCCTGCACCCGGACCTTCAGTCACTCCACTTCACGGCCTGGAGGATCCGTGGTTAAACCAGGCTGAACGCGCCTGTTCGGACTTGGTAAGGCAGGTGCTTCTTGAAAGTCGCAAGCCGTCAACTAGGCTTACCTACAAAGCCAAGTGGAAAAGGTTTTCCAATTGGTGCGCTCAGTGGCAGGTGTGCCCACTTCAGGCTCCAATTCCATGCATCTTGGACTACCTGATATCCTTAAAGGGCCAGCACCTAGCCTTTGGATCTCTTAAGGTCCACCTCGCGGCCATCTCTGCGTTTCACTCAGGCGTGGCGGGTCGCTTGGTGTTTACACACCCGGTGGTGCAGCATTTCCTCAAAGGCCTGGAGAAAATCCATCCTCCAACGAAGCCACCCGTGCCTGCATGGGACCTTAACTTGGTCCTCTCTTGCCTTATGGGTCCTCCTTTCGAGCCGCTGGCCACCTGCTCTCTTCTCTATTTCTCCTGGAAGGTTGCCTTCCTAGTGGCCATCACTTCTGCACGTTGGGTCTCCTAACTACGGTCTCTCACTTGTGAACCGCCCTATACCATCTTTCATAAAGATAAAGTCCAACTAAGAGCTCATCTGGCCTTCCTACCAAAAGTGGTGTCCTGCTTCCATGTAAGCCAGGATATCTTCTTACTGGTTTCCTACCCAAAACCGCACACTGACCTTTGGGAGCAGTGCCTCCATTCCCTGGATGTTAGAAGGGCACTTGCCTTCTATATAGACCAGACAAAGCCCTTTTTTAAAACAACCCAGTTGTTTGTCGCCATTGAGGAGTAGATGAAAGGCACCCCGGTTTCCTCCCAACGAATATCTTCATGGATCACCGGGTGCATTCGTGCTTGCTATAACCTGGCAAACGTCCCTCTGCCTGCTGTTACAGCACACTCTATGAGAGCTCAGCTATCATCAGTTGCCTTCCTGGCACACATTCCTCTCCAGGAAACCTGCAGGGCTGCCATGTGGGCCTCGGTTCACACCTTCACATCCCACTATGCCATTGTCCAGCACTTTTGAGATGATGCAGCCTTTGGCAGAGCGATCCTCCAATCTGTGGTTCCTTGACTCAGACCCCATCTCCGAGGTAAGGCTTGGGAGTCACCTAACTGGAATTGATATGAGCAATCACTCATAGAAGAAAAAAACGTTATTTACCTTTCTGTAACTGTTGTTCTTCGAGATGTGTTGCTCATATCCATTTCCTCCCCCCACACACACCTTCCCCTCTGTCAGAGTAGCCAGCAAGAAAGAACTGAAGGAGGGATTGGGCCGGCAGGGGCTTATATGTGTAGTAAGTGAAGGCCCTGATACAGGCCCAGTATGAGGCCTGAGGCCTGAACTAAAGTAATGGCCAAGACTTTGCTAACATAAAGCAAAGTGAAGCTGTGAGCCAGAGGCAGGCCCTGCTCACAGAAGCTGGCAAGGAAAGGGCTGATGCTGCAAGAAGATACGTACCTAAAAGGTACTGAACACTAGAGATCAGAATATTCACATACTTGCACATTCCACACAGATAACAAGGAACAGGCCGACCCATCCCAATGACAGGGCCAAAAGGGTAACATGATGGAGAGTTGTTTTGTTCAAACCAACATGTACAAGGTGAGAGGCGGCACCTTGTTACGTAGAGGGGTTGCACCTCAATACGTCAGGAGTGATGTGTAACTTGTTTGTACCTGTGTATAAGAATGTATCCCTGGGGCGGTGTCTTTGTCCAGCCTAGGCAGCAGTAGAAAGTCCCGCCACTGACTGAGCCGAATCCATTGACCGTGGGTACATATTTGTAGTATGCCCTGAATTAGGCTAAGAAACCTACAGGGAACTACTACTGTATCCAATATGGCAATAAACCTGGCCGACGTGCCTTCGTACCTTACTAGACTCTGTGGTCATTGGGGGTTCTCTTTGGGTCTGCTGTGTCAGCTATCTACAGAGCTGGGGCAGCACAAGAGGGAACACACGCACGCAGCCGAGTGATACCAACATTGAACAGAGCACCACACCAGTAGCCTCTGACAACACATCTGACAACAATATGGATCGCCATGTCGGTGTTACTCCAGGGGGCTTCCCAGCCAGCCCGAGGGGTAGCTGCTAGGGTAAACGTTTCCAATATCTATGAATGCAGCACGTGCACACACCTAACTGGAATAGATGTGAGCAACACATCTCCAAGAATAACAGTGACAGAAAGGTAAGTAACTATTTTTTCCCCAGTTTTTAGAAGTTTAAGTATTGGTGCACTGGACACTCTGGAAAGGCAGTACGTTTCCCTTGCTTTTTGAGGAAGTGCTGGTAGTGAGGGGACATGACTGGGTAGTACATGTGGAGAGGCACGAGGAGGCTTGCTGAGAACACCCCTCCTACCTCTCGGTGACAAGCTCTGTCCTCCTCCTGACCCCTCCATGCCTCTGGTAGGGCTGGAAGGCCCTGAGGAGGTGGGAAGATGGTGACTGAGGGGCTGGGGGACAGAGCAGAGTCCAGCCAGGTCAGGGCAGCAGCTGGGTGCAGGGCCTTGGCTGTATGCAGAGCTCCAGCTGGGCCAGGAACCAGGGGCTGAGGCTGGTGCTGCAGCTGGGAGCTGGGGGCGGGGCTGGGGGCGGGGCAGGGCTGAGTGCTACTCCCTCCCTGAGCCCTGCCACCCCCCTAACATTCCTCTGCATCCCCCGAGGGGGGCATGCCCCACAGTTTGGGGACCTCTGCTGTAGCTCATCACACAAGCTCGAGCCACCCTGGAGATTGAACTTTCAGAACCCTGGTTCCCCAAAGGGGAAGTGGGGGCTGGGCACTAGCGGAGTTGAAATCTGATGGCAGGCTATCCGCTGGGGTGCATTAGCGCAGCGGTTCTCAACCTTCCCAGCCTACTATACTCCTTTCGGGAGTCTGGAGCCCAGTGGTTTCCCCAGAAATTGAAATTGGGGGGGTGTTCAAATTTACAGGGGGGGTGTCAGGTCCAATGAGCTATATAAAAGAGATATGAATAAAGTAAATGTTTTGTTAGGATTATGCAAATTTAACATAAGGAAAATGCAAGTTACACCAAAACACATAACAGGTCTAGATTTCTAAAAAAAAAATAATTAAAAAAATGTATTTAATTTAAATTGACTTTTGAAAAGTAAGCCATCATGGGATAAGAAGGCAGTCTTCTCATGGATCAGTAACTGGTTAAAAGATGGGAAACAAAGGGTAGGAATAAATTATCAGTTTTCAGAATGGAGAGAGATAAATAGTGGTATCCTTGAGGGGTCAGTACTGGGACCAGTACTGTTCAACATATTCAGCTGGAAAAAGGGGTAAACAGTGAGGTGGCAAAATTTGCAGATGATACAAAACTATACAAGATAGTTAAGTCCCAGGCAGACTGCCAAGAGCTAGAAAGGGATCTCACAAAACTGGGTGACTGGGCAACAAAATGGCAAATTAAATTCAATGTTGATAAATGCAAAGTAATGCACATTGGAAAGCAATCTCAACTATATATACAAAATGATGGCATCTGAATTAGCTGTTAACACTCATGAAAGAGATCATGGAGTCATTGTGGATAGTTCTCTGAAAACATCCACTCAATGTGCAGCAGCAGTCACAAAAGCAAACAATGTTGGGAATCATTAAGAAAGGGATAGATAATAAGACAGAAAATATCACATTGCCTCTATATAAATCCATGGTACGCCCACACCTTGAATAGTGTGTGCAGATCTGGTCACCCATCCTAAAAATATATATATTGGAATTCCAAAAGGTACAGAGATGGGCAACTAAAATGATCAGGGATATGAAACAGAAGGAGAGATTAAAATGACTGGGAATTTTCAGCTTAGAAAAGAGATGACTAGTGGGGTTATGATAGAGGTCTACAAAATCTTGACTGGTGCAAAGAAAGTGAATAAGGAAATTTTATTTAATTCTTTACATAACAGAAGAACTAGCAGTCACCCAATGAAATTAATAGGCAGCAGGTTTTAAAAAAACAAAAGGAAGTACTTCTTCACACAATATAAAGTCAACCCAAGGAACTCTTTGCCAGGGGATTCTGTGAAGACCAAAACTATAACAGGATTATAAAAAGAACTAGAAAAATTCCTGGAGAACAGGTCCATCTGTGGCTATTAGCCAGGATGGGAAGGGATGCAATACCATGCTCTGAGTGTCCCTAGCCTGTTTGCCAGAAGCTGGGAATGGCCAGCAGGGGATGGTCACTTGATGATTACCTGCTCTGTTCATTCCCTCTGAAGCACCTGGCATTGGCCACTGTTATAAGACAGGGTACTGGGCTATATGGACCATTGGTCTGACCCAGTATGACCATTCTTATGTAAAAATTAATTATAATAATAAAAATGTTTAGTACAGAAACTCCCCAATATAATGAACCTCCCAAGATAGCAACAATGTGAGATAACAACCTTGGCAAATAATGCATTTTAAAAATCTTGGCCTACTAGGAAACATATTTATATACGTTTCCATTCCCAGTCACAAATCTAGCATTCTGGAGCAAAGTCACTAAAATATAGTCCAACAAACAAATGTTTATTCAACATGCCCCTCACTTTTCCCTCCACCGCACTCCACTCACCGGTGTTGTCCTTGGTCAGTGGAGACTCAGAGTTCAGAGGTGCTTTCACGTGAGTACACCTCCCAGGTGGGGGACAAGAAGGCACCTTGCTCGTTCCTCCAGCTGCTCCTGTTCACTCTGGCCACGTCTGTTCATTGTGCCACCGTTCACTCCACCGCTCTGTTGTCAATGGCCCTGCACAGTCACCTTCTGCTGCCACCTGCCACTGTGACCTCTGCAAGTTGGTCTCCTGAGGTTCCACCAGCTCTCAGTGATTTCAGCTGAGCTCTCAGTGGGGGAACCTCGCTGCTAGTGCAGTCTGGGCTGTCTCTTCCACAGGAACACTGTCCCACCACAGGACTAAGCACTTAGACCTGATCGTCAGTGATTTCAGCTGCAGTGGTCACTGAACAGAACAAAAGACTCTATGGAGCCTAATCAGCTCTGTCTTTAAACAGTGGAGAGGGACAGTTCCCCACCCTCTCTCTTGATGCCTTCAAATCAGCACAGGCTAAGTACAGTTCTACTGCCCTTTACTCATACAATAAGAGCAACAACATTTCATTCCCCCTTCCCTCCCCCCCCCCACATTCAAGTGGTTTGTAACCCAACCCCAGCCAAAATCTATCGCTTGGGCAACACAGCTCTGTTTGCTGGATACCTAGGTAGATTAAGTGTGAATGTAAATATAAACTGGCCCCACAGCCCCAGCTCATCACTAGCTGTCAGGGAGAGCTCATTTAGACTTTGCTTACTAATCAACATTTGATATTATTAGGTTGGCCAACATCATGAATGCACTGACATAAAAAAAAACAGCTGTATAAGGAAGCAAGGAAGCTAGTCTATGTTCACACTTTTCAAATCTAGTATACTTTTTCAGCTACACATATTTTATCATACACTGCATAAGCTTTTGAGTGTGTATTAATGTTTCAGTTTAAATTCAGATTTCCAAACAGTCACTAAATTGGTATGTAACTAGCTCACAAAACTAGGGAGGGTATTGAGGAAATTCAGGGGGGGTGTACACCCCCCCCTGGAGGGGGTCTAGGGAAATCACTGCTGGAGCCCAAATCCCACCACCCGGGGCTGAAGCATGTAACTTAGTTTTGCAGGGTGGGCACTCAGGACAATTGCCCTGCTTGCCACCCCCTAATGCCATCCTTGCATTTGTGATCCCCCTGAACCCATCCTGCGACCCCCCTGCCCCTCCTCTCCGCATGGGACTGGCATTGCTGCTTGCCATAGCCCTGCCTGCACCCCAAAGCCCTGTCTCCCCCTTGCTCGAGGCTGGCATTGCTGCTTCTGCCCCCACATGTTCTTCCATACCCCACTTTTTTTGACAAAAATGGGCAATTGTCCCATTTGCTCTTGCCAACTGATCAAGTTGATCAGCTGGCAAGTGCAAACAAGCCAAGTGCCCACTTTTGCCAAAAAAGTTAGGATGGCCAGGACAGGGCTTAGAAAAGGGACTGTCCCAGCCAAAATGAGATGTATGGTCACCCTAGGAGGGCCGGCTTTAGGCCGATTCGCCCGATTCCTGGGAATCGGGCCCTGCGCCTAAGAGGGCCCCACACTTTAGGCGCCTTTTACATTTTTTTACTTACCCTGGCTCCCCAGACCAAAGCTCCTGTGGGAGCACGGCTGCCCCGCGGCCCCGCTCTCCAGGCCAGAGCTCCCCTGATCCATCTCCTCCTCCACCAGTGTTGTGTCAGCAGTCCTGTGAACTGGGACAGCTACCTCAGCTGTCTCCACATGGACACTGTCCAGGAATTGCTCATGGATACGGATGCTCCTCAACCTAGTCACCTCCTCCTGTAGCTCTCCCATCTGCTGCCTGAGAGATTCCACCAGTAGGCACCTTTCACATTGGATGCCCCCCCCCCCCCAGCCTGGATATCAGTAAGTGGAAATTGCAATTTACAGTCTTTGCAAAACCACACCAGAATCTGGGTAGAGGCATCCATGCTCTGGTGCTCTGTCTGGCTACAGGCGCAGGTGGAGGAGACAGAAGCAGTGCTGCCACAGGTGTTGTGGGTCCTCCTAACCATCGTAAGCCTTCCTCTGTCAAACTCCCTCTCAAACTCCCCTGTCTGCAGCTCCCTGTCTGCTCTGCTCTGCTCTGCTTTAAAGAGAAGGTTTTGGATGTAGTTTGGTTTATAGATTTTCAAGGGACTAATGGGTCACGGATAGAACCAACAAGGGACCCGCGCTCCCTTCCTACTCCCCTTCCAAACTCCCTGTTAGCAGCCCCTGTTCGCATTCCTCGGAGCGAGCATCTCTGTCACAGCCAGACAAAGACACGCCCTGCGCTCGCCTCACGCAGCCCCTGCCTGGCAAACAGAGACGGTGGTTACCAATTCCATGGATGACTTCTTCTCGCCGGGTCTGGTCTCCTCAGCCCTCTGCTCTGTCTGATTCCCTCGAGGCCAGGCCTCGGCTGCCTGGAAACCCCTCTGGTCACAGTCCCACTCGAGCCCATGATACAGATCATTAATGAAGATGTTGAACAAAAGCGGCCCCAGGACTGACCCTTGGGACACTCCGCTTGAAACCGGCTGCCAGCTAGACATGGAGCTATTGATCACTACCCATGAGCCCGATGATCTAACCGGGTTTCTATCTACACCTGTCACGGAGTCACTGGGCGATGCTTTGGAACTACTCCCTATGAAGCCAGTCAGCACTCTGGGGGAGCCTCCTCTCTCTGAGCAGACTGTCACCAGAGCAGGAAGCTTACGCAGCTTTGACCTTCCTATGTCTAATCTCGGAGCATTCTGCATCCCCTTCCACACTGTGCGCTTCCCACGGCGAGTCCGCCTGGGCGGGGCTCCTAGGGAAGCCAGAGGGCCCTGCACCCCAACTCCACAGTCAGCAGTGAGGAATGTGATTTCACCCTTAGCAAGTTCGTGGATGACACTAAGCTGGGGGAGAAGTAGATACACTGGAGGGTAGGGATAGGGTCCAGAGTGACCTAGTTAAATTGGAGGATTGGGCTAAAAGAAATCTGACGAGGTTCAACAAGGACAAGTGCAGAGTCCTGCACTTAGGACAGAAGAATCCCATGCACCGCTACAGGCTGGGGACCGACTGGCTAAGCAACAGTTCTGCAGAAAAGGACCTGGCAATTATGAGTCAACAGTGTGCCCTTGTTGCCAAGAAGGCTAGCAGCATTTTGGGCTGTATAAGTAGGGGCACTGGCAGCAAACCAAGGGAGGTGATCATTCCCCTCTATTCGGCACTGGTGAGGCCACATCTGGAGTACTGTGTCCAGTTTTGGGCCCCACACTACAAGAAGGATGTGGAAACATTCAAAAGAGTCCAGCAGAGGACAACAAAAATGATTAGGGGGCTGGAGCACATGACTTTTGAGGAGAGGCTGAGGGAACTGGGATTGTTTAGTCTGCAGAAGAGAAGAATGAGGGGAGATTTGATAGCTGCTTTCAACTACCTGAAAGGGGGGTTCCAAAGAGGATGGATCTAGACTGTTCTCAGTGGTGGAAGATGACAGAACAAGGAGCAATTGTCTCAAGTTTCAGTGTGGGAGGTCTAGGTTAGATATTAGGAAACACTATTCACTAGGAGGGTGGTGAAGCACTGGAATGGGTTACCTAGGGTGGTGGTGGAATCTCCTTCCTTAGAGGTTTTTAAGGCCCAGCTTGACAAAGCCCTGGTTGGGATGATTTAGTTGGGGATTGGTCCTGCTTTGAGCAGGGAGTTAGACTAGATGACCTCCTGAGGTCTCTTCCAACCTTAACCTTCTATAATTCTATGAATAAGACCTCACTGTGCTGTGGGGAATGTTCCATTATGAGTCAGACCTATTGCTATGACAGAGAGGTCAATCCCCTGGGCGAATTGGCTCCTTGTCACCCTGCCACACTCAAGTACCGTCAGGCCTGCGACACCTCATCCAGGTATGTGGATTCCCCCACATTGCAGAGCCCGTGAGTGTGGAGTAAAGCTGGACTCGTGAATCCAGGGAAATCCACTCTAGGGGTTGTGTTACTTGTGAGTTGGATGATGTAGACATGCGGACCACCGCTGCGGCACCTCCTAGTGACTTCCAGGAATTAGCTCGTTCCAGCTCCGGAGCGCCCTCTGTAGGCCGGTGATCTGCCGGTCCTCTGGCCCCTGTGTCCCTTCCTGGACCCCAGTGCCCCTTTAACTGGGGTGCTGCCCCCTGGCAGTACCCCACCAATCTGGGTCTACCCTCCCTGGGGAACCCCCCAACCCACTATCCCCATTTTGCCTCAGTTTTGGCTACTGCCCAGTCTCCATCTAGCCCCCATCTACCCGGGCAGACTGAAGTATCAGCCATTCATCACAGGCAAAGGGGTCTGGACTGGCTGCCTTTACGCACCCTCAGGCTGCCCCTCTGCAAGCCCAATATCTAGGTGGGCCTAGAACTTGGTGGAAGCATCACCAGTTAGTAGCTAAGACCCCAGGCTGTTGAAACCCCTGCAGCCAAAGCACAGGGACATCAGGGCCCCTGTGATTATTAACTGCCCTTAGGGGTACAGCAACCCGTAAACCCCTTCACATTCCTATCCCACAGTGCCCAGCACGGCTCCCTGGAGAGAGTGCATGGTGTCTGTGCTGGGGCTCCTGAGAGGTTCTCAGATTGGAATTCTTTGTCTATAAAAGCAGGAGCTGCTGGTGACGGGCTCGCCTTCAGGACACCTTACAAATGCTCCACTAGTGCTTGTGTTGTCACTGGTACTAGAGCAGTGCAACAGTGTTAAGTGCAATCACAATAGTGGTGTGAACACTTGTGCTTCTTGCCAGCACTACTCATGTGTGGATCGGTGATGTTTTTACAGAGCAGTAGGGGGTGCAATGGGGGCTGCAAAGCTGCATAGAGACAAGGCTGCTTTGAGCAAGGTTGCCCCTGGCAGTGCTCCCCATGTGGAGCTGCACCCATGCAATGCTGATTTAAACAGCTTCCTGTCAAGCCGGCTGCCTCCACCCCAGGAGCAACCGCAGCTGTCCTTGGCTCTGCTGGTCCCTAAGCTCCCCAGAGCTGCGAAAGGTGGGTAGGTGGTAATCCATACCACTTGCTAACACCCTCCACGCAGCTCAATGAATGATGCAAAAGGAAATGAAAAATGCAGCATAATAGCATTTCACTTTGTCTAAAATAAGAGAACTTTTGATTTCGTTTCTTCTTTCTGTCCTTGGGATTCCTCTAAAAGAGGAAGCGCGGGATCCCTGGTTACTTGGCAAGCACTCTGAGTTACCTTACTGGGGGTTGCTCACACGCTGCATCTACCACGCTGCTGAGATCCGAGAGAGAGAACACTGCCAGTAGCTGATGGACACAGAGCAAGGCTGCTCTCTTCCCCTCCCATCAGTACAGTCACTAACCACTTCACGGTGCTCACAGCTGCTCACTGACCTATCACACCATGCTTAGTCCAGTTTGCTTCCCCCAAAGATTTGCTAAGATTGAGTTTGTTCTGGGAAATCATTGCAGAAGTTGTTTATGAACACTAGGTTGTTCTGCAAATTTTCGAGCCATCCTACTTGGTTCGTCTTTGGTTTATTTCCTCATTCACTTTCAGTCTGTTTGTCTTCAGAGCTGATAGAGTTGGGGGCGGTGTGGGGGGGAATTAAGATTTTTGTTCTCTTAAAATGGCTCCCCCTTCCTTTGGACAGGGTTGGGTCTAGAGAGGGGATGGAAAAAATAAAAGGGTTTGTTGTGGCCTTTTGCCATCTCTAGGGGAGAGGGCATCTCTAGAGTTAAGGCTTTGGTGCCTTATGATCATTGGGTTTAAATGTACAGGCTAGTTCTATTCATCTCGTTAGTTGTCATTTGCTTTTTTGTAACTTAAGTGTTGCACTAGACAATGGATTCCGCCTGCCAAACTGCCACTGATGGAACTGATGCCTGGTCTACACTGGAAAATGAGGTTGGTTTAACTACACTGGTCAGGGGTAAATCCACAGCCCTCCGTGGTGTAATTAAGTTTACTTAAGACCCTGTGTAGACAGTGCTAGGTGGACAGAAGAATTCTTCCATCGACCCTCCTGTCAGCATAGGTAGTGTCTACACTGGAGCGCTACAAGAGAACAGCTGTGTCCCTGTAGTATTTTAAGTGTAGACAGGCCCTAAGACCTTCATCTGTGATCTTCCTCTGCTTCAGGGAGGGGGAAAGGATCCACATGTGTGAAACACTTACATCACTTAGTTGTTTCTCTCTCAATGAAGACTGAGACACTGAGTGGCCCAACTTCTGTCAACAGCTCCACAAGCAGTTGTTAATTGTTTATTATTCATTATTCGTATTACACAGCGCTTAGCAACCCCAAGGCCCAGGACCCCACTGCGCTAGCTGTGGTACAAACCCAGAAATAGCTTACATCCCAAATATAAGAAAAGAGGATGCAGGACAACAGGATACAGACAGAATGATGGGGGAGCAGAAAGTATCAATGAGACATTGCTGGTCAGTGTGATACACACTGTTCTCAGCACATCAGCTTCCAACCAGCTCTTTGTAGGCATCCTAGCAAAGGAGGGAGGGATGTGGAGGAGGTATCCTCATTTGTTTGTTTGTATTGCCATGGCACCGAGGAGCCCCAGCCATTGACCAGGACCCCCTGGTGCCTGATACTGTACAAATACAGGACAGAAAGACTGTCCCAGCCCCAAAAATCTGACAGTCGAAGCATTAAGACAAAAGACAACAGATGGACACAGGCAGACCAGGGAGCACAAGGA
Source organism: Gopherus flavomarginatus (assembly GCF_025201925.1). NCBI lineage: Eukaryota > Metazoa > Chordata > Testudines > Testudinidae > Gopherus > Gopherus flavomarginatus. Next base: position 1,734,742 of record NC_066618.1, on the reverse strand, counting down.
AACAGTGAAGCGATACTGGTCAGCATAAGAGGCAGAGGTCACAGCACTTCAGCAGTCTGACTGTTGCCAAGATTTGTGTAGGCATCATGGCAGAGGAGAGTTTAAAAGAGGATTTTGAAGGAAGATAACCAGTTCGTTCGTCAGAAGCAAGCATTCGAGGCTTGATCCTGCAAGGTGCTGAGCACTCTGGTCTTGAGCCAACAAAGTACTGAAGCCTGTGCTGAACTTTACACATGTGAAATATTAGCTGGGTAAAATGAGAGTGGTGAGAGTCACCGCAGGTTTTCAGAGCCCACAGCAGGGGCAGCCCCTCAAATCCAGGGTAACAGTGAGTTGGGGCTTCATTATAAAATCCTTTAATTGACAGAACATGGAAAACTGTCTTGTTTCTGTATTACATATTGCTGCAATTGATAAGCGGACGTAAGAGTATTTTTGAGCAAACAAGTCTTAAACATTTGCTTCACTTTGAAGTAGGGCTGTCGATTAATCGCAGTCAACTCATGGGATTAATTAAAAAAATTAATTGCAATTAATCGTAGTTGTAATCACACTGTTAAACAATAGAATACCAATTGAAATTTGTTAACTATTTTCTATGTTTTTCTACATTTTCAAATATATTGATTTCAGTTACAACACAGAATACAAAGTGTACAATACTCACGTTATATATATTGCACTGTAAAAATGATAAAAGAAATAGCATTTTTCAATTCACCTCATACAAGTACTGTAATGCAATCTCTTTATTGTGAAAGTGCAACATACAAATGTAGGGTTTTTTTGTTACATAACTGCACTCAAAAACAAAACAACGTAAAACTTTAGAGCCTACAAGTCCACCTAGTCCTACTTCTTGTTCAGCCAATTGTCACGGAGTCACTGGGCGATGCTCTGGAACTGCTCCCCACAAAGCCAGTCAGGACTTTAGGGAGCCTCCTCTCCCTTGGAGCAGACTTGTTCAGGGCAAGAAGCTCACACGTCTTCACCTCCTGGGTCTCTCCTTGGAGCATTCAGCATCCTCTGCCCCTCCGTGCGCTTCCCACAGCGAGCCCACCCAGGCGGGGTCCTGGGGAAGCCACAGGGTCCTGCACCCCCACTTTGCAGTCAGACGTGACTCTCAGCCAGCCAGTAACACAGAGGTTTATTCGATGACAGGAACAGGGTCTAAAACAGAGCTTGTAGGTACCACGAACCGGACCCCTCAGCCGGGTCCATTCTGGGGGTCAGTGAGCCAGACCCCCACGTCTGCCCTCAGCCAGCTCCAGACTGACAACCCCTCCCAGCCCCTCCTCTCTGCTCACCTCCTTTCCCGGGCCAGGAGGTCACCTGATCCCTTTGTCTCCAACACCTTCAGCTGGCACCTTTGCAGAGGAGGGGCCCAGGCCATCAGTTGCTAGGAGACAGAGTGCCAGGCATTTAGGTGCACTGGCCCTTGCTCTGCCAGATACTTAAGAACTGCCATGGGGACACTGAGGCACCAACACAGTATTCAGAGAAAACATTAAGAACATTCCTAGTTCGTCACACCAATCGCTAAGAGAAACAAGTTTGTTGACATTTATGGGAGATAATGCTTCTTATGTATAACGTCACCTGAAAGTGAGAACGGTCATTCACATGGCACTTTTGTAGCCTGCATTGCAAGGTATTTACATGCCAGATATGCTAAACATTCGTATACCCCTTCGTGCTTTGTCTACCATCCCAGAGGACATGCTTCCATGCTGATGATGCTCCTTAAAAAAATAATGCATTAATTAAATTTGTGCCTGAACTCCTTGGGGCAGAACTGTATGTCCCCGGCTCTATTTTACCTGCATTCTGCCATATATTTCATGTTATAGTAGTCTCGGATGATGACTCAGCACATGTTGTTCCTTTTAAGAACACTTTCGCTGCAGATTTGACAAAATGCAAAGAAGGTACCAATGTGAGATTTCTTAAGAAAGTTACAGCACTGACCCAAGGTTTAAGAATCTGAAGTGCCTTCCAAAACCTGAGAGGGATGAGGAGTGGAGATTGCTTCCTGAAGTCGTAAAAGAGCAACACTCCGATGCGTAAACTACAGAACCCAAACCACCAAAAAAGAAAATCAACCTTCTGCTGGTGGCATCTGACTCAGATGATGAAAAAGAACATGCATTGGTCCACACTGCTTTAGATCATTATCGAGCAGAACCCATCATCAGAATGGATGCATGTCCTCTGGAACGGTGGTTGAAGCATGAAGGGACATATGAATCTTTAGTGCATCTGGCATGTAAATATCTTGCAATGCCGGCTACAACAGTGGAGTGTAAACACCTGTTCTCACTTTCAGGTGACGCTGTAAACAAGAAGCGGGGAACATTGTCTTCTGAGCAATTGGCTAAACAAGATATAGGACAGAGTGGACTTGCAGGCTCTAAAATTCTACAATGATTTATTTTTGAATACAGTGTTTTTTGATACATAACTCTACATTTGTAAGTTTAACTTTCATGATAAAGAGATTGCACTACAGTACTTGTATTAAGTGAATTAAGAAATACTATTTCTTTTGTTTTTTACAGTACAAATATTTCTAATAAAAATAAATATAAAGTGAGCACTGTACACTTTGCATTCTGTGCTGTAATTAAAATCAATATATTTGAAAATGTGGAAAACATCCAAAAATATTTATATAAATGGTATTCTATTATTAACAGTGCAGTTAATCACAATTAATTTTTTTAATCGTTTGACAGCCCTGCTTTTAAGCACGTGCTTGAGTCCTAGTGAAGTGAAGTGAAGTTCTGAGTAGGAGTGGACTTACACATGTGCTAAAGTGTTGTTGTTTTTTTCTGAAATGGGGCCTCACAGTTTTGGGGTCTGATTCAGCAAGGCACCTAAGCATGTTTTTAACTATCAGTACCTGGTTTATTGTTTGGCTGATTAGCGATGAATGGACACGCTTAACGTTAGATATATAATCAAATAATTCAGAGCAATATTCCATAATGATGGATATATCACTCCTGATGTCACTAGTACAAAGTAACAGACTTTCAGCTAATGCCCGGTCCTTCTTGGCAAAGATGTAGTTGGTTGTAAAATGAAGATATTGCTTATTTTTGGAGGAATTTAGAAATTGAGGTCTGGAAAGAACCAAAACAGATCCTTGAGCCAAATCAAATGTGTTTATTAAAACTATGAATACTGCTACAGAGTGAAAAAGGAACCAAGCGGGGAAAATAAAAGGTGCAGACAAAGGATGAAATAGGATGCACTCTGTGGGTGAACTGGGTATCAGGGCCTCCAGTAGAGCCAGTCTTCAGGCAATCTTATGAATGCAGCAGGCCTGTGTAGGCCACCTGATGGGCTACACCACCTGCTTTGCTGGAGGAGTCAGCAGACTGGTTCTTCAGCCCAGCAGCTATTTAAAGCATTTACCTACAGCTGGAACAGCTCCTGCTTCTTCCCAGACTGATGTCTGCCTTGCTTCACTCCGGGTAACCCGGTCCTGACGCTAGGCCCTGGTATCTGACTGACCACTCGCCATGACCACCATGGCCCAGTCATTGACAGTGAGCTGCTCAAACTGCCAGTGACCAGGAAGTGGGTGGTGGCTCCCAGTGGTCAGAGGCACCAGCCAGGAATTGAGCCAAGAGTCCCGACTGGGGAAGGCAGGAACAGGGCTGGGAAGAATCAGGAGCTGTCACAGCCATGGGCAAGTGCTTTGAACTGTTGCTGGGCTGAAGAGCCTGTCTGCTGACTCCTCCAGCCAACCAGGCGGTGTAGCCCATCAGGCAGCCTGCTACAGCCCAGCTGTGCTTGTTAGGGTGCCTGGACACTGGCTCTGTGGCCTGATTCCTGGTGCACACACACCCCACTTCTGGAAGGCTGACTGAGCCGGGGGGGGGGAATGAGAGGACGACAGCTCTGCCCGAGGGGAGCGCGGCCCATCCCCCACCTGCCTCTCCACCTCAGGGGACAGTGGGCCGACCCCCCCTCCCATCTGCCTCTCCACCCCCCCATCGGAGGGGAGCGCAGGCTGACGCCCCCCGCCTTCCTCTCTGCCCCCCATCCGAGGGGAGCGCGGGCTGACGCCCCCCGCCTTCCTCTCCGACCCCATCCGAGGGGAGCTCGGGCTGACACCTCCCGCCTTCCTCTCTGCCCCCCATCTGAGGGGAGCGCGGGCTGACGCCCCCCGCCTTCCTCTCCGCCCCCCATCTGAGGGGAGCGCGGGCTGACGCCCCTCGCCTTCCTCTCCGCCCCCCATCTGAGGGGAGCGCGGGCTGACGCCCCTCGCCTTCCTCTCCGCCCCCCATCCGAGGGGAGCGCGGGCTGACGCCCCCCGCCTTCCTCTCCGACCCCATCCGAGGGGAGCTCGGGCTGACGCCCCCCGCCTTCCTCTCTGCCCCCCATCGGAGGGGAGCGCAGGCTGACGCCCCCCGCCTTCCTCTCCGCCCCCCATCTGAGGGGAGCACAGGCTGACGCCCCCCGCCTTCCTCTCTGCCCCCCATCTGAGGGGAGCGCAGGCTGATGCCCCTCGCCTTCCTCTCTGCCCCCCATCTGAGGGGAGCGCAGGCTGACGCCCCCCGCCTTCCTCTCTTCCCTCTATCTGAGGGGAACGTGGGCCGACTCCCCCCAACCTGGTTCTCTGCCCCCCATTTGAGGGGAATGCTGGCCGACCCCCCCCGCCTGGTTCTCCACCCCCCCATCTGAGGGGAGTGCAGGCTGATGCCCCCCACCTTGCTCTCTGCCCCCCATCTGAGGGGAACGTGGGCTGACCCCCCCCGCCTGGTTCTCCGCCCCCACATCTGACGGAAGCGCGGGTCGACCCTCCACCACGTGCCTCTCCTCCCCCCCCTCTGAGGGAAGCACAGGACGACCCTCCCCGCCTGCCTCTTTGCCACCCGTCTGAGAGGAGCAGGAGCCATCCCCACCCGTCTGCCTCTCTACCCCTCGCCAGAGGGAAGTGCAGCCCGACCCCCCTCACTGCCTCTCCACCTCCTGCCTGAGGGGAACACGTGATGACTCTCCCCACCTGCCTCTCACCCCCCACCTGAGAGGATCGCGGGCTGACCCCACAACCGTCTTTTGACCCCTTCCTGCGTGTTGCCTATTTTGCCATGAAAAGTGTTTGCCCAACTACTCTGGGAGAGAGCGACTTGGCTGAAAACACTGAGGAGACCCCTGTGTCGTGAGGACTTCCCACTGGGAGGAACGCCCTGCTCTGTTGCTACCACAGCAAGGTTGACCTGGCCAATCCGCGTCCTCATCACCTTGCCACTCTCAAGTACCTTCAGCCTGCGACGCCTCATCCAGGTACATGGTTTTCCCACATTTCAGATCCCACTGGTGTGGTCTAAAATGGACTCATGAACAGAGGGAAATCCACCCTGGGAGTTGTGTTACTTGTGGGTCGTATGGTCTTACTGATGTACCCACTGCAAATCCATCTTTCCCTTCCCTTGATAGGCTCCTGTCAGGCTTCCCTCTGAACTCTAGTAGTTTGAGCATTGGCCTGCTAAACCCACGGTTGTGAGTTCAGCCCTTGAGGGGGCCACTTAGGGATCTAGGGCAAAATCAGTACTTGGTCCTGCTAGTGAAGGCAGGGGGCTGGACTCAATGACCTTTCAAGGTCCCTTCCAGTTCTAGGAGATAGGTATATCTCCATTTATTTATGTGGGGACCCACATGAAAGACCCCCTAAGCGTATTTCTACTAGCTTAAGTTAGAAACTTCCCCAAGGCACAAATTCTTCCTTGAACAATATGTTTCCACCACCAAGTGAGTTAGACAAAGATTTAGGAAAAGGACTACTTGGAGTTCCTGTTTCCCCAAAATATCCCCCCAAGGCCCTTCACAGCCCCCCCGTTTTCTGGAGAGGTTTGAGAAGAAACAAGGTGAGCATAAACCAGATCCTTGGGTTTTTTAGGACACTAAAAAAACAATCAGGTTCTTAAAAGCAGAACTTTATTATAAAGAAAAAGTAAAAGAAGCACCTCTGTAAAATCAGGATGGAAGGTAATTTTACAGGGCAATCAGATCCAAAACACAGAGGATTCCCCTCTAGGCAAAACTTTAAAGTTACAAAAAACAAAACAAAACAAACAAACAAACAAAAACAGGAATAAACCTCCCTCTTAGTCTAGGGAAAATTAGAACATAAGAACGGCCGTACCGGGTCAGACCAAGGTCCATCTAGCCCACTATCTGTCTACTGACAGTGGCCAGTGCCAGGTGCCCCAGAGGGAGTGAACCTAACAGGCAATGATCAAGTGATCTCCCTCCTGCCATCCATCTCCACCCTCTGACAAACAGAGGCTGGGGGCACCATTCCTTACCCAGCCTGGCTAATAGCCATTTATGGACTTAACCTCCATGAATTTATCCAGTTCCCTTTTAAACGCTGTTATAGTTCACAAGCTAAAACAAAAGATAATCTAACGCATTTCCTTCCTATTACTTATAATTTGTAATCTTAGATGCTTAATTCAGGTATGGCTTTAGGAGATGTATTTTCCCTGCCCTGATTCCTCGCTGACCCAGAGAGAACAACAAAGAGAGACAAAACGAAAACCTTCCCCCACAGATTTGAAAGTATCTTCTCCCCTTATTGGTCCTTTTGGTCAGGTGCCAACCAGGTTAAAAAAAAAAAGAGAGAGATGTTATGCTAAAAGAGACATTTTATGGTACTCTTAGCTGTATGTTTATGACAGCTCCTCTATTTTCTCATGTGTCACCGACCCACAGGACCAGTGCTGTGCCCCCAGCTTTGGAACAGTCTCTAGGAGGAGCCCCTTCACAAGGACCGACTAGGTTTTTTGCCGCCCGAAGCAAAAAAGATTTTGACTGACCCCTGTCCCAGCCCTGGGCTCCTTGCCGCAACCCCCTGCTGCCTCAGCCCTGGGCTCCACCCCCCCACACACACCCCTCCCTCCCTGGGCTCTCAACCACCCCACCCCTGGGTCACTGGTAACTCGCTCCCAGGGCAGGTCATCCAGCAGGAATTTTGGATGTGCACAGACACAGACAGGACCGGTTCCCATATGGTCACAGAACTGCAGTAAAGTAGAACAATTTTCAGCTTGTTTGATTGGAGGATATCTGGATGCATATTATAAGACTGTTCTCCATAAATGAGGAAAAGTTGAGGTGCCTTTATTATTCTTTTGTTCCACTCTTTGTTTCTATGGAGAATTTGCCAATGCAGCATCACTGGCTTCCTTTTAAACAAACAAAGGCAATGGCTGTTGAAAAAAGCAATTCCAGTCCTAATAACCACTGGGAAGCATTTCTTGCTCAATTTTATCCTACTTTTTCTACAGCAAGTTATAGTAGATCAGTATATTTGATTTGGGAGAAATGAAGTAACAGCTGCCCAATCTGAGCTTGAGCACTCCTGAATTTTGAGGTGTTCAAATCTGGAAGGCAGATGCTGGGTGTGTGGAGGGGGCTGTGGGCTCCGTGGGGGAGCACGGCAGCATGTATGCAGCAGCATGTCTGGCACTGCGCGGAGCCAGACACGCTGGTCTGAGTGGCACGGCAAGGGAGCTGGGGGGTTGGAGAAGGGGTAGGGAGTTCCGGGGGGGGCAATCAAGGGACAGGGAGCAGGGGGGTTGGATGGGGCGGAGGTTTGGGGGGGCAGTCAGGGGCAGGGAGGAGGGCTTAGATGAGTCAGAGGTTCAGGGGGGCAGTCAGGGGACAGGCAGCGGTTGGATAGGCATGAGAGTCCCAGGGGTTGGTCAGGGGACAGGTAGGGGGTGGGGTCCTGGGGGGAAGTTGGGGGGTTCTCAGGAGGGGGCAGTTGGGGACAAGGAGAAGGGAGGCTTAGATAGGGGTGGAGTCCCAAGGGGCAGTTAGGGGCACTGGTCCGAGGAGGGGGCAATCAAGGGACAAGGACCAGCGGTGCTTAGATAGGGGGTGGGTCCTGGGGGGCAGTTAGGGGCAGGGGTCCCAGGAGGGGGTGATCAGGGGACAGGGAGCGGGGGGGGTTGGATGGGTTGGGGTTTCTGTGGGGGGCAGTCAGAAGGAGTGGATGGTGGCAGACTGGGGCTACCCTCCCTCCTCGTGGAGTGTCCTGTTTTTTGAATGTTAAAATATGGTACCTCTACCCTTCACAGTGCAACTCTCCACTCATAGCTGCAGCATAAGGTCCCCCTCCTTCCTTTCCAGTTGGTAGTGGCCAAGGGAATGCTGGGAAATGTAGTTTTTTCCCTGCTCCAGTGTTGAGCATATAGGCAGGGAGCTAACCAAGGAACTACAGCTCCCAGGGCCCCCTGTTGGTTCTCAGCTCCCATGCTAGATCCCTGCCAGCTGCTGCCTCTGCAAATGGGCTGCCCCAAGCATGTGTTTGCTTTGCTGGTGCCTAGAGCTGCCCCTGCCCTTCACTGTGCCAACCCCCCCCCAAGGGGTCTCACTCTTCTTCCAGGCAAGCCATGCGGCTTCACCCCTCCTTAGACCGGACCTCTGGGCCTGCAGCCCCCCCTGCTCCACCCCATGAGCTCTGGAGAGTGAGTCTCATTCAGACAGACTCCTGATGGAGACTTAGGGCTTTTCTACACTGGCACGTTACAGCACTGCAACTTTCTCACTCGGGGTGTGAAAAAACACCCCCCCCCCGAGCACAGCAAGTTTCAGTGCTGCAAAGCACCAGTGTAGACAGTGGCTGAGAGCTGGTAGCCGCACACCCAGTGCTGGTAGCTACTCCCTTCACGGAGGTGGGTTTTTTTAGAGCGCTGGGAGAGCTCTCTCCTGGAACCTCCAGACCGCTGTAGCTAGGGTGTGTGGGTACGTGGGGAATTTTCAGGCTGGTCGTGGCCTGGGGTTGGGGCTGGAATCTTTGGGCTGAGTGACACATGGTGTGGAGCCTGGCTGTCGTTTCATATACCACATGCTGGGTAACAACACGAGAGGGCTCCATGCTTGTAAAACTAAACTGGTTCTTCATTAAGAGAACTATTTACAGAGGTGCTGCACCTGCATCTAGCCTACAGGCCATCTACACACAGACTGACTTCTTGGTGCCTCCTCCAAACCCTTCCTTCCTACAACTGATGCTTCTTCCTCCCAATTCCAAGCAGCTTGCTGCAATGATGGCCACAGTAGGGGGTGGGAATCTTTGGACCAGATATCATCTATTTACTGGGGGCTTCTTCATGGTGGCTACAGCACATGGCTGGGATTCGCCAGCTCTTTGTTCAGTTTGGGCGCTGCTACCAGCTAAGCCAGCAGCCTGTGCCCCAGGCAGTGACACCCTGCACAACCACATTGCCAGCCCTACCCTCTGCAATGGATGCTCAATAAAGAGAGACTCTTATCTGGAGTCAGCAACAAGAAACCGAAGATCAGTACAGAACCACAACACCTAAGACAATAACAGCTGTGGGTTGGAACAAGCAAAGAGAACAATCAGAGACTCCCCTTCCACCACAGGAGAGAGGCAGGAGAGGAAGAGGCTGAGTGTGATGCACTCAGGACCAACTGTAGCATTAACTCTTGTTTCAGAAAAAAGCTGTCACCCAGAAAACTAGAGTTTGTGTCTCTTCTTCATTCTGTTTGTTTCTGCTGGAAATGACAGAGGCAAGGAGGCTTTTTGAACTCCAGTGATGACCTGTGTGCAAAGGTGTCAGAAATCAGGAACGCCTGTCTGATTACATTCAGATTTGGAAGAAAAAATATTGAGCTCTTCCCTTTGCCTGTTTGAGGCTGTTAGTTCCTTATTTCTGGATTTTAGAGGTCGGGCCAACATAGGATTTATAATTGGAAACTCAGTGGCCACCTTAACTATAGAGTGTCTTCCAGCATCTCTTCCCTGAGCACTACCCCAGTGCCACTGACACCTCATAGTTGTGATTTCAGAACACTGCCCAACCCTCTCCCGCTGCCATTCTGGGCTGAAGAGAAGACAAAGCCGAAACCGAAAGTGAAATGTTGTCCTGGCAACCCAGAAAGGGGCTATCAAGAGGCTCCAGAAAAAGGACCCGAAAGATCTGCCTACCCTGACAGCTGGTGGAGGCTGCGCCAGAGAAGAAGGGGAGTTACTGGGCTCAGGACCCTGACTGACATGCCAGGGCAAGCAAGCAAAAGCCCAGAATAGCCTGTCTATTGCTGGGACCATTCAGATATGTGCACAGACCCCAAATAAGCTCATTTAGGGGGATGGATTCGGCTGTAGGCTCAGGAGGAGACACAGCCCCTGGGTTCCTTTGAGTGAGATGGGAGAAAGCGGAAAAAAAAATCCTCTTCCTATCAGATCCAGCACCTGGGGCTTTCCCTGGATAGGGCAAGGCTGAAAGAGACATCCCTGTTCATCACTAGGCTTGCTGCCCCCCCCCAGTGAACCCCCTTAATAACCCGGGACAGGAGGGAAGTGAGCAGCATCCCAGCAATGGACTCTACCCAGCAGTGGAGTGAGACTTCTGGCTTCCTAGGGCTGAGCAAGAGGTGGCTCCAACAGCATCATCCAAGCCTCTTCTAACAAACAGACCAAACATGCAGGGTCACAGCTGTCGTCGAAGCTGTTTTTGCTATTCCCACCAGTCCCTCTATCCTACTCAATCCCAGAGCAAGATTGCTGGTCATGCCAGGTTATTTGCAGGAAGTGCCAGAAGAAAGGGCACATCGCTGTGTCCTGTTGCAGAGTTCAATGACCAGAGTACAGAGTAATCACCACGTTTTTGAAACCTTATACCAGAGAAAAATTAGTACCAAAAGGGATACTCCAGGTGAACGTTCAACTAGATGGACCATCAGTTGTTTTATCCTTTTATGTGATTGAAGGAAAGTATCCACCACTATGTGGCAGATCTTGGCTTGAGGAGCTCAAGGTGAATTGAACTGAGATCACAGCAATCATAAAAGCACCTTAAAGTCTTCAAGAAAAACTGAACAGACACTCCAAAGTTTTTGAAATAGAACTTGGGTAGATGAGCAACATCCGTGAAATTCACTGTTCAGTCTGACAGCCAGACAAAATACTGCAAGTCCAGAGTTGTGCCTTATGCTCTAAAGCCTCTGGCAGAAGCTGATTTGGACTGTTTCGTGTTGTCAGTTGTTGGCTGCGAGTGTGTTCTCTCTGTGTGCTGCACCAGCTCTGCGCAGATAGCTGCCACAGCAGACTTTGATTGAACTGCCCAAGAAGACCACAGACTTGGGTCAGTGGCAGAGGTACTTGGCCAGGTTTATTGTTAACGAAGCACATTCCTAATGTCCTATATGTGCTACTGGTAACTAACACACATATGCCTGTGCAGTGGCCTCAACTTTGTGAGCGGCAGGACTTTCTGCTCCCCCCTAGGCCAGATGAAGACACCCCCTCTGCAACTCCTTTTTTACACACTGATACAAACAAGGGATGTATTGCTCCTCTGATGTAGTTAATTACCACCCTTTACCTTGTACCTGTTGGTTCAATCCAAACATTAAAATTCATCATCCTGTCATCCTGACCTTATCTTTAGGAGGGGTCAGTGTGTTCCTGCACCATCTTCGGAGAGTGTGTTTACCCCATAACCTACTGCATTTAGTGAACACTGGAGTCTTGTCACTGGTTTCACACAGTGAGTGGGCTACATTCTTTGCACCAGTGATCAAGAAGGATGGGCTGGACACTACAGAGACATAGTTTTAGGAAATTCAGCACTGGGAGGGTATTGGGGTCACTCTGCACAAGGTAACTGGGTGGTGGAAGTCAGTATGTGGCTTGTAGTGGTGTCTGGGCTGTGTGCCACATCAGCGTAGCATTGAAGGCACCAAGAGTTGCAGGGTAGGGAGTGACAAGCCCCTTCATTGATGACTTGTGCTGGACACAGCTCCTAGGTTGTCATGCAATTACTAGAAGAATTAGTTTCTTACAGTGACTGACTTTAATGGCAAAGGAAAAGTGAAACCACAGATGAACTACAAGTGTGGCTGACATTTGGTAACACGTTTGCTGTCCTGGATCTGCCATTCTAGACACTTTCCAGCAGTGAGAGAGAACCATGAAAGATAAACCATTTCCTTAACTAATCCTACAGAACCCATAACATGCATTATAGGATCTGGGGACTTCGTACATCCTCGCCAACATTTTGCAAAAACATCACATTTCAACCTGGGGAGAGGGGGAAGAGTATTTGTGTTTTCATCCACGCTAGAAGATTTTGAACCCACTGAGCTGAGATTGAGACATTTTCTGTGTGGCAGGATGATTCTTTGGGTGCTGTTCTTTGGACTCTGCAAGTTTTGTTTCAAGAAGGGCCTTCGTCAGGATTTTTTGGACATCTTCTACATCACTTAAAAATCTGTTCAACATGTAACACCTGGTCAACACCCTTTGAACTTGCAGAGACATAAGTCCTGGTAAGCAAAAAATTCGAAGTCATCCGTCATCACTGCATCACACACCAACTTTGGCCCAGATTCTGAAAAGAATTTTAGTGCCTAACTGCTATTGACTTCAGTAGGAGTTAATTAGGTACCTAAATATCTTTGAAGAAGCTGGGCCTTGGTTAGTAGATTCAGTACAAACTCTTTTGCAATATTTCAAAAGGCCTCAGTGGCCAATGATAACAGATTTCAGCTCAGCAACAGGCTTATCCACCTGCTTAGCTAGTTTTGGGAGGGAATCATCATGAAAGCCAAAAACTGTGCAGTAATGCTGCTTTGATGTCAGCAAGACAGTACATCACAAGCAAAAACAAGCCCTGTATATGGACTGGCAGCAATACTACAGGTTAATACAATGACCACTTCACATATCTGCTTCTTCAGGAAATCCTGTTTCTTTATCAAGATTGCTGTAAAGATGTTCGAGAGTGTGACAGGATGTACCAACCATGCACTGGGAGCAGACCAATTGCTGTGGGCCCCGGAGGCCACACCCCCTTCTCCTGCTGCACATGCTCCAGGTGGAGAACCCATTTAAAGGAGACAGCCCAGCTCAGTTGGGACGGGTGACGGAGGAGGAAGGACGTACACTGCTGGTTCCTGCAGAGGTGCCTGCAATGCTCCTCAGAATTGATTCTTTGAGGACCTGCTCCATGATTTTTCCAGGGACTGAGGTGAGGCTGACTGGCCTGTAGTTCCCTGGATCCTCCTCCTTCCCTTTTTTAAAGATGGGCACTATAGTAGCCTTTTTCCAGTCATCTGGGACCTCCCCTGATTGCCATGAGTTTTCAGAGATAATGGCCAATGACTCTGCAATCACATCCGCCAACTCCTTTAGCACCTTCAGATGCAGCGCTTCTGGCCCCATGGACTTGTGCTTGTCCAGTTTTTCTAAATAGTCCTGAACCATTTCTTTCTCCACAGAGGGCTGGTCACCTTCTCCTCATGCTGTGCTGCCCAGTGCAGCAGTCTGGAAACTGACCTTGTTTGTGAAGACAGAGGCAAAAAAATCATTGAGTACATTAGCTTTTTCCACAGCCTCTGTCACTAGGTTGCCTCTCTCATTCAGTAAGGGGCCCACACTTTTCTTGACTTTCTTCTTGTTGGTAACATACCTGAAGAAACCCTTCTTGTTACTCTTAACATCTCTTGCTAGCTGCAACTCCAAGTGGGATTTGGCCTTTCTGACTTCACTCCTGCAGCCTAAGCAATATTTTTATACTCCTCCCTGGTCGTTTGTCCAGTCTTCCTCTTCTTGTAAGCTTCTTTTTTGCGTTTAAGATCAGCAAGGATTTCACTGTTAAGCCAAACTGGTCGCCTGCAATATTTACTATTCTTCCTACACATCGGGATGTTTTTTTCCTGCAACCTCAATAAGGATTCTTTAAAATAGAGCCAGCTCTCCTGGACTCCTTTCCCCCTCATATTATTTTCAAGAAGGGCCTTCGTCAGGATTTTTTGGACATCTACATCACTTAAAAATCTGTTCAACATGTAACACCTGGTCAACACCCTTTGAACTTGCAGAGACATAAGTCCTGGTAAGCAAAAAATTCGAAGTCATCCGAATGACCTGGTTGCCCATCAGCTCCCTGAGGGAGTCAAAGTCTGCTTTTCTGAAGTCCAGGGTCCGTATTCTGCTGCTCTCCTTTCTTCCTTGTGTCAGGATCCTGAACTCAACCATCTCATGGTCACTGCCTCCCAGGTTCCCATCCACTTTTGCTTCCCCTGCTAACTCTTCTCTGTTTGTGAGCAGCAGGTCAAGAAGAGCTCTGCCCCTAGTTGGTTCCTCCAGCACTTGGACCAGGAAATTGTCCCCTACACTTTGCAAAAACTTCCTGGATTGTCTGTGCACCGCTGTATTGCTCTCCCAGCAGATATCAGGGTGATTAAAGTCTCCCATGAGAACCAGGGCCTGCAATCTAGTAACTTCTGCTAGTTGTTGGAAGAAAGCCTCGTCCACCTCATCCCACTGGTCTGGTGGTCTATAGCAGACTCCCACCACGACATCACTCTTGTTGCTCACACTTCTAAACTTAATCCAGAGACTCTCAGGTTCTTCTGCAGTTTCATACTGCAGCTCTGAGCAGTCATACTGCTCTCTTACATACAATGCAACTCCCCCACCTTTTCTGCCCTGCCTGTCCTTCCTGAACAGTTTATATCCATCCATGACAGTACTCCAGTCATGTGAGTTATCCCACCAAGTCTCTGGTATTCCAATCACATCATAGTTCCTTGACTGTGCCAGGACTTCCAGTTCTCCCTGCTTGTTTCCCAGGCTTCTTGCATTTGTGTATAGGCACTTAAGATAACTCGCCGATTGTCCCACTTTCTCGGTCCGAGACAGGAGTCCTCCCCTCTTGCACTCTCGGGCTCGTGCTTCCTCCCGGTATCCCATTTCCCCACTTACCTCAGGGCTTTGGTCTCCTTCCCCCGGTGAACCTAGTTTAGAGCCCTCCTCACTAGGTTAGCCAGCCTGCTTGCGAAGATGCTCTTCCCTCTCTTCGTTAGGTGGAGCCCTTCTCTGCCTAGCACTCCTCCTTGGAACACCATCCCATGGTCGAAGAATCCAAAGCCTTCTCTGTGACCACCTGCGTAGCCATTCATTGACTTCCACAATTCAATGGTGTCATAAACAGATAAGTAAGAGTTAATAGAACAAAAGTGCTTCATGTCTCTTTTGCCTGGAAAGGGTTAACAAGAACAGTGAGCCTGGCTGTCACCTGACCAGAGGACCAATCAGAGGACAGGATACTTTCAAATCTCGAGGGAGGGAAGTTTGTGTGTGTGCTGCTAGTTTTTGGTTGTTGTTCACTCTGGGGGCTCAGAGGGAGCAGATGTGCAACCAGGTTTCTCTCCAATCTCTCCAATACAGGCTCTTATAAGGTCAGAATAGTGAGTACTAGGTAGATAAAGCAAGTTAGGCTTATGGTTGTTTTCTTTATTTGCAAATGTGTATTTGGCTGGAAGGAGTTCAAATTTATATTTTGCTGAAAGGATTTTAATTTGTACTTGTACACTTAGGCTGGGAGGGTATTCCCAGTGTCTATAGCTGAAAGACCCTGTACCTATTCCATTTTAAATTTACAAAGATAATTTTTACTGTTTTTCTTTCTTTAATTAAAAGCTTTTCATGTTTAAGAACCTGATTTTTTTTTTATTTTGGTGAGACCCCAGGGGACTGGGTCTGGATTCACCAGGGAATTGGTGGGGAGAAAGGAGGGAAGGGGGAGAGAAAGGTTAATTTCTCTCTCAGGGAGAGTCTGGGAGGGGGAGAGAGAAGGAGTAGGGGTAAGGTGAATTTTCCTCTCTGTTTTAAGATTCAAGGAGTTTGAATCACAGTGATCTTCCAGGGTAACCCGGGGAGGGGAAGCCTGGGAGAGGCAACGGTGAGGGAAAGGATTTACTTTCCTTGTGTTAAGATCCAGAGGGACTGGGTCTTGGGGGTCCCCGGGCAAGGTTTTGGGGGGACCAGAGTGTACCAGGCACTGGAATTCCTGGTTGGTGGCAGCGCTACAAGTACTAAGCTGGTAATTGAGCTTAGAGGAATTCATGCTGGTACCCCATCTGTTGGATGCTAAGGTTCAGAGTGGGGAATTATACCATGACAAACGGTCTCTACCCAGGCCTTTTCCCTGCACAAGGAGGATGGACAAGAACACCACTTGCGCCTCAAACTCCTTTATCCTTCCCAGAGCCAAGTAGTCTGCAGTGATCCGCTCAAGGTCATTCTTGGCAGTATCATTGGTGCCCACATGGAGAAGCAGGAAGGGGTAGCGATCTGAGGGCTTGATGAGTCTCGGCAGTCTCTCTGTCACATCGTGAATCCTAGCTCCTGGCAAGCAGCAGACCTCTCGGTTTTCTCGGTCGGGGCGGCAGATAGATGACTCAGTCCCCCCTGAGGAGGAAGTCCCCAATCACCACCACCCTCCTGATATTAGTCTCTTTTGTAGCTGTATCATATTGTTGACACATTCACTTTGTGATTCACTATAATCCCCAGATCCTTTCCAGCAGGACTATTGCCTAGCTAGTTAGTCTCCATTTTGTAGTTATGCATTTGATTTTTCATTCCTAAGTGTAGTATGTTGCACTTGTTTTTATTGAATTTCATCTGCTGATTTCAGACCAATCCTCCAATTTATCAAGGGTATTTCAGATTCTAATCTTGTCCTCCAAAGTGCTTTCAAGCCCTCCCAGCCTAGTGTCATCTGCGAATTGCATAAGTGAACTTTCGACTCCATTATCCAATTGATTTATGAAAATATTGAATAGTACTGGACCCCTGTGGGACCTGCTGGACACATTTCCCAAGTTTGAAAGTGCATCATTGATAACTATTCCTTGATTACTGTCCTCCAACCAGTTTTTCACCCACTGTTTCACCTACCTGCACATGACTGAGCAGTAGAAGGCAGGCCAAGCACATACTTGGCTAAAATAATGTAGAAATATCTTGTGGTTAATCTGAAGAGCAGAAATACACTATTTTTCTTCTTTGCCCAAGGAGTGACTCAGTTATAGGTCAGAAGGAGGAATGTGCTCATGCCATCCTGCACAAGTAACCGTTTCAGCCAGATATCTAGGCACTGGGACAGAGGCTGGGTGAGAAGCTGAGGGTTAAGGTAAGCAAGCCATATTTAGCAGGTGCTCCCTATGAGACTGAACACAGGCCAGTGGGCCATTCAGGCTAGGCATAAGGAGCATACAGAAGCCTGTGTGGTTACAACTAAAGCTGAGTGATTGTTTTGTTCAATTAAAACATTTAAGAAAAAATGTGCAGAAAAAAGTTGTTTCATTTAACTTTTGTTTTCCACTTAAATTAAAGTCTTTAAAAATGGTTTTCATTGAGCTTTTCCTCTGTTGGGCTTTCCTTCTCCTCGCCTCCTTTTCCCTCTCGGGGCAGGGAGAGAAAAAGGTAAAGAGGGAGAGAAAGGAGGCGGGGTAGAGGGGTAACAACAAATTGAAAACCTTGGAGGCTTTTTTGGTTCTTGTTTCAGCAAGAAGCAGAAAAACAAAAACTAATAAACAAATAAAAACCCTGTTAAACATTTCACATGAAATGAGAATCTTTTAGAATCCCTGACCCATCCTGCTCCTTGTCCCCTGACCACCACCCCCTGGAGCCCCCTCAATCCAACCCCCCCTTCCCTGTCCCCTGACTGTTCCGGGACTCCCTGCCCCTTATCCAACCCTCCCAGCCCTGGCCGCTGACCCTCGCCTCCTGGCGCCCAGCGCGCACGTCGAGAAGCAGCCCTGAACAGCGCTGCAGCCGCGTGGCTTGGGGCGGGGTGGGGGCTGAGCTCCTCCCCGCTCAGAGCAGCGTGTAAGGGGAGGAGCCAATCGGTCTGGAACTCGCAGCCCAGCCCGCTTACCACGCGGCTCTGAGCGAGGTGGAGCTCAGGCCCCCCTGGAGCCATGCAGCTGCTGCGCTGTCCAGGACACGCTGAGGCACCGCGGGGATGGCGGGGGTGAGCCTCAGCCATTCTCGTAGGGGCCCTTGCGGGGCCCGGAGCCTGGGGCAAATTGCCCCACTTGCCCCCCCCCCCGAGTGGCCCTGAACGGAAGTTGGTCCAATACAAGATATTACCTCACCCACCTTGTCTCTCTAATATCCTGGGGTCAGCAGAACTACAGTAACACTGCACACATCAGCGCACAACCACTGCATTCCTTTCTCTATCCCATTTGCAACAATCATGGCTATAGATTTAGTGGGTAAAATTCTGACTCAGCTGAAGTCTGTGAGAGTTTGGCCATTGACTGCAATGGAGCTAGGATTTCACCCCCTAACTTTAATTTTGAAACCCGATTTGAATCCATTTTCTTAAGTCCTAGCACTCATTCCTGGCACAGTATTCATGGGATCAGATGAGGGAAATAGTACGCCACTTTCATATCATGATACAAGATGGGAAGCACAGCCAACGAGAATACTTTTGAAACTGGCATTTTTGCAGATAGTTTGGGCAACACTCAATTAACTAAATGTGCAGAAAGAAAAAAGCGGGGGGGGGGATCTTCTTTGTAATTGAAAATAAGTGGAGATAGTGCCATTAATTAAAATAGAGGCACAAGGAAAAGCATATAAGGAAGGAATCAAACTTTGAAAATCATCTGAGATACA
This sequence comes from Gopherus flavomarginatus, assembly GCF_025201925.1. Taxonomy (NCBI): domain Eukaryota; kingdom Metazoa; phylum Chordata; order Testudines; family Testudinidae; genus Gopherus; species Gopherus flavomarginatus. The sequence continues at coordinate 1,716,264 of NC_066618.1, read as the reverse complement.
CATAAGTGAAAATGCATCAAAGAGATAAAAGCATTCAACAGAATCAAATCTCTTCTTGGCATCAAGTGATAAAATATGTCTGATTTGTAGGTGTACCTATTGGGTTTCTAGGAATTGGGCAGGCGGAAGCCCGCCCACTGCTAAAGGATCCCCCCCAGCCTAAGGGGCGGATCTACAGGACCTCAGAACCCCACTGGTTCCAGGGGACAACTAATAAAAGAACAGGGACAGGAGTGTGGTCAGAGGGTCATAAGAAGGGAGCCTGACGGGGACATCGAGCAGAGAACTCCAGACAGCGCCCACTGCTCCTCAAAGGCATCAAGGGAGCCAGTGGACGCCGCCCAGAGGAACTCTGCCTGGAAGCGTGAACGGACAGAAGATCGGAAACAAGCCCCACAGTCATAGGAGTCTCCATTGACCAACCTCCTCTCCCTGAGTGTCTGGATGGCCATTTTAGCCAGGGCAAGGAGGAGGATGACCAGGAGGTCCCATGATTTTGTGGGGCCACGGATAGGGAGTGCATAGAGAAGGAGGTGAGGGGAAAAGTGCAGCCAGAAACGTAACAGTATATTGGTGAGGAGCCGGTATAGGGGCTGCAACCTGGCGCCCTCTAAGTAAACGTGTGCCAGGGTCTCCCTCATGCTGCAGAAGGGGCAGGTGTCTGGGACAGGGGTAAACAGCCCCAAATACACACCCGTGCTCACGGCCCCATGAAGGAGCTGCCAGCTGATATCCCCGGCAGGCCTCGGGACCAGGGTAGAGTATAGGCTGGCCCACCGGGACTCCTCACCCTCGAGAGGTGGCAAGAGGTCCCGCCACTTTGTGTCAGGGCGGGACACGAGGGTGAGGGTGGAGCACGAGCGTGTAGAGATGTTTCTGTGGCGCGGTTTGGAAGCGGACCAGCTGCAGATTGTGTGCCGGCTTGCGGAGAAGGGGGTGGGCGGTCAGGTCCATGGGGGTGGGGCCCAATGAAAAGGTCTGGAGGGCCAGGGGTGGAGGGTGGGTGGGGCGTGCCCTCGTGCACGACCTGGTTGAGGTAGGGCCGAGCAGCAGGCAGCAAAGTGGTCTTCACCTCCTGTATTACACGCCGGGGAGTACAAGGTCTGGAGAGCCCCATACGCCGAGTGAGCATCAGGGGATCCAGCTAGTCTCCCTGGTTGTAATCCAGGAGGTCTCTGATCCTGGTGACTTCCACCAAGACCAGCCTCTGGCGCACGGCGGGGGACTCTGCCACCTGCACACGGAGCTGGGTATTGTGTAGCAGGGGCTCCGTGAGGAGATCGGCCCCCTCGGTCACTGCCATGGACCTGGTCACAGAGAACAGCTTCCAGGTCCAGAGGAGGTCCTGGTAGAAGACTGGCAGCCCGGAGAGGTCTCGCAGAAGACTCCTCGGATCGAGATAAAGGAGCTGCCGGTTGTATCGGAGCCCTCTGAAGCGGCGCAGGAAGGCATGTGCCAGTACTCTCCACACCGGACTACTCGCACCATAAAGAAGCCGCTGCAGGGCCTGGAGGCGGAAGACGTGGACCTGAGTGTGCAGGCACTTCAGGCCCTGCCCTCCCTCCTCCAGGGGCAGCTGGAGGACCCCTACAGAGACCCAGTGTAGTCCTGGCCAAAAAAACTCCAGAACCACCTTCCGGAGGTCAGCCAGGAAATCCGGGGCCAGGACCAGGGTGCTGAGCTGGTACCAGAGCATGGACAGGACTAGTTGATTGAGCACCAGTGCCCTCCCTCGAAGGAAAAGGCACTGGAATAGTCCTGTCCAGTTCCGGAGCCACCCTGTCACCCTGCCCTGCAAACCATGCCAGTTCTCCGTCGGAGACGGATGAGTGGCAGAAAAGTAAACGCCGAGACAGAGCAGTGGACCTGCGCTCCACCAGATGGCTTGAAGTGCAGGTAGGAGGGAGCTCGCCTGCCACCCGTCCCCGACCACCAGGCCAGAGCTCTTGACCCAGTTGACCCGGGCGGAGGAGGCCACCGAGTACACAGCCTGGCAAGCCTCCACCCGCACCAAGTTGCCCGGGTCCTGGACCACAAGGAGCATGTTGTTGGCATACGCCGACAAGACCAGCCGCAGCTCCAGCTCCCGAAGCACCAACCCCATCAACCTCCTGCGGAGGAGACAGAGGAAGGGCTAGATTGTCAGAGCGTACCGCTGGCCCGAGAGGGGCCACCCCTGCCGTACTCCCCACCTGAAGCTGACTGGCTCAGTCAGGGTCCAGTTGAGCCTGACCAGACACTCTGCGGAAGCGTACAGCACCTGGAGAAAACCCACAAACTGGGATACGAAGCCTAACATTCGCAGAGTGCCCAGGAGATACCTGTCATCCACCTGGTTGAATGCCTTCTCCTGATCCAAGGACAGGAGGGTGAACGACAGACCATCCCTGTACCCAAGACCCAAGAGATCCCGGACCAGATACAGGTTATCAAAGATGCTACAGCCCGGGATGGTGTAGGTCTGGTCTGGGTGGATCACGTCCTCCAGCATGGACCCCAGCCATAGCGAGATGGCCTTGGCTACGATTTTGTAGTCCGTGCTGAGGAGCGAGACAGGACGCCAATTCTGTAAGTCGCAGAGGTTCCCCTTCTTCGGCAATAAGGCAAGCACGGCTCACCTGCACGAGAGAGGGAGGACCCCGATCTGCAAGAACTCGGCCCAGACGGTGACCAGGTCCAGGCCGAGGACATCCCAGAACACGCAGCAGAACTCCACGGTCAGCCCGTCCATGCCCGGAGATTTGTTGGTGGGCATGCAATGGAAGGCTTCCTAGAACTCAGCCAAAGAGAGAGGCAGCTCTAGCCGGTCCCGGTCGCCCACACTGACCATCGGGAACCCATCCCAGAGCACTCTCACACATCTCCGCCAGATCCGTGAGGGGGGTGCCGTCCTCTGCTAGAAGGCAGGTGATGTGCTTCTTGGCTCCTCTCTTTTTCTCCAGGGCGTAGAAGAAGCGGGAGCAGCAATCCATCTCCCGAAGGAGGCAGATGCAGGATTGAACAAAGGCGCCCCGGGCCCGATGGTCTTCAAGGACCCAGAGTTCCTCCCACTTCTCCCGGCATGCTCCGCAGAGGGATGGATCCTCAGGGATGGTGGCCAGATGCCTCTACAGCTCCAAGACCTCCCGTTGCAACTGCTCTATCGCCGCATCCCTCCGTCGACTGGCGCCCAGTGTGTAGTCAAGGCAGAAGAACCAGGCGCGCACCTTTCCCACATCCCACCACCATTGCGCCAAGGGAAAGGCGCACCGCTGCCCTCACCAGGCCAGCCAGAATTCCTGGAAGAACGCCACAAAGCCCACATCCTCCAGCAAGCTGTTGTTAAAATGCCAATAGGCCGGCCCAGGCCTCTCCACACAGAGAGAGGCCATCACAGTGACGAGGTGGTGATCCGAAAAAGGGGCTGGCTGGATGCTGGAGGACTGGGCCCGTGAAAGATGGAAATGTGACAAATAGATGTGGTCCAACCAGGAGTGGCACGACCGATGGGCTTCCACCCGGACATAGGTAAACATGGAGACATCGTCCGAGTGGTGGTCGCTCCAGATGTCCTCCAGGGAGTGATGGCTGACAATCTCCCGGAGGACATCTGCAGTGGCCGGGCTCTTCTCAGTCCGCGAGTGGTCCCACTCCTCGAGGGTGGTGTTAAAGTCCCCGCCCAGGACCAGACATTCACGAGGATCCAAGGAGCCGAGGAAAGCAGACGCCAGCTGATAGAATTGCAGCCTCTCCGGGCCCGATGTCGGGGCATAGACGTTCACAAGGTTGACCACGAGCCCCTCCATGTGGATCCGGAAGTGCAGCAGGCAGCCCAGCACAGCCTCGGCGACCCCCAGCACCTCGGGCCGTAGGTCAGGGGAGAACAGGGTAGCCACTCCAGCCGTATGGATTGTGAGATGGCTAAAGTAGACCCTGTCCCCTCACTCCAGCCACCAGCTGGCTTCGGCGGCCGGATCCGTATGGGTCTCCTGCAGGAAAACCACAGAGTACCCCACCTCCCGAAGGAAGGAGATCACCTGTCTCCTGCGGAGACCCACTCTGCAGCCCCGGGTGTTCAATGTGGCAAAGGTGACGAGTGCCATGAGGAGGGCTGGGGGGATCCTCGCTGGCAGGAATGCTCACGGCCCTCCTTGGGCCACGCAGCAAACCGTGACCAACTCCGAAGGTGAGCAAGGAGTCACAGAAGCTGCGGACCTGCTGGTAAGCCGTGGCACCCTGCTTCCCAGTACTTTTGCCCTCCCCCATGAGGGCCTTCGTGGCCCAGATGATCTGGTGAAAATCCCCCCATCGCTGGAGAGCAAGCGGTACCTTGTTGGGGGAGCCCTGGATGTCTTCTAGAAACTCCCACAGTTCTTCTTGCAAGATATGGGGGGGGGTGGGGTCACTGGCCTCCAGTGATCCACCGGTGGGGCCTCTGGCACAGCCCCATGGCCTACTGAGATGGGCAGGCAAGGGGCGGACCCTCGACATGGTGTCCGATGGGCCGGCGCCACATGGTCCGCCTCAGACCCCGGCTCAGTGGGGGGCGGTGGGGGGAAGAGTGCAGCCCTGAGTGGGTCGGGACTGGGAAACACAAAGGCTGCTCCCTGAGGGTCATCCTCTGGGAAAGGGAAGGAGATAGCCCCAGGGGCAGCAATAACATGGCGGGAGGGGTCAGGAGTAGGGGCAGGGCTGGGGTCAGGAGCAGGGTCAAGGAGAGGGACAGAGATGGGATCCTGGGCCACAGGAGCTGGACTGTCAGGAGGTGACTCCTCTCGGCCAGGCTCAGGGGTCTGAGGGGTAGGGAGGGGGTCCCCAGTGACGCCGGGCCCAGGCCCAATGGCAGGTGTGACAGTTGCGGCATCAGGAGATGTAGAACCTGCAATGGGGCCCCAGCCCAGGAAGGAATTCGGTCGCCCCGCACCAATGAGGGATACCCCTGGTAACTCGGGTCTCGGCCATGAGGCACCGGTTGTCGCCTCAACAGGCTCGGCGCCGTCAGCGGGGTGCCACCCGCGGCCGGGCAGGTCAAAGAGTCCAGGGGACCCTCGGAGGCGGGAGCGGATGCAGCAGTTGGGACAATGGAACAAGGGGAAGGGGGAGCTGGAGTGAGGTCGGCCAGGTTGAGGCCTGCTGGCAAAGGGTCATCCTCCCCCTGGGTGACCGGGGTCAGACCTAGGGCCTCGATCTCCTCGAATATGGAAGGGAGCTCACTTTTCACCACCCCGGGGTCCTCCCCACTGGCATTCGAGGTGATGCTCACCTCGGGTGTTGCAGGGGGTGCAGGTGGCAAGGGAACAGGAGTGGTCTCATCGGGGGCCTCTGCAGGGAGGGACTGCAGAGGAGGGATGGTGGTACCCTCCGGTGCTGCCACATCTTCCCCAGCCGCCACTGGCAGATGGACTGACCCCATGGGCAAAGTGAAAGGCTCGGTGTCTGCAGCCCCCTTTCTGGTCTTATGGGGAGCTTCCGCATCAGGTGGCAGGAGCGGAGCTCGAGCCTTCTGCTTGCCCCGCTTACCCTGTACTCGGGTCCAGCCCTCCATGGCGTCGCCTGCGGGCTGGTCCACAGGGGTTGGATTGAGGGGCAGGGATGACAGCTCAGGGACTCGGGGAGGTACTGGTGGAACAACAGGAGGGAGGGAAGATTCCCCGTGGGGAGAGCCCTCTCCCACGCCCGGCCATACCCCTGCCGCACCCTCCTCCCCAAGCCCCTCCAGAGTGCAGGCAGCGGAGGTGGGGCTCTCCCGCTCGTCTGGACACGCCGGGGGAGGTACCCCTGCAGCCCGAGCGGGAGCAGTGATGGGCTGGGAGGGAGGAGGGGTGGCTCTGGGCACCGGGCAGCCAGGGGTGCCGGTGATGATGGGGCCGGCACCCTGCCAGGGCTCAGGGGTTCTGGGCGCTCCTCTGTGCCGGGCCAAGGGACAGTCCCTCCAAACGTGCCCCGTCACCTGGCAGAGGTAACACTGGGCCTCCCCCGTGGACTAGTGCACCCGGTAATGGGTCCCCTGATAGGTGACCAGGAAGGACCCGTCACGGAGTGTGGGGGAGTCCGGCCCTGCACCCCTCTTCCGGGGACCCACAGTGACTCTTAGCCAGCCAGTAAAACAGAAGGTTTATTGGACAACAGGAACACAGGTTACAGCAGAGCTTGCAGGCACAGTCAGGACCCCTCCAGCGAGTCCTTCTGGGCTTTCAGGGTGCTTGGATCCTAGCTAGGATACCCTGAATTCCGCCCACACAGCCCCAAGCCCAAACTCAAACTGCTTCCCTCCTGCCACTCCCTTCCTTTGTCCCCTTCCCGGGCAAAGGTGTTGACCTTTCCCCTTCCTTACTTAGCTCAGGTTACAGGCTCCAGTATCGTCCATCCCCTAAAGTCCTCCCCTGCTCTCCCAATCCCCACACAGACAGTCCCTACTGCATCACATCTCTCCCCCTTCGAGACTGAACTGAGCGGGGTCACTCTGCCCAGTGACCTGGGGAAGTTCAGGGCCCCCTCTCCGGGACAACGCATCCGCTGTCAGGTTGGCACTTCCCTTCACATGGACCACGTCCAAGTCATAGTCCTGCAGGAGCAGGCTCCACCACATAGTTTATCTCATTCAGTTGCTTGATAACCTTGAAGGGCCCTTCCCAGGCGGCCTGGAGTTTGTTTCTCCTCACGGGGATGAGAACCATCACCTGATCCCCGGTGGCGAAGGCACGGGCCCGTGCCGTGCGGTCATACCAGACCTTCTGCCTCCTCTGGGCTCGGGCCAGATTTTTTCTGGCCAGGCCCATGAGCTCGGCCAGTCTTTCCCGGAAGGTCAGGACATACTCCACCACTGACTCTCCCTCGGGAGCAGCCTTCCCCTCCCATTCATCCCTCATCAGGTCTAGGGGCCCCCTTACCCGCCTTCCATACAACAGTTCGAAAGGTGAAAACCCGGTAGATTCCTGGGGTACCTCCCTGTACGCGAACAGCAGGTGAGGTAAGTACTTGTCCCAGTCCTGCGGGTGCTGGTTCATAAATGTTTTTAGCATCATCTTCAGCGTCCCGTTGAACCTTTCTACCAGCCCGTTGGACTGGGGGTGATACGCTGAGGCCCAGTTGTGCTGGACCCCACATTTCTGCCATAAGGACCGGAGCAGGGCCGACATGAAGTTGGACCCCTGGTCCGTTAAGACCTCCTTGGGGAACCCCACCCGGCTGAAAATTGTCAGCAGCGCATCTGCCACTGTGTCTGCTTCGATAGAGGACAAGGCCACCGCCTCGGGGTAGCGAGTGGCAAAATCCACCACCACCAGGATGTATTTCTTCCCTGACCGGGTCGTCTTGCTGAGGGGTCCCACTATGTCCATGGCCACCTTCTGGAAAGGTTCTTCTATAATGGGTAAAGGCCTCAAAGCCGCTTTCCCCTTGTCCTGGGCCTTCCCCACCCTCTGGCAGGGGTCACAGGATTGGCAGTACTGTCGGACATGGGTAAAGACCCCAGGCCAGTAAAAGTTCTGTAGCAGCCTCTGCCTGGTGCGCCAGATTCCCTGGTGCCCTGCGAGAGGGATGTCATGGGCCAGGTACAACAGCTTGTGACGAAACTTCTGGGGAACCACCAGCTGCCTCCTGATCCCCCATGACTCTACTTCCCCTGAGGGAGCCCATTCTCGGTACAGGAACCCTTTCTCCCACAGGAACCTCTCCTTGCAACCTCTCCTCATGGTCTGTACCGCACTAAGGTCAGCCCGGTCCCTGTGCTTCCGCAAGGAGGGATCTTTCTGCAACTCGGCCTGGAACTCAGCAGCTGGGACAGGAATGGGGACCGGCTCTCTCTTGCTGGCTGGGTCTGAGGCCGCAGCCTCTCTGAACCGTGCCCTTGGGCGTTCCCTGCTCCCTGGGTTAGGGTCCTGCACCTCGGGTCGAGTACCTTCCCCGTTGTCGGGGTGCAGTACCCTTTGCAGACTGACTACGAGTCACGACCAGGGCACTCTGGGTGTTACTAGGCCAGTCCTCGAGGTCCCCTCCCATTAACACGTCAGTGGGCAAATATCGGTGTACCCCCACATCCTTGGGGCCCTCCTTGGCCCCCCATTTCAGGTGTACCCTTGCCACGGACACCTTGAATGGGGTCCCGCCCACGCCCATCAGGGTCAGGTAGGTGTCGGGCACCATCCGATCTGAGGCCACCACCTCGGGCCGGGCCAGCGTCACCTCTGCGCCCGTGTCCCAGTACCCAGTGACCTTCCTCCCATCTACCTCCAGGGAAACAATGTACGCTTTCCGGAGGGGCAGCCCCGCGCCCACCCGGTAAACCAAAAACCCGGAGCCTGGAGCATCCACAGGTGGTATGTTGCCAGCCCCCCTTTCCTGGGAATGTAGCCCCTCCTCTGATTGGGTTTTTACCCAGTCCACCCTCTGCGGGTTGGGTCTGCTTGGTCTGTCCCTGAGCTTGGGGCACTGGGCCCGTATGTGACCTCGTTGGCCACAGCGATAGCAGCCCATGTCTCGTGGGTCCCCTTGAGTGGGTCGGAGGGACCTGATGCTGGATGTTCCCCTTTTGGGGGGGTTCTCCATAGGCCCCCTTTGGGAGGTCCCATGATGACTCTCTCTCTGCGTTGAGGCAGGCCTGCTCCTTCGAGACTCCTCCCTGCCATCCCCTGCCCGACTGTCCACAAATTGGTCGGCCAGCTGGCCTGCGTGCTGTGGGTTCTCCGGCTTCTGGTCCATCAACCACAGCCTCAAGTCGGACGGGCACTGCTCGTACAGGTGCTCCAGTATGAATAGGTCAAGCAGGTCCTCTTTAGTTTGGGCCCCAGCTGTCCACTTGCGGGCATACCCCTGCGCCCGGTTGACCAGTTGTAGGTATGTGACCTCACGGGTTTTACGCTGGCTCCGGAACTTTTTCCAGTACATCTCAGGAGTCAGCCCAAACTCGCGGAGCAGGGCCTGTTTGAACAGTTCGTAGTCCCCTGCCTCCGCCCCTTTCAGTCGGCTGTACACCTCCACGGCTGTGGAGTCCAGTAAGGGGGTGAGAACTGCGATCCTGTCTGCAGGGCCAACCCTGTGCAGCTCGCAGGCATTCTCAAAGGCCGTCAGGAAGGTATCTATGTCCTCCCCCTCCTTACGCCGGGGCAGCAAGTGCTTATCAAAGCTCTTTGTAGGCTTGGGTTCCCCCTCACTCACCGCAGCCAGGGCCTCACTTCTCCTCAGCCGGGCCAGGTCCAGCTCATGTTTACGCTGTTTCTCCTTCTCCTCCCGCTCATGTTTACGCTGGTTCTCCTCATGTTTACGCTGTTTCGCCTTCTGCTCCAGCTCTTGCCTCTTTAACTCGAGCTCCTCCCATTTCAGCTCCCTTTCATATTCCAGCCGCATCCGCTCCACGGATGCCGAGCGTTGCCGGGAGGATCCCCTGCTGGGGAATGAGCTTCGCCGGGTGGATCCCCTGCTGGCCAGGGGTGTCACAGTGCCCTCGGTATACACTGGGCTCCTCCCCGCCCTTCCCCTAGGCCTAGGAAGGGGGGGTCTTGGGAAGCCCTCGTCCGCCGGCTGACCACTCCCAGCGGGGACGGACACTGGTGCCTGTGCTGCATCTGCCCGGCTGCTTCCCTCAGAGACAGGGCTCCGTTCATTCATGCGGTCTCCCTGCTCCAGCTGGGCAATCAGCTGGTCCTTGGTGAGCCTCCCCGGGCGCAGCCCCCTCTGCTTGCACAGCTCCAGCAGGTCGCACTTGCGCCGCTTGGCATACATCTTCCTGCTGGCCACTCACAGGCCGGGGTGCTCGCCGCTCCCCATGGTTTCCAGGGGGACCCCTAGTGCACCAGCCCTTCTTGAGGTCACCACCTCTCTGCCAGGGTCGAGCTGCAGACTCCTTCGCCCCTGGGACCGCTCGCTGCAATCCCCCGGGGAACCCTGTTACTGCAAAGTCCTTCTCACTGGACACACAGTCCCAGGGGTTAACCACCCCTTCGTTTTACTGCTCCCCAGCCACTTACTGCAGGAAGCGCCATCCACGGGGTGCAGTATCTCCCACCGCTGCCACCAGGTGTCACGGAGTGTGGGGGAGTCCGGCCCTGCACCCCTCTTCCTGGGACCCACAGTGACTCTCAGCCAGCCAGTAAAACAGAAGGTTTATTGGACAACAGGAACACAGGTTACAGCAGAGCTCGCAGGCACAGCCAGGCCCCCTCCACCGAGTCCTTCTGGGCTTTCAGGGTGCTTGGATCCTAGCTAGGATACCCTGAATTCTGCCCACACAGCCCCAAGCCCAAACTCCAACTGCTTCCCTCCTGCCACTCCCTTCCTTTGTCCCCTTCCCGGGCAAAGGTGTTGACCTTTCCCCTTCCTTACCTAGCTCAGGTTACAGGCCCTGGCATCGTCCATCCCCTAAAGTCCTGCCCTGCTCTCCCTCCCCAGAGAGCCCCTACTCCATCACACCCTCAAGCACCTCTCCGCCACACATCGCCGGCAGCAGTTGAAGCTGCACCTGCCGGTGGAACGAGAGGACGTGACGGAGGGCGGGGTCCTTGCAGCCCAAGGGGAGAGGGCTCACTACAGAAATGGGCTTCCCCTGGGTAGAGAGGGCAGGTAACAAGGTGGCATTGGGAAGGAAGGGAGGGACGGAGATCAGGACCACACGGACACCCAGGTCCTCCAGCGGCTCCAGGGGGACAAACACTCCCCCCACCGCCAGGCCCTTCTTCACTGCCTCCTGGGCGGTGGCCTCCGAGGTAAGGAAGAAGACAACCTTGCCATACATCTTGGAGGCCGCCATGATGGCCGTGGGCCCCACCACCCTTGCCAGCGCCCGCACGTAGGTCTCCACGTGGGGCGAGGCGGGCACCAGGAGGCAACGGACGCCGTGCTTCCTGGTCAAGGTGGGGAAGGGGCCCGGCCGCTGTAGATGGTAGCAGAGGCGGCAGTCGGGGAGATGACGTAGTGGTTGGCGGGGGGGGCAGCTGCCACCTGGGCGTATGCCCTGGGGGCCGGGGGAGGGGCGCCCGCGGAGCAGGTGGAGGGAGCAGCAGGGAGGGGCGCCATGGCCGGTGGCGGGGCCATGGCAGAGGTGGCAGGCTCCGCCAAGGAGGGCCTAGTCTTTTTAGCGGGGCCCTTTCCTTTCTTCTTGCCCTGGCCCTTTCTGTCGGCTGGGGGGCTCCCCCAGAATCGGAGGGGGCGAGGGACGTGGCAGCAGCTGAGATCACCCCGTCGCCCGCCGTTGCTGGCACCTCAGCGGGAGCAGTGGCAGGTGGTCCGGCAGCGGCAGTTGAGGTAGAGACTAGAGCGGTTGTCGGGGTGCAGGCAGGGCAGGGGGGGACAAGGGTTGTCCCAGGGGTCCCACCCGCCGCGTCTCCTGCCATGGTGAGTAGGGAGGGAGGGGAAACACCGGAGGAAGGGAAGGGGGAGGGGAAGCAGGTCAACCACTCCTCCCCGCTAGGCTGTGGGCAGGGGGGGAGGGTGCCAAGATGTGGGGGGCGCAGATAAGGGGACTATCAAGGACTTTGGGGGGGAGTCAGTCACCGACACGGGATTGAAATCCGGCTCCTCTAGCTGCACTAGGGGAGGGCAGGGGTACAACAGCAATCGGGGGTGCAGTGTAATGGGGCAAACTCAAACAGAGGAGGGGCACAAGCACACTGAAGGGGGCATGGGTGCACGAGGGAAGGGGCCGATCAGGGCGAAGGGGCCGTAGGGGGAGGGGAGCAACCAGGCTGGGAGCGGGGCAGAGGGAGCAAGGGGCTGGCTTCAGGGCTGGGGCGGGACAAACAAAGCTGCAAAGGGAGACTGGCAGGGCAGGCAAACAAACTGAAGCTGGGGGTTGGGGCAAAAGGCAACGAGGGGTAAATGGGGCAGGCAGCAAAGGGCAAAGCAGGGGGCCTGTTGCAGAGCGGAAGGGGTCAGTCCGGGGGGGGGGGGGCGGGTGCGTGCACCCACGAGCACTTGTGCAAAGTCAGTGTTTGGCTGGCTGCTGCTGCAGGCCCAAACAGTGGCAATAGGGCCTGGCAGGCCAGGAGAGCAGCTGAGTCCCAGAGGCAGGAACTGAGGCAGATGGCAAGTGGTCTGTGGGGGTGGTGGAGGGGGCAGTGGTGGTGGTGGGGCTTGGGGGGGGACACAGATGGACCAGGGGGCAGGCTTCACACCGCACCCCCTGTGTCCCCAGTGTCGGGGATCTCTTTTATCCCAGACGGCTCAGGTTTTGTTGTCCGACCGCAAAGAGACAGGCAACGAGCAGCAAGAATCCGACTATCAAGTTCTTTATTGTAGCATGTCATACAACAGAGAACTGCCCATCTCACTCCATACAGAGCCAGCCCCCCCTTCACGAATTCAAGCTGCTTTTTATTGGCTATTCCATCGCGTCATCACTGACATCGCGTCATCACTGCACCTTCCCAGCATTTGTTCCCAGCCTACAAAACAAAGAACTGGTACTTCTTGATAACTTCATGCTTAGTACAAAAAAGAATAAATACCTGTTACTTTAAAAAGTGCCTGTAAGCATTTTTCTTTCCCAGCCTCTACAAGCATTCTCTTGTCTAGCAAGGTCACACAGACGTCTGTGCTGACCTGTCTACCCCAGCCAGTAAATTAACCAGCAGGCCTTGCTGTGTTATTGCTAAGTTGAATTGAGATGCTAAGCAGAACTGGGCCAGCACCACACTGATCACCCCAAACACAGTCTAAACCCCCACCACTAGAGCACAGTTAGAGAGTTACTCAGTCTTTGATGGCCCCCTCCACAGTGGTCTCCAGAGTCCTGTGCGCTCCCCCAGCAGCTGGTGGTCTTCTCAGTCCTCTTCCTCCTCCAGGCTCCAGCAGCTCCCCAGGCAAACAGCGCCAGCAGCAGCAGCAGCTCCAGCAACCCTGGTGGCCAGGCAGGAAGGACCCCTCCCAGGTGGTAACAGCAGTGGTGGTGGTGGTGGGGTCCTGGCTTCTCCCTCCAGAGGTGGGGGAGAGGGGGCTGGCCAGCAAGGCCCCCCCACCCCTCGCTCAGCAGCAGTGGCAGCAGCAGCAGCAGCAGCCCAGGAAGAGAGGGAGAAGGAGCTCCAGCCAGCAGGGCAGCCCGAGGACCAGGGCCAGCTCCAGGCCCCAGCACACCAGGCGCGTGCTTGGGGTCGCATGCTGCGGGGAGCACTCTGCCAGTTGCCGGGAGGGCGGCAGGCGGCGCGGGTGGACCTCCCGCAGGCGTGCCTGCGGAGGGTCTGCTGGTCCCGTGGCTCGCCTGCAGGAGGTCCACCGGAGCCGCGGTACCAGCGGAGCCTCCGCAGCCATGTCTGCGGGAGTTCCACTGGAGCCGCGGGACCGGCGAGCAGCAGAGCGCCCCCAGCGGCGTGCCGCCGTGCTTGGGGCGGTGAAATGACTAGAGCCAGCCCTGCCGAGGACACAGGGTGCTCCCTGTACCTATCGGGTTTCCGGGGAGTGGGCGGACGGAAGACCACCCACTGCTAACAGATCCCTCCCCAGCCTAAAGGGAGGATCTATAGGACCTCAAAACCCAACTGATTTTGGGGGACAACTAATAAAAGAACAGGGACAGGAGTGCGGTCAGAGGGTCATAAGAAGGGAGCCTGACAGGGACACTGAGCAGAGAACCCCAGACAGTGCCCGCTGCTCCTCGAAGGCGTCAAGGGAGCCAGTGGACGCTGCCCAGAGGAACTCCGCCCGGATACGTGAACGGACTAAGGACCAGAAACAAGCCCCACAGTCACAGGAACCTCCATTGGCCAACCTCCTCTCCCTGGTTGCGTTGATGGTAGCCAGGGCAAGGAGGAGGTTGACCAGAAGGTCCCGCGATTTTGTGGGGCCACAGATAGGGAGTGCATAGAGAAGAAGGTGAGGGGAAAAATGCAGCCAGAAACGTAACCGTATATTGGTGAGGAGCCGGTATAGGGGCTACAACCTGGCGCACTCTAAGTAAACATGCGCCAGGGTCTCCCTCACGCCGCAGAAGGGGCTGGTGTCTCGGACAGGAGTAAACGGCGCCCAATACACGCCCGTGCTCACAGCCCCATGAAGGAGCCGCCACGTGACATCCCCAGTGGGCCTTGGGACCAGGGTACAGTATAGGCTGGCCCACCGGGGCTCCTCACCCTTGAGAGGTGGCAGGAGGTCCCGCCACTTTGTGTCAGGGCGGGACACAAGAGTGAGAAAGTGAAGGGTGTGGAGCACGAGCATGTAGAGATGTGTCCTTGGCGCGGTTTGGAAGTGGCTTGCGGAGAAGGGGCAGGGGGGCCAGTCGGGTCCACGGGGCAGGGGCCCAATGAAAAGGTCCGGAGGGCCTGGGGTGGAGGGTGGGCGGGGCGTGCCTTCTCGCAGGACCCGGTCGAGGTAGGCCTGAGCGGCGGGTGGCAAAGCAGCCTTCACCTCCTGTAGTACGCACCAGGGAGTACAAGGTCTGGAGAGCCCCATACACCTGCCCTGAGGGGTTTAAAAAGAGGCCTGGCAGGGCTTGAAAGCTGCAGCTCTAAAAGCTGGGTTGACTGGGCAGTGATGAGTGGCTGATACTGCAGTCGGCCCCAGGGCGTGGGGGCTAGATGATGACTGGCAGTAGCCTTATACTGAGGTGAGGTGGGAATAGTAGGTGGTGGTTCCCTGGGGAGGGGAGACCCTAAGACTGAGGGGTTACTACCAGGGGGTGGCACTCCAGGTAAAAGGGACATGGGGGCCAGAGGACAGGCAGATCACCAGCCTGCAGAGGGTGCTCCTGGCTGGAAAAAGAGCTAATTCCCAGGACTCACCAGCAGGAGGCACCACAGGTGTGAGTCCGCTCGTCTACAGTAGGAATAATGGGCTGAGTGGATTGTTCCAACAGCTCTTCTAACGCTAGCTGCTGACGATCCTCCACAATGACATGGGATCAGCCGGAGAGAGAGACATAACTTCATGGCAGTTTGAACAGTGCTACAAGAAATCCCACAAGGATTCACACTCTGAACCCCAAAACTATGAGATCCATATTGAATCTGCAATAATCAGAACTTATATCAGTTAACTGGGTGGGCACCCTGAAAACTATTGTGATAGAGTAAAAGAAAAAATCAAAAATACCTGTCTAAGCCAACAACCAGGAGCCACTAACACAGAAGGAAAAAAGAAAACACTTATAGCTGAGGCCCTGCTTGAATCGCGGGATGATTGTCAAATAATTGCGGCTGAGTTGCAGACAAGACAAGGAAAATTGCAGAAAAATAATACTGGACCTTTATTAAATGCAGTAAGATGGAAAAGCCAGAGGAGACCTATTTGTTTAAGAAAAATTTGCTGGACAAATATAAGCACTCAAGTATTATGTTATGCCTGCTAATTTTTTTGATAACCAGACATTTTGCTACAACTGGCAGCTGCCCAGAGCTGACAGCGGGAGCCCTGCCATGGATGGGGCTGACAGCAGGAGCCCTGCCATGAACGGGGCTGACAGCGGGAGTCCTGCCATTTCTGCTGTTAAAAGACTTTGCATTCCTTAGTGCAAGAGACTGGCATGTTTGCAGTAGGATATAAACACCCCTGAGCAAACCAGAGAGAAGACGTGAGTAATCATTGTAGCACAATGGTAGAGGCTGATCCTGGGGCAGGGTTCTGCCTTTTGTAGCCTTTTATTTAATTTAGAATAAATGTAGTGACGTGATCCTACATCGCCCTGGGTTCGGCTCTGGTTGCCATAGTGTCGAGATCAACAGAGGGACAGTCACCTCTGCTACCTGCTTCAGATTTAGAGCCTCTAGGAACACATGAAGACCATGGAGGGTGACACACACATTCACAAGTACCATGGCTAGTCTGTATTACAAGTTTTCTTAGAGACACAAGCAAGGTTATATTTACCCAAATGTGATCGGGGAGCTGTGGTCACTCAATTAGGGTGAAGTGCAAAGAATGGGGCAACCAAACCCCAAAATGCTGGTGGATCTTCCAGTACTTAGATTTACCAAACCAGCACAGAACAGCTTCTGTATTACCTCACTGGTTACTCAGGAGTCCAAACAACACAGTTCCCTTAGAGTGATCCAGCCTCAGGCCTCCATCCAGGTACCCACATCAAATATGATAAAAATTTCTGTAAATCTCTTTTTGTCATGTAAAAGAAAAGGTTCAACCAATCCCAAAGCAGCAAAGAGTCCAGTGGCACCTTGTAGAGTAACAGATGTTTTGGAGCATGAGCTTTCATGGGTGAATACCCACTTCATCAGATGCATGTAGTGGAAATTTCCAGGGGCAGGTATATATATGCAAGCAAGCTAGAGATAATGAGGTAGTTCAATCAGGGAGGATGAGGCCCTGTTCTAGCAGTTGAGGTGTGAAAACCAAGGGAGGAGAAACTGGTTTTGTAGTTGGCAAGCCATTCACAGTCTTTGTTTAATCCTGAGCTGATGGTGTCAAATTTGCAGATGAACTGAAGCTCAGCAGTTTCTCTCTGAAGTCTGGTCCTGAAGTTTTTTTTGCTGCAGGATGGCCACCTTAAGGTCTGCTATAGTGTGGCCAGGGAGGTTGAAATGCTCTCCTACAGGTTTTTGTATATTGCCATTCCTAATGTCTGATTTGTGTCCATTTATCCTTTTCCGTAGAGACTGTCCAGTTTGGCCGATGTACATAGCAGAGGGGCATTGCTGGCATATGATGGCGTATATTACATTGGCGGACGTGCAGGTGAATGAACCGGTAATGGTGTGGCTGATCTGGTTAGGTCCTGTGATGGTGTCGCTGGTGTAGATATGTGGGCAGAATTGGCATTGAGGTTTGTTGCATGGATTGCATGCATACACAGACCACAGTGAGAGATTATGCTATACTCTATCAAAAAAACTGAGGAACCACCTGATTAGCATCCTACACAGCAAACAGGAAAACATCAAAAAAGAGCTCTCCAACCTGGAGACTCTCATTAATAACCAAACTTCCATACAAACGGACTTCACTAAAATAAGACAGGAGATCTACATTACTCACTTCACCTCTCTACAAAGGAAAAAGGACTGTAAGCTGTCTAAACTCCTACCTGCCTCATGGGGCCACAACCGTGGTACCCCCAACCCACCCAGCAATATCGTCAATCTATCCAACTACATACTCAGCCCAGAAGAAAAGTCTGTCCTATCTCAGGGACTCTCTTTCTGCCCTGCCACCCCCACCAACATGATACAGTTCTGTGGTGATATGAAAGCCTAATTTCGCCGTCTCCGACTCAAAGAATACTTTCAGGTCAACACTGAACAGCGCACTGATACACAGGTACCCTCCCACCAACAGTACAAGAAGAAGAACGCCACATGGACTCCTCCTGAGGGTCGAAATGACAGTCTGGACCTCTACATTGAATGCTTCCGCCGGCGTGCACAGGCAGAAATCGTGGAACAACAACATCGCTTGCCTCACAACCTAAGTCGTGCAGAACGCAATGCCATCCACAGCCTCAGAAACCACCCTGACATTATCATCAAAGAGGCTGATAAAGGAGGTGCTGTTGTCATCATGAGCAGGTCTGACTACCAAAAGGAGGCTGCCAGACAACTCTCCAATACCAAATTCTACAGGCCACTTCCCTCAGATCCCACTGAGGAATACACTAAGAAACTACAGCATCTACTCAGGACACTCCCTACACTAACACCGGAACAAATCAACATACCCTTAGAGCCCCGACCAGGGTTATTCTATCTACTACCCAAGATCCACAAACCCGGAAATCCTGGACGCCCCATTATCTCAGACATTGGCACTCTCACTGAAGGACTGTCTGGATATGTGGACTCTCTACTCAGACCCTATGCCACCAGCACTCCCAGCTATCTCCGTGACACCACTGATTTCCTGAGAAAATTACATTGCATTGGTGACCTTCCAGAAAACACCATCCTAGCCACCATGGATGTAGAGGCTCTCTACACGAACATCCCACACACAGATGGAATACAAGCTGTCAGGAACAGTATCCCTGATGATGCCACAGCACAACTGGCTGCTGAGCTCTGTGCTTTTATCCTCACACACAACTATTTCAAATTTGATGACAATATATATCTCCAGATCAGTGGCACCGCTATGGGCACCCGCATGTCCCCACAATATGCCAATATTTTTATGGCCGACCTGGAACAACACTTCCTCAGCTCTCGTCCACTCACGCCCCTTCTCTACCTACACTATCTTGATGACATCTTCATCATCTGGACCCATGGGAAGGAGACTCTGGAAAAATTCCACCACGATTTCAACAGCTTCCACCCCACCATCAACCTCATCCTGGACCAATCTACACGGGAGGTCCACTTCCTAGACACCCACGGTGCAAATAAGTGATGGTCACATTAACACCACCCTATATCGAAAACCCACCGACCGCTATGCCTACCTTCATGCCTCCAGCTTCCATCCCGGGCACATCACACGATCCATTGTCTACAGCCAAGCACTGAGGTACAACCGCATCTGCTCTAACCCCTCAGACAGAGACCAACACCTACAAAATCTCCACCAAGCATTCTCAAAACTACAATACCCGCACGAGAAAATAAGGAAACAGATCAACAGAGCCAGACGTGTACCCAGAAGCCTCCTACTGCAAGACAAACCCAAGAAAGAAACCAACAGGACTCCACTGGCCATCACATACAGCCCCCAGCTAAAACCCCTCCAACGCATCATCAAGGATCTACAACCCATCCTGGACAATGATCCCACACTTTCACAGGCCTTGGGTGGCAGGCCAGTCCTCGCCCACAGACAACCTGCCAACCTGAAACATATTCTCACCAGTAACCGCACACCGCACCATAGTAACTCTAGCTCAGGAACCAATCCATGCAACAAACCTCGATGCCAATTCTGCCCACATATCTATACCAGCGACACCATCACAGGACCTAACCAGATCAGCCACACCATCACCGGTTCATTCACCTGCACGTCCACCAATGTAATACATGCCATCATATGCCAGCAATGCCCCTCTGCTATGTACATTGGCCAAACTGGACAGTCTCTATAGAAAAGGATAAATGGACACAAATCAGACATTAGGAATGGCAATATACAAAAACCTATAGGAGAACACTTCAACCTCCCTGGCCACACTATAGCAGACCTTAAGGTGGCCATCCTGCAGCAAAAAAACTTCAGGACCAGACTTCAGAGAGAAACTGCTGAGCTTCAGTTCATCTGCAAATTTGACACCATCAGCTCAGGATTAAACAAAGACTGTGAATGGCTTGCCAATTACAAAACCAGTTTCTCGTCCCTTGGTTTTCACACCTCAACTGCTAGAACAGGGCCTCATCCTCCCTGATTGAACTACCTCATTATCTCTAGCTTGCCTGCATATATATACCTGCCCCTGGAAATTTCCACTACATGCATCTGATGAAGTGGGTATTCACCCACGAAAGCTCATGCTCCAAAACGTCTGTTAGTCTATAAGGTGCCA
This sequence comes from Gopherus flavomarginatus, assembly GCF_025201925.1. Lineage (NCBI taxonomy): Eukaryota > Metazoa > Chordata > Testudines > Testudinidae > Gopherus > Gopherus flavomarginatus. The sequence continues at coordinate 1,696,901 of NC_066618.1, read as the reverse complement.
CAGGACTCTTTGCTGCTTTTACAGATCCAGACTAACACAGCTACCCCTCTGATACTCAATGCCAAAGGATCAGACACATCACCTCCCAGGTTAACAAATGTTTCAGATCTTGCCCAAATACACACTGCAGCCAGTTCTTATTAACTAAACTAAGATTTATTAAAAAAACAAAAGAGAGAGAGTGAGGTTAAAAGACATGAGTTCAGTCCACTGAGATTCAGATTCATAGCCAAGATGGTGAGCTTTGTAGTTGCAAAGAGTTCCTTTAGAATTCAGGTCATGGGTTAGAGTCCAAATCTCATATTCAGGGTGTACCAGCATAACTGGGACCTCTGTCTTGAGACTCAGACTTCCCCTGAAGAAGTCTAAGCAGCTCTGAGACCTCAGAATCAGGACCCAAGGATCTTTTAGACAATTTCACGTCCTCTTTTGGCAAGTTGGGATTTCCTCAGGGAACAAAAGGTCATTAGGATGACTTTGAAGGAGGTCCATCCTATACAAATTAGCTATACACACAACATAACATAAGGCCATTACAAATCAACATAAGGCCATTTGCTCGTTCCTCCACCATTCACAGTACATTTCAATGAGCGATGAATACCTAGATATCCCATGTTTACAATTCGTTTACATGCTAGGATGTTCTTTTGATCTCTGAACTATCAGAATACAACATAGACAGGGACTGTTGATTACATTGTCCACCCTACTCATACATAAGTAAATACACAAAACACCAACATTATCTCCCCACATGTCTTTGCAGGGTTATTTTGCAGGATGTTTAACCCTTTCTAGCCATGCGTCACACCAAGCATATGTAAACCCTACGAATATCCATGTACAAGTTATAAATATAGTCATACTCACATCCTTAAAGATATTCTTAGAGTCTGATGGATTCCTCACCAACTGGACATCAGTAGAGAAATGGCTCCTGCTGGGAATTTTCCCTTGTGTACTCCCAATTTCACTCAGTCTGCAAACCCGCTTTTATATTGTAATTTTGACTACATCTAACACACTATGCATTTGCATGAAGGTGTCAACCCTCTTTTTTCCTTATCTGTATTTCCTCACTCCATAAATATAGGGGTGCCCTGTTTTTCACAGGTTGTCTGTAGTCCCTCTTATTTTCATTAGCATCTAGGCACAACATGTACCCTGCATCCAGGACATGTGTTGTGAATGATGTTACAATAAGGTATCTCATGATCTTGGATAGTGCATTGCAGTTGATTTTCCGCAACATCACCTGTTGGCACATCTTTCCAATAGTATTGTGATCTTACTGGCGTAGGGTCAATCTTTGGTCACTTATTCATGTCAGGCATTCTTAAACCTATGGCCTAGTATGGCTAAGCTGAAATCTGACAGGCCTCAGCCTGCAGGCCTTGCGTTTCAGCCATACTGCACGTATATACCTAATGCTACTTATCACTGATACTTCTATAATCCTACACCCTAAATCTAGTTAGCATACCTTCATTAGAAGTAATTTAGCATCTGAGTTAATCATTACATCACACAGCACAACCATACATGGATAATAAAATGAACTAACTGGCTACACCTTGCCCCATGCTGCAAGTGGGGCAATTGTACATGATCAGCTAGAAACCTCTGATGAGCACGTGGAGACGTGCAGTGAGCTGCCAGGGCTTGTGCCTGTACAGGAAGAGGAGGTGGAGATGCAGGGCGATGGCCCTGGTTTTACTTCGTCCCTTTCAGGCAGTGAGCACCATGGGGGGTTCTGGCCAAGACCTGCACAGGGCGCAAAGGGCAGAGCTCCTGGTGCCCATTCTGCAGCTGAGCTTCCAGCCGCAGTGGCTCTAGGACGGGGTGGGAATTGCTCTGCCAATGGCATTCTGGCCCTGCCTGCAGACCCCTCAGCTTTCCTTTCCAGCCTCTGCGCCCGGGCAGGGTCCAGCCAGAACCTCCCACAGACTCATTCTAAGGGATCGTTTCTGTCACATGCACTGGTGCGTTGAGCAGGCTCCGCCAAGGAGCCTGTCCTGGGACAGAGACTCTCAGGCCAGGTGGGCCCTGCAAATTCACATGGGTATAACTACGTGTGAACCCCCCCGAGCGACGCAGTTACACCGACCTGACCCCTGTGTAGATGGGAGAGCATCTCCTGCCGACGTAGCTACCGCCTCTCGGGGAGTGGAGTCACCACGCTGACGGGAGACGCTCTCCCATAGTAACGTCTTCACTAAAGCGCTACAGCAGCACAGCTGCACTGGTGCAGCTTTTGAAGTGTAGAAAAGCCCCCAGTGACTCCACAAGGAGAAAGTACTAAACCCTCATCTCAAGGTCTGTGCCCCTCCCCTTTCTAGCTGTTCACTTTGTTATCCATCCTCCATTCCTCCCCCCACCCCCAAGCCCCAGTTCCCCTTTCCTATCCCCTCCCTCCCCACTCCCTGGAGGTACTTTTTCTCCCCCTCCCACCTTTCTCTGACCCTGTTCTCTGATATAATCCTACAGAACCATACAGCATGAGAACAAGCAGACTGGGCAGTCACTGCCAGACCGTGAGACGGGTTTATCTAGCCTGCTCTCTAAGGTACTAACAGAGCCCTGGGCTACCCTGCCTCTCAGGGATGCAGGCTCAGCTTGAATCCTGTACCCCAGATCCAGAAGAAAGGGAAGATTTTCTCCCCATTGAAAGAGGCCCGTGGGAAAGTGAAGATCGGGGCCAGATTATCAGCATAATTAAATGCCACCAACCCCCCTTCATAGTCCAGAGAGACCCGGATCCTGCTGGGATCTCTACTCAAGGACAGGCGAGTGACAGGAAAGGTTTGAGCCCGATAGTCTCTGACACTGCCCCATTTCTGCACCACCCAGACCCCCTCCTCGGGAGTAAAGCCAACCTCTCCATTCCTCTGCACAGACTGTCTAGCTACCCCCACAGCCCAGTCTGCGGCTGCCCCTCCCTCCACCTTCACCTGCCAGGAATGTTTCCCCGAGTTGAAGCCCTCAGAGCCCAGCACACTGAGCAAATAATCAAATCTCTGCAGTTTGTAAGGCAACATCTGGCTCTTGTGTCCCCGGCTCACGCTTCTCCTATCTTCAGACAGAACAAGCTCAGGATGTGCCGTGTCTGGATCCAGAGTCACATTCGCTGGGGAGAGACAGAATCAGTGTTATTGGCAGACATGGGTCAATGACAGAGCGAAAGGGTCAGCTGGGCCAGACCTGAGACTCCGAATCTTCCCGCCCTGCACTCACCTCCTGTGTAACATATACGTGGGCCGGTCAGCGCTGCTCCTCATATTGGCTAACTATACACAGAGAGAGAGATTACATGGCTACAATACGTCACTACTCAGCGTTAAGATGCCTGGAGATACCTTGCGCCCTTCAAGAAAGTCAGTTCAGCAAAACTGAATCTTGCAAATGCCGGGAGATAGCGAGTTCAGGTAAATGCCCTCGCAACCTTAACTCTGCCTGCTGGAGCTGGCAATAGCCACTGGGAATTATCTGTATGCACTGCAGCTGTAACCCTGTGGTAGGCGTTGCTAGGGTGAAGGAATAAATTGGACCAGCTTGGAAGATCTGTGATTGTGATAGAAGGTGATCTGCGTGCAGTGGTGAGCTGGAGCCGGTTCGCACCAGTTTGCAAGAACTGGTTGCTAAATTTAGAAGCCAGTGTAGAACCGGTTCCTAAAGGGGCAGGCAGGTGGGCAAACTCCTGTCCGCGGGCCACATCTGGCCCTCTGGACCGTCCTGTCTGGCCCGCCTGATCTCCCAGTTGGGAGGCCGAGGCTTCCCAGGCCCCTCCTGCGCTTCCTCCCCCTCACAGAGCCACCAGAGCCCTGGGGAAAGTGGGGGGCTCTAGTGGCTATTTAAAGGACCAGGGCGGCAGAGACAGCTGGAGCCCCAGCCCATTAAATAGCCCCTGGAGCGCCCTGCTACCCCAGTGCTCTGGGGGCTATTTAAACAGCCTGGGGCTCCCCTGCTTCTACTGCCCTGGCCCTTTAAATAGCCGCCAGAGCCCTGGAGTAGTAGCGTGGCTCCAGTGGCTATTTAAAGGACCAGGGCGGCAGAGGCAGCTGGAGCCCCCTGCTACTCCAGGGCTCCAGTGGCTATTTAAAGGGCCGAGGCAGTAGAAGCGACAGGAGCCCCGGACTTTTTAAATAGCCCCCAGAGCCCTGCAGCCCTACCCCAGGGCTCCAGCAGTGGGGCTTTGGTGGTAATTTAAAGGACCTGAGGCTCCAGCCCCTACTGGGAGCCCCAGGCCCTGTAAATTGCCCCCTGGGGAAGCCGGGCCACCCCGGTACCGTGCACCACCTTATTTTCACCTCTGGGTAAGGGAGTGGGGCTGCAAGCTCCAGCGGCTGTGCGGCATCCTTACACAGCAGCATGATAAGGGGGCCAGCCGGGGCTGGGAGGAGGGGTTGGATAAGGGGTAGGGAGCGGTTGGAGGGGGCGGAGGTTATGGAGGGGCGGTCAGGGGACAGGGAATGGGGGTGTTGGATAGGCATGGGAGTCCCATGGGTCTGTTGGGGTGGTGGTGGATGGGGTTGGGGCAGTCAGGGGACAGGGAATGGGGCGAGTTGGCTAGGGGGTGGGGTCTTGGAAGGCAGTTAGGGTGGGGGGTCTCGGGAGGAGGTGGTCAGGGGACAAGGATGGGGGAGTTGATGGGCTGCAGGTTCTGAGGGGGGCAGTTGGAGGCAGGACGTGGGTTGGGGTCGGATGGGTGGGTGGTTGTGGGGAGACAGGCACGTGGGGCTTGTACTCACTGCACGGTTCCCTACTGGGTCTTCAGTGGCACTTCGGAGGCAGGTCCTTCACTCACTCCGGGTGAAGGATCTGCCACTGAAAACCCGGAGCGAGTGAAGACTCCCCTGCTGCCAAGGACCCAGTAGGGAACCAGTTCTTAGGATTTTGGGAACTCATCACTGTCTACGTGCGCGCGCGTGTGTGTGTGTGTGAAGGAGACCCCGGGCGATGCTCTGGAACTGCTCCCCACAAAGCCAGGCAGGACTTTGGGGAGCCTCCTCTCCCTTGGAGCAGACTGTTTTTAGGGCAAGAAGTTCTCATGGCTTCCACCTTCCTGGGTCTGACATTGGTGCATTCAGCATATGCCCCTCTGTGCGCTTTCCACAGCAAGTCTACCCAGGTAGGGTCCTGGGGAAGCCACAGGGTCCTGCACCCCCACTTTGCAGTCAGACGTGACCCTCAGCCAGCCAGTAAAACAGAGGTTTATTCTATGACAGGAACATGGTTTAAAACAGAGCTTGTAGGTACAGAGAACCGGACACGTTAGCCGGGTTTATTCTGGGGCCCAGCGAGGCAGACAACCCCATCTGCCCTCACTTCCCGTCCCCAGCCAGCTCCAAACTGAAACCCCCTTCAGCCTCTCCTTTCTGGCCTTTGTCTCTTTCCCAGGCCAGGAGGTTACCTGATTTTTTTTGTTTACCTTTAGTTATTTCCTTGAGGGGGGGAAGGGCCCCAGCTATTTGTTGCCAGGATACAAAGTGTCGGCCATTTATGCACACTAGAGACTTAAGAAATGCATAGGGGAAACTGAGGCACCCACACAGTATTCAGAGGAAACATTAAGAACAGTTCCACTTTGTCACAGAGAGAGAGAGAGAGAGTGTGCGTGTGCGTGTGTGTGTGTGCGCGCGTCCGTCCATCTGTGCGTCCGTCCGTCCATCCCCCCCGCCCCTGGCCCCTATGTGGGTGATCAGAGGAAAGAGGTGCCTGTGTACTTTTGGACAGTCAGGATGCCTCGTTTCACTGCTGCGCTGGCCAGGCTGGTGTCACTAGTGAGGCCCAGGGCTCCTCTTGCCATGGGGAGCTCAGAGATGAGTGTGGCTGGAGAGCTTAATGCAGGGTAAGGGAATGCAGGGTGTCAGAAGGCATCGTGTGCATTAGGGGGAGATAAAAAGGGTTGTAAGATTTAGCAGCTGTGATGTTCTTTCTGTGGCGTGGGCTGAGATTGAGTGTTCAGTACCGCACAAAGGCAGAGCCGGAGTCTGGGTCATGAGTGTACTGGGACATGGCTCAAAGTGGGCAGAGTTAAGGTTGTGTGGGCATTTCACTTATCTCTGTATTTCCTGGTTTTCAGAAGTTTGAGTTTTGCTGCACTTGACATTCTGGAAGGCACGAGTTATCGCCAGGCAGCCTCAGCTCTGGGTTAATGAAGTTTCTGCCATTTAATTTCCAAGTTTTTTTTTAACAGAAGGAGAAATGTTGCTGGTAGGAGAAAGCTGCCATTCCGGCCTTGTAATGATCATGTGCGTGCCCTCCCCCCACTCCATTTATCCACCTCCCCAATACGTCCTTTTCCCTTGCTGAACGCCAAACGCTACCCTCATCCCTGCCCCAATTCCACCCCACCAAGCAAACATTCGTGTGTCCAATTTTTCCCCCCAAATACTTTGAGGACATTCTGTGACCCAGGGACCTCTTGGTGCCAACTGGCAGAGAGCCCAGGGGTACACAAAGTTTACAGGGATCTCCTGGGTAGTGTATTTACATTCTAGTTCACCAAAGAGTGTCTACTGAAAGCCTGTGTCACGCTGGTCATTGTAACCATTGCGGGATGTGTGTGCGGGTAATATGTAAGGAGAGGGGTGTGTATATTGGCAACCATGTCCTGGAAGTTAAAGGCAGGTCACCCAGAGGTAGATGCCTGACAGCAGGTTCCACGAGGCAGGAGACACGTGTCACCCTAGCTGACCATGGTGTACTGTGTGTCACAGTGACAGTGTGTTTGCATACGAAGTCAAATGCTAATGAAGAGATTGTGGGGAGTTCAGGAGAAGACATTCGCAGGAAGGGGTGAACAGCTGGGGGGGGTAGGGGTGGAATCCTGTTTGCAGGTGAAGAACAAAGGACTAGTCTAATATTTCTAGGGATGCAGAGAGAGGCCCTGGCGTCCTTCATCTGGGGAGATAAGCTGACAAAGGGCTTGGCCTTAGGAAAGGAAGGTCTCCGTCTTCCTGGTTGAAATGCACCATGAGAAGGTCTTTGGGTGAGCAGGACCCTATTAGAAAAGAGGCATCTTGTTAATTAAGTTGAGGCTCTTGAATGCGTGTTAAGATTTTAGTTGCTGTGTAACCCTTTGTCTCTGGTATTTCTGCTGGCTTCATTTCAATCTGTGCTCTGTGTTAAATACACGTGTACCTGCTTTCTGTATAAACAAATCTAAGCGCTGTGTGTTAAGTGGAGCTGTGTTCTAAGGTCTAACTAATAAATTGGTGAGTTCTGGTCCTTTGCGAACAGCGGATCTGGTACTTCTGTGAGTGTCCTGAGGATCAGGGGCTGGACACCGCTGGGGGGACACTCGGGGTTGGAGTGTGGCTATCGCTAACCCGTGTAGGGACAGCAGAGCCTGCACAGGCTGAGAGGGGAGTGCTTGTGTTGCCTGTAGCTGGTGGTATCAGGGAGCTGACCCATGGCAGGAACAGACAAGACATCCCCACACTAAGGGCAGGTGGCAGCGAGGTGCCTCACAACCCTGGGGACCCCCGGGAAGCATCACGCATTCCCCAAAATAAATAATAATTAATTAATAATTTTAGAAACACAACCAGTGGGCAGATTTAGCAACACGCCTGTGAGCCTTTTCCAGATTCCTGCCCTAGGTGGGCTTGACACTGGCTGGGTGGTGTTGGGGTATGTAAGGATTAAGTAAAGACCTGGGTAACCGCTAGCATGTTATTAGGGAGGAAGGCACGGGCAGGCTCTGTCTCTTTGCTTGATAGATAAAGTGCTACCCCTCCCCCTTCCCTTCTCCTCGTTGTAAACAGTAAATCGGGGCAGGGATAATTATGTTCATGGTATGGGCGTTCATATTACTTAAGAAGGGTTTGGGGGGTGTTGTAGTAAATGTGGGTATTTCCATACTAACCTGGATAAAAGGAGTGTGCTGTAACTAATCCAGGGCTTACTCGACAATTGGGTCGAGGGGAACAAGTACCACAATAAAGAAGCCAGTCCACTCAATCCACCCTGGGTCAGCCTGTTTTTCTTCTAACAGGTGGGCTCCGGATCAAAGGCTTGCTGCTTATCCTCTTGAGCTTGTCATGTTTCATAAGAACATAAGAACGGCCATACCGGGTCAGACCAAAGGCCCATCTAGCCCAGTATCCTGTCTACCGACAGTGGCCAATGCCAGGTGCCCCAGAGGGAATGAACAGAACAGGGAATCATCAAGTGATCCATCCCCTGTGCCCATTCCCAGCTTCTGGCAAACAGAGGCCAGGGACACCACCCCTCCCCATGCCTGGCTAATAGCCACTGATCGACCTGTCCTCCATGAATTTATCTAGTTCTTTTTTGAATCCTGTTATGGTCTTGGCCTTCACAACATCCTCCAGCAAGGAGTTCCACAGGTTGACTGTGCGCTGTGTGAAGAAATACTTCCTTTTGTTTGTTTTAAACCTGCTGTCTATTAATTTCATTTGGTTCTTGTGTTATGAGAAGTAGTAAACAACATTTCCTTATCTACTTTCTCTGCACCAGTCATGATTTTATAGACCTCAATCATATCTCCCCTTAGCCATCTGTTTTCCAAGCTGAAAAATCCAAGTCTTATTCATCTCTTCTCATACGGATGCCATTCCATACCCCTAATCATTTTAGTTTCCCTTTTCTGAACCTTTTCCAATTCCAATGTATCTTTTTTGAGATGGGGCGATCGCATCTGCACACTGTATTCAAGATGTGGGCGTACCACGGATTTATATAGAGGCAACAGGATATTTTCTGTCCCATTATCTATCCCTTTCTTAATTCTTCCCAGCATTCTGTTTGCTTTTTTGACTGCCACTGCACATTGAGTGGATGTTTTCAGAGAACTGTCCTCAATGACTCCAAGAACTCTTTCTTCAGTGGTAATAGCTAATTTAGACCTCCTCATTTTATATGTATAGTTGGGATTATGTTTTCCAATGTGCATCACTTTGCATTTATCAACATTAAATTTCATCTGCCATTTTGTTGCCCAGTCACCCAATTTTGAGAGATCCTTTTGTAGCTCTTCGCAGCCTGCCTGGGTCTTAACTGCCTTTAGTAATTTTGTATCATCTGCAAATTTTGCCACCTCACTGTTTACTCCTTTTTCCAGATCATTTATGAATATTTTGAACTGCACTGGTCCCAGAACCGACCCCTGGGGGACACTACTATTTACTTCTCTCCATTCTGAAAACTCACCATTCATACCTACCCTTTGTTTCCTATCTTTTAACCGGTTACCAATCCATGAGAGAACTTTCCTCTTATCCCATGACAGCTTACTTTGCTTAAGAGCCTTTGGTTAAGGACCTTGTCAAAGGCTTTCTGAAAATCAAAGTACACTAAATCCACTGGATTGCCTTGGTCCACATGCTTGTTGACCCCCTCAAAGAATTCTAGTAGATTGGTGAGGCATGATTTCCCTTTATTAAAACCATGTTGACTCTTCCTCAACAAATTATGTTCATCTATATGTCGGACAATATTGTTCTTTATTATAGTTTCAACCAGTTTGCTCAGTACTGAAGTCAGACCTGTAATTGCCGGGATCACCTCTGGAGCCCTTTTTAAAAATTGGCATCACATTAGCTATCCTCCAGTCATCTGGTACAGAAGCTGATTTAAATGATAGGTTACAGACTACAGTTAGTGATTCTGCAGTTTCACATTTGAATTCCTTCAGAATTGTTGAGTGCTACCATCTGGTCCTGGTGATTTATTGTTGATTAATTTATCAATCTGTTCCAAAATCTCCTCTAATGATACCTCAGTTTGGGACAGTTCCTCAGCTCTGTCACCGTTAGCACCTCGATCGTCCAGTGGCCCCACTGGTTGTTTAGAAGGCTTCCTGCTTCTGATGTACTTAATAAAAAATTGCTATTTTTGAGTCTTTAGCTAACTGTTCCTCAAATTCTTTTTTGGCCTTCCTAATTCTATTTTTACATTTTGTCTGCCAGTATTTGTGCTCCTTTCCATTTTCCTCACTAGGATCTAACATCCACTTTTTAAAGGATGCCTTTTTGCCTCTCACTGCTTCTTTTATTTTGTTGTTTAGCCACGGTGGCTCTTTTCTTGTTCTCTTACTGTGTTTTTAATTTGGGGTATACATTTAAGTTGAACCTCTATTATGGTGTCTTTCAAAAGTTTCCATGCAGCTTGCAGGGATTTCACTTTTGGTCTGTACTCTTTAATTTCTGTTTAACAAACCTCCTCATTTTTGTGTAGTTCCCCTTTCTGAAATTAAATGTTACAGTGTTGGGCTGCTGTGGTGTTTTCCCTGCCACAGGGATGTTAGATTTAGTTACATTATGGTCACTATTACCAAGGGGTCCAGCTACATTCACCTCTTGGACCAGATCCTGTGCTCCACTTAGGACTACATCAAGAATTGCCTCTCCTCTGGGGGGTTCCAGGACTGGCTGCTCCAAGAAGGAGTCATTTAAGGTGTCAACAAACTTTATCTCTGCATCCCAGCCTGAGGTGACATGTGCCCAGTCAATATGGGGATAACTGAAACCTCCCATTATTATTGTTATTGAGTTTTTTATTTTAATAGCCTCTCTAATCTCCCTGAGCGTTTCACAGTCACTATCACCATCCTGGTCAGGTGGTCGGTAATATAGCCCTACCGGTCTATTCTTCTTATTAGAGCATGGAATTGCTATCCTAGAGAGTCTATGGTACAGTTTGATTCATTTATGATTTTTACTGCATTTGATTCTATGCTTTCTTTCACATATAATGCCACTCCCCTACCAGCATGACCTGTTCTGTGAGTCTGATATATTTTGTACCCTGGTATTACTGTGTCCCATTGATTATCCTCATTCCACCAGGTTTCTGTGATGCCTATTATATCAATATCCTCATTTAATACAAGGCACTCTAGTTCACCCATCTTATTATTTAGACTTCTAGCATTGGTATATAAGCACTTTAAAAACTTATCTCCTTTTAGCTGTCTGCCATTACATGATGTAATTGAATGGGACACTTTTTTATTTGATTGTTTCTGATCAAACCCTGCTTGTATTTTATCATTTTCCATCCTCTCGTCCTCACTAGGACATTGAGATTCTATATTAATAGATCCCCCCTAAGGGATGTCTGAACCACATGCTCCTCTGTACCTGTCGGCTTTCCCCCAGCCCTTAGTTTAAAAACTGCTCTGCGACCTTTTTAATGTTAAGCACCAGCAATCTGGTTCCATTTTGCTTTAGGTGGAGCCCATCCTTCCTGTATAGGCTCCCCCTTTCCCAACAGTTTCCCCAGTTCCTAATAAATCTAAACCTCTCCTCTCTACAACATTATCTCATCCATGCATTGAGACCCTGCAGCTCTGCCTGCCTAACTGGCCCTGCGCGTGGAACTGGGAGCATCTCAGAGAATGCCACCATGGGGGTCCTGGACTTCAATCTCTTACCTTGTACCCTAAATTTGGCCTCCACAACCTCTCTCCTATCCATCCCTATGTCATTGGTACCTACATGGACCATGACCACCAGTTCCTCCCCAGCACTACACATAAGTCTGTCTAGATGTCTTGAGAGATCCACAACCTTCACACCAGGCAGGCAAGTCACTATATGGTTCTTCCAGTCATCAGAAACCCAACTATCTATGTTTCTAATGATCGAATCTCCCACTACTAACACCTGTTTCTTTCTAATAGCTAGAGTTCCCTCCCCGAGAGAGGTATCCTCAGTGTGAGAGGACACCACAACATCACCTGGAAGGAGGGTCCCAACTATGGGATTGTTTCCCTCTGCTCCAGTGAGATACTCTCTTTCCCTGGGACTTTCATCCTCCTCAATAACACAGTTTTCAGGGTAACAGCTCCTGTATTACCCCTGCATGGTCTGTCAGGGGGACTCATTTAAAGGTTTCCAGCTCCCAGCTGTCATCTCTCATAGGCAGAGACCCACGTCTCACTGCCTCCTGACTGGGGTTAGGGCTGCACAGCTCCCTGCCTCACACTGTGATGTCCCCAGCAAGCCAGTCTCCCTAACCAGGCCGGGGCCTGTGCTTTGCTTTCTCTCTGAAGACAACGACCAGTGTATTGCCCACAGCTATACGTTTCCACACAGCTCCTTGTAAGCAAGCACATTTCTTCTGAAGGTAAAAGCATTGCAGAGAAAACTTATTAAAATAATAAATGAACTTTCACCTGTGCTCAAACGCTTACCAGAGATCTCCCCAATGCCGACCTAGGGCACTAGATCGGCTATTTCTTTATCAAGCTTGGGCCTTTGATCTTGGCCTTCTGCAACAGGTAATCAACAGAGAAAACCCTCTCCTCAGGGCATAGCTTCAAAGGGCTGGGTTTTTGCATTGACCAGAGATGAGGAATTTGCATTAACCTCTCCCTTCGGAGTCCCCAGGAAATCCAGTTAATATTCATTGTCCCAAAAGTCCATACTTGTCTGGCACATTTTCAATACAGCCTTTTGAACTGCCGGGTTTTACATCCATCACATCTCCCCACTAGAGAGGTTACATAGAATCCTGGCCCACAGTAATACATACAGTTAATAAAATAGGGACTTTCAGTGATATTGCAGGAAATTGCCATGACCTCAGACACCTGTCCAGCTATACTGGAAGCTTTCCACCTACAGATTCTCATAGACTCATAGACTCTAGGACTGGAAGGGACCTCGAGAGGTCATCGAGTCCAGTCCCCTGCCCTCATGGCAGGACCAAATACTGTCTAGACCATCACTAATAGATATTTATCTAACCTACTCTTAAATATCTCCAGAGATGGAGATTCCACAACCTCCCCAGGCAATCTATTCCAGTGTTTAACTACCCTGACAGTTAGGAACTTTTTCCTAATGTCCAACCTGAATCTCCCTTGCTGCAGTTTAAGCCCATTGCTTCTTATTCTATCATTGGAGGCTAAGGTGAACAAGTTTTCTCCCTCCTCCTGATGACACCCTTTTAGATACCTGAAAACTGCTATCATGTCCCCTCTCAGTCTTCTCTTTTCCAAACTAAACAAACCCAATTCCTTCAGCCTTCCTTCATAGGTCATGTTCTCTAGACCTTTAATCATTCTTGTTGCTCTTCTCTGGACCCTCTCCAATTTTTCCACATCTTTCTTGAAATGCGGTGCCCAGAACTGGACACAATACTCCAGTTGAGGCCTAACCAGTGCAGAGTAAAGTGGAAGAATGACTTCTCGTGTCTTGTTTACAACACTCCTGTTAAGGCATCCCAGAATCACGTTTGCTTTTTTTGCAACAGTATCACACTGTTGACTCATATTAAGCTTGTGGTCCACTATGACCCCTAGATTTCTTTCTGCCATACTCCTTCCTAGACAGTCTCTTCCCATTCTGTATGTGTGAAACTGATTGTTCCTTCCTAAGTCGAGCACTTCATCCTGTTTACCTCAGACCATTTCTCCAATTTGTCCAGATCATTTTGAATTTTGACCCTGTCCTCCAAAGCAGTTGCAATCCCTCCCAGTTTGGTATCGCCCGCAAACTTAATAAGCGTACTTTCTATGCCAACATCTAAATCGTTGATGAAGATATTGAACAGAGCCGGTCCCAAAACAGACCCCTGCGGAACTTCACTTGTTATACCTTTCCAGCAAGACTGGGAGCCATTAATAACTACTCTCTGAGAACGGTTATCCAGCCAGTTATGCACCCAACTTGGCAATCCAAGTTATCTTTGAAAACTCATGGCGAACGGGGGAGGTCTCGGATGACTGGAAAAAGGCTAATGTAGTGCCCATCTTTAAAAAAGGAAAGAAGGAGGATCTGGGGAACTAGGCCAGTCAGCCTCACCTCAGTCCCTGGAAAAATCATGGAGCAGGTCCTCAAGGAATCAATTCTGAAGCACTTAGAAGAGAGGAAAGTGATCAGGAACAGTCAGCATGGATTCACCAAGGGCAAGTCATACCTGATTAGCATAATTGCCTTCTATGAGGAGATAACTGGTTCTGTGGAGGAGGAAAAAGCAGTGGATGTTTTATTCCTTGACTTTAGCAAAGCTTTTGATACGGTCTCCCACAGTATTCTTGCCAGCAAGTTAAAGAAGTATGGGCTGGATGAATGGACTATAAGGTGGATAGAAAGCTGGCTAGATCATCGGGCTCAACGGGTCGCGATCAACAGCTCCATGTCTAGTTGGCAGCTGGTTTCAAGCAGAGTGCTCCAGGGGTCGGTCCTGGGGCCGGTTTTGTTCAATATCTTCATTAATGATCTGGAGGAGGGTGTGAACTGCACCCTCAGCAAGATTGCAGATGACACTAAACTGGGTGGAGTGGCAGAAATGCTGGAGGGTAGGGATAGGATACAGAGGGACCTAGACAAATTAGAGGATTGGGCCAAAAGAAATCTGATGAGGTTCAACAAGGACAAGTGCAGAGTCCTGCACTTAGGATGGAAGAATCCCATGCACTGCTACAGACTAGGGACCGAATGGCTAGGAAGCAGTTCTGCAGAAAAGGATCTAGGGGTTACAGTGGACGAGAAGCTGGAGATGAGTCAACAGTGTGCCCTTGTTGCCAAGAAGGCTAACGGCATTTTGGGCTGTATAAGTAGGGGTATTGCCAGCAGATTGAGGGATGTGATCATTCCCCTGTATTCAACTTTGATGAGGCCTCATATGGAGTACTGTGTCCAGTTTTGGGCCTCACATTACAAGAAGGATGTGGAAAAATTGGAAAGAGCCCAGCGGAGGGCAACAAAAATTATTAGGGGTCTGGAGCACGTGACTTATGAAGAGCGGCTGAGGGAATTGGGCTTATTTAGTCTGCAGAAGACAAGAATGAGTGGGGGATTTGATAGCTGCTTTTAATCAGAGGTGAAAGTAAGCCACTACAGGCCGGTACAGCGTACTGGCAAGAGCCAGTATGCTGTGCCAGACCGCACCGGCTTTTGCTGCGGGGATTTAAAGGGCTCTGGGCTCCCCATGGCGGCGGTCAGCCCAGAGCCCTTTAAACCCCCCACCACAGCTGAGATATAAAGAGCTTAGACCCCCCCGCCGCTGTGGGCAGCCCAGAGCCCTTTGAATCCCAGCCGTGGCTCCAGTG
Organism: Gopherus flavomarginatus; assembly: GCF_025201925.1. Taxonomy (NCBI): domain Eukaryota; kingdom Metazoa; phylum Chordata; order Testudines; family Testudinidae; genus Gopherus; species Gopherus flavomarginatus. The sequence continues at coordinate 1,681,870 of NC_066618.1, read as the reverse complement.
GCTGGTCTGGGGCCAGGATTTAAAGAGCTTGGGGCTCCCCTCAGCGGCAGGAGCTCTTGGCACTTTAAATCCCTGCCCCAGCCCTGCAAAACTTGGGGTTCCCCCCGGTGGCTGGAGCCCCGGACCCTTTAATTTGCCCCTGAGCTCCAGGGGCCTCCCAGCTACCTCTTCAGCTGGGAGCCCCTGGCTGATTTAAAGGCCCTGGGTCTCCCAGCCACAGCTGGTGCCCCAGAGCCTTTAAATCTTGAGAGGCCACGCCTCTTCTGGACAAGGCCATGCTCCCCAGGACTCCGGCAGTACCGGTAAATCCTGTAAATTACTTTCACCCCTGCTTTCAACTACCTGAAGGGGGGTTCCAAAGAGGATGGAGCTAGACTGTTCTCAGTGGTACCAGGTGACAGAACAAGAAGCAATGGTCTCAAGTAGCAGTGGAGGAGGTTTAGGTTGGATATTAGGAAAAACTTTTTCACTAGAAGGGTGGTGAAGCACTGGAATGGGTTACCTGGGGAGGTGGTGGAATCTCCTTAGAGGATGGAACCTTAACTTGGCCAAACCTAGCAGTCCAATATAATTTGTACAATCCTCAGCTGATTCCTGTGGTTTGGTTGGGCCCTGTATGCATTACTGCAATTCAGATATTAAATTGCAATAAATAGTTTGATTCTGAAGTCACTCCTACATTATACACCTGGGACATCTCAGTTTTCTTCTAATGATAAATATAGTTTTACCTGAATGAACTATTCCAGAGTCCTGCGTTGGGGTGGGGGGTGGTAAATGTGCAAATATATATTTATATATATGTGTGTTACCTTTCTTTAGGGTTGAGATGCAAGTCTCCTCACTTGGGTCACTCACAGCCCCATCCACACACACAGCCGACACTCGGAATCTGTAGGAGGTCTCAGGACGCAGTCCATCAACGCTACAGAACTCAGTTCTCTTTTCTGTCCTTCGTTCCAGCCATTTGTCTTTCCCCTCCTGATTCGCATCTCCTGCCTTCTCTTTATATTCTACCTTATACTCCCTTATACTGACTCCGTCTCCAGTGACACTTGGACACTTCCAGGAAAGGGCAATGGCAGATGAATCTACAGTATCTGTTACAGGCTTCCCAGGAGGGCTGGTCGGGGGAAGAGTCTTCACAGGATCACTCCCGTCGCTGGTCTCACTGAGCCCTGGTTTGCTCACTGCAGCATATCGGAACTGGTACTCGGTGTTTGCACGTAGCCCTGTTACTGTGAATGTCTCTTGTGTGTTATTTACATTCACAACTGCCCAGTTCTCCTGCCTTACAATTCTGTACTCTGCCCGATAGCCGGATATTGCTGCCCTGCCATAGGCTGCTGGGTTAAACGTGAGCTGCACACGGTCATGTCTGATTCCATCAATCAGGGGAGGAAGAGGCTTTGATGGAGGCTCAAAGTTGGTGCTGATCAGCTCTCCCTCCTCATACAGGTAAATGGCAGTGCCTGGATTGTCCTTGTCTGGAACAGACACCACAATGAACCGAGTCTTCCTGTTAGATTTGTTGACACTTACAAAATGTGAAAGGGCCCTTGCAGATTTTCGAGCTTTTTGATATATTTCTTTTTCCTCAAACCACACTTTGAATTTTGGTTTCTCAGTGACAGAAATGGCTGATTCAGGATCATGAGTTTCCTTTATAAACTGGTTCTGAAGCCATTGTTTTAAATCTGATAAATATGGCTCCTCATCATGCAGTGAGGTGAATGTAAAAGAAACAACAAAGTCAAGTGTGGGGTCGAGTATTATTTTATCTAGTTCACTCTGGGAGGACACCACGTCTACATTGCTTAGGATCCTAAGGTAGGAATTCACATAATTCATCTCTTTCTCCTTTGTATCCAGAAATTCACTGAGGCTCTGGATATTGAACGGTGACTGGTTTTTGAGTGATAAAATCTCCACTAGGGCCCCTTCCTCTTTTCCACCTCCACGGATTAAAGGTAAGAGTCCTGCCAGCTGTTTCTGGAAAGTCTGTCTGTGTTGCTTACACAGATCTCTGAATTGCTGGATTTTCAGCTTGATTTCGGGGAAGCTTGTGGCGATCAGGTTCTTCAGCATGTCATTGCATCGCATGTTTAGCTCTGCCAGTTCCTCCATAGCAGTCTGAGCATCAGAAATCAGTGTTAAGCTGATCTCACGCACCAGCTGAGCCGCTCTGGAATCCAGCTTGGTCAGCGGATACAGCCAGACTCTCACTGGTACGGCCTTCTCCCCGCTGTCACCCAGAAGCTTGGGGAGGGTGGAATAAATTTTCATGGCATCTTGGAAATTAGCTGGATTTTTCTCAAGAGCAAAATCACCATGGAACTTGCAGTTAAAATTTTCAGCATTTAATGTTTCCTTGTCATCCATTTTGACAGCTCCTTCCCCTTCCATGGATATCTTTTTCATCACAATCTGGAGCTTTCCCTCTATCTCACGTATGTTCTCAGAAGAAGAAACTTCCCGATCAAACACGAAGAAAGCCTGAGCCCCGTACAGCAGAGCTGTGACCACGTGGGTGGCCGTGCCTTGGTCAAACACAGCAGGGTAAGAGACATTCTCTGCTCCTAAATGGTTCATAGTTAGGTGTTCGAACTTTGTTGTGGTAGAGTACTGGAGAGTAACTCTGGCCTGTTGTTTGGATTTTTTGGTGTCATTTAAGTATTTAGCAGATCCACTTACTTCAACCAACCCCCCCAGGAAACTGGCCTTCAGCGATGCTGTGACATTGAGGGCATTGGCCTTCTCTTCAATGGTGTCGGATGCGATGATCTCACAGTTCACCCAGGGTTGTGGTTTTGTGTTTACATCCTTGAGAAGCTGTTCCCGGCGCCACAGCGTGATCCCTGGAATAGTAGAGACAAACACATGGTAACGTAACTGATAGATGCACAGGACACAGAGTCTGTCCATGGTTTAATTGTGTCTCATTTCTGAGATTGAAAAATAAAGAGTGAAGGATATCAAGTAAACTGACCTGGTAACGTACAAACGTGCCAAGTCAAGGCTGAACTACACCCCGAACAACCTTCCCTTGCACCCAGCTTCTTATAGGACTTTGGAAGATGTGATCTTTTCTGGGGTTTTTTAATAAATCCGTCTCCAGAGTGACTGAGTTCACTCTCCTTCAGGAGTACACTGCTCCATGCAGCAAGTGCTCTAGTTATGACTGAAATCTCTCTTCCATTAGAAACATCTGGTTTATTTGATTTAAGAGGCTAGGAATTGCCACGCTTGACCAGATCCGTGATCCATCTAGCCCAGTGTTCTGTCTCTGAGAGTAGCCGGCACTAGATCCTTCACAGGAAGGCGCCAGAAACCCTACTATATTGTTGGAAAAACCGCCTTTATGAAGGTCTCATTGATCTCTAATAGCTGGAGATTGGCTTAAATCTTGAGTATGAGGTTTTACATCCCTCCCTGCACTTTCTTTTCATTGTTATAATCCCCGTATTCTTGTTACCCATATAAATGTCCAGTCTCTCTAAATGTCTAAGCCTGGCCTCAGGACACATGGCTGGTGAGACGAAGGTGGCTGGGAGACTAAGGCAGTCAGCCATCTGAGTTGCCAGTGAAGGAAGGCAGGGAGGGAGGGTTTTTCTTTAACTGGAAGGCACTGCACAAGGAAGAACCTGCAATGGTGCATTGCCAACACCTCTGCTAGCTCTTAATCTGCATGCAGCTGTGGGGGCCCTGGCCAGACAGCCATCCTGACGGAGGCTTCTACCCAGATCCTCATCTTCACTTGCTGGGAATGCAGCCTGCATGTCCCTGCTGGAAACAGCCAGGCAGAGGGAACCAGCTGGTGTGAGAGGCTTCTGTCCGGGGAGTCCCTCAGGTAGCAGGTAAAGAGAGCTGAGGGAGGAGGTGGCTCAGCTATGTAGCATCCAGGAGCGTTAGGACTTCATCACCAGGATGCATACAGAGACATCTGGGATGGAGGATGCTAGCTGACTAGGGATGACTACAGAGGCACCAGAAGAGGAAGGCGACCCGGCAGCTCTGTAGAAAGGAGACTGGCTGCTGGCCACCTTAGACAGTAGGCTGTGCTCCACTCGCCACCCCGCTCCTCCATCCATCGAGGTCAAGAACTGGCATGCTGCCCTGGCCACATGAGGAGAGGAGCAGACCCCAATGGCTGAGGAAGAGGAGCCACCTGCTCCCAAGGCTGGGAGGCACACAGCCCCCACACCCACCAGGAGGGGACGGATGTAGGGTGGGAGTGGTCTGGGCTCCCTGCTGAGAGGGATGGGAGCCTCCATCTGCTGACCTGACCTGACGCCCCAGGAGTTGTGCTGCCTGCCTAGAGCCACATCCCAGGTGTTATGGAAAGGTTGCCAAGGCTCGTCCATTCATCTGGCCACTGCCACACACTGCAAATCTACGTAGGCACTAATGCTACTGCCAGTCTGACCCTGCGCAGTGACTCCTGGGCTCTGGAAGTGAGGGTGAAGGAGTCACGGTCGCATGTTGCATTCTTGTCCATCCTCCTGGCTGAGGTTAAGGGCCCAGGCAGGGACACACACACCCTGGAGATGATGCACGGCTGTGCGGGTGGTGTCAAATGATGGACTTTGGCATCCTAAATCATGGGAGGCGGTTTCAGGAAGGAAATCTGCTGGGAGGAGATGGGGTACACCTGACCAAGAAGGGGCGGAGCTCCTTCGAGCACTGACTTGCCAACCTCGTGAGGAGGGCTCTAAAGTAGGATCAAAGGGGCAGGTGACACAAGACCACAGGTAAGTATCAAAAAAGTGACCTTCACAGAGGGCGAGATGTTGCTGGGGAGAGGGAGTGGAAAATTTACAGTTGGGTCATAGGAGCAACAAGCGGGATAACAGAGGGGAAATCTGCTCAATATCTTGTCTATACACAAATGCCAGGTGCATTGGGAATAGATGGGAAGAAATGGAAGTTTTAGTACATAAGGTAATTTAGTGTTTAATTGGCATCACTGAGATTTGGTTGGATAAATCTCATGACTAGAACTTTGATACGTGGCGTGTTTGGGACGGAAAGCCAGCAAAAAAGGGAGGAGGGGTTGCACTATACATGAAGAGAATATACACATATGCTGCGGTCCAGGAGATGAGAGGCCGACCCAGTTGAAATTCTGTGGGTAAAGATAAAAGTGGGCAGGGGAAAACACAGGTGATGTTATCGTAGAGGTCTTCTAAAGACCATCAAATCATGAGGAAGAGACGCATGAGGTATTTCTAGAGCAAATAACAGAAATATCCATACCACAAGACGTGGTAGTAATAGGGGATTTCAACTACCCAGACATCTGTTGTAAAAGTAATACTATAAAACACAAAGTGTCCAGTAAGTTTTTGGAATGTCTTAGGGACAACTTCTTGTTTCAGAAGGTGGAGGAAGTAACGGGGGGGCAGCCATTTTAGCCTTGATTCTGATTAAAAAGGGAGGAATTGGTTGCAAATCTGAAGGTAAAAGGCAATTTGGGTGAAAGTGTTCATAAAATGATAGATTTTATTATTTTAAGGAAAGGAAAGAGTGAAAAGAGAGAATAAGACAATGGACTTAAAAAGAATAAACAGACTTCATCAGACTCAGAGAACTCTTAAGTAAGGTCCCCTGGGAAGAAAATCTAAGGAAAAAGAGGCATTCAGGAGAGCTGGCAGTTTCTCAAAGAGACAATATTAAAGGCAAAATTGCAAGCTATCCTGATTCAAAGGTAAGATAAGAAAAATAGCAGGACAATATGGCTTCACCAGGAGCTCTTCTGCGACCTGAAAATCAGAAAGAAACCCTACAAAAAGTGGGGACGTGGATGAATTGCTAAGGAGGGTACAATAGAACAGCACAAGCAGACAGGGACTAAATCACAAAGCCTAAGGCACAAAATGAGTTACACCTTGCGAGGGACATAAAAGGCCGCAAGAAGAGAGTTTTTAAAAATATATTAGGAGCAAGAGAAAGATGATGAAAAGTGTAAGTCCACTATTTAGAGGGGAAAGAAAGTTAATGACATCAAGAACACAGAGGTGTTTAATGCCTATTTTGCTTCAATCGTCTCTAAAAAGGTAAATTGTGACCAGGTGCTTAATACAATTAGTATTAATAGTAAGGGGGAAGGCACACAAGACAGAATAACAAATGAACAGCTTAAAGAATATTTAGAGTATTAGATGTTTTCAAGTCAGCAAGGTTTGACTAAATTCACCTTAAGGAACTAGCTGAAGCAGATCTTTGAGCAAAGGGTTGGACTAGATGCCTCCTGAGGTCCCTTCCAACCCTGATATTCTATTATTCTATTCTATGATTCTATGATCTTGGATCTGTCAGTGATTGTCTTTGAGAACTCTGGGTGCAGTCCCAGAGGAAAGGAGAAGAGCAAATATGGTACCTATCTTTAAAAAGGAGAACAAAGAGGACCCAGAGAATTATAAAATAATCAGCCTACCTTCAACACCTGGAAAGATACTGGAACAAGCTATTAAACAATCAGTTTGTAAGCACCTCAAAGATAACAGGGTAATAAGTAATAGCCAACATGGATTTGTCAGGAACCAATCATGCCAAACCAACCTAATTGCCTTCTTTCACAGGGTTACTGGCCTAGTGTTTAGGGGGAGAAGCAGGAGACATGATAGATCTTGATTTTAGTAAGGCTTTTGACACAGTCCCATGTGACATTCCTATAGGAAACTAGGGAAATGTGGTAAAGATGAAATTGCTCTAAGGTAGGTGCATAACTCGATGAAAGGCTGTACTCAGAGTAGTTAACAATGGTTTGCTGTCAAACTGGGAGGATATATGTAGTGGGGTGCTGCCAGAGTCTGACCTGAGTCTGGTGCTAATCAGTATTTTCATCCATGACCTGGATGATGGGGTGGAGAGCACACTCATACAATTACCAGATGACACCAAGCTAAGAGGGGCTTCAAGTTCTTTGAGGGACAAGATTAAAACTCAAAATGACCTTGTTGATTTCAGATCAATTATCCAGTTTATAAAGATGAAATTCAACAAAGACAAATGCAAAGTACTACACTTAGGAAGGAAAAATCAAATGCACAAATACACAGTGGGGAATAACTGGCTAGGCAGTAGTTCAGAAAAAAAGAAACTGGGGTTATAGTGGATAACACAGTAAATAGGAGCCCACAATGGGATGCAGTTGTGCAAAAGGCTAATGTAATTCTGGGGAGTGTTAACAGGAGTGTCATATGTAAGACATGGGATGTAGTCATCCCACTCTTCTCGGCACTGGTGAGGCTTCTGCTGGAGTATTGTGTCCAGTTTTGGGTATCACACTGCAGTAAAGATGTGGACAAATTGGAGAGTCCAGAGGAGAGCAACAAAAATGGTAAATGGTTTAGAAAACATGACCTTTGAAAAAAGAACAGGAGTACTTGTAGCACTTTAGAGACTAACAAATGTATTTGAGCATAAGCTTTCATGGGCTACAGCCCACTTCATCGGATGCATGCAATGGAAAATACAGTAGGAAGATATATAGATATAGATATAGATATATACAGGGAACATGAAACAATGAGTGTTACCATATACACTCTAACGAGAGTGATCAGTGAAGATGAGCTATTACCAGCAGGAGAAAAAAAACTGTTTGTAGTGGTGTCACGGAGTCACCGGGCGATGCTCTGGAACTGCTCCCCACCAAGCCAGTCAGGACTTTGGGGAGCCTCCTCTCCCTTGGAGCAGACTTGTTCAGGGCAAGAAGCTCACACGGCTTCACCTCCTGGGTCTCTCCTTGGAGCATTCAGCATCCTCTGCCCCTCCGTGCACAGGATCACAATGTCCTTCTTAAGGAGATGGTGATAGACCATCACTTCACCGTTCCCAAGTGGCTCTGGACTCACAGGCCTGTGTGCTCTTGGCTCCCCCATGGTTTCCAGGAAGAACCCCTGGTGTGCCAGCCCTTCTCGTGATCACCATCTCTTTGCCAGGGTCGAGCTGCAGACTCCTCCGCCCCTGGGACTGCTCCTGCAATCCCCCGGGGAACCCTGCTACTGCAAAAATCCTTCTCTCTCCCAGGGTCGAGCGGCAAGCTCCTCCGCCCCTGAGACTGCTGGCTGCAGTCCTCAGGGGGACCCTGTTACTCCAACAGTCCTTCTCGCTGGTCACACACTCCCAGAGGTTAACTGCCCCCTGAAACCGTCCCACTCTGAGCCTTCAGCATGCCTGGTCCTCATTATCCCTCCTTTGTTTTACTGCTCCCCAGTCACTTACTGCAAGCAGCGCCATTCACGGCGTGCAGTACGTCCCGCCGCTGCCACCAGTTGTCACGGAGTCACCGGGCGATGCTCTGGAACTGCTCCCCACCAAGCCAGTCAGGACTTTGGGGAGCCTCCTCTCCCTTGGAGCAGACTTGTTCAGGGCAAGAAGCTCACACGGCTTCACCTCCTGGGTCTCTCCTTGGAGCATTCAGCATCCTCTGCCCCTCCGTGCGCTTCCCACAGCGAGTCCACCCCAGCGGGGTCCTGGGGAAGCCACCGGGTTCTGCACCCCCACTTTGCAGTCAGACGTGACTCTCAGCCAGCCAGTAAAACAGAGGTTTATTCGATGACAGGAACAGGGTCTAAAACAGAGCTTGTAGATACAGCGAACCGGACCCCTCGGCTGGGTCCATTCTGGGGGGCAGTGAGCCAGACCCCCAGGTCTGCCCTCCACCCTTGACCCCAGCCAGCTCCAGACTAACAACCCCTCCCAGCCCCTCCTCTCTCCTCAGCCCCTTTCCCGGGCCAGGAGGTCACCTGATCCCTTTGTCTCCAACACCTTCAGCTGGCACCTTTGCAGGGGAGGGGCCCAGGCCATCAGTTGCTAGGAGACAGAGTGTCAGGCATTTAGGTGCACTGGCCCTTTGCTCTGCCAGATACTTAAGAACTGCCATGGGGACACTGAGGCACCAACACAGTATTCAGGGGAAATATTAAGAACTTTCCCAGTTCGTCACAAGTGGTAATCAAAATGATCCATTTGCAGCAGTTGACAAGAAGTTGTGAGGAACAGTGGGGGGTGGAGGGGCAGAATAAATGTGGGGAAATAGTTTTACTTTGTGTAATGACCCATCCACTCTCAGTCTTTATTTAAGCCTAATTTAATGGTGTTCATTTTGCAAATTAATTCCAATTCAGCAGTCTCTCATTGGAGTCTGTTTTTGAAGTTTTTTTGTTGCAATATTGAGACTTTTAGATCTGTAATCGAGTGGCCAGGGAGACTGAAGTGTTCTCCAGCTGGTTTTGGAATGTTATAATTCTTGACGTCTGATTGTGTCCATTTATTCTTTTATGCAGAGACTGTCCATTTGGCCAATGTACATGGCAGAAAGACATTGCTGGCACATGATGGCATATATCACGTTGGTAGATGTGCAGGTGAACAAGTCTTTGATAGTGTGGCTGATGTGATTAGGGCTTTGTTGCAAGGATAGGTTCCTGGGTTAGTGTTTTTGTTCTGTGGTCTGTGGTCTGTGGTTGCTGGTGAGTATTTGCTTCAGGTTGGGAGACTGTCTGTAAGCTAGGACAGGCCTGTCTCCCAAGATCTGAGAGAGTAAGGGATCATCCGTCAGGGTAGGTTGTAGATCCTTGATGATGCACTGGAGAGGTTCTAGTTGGGGCAGTAGGTGATGGCTAGTGGCGTCCTGTTACTTTCTTTGCTGGGTCTGTCCTGTAGTAGGTGACTTCTGGGCAGGGTTGGCTCCAGGCACCAGCCAACCAAGCATATGCTTGGGGCAGCACCTTGGGGCGGGGCGGTACTCTTTTTTTTTTCTCTTTTTTTTTGGTTCATCGGGGCAGCGCTGGAGGGGATTTTTTTTTTGTTTCGGCGGCATGGCACTCAGGGGGTGGGGCTTTGGGCAGCATGCTGGTCAGGGGGCGGGGCTTCAAGCAGCATGGCGCTGGGGGGGCGGGGGCTTGCATGGTGTGGCGCTCGGGAGGGCGGGGTCTTCGGGTCGTGTGGTGCTGGGGGTGCGGGGTCTTCAGGTGGCGTGGTGCTGGAGGGGTCAGGGGCTTGGCACGGCTCGGCACTCAGAGGGGGGTGGGGGCTTGACACGGTGCTGGAGGGCGGGGTCTTTGGGCAGCATGGCACTCGGGGAGGCGGGGGCTTGGCAGGGCGCGGCACTCAGAGGAGGGTGGGGGCTTGGCGCGGTAGGGCACTCGGAGTGGAGTGGGGGCTTCAGGTGGTGTGGCGCTGTGGGGGTGGGGGCTTGCACGGCGCTCGGGGGGTGAGACTTCGGGCAGCACGGCGCTCTGAGGGGGTGGAGGCTTCAGGCAGCACGGTGCTGGTTGGGCGGGGGCTTGTTTGGCACTCAGGGACGGACGGGGCTTTGGGCGGCATGTTGCTCACGGGGGGGGTCCAGTGGCACAGCGCTCATGGGGGGGGCAGTATGGCAGGGCAGCACTCTTCTTTTTTGCTTGGAGCAGCAAAAAAGTTAGAACCATCCCTGCTTCTGGGTACTCTTCTGGTTCTGTCAATCTGTTTCTTCACTTCAGCAACAAAGCCTGTAGCCAACTCTGTCCACATATCTGTTCAGGGGACACCATCAGAGGACCTAATCACATCAGCCATGCCATCAGGGGCTCATTCACCTGCAGATCTACCGATGTGATATATGCCATCATGTGCCAGCAATGCCTCTTTGCCATGTACACTGGCCAAACCGGACAGTCTCTACGCCAAAGAATAAGTGGACATAAATCAGATGTCAAGAATTATAACATTCAAAAACCAGTTGGAGAACACTTCAGTCTCCCTGGTCACTCGATTACAGACCTAAAAGTCTCAATATTACAACAAAAAAACTTCAAAAACAGACTCTAACGAGAGACTGCTGAATTGGAATTAATTTGCAAAATGGACACCATTAAATTAGGTTTAAATAAAGACTGGGAGTGGATGGGTCATTACACAAAGTAAAACTATTTCCCCATGTTTCTTCCCCTCCTCCCCCCACTGCCTCCCACTGTTCCTCACAACTTCTGGTCAACTGCTGCAAATGGACTGTTTTCATTACCACCACAAGAAGTTTTTTCTCTCCTGCTGGTAATAGCTCACCTTGACTGATCACTCTCATTAGAGTCTGTATGGTAACACTCATTGTTTCATGTTCTCTGTGTATATCTATATATCTTCCTACTGTATTTTCCATTGCATGCATCCGATGAAGTGGGTTTTAGCCCACGAAAGCTTATGCTCAAATATATTTGTTAGTCTCTAAGGTGCTACAAGTACTCCTGTTCTTTCTGCGGATACAGACTAACATTGCTGCTACTCTGTAACCTTTGAGGATTGGTTAAAAAAAAACAGATATGTTTAGTCTTAAGAAAAGGAGACTGAGAGGAGACCTGATAACAGTTAAGGGCTGCTATAAAGAGGACAGTGATCAATTGTTCTCCATGTCCACTGAAGAGAGGACAAAAAGTAATTGGCTTAATCTGCAGCAAGGGAGATTTAAGTTAGATAATAGGAAAACTTTCTAACTATGGGAGTAGTTAAGGTCTGGAACAGGCTTCCAAGGGGGGCTGTGGAATCCCCATCTCGGGAGGTTTTGAAGAACAAGTGAGACAAACACCTGTCAAAGATGGTCAAGGTGCAATTATTCCTGCCTCAGCACCGGCAGCTGGACCAGATGACTTCTCAAAATCCTGTCCAGCCCTACATTTCCTTCCTTAAAGGTTTTTAAGGTCAGTCTTGATAAAGCCCTGGCTGGGATGATTTAGTTGGGGATTGGTCCTGCTTTGAGATACCTCCTGAGGTCCCTTTCAACCCTGAGATTCTATAATTTCTGTGATTCGGTGACATCTAGGGGCAGAGAGTTCATCATGCTAATCACATTGCTTTAAAATGTATGTCCTTGTTCTTGTACTATGAGAGAGTAAATAGGTCCTGCGTATTCACCTTCTCTAGCCCAGTCATTCTTCTGTGTCCCTGGAGCATTTCTCCCTTATTCTTCTCTCCGTATGAAATCTTTTGTTTTGTCAATCTCTCTTCCTGTGAAATTCTCCCCAGGCCTCTAGTCACTCTCATCATCGCTGTCCAACCCCCCTCGGTTTCTGTGATATCCTCTTTGTGATGGGATGGCCAGCACTGAACACACGTTCCAGGAGAAGGTGGCCCATTGATTTATATGGAAGCAGGGTCTGAATGAGCTCTGCCCTGACAGCTAGCTGGGGAGGGGGAAAGGCTTCAGGACCAGACTATATTTACATGAACACACCCACTTGGTCGAGGTATCCAGCAGACAGAGCTGTGCTGCCAAAGTGATCAGCTCTGGCTGGTGTTGGGTTAGAAATCACTTTGTATTGAATGCAGGGGAATGAAATGTTGTTATCTTGATTGTAGGAGTAAAGGCAGCAGATCTGTGCTTAGCCTGGCCTGTTTGAGGGGGTCACCCTAAACTGAACTGAACTCGCCAAGCAGGAGTTTCGGATGCCAGACGCCTGTGAAGGTAAGAGGGGGTGAGGACAGGTGTCTCTGGTGGAAGGGGTGGGCTCTGCCTGAGAGTCCTAGGCATGGTTTAACCTGTCCCTTACCACCGTTCAAAAATAGAGCTAATTAAGGCTCTGTTAGGAGTCTTTTGGTTTGTTATCCTGATTGTAGGAGTAAAGGGCAGCAGATCTGTGCTTAGTCTGGCCTGTTTGTAGCCACATGGACTCCTCCTGAGGGTCGAAATGACAGTCTGGATCTATACATTGAGTGCTTCCGCCGATTTCCACAGGCAGAAATTGTGGAAAAACAACATCACTTGCCTCATAAACTAAGTCGTGCAGAACGCAATGCCATCCACAGCCGCAGAAGCCACCCAGACATTATCATCAAAGAGGCTGATAAAGGAGGTGCTGTTGTCATCATGAACAGGTCTGACTACCAAAAGGAGGCCACCAGACAACTCTCCGATACCAAATTCTACAGGCCACTTCCCTCAGATCCCATTGAGGAATACACTAAGAAACTGCACCACCGACTCAGGACACTCCCTACACTAACACTGGAACAAATCAACATACCCTTAGAGCCCCGACCAGGGTTATTCTATCTACTACCCAAGATCCACAAACCTGGAAATCCTGGACGCCCCATCATCTCGGGCATTGGCACTCTCACTGAAGGACTGTCTGGATATATGAACTCTCTACTCAGACCCTATGCCGCCAGGACTCCCAGCTATCTCCGTGACACCATTGATTTCCTGAGAAAACTACAATGCATTGGTGACCTTCCAGAAAACACCATCCTAGCCACCATGGAGGTAGAGGCTCTCTACACAAACATCCCACACACAGATGGAATACAAACTGTCAGGAACAGTATCCCTGATGATGCCACAGCACAACTGGTTGCTGAGCTCTGTGCCTTTATCCTCACACACAGCTTTTCAAATTTGATGACAATATATATCTCCAGATCAGTGGCACCTCTATGGGCACCCGCATGGCCCCACAATATGCCAACATTTTTATGGCTGACCTGGAAAAATGCTTCCTCAGCTCTCGTCCACTCACGCCCCTTCTCTACCTACGCTACATTGATAACATCTTCATCATCTGGACCCATGGGAAGGAGACTCTGGAAAAATTCCACCATGATTTCAACAGCTTCCACCCCACCATCAGCCTCAGCCTGGACCAATCTACACGGGAGATCCACTTCCTAGACACCATGATGGAAATAAGTGACGGTCACATTAACACCACCCTATACCGAAAACCCACTGACTGCTATGCCTACATTCATGCCTACAGCTTCCATCTCAGACACACCATACAACCCATTGTCTACAGCCAAGCACTGAAGTACAACCGCATCTGCTCTAACCCCTCAGACAGAGATCAACACCTACAAAATCTCCACCAAGCATTCTCAGAACTACGATACCTGCACGAGGAATTAAGGAAAAAGAACAACAGAGCCAGATGTGTACCCAGAAACCTCCTACTGCAAGACAAGCCCAAGAAAGAAACCAACAGGACTCCACTGGCCATCACATATAGTCCCCAGCTAAAACCCCTCCAACACCATCAGGGATCTACAACTCATCCTGGACAATGATCCCTCACTTTCACAGACCTTAGGTGGCAGGCCAGTCCTCGCCCACAGACAACCTGCCAACCTGAAGCATATTCTCACCAGTAACTGCACACCGCACCATAGTAACTCTAATTCAGGAACCAATCCATGCAACAAACCTCGATGCCAACTCTGCCCACATATCTACACCAGCGACACCATCACAGGACCTAACCGGATCAGCCACACCATCACCGGTTCATTCACCTGCACGTCCACCAACGTAATATACGCCATCATATGCCAGCAATGCCCCTCTGCTATGTACATCGGCCAAACTGGACAGTCACTACGGAAAAGGATAAATGGACACAAATCAGACATTAGGAATGGCAATATACAAAAACCTGTAGGAGAGCACTTCAACCTCCCTGGCCACACTATAGCAGACCTTAAGGTGGCCATCCTGCAGCAAAAAAAACGTCAGGACCAGACTTCAAAGAGAAACTGCTGAGCTTCAGTTCATCTGCAAATTTGACACCATCAGCTCAGGATTAAACAAAGACTGTGAATGGCTTGCCAACTACAAACCAGTTTCTCTTCCCTTGGTTTTCACACCTCAACTGCTAGAAGAGGGCCTCATCCTCCTGACTGAACTAACCTCGTTATCTCTAGCCTGATTCTTGCTTGCATATTTATACCTGCCTCTGGAAATTTCCACTACATGCATCCGACAAAGTGGGTATTCACCTATGAAAGCTCATGCTCCAAAACGTCTGTTAGTCTATAAGGTGCCACAGGACTCTTTGCTGCTTTTACAGATCCAGACTAACACGGCTACCCCTCTGATACTTGGTTTGTTAGGTGATCACTAGATCTGAAATCACCTGTTGTGGGACAGCATTTCTGCCCAGCCTGCTTCAGCAATTAAGTTCCCCTACTAAGAGCTGAAAGTCACTGAGTGCTGGGTGGAAACTCGAGAGACTGACCTACAGAGGTCACAGTAGAGAAGCAGGTGGCAGCAGAAGGGGACGGTGGGCATTGGTGGCAGGGCAGCCAGCAGAGCAGTGAGTGGGAGGCCAGCGGGGCAGCAGGCAGCAGGCAGCGGAGCAGCTTGCAAAGCAGCCACTCCAGAGGAAGTGCTAGGATGGCAGAGCGAGCAAGGTGCCTTTTCTTCCCCCAACCCTGGGGGGGAGGTGAACTCACCCAGTTGCACCTCTGAAATCTGGGTCCTCACTAACCAAGGACAAGCCCTGTGAGTGGGGTGTGGTGGAGGGAGAAGGGACAGGCACGTTGAAGGAACTTTTGGTTGTAGAACGCAAGAACCTGAGGCAAAAGACACTGCCCAACACACTCTGTGGTGGGGGGTTTGCTCATGGTTTAAGGTTTATGAATCTTGCTTGCAGCGTTTTCCCAAATTAATGTCAGGTGACTTCCC
Source organism: Gopherus flavomarginatus (assembly GCF_025201925.1). Classification (NCBI taxonomy): domain Eukaryota; kingdom Metazoa; phylum Chordata; order Testudines; family Testudinidae; genus Gopherus; species Gopherus flavomarginatus. Next base: position 1,666,428 of record NC_066618.1, on the reverse strand, counting down.
TCCTTTCATTCAGTGTTGCACTGTTGAAAGGGAACCCCTGGATATTGAATCCAGCCCTGGTTGCTGACGATGTCCCCTGACAGAAGGGTTACCTGTATAACGCCATTGGAATAGCTCTGGTGGCATTTTCCATCCCGTTCCTCGGGCACCCTGGCACCGTTTACTGTTTGGATGGCGACTGGACACAGAGCGAGTGTTTTCACTGAGCTGTGCACAGCGATGTCCAGGCCTTTTCTGGGGTGGGGACAGTTAATATAGGACACGGGGATGGGTGTGAATAGCTGAAGTTTGTCCTTCTAATGGGTCCCATCGTGCCCCGAAATCTGTGTGTAGAGAGGTCCCTTCTCACCTGGACCTCACCCCTCCCATGTGGAAATGGGGAGATGAGCCAGCTCGGGGGCACTGTCCCCCTTTCGTAGGCCGACTGCTATGCGGGGTTGGGGGGCTGCAGAGATACTGCAGTGGCAGGGGAGCGGATGGGAAGTTTCTCGTTTCTCCTAGTGCAGCCCGTCCTGTAAGGAGGGTCAGCAGTACCCAGGCAGGTTTCGATGCCCTTTATTTTTTCCCCAACTCAAATCCCAAACCCAAATGTTCCTAAAATAAACAGGTGCCAAATGCGTCTGTTTTTTGACACTCTAAGTTGGGCCCCGGGCTTCTCCCGGGGTGACAGTTACCTGGGATGAGGGAGTCTTTGCGACAGTCGTACAGCATCCCCAGCTGGAAAGGGCGGCCCAGAGCCGACATCTCAATGGTGTCAGCTGACCCAGCCATTGTTCCACACCCAGACACACTCTCCTCTGTCTGACCTGCAAGAAATAACTGGGGTTACATTAAAGTTTCTGGGGAGCAAATCTAGACTCGAGTCACTGGCTTCAGTCTTCAAATTTTTTCTGAACATTGCCTTGGTTGTAAAAGAAAGATGCATCTTCTAGTCTCCACAGGGGACAGGAGAGGAAGAAAGTCACTCAGATTTACCTCTCCCTTTTCTCTCCTCAGGGTATGGCTCCACTTACAGTTGTGCAGCGCTGGGAGTTACAGCTGTCTTCGTACAGCTGTGTAGGGAAAGCGCTGCAGTGTGGCCACACTGACAGCTACCAGCGCTGCAGTGTGGTCACATTTGCAGCGCTGTTGGGAGTGGTGCATTGTGGGCAGCTATCCCAGCGTTCAAGTGGCTGCAACGTGCTTTTCAAAAGAGGGGGGTGCGGTGGAGTGTGACAGGGAGCGTGGAGGAGACAGACAGAATGGATTTTTGGAGCTGACACTGTTCTCAGCTCCCTGCCTTGCAAGTTCTAAGGACTGGAAGACACACAGCACCTACCTTCAATCATTTTCAAAGTTTTGAGCCCTTCCCCCACCCCTCTCTTATTCACTAAATGCAAATTATGCACTCCTAAATAGCTGTCAGACCACATAAGCAGCTGCTCAACACGGACTTCCCCCTCCCCCTCTGCCTGTGAGCGTGCCATTTCTCTCTTCAAGCAAACAGCTGTGAACATTCCAAAGCAATTCCCCTGCCTGCCTCCGCTCGCTCAGCGAACAGGAGCTGTGTTTGTTTTTTAAATAAGCAGTTTGGGGGAGCTCGGAGTTCAGCCATTCTTCCGGTTTGTTGTGAGCAGGCATTCTGGGATACCTCCTTATACCCCGGAGGCCAATTACAGCGCTTTTGGTGGCCACACTTGCTGACCAGCGCTGCATCACCAGCGCTGCAATTGCTACTCCCCAAGCAGACCAGGTGTACAGCCAGCGCTGCAGCCAGGGAGTTGCAGCGCTGGATGTGCCTTGCAGGTGTGGACAGTTACTAAGTTGCAGCGCTGTAAACCCACCACCAGCGCTGCAACTCTCCAGTGTAGCCAAGCCCTCAGATTGTGAATTCTAAATGTTATGTTTCAAATGAATTGTTCCTTTTAGCAAGAATGGGAAATAGTTATAATTTGGCTCAATTTAGAGAGATGTGAGCCACAAAGCAAAACACCTGTTGTATTTTGCAGCTCTCATGTAAGATCCCAGACGTGTTGAAAGAGTGCTGTGACATGCCAGCAGGCTGGATGTCCTGATAGGGTGCTAAGCTGCAGCCCAGGAAGCCATAAATACCTGCTGCCCAATGGTTAAGAAGACACAGACAACAGCTCTTACTTAACACAAGCCAGAGTATGCCTCTAAAGCAGGGGTGGGCAAACTACAGCCCGCAGGCCAAGTCTTTTTAAGCCGGCCCACGAGCTCCCGCTGGGGAGCAGGATCTGGGGCTTGCCTTGCTCTGGCACTCCAGCTGGGGTGCCGGGCTGGGGGCCGATCCAGCTAGGGCATTGGGTCAGGGGCCGCACCATGCATAGGAGCCAGAGAAGGGACATCCTCCTCCCACACTCCAATCCCAACCCCAATTTTGTGAGCATTCATGGCCCGCCATACAATTTGAATTCCCTGATGTGGCCCTCAGGCCAAAAAGTGTGCTTACCCCTGCTTTAAAGTCTAAATAAAACCATACACCTTGCAGGCCTTGCAACTTGGAGTAGAGCAGGAACATTTGTCAGTAGAGGTGGTGACTGGTTTGTAGAAATTTTGGTGGTGCGGAGAACCCGCCCCTGCCCAAACTCCCCTCCCCCCCAAACTCCACCCCGCCACCTGCCCAAAGCTCTGGTGAGGGAGGGAGGAGGTCTGGGGTGCAGGCCCTAGGCTGGAGCAGGGGATTGGGGTGCAGGGTGCAGGCTCTAGGAGTTTGGGGGTGGGAGGGGTGCAGAGGGATGGGGTGCAGGGGTGAGGGCTGTGGCTGCAGATGAGGGGTTTGGTATGTGGGAGGGGCTCAGGGCAAGAGGGTTCTGTCTGGGGCTGGCAATGGGGGGGTTGGGTGTGGGAAGGGCTCAGGGCGAGAGTAGGAGTGTGGGGGGATGAGTGCGCTGACTGTGACTGGGGATGAGGTGTTTGGGGTGCTGGAGGGGCTCAGGTCTCGGGCAGAGGGTGGAGGGTGCGGTGGGGAGGTGAAAGCTCTGACTGGGGTGTGGGCTCTGGGATGGGGCAGGGCTGGGGATGAGTTTGGGGTGCAGACAGGCTGCTCTGAGACAGGAGTCAGAGAAGAGGACACGCCCCCCCAGCCCTTTCCCTGCTGGCAGCCGTGAGCTCTGGGGGAGGAGCCCCCCCTTTCCCGCCCCCCCCAGCAGCACATTCACCCCCACCACTGTCACTGCATGTGCTCCTAGGGCCCCTCTCACGTCCAGGAATCTCCCTCGCCTCCCCCGTGGTGGGTGCCAGGGGCGCTGTGTCCACCTCCTCCCCTGCTGTTGCCCCTGACTGTAGCCTCACTGGGGGTGGAGGGTGGGGTTGCCTCCTTGCCCAGCATGGGGCAGGAGCGGTGACTGGGGGGGGCGAGGGAGGGGGGCTGTGCTGCTGGAGGGTCCCATTGGAAAATGAAAGGGTCTGAGGGGGAAGGGCAGGCTCAGAGTCAGCCTGCCCTGGCAGTGGAGAAGGGGGCACTAGACCCTGCGGCAGCAGTTGTGCAGGGAAGCAGCATGGAGGAGACAAAGACAGAGACACTCTGCTCCGGGCCCGGGAAAGGCGAACAGGGGGTGGGGGCAGCAAGTCAGGGCCACGGGACACTCGGGTGGGGGGGCCCGGCCCCAAATATTGGTGGAGCTGGGCCCCTGGCACTGAATGTTGCTGCTGCCTGAGCACCACGTGGGTATGGAAGTTGCCACCTGTGAGCATAAGGAAATCTCCCTATCCGAGACCGTTCCCAGAAGAGAGTTAAAAGGGAACCCCTCCGTTTCATGTCTCTTACCTACACTACAGAACCACAAGCCACCCCCCAACTGGCTTCCTGTAACACGTTTACCTCAGACTCCATCACACCAGCCTCCTCTTGACATGTGCACTACACAGGGTTGTTTTAAAGTTTAAACTCAGTGACTATGAAACTGAGGCCTGGCCCACATGCGGGTACGTTGGCAGTGAGCTGACCCACACCAGTAGCTGCGTACTGCATAAGCCATACTCCTAGCATGCGCGCGGGACAGCTGTGCCCTCTTTCCAAAATGCCGTACTCCACAACTGTAGCCGAGAGATTTCAAATGATTTAGGAAATGATTTGCCTAGTATTAGGAATTGTCACTGATTTATATTTAGCAGGATGAAAATGTGATTGCTAACTTATACACGAGTAAGTCTGCGAGACTTTCATGGAGGTCATGGAAGTCACAGAGTCCGTGACTTTCCAGGACCTTTGGCACTTCTGCAGCTGCAGTGGCTGGTGCAGCTGCCCCAGCACCTGGGTGGCCCCGGGGCCAGCCACACCGGCCACTGTTCTGCTGGCCCCAGGCAACTGATCCCAGGCACTGAAACGGAGCAGCGGTCCAAGAGCAGCAGAGGCAGGGCTCCAGGCAAACCAACCCCACACTCCTGGCCACCACCCCCGCCAGGAGCAGCAGCCTCCGCTGGAGCACACACACACCCTCAGCAGCCTCCGCTGCAGCACCCCCGCCCCCAGCAGCCTCCGCTGGAGCACCCCCGCCCCCCAGCAGCCTCCGCTGGAGCACCCCTCCACCCCCAGCACCTAAGATTTAGATAGGGTTATTTTTAGTAAAAGTCATGGACAAGTCACTGGTCGTGACTTTTTTTTTATTGCCTTTGACCTGTCTGTGACCTTTACTAAAAATATCTGTGACTAAATCATAGCCTTATATATGAGTATTAAGAAATGTATAATTAGTTGGTATTATTAAGCTGTGGTTTGTTTCGGGAACAATAGAACATAGGACTGGAAGGAACCTCCTGGGCTGAGTCCAGTCCTCTGATATTGTAGGCAACCCCATCATATCATCCCGTTCATAAACTTACCAAGCTCCGTCTTAAAACTAGTCCATCTGCCCCCACTATTCCTACTGAACGTCTGTTCCACAGCCTCAACCTCCCTCCACTGAGGGTTAGAAAAACCCAGTTTCCAACCTGAATTTACTCATGGCCAGTTCGTGGCCATTTGTTCTTGTACCACCACCACCATTTAGCTTAACTAGCTCTTCGCTGCTGACTCTGGGGGCCAGCCTTCCCCTGCTCTGCTCATTCGGCTGCCCAATCCAAAGAGGCGCTGACACGCCAGCGTCTGTGCGTGCACCGCCCAGGAGCGGGGGTCTCACAGCAGAGCAGGGTCAGGCTGGCTCCCAGAGCTGGGACTGGAGTGACCTAGCAGATCACCGGCCCAGATAACACAGAGGGGAACATCACAGACACTAGCCAGTAGCTCCGGTCCCAGACACAGCCCTAGCAACCTCCAGCTTGTAGTGCCCAGTGATGCCCGCTGGACGCTCCAAGCTTGTATGAGTTCGTCACTTTAACAATGAAATTGATATGTACCAGGCTTGCAGGGCCGGCTCTATGGTTTTTGGCTGCCCCAAGCAAAAAAAAATTTTGGCTGCCCCCCGCAGACAAGAGCTCCCCCTCCTGCCCACCAGTGCCCCCCCACCCACACCCCCTGCTGCCCCAGCACTGGGCTCCCCCCCAAACGTGAGATCTGCTACCAGCACACTGCAGCCGAGCCCTGGCCCAGCTGCGACTCTGTCCCCTTGCGGGTGGAGCTGCTGGGCGGCGCGGCGTGGGAGGTCTTCCAGGTGGCGTCGCAGCTGCGGGGCGGCACAGAGAACACGGCCCCCTCCCTGGACTTTGCAGCGCTGCTGGTGGCCGAAGTGGATCAGTTCATGCTCACCGTCCTCACCACCAACATGCTGGCAGCCGAGGACCTGGAGAGCCCCCTGGACCTGCTGCTCTTCAGCCTCACAGTGCCCTGGCCCAGCCCCAGCGGGAGGGAAGGCGAAGATCTCCGGCTGCGGGGATACCTGCTCAGCACCCACGAGCCTAGCCGGCCGCTCACCTCCTCACACGCTCCGAGAGCCCCTCTCACCGCCACTGCAGCCGGGGCTCAGCTCCAGGGGACCCCATTTCCCTCCCTCCCCGGCTCCTCACACACTCAGGGCAGGGCCGCCCAGAGGATGCAGGGGGCCTAGGGCAAAGCAATTTCGGGGGCCCCTTCCATAAGGAAAAGTTGCAATACTATACTATAGTAACATGTATTTGGAAATGTAAAAAATAACTAGTGAAATACATTCAAAAATCAATTTGTAATAATTTGAAAATACACCAAATACATGATTTAAAAACATTAAATGCTTTATGGGTATGTATAGATTTGCAGTTACATAATGGGCGGTCGCTGGGTGATGGTTGGTGCCAATGGGCTGTCACTGCCTGGGGGTGGTGCTGCTGTTGCCCAGGACTGGGTGGGGAGCTCGGCTCTGGGTTGGGGGGTGCCCGGTTCACAGGGGCTGGGCTCAGGACTGTGGAGAGATGAGGTCGAGGGTTGTCCGCCTCAGAGGGGCTGGGCTCGGAGCTGGGGTCAGGGCTGTGGGGGGATGGAGTCGGGGGGGGTGCCCGGCTCAGAGGGGCTGGGCTCAGAGCTGGGGATCAGGGCTGGGGGGAGTGCCTAGCTCAGAGGGGCTGGGCTCAGGGCTGTGGGGGGGATTGGGGGTGGGAGGTGCCCAGGTCAGACGGGCTAGGCTCAGAGCTGGGGGTCAGGGCTGTGGGGGGATGGGGTTGGGGGGTGCCCAGCTCAAAGGGGCTGGGCTCGGAGCTGGGGGTCAGGGCTGTGGGGGGATGGGGTTGGGGGGGTGCCCGGCTCAGAGGGGCTGGGCTCAGAGCTGGGGGTCAGGGCTGGGGGGGATGGGGTCGGGGGGGGCCCAGCTCAGAGGGGCTGGGCTCAGAGCTGGGGGTCAGGGCTAGGGGGGATGGGGTTAGGAGGATGCCTGGCTCAGAGGGGCTGGGCTCAGAGCTGGGGGTCAGGGCTAGGGGGGATGGGGTTAGGGGGGTGCCCAGCTCAGAGGGGCTAGGCTCAGAGCTGGGTGTCAGGGCTGTGGGGGGGATGGGGTCTGGGGGGTGCCCGGCTCAGAGGGGCTGGGCTTAGAGCTGGGGGTCAGGGCTGGGGGGGGGAATGGGGGTGGGGGGGTGCCTGCTCAG